>NC_069784.1:57576264-58999389 GCF_027406575.1 Nycticebus coucang
GAGTCTCACTGTACTGCCCTTGGTAGAGTGCCATGACGTCACACAGCTCACAGCAACCTCCAGCTCTTGGGCTTAAGCGATTTTCTTGCCTCAGCCTCCCGAGCAGCTGGGACTACAGGCGCCCGCCACATCGCCCGGCTATTTTTTTGTTGCAGTTTGGCCCGGGCTGGGCTTGAACCCACCACCCTAGGCATATGGGGCCGGGGCCCTACTCGCTGAACCACAGGCACCGCCCCTTGTTTTCTAACTTTACATAAAGGGAATCATACACTATGAATTATTTGGTACCCGGATTTTTTTTCCTTAAAATTGTGTTTGTAGTAATTGATTCATTTTCTGGTGCGTAACAGTAGCTTGTGCATTCTCACTGCTGTATGGTGGCCCTATGTGAAAATGCACCACCATTTATACATCTATTTAGTGCTAGCAGGCATGTTAGTAGTTTCCAATTTTACATTTTTAAAAATAGTGCTATTGAATATAAACGTAGGTGTCTTTTTTTGACTATATGTACATACTTCCGCTAGCACATACCTAGAAGTATCATGACTGGACCAGAGGATAAGGATATGCTCAGCTCCAGTGAACACCGTTAATTTTTCCAAAATCTTTCTACAAACTATTGTTCCTATCAGAAGCATATGAAAGTTTCAGCTGCTCCACACTCTGACCAAACTTTACAATATCATCTGTCTTTTCCACGTTGGCCATTTCATTGGTTACGTGGGAGTCATACACTGGGATTTCAATTTGCATTTCCCTTATGAATGACAAGTTTGATCTCTTTAGCTTACATTTATTAAGAATTTGGAAAGATCCTTTCATAAATTATCTGTCTAGATTTCTTGGACGTTTTTATTGTTGGAGATTCATTGAAAGTAGAAAGAACCAGGTTACATTGATTGCATTTGTTAAAGATCCCCCTTATAATTGTGTCCCTCCCCAAAAAGGTGTGCCACACACGACCCCCCTTCCTCTCCCTCCTTCCCTCTCTCTTCTCTTCCCTTCCCCCACCCTCTACCATATACTAGGTCATTAAATGTCCTCATATCGGGATTGAGTACATAGGATTCTTGCTTCTCCATTCTTGTGATCCTTTACTAAGGATAATTTGTTCCACTTCCATCCAGGTTAATACAAAAGATGTAAAGTCTCCATTTTTTTAGTGGTTGAATAGTATTCTATGGTGTACATATACCACAGCTTGCTAATCCATTCCTGGGTTGGTGGGCATTTAGGCTGTTTCCACATTTTGGCGATTGTAAATTGAGCTGCAATGAACAGTCTAGGGCAAGTGTCCTTATGATAAAAGGATTTTTTTTTTCCTTCTGGGTAGATGCCCACTAATGGGATTGTAGGATCAAATGGAAGGTCTAGCTTGAGTTCTTTGAGGTTTCTCCATACTTCCTTTGTTGCAGTCCCACCAGCAGTGTAAAAATGTTCCCTTCTCTCCACATCCACTCCAACATCTGCAGTTTTGAGATTTTGTGATGTAGGCCATTCTCACTGGAGTTAGATGGTATCTCAGGGTAGTTTTGATTTGCATTTCTCTAATAATTAGGGATAATGAGAATTTTTTTGTATGTTTGCTAACCATTTGTCTGTCTTCTTTAGAGAAGGTTCTATTCATCTCTCTTGCCCAGTGATCTAAAGGATTATTGGCTCTTTTATGTTGATTAATTTGAGTTGTCCATAGAGCCTAGTTATCAAGCTTTTGTCTTATTCAAAATATGCAAATATCCTTTCCCATTGGGTAGGTTGTCTATTTGCTTTGGCTGTTGTCTCCTTAGCAACACAGAAGCTTTTCAGTTTAATTAAGTCCCACTTGTTTATTTTTGTTGTTGTTGCAATTGCCATGGAAGTCTTCCTGATAAAGTCTTTCCTCAGGCCAATAGCTTCAAGTGGTTTCCCCATACTTTCTTCAAGGATTTTTATTATTTTGTGTCCTAAAATTAGATCTTGAATAGATTTTAGTGAATGTAGAAAGGTGGGGATCCAGTTTCAGTCTTTTACACATGGATAACCAATTCTCCCAGCAGCATATATTGAATAGGGATTCTTTCCCCTAGTGTATGTTCTTGTTTGGCTTATCAAAGATTAGGAGTGTGTAAAATGTTAGCTTCATCTCCTGGTTTTCTATTTGGTTCCAGATGTCTATGTCTCTATTTTTGTGCCAATACCATGCTGTTTTGATCACTATGGCCTCATAGTCTGGTACAGCCTAAAGTCTGGTAGGCTGATGCCTCCAGCTTTGTTGTTATTACTAAGAATTTACTTGGCTATATGGGGTTTCTTCTGGTTCTACACAAAATGAAGAATTATATTTTCCAAGTCTTGAAAGTATGATGTGGGTATTTTAATAGGAATGGCATTGAATCTGTAGATTGCTTTGGGAAGTATAGACATTTCAACAATGTTTATTTTTACCAGCCATGAGCATGGTATGGTCTTTCATTTGTTAATATCTTTTTCTATTTCTTTTCTTAGGGTTTCATAGTTTTCTTTGTAGAGATCCTTCACCTCTTTTGTGAGGAATATTCCTAGGTACTTCATTTTCTTTGAAGCTACTGAGAACAGAATTGTGTCCTTGATTAGCTTCTCATCTTGGCTGTTATTGGCATATACAAAGGCTACTGATTTGTGAACATTGATTTTATATCCTGAGATGTTATTATATTTTTTGATCACTTCCCAGAGTCTTGGGGTTGAATCTTTGGGGTTCTCTAAGTATAAGGTCATATTGTCTGCAAAGAGGGGGAGAGTTTCACTTCTTCTGCCCCCATGTAGATGCTCTTTATTTCCTTCTCTTGGCTGATTGTATTGGTTAGAACTTTCAGTACTGTGTTGAATTAGTAGTGGTAATAGAGGACAAATTTGTCCAGTTCCAGTTCTGAGTGGAAAAGCTTTCAGTCATACTCCATTCAGTAAAATATTAGCTCTGACTTTGTCATAGATAGCTTCAATCATTGTGAGAAATGTGCCGCCAATGCCTGTATTCTTCAGAGTTCTAATTAGAAAAGGATGCCAAATTTTATTGAATGCTTTTTCTGCATCTATTGAGAGTATCATATGGTCTTTGTTTTTGGTTCTGTTGATATGGTGAATTACATTTATGGATTTGGGTGTGTTAAACCAGCCTCGCATCCCTGGGATGAGACCTACTTGATTGTCATGTATGACATTTTTAACAATAAGCTGTAATATATTGGCTAGGATTTTATTGAGAATTTTTGCATTTATATTCATTAGTGGAATTAGTCTGTAATTCTCCTTTTTAATGGATCTTTTCCTGGTTTTGGTATCAGGGTGGCATTTGCTTCATAGAATGTGTTGGGGAAGATTCCTTCCTCCTCAATTTTTAGGAATAATTTCTGCAGTATTGGTATAAGCTCTTCTTTGAAGTTCTGATAGAATTCTGGTGTAAAGCCATCTGAACCAGGGCGTTTTTTGTTAGGAGATTTTTTATTGTTTCTTTGATCTCAGTGCTTGAAATTGGTCTGTTCAGAAGATATATTTCTTTTTTATTAAGTCTAGGGAGAGGGTGTGATTCCAAGTATTGATCCATTTCCTCCACATTGTTATGTTTCTGGGCATAGAGTTTCTTGTAGTATTCAGAGATAATCTCTTGTATCTCTGTGGCATCTGTTGTTGTTATTTCCCCTTTATCATTCCTGAGTAAGTTTACTAGAGATTTTACTTTTCTGTTTCTAGTTAGTCTGGCCAAATGTTTATCTATTTTATTTGCTTTTTAAAAAAAAAAAAACTTTTTGTTTCGTTAATTTTCTGAATGTTTTTTTTGTTTTCAATTTCATTAATCTCCAATCGAATTTGGCTATTTTTTTTTCTTCTGCTGGGTTAGGGTTAAATTGTTCTTCTTTTTTTCCAATTCCATAAGATGGTTTGTGAGTGTGCTGATGTGCTTGCTTTCTGTTTTTCAAAGGCAGGCATCTAGCACAATAAATTTTTCTCTCAGGACTGCTTTTGTTGTATCCCACAGGTTTTGGTAACTTGTGTCTTCATTGTTGTTATGTTTGAGGAAATTGGCAAATTCCTCTTATATCTCTTCCTGAACCCACCTATCGTTCAGCATAAGATTGTTTAGTTGCCAAAACTTTGTGTGGTAATGAACATTTTTGCTGGAATTGAGCTTCACCATTATAGCTCTGTAGTCTGAGAAGGTATATGGTATAAATTCTATTTTGCTGAGGTTTGGTTTGTATCCTAGGATGTGATCTATTTTGGAATATGTGCCATAAGCTGATGAGAAAAAAGTCTATTCTTTTGCTTTGAGATGGTGTGTTCTGTATATGTCTATTAATCCCATTTATGCTATGGTCCCATTTAAGTCCTTTGTATCCTTGTTTAGTTTCTGTTTAGAGGATCTGTCCATTTCCAACAGAGGGGTGTTGAAGTCCCCAACTATCACAGTGTTATGAGATATATCTTATTGCTCAGACCCCTCAAGGTCTGTTTCATATATCTGGCAGAATTTCAGTTGGGTGCATAAATGTTTAAAATTGAGAGGTCTTCTTGTTGTAATGTTCCTTTGACTAGTATGAAGTGTTCCTCTTTACCTTTCTTAATTATGGTTGCTTTGATTCTGCGTGTATCTAAGAATAAGATTCTTTCTTCTTCCCTTCTTTCTTCTGATTTCCATTTGCTTGAAACACTGTTTTCCATCCATTAACCGTGACTCTTGATTTTTCCTTCAGGGCTAGGTGTGTCTCCTGGAGACAGCATATGAATGCCTTATGGTTTTTTATCAATCAGCCATCTTATGACTCTTTGGCGGGGAATTCAGTCTTTCAGATTTATTGAGAGTATCAATAAGTGTGGTGGAATTCTATTCATCTTATTATGAAAGAGTTTGCTGTGTAGATTTATCCTTTGTGCCATTGTGGAAGCTAAGCTCTGGCCTTTGGCTTCTAGGTGTCTACTTTTGTAGTGGTCTATTGTGGTGTTCAGTATTGAGAATAGGTCTAAGTATTTCCTGTAGATTTGGCCTTGTTGTGACAAATTTCCTCAGTGCTTGTATATCTGCAAAAGATTTGATTTCTCCATCAATTTTGAAGCTAAGTTTAGCAGGATACATAATTCTGGGCTGCAAATTGTTTTGTTTAAGGATGTTCAAGGTGGATGATTATGCTTTTCGGGCTTGGATAATTTCAGTTGAAAAGTCTGCTGTCATCCTAATGGCTCTGCCCTTATAGGTCAATTGGCACTTATTCCTAACTGCTTGCAGAATTTTCTCCTTCATCTTGACTTTGGACAGGTTCATTACAATGTGTCTTCGGGAAGCTCTGTTAGAGTTGAGATAACCTGTGGGTTAATATCTATCTGAAAGGAGTGTGTCAGAATCTTTACTAAAACTTGGGAAGTTTCCGTTTATGATAGTCTTCAGTAGGGCTTCCATTCATTTGGGACAATCTTCTTCCCTTTCAGATATTCCTATTATCTATATGTTTGAGCACTTCATGGTGTCTTGTAGTTCTCTAAGTGTCTGCTCTGCTTTCTCTCTCTTCTTTTCTGACTCTGCAACTACCTGTGTTAACTCAAAGACTTTATCCTCTAACTCTGATATTCTTTCTTATCGATGGTATAATCAATTTTTTGTACTTTCTACTGCTTCCTTACATGCCCTTATTGTGTCCTTCATTTCTTTAAGCTCATCTACATATTTTCTATATTCTACATATCACTCACTTGACTTTTGGTTCTATCTTTCTATTTTCTCATCCATTCCCTTTATTGTCTTAATCATCCACATTTTAAATTCCCTTTCTATGAGATCCATTAATTCTTTGTAGGATGAATCTTCTGTAAAAGCTGCCTCATGGTCCCTTGGAGGAGTTGCTCTATTTTGGTTTTTCATGGTACCTGAATTTTTCTGCTGGTTCCTCCTCATGTGTGCTTTTTTCTTTTTCACATCTTTGTGCACCTTTTTGCTTCTAAGTTCCTCCTGTGCTTCAAATTACCTTGTCTCAGAGTTTATGTGATGAAGAGACCTCTTGGTGTGAGACCAAAATGGGAAGAAAGGTAAGAAGCAGGCCGGGAGAAACAGGGGCAAAAGAAAGAAATAGTAAAAAATAAGGAAAGAATAAAAGAAAAGAAAAAAGGAAGGAGGAATAACAGAAGAAGAAAGAGGAAGAAAAACTTGGAGAACAGGAGAGGCTGAGAGTAACAGAAGAAGTGGTATTGATCAGGACAGTGATCACACTTGTAACTCAAGAGTTTTGAGGAGTCTGTACTGGGAGGGTTCCTCAAAATCAGGTGGTCCTTACAAGCCTCAGCCAAGTCAGACTCTTCTTCTGCCAAAACTAGGAAGGGAAGGAACAGAACAAAAACAAAAAACACTAAGGAAAAAGTAAGTAAGAATGAAAACAAAATAGAAAAATTCTTCAGCATGGTCTTGCCAATACTATCTTCCTAGGGCCAGAGGTAGAAAGGTCTCTTAGCCCCCTTGAGCCTGATCACTGGTGTGGCCTACTGCCAGACCACAGCTGTGTCCCCCCAGCTCTCAGCAGAAAAAGTAATACTATTAAGATAAGGATGGATAAAGGAAACTAAAAATACTGTTTTATCTAATAGAGGAGAGAGAGGGAAGTGGAGTAGAGAATGAAAGGAGAAAAAACAAAAAAAGGAGGGGATATCTTAGCTGTTGCAGAGGTGATTATTGTGGGAGAGATGAGAAAGGTAAAAGATCTCTGTCCAAAGAGAGAATGTACTGGAGTGAAATATGAAGACAGAATAAATGAGGCTAATATACTGTAATCAAAAAAGATAGGTGCTCTTACTCTTGATGAAAGTAAAAATAGAGGTTAAGAAAAGGACCAACCATACAAATAAGCAAGAAACAGAACACATCAACACAAAATATCATAAAGCTCTAAATAACCAAAAATAAGCAACTTCAGTAACAAATAAACAAAAGAACAACAACAAAAAAAGGAGAAAATACTAACAACAAGAAGAAAAACAGAAAATAAATAAACAAAATAAGAAACTAATTATATATACATAAAAGCATATATATGTGGCAGGAGGGTTCGATTTTAATAGGAATATGTTTGTGTTGCAATATATTGCCAGGACATTAGGTGGGGCTGTAGTTTTAGGGGATGGACAACACTGCTGATAACCTCTGTCTAGAACCAGGCATAGACCAGATCCCCAACTTAATTATCCACAATGATCACCTGGTTATGTCCTCAGCATTCAGGTTCCACAAGGCTGGGAACTCAGATCTCTCCTGAATCTTTCAGAGGCAGGTTTCACAGTATCCCTGGACAACAGTTATCATGGGGTGCTGGATTCCCTGAGACTGTCACAACTAGAGGACTGATCCCAACAGGCAAAACTAAAATCGCTATGTTCCAATAAGGGGCCTGGCCTCATGACCTTTTCACAACCTTGCCATAATGCCAACCTCTTGCTGCCAGGACCTCCCAGAAGGATTGTCTGTACTGCCACCAAACTGGTGGCAAGTCTGCTCCAGATAGCCCTCAAATCAGCTGCTATATACTATTCGGTTTTGACCGCTTTTTTAGGCAATCAACACCCTTCCCTCAAGAACCAAAAGCTGCAAAAAGGCTTCCTAGCATCCCACAGGTCCATTCAAGACTTGCCTAGCATGTCGTATCTCTTCCTGATGCTCCAGTTTGCATACAGCAACCAGCACCCCTCCGCCTTGCAGCACACCCCAAGCCACAGCTGCAGGCAAAATCTCCTGTCCAAATGCCACCTGACTAACTCTTGTTTCTCATTTGCTCTAAGAGCCCTCAGCCTGATGTCTTCCTGATTTGCCATCTTTGAAACTTCAGTTGTTTAGCCACTTGGATATTTTTCTATTTGTTTCATTTCCTTATTGATATGTAGGCAGGGGTGTGCGTGTGTGCATGAGTGCATGCATATGCATATATGTTCTAGAAACAAGCCCTCTGTGAGATAGTCATTGCAAATAGCTTTTCCAGCTCTGCAACTACACTTTTTACAATCTTAGTGGTATTTATTAGAAATTCTGAATTTTAATGAGATCCAATTTATCAAAAAAAAATCTTGATTCTTTATTGTTATGCTTTTCTTCCCTTTCTTATTGACAAGATCTGAAGATATTCTCCCAAGTTCCTGGGTTTATTTTGTTCATTTGTGGTTTTGTATTTATTTAATTTTTAAATTGTTTTATTTTTATCATATATAATATTTGTACATATTTATGGGTTACATGTAATGCTGGTTACATACATAGAAAGTGTAATGTTCGAGTCAAGGAGTTTCAGATACTCCTCACCATAAGTGTCTATCATCTCTATGTGTAGAGAATATTTGAAGACCTCACTTCTATGCTAGTCAACTCAGATTCAACTCATTCTCACCTTCCACTTAGAATTTCTCCCAAAGTCTCGAATTATTCCTTAAGATTATCACCATAAAAACGGTTATTTTTGAAATGAACAACACATTATTGTTAACCAGTCATCCTGCTCTTCTATCAAACATTAGAACTTATTATTTCTGTATATCTATATGTTTGTACTCATTAACCAACCTCTTTTCATCCTCCAGAGACACACCTGCAACCTTCCCACCCCCTGGCAACTATGATTCTACTGTCTACCTCCATGAGATCTGCTTCTTTAGCTCCCATATATGATGAAGAACCTATGATATTTGTCTGTGTCTGGATTATCTCATTTAATGTAATGACCTCTAGTTCCATTCATGCTGCTGTGAATAATATGATGTCACTTTTTTTTTTTTTTTTTTTGTAGAGATAGAGTTTCACTTTACCGCCCTCGGTAGAGTTCCATGACATCACAAGACTCACAACAACCTCCAGCTCTTCGGCTTATGCGATTCTCCTGCTTCAGCCTCCCAAGCAGCTGGGACTACAGGCGCCCGCCACAATGCCCAGCTATTTTTCTGTTGCAGTTTGGCCGGGGCTGGGTTTGAACCTGCCACCCTTGGTAAATGGGGCCGGCACCCTACTCACTGAGCAACAGGTACTGCCTATGATGTCACTTTTCATGGCTGAATAGTATTCCACTGTATAAATATACACCTTTTTTATGTCAGAATATTGTGGGGATACAAATGTTTTGGTTACATGGATTGCTTTTGCACTGCCTGAGTCAAAGTTGTAAGTTTGTCATCACCCAGATGGTGTGCATTGTACCCATGAGGTCTGATTTCCTACTGTCTTCCCTTTTCCCACTACTTCATTTGCATTGAGTTTTGCTTAAATTTGTCCACATGGGTGTTGACTGTTTAGTTCCAATTTAATAGTGAGTACATGTAGTGTTTTCTTTTCCATTCTTTAGATAGTTCACTTAGGAGAATGGTCTCTAGTTTCAATCAGATTTTTGCAAAAGGTGTTAATTCATTTTTTATGGCTGAGTACTACCTCATGGTATATGTATACCACATTTTATCATTCCACTCATGAGTTGATAGGCACTTGAATTGATTCCACATCTTTACACTTACACAGCCTCTTTACAATTGTGCTGAAATAAACATTCCAGTGCAAGTGTTCATGCATAATGAATCTGTAGAACAATTTGAGTGTAATACATATCTTTCAAACTA
The DNA here is from genome assembly GCF_027406575.1 of Nycticebus coucang. Lineage (NCBI taxonomy): Eukaryota > Metazoa > Chordata > Mammalia > Primates > Lorisidae > Nycticebus > Nycticebus coucang. The sequence continues at coordinate 57,585,850 of NC_069784.1, forward strand.
AGATATCTTTATTTTATTTAAATATCATTTAATTTCTCTCAATAATGTTCTATAGACTGAAAAGATTTTGCATATCTTTTGCCAGATTTGTTCATCTATTTGGGTAGTTTATAGCATTATAAACTTTATAACTTTTTAAATTTTATTTTCTATCTTTTTGATCCTGATATTACAAAATGCAAGTAATTTTTATACATTGATCTTGTATTCTGTGACATTGGTAAATTGATTTTGAAGTCTAATACCTTATCTTTCTTTTTGATTGATTATATAATCATAGGTTCTGCAAATAATGACAATTTTATTCTTCTTTTTCAGTCTTCAGGCATTTTAATTTTATCAGTTTATAGTTTTGGTCAAAACTTCCTATAGAATTCTAAGTAGAAATGAAGATAATGGGTGCCTTTTTATTCTTAACCTTTAGGGAGTAAGACTTCAAAGTTATACCATTAAGAATAATGTTCATTATTTTTTATAATTACTTATTTAAGAAAATTCCTTTTTATTTCTAGCTTAATAAAAATAATCGTGAATTCTTTTTTAGTTTTATCAAGTACTTTTCCTACATCTACTGGGATATTCAGATAATTTTTCTCTCCTTTTCTATTGATGTAGTAAATTTCAAAGATGTCTTTCCAAGTGTCTAACCTTGCATTTCTGAAATGAAATGAACTTGTTATACACTACTCTTATATATATTTTGTTTAATTTATTTGTTGAAATTTTATTTATAAATTTTTTATCTATGTTCATAAACAAGATTGACCTAAGCTCTTTTTTTTACATTTAAAAACTTTTAGAGTCAGGTGCAGTGACTCAATCCTATAATCCTAGCACTTTGGGAGGCTGAGGAGGGTGAATTACTTGAGCTCAGAAGTTCAAAACCAGCCTGAACAATAGCAAGACCCCATCTTTACAAAAAATAAACAAACTAGCCAGGAATTGTGATAGCTGCTTGCAGTCCCAGCTACTTGAGAGGCTGAGACAAGAGAATTGCTTGAACCCAAGAATTTGAGATTGTTATGAGCTATGAAGCTACAGCATTCTACTCAGGGTGACTGGCTGAGACTCTGTCTCAAAAAATAAAAATTATGTTATTTTCTTCTACTCCAACTTGAGTTTCTATTTCACTTCATTATGAAATCTTATTTTAGCACAACATATAAATATGCTTGATCCGTACACTTACTGATTACTCCCATTTGTCTTCTCAACAATATGTAAGTACATTGAAATTGAAATATTCACCATTATTTCCCATGGTTATAAAGCTTTAAATATTTATAAATTATTCTGAGTTAGACATCATTATACTTAATACTAATAGTAATCAATAATAATTATATTATCAAATAATAAAATATACTAATATTTTAATAATTATATTTCTGTATAAAATTTGATTAGAAACCTAGTTAATAAAATGATAAGAACTGTTCTTTTTTCATTATCAATTCCATCAAGAAACCATACAAGAATATTACTTACTAATAGTTTTCATCTTTATAGATGTAAGTAACTAAGGGACCTTGTTTCCATGGCTACTCAAGTTGAGTCCCCTAGTAGAGCTGAGGAAAATTGCTGGGATACATAGTTTAGTAAGGAAGTGTTCCTCAGGGGAAACCCATAGAGGATGGTAAAAGAAACAGAACAAGGAAGGTGAATGGATCAAGAAAAAGTGTGGTCTGAGATAAAGTCTAATGTGATCCTTGGAAAATAAACTGCATGGAAGACTGGTCACATATCGGGACAAAGACTGGCCTACAACAATAACAGGAATGTCACTCCCAGGCAGGTGGCTCCAGCAAGCTGATCAACAGAGGGCCCTCTTCTGAGCTGGGGCTACTCTACATCAGCAGCCAAGGTCACAGAAGCTGGGGTATTGGCACACCAGTGTGGCACAGGGGACCTGACAGGGGAGGCATCAACAACACAGGTAGAGCAAAAAGGCAGAAGCATTTTAGCAGTGGCACTAAATTGTATGCACTCCTTTCAAGCAATACCAAAATTCATTTTATCTTAAGTCATATTCTCCAAGAAATATCCTTTAAAAAGCCCAATCACAAGCAAGAGACATATTGGAGAGTAATTTCAGGGCAAGAGAATGATACACACAGAATTGGGCAAAAAAAGAAGTTAAATGTCATTGATGCAATTACAAAAGAGGGCTCTAGAGCTGGAGAGACCCTTCGGCACAGTTTGACAATAAGGCTTTTCTGCTCATGCATCAACAGGTCAATGGACTTGGCTACCCCTGAAAGAGGGCTTAACCTTGAGAAAAGCTGCTCCAGTTAACCAAGAGAAATTTCCAGCTTGAGCCATCTGCTCCCAGAACTCTGGGAAACTAGGAGGATGAGAGCCTCAGTCCTGAAGGAGAGGATCTAGGTGGTTCACCACAGTGCCCACTATAGATAGCGATAATTAAAATTTATTTTAAATCACTAAAAACATGATTGATCTTCCTTCAATTTTTTGGAAACAAATACTTGGAAATCACTTTGAGAGAATGTTTCTTTCCCAGTCATTAAAATTCAATCAGATAAGATGATAGTGCCCAATGGGGTTTTACACATGAGAAGTTCAACATAGTAAGGTCTTATGTGGGTGAAAGATAGGAAATGTTTGTAATTGGTGGTAAAGGAACAATAGAAGTAGAAATGGAAATGACAGGACTGATTCAAGTGCTCTTTTGTCATGTCCAGAATTCTAAGATACTGGAAGCAGGAAAAGGTACAGTCTTTGTCAATTTATCTGAGGATTTTATGGTACAAAGCAGGTGTTCTAGAATCAATGTTAACCTCAAAAGGAATTCTTTTGTCAGATCATGAAAATTACTATAGTCTATCAGAAAATAATATGTTTCATGAAATCTGAATATCTACCATTAGGGCATTTTTCTCATCCTCCATAGTGAAGGGTGCATGTTGAGGGATCCATATCAGTAAAAAGAGTAGTCAGAAGACATAGGCCTGACCCTAATTTGAAAGGGGAGGACAGACATATCCAGCCTCTAAGGAGGATCCTGAGAACTTTTCACATCTTCCCCAAACCCTTTGATGTCTTCTTGAAAGTACAGGAAAGAGGCACTTGGTCAACATCCAGGAAATCAGAAAGGTTAATTTTTCTTGTGCCCAGTAAATTCATCTTGAAGCTTCTTATGGGGCTGTAGGATTCAGGGATGTTTGAAGAATGATGATGAAAAGGGAAAGGACTCAGCTATTCATCCCCACATTTGGGAATAGTAATTCCAAGGAACAGCACTTCTGCCTCGGCAGGTGCTCCTATTGGTGTTGGGGAATAGCAGAGTGGCTTTGTACCCACCAGGAGATGGGGGACATGGCACAGGAAATTTTGGAAGGAAGAACACAAGACTTTTGGAGGACAGGGCTAGGGAAAACGGGTGGACTTGTCTCCTTGGCCTTGGTTTACCAACCCAGAGAAGGGGCTGGCAGGCAACATTGCAATAGGACATTTTTCTGGGTTCAAACACATCTGCAAGAAAGGGGACATAGATTGTTAGAGATGCACAGCCTGAATTAAAGAATAGGAACCCATGGTCATCTTTAGAGACTGAGACCTTCCACCTGTCTCTGTCTGTTCTGGGTGCTGTAACAAACTACCACAGAGTAGGTGGCTTGTAAACAACAGAAATTTTGCTGGAAAGTTGGATGTTGAAGAGGTGGAAGATTTAGTGTCTGGTGAGGGCACTCTGGCTGGTTCATAGATGGTGCCTTTTTATTGGGCCTCTTATGTAAGGGCACTAATTCCATTCATGAAGGCTCCACTCCCGTGACCTTCCAAAGGCTCTGCCTCCTAATACTGTCTCCTTGGGAATCTCAGTGAATGAATTTTGGGGTAGCACATTGTGTCCATAACACCATCTGTCATTCTGACACAACCACAAGCCTGTGGGAGCCTCTACTAGCAACATCTAACCACATTGTGAATTATTAGAGAGGAATTACACTGACTTCTAGGTATATTAGCCCACCCCAGACATGGTCTTCTACTCTAGTTAGATACCTGCCCTAGCCTTACTACAGTTTTCTAAGGGAGACATTGATACTGGGATCAAATCAATGTATATAAACCAGCAGGGAAGGATCTGGAGTGGATGATGAACACTGTGGTTTCCGAGAGAATATGGAAGTACCTGGTACTTAAGGCAAATCAGGAAACTAGTAGAGAAACCCTGAGCACCCAGAAAAGGAGAGAAAAGTAGAATAAAGGAAAGAAACTTGGGCAAGAAAATAGATTCAGTGGGACAAGGAGCGAGACAGAAAAGAGGACTTCAGAGTTAGGGGTCAGGGCGGGATACAGAAAGGACAGCAATGGTGCTAGAAACAGACATACAGAACAGACTGGAAAGTAAAGGCAAAGTAGGACAGACAGCAAGCAGGGAGAAGTGAGACAGAGGCATGCCCAAAAGTCAGGTCTCTGAAAAAAGGCAGGCAAGTAAGGTGGTGACCCAAATCCAGTCTGCCTTGCTGACGGCAGCAAAGCCTTACTGGAAGCCCTGCTCCCATCTGCTCATGTGTTGCCTGGAGCTGCATCTCCACTGCAGCAGCACAGTTTGAAGGATTGTCTGCCTGCCAAGTATGAAATGCTTACTAGATGGTGCTTCACAGAAAAGGTTTACTGAGCATGGTTTTGAGAAAACCAAAGTCCTAGATCACCCAGTAAATTTTGGCAAAGCTGAGGTAAGAATCTAGCTTTCCAGCTTCCAAGTCTAGGTTCCTCTTGCATTTCACTTTGTATATATTTCTCCTATTCGATGGCTTAGCTTTGGGACATAGGCTGGAATGTGGAGAGACTTCCAACTGCTCCTGCATTCAATACTTAAGATAGGCTATGACAAAGAACACTAATTGTATTCTTGCCCAAGCAATGGTCAGGTGTGAAGTAAGAGGGATGGGATGGTAGACAAGGTCTAGGGAAGTTGCCAAGAGGGTCGAGCAAGAATAAATGCCCTAGTTGGGGACAGTGGACACAGGGCCGAAGAAAGGAAATGTTTCATGGCAAAAAACTATAACACAATCTCCGTCCAAGTTAGACTATCTGCACCTACAGGTCTAATTAAAATTAGCCAGTGCCAGGCTGTCCCAACCCTGTTCTCCTCAAGCTGACTTCTCTGAAGACATTTCTCCTTGTATTTCAAGACTTGCCTTCCAGATTCTTCCCACATTATCTTTCCCCTGACTCACCATGGTGTGGGAAGGGCAGAGAGCAGTCCAGGCACCACCCTTACTAGGGGTCCAAGCAGACACTGGCCATCTATTGGACAGCCCCAACAAGGGCAAGTGTTCTCAAGAGTGAGTGCAGCAGGAACATCACTGAAGTTGAAAAAAGAGGATGAGAGAGGGTGCTTCTCCCTCATGATATTTTTGGGAATAATTTTCTTCACAGATGTCTCTCATTCTGACACACTTTCTTCTTTCTTTCCATTTATCTTCACTCTAGGAGAAAACATCCTATCGGCAGCAGCGACACAAAGTCTCCTGCCAGCCCACTCCTGGGTCCCCAGCCCTCTCCTCCTAAGGTGCCTGAGCCTTGCTCCCCACCCACTAGGCAGCAGAAGTGCCCCCCGCTGTGCAGCGCACCCCATGCCAGCAGGAGTGTCCCCCAAAGCAGAAGTGACCGGCAGAAGCCACCCTCTTCAAGCTGAACATGAAAATATGCAGCCCTGCCCACCTCCATTCCCTAATTTCCAGCAACAGGGAACACCACGCAGCCTGGACAAAGCTACCTATCTTCAGACTGAAGAAGAAAGATATAGTCATAGTCCACCCATCCTTCCTGAATCAATGACCCCTCCCAGCTCCTCACTAGGAGGCAGAATGATTTCCAGAGAAGCACGATGTTCTCAAATCTTCCAGCCAGTCCAACTGGTCTCACTTTCCCACCACTGTCTCCTGTGCCACGCTGCTTCCTGCTGGTCCTAAGAGAATACAAGAATACAGACCCAGTTCAGCTCCATCTCTACGCAATTCAATGATTGTATTAAGGTGTGAAAGCAAACATGATTACAAAATTAATGCAAGAAAACTGCTTAAATCCACAGAAAATTTGCTAAAATTCTTCAGCACACAACTGCGCACTTATATTTCCTCCCTAGGAATCTCTGCAAAGTCTAACAAAGTTCACCCCTTCCTGTGGACTCTGAGCCTATTCCAAGATCGGTACCATTTCATTCTTTCTGCTTCCCAGTAAAACATTTCCCTCAATAGCCATGTATGTCCCTGCCCTCTTGCTATGGACAGAAAAAAATCACAGAGGGACAAAAGGGAGGTGGAGGGAAGAAGAGACTGGGTGGGAAATACTTGGACAGACGCTGGAGGCAATTAGGGGCCACATGTGATTGACAAGGGCATGCTGCTCCAGCCAAGTCTCTTCTTCTGCTCTACCTGCCCATCCTCAGTCCCCAGATACCGGTGCCCTCGGGGCCCTCCTTCTCATGCAGCACCTGTCCTTCTCTCATTAGGTTGCACTACACAAGGCCAGTGGGGAGTGTGGGCATTGCAGACATCAGCATCAGAGCTAAAGGCTGGGCTGGGCATGTGCTAGGCTCTGCACATGGAAAAGAGTGAGGGACTCAGTTACTGGGACCATAAATGTGAGCCTGGCTCTACATGGGGCCCAGCCCATCAGGAACAGATCCTAGAGAGAGCTGTTACTGCCGCAGCTCACAAATTATTTGGTCTTGGGAATGATTTACACTTAAGAGATTATTGAGGACCCCAGGGAGATTTTGTTCATATGGGTTATATTTATTGACATTTCTCATGTCAAAAATTAAAACTAGCAAATTTTATTTGTTTGTTTGTTTTTTCCCAATATTTTTAATCTTTCTTCTTTCCATAGAATGGCAGATTCAGAATCTGCCTATTAATTTTTGAATCATGGGTTTTTTTCTTTCCCTTTTAAATATGCAACCATACAATTTATTTTTTACTTTTTTACTCTGTGGCTGATTTATCGGTTATTATAAAGCTGTAAATCAAATTACAATGATCTCTGAGATGATGTTTCTTTTTACTATCTATGGAAAGATCTTTCATTAAATGCACTATTTGCATTTCCCTATTTTTTGATAAGTGGCACTTTATCATAACTAATTTCCATGCTTTTCTTCTCATTCTCATACATCAGCCTGCTTGTTAACAAAATGAAAAGGTTGTGAGGGGTGAAACTTACAAAATAAGAATCAAATTCTTTTCTTCTTTCATGAAAGAAGGGGGAAAAAGGGACACAGTCACCAAAATTTAATGGAATGTAACAATGTAACACATTGTGTAAAGTTTTCTGTGCTCTTCAGGTTCACCTGGCACCCTTCCTCCACAGTGCAGTACTAACTACCTTTTAAAAAAGATAAAACTAGCAAATTTTAAATACATTGTACAGAAACAAATATTGCACTAGTTGTCAGAGTGATAATGTCTTTGCATGTTATACAATATCTGTAAAGTCTCTGGAGGTAGGCATACTCAGCAACTGTAGGCGTTTAAACCTGATCACATTCCACATATTTCCTGACTCCCCTTTTCCCCTACTCTGGCCACACAGCAGCCTCTCCCCTACTTCCATGGAAGTGAAATCAGACCATACTCAATCAAAAAATACTCCATGAAAAATAGGAAACCTCAAAACAACCAAGAGTAGAAATAGAAGAGAGACAGTAAGGACTGATTTGACCTTCAGTAGGACTGGGAGGCTCCCAAACACCCCTTGTTATTTTTCTTTTTTTTTTTCACAGTCAAGATTATAGATCCCTACCGGTTGGTTTCAGATACTGTTTTGTTTTGTTTGAGTTTGGTTTTTTTGAGACAGAGTTTCAAGCTGTCACACTGGGTAGAGTGCTGTGGCATCATAGCTCACAGCAACCTCAAACTCTTGGGCTTAAGTGATTCTCTTGCCTCAGCACCCCAAGCAGCTGGGACTATAGGTGCCCGCCACAATCCCTGGCTATTTTTTGGTTGCACTTGTCGTTGTTATTTAGCAGGCCCAGGTTAGGCTCAAACCCACCAGCCTTGGTATATGTGTCTGGTGCACTACTCATTGAGCTACAGGCACCGATTCTGGTTTCAGATTCTGAAACAGGCTAGAGGCAGTTCCTGGTTTTTGTTCTAAATCTTCTTATTAAATTCTCCTCCTGAGTCTAAATCTTTCTCAGCCTCTTTGCATTATAAGTGAATAGAATATACTTTTTTCTGTACTTCCAAAGCTTTAAAAATATTAGCAGGCAGAATGTCTTAAATAAGGAGGTAGAGCATGATGGCCAATGGGATAAATGTTTAGCTCAGCTCTCCCAGAAAAACATATGAAGGGGGAATAGGGCATGATGGCTGACTGGAGCAAGTTTTCAACAGAAGCTCCAGTCCAGAGAGAGAAATAACGGCCAGAAAGAACTCAACAAAGCTGAAGGGTGGGAGCTGAGCTGAGGAAAGAGATAGATAATTGCATATCTTCTCTGCTAAGGCAAGCTGTGACTCCAAGGAAACCAATTTCAGCTGAGACTTCAACCCAGATTCACTGATTCACTAGGATTGGACAGAGATCAGCTGAATACATGACAGAGCCATCTAGCTCCATCACACCAAGCAGGTATCCAGAGTCTCAGGCTGTACTACTGTATGGGTACTTTGCAAAGCTGTAGAGGAAAAACTGCAGTCACCAATCCCAGCTCCTTGGTGAAGGGCTGGTCAACCACATCCCAGAAGCCCCCAATCCAATTTCACCTTACCTGCTTACCTAGCTAAATGGTGAAAAACAATCATGGGGCAGAATCAGCAGAAAAACTCTGGCAATGTGAATAATCAGAACAGATTAACCCCCCCAAGGAAATGACAAACTAGCCACACCAGAGGATCCCATTCATAAACAGATGGCTGAGATGTCAGAAATCGAATTTAGAATTTGGATGGCAAATAAGATTAACAGAAAGGAAGTAAAGTTGGAATTAGAAATTCAAGGAATAATTCAAAAGTTGTCTCAAGAATTCAATGAATTCTAAGACAAAATCACCAAAGATTTTGACACATTGAGAAAAGCCTTCCAAGATATGACAAATACAGTAAAATCCCTCAGTAACAGAATGGAGTGGGCAGAATAAAGGATTTCTGACATCGAAAACAAAGCTTTTGAATGCTCCCAAATGCTGAAAGAGGAAGAGAAGTGGAGAGCAAAAATGGATCATTCTCTCAGAGAGCTCTGGGATAGTTCCAAGAAAACTAATATTCACCTTATAGGAATCCCTGAAAGCAATGAGGTTGCTTTGAAAAGTATAAATTATCAAAGACATAATTTAGGAGGACTTCTCAAACATAACAAGAGATGTTGAAATTCAGATAGCAGTTTCAGAACCCCAACATGACTCAACCAAATAAAGCATCTCCAAGACATATTATAATTAACTTCACCAAAGTTAATAGGAGGGAGAAAATACTGCAAGCAGCCAGATGTAAGAAAACCATAACCTACAAGGGGAAGAATATTAGAATAACTGCAGATTTCTCTGCTGAAACTGTTCAAGCTAGAAGAGGATGGTCATCAACTTTTAATCTCCTAAAACAAAATAACTTTCAACCCAGGATCCTGTACCCAGCTAAACTGAGTTTCATTTATGATAGAGAAATTAAATACTTTAATAACATTCACATGTTGAAGAAATTTGCCACAACTAAACCAGCTCTCCAGGATATTCTCAGACCTATCCTCCATAAAGACCAGAGTAATCCTCCACCACAAAAGTAAACTCACCCAGAAAATTTTGATCAAATTCCAACTTCCACAGTTGCAAAAGGATTAAAAATGTCCACTGGATTCTCAAAAGGCTTATCAATATTCTCAATTAATGTGAATGGTTTAAATTGTCCTCTAAAGAGGCACAGGTTGGCTGACTGGATACAAAAACTCAGGCCAGATATCTGCTACATAAAAGAATCTCATCTTACCTTAAGAGATAAATATAGACTCAGGGTGAAGGTATGGTCATCTATAATTCAGGCAAATGGCAATCAGAAAAAAGCAGGTGTTGCAATTTTATTCACAGATAAAATAGGCTTTAACCCAACAAAAGTAAAGAAAGATAAGGATGGTCACTTCATATTTGTTAAAGGAAACACTCAACATGGTGAGATTTCAATTATTAATATTTATGCACCCAACCAAAAGGCTCCTCAATTTATAAGAGAGACTCTAACTGAAATGAGCAACTTGATTTCCTCCACCACTATAATAGCCAGAGATTTTAACACCCTTTTGGCTGTGTTGGATAGATCCTCCAATAGAAATAAGTAAAGATTTTTGGTCTTCTGTGTATATGCCCAGTAGAGGAATTACCGAATTGAATGGCAGATCTATTTTTAGATCTTTAAGTGTTCTCCATATCTCTTTCCAAAAGGAATGTAATAATTTGCATTCCCACCAGCAGTGCTAAAGTGTTCCCTTTTCTCCACATCCGCACCAACATCTCTGGTCTTGGGATTTTGTGATATAGGCTAGTCTCACTGGAGTTAGATGGTATCTCAAAGTAGTTTTGATTTGCATTTCTCTGATGATTAAAGATGATGAGCATTTTTTCATATGTCTAAAGGCCGCACGCCTGTCTTCTTCAGAGAAATTCTCTTCAAATCCCTTGCCCAGCCTGTGATGGGATCCCTTGTTCTATTCTTGCTAATGCGTTTGAGTTCTCTGTGGATTCTAGTTATTAAACCTTTGTCGGACACATAACCTGCAAATATCTTCTCCGATTCTGAGGGCTGTTTGCTTGCTTTACTTACTGTTTTCTTGGCTGTGCAGAAGCTTTTTAGTTTGATCAAGTCCCAGTAGTGTATTTTTGAAGCTGCTTCAATTGCCCGGGGAGTCCTCCTCATAAAATACTTGCCCAGACCGATTTCTTCAAGGGTTTTCCCTGCACTCTCCTCTAGTATCTTTATAGTTTCATGTCTTAAGTTTAAATCTTTAATCCAGTGAGAGTCTATCTTAGTTAATGGTGAGAGGTGTGGGTCCAGTTTCAGTCTTCTACAGGTTGCCAGCCAGTTCACCCGGCACCGTTTGTTAAATAGGGAATCGTTTCCCCACTGAATGTTTTTAATTGGCTTGTCAAAGATTAAATAACAGTAAGTAGCTGGATTCATCTCTTGGTTCTCTATTCTGTTCCAGACATCTACCTCTCTGTTTTTGTGCCAATACCATGCTGTTTTGATCACTATCGATTTGTAGTATAGTCTGAGGTCTGGTAGCGTAATTCCTCCTGCTTTGTTTTTATTTCTGAGTAATGTCTTGGCTATTTGAGGTTTTTTCTGATTCCATATAAAATGAAGTATTGGTTTTTCAAGATCTTTAAAGTATGACAGTGGAGCTTTAATAGGGATTGCATTGAAATTATATATTGCTTTGGGTAGTATGGACATTTTAAGAATATTGATTCTTCCCAGCCATGAGCATGGTATGATTTTCCATTTGTTAATATTTTCAGCTATTTCATTTTTTAGAGTTTCACAGTTCTCTTTATAGAGATCTTTCACGTCCTTTGTTAGATAAATTCCCAAATATTTCATCTTCTTTGGCACTACTGTGAATGGGATAGAGGGAGGGGAAGGAGGGAGGTGGTGGGTAAAGGGAAGGGGATTGGTGGGATTACACCAGTGGTGCATCTTACAAGGGTATATGTGAAACTTGGTAAATGGTCTGTGAAGCTAGTGAATGATGCCCCATGAATATATCAATGCAACAGCTATGATTTAATAAAAAAATAAATAAATAAAAAATAAATAAATAAATAAAATAAACCTTTAAATAAATAAAATAAAACCCAGAAGACCAATAAAAAACTACAAACAGAATTTAAAAAAAAAAAAAGAAAGAAAGAAAGTAAAGAAATTTTAGACTTAAAATTGGCAATTCATCAATGGGATTTAACAGACATCTACAGAACATTTCATCCTAACAAAACAGAATACACATTCTTCTCATCAGTGCATGAAACGTATTCAAAAACTGATCACATCTTAGGTCACAAGACTAACCTCAGCAAATTTTAAAGAATAGAAATTATTCCTTTTATGTTCCTGGACCGTCGGGGGAATAAAAGTTGAACTCAGTTACAAGAGGAAGCTGAAAACTCACACACACAAAGACATGGAAACTAAATAATCTTATGCTAAATGATAGCTGGGTCATAGATGAGATTAAGAAACAAATTACCAAATTTTTGGAGCAAAACAAAAATGAAGACACAAACTACCAGAACCTCTGGGATACTGCAAAAGCAGTCCCAAGAAGGAAATTTATAGCACTGCAAGCCTTCCTTAAGAGAATGAAAAGAAGAAATCAACAACTTAATGGGACAGCTCAAGAAACTGGAAAAGGAAGAATATTCCAACCCTAAACCCAGCAAAAGAAAAGAAATAACAAAAAGTAGAGCAGAATTAAATGAAATTGAAAAGAAAAGAATTATACAACAGATCAATGAATCAAAAAGTTGGTATTTTTAAAAGGTCAATAAAATAGACCTTTGGCTAACCTACCCAGAAATAAAAGAGTAAAATCTCTAATTTCATCAATCAGAAATGACAGAGATGAGATAATCACAGACTTTGCAGAAATTCAAAAAACACTTAATGAGAAACAATCCAAGATGGCGGCCGAGTAACAGCTTCCCTGAAACAGGGTATGGTGAGTCTGGGGAGATAAGACTCCAGGCATTTCTGGCTGGTTGGATCTGCCTATAATAATCCCTCTGAGAATTCAGGGAGTCGCAAGGGACTTCTGGACCCCAAGAGGAGGACAAAAACAGTGGAAAACTGGCAAGTGCTTGTGTGTGTTCGATTGACCTAATCCCAACAGCATCCATAAATACAAGCAGCAATGAGACTGCAAACCAGAAAGACCTTACCTGTGAACTGTTTTGGTGTTTTTGGACTTGGCACTCAGTTGATCTGCCTTAAGGAGAACTTGAGCAGGAGTGCAGAGAACTTTGGGCATTGTCTAGGGGCCCAGACTGAGCCACTGAGCTGGATGGAGCTAACAGTGTTAGGATGTGGGCTGCAGGGAGCCATTGTGAGAGAACAGCCCCAGAAAGCTCCACCTTCAGGGTCGCAGAGTAAGGATCGGGTGACAGCTAGTAACCTAGTGACTGAGCAGCCTAAAGGCAGGGACTGTGCTACCTTACAGCCATAACCCTCAGGGACAGAGTGAAACCAATTTTGGCAAACTGGAGCTTTGAGCTGTCGCCCTGGGAAGAGTGCCGTGACATCGCAGCTCATAGCAATCTCAAACTCCTGGGGTGGAGCTGCCAGGAACTCCATAAGAGCTGCGCTGCGACCCACAACACACCAGGCCCCCACATGCCCTGACCAGGAACTGCGGGAGCCACGCACCTTGCGTCCTCCCTCCTGTACCCTCTCTGCCTCCACACCAGCCCACTCATCTGCCCAGGGACTCTGGTAGCTGCATGCCCTCCAGTGCCCTCCCTGCCTCTGCACAGAGGCCTTCTCCAGACCAGATTGCTGGAGTCTTGAGATCTCTGTGACAAACTCACTGGGTGCCAGGCACTCCCAGAACCAAGCACACCACCTCCTGCCCTGTTACTGGATCCAGGTATGTCAACTCCGGAGCTGCTTCCACAACAGAACTCCCTGGCTGGGGGATTACACAGAGTCACTCCCTACAAAGATCCAGCAAAAATAGAGTGATCCAGCTAGGGTCTAATCTTGGACAGACACCTCCCCAACTCTGAGGATGGCCGGAGGCAACAGTGAAAAACAATCATGAGGCAAAATCAACAGAAAAACACTGGCAATATGAATAATCAGAGTAGATCAACTCCCCCAAGGATCAATGGGGCAGAAACAGCACAAGATCCCATGCACAAACAAATAGCTGAGATGTCAGAAATCAAATTCAGAATCTAGATAGCAAATAAGATCGAATTAGAATTCCAAGCAGTAACCCAAAAGATATCTCAAGAATTCAACGAATTCAAAGAACAAATGACCAAAGATTTTGACACATTGACACAAGAAGTTGCAGCCCTCAAAGATCTGAGAAACACAGTAGAATCCCTCAGTAAAAGAATGGAGCAAGCAGAAGAAAGGATTTCTGACATTGAAGACAAAGCTTTCGAACACTACCAAACTCTCAAAGAGGAAGAGAAATGGAGGGCAAAAAAAGATCACTCTCTCAGAGAGCTCTGGTATAATTTGAAGAAAACCAATATTCATCTTACAGGGATCCCCGAGAGCGATGAAGTGGCTTCACAAGGCACAGTCTCTTCTCCATGAGATTATGAAGGAGAACTTTCCAGACATGCCAAGAGATTCTGAAATTCAGACAGCAAACAGTTTCAGAATTCCAGCACAACTCAACCCAAATAACACATCCCACAGACACATCATAATCAATTTCAATAAAGTTAATATGAAGGAGAAAATTCTGAAAGCAGCCAGACGAAAGAAAACCATCACCTACAAGGGCAAGAATATTAGAATAATTGCAGATCTCTCTGCTGAAATAGTTCAAGCTAGAAGAAAATGGTCATCAACTTTTAATCTCCTAAAACAAAATAACTTTCAACCCAGGATCCTGTACCCAGCTAAACTGAGTTCCATTTATGACAGAGAAATTAAATACTTCAATGACATTCACATGTTGAAGAAATTTACCATAACTAAACCAGCTATTCAGGATATTATCAGACCTATCCTCCATAAAGACCAGCATAATTCTCCACCACAAAAGTAAACCCACCCAGAAAATTTTTATCAAATTCCAACTTCCACAGTTGCAAAAGGTTTAAAACTGTCCACCGGACTCTCGAAAGGCTTATCAATATTCTCAATTAATGTGAATGGTTTTAATTGTCCTCTAAAGAGGCACAGGTTGGCTAACTAGATACAAAAACTCAAGCCAGATATCTGCTGCATACAAGAAACGCATCTTACATTAAAAGACAAATATAGACTTAAGGTGAAGGGATGGTTATCTATACTCCAGGCAAATGGAAAGCAGAAAAAAGCAGGCATTGCAATCCTATTCACAGAAGCCATGGGCTTTAAACCAACTGAAATAAGGAAGGACAAGGATGGACACTTCATATTTGTTAAAGGTAATACTCCATATGATGATATTCTAATTATTAATATTTATGCACCCAACCAGAATGCACCTCAATTTATAAGAGAAACTCTAACAGACATGAGCAGCTTGATTTCCTCCAGTTCCATAGTAGTTGGAGATTTTAACACCCTTCTAAGCAAAGAAATTTTAGATTTAAACTTAACCATTCAACATCTAGACATAACAGACATCTAAAGAACATTTCATCCCAACAAAACTGAATACACATTCTTCTCATCAGCCTACAGAACATACTACAAAATCGACCACAGCCTAGGCCACAAATCTAACTTCAACAAATTTAAAAAAAATAGAAATTATTCCTTTCATTTTCTCAGAACATCATGAAATAAAAGTTGAACTCAATAACAACAGGAACCTGCATACCTATACAAAAACATAGAAGCTAAACAACATTTTGCTGAAAGATAGATGGGTTATAGATGAGATTAAGAAGAAAATCACCAAATTTTTGGAACAAAACAACAATCAAAACACAAATTACCAGAACCTCTGGGATACTGCAAAGGCAGTCCTAAGAGGGAAATTTAAAGCACTGCAAGCCTTCCTCAAGAAAAAGGAAAGAGAAGAAGTTAATAACTTAATGGGACATCTCAAGCAACTGGAGAAGGAAGAATACTCCAACCCCAAACCCAGCAGAAGAAAAGAAATAACCAAAATCAGAGCAGAATTAAATGAAACTGAAATCAAAAGAATTATACAACAGATCAATAAATCCAAAAGTTGGTTTTTTGTTTTTTGTTTTGTTTTTTGGGTTTTTTTATTTTTTTTTTTATTATTAAATCATAGCTGTGTACATTAGTATGATCATGGGGCACCATACACTTGGTTCATAGATCATTTGACACATTTTCATTACACTAGTTAACATAGCTTTCGTGGCATTCTCTTAGTTATTTTGCTAAGACCTTTACATTCCACTTTTACTAGGATTCACATATTCCCTTGTAAAATGCACTGCAGGTGTAATCCCATTAATCCCCCTCCCTCTACCTACCACCCCCCTCCCTCCCCTCCCTTTCCCCCTTCTCCCTATTCTTAGGTTGTAACTGGGTTATAGCTTTCATGTGAAGGTCTTACATTAGTTTCATAATAAGGGTGAGTACATTGGGTACTTTTACTTCCATTCTTGAGACACTTTACTAAGAAGAATATGTTCCAGCTCCATCCATGTAAACATGAAAGAGGTAAAGTCTCCATCTTTTTTTAAGGCTGCATAATATTCCATGGTGTGCATATACCACAATTTATTAATCCATTCGTGGATCGATGGGCACTTGGGCTTTTTCCATGACTTAGCAATTATGGTTTTTTGAAAAGATCAATAAAATAGATAAACCTTTGGCCAACCTAACCAGGAAAAAAAGAGTAAAATCTCTAATTTCATCAATCAGAAATGGTAACAATGAAATAACAACAGACCCTCCGAAATTTAAAAAATCATTAACAAATACTACAAGTAACTCTACTCTCAGAAAAATGAAAATCTGAAAGAAATCAACTAATACCTGGAAGTACGCCACCTACCAAGACTTAGCCACAATGAAGTGGAAATGTTGAACAGGCCTATATCAAGTTCTGAGATAGCATCAACTACACAAAATCCCCCTAAAAAGAAAATCCCAGGACCAGAAGGCTTTTCGTCAGAATTCTACCAAACCTTTAAAGAAGAATGAGTACCTACATTACTCAACCTCTTCCAAAAGATAGAAAAAGAAGAAATATTACCCAACACATTCTACGAAGCAAACATCACCTTGATCCCCAAACCAGAGAAAGACCCAACAAGAAAAGAAAATTATAGACCAATATCACTAATGAACAAGATCCTAACAAACAGAATCCAACAACACATCAAAAAAATTATACACCATGACCAAGTCGGATTTATCCCAGGGTCTCAAGGCTGGTTCAATATACATAAATCTATAAATGTAATTCAACACATAAACAAACTTAAAAATAAGGACCATATGATTCTTTCAATTGATGCAGAAAAAGCTTTTGATAATATCCAGCATCCCTTCATGATCAGAACACTTAAGAAAATTGGTATAGAAGGGACATTTCTTAAACTGATAGAGGCCATCTACAGCAAACCCACAGCAAATATCGTATTGAAGGAGTTAAATTGAACTCATTTCCACTTAGATCTGGAACCAAGCAAGGTTGCCCATTGTCTCCATTGCTCTTTAACATTGTAATGGAAGTTTTAGCCTATGCAATTTGGGAAGAAAAGGCGATCAAGGGTATCCAAATAGGGTCAGAAGAGATCAAACTTTCACTCTTTGCAGATGATATGATCGTATATTTGGAAAACACTAGGGATTCTACTACAAAACTTTTAGAAGTGATCAAGGAATATAGCAATGTCTCAGGCTACAAAATCAACACCCATAAATCTGTAGCCTTTATATATACCAACAATAACCAAGCCAAAAAAAGTCAAGAACTCTATTCCTTTCACAGTAGTGCCGAAGAAGATGAAATATTTGGGAATATACCTAACAAAGGATATGAAAGATCTCTACAAAGAGAACTATGAAACTTTAAGAAAAGAAATAGCTGAAGATGTTAACAAATGGAAAAACATACCACGCTCATGGCTGGGAAGAATCAACATTGTTAAAATGTCTATACTACCCAAAGCAATATATAATTTTAATGCAATTCCTATTAAAGCTCCATTGTCATATTTTAAAGAGCTCAAAAAAATAATACTTCCTTTTATATGGAATCAGAAAAAACCTCGAATAGCCAAGACATTACTCAGCAATAAAAACACAGCAGGAGGAATCACGCTACCAGACCTGAGACTGTACTATAAATCGATAGTGCTCAAAACAGCATGGTACTGGCACAAAAACAGAGAAGTAGATGTCTGGAACAGAATAGAGAAACAAGAGATGAATCCAGCTACTTACCATCATTTGATCTTTGACAAGCCAATTAAAAACATTCAATGGAGAAAAGATTTCCTATTTAACAAATGGTGCTGGGTGAACTGCCTGGCAACCTGTAGAAGACTGAAACTAGACCCATACCTTTCACCATTAACTAAGATAGACTCTCCCTGGATTAAAGATTTAAACTTAAGACATGAAACTATAAAAATACTAGAAGAGAGTGCAGGGAAAACCCTTGAAGAAATCAGTCGAGGCGAGTATTTTATGAGGAGGACCCCCTGGGCAATTGAAGCAGCTTCAAAAATACACTACTGGGACTTGATCAAACTAAAAAGCTTCTGCACAGCCAAGAACACAGTAAATAAAGCAAGCAAACAGCCCTCAGAATGGGAGAAGATATTTGCAGGTTATGTCTCCAACAAAGGTTTAATAACCAGAATCCACAGAGAACTCAAACGTGTAAGCAAGAAAAGAACACATGCTCCCATCTCAGGGTGGGCAAGGGACTTAAAGAGAAACTTCTCTAAAAAAGACAGATGCACGATCTACAAACACATGGAAAAAACTCATCATCCTAATCATCAGAGAAATGCAAATCAAAACTACTTTGAGATATCACCTAACCCCAGTAAGAGTAGCCCACATAACAAAATCCTAAAACCAGAGATGTTGGCATGGATGTGGAGAAAAGGGCACACTTCTACACTGCTGGTGGGAATGCACACTAATACATTCCTTCTGGAAGGATGTTCAGAGAATACTTAGAGACCTAAAAATAGACCTGCCATTCGATCCTATAATTCCTTTACTAGGTTTATACCCAGAAGACCAAAAATCACAATATAACAAAGACATCTGTACCAGAATTTTTATCGCAGCCCAATTCATAATTGCTAAGTCATGAAGAAGCCCAAGTGCCCATCGACCCACGAATGGACTAGCAAATTGTGGTACATGTATACCATAGAATATTATGCATCCTTAAAGAAAGATGGAGACTTTACCTATTTCATGTTTACATGGATTGAGCTAGAACATATTCTTCTTAGCAAAGTATCTCAGGAATGAAAGAAAAAGTATCCAATGTACTCAGCCCTACTATGAAGCTAAATTATAGCTTTCACATGAAGGCTATAACCCAACTATAGCACAAGACTATGAGGAAAGGGCCAAGGAAGTGGAAGGGATGGGGGGAGTTAAGATGGAGGGAAGGTAACGGGTCTGGCCACACCTACGGTGCATCTTAGAATGGGTACAGGCGAAACTTACTAAAGGCAGAATACAAATGTCTACATAAAATAACTATGAAAATGCCATGAAGGCTACGTTGAACAGTTTGATGAGAATATTTCAGATTGTATATGAAACCAGCACATTGTACCTTTTGATTGCACTAATGTACACAGCTGTGATTTAACAATAAAAAAATAAAAAATAAAAAAATAATGAATATTACAAAAAACTCTATTCTCAGAAATATAAAAATCTGAAGGAAATTGACCAATACTTGGAATCACACCACCTTCCTAGACTTAGCCATGAAGAAGTGGAAATGTTGAACAGACCTATATCAAGTTCTGAAATAGCATCAACTACACAAAATCTTCCCAAAAAGAAAAGCCCAGGACCAGATGGCTTCACATCAGAATTCTGCCAAACCTTTAAAGAGGAACTAGTACCCATATTACTTAACCTTTTCCAAAACAGAAAAAGAAAGAATACTTCCCAACACATTCTAAGAAGCAAACATCACCCTGATCCCCAAGCCAGGAAAAGACCCAACAAGAAAAGAAAATTATAGACCAATATCTCTATGAATATTGATGTAAAAATATTCAATAAGATCCTAGTAAACAGAATCCAGAAACACATCAAACAAATTATATACCATGACCAAGTGGGTTTTATCCCAGACTCTCAAAGCTGGTTCAATATACATAAATCTATAAATATGATACAGAACATAAACAAATTAAAAAATAAAGACTATGATTCTCTCAATTGATGTAGAAAAAGCTTTTGATAATATCCAGCATCGTTTTATAATCAGAAGACTTAAGAAAATAGGTATAGAAGGGACATTTCTTAAACTGATGGAGGCCAACTACAGCAAACCTACAGCCAATATTATATTGAATAGAGTAAAATTGAAAACATTTCCACTCAGATCAGGAACCAGGCAAGGTTGCCTACTATCTCCACTGCTTTTTAACATTGTAGTGGAAGTCTTAGCCATTGTAATTAGGCAAGAGAAGGCAATCAAGGGTATCCATACAGGGTCAGAGGAGATCAAACTTTCACTTTTTGCAGATGATATGATAGTATACCTGGAAACCCCCAGGGACTCAACCACAAAACTTCTAGAGTGATCAAGGAATACAGCAGCTTCTCAGGCTATAAAATCAATACTCTCAAATCAGTAGCATTCATATGTACCAACAATAATCAAGCTGAAAAAACAGTCAGGGACTCTATTCCCTTTACAGTAGTGCCAAAGAAAATGAAATATCTGGGAGTGTACCTAACAAAGGACATGAAAAATCTCTATAAAGAGAACTATGAAACTCTGAGGAAAGAAATAGCTGAAGATGTCAACAAAGGGAAAAACATAACATGCCCATGGCTGGGAAGAATCAACATTGTTAAAATGTCCATATTACCCAAAGCAATTTACAGATTTAATGCAATCCCCATTAAAGCATCTCTGTCATACTTTAAAGATCTGGAAAAACGGGCAGCGCCTGTGGCTCAGTGAGTAGGGCGCCGGCCCCATATGCCGAGGGTGGCGGGTTCAAACCCAGCCCCGGCCAAACTGCAAAAAAAAATAGCCGGGCGTTGTGGTGGGCGCCTGTAGTCCCACCTGCTCGGGAGGCTGAGGCAAGAGAATCGCGTAAGCCCAAGAGTTAGAGGTTGCTGTGAGCCCTGTGACACCACGGCACTCTACCCGAGGGCAGTACAGTGAGACTCTGTCTCTACAAAAAAAAAAAAAAAGATCTGGAAAAACTAGTACTTAGTTTTATATGGAAACAGAAAACACTCAAATAGCCAAGACATTACTCAGATTTAAAAACAAATCAGGTAGAATCACGCTACCAGACTTCAGACTATACTATGCATCTATATTGATCAAAACAGCATGGTATTGGCACAAAAATAGAGAGGTAGATGTATGGAACAGAATTGAGAACCAAGAGATGAATCCAGACACTTATTGTCATTTGATCTCTGATAAGCCTATCAAAAATTTAAATTGGGGGAAAGACTCCCTATTTAACAAGTGGTGCTGGATGAATTAGCTGGCAACTTGTAGAAGACTGAAAGACCCACATTTTTCATCTCTAACAAAAATAGACTCTCACTGGATAAAAGACTTAAACCTAAGACAAGAAACCATAAAGATTCTTGGAAAGAGTGCAGGAGAAATGCTTGAAGAAATTGGTCTGGGAAAAAACTTTATGAGTAGAATCCCCAGGGCAATTGGAGAAATACCTAAAATACATTATTTGGATCTGATCAAACTGAAAAGCTTCTGCACTGCCAAGAAAACAGAAAGTAAAGCAAGTAGACTGCCCTCAGAATATGAGAGGACACTTTCAGGTTATGTTTCTGACAAAGGCCTGATAACCAGAATCCACAAAGAACTCCAACTTATTAATAAGAAAAGAACAAGTGATCCCATTTCACTATGGGCAAGAGACCTGAACAGAAGCTTCTCTGAAGAAGACAGGTGCATGGTCTACAGACACATGGAAAAATGCTCATTATCTTTAATCATCAGAGAAATACAAATCAAAACCACTTTTATATGCCATCTAACTCCAGTAAGAATAGCCTACATAACAAATTCCCAGAACTACAGATGTCAGCATGGATGTGGAGAAAAGGCAACACTTCTCCACTGCTGGTGAGAATCAAACTAATATGTTCCTTTTGGAAAGAGGTGTGGAGAACACTCGGGGATCTAAAAATTGATCTGCCATTGGATCCTGCAATTCCTCTGCTAGGAGTATATCCACAAGACCAAAAATGACTTTGCAAAGAAGTTATTTGCACCAGATTATTCATTGCAGCTCAATTCGTAATAGCCAAGTCATGGAAGAAGCCCAAGTGCCCATCAACCCATGAATGGATTAATAAATTGTGGTACATGTATACCATTGAATATTATGCAGTCTTAAAAAAAAATGCAGACTTTACCTCTTTTATGTTTACATGGAGGGACCTGGAACATATTCTCCTGAGTAAAGTATCTCAACAATGGAGGGAAAAGTATCCGATGTGCTCAGTACTTCTATGAAACCAACTTATATTTACTCACACTTTCTTATGAAAGATAGAACACAACTATAGCCCATGATGAAGGAGAGAAATGGAGTGGGAAGGGAGGGCAGGCGGGAGGTTTTATAGAGAGAGGGTAAAAGGTGGGACCACACCTATGGAGCATATTGCAAAGATACAAGCCGAATCTGTCAAATGTAGAACATAAATGTCTTACACAATAATCAAGTAAATGAGGCAAAAGCTATATTGATTGATTTGATGTAAGCAGGTCAGATTGTATTAAAAAAATGACAAATTGTACCCCACATATGCATAAATGTTTCATGATCTATGTGTATATGACTTAATAAATAAATAAATAAAAGAATGTCTTAAATAACATTAAGGTAACACTATTGCAAGGGTAGTAAAGAGCCTCTATCCTTCTTCTGTCCTTCCTGAACCTCTGAGGAGTTTCTAGTGGCAGCAGCAGCAGCAGCAGGAAACTGGCAGCATGGAAGGGCAGAGACGCTGGGCCAGTTGAGTGAGGAGGACTAGGTGAGGGCCATTCTGAGGCCACAACTAGGGTAGAGTGTCCACTCCTCTATTTTGAGAGACTCGGCATGCTTCCTGCTGGCTTGGTGACCAGTCCAGGAAGTCTTGCTGGTCAAGGGAAGAAAAGGATGAAGTTCCATCACAGAGATGGTTGGCAGTTTACCCAACAGGAGAGCTAATGCCTAGGAAGGCCCTAGAAAAAGAATCTCCTCTACATCATCCGTGGAGGTGACAGCTCTCCCTCCACAGGAGGCTTTCTGTGACCCACATGCCTCCACCTGCCACCCAACTAGGCCTTCATAACATGTTGATCAAACTCCTGTCAGATTTCCCTATACTTTAACTCTGTGCCTAAACATTAGTGGCCCCACTCCACCCTCACAGGCTCTGAGAGACACTCCTCCAGCAAGGCCTGCATCTTCACCCTCTCTGCTGCACACACACACACACACACACACACACACAGTCTGGCTTCTAGCAGACACTCAATGACTTTGAACTAGAAGAATTCACTGGATGCTAACTCAGAGTTGTGGTGGTTTGTATTAATGTTATAGTAATTTCACTTCAAGTTCCCGAGAGAGGTGATGGGATTGCAGTGGGGCAGAGGAAAGATATTGGAAGCCCAGCCCAAGAACCCCTATAGGTAGACTTTCCTGAAGATCAAGAGCCCAGCAAGTCCTGACTCCAAGACACCCCAAAGCCCTGAGATACAGCTGAGTAATGTGCACCTGTCCCCAGCCCCTTTCTCCCAGTCCCATATCTCCCTGCAGAGGAAGTGGCACCAAGCAGCTGCCAAACTAGAGCCCCACCCAGGGCTTAGAGCAACAACATCTCTACCAGAACCCATGACACTCCACCTAGCAGATGAGGAAACCAGAGACCCAGATCACAAACATGGTTCTCTAGCCTGGGCTAGAACTCCACTGTCTTGATTCCCATGCTTAGCGCCTTCTTCCATATCATCTGGAGCTCATGCTTAGGCTAGGGTAACAAATGCCTGGGATTTTACTGACTGCTTTTTCTGATGTCCGATTCTGACTTTTTAGTTGGCCAACTCCAATTGGCCTATATTAACCTCCCTGAAGAAACAGAAGTCAGATTTTAAAGTAATCAGAGACAGTATAGATGAAGAGAAGAAAAACTCAGTGAGTCTAGGGGAAGAGAGAAAAGATCTTCATAACTGGAACAGTTCAAAAGACGGGAAAATTTGCATAACACTCCAAAAGTCATCTAGTCCTGCCTCCCACCAAATTAAACATTCTCCACCAAAAGACCTTTAAAAAATTAGTTGACACTTAATTGAACATTCGCTGGTCCAGAGAGTTCAGACACTTACCAAGTGCTGCTAAGCTGGGGTGAACAGAGGTTCTAAGGGACTTCTTCTTTAACTCATACCCTTCTCCCAACTGCTTCCCACTCTCTGGGACATTTGGGAACACGCCCTGGTGGGAACAACCATAGATCACATGCCTTTATATGCTCCCCTCCAAACTGCCACTTCCTCCAACTAAACCCCACACTCACACACACACTGTTTTTCCATTTCTTAACAAGCACTGTTTCTGGATGCTTCTCAGATGTTTTGCTTTTTCTCTGAGTCACTGCAGTATGAGCATGATCATCTTAGAGAGAAAAATCCAGATGCAGCCCACCCTCTGACGTTGGGGCCAATGTGGGCCGACCAAGGCAGCTCAGCACAGCCCACTGCAGGGCCCCTTGGGTGACAGCCACACTCCACAGAGGCACCACTGGCTGGAGATCCCAGTAGCAGCAGCGAGTGAAAGCCATGGGAAGTCCTGATCCCTTAGGACGGGCAGTGGACACTCAGGAGTCAGCCCTCCACTGCTGTGGTGTGAACGTTTATCTCCTTCTCCTGTTATCATCAGTCTGGGAAAGATGACCTAGCAGCAGCTATAACAGTGCCAAGTCCCCTGCCAGCCCTTTTCCAGGTCTTTAGGCCCTGCTCTCTACCCCACAGATGGCAGAAGTGCAACCCCCATGCTCAGGGACATGACTGGAGTAGAAATGGGTCTTCAGAAGCACAGCCCCCCACCACCAATATCTGAACATGCAGTGGTTCCCTGCACCCTCTTCACTGTTTCTTCCAGAACCCGTGGAGAAGGCCACATAGCCCAGAATTTTCCTTTCATCTACTCAAGAGGAGAGGTGCCTTTGCAGATGAGCCCGGTGGCAGCAGTGCCTCAGCCAGCTCCTCCTTCAGGGAACAGCAAGGATGGACAAGCTGGCTGTGTTTTGTCTTCCCTGAACCCCAGGTCTGTTCTCCATTGTCCAGTCGGGAGCTCCTCAGCCCGTCTCACTCCAGCCTCTGCCACTGCAGTCCTCTGCTGGCCCAAAGCAAGGAGTTTCCTTTCCTAACTCTCTGCACTCCAAGTTCCACCACTTGGGGAATCTATAGTAGGAAGGATTATTGAAAATTTAAAAAATCAAAACTAGCCAGGCCAGAGGTCCGAGCTCACGGGTTGGAGACTAGCCTGAGCCACAAGTAGACAGCATCTCTAAAAAATAGCTGGGTGTTGTGGTGGGTGCCTGTAGTCCCAACTACGTGGGAGACTGAGGCAAGAGAATCACTTGAGCCCAGGAGTTTAGGGTTGCTGTAAACTATTACGCCATGGCACTCTACCAGGGGCAACAAAGTGAGACTCTGTCTCAAAAAAAAAGAAAGAAAGAAAGACAGGGAGACAAGATAGCTGACTGAAGCCAGCTTTCCACAGAGGCTCACATCCAGAAGGAGAGTTAAAGGACAGAAATTTAGCAAGTAACCTGGTGGATTAGAGCTGCACTAAGAGAGAAGGTTGAATAACGCACATCAACCCCACTGAGGTGAGCTGCAACCACAAGAATACACACAAAAGGTACAAAATCCATCACCAAGCAGATGGGAGTCCCCTTCCCCATGAGAATGGCTCGGAGTGCCCCACAAACAAATGAGCAGAGTTCAAAGTTCCTCCCACTACACTCCATGGGAGAGCCCCTCTAAAAACCCTCTAAAAACTGGACCTACCTCCCCTACTAGTTCTCCTGCCAGACATAAAACTGTATACAACTGTATATATCCTCTACCTGCAATTCTGAGCTCCAAGCACTCCCCTCCACTCTCACTCTGAGGTCTAGAGGCCTGTTCCCCAGGAGTCCAGATTCCTGTGTGATTTCTTGAGGGGTGTGGACAGGGCCTGGACTGCAGCACGGGAGTGAGGAAAGGACGGTCAGCTGAGAGGGAACCATGCCAGAGCGGCAGTGTCCTGAGGCACAGAGCAGCAGCCGTTTTTGGCAGCAATACGGCTTACCCCCGGATATTCTAAAGGTACACCCCCTGTCTCCCTGGGCAACCAGAGGAGGCCGGGCATCTTCTCAGGTGGTAACTACCATGGAACAGATCTGAGACTGAAACACAGGCACCATGAGTAAAGGGTTTGCCTGAGGCAATACTGGCCTAGGTTGAGTGCGGGGACTAGAAAATGCACGCACAGAGCCGGGAAATTCCCAGGGTGGGGCTGAACCAGAGGACTGCTTTACTGAGCCTAAGACACACCCGGCCCTCAGGGGATTGTCAGCCTATAGAGAAAAAAAGGCAGGAGGCTAGAACTGACAGCTAACCCTGCTGCAAATACAAACCTGCAAGAGCAAAGACAGGGTCTGAGGTGCAGGTTCTGGGAGCTCAAAACAGCTTCTCTTCTGCAGGGGAATTTAGCAGGAACAGAAACAAATTCCTGCAAAGTTGTTCTGTTCTGTCAGTAATATCAATCAGGGGTGGGACTGGAATTGAGTGAACACCCCCCCAATCTTCAGCAAGTGCCTGAGGTTGTCAGGTCCCACCTCCCCCTGCTGGATATAGGCACAGAGCAGTGGCCTGGCTGAGCAGATATAGATTCCCTTGTGATTCAGGCTGGTGCAAACCCCAGGAGTATCTGCTCATTGGAGGCAACTGTGTCACAACCCTGCGGGGCTATCAGTGACTGGGTGTGACAGAGATGCAAGGTGGGGAAGAAGGCAGCAACCTTCCAAGACTCAACTATTTGCTGGGTGGGTCCTCCTGACTTCACGGAGAACCGGTGCAAGTTATATTTGAGTTGTCATCAGACCCCTGTGATCCAATTGACAGAGATCTTTTAAACTCTCCCACCTGAGACAAGGTGCTGAATGAGACAATTGATTTGGACCATTTGGACTGAGCCAATTGCCCAAGGACTATCCACATGGTGCCCTGGGTGTGTGGTTGTAGGAAGGTTTGATTTTCTTTCTCCAATTGTTGCCTGTGGGGGGTGGGGGTGACGTAATTGCTGGTATTTCTCCACAGCTGAGACTTCAACCCAGAGTAACTGTTTCACTATGGTTGGACAAAGACCAGCTGAAAACAAGACAGAGCCACTTAGCCCCACCACACCAAACAGGTTCCCAGTTTCTCAGACCATAGTACTGTATGGGTCCTTGACAAAGATCCAGGGGAAAAGTCAAACGGTGTAAAATAATCATAGGGCAGAATCAGTGGAAAAACTCTGGTAACATGAATAAGCAGAATAGATCAATCCCCCCAAGGAAAGATATGGCAGATGTAACTGAAGATCCCATACATAAACAGCTGGCCAAGATGTCATAAATCGAATTCAGAATTTGGATCACAAACAAGATTAATAAAATGGAGAAAATTTGGAATTAGAAATTCGAGGAGCAATTCAAAAGTCAGAATTAGAAATTTGAGGAGAAATTCAAAAGTTGTCTCAAGAATTTAACGAATTTAAAGACAAAACCACCAAAGACTTTGACACACTGAATCAAGAATTTGCAGCCCTCAATGACCTGAAAAATACAGTAGAATCCCTCAGTAACAGAGTGGAACAAGCAGAAGAAAGGATTTCTCACTTTGAAGACAGAGCTTTTGAACGTTCCCAAACTCTCAAAGAGGAAGAGAAATGGAGGGCAAAAATGGATCATTCTCTCAGAGAGCTCTGGGATAATTCAAAGAAGGCTAATATCCACCTGAATCAGAAAGAGAGGAATCCCTGAAAGTGATGAAGTGGCCTCGCTAGGCACAGAGGCCCTTCTCCATGAAACTATGAAAGACAATTTTCCAGACATGACAAGAGACTCTGAAATTCAGATAGCAGACAGTTTCAGAACCCCAGCACGACTCAACCCAAATAAGACATCCCCCAGGCACATCATAATTAACTTCACTAAAGTTAATATGAACGAGAAAATTGTGAAAGCAGCCAGAAGTAAGGAATCCATTACCTACAATGGGAAGAATATTAGAATGACTGCAGATCTCTCTGCTAAAACTTTTCAAGCCAGAAAAGGGGGGTCATTGACTTTTAATCTCCTAAAACAAAATAACTTTCAACCCCAGATCCTGTATCCAGCTAAACTGAGTTTCATTTATGATAGAGAAAATAAATACTTTAATGACATTCATATGTTGAAGACATTTGCCATAACCAAACCAGCTCTTCAGGATATTCTCACACCTATCCTCCATAATAACCAGCCCAATCGTCTACGACAAAAGTAAACACACTCAGAAACTTTTGATTTAAACCTAACCATCATTTCGATTTAGCAGACATCTACAGAACATTTCATCCCAACAAAACTGAATACACATACTTCTCATCAGCCCATGGAACTTACTCCAAAATAGATCACATGTTAGGTAACAGGTCTAACCTCAGTGAATTTAAAGGAATAGAAATTATTCCTTGCATCTTCTTGGACCACCATGGAATAAAAGTTGAACTCAGTAACAACAGGAATCTGCATACTCATACAAAAACATGGAAGTTAAATAACCTTATGCTGAATGACAGCTGGGTCAGAGATGAGATTAAGAAGGAAATTGCCAAATTTTTGGAACAAAATGACAATGAAGACATAAATTATCACAACTTCCGGGATACTGCAAAGGCAGTCCTAAGTGGGAAATTCATAGCACTGCAAGCCTTCCTTAAGAGAACAGAAAGAGAGGAAGTTAACAACTTAACGGGACATCTCAAGCAACTGGAAAAGGAAGAACATTCCAACCCCAAACCCAGTAGAAGAAAAGACATAACCAAAATTAGAGCAGAATTAAACGAAATTGAAAACAAAAGAATTATACAATAGATCCATAAATCAAAAAGTTGGTTTTTTTCAAAAGGTCAATAAAATAGATAAACTTTTGGCTAACCTAACCAGGAAAAAAAGAGTAAAATCTCTAATTTCATCAATCAGAAACGACAAAGATGAAATAACAACAGACTCCCCAGAAATTCAAAAAATCCTTAATGAATATTATAAGATATTTTATTCTCAGAAACATAAAAATCTGAAGGAAATTGACCAATACTTGGAAGCACTCACCTTCCAAGACTTATCCATAATCAAGTGGAAATGTTGAATAGGCCAATATCAAGTTCTGAAATAGAACCAACCATACAAAATCTCCCTAAAAGAAAAGCACAGGACCAGATGACTTCACATCAGATTTCTACCAAACCTTTAAAGAGGAATTAGTACCTATATTACTCAACCAGTTCCAAAATGTAGAAAAAGAAGGAAGACTACCCAAGACGTTCTATGAAGCAAATATCACCCAAACCAGGAAAAGACCCAACAAGAAAAGAAAATTATAGACCAATATCACTAATGAATATAGATGCAAAAATATTCAACAAGATCCTAACAAACAGAATCCAGCAACACATCAAACAAATTATACATCATGACCAAGTCAGTTTTATCCCAAGGTCTCAAGGCTAGTTCAATATATGTAGATCTATAATTAATTTAGATCTAATTAATTAATCTAAATTAATTATAGATCTACATATCTATAATTAATAGATATGTTAATTAATAGATCTATATTAAAAAACAAAGACCATATGATTCTCTCAATTGATGCAGAAAAAGCTTTTGATAATATCCAGCATCCCTTCATGATCAGAACACTTAAGAAAATTGGTATAGAAGGGACATCTCGGGTGGCACCTGAGGCTCAGTCGGTAAGGCACCGGCCCCATATACTGAGGGTGACGGGTTCAAACCCGGCCCCAGCCAAACTGCAACCAAAAAATAGCCGGGCATTGTGACAGGTGCCTGTAGTCCCAGCTACTCGGGAGGCTGAGGCAAGAGAATCACTTAAGCCCAGGAGTTGGAGGTTGCTGTGAGCTGTGTGAGGCCACGGCACTCTACCAAGGGCCATAAAGTGAGACTCTGTCTCTACAAAAAAAAGAAAGGACATCTCTTAAACTGATAGAGGCCATCTACAGCAAACCCACAGCCAATATCCTATTCAATGGAGTTAAACTGAAATCATTTCCACTCAGATCAGGAACCAGACAAGGCTGCCCATTGTCTCCACTGCTCTTTAACATTATAATGAAAGTTTTAGCCATCACAATTAGGGAAGAAAAGGCGATCAAGGATATCCATATAGGGTCAGAAGAGATCAAACTTTGATTTGATGGTATATCTGGAAAACACCAGGGATTCTACTACAAAACTCTTAGAAGTGATCAAGGAATACAGCAGTGTCTCAGATTACAAAATCAACATTCATAAATCGGTAGCCTTTATATATACCAACAATAGTCAAGCTGAAAAAACAGTTAAGGATTCTATTCCATTCACAGTAGTGCCAAAGAAGATGAAATATTTGGGAGTTTATCTCACAAAGGATGAGAAATATCTCTATAAAGAGAATTATGAAACTCTAAGAATAGAAATAGCTGAAAATGTTAACAAATGGAAAAACATACCATGCTCATGGCTGGGAAGAATCAATATTGTTAAAATGTCTATACTACCCAAAGCAATATACAATTTTAATGCAATCCCTCTTAAAGCTCCACTGTCATACTTTAAAGATCTTGAAAAAATAATACTTCATTTTGTATGGAATCAGAAGAAACCTCGAATAGCCAAGACATTACTCAGAAATAAAAACAATCAGGAGGAATCACTCTACCGGACTTCAGACTATACTATAAATCGATAGTGATCAAAACAGCTTGGTAGTGGCACAAAAACAGAGAAGTAGATGTCTGGAACAGAACAGAGAAACAAGAGATGAATCCAGCTACTTACTGTTATTTGATCTTTGACAAGCCAATTAAAAACATTCAGTGGGGAAAAGATTCCCTATTTAACAAATGGTGCTGGGTGAACTGGCTGGTGACCTGTAGAAGACTGAAACTATATCCACACCTTTCACCATTAACTAAGATACACTCTCACTGGATTAAAGATTTAAACTTAAGACATGAAACTATAAAAATACTAGAAGAGAGTGCAGGGAAAACCCTTGAAGAAATCGGTCTGGAGGAATCACTCTAGAGTATTTTATAAGGTGGAGCACCTGGGCAATTGAAGCAGCTTCAAAAATACACTACTGGGACCTGATCAAACTAAAAAGCTTCTGCACAGCCAAGAATGCAGTAAGTAAAGCAGGCAGACAGCCCTCAGAATGGGAGAAGATATTTGCAGGTTATGTCTCTGACAAAGGTTTAATAACCAGAATCCACATGAACTAAAACATATAAGCAAGAATAGAACAAGTGATCCCATCACAGGCTGCGCTAGGGACTTGAAGAGAAACTTCATTGAAGAAGACAGGCACACGGCCTACAGATATATGAAAAAATGCGGAGGAGAGACAAGATGGCGGACTGAAGCCAGCTTTCAACAAAGGCTCCCGTCCAGAAGGAGAGTTAAGGGACAGGAATTTAGTAAGTATCCTGGTGGACTTGAGCCTCACCAAGAGAGAAGGCTGAAGAACGCACATCAACACCGCTGAGGCAAGTTGTGATCACAAGGACGCAAACAAAAGGTACAAAATCCACCACCAAGCGGACGGGAGTCCCCCTCCCCCATGAGACCGGCTCTGTAGCCCCACAATTGAACAAGTGGGCAGAAATTAAAGCCCCTCCCACTACACTCCACGGGAGAGACCTTCTAAAAACTGGACCTACCTCCCCTACTGGGGTGCCGTGGCGTTCTCCTGTCGGACATAGGGCTGAATAAAACTTTGGGAATCCTTTGCCGGCAACCCTGAATCCCCGGCGCTCCCCTCCCGCCCACTGAGGTCTGGAGGCCTGTCCCCCAGGACTTCGGATCCTTGGGTGATTTCTCAAGGGGAGTGGACAGTCCCCGAGTTGCGTCTGGTCAGCATTGACTCTGAGGCGCGCCGAGTGAGGAGAGGGCACCGGGCTGAGGGGGAGTCACGCCTCGCGGCACTTCCCTGCGGTGCAGTGCACCAACCCTCCCCGGGCATACGGGGCCCAAGACTGAATCAGACTCTGGCCTCCCCGCTGAGAGCTGAGAACCCCTACTCTCACTCGGGGTCTGAGGGCCTATCCCCCAGGAGTTCGGCTCCTTGGGTGATTTCTCGAGGGGAGTGCACAGTGCCTGAGCTGCGTCAGGGCAGCGCTGACTCTGGGATACGTGAGCGAGGAGAGGGCACTCCGCTGAGGGGAAATCAAGCCTTGGCGGCACTTCCCTGCAGTGCAGCGCAGGAGCCCTCCCCGGGCACAAGACTGAATAAGACTCTGGCCTCCCCGCTGAGAGCTGAGAGCCCCTACTCTCACTCGGGGTCTGAGGGCCTATCCCTCCGGAGTTCGGCTCCTTGGGTGATTTCTCGAGGGGAGTGCACAGTGCCGGAGCTGCGTCAGGTCAGCGCTGACTCTGGGATACGTGAGCGAGGAGAGGGCACTCCGCTGAGGGGAAATCAAGCCTTGGCGGCACTTCCCTGCAGTGCAGTGCAGGAGCCCTCACCGGACCGTAGTATTGCGTGAAACTGAATGAAACTCTAGCTTCCCCCCGCCCCACTCCCAATCCGGGTCTGGGCGCCCATCCCCCAAGAGTTCTGATTCTTGGGGGATCTCTTAAGGGGTGTGGACCCAGCACAAACTGCGGCCGCTCAGTGCTGACTCTGGGGCGCGGGACAGAGGAGAAAAGGGTCGCCTGAGTGCCCACACCAGAGCAGCAGTTCCCTGGAGGTAGATCAACAGCCGTTTTTTCTTTAACGGCAGAACGCTCACTTCTGGATATTCTGAGGCCACACCCCCTGTCTCCCTGGGCAACCAGAGGAGGCCACCTGTGTCACGACTCACAAACCCAGAAGCCTCCAGGGCGGGGCCGACCCAGAGAGGTGTTCAGACGCAATTCTCCAGCAGCAAAGACGTTTGAACTCAAAACAGCCCGTCTCCTGTAGGCGACGACAGGAACAGAGACAGAACCTCACAAAGTTGTCTGTTCTGTTCTGTTCTGTTAGCAGCATCCATCAGGGACGGGGCTAAGCCTGAGTGAACACCTCCTTCCCATCACCTGCATCAAACACTCAAAGATGTCAGGCCCCATCTCCTCCTGCTAGATAGCGGCAGTCTGCGGGGGCCTGGCAGACTTCCTCGCGATTCAGGCAGGTGCAAACCCCTGGAGTGTCTGTTCACTGCAG
This sequence comes from Nycticebus coucang, assembly GCF_027406575.1. Classification (NCBI taxonomy): domain Eukaryota; kingdom Metazoa; phylum Chordata; class Mammalia; order Primates; family Lorisidae; genus Nycticebus; species Nycticebus coucang. The sequence continues at coordinate 57,619,159 of NC_069784.1, forward strand.
GCAACTGGGTTAGCCATCTGCAGAGATACCAGTGACTGGGTGCGACAGAGGGGCAAAGTGGGGAAGGAGACGTCAACCTTCCCAGACTGCTCTGTTTGCGGGGTGGCTCCTCCTGACTCCACGCTGCACTGGAGTGAGCTGTCTCAGAGGAGTCACCAGGCCCCTGTGATCCAGTTCCCAGAGACCTCTTGAACCCTTCCACCTGAGACAAGTGCCGATTGAGACAGTTGATTCGGACCTTTTGAACTGGGCTAATAGACTGAGGACTTTTCAGGTGGTGCCCTGGGTGTGCGATTGTAGGAAGGTTTGATTCTCCTTTTCCAACTGGGGCCAGAGGTGGGCAGGCGGGGTGACTTAATTGCTGATTTTTCCACACAGCTGAGACTTCAAGCCAGAGTAGAAGTTGCAATAGGATAGAACAGAAACCAGCTGAAAACAAGACAGAACCACTTTGCTCCACCACACCAGACAGGGCCCCAGTTTCTCAGGCCACAACACTGTACGGGCCCTCGATAAAACCCCAGGGGAAAAACCAAAGGGAGTAAACCATGGGGCGGAATCAGCGGAAAAACTCTGGTAACATGAATAACCAGAATAGATCAACCCCCCCAAGAAAAGATACGGCAGATATGATTGAAGATCCCATTCATAAACAACTGGCTGAGATGTCAGAAGTCGAATTCAGAATTTGGTTTGCAGACAAGATTAATAAAATGGAATTAGGAATTCGTGGAGAAATTCAAAAACTGTCTCAAGAATTTAACGAATTTAAAGACAAAACCACCAAAGACTTAGACACACTGAAACAAGAACTTACAGCCCTCAAAGATATGAAAAATACAGTAGAATCCCTCAGTAACAGAATGGAGCAAGCAGAAGAAAGGATTTCTGACATTGAAGATAAAGTCTTCGAACGCTCCCAATCTCTCAAAGAGGAAGAGAAATGGAGAGCAAAAACGGATCACTCACTCAGAGAGCTCTCAGATAATTCGAAAAAACATAACATAAGGGTTATAGGAATTTCGGAGGCTGATGACGTGGCAGCCAAGGGCACAGAGGCCCTTCTACATGAAATTATGAAAGAAAATTTTCCAGACATGCCTAGAGAATCTGAAATTCAGATAGCAGACAGCTTCAGAACCCCAGCACGATTCAACCCCAAAAAGCCATCTCCCAGACATATCATAATTAGCTTCACTAAAGTTAACATGAAAGAGAAGATTCTCAAAGCAGCCCGGCGAAAGAAAACTATAACGTACAAAGGTAAGAATATTAGAATAACTGCAGATCTCTCTGCTGAAACTTTTCAAGCAAGAAGAGGCTGGTCATCAACTTTTAATCTCCTAAAGCAAAAAAACTTTCAACCCAGGATCTTGTATCCAGCTAAACTGAGTTTCATCTATGATGGAGAAATTAAATACTTCAATGACATTCATATGTTGAAAAAATTTGCCATAAGTAAACCAGCTCTTCAGGATGTTCTCAGACCTATCCTCCACAATGACCAACCCAATCCTATACCACAAAAGTAAACTCACTCAGAAACTTCGGATCAAACTCCAACTTCCACACTGGCGAAAGGATTAAAAATGTCCACTGGACCTTTGAAAAACTCGATACCCAAAATTCCACCAGACTTATCCTTACTCTCCATCAATGTGAATGGCTTAAACTGTCCTCTAAAGAGGCATAGGTTAGCTGACTGGATACAAAAACTTAAGCCAGATATTTGTTGCATACAAGAGTCACATCTCAACTTAAAAGACAAATACAGACTCAGGGTGAAAGGATGGTCATCCATATTTCAGGCAAATGGTAATCAGAAAAAAGCAGGTGTTGCAATTTTATTTGCAGATACAGTAGGCTTTAAACCATCAAAAGTAAGGAAGGACAAGAATGGTCACTTCATATTTGTTAAGGGTAATACTCAATATGACGAGATCTCAATTATTAATATCTATGCACCCAACCAGAATGCACCTCAATTTATAAGAGAAACTCTAACAGACATGAGTAACTTGATTTCCTCCAGCTCCATAATCGTTGGAGATTTCAACACTCCCTTGGCAGTGTTGGATCGATCCTCCAGAAAGAAGCTGAGCAAAGAAATCTTAGATTTAAACCTAACCATCCAATATTTAGATTTAGCAGACATCTACAGAACATTTCATCCCAACAAAACTGAATACACATACTTCTCATCAGCCCACGGAACTTACTCCAAAATTGATCACATTTTAGGTCACAAGTCTAACCTCAGTAAATTTAAAGGAATAGAAATTATTCCGTGCATCTTCTCGGACCATCATGGAATAAAACTTGAATTGAGTAACAACAGGAATCTGCATACCCATACAAAAACATGGAAGTTAAATAACCTTATGCTGAATGATAGCTGGGTCAGAGATGAGATTAAGAAAGAAATCACCAATTTTTTGGAACAAAATGACAATGAAGACACAAGCTATCAGAACCTCTGGGACACTGCAAAGGCAGTTCTAAGAGGGAAATTTATAGCACTGCAAGCCTTCCTCAAGAGAACGGAAAGAGAGGAAGTTAACAACTTAATGGGACATCTCACGCAACTGGAAAAGGAAGAACATTCCAACCCCAAACCCAGTAGAAGAAAAGAAATAACCAAAATTAGAGCAGAATTAAATGAAATTGAAAACAAAAGAATAATACAACAGATCAATAAATCAAAAAGCTGGTTTTTCGAAAAGGTCAATAAAATAGATAAACCTCTGGCCAACCTAATCAGGAAAAAAAGAGTAAAATCTCTAATATCATCAATCAGAAACAACAAAGACAAAATAACCACAGACTCATCAGAAATCCAAAAAATCCTTAATGAATATTACAAGAAACTTTATTCTCAGAAATATGAAAATCTGAAGGAAATAGACCGATACTTGGAAGCACGCCACCTTCCAAGACTTAACCAGAATCAAGTGGAAATGTTGAACAGACCCATATCAAGTTCAGAAATAGCATCAACTATACAAAACCTCCCTAAAAAGAAAAGCCCGGGACCAGATGGTTTCACGTCAGAATTCTACCAAACCTTTAAAGAGGAATTAGTACCTATATTACTCAACCTGTTCCAAAATGTAGAAAAAGAAGGAAGACTACCCAACACGTTCTATGAAGCAAATATCACCCTGATCCCCAAACCAGGAAAAGACCCAACAAGAAAAGAAAATTATAGACCAATATCACTAATGAATATAGATGCAAAAATATTCAACAAGATCCTAACAAACAGAATCCAGCAACACATCAAACAAATTATACATCATGACCAAGTTGGTTTTATCCCAGGGTCTCAAGGCTGGTTCAATATACGTAAATCTATAAATGTAATTCAGCACATAAACAAATTAAAAAACAAAGACCATATGATTCTCTCAATTGATGCAGAAAAAGCTTTTGATAATATCCAGCATCCCTTCATGATCAGAACACTCAAGAAAATTGGTCTAGAAGGGACTTTTCTTAAACTGATAGAGGCTATCTACAGCAAACCCACAGCCAATATCATATTGAATGGAGTTAAATTGGAATCATTTCCACTCAGATCAGGAACCAGACAAGGCTGCCCATTGTCTCCATTGCTTTTCAACATTGTAATGGAAGTTTTAGCCACCGCAATTAGGGAAGAAAAGGCGATCAAGGGTATCCATATAGGGTCAGAAGAGATCAAACTCTCGCTCTTCGCAGATGATATGATTGTGTATCTGGAAAACACTAGGGACTCTACTACAAAACTCCTAGAAGTGATCAAGGAATACAGCAGCGTCTCAGGTTACAAAATCAACATTCATAAATCGGTAGCCTTTATATACACCAACAACAGTCAAATTGAAAAAGCAGTTAAGGGACTCTATCCCATTCACAGTAGTGCCAAAGAAGATGAAATATTTGGGAATTTACCTAACAAAAGACGTGAAAGATCTCTATAAAGAGAACTATGAAACTCTAAGAAAAGAAATAGCTGAAAATGTTAACAAATGGAAAAACATACCATGCTCATGGCTAGGAAGAATCAACATTATCAAAATGTCCATACTACCCAAAGCAATATATACTTTCAACGCACTCCCTATTAAAGCTCCACTGTCATATTTTAAAGATCTTGAAAAAACATTACTTCGTTTTATATGGAATCAGAAAAAACCTCGAATAGCGAAGACATTACTCAGAAATAAAAACAAAACAGGAGGAATCACACTACCAGACCTCAGACTTTACTACAAATCAATAGTGATCAAAACAGCATGGTATTGGCACAAAAACAGAGAAGTAGATATCTGGAATAGAATAGAGAACCAAGAGATGAATCCAGCTACTTACCGCTATTTGATTTTTGACAAGCCAATTAAAAACATTCAGTGGGGAAAGGATTCCCTATTTAACAAATGGTGCTGGGTGAACTGGCTGGCAACCTGCAGAAGACTGAAATTAGACCCACACCTTTCACCATTAACTAAGATAGACTCTCATTGGATTAAAGATTTAAACTTAAGACATGAAACTATAAAAATACTAGAGGAGAATGCAGGGAAAACCCTTGAAGAAATTGGTCTAGGTGAGTATTTCATGAGGAGAACCCCCCGGGCAATTGAAGCAGCTTCAAAAATACACTACTGGGACTTGATCAAACTAAAAAGCTTCTGCACAGCTAAGAACACAGTAAGCAGAGCAAGCAGACAGCCCTCAGAATGGAGAAGATATTTGCAGGGTATAACTCTGACAAAGGTTTAATAACCAGAATCCACAGAGAACTCAAACGCATCAGCAAGAAAAAAACAAGGGATCCCATCGCAGGCTGGGCAAGGGATTTGAAGAGAAACTTCTCTGAAGAAGACAGGCGCACGGCCTTCAGACATATGAAAAAATGCTCATCATCTTTAATCATCAGAGAAATGCAAATCAAAACTACTTTGAGATATCATCTAACTCCAATGAGACTAGCCTATATCACAAAATCTCAAGACCAGAGATGTTGGCGTGGATGCGGAGAAAAGGGAACACTTCTGCACTGCTGGTGGGAATGCAAATTAATACATTCCTTTTGGAGGGATATATGGAGAACACTCAGAGATCTAAAAATAGATCTGCCATTCAATCCTGTAATTCCTCTGCTGGGCATATACCCAGAAGACCAAAAATCACAACATAACAAAGATATTTGTACCAGAATGTTTATTGCAGCCCAATTCATAATTGCTAAGTCATGGAAAAAGCCGAAGTGCCCATCGATCCACGAATGGATTAATAAATTGTGGTATATGTATACCATGGAATACTATGCAGCCTTAAAGAAAGATGGAGACTTTACCTCTTTCATGTTTACATGGATGGAGCTGGAACATATTCTTCTTAGTAAAGTATCCCAAGAATGGAAGAAAAAATATCCAATGTACACAGCCCTACTATGAAACTAATTTGGGACTCTCACATGAAAGCTATAACCCAGCTACAACTTAACAATAGGGGGAAGTGGGAAAGGGGGGGGGTGGATAGAGGGAGGGGAATCGGTGGGATCACACCTGTGGTGCATATTACAGGGGTATTTGCGAAACTTGGTAAATGTAGAATATAAATGTTTTGGCACAGTAACTGAGATAACGCCGGAAAGGCTATGTTAACCACTGGGATAAAAATATGTCAAATGGTTTATGAAGTGAGTGTATGATGCCCCATAATCATATCATTGTATACACTTATGATTTAATAAAAAAATTAAAAAAAAAAAAAATAAAAAATAAAAAAATAAAAAAAATAAATAAATAAAAAAAAAAAAAAAAAAAAATGCTCATCATGTTTACTCATCAGAGAAATGCAAATCAAAACTACTTTGAGATATTATCTAACTCCAGTAAGATTAGCCCATATCACAAAATCCCAAGACCAGAGATGTTGGCGTGGATGTGGAGAAAAGGGAACCCTTCTACAATGCTGGTGGGAATACAAATTAATACATTTCTTTTGGACAGATGTTTGGAGAACACTTAGAGATCTAAAAATAGATCTGCCATTCAATCCTATAATTCTTCTACTAGGTATATACCCAGAAGACCAAAAATCACATCATAACAAAGATATTTGTACCAGAATGTTTATTGCAGCCCAATTCATAATTGCTAAGTCATGGAAAAAGCTCAAGTGCCCATAGATCCATGAATGGATTAATAAATTGTGGTATATGTACACCATGGAATATTATGCAGCCTTAAAGAAAGATGGAGACTTTACCTCTTTCAGGTTTACATGGATGGAGCTGGAAGTGGAACATATTCTTCTTAGTAAAGTATCTCAAGAATGGAAGAAAAATTATCCAATGTACTCAGCCCTACTATGAAACTAATTTATGGCTTTCACATGAAAGCTATAACCCAGTGATAACCTAAGAATGGGGGAAGGGGGAGAGGGAGGGGAGGAAGAGGAAGGATAGGAGGAGGGAGGGTGATTGGTGGGATTACACCCGCAGTGCATCTTACAAGGGTACATGTGAAACTTAGTAAATGTAGAATATAAATGTCTTAACATAACTAAGAAAATGCCAAGAAGGCTATGTTAACCAGTGTGATGAAAATGTGTCAAACGGTTTATAAAACCAGTCTATGGTGCCCCGTGATCTCATTAATGTACACAGCTATGATTTAATAATAAAAAGAGAAAGACAGAAGGAAAGAAAATCTGCTTTAAACAGTCAAACTTTTCTCAATTTTCAAACTCTCAGCTCCACTCAAGACAACTGCAATATTTCCTGTGTATCCCCTTCTCTGTCCCTGGGAGAGCTGACCTTTCACTCTGCCTTGAGCCTGTTCTAAGTGCTCTGAGGAGATGTTTCTTCCTCTCTTCTCCCTCAGAACACTCCTGTCTGCTGTCTTCCTGGAGGAGAGGGAGACACAACCAAGAAGGAGCAACTAGAATGGGCAAGCAGATTCTTACAGGACAGGTCTTTACCCCGAGGACAGTGGAGCACACTGAAGGGTGAGGTGGGAGGCAACTGAGTCAGGACCACCCCCTTGGCCCATGCAGACTCCCCTCATCCTCCAGTGGGAGGCCCAGAACCTCCCAATTGCCCTTCCCTGGGGAGGGACCCACCAGGCAGGTGGGAAGTGCTGACTAGCGCCTGCACCTGGCTATAGCAGGGCATCTGCGGGTCTGGGGGGGGCGGGGTGGTGTACTGGCCCTCCCTGGACTTTCTCTTCAGCAATCCCTTCCTCAGCCAGTCTCTGGATTTATCGAAACCTGAGAAAGACCTAACTCCAGGAAGACCAATGCTGCCATGAAGACTTCAAAGAACTTTCACTCATTAGCATTACTCCTTTGGCTTTGCCGGTTAACATGACTCTCTCCTCTGCTTTGCCAGACTCATATTTGGATCTTTTGGGTATGTCTCTCACATTCACTGTTGAATTGTGTCTTAAATTGTATCTTGTCCAATTAAATGACAATTTATTGAGGATTGGCTATGCGTCAGGCCCTGATCTGGAGTGCTGGGGGTACAGAGTAAAATATACCAGGACCACTCACAGAAGTCATCAGTCTCCCATATGGGCAAGTTGGAAACCTGTACACTGGCCAGGAGAGGGCAATTAGTCAGGACGAGGAAATGGGGGTGCTGAACATGGTTTGGTGGGGCTGGAGGTAAGGGAGTGTAGACTCCTGGAGGAGCCAGAACTAGAGAGAGGCCAAGGGGAGTCTGCAGTGTGGCTCTTGATCAAGGAAGGAAGGGAACCCACAAAAATCAATTCAGTTAGCATTTCTTACATTCCGACAGGGTTGTATTCTGTTACTCCCCCAACACACACCTATGGAGTGTCACTCTTGTAGCTTGACTCTGTCTGCTCTCACAACAGGATAAAACACCTGACTGTGAAGTTGAGTGGGAGGCAGGAAGACCCAGACTTTAATACCACAGACAGATGGCAGTCCATCAGTGATCACTGGAATTCTGACCTACTAACCGGGGAATCAAGCCAGTGGCACCAGAACCGATCCTAAACTTATTCCCCCCAGTTCCTGAGTGCCCAGTTGCAACAGACAGCCCCACAACTGGAAGGGCCTGTAAACAGGCTTCCTCATCCTGGGTAAGGGCTACTAAGGAATAAAGGGACAGAGGGAACCTCTGGAGTTCCACTTCCTCCCACCAAAATTATAAACCAAAAGCAAAATTTCATGCCTGGAGGGGCTGCAGAGCTTGGCCAGCCTTCGAACACTTAAAAGGCATGGGAATATGAACCCTATTACTTCCCCCCTTCAACTCTTGATAGGTGAATCGTCTCTTGAAGCCACTGTTCATTTATGGTCTCTTTCTTGGGATGCAGAGACACAGCCCCTAGATCCTGGGATGGCAGACTGGACAGCAGCCTGGGCTATGTCATATCCTATGCCCTCAGGAGAGCACAGACATGATAGGGGTGGGAAGGAAGGGGACATGGGGGGATTTTCCATTCATTTAAATCTGTTACTTTAATGCACATTGGCTGCTCAAAACCTCAAAATAAATCAGAGAAAGGAAAAAGGCAGAGCCAAATGAAGGATGCTTCCATCATTCTAGTGATCTCAGCCTCAGCAGAGAGGAAGGCCATATATGGTGATCACACTGGATCTGTTCATGTGGCCCCGGGGAAGGTCTTGACAACTGGCACTTCAGTTTGTTCTCTGCTGGTTGCTGGAACTTGAAGCTGACAGGGACCAGTTCACTGATTGCAAGAAAACCTCTGAACCCAGGGGTCCTTCCTGAATCACTTAAGAGGTAGATTTTCCTGGGGCTGTGTAGGGTTCCCTGTAGTTTCTGGGAGTGGGGAGCCTGGGGTGGGCAGAGAAAGGACTCAGCTTCGTGCTCAAAATTAAGGCCTGTAGCTTCAGAAGTGTCACTTCTGCTTTGGAAGGCATTCCTGCAACAGGGGGCACTGCAAGGGGACCACTTCTGCTGGCCTCAGTCCCCTGGGGAAGACAAGATTCTGTGACTTGCGGATAGGGGTGGCAGGGGTCTGTGCATTGTTGCCGCTGCTGTAAGGACACCCTTCCTAGGTTGATGAAAGCCTGCAAGAAAGCGTAGGCAAGTGCTTTTAGCCAGGATAACAGAGTATGCTAGATTCTCATGGGGATGACCTCTATTCCCCACTACTCCTGTCTTTTATTTTTTCTTTTCACATTTTTTTTTTTTATTGTTGGAGATTCATTGAGGGTACAATAAGCAAGGTTACACTGATTGCAATTGTTAGGTAAAGTCTCTCTTGCAATCATGTCTTGACCCCATAAAGTGTGACACACACCAAGGCCCCACCCACCTCCCTCCTTCCCTCTTTCTGCTTTCCCTCCCCCCCATAACCGTAATTGTCATTAATTGTCCTCATATCAAAATTGAGTACATAGGATTCATGCTTCTCCATTCTTGTGATGCTTTACTAAGAATAATGTCTTCCACATCCATCCAGGTTAATACGAAGGATGTAAAGTCTCCATTTTTTTAAATAGCTGAATAGTATTCCATGGTATACATATACCACAGCCTGTTAATCCATTCCTGGGTGGGAATTTAGGCTGTTTCCACATTTTGGCGATTGTAAATTGAGCTGCAATAAACAGTCTACTACAAGTGTCCTTATGACAAAAGGATTTTTTTTCTTCTGGGTAGATGCCCAGTAATGGGATTGCAGGATCAAATGGGAGGTCTAGCTTGAGTGCTTTGAGGTTTCTCCATACTTCCTTCCAGAAAGGTTGTACTAGTCTGCAGTCCGACCAGCAGTATAAAAGTGTTCCCTTCTCTCCACATCCACGCCAGCATCTGCAGTTTTGAGATTTTGTGATGTGGGCCATTCTCACTGGGGTTAGATGATATCTCAGGGTTGTTTTGATTTGCATTTCTCTAATATATAGAGATGATGAACATTTTTTCATGTGTTTGTTAGCCATTCATCTGTCGTCTTTAGAGAAAGTTCTATTCATGTCTCTTGCCCATTGATATATGGGATTGTTGGCTTTTTTCTTTTTTTTTTTTATTTTTTTTTATTTTTTATGTTTTGAATTTCTGTTTACTGTCCAGAATACTTTTTTTTTTTATTAAATCATAACTGTATACAATGATATGATTATGGGGCATCATACACTCACTTCATAAACCATTTGACACATTTTTATCACAGTGGTTAACATAGCCTTTCCGGCGTTATCTCAGTTACTCTGCCAAAACATTTACATTCTACATTTACCAAGTTTCGCAAATACCCCTGTAATATGCACCACAGGTGTGATCCCACCGATTTCCCTCCCTCTACCCACCCCCCCCTTTCCCAATTCCCCCTATTGTTAAATTGTAGCTGGGATATAGCTTTCATGTGAGAGTCCCAAATTAGTTTCATAGTAGGGCTGTGTACATTGGGTATTTTTTCTTCCATTCTTGGGATACTTTACTAAGAAGAATATGTTCCAGCTCCATCCATGTAAACATGAAAGAGGTAAAGTCTCCATCTTTCTTTAAGGCTGCATAGTATTCCATGGTATACATATACCACAATTTATTAATCCATTCATGGAGCGATGGGCACTTGGGCTTTTTCCATGACTTAGCTATTATGAATTGGGCTGCAATAAACATTCTGGTACAAATATCTTTGTTATGTTGTGATTTTTGGTCTTCTGGGTATATGCCCAGCAGAGGAATTACAGGATTGAATGGCAGATCTATTTTTAGTTCTCTGAGTGTTCTCCATATATCTTTCCAAAAGGAATGTATTAATTTGCATTCCCACCAGCAGTGCAGAAGTGTTCCCTTTTCTCCGCATCCACGCCAACATCTCTGGTCTTGAGATTTTGTGATATAGGCTAGTCTCATTGGAGTTAGATGATATCTCAAAGTAGTTTTGATTTGCATTTCTCTGATGATTAAAGATGATGAGCATTTTTTCATATGTCTGAAGGCCTTGCGCCTGTCTTCTTCAGAGAAGTTTCTCTTCAAATCCCTTGCCCAGCCTGCGATGGGATCCCTTGTTTTTTTCTTGCTGATGCGTTTGAGTTCTCTGTGGATTCTGGTTATTAAACCTTTGTCAGAGATATACCCTGCAAATATCTTCTCCCATTCTGAGGGCTGTCTGCTTGCTCTGCTTACTGTGTTCTTAGCTGTGCAGAAGCTTTTTAGTTTGATCAAGTCCCAGTAGTGTATTTTTGAAGCTGCTTCAATTGCCCGGGGGGTTCTCCTCATGAAATACTCACCCAGACCAATTTCTTCAAGGGTTTTCCCTGCACTCTCCTCTAGTATTTTTATAGTTTCATGTCTTAAGTTTAAATCTTTAATCCAATGAGAGTCTATCTTAGTTAATGGTGAAAGGTGTGGGTCCAATTTCAGTCTTCTGCAGGTTGCCAGCCAGTTCACCCAGCACCATTTGTTAAATAGGGAATCTTTTCCCCACTGAATGTTTTTAATTGGCTTGTCAAAAATCAAATAGCGGTAAGTAGCTGGATTCATCTCTTGGTTCTCTATTCTGTTCCAGATATCTACTTCTCTGTTTTTGTGCCAATACCATGCTGTTTTGATCACTATCGATTTGTAGTAAAGTCTGAGGTATGGTAGTGTGATTCCTCCTGTGAAAAGCCTGGGACCAGATGGTTTCACGTCAGAATTCTACCAAAACTTTAAAGAGGAATTAGTACCTATATTACTCAACCTGTTCCAAAAGGTAGAAAAAGAAGGAAGACTACCCAACACGTTCTATGAAGAAAACATCACCCTGATACCCAAACCAGGAAAAGACCCAACAAGAAAAGAAAATTATAGACCAATATCACTAATGAATATAGATGCAAAAATATTCAACAAGATCCTAACAAACAGAATCCAGCAACACATCAAACAAATTATACATCATGACCAAGTTGGTTTTATCCCAGGGTCTCAAGGCTGGTTCAATATACGTAAATCTATAAATGTAATTCAGCACATAAACAAATTAAAAAACAAAGACCATATGATTCTCTCAATTGATGCAGAAAAAGCTTTTGATAATATCCAGCATCCCTTCATGATCAGAACACTCAAGAAAATTGGTCTAGAAGGGACTTTTCTTAAACTGATAGAGGCTATCTACAGCAAACCCACAGCCAATATCATATTGAATGGAGTTAAATTGGAATCATTTCCACTCAGATCAGGAACCAGACAAGGCTGCCCATTGTCTCCATTGCTTTTCAACATTGTAATGGAAGTTTTAGCCACCGCGATTAGGGAAGAAAAGGCGATCAAGGGTATCCATATAGGGTCAGAAGAGATCAAACTCTCGCTCTTCGCAGATGATACGATTGTGTATCTGGAAAACACTAGGGACTCTACTACAAAACTCCTAGAAGTGATCAAGGAATACAGCAGCTTCTCAGGTTACAAAATCAACATTCATAAATCGGTAGCCTTTATATACACCAACAACAGTCAAATTGAAAAAGCAGTTAAGGACTCTATCCCATTCACAGTAGTGCCAAAGAAGATGAAATATTTGGGAATTTACCTAACAAAAGACGTGAAAGATCTCTATAAAGAGAACTATGAAACTCTAAGAAAAGAAATAGCTGAAAATGTTAACAAATGGAAAAACATACCATGCTCATGGCTAGGAAGAATCAACATTATCAAAATGTCCATACTACCCAAAGCAATATATAATTTCAACGCACTCCCTATTAAAGCTCCACTGTCATATTTTAAAGATCTTGAAAAAACATTACTTCGTTTTATATGGAATCAGAAAAAACCTCGAATAGCCAAGACATTACTCAGAAATAAAAACAAAACAGGAGGAATCACACTAACAGACCTCAGACTTTACTACAAATCGACAGTGATCAAAACAGCATGTTGGCTTTTTTCATGTGGATTAATTTGAGTTCTCTATAGATCCTAGTTATCAAGCTTTTGTCTGATTGAAAATATGCAAATATCCTTTCCCATTGTGTAGGTTGTCTCTTTGCTTTGGTTATTGTCTCCTTAGCTGTACAGAAGCTTTTCAGTTTAATGAAGTCCCATTTGTTTATTTTTGTTGTTGTTGCAATTGCCATGGCAGTCTTCTTCATGAAGTCTTTCCCCAGGCCAATATCTTCCAGTGTTTTTCCTATGCTTTCTTGGAGGATTTTTATTGTTTCATGCCGTAAATTTAAGTCCTTTATCCATCTTGAATCAATTTTTGTGAGTGGGGAAAGGTGTGGGTCCAGTTTCAGTCTTTTACATGTAGCCACCCAGTTCTCCCAACACCTTTTATGGAATAGGGAGTCTTTCCCCCAATAGGGACATACCTTGGGGGAAAAGATTCTCCCAAGACTCTCCCTTCCTTGTTTGGTTTATCAAAGATTAAGTGGTTGCAAAATGTTAGTTTCATTTCTTGGTTTTCAATTCGATTCCAAGTGTCTATATCTCTGTTTTTGTGCCAGTACCATGCTGTCTTGAGCACTATGGCTTTGTAGTACAGACTAAAATCTGGTATGCTGATGCCCCCAGCTTTATTGTTGTTACAGAGAACTGCCTTAGCTATACGGGGTCTTTTCCGGTTCCATACAAAACGCAGAATCATTTTTTCCAAATCTTGAAAGTACGATGTTGGTATTTTGATAGGAATGGCATTGAATAGGTAGATTGCTTTGGGAAGTATAGACATTTTAACAATGTTGATTCTTCCCATCCATGAGCATGGTATGTTCTTCCATTTGTTAATATCCTCTGCTATTTCCTTTCTGAGGATGTCACAGTTTTCCTTATAGAGATCCTTCACCTCCTTCATTAGGTATATTCCTAGGTATTTCATTTTCTTTGAAACTATGGTGAAGGGAGTTGTGTCCTTAATTAGCTTCTCATCTTGTCTGTTATTGGTGTACACAAAGGCTACTGACTTGTGGACATTGATTTTATATCCTGAAACATTACTGTATTTTTTGATGACTTCTAGGAGTCTTGTGGTTGAGTCTTTGGGGTTCTCTAAGTATAAGATCATGTCATCAGCAAAGAGGGAGAGTTTGACCTCCTCTGCTCCCATTTGGATTCCCTTTATTTCCTTGTCTTGCCTAATTGTATTGGCTAGAACTTCCAGCACTATGTTGAATAGTAAAGGTGACAGAGGACAACCTTGTCTGGTTCCAGTTCTAAGAGGAAAAGCTTTCAGTTTTACTCCATTCAGTAAAATATTCGCTGTGGGTTTGTCATAGATAGCTTCAATCAGTTTTAGAAATGTGCCATCTATGCCTATACTCTTCAGTGTTCTAATTAGAAAAGGATGCTGGATTTTATCAAATGCTTTTTCTGCATCTCTTGAGAGGATCATGTGATCTTTATTTTTGCCTCTGTTAATACGGTGGATAACGTTTATAGACTTGCGTATGTTAAACCAGCCTTGCATCCCTGGGATGAAGACTACTTGATCATGATGAATGACTTTTTTGATGATAAGCTGTAATCTATTGGCTAGGATTTTGTTGAGAAGTTTTGCGTCTATATTCATGAGTGAGATTGGTCTGAAATTCTCCTTTTTGTTTGGGTCTTTTCCTGGTTTTGGTATCAGGGTGATGTTTGCTTCATAGAATGTGTTGGGGAAGATTCCTTCTTCCTCAATTTTTTGGAATAATTTCTGCAGTACAGGAATAAGCTCTTCCTTGAAGGTTTGATAGAATTCTGGTGTGAAGCCATCTGGACCAGGGCATTTTTTGGTTGGAAGATTTTTTATTGTTTCTTTGATCTCAGTGCTTGAAATTGGTCTGTTCAGGAGCTCTGTTTCTTCCTGGCTGAGTCTAGGGAGATGGTGTGATTCCAAATATCGATCCATTTCTTTCACATTGTCAAATTTCTGGGCGTAGAGTTTCTGGTAGTATTCAGAGATGATCTCTTGTATCTCTGTGGGATCAGTTGTTATTTCCCCTTTATCATTTCTGATTCAGGTTACTAGAGATTTTCCTTTTCTATTTCTCGTTAGGCTGGCCAATTGTTTATCTATTTTATTTATTTTTTCAAAAAACCGACTCCTTGTTTCATTAATTTTCTGAATGATTCTTTTGTTTTCAATTTCATTGATCTCTGATTTGATTTTGGATATTTCTTTTCTTCTACTGAGTTTAGGCTTAGATTGTTCTTCTTTTTCCAATTCCATAAGATGTCTTGTGAGATTGTGGATGTGCTCTCTTTCTGTTTTTCGAATGTAGGCATCTAAAGCGATGAATTTTCCTCTCAAAACTGCTTTTGCAGTATCCCACAGGTTTTGGTAGCTTGTGTCTTCATTGTTGTTATGCTCAAGGAAGTTAATGATTTCCTGTTTTATTTCTTCCTGCACCCATCTGTTATTCAACAGAAGATTGTTTAATTTCCATGCCTTTGGGTGGGGTCAAGCATTTTTGTTAGAGTTGAGCTCCACCTTTAGTGCCTTATGGTCTGAGAAGATACAAGGTAAATTTTCAATTCTTTTGATTCTGTTGATATTTGTTTTGTGTCCCAGGATATGATCAATTTTGGACAATGTTCCATGGGGTGATGAGAAGAATGTATATTCTTTATCTTTGGGATGGAGTGTTCTATATGCGTCTATCAAGCACAGTTGTTCTAGGGTCTCATTTAAATCTCTTATATCCTTGTTTAATTTCTGTTTAGAGGATCTGTCCAGCTCTGTAAGAGGAGTGTTAAGGTCCCCTGTTATTATGGTATTATCAGATATCATATTGCTCAGACTGAGTATGGTCTGTTTCCAGAATCTGGGAGCATTTAAATTGGGTGCATAGATATTTAGAATTGAAATATCTTCTTGTTGTATTTTTCCCTTGACCAATATAAAGTGACCATCTTTGTCTTTTTTGACTTTAGTTGCTTTAAATCCACATGTATCTGAAAATAAGATTGCAACTCCTCTTTTCTTCTGAATTCCATTTGCCTGAAAAATTGTCTTCCACACCTTGACTCGGACCTTTAATTTGTCTTTTGAAGCCAGGTGTGTTTCTTGCAGACAGCAAATGGATGGCTTGTGTTTTTTAATCCAGTCAACCAGTCTATGACTCTTCAGTGGGGAATTCAAGACATTAACATTTATTGAGATAATTGATAAGTGTGGTAGTATTCTATTCGTCTTATTTGGTGAGAGTCCATTGCTTAGTTTTATCTTTTGCATCAGTGTGGAGGTTTGGTTCTGTCCTTTAATTTCTGAGTTCTTACTTTGCTGCTGATCCATTGTGGTGGTCAGTGTGCAGAACAGGTTGAAGTATTTCCTGTAGAGCTGGTCTTGATGTGGTGAATTTCCTCAATGTTTGTATATCCGTAAATGATTTGATTTCTCCGTCAATTTTGAAGCTTAGCTTAGCAGGGTACAGAATTCTGGGCTGGAAATTGTTCTGTTTTAGTAGATTAAAGGTAGATGACCATTTTCTTCTTGCTTGGAAAGTTTCATTAGAGAAGTCTGCCGTCACTGTGATGGATTTGCCCCTGTAGGTCAACTGGCGCATACTCCTGGCAGCTTGCAGAATCTTTTCTTTTGTCTTGACTTTGGACAGGTTCATCACAATGTGTCTTGGAGAAGCTCGGTTAGAGTTGAGGCGACCTGGGGTCCGATAGCCCTCTGAAAGCGGTGTGTCAGAATCTTTGGTGATATTTGGGAAATTTTCTTTTATAATATTCTCTAGTATGGCTTCCATTCCTCTGGGGCATTCTTCTTCCCCTTCTGGAATTCCTATAACTCGTATGTTGGAACGCTTCATAAAGTCCCATAATTCTGACAGTGAATGTTCTTCTTTCTCTCTCTTCTTTTCTGCCTCTTTCACTATCTGAGTTATCTCAAAAACTTTGTCTTCTACCTCTGAAATTCTTTTTTCTGCATGGTCTAACCTGTTGCTGATACTTTCCATTGCATCTTTAAGTTCCCTGATTGACTGTTTCAGTTCCTTCAGCTCTGCTATATCCTTTTTACATTCTTCATATCGTTCATCTCTTATTTGATTCTGTTTTTGAATTTCCTTTTGGTTTTTTTCCACTTTATTAGCAGTTTCCTTCATTGTTTCCATCATTTCTTTCATTGTTTTCAACATGTGTATTCTAAATTCCCTTTCTGTCATTCCTAACATTTCTGTATAGGTGGAATCCTCTGCAGTAGCTACCTCATGGTCCCTTGGCGGTGTTGTTCTGGACTGGTTCTTCATGTTGCCTGGAGTTTTCTGCTGATTCTTCCTCATGAGTGATTTCTTTTATCTGTTTCCTTGACCTAATTTTCCTTTCACTTCCTCTTGCTCTTTAAGTTCTCATGCCTGTGGACTAAGGTTTACAGGACCAGAAGGGTGAGAAGGTTGAAGAGCAAAAAAGGGATGAAAGAAAGGAAGACCAAGTGATAAGAAAAAAAAAGAAAAATAGATAAAGGAGAGGGGGTGGGTTAAAGGAATATTGACAAAAAGAAGAGAGGCACAGAAAGAGGGAGACAGAGCAATATAGGTGTACAGTAGGGTACTTTGATACAACCTTAAAAAAAAAAAACCATCTTCTGGGGGTGCCCAGTTGGGTGGTTCCCTTGAGGTCAGCAACTCTTTGCTAACCTGATCAGACACAGTACCCCACCTTCACCAAGTAGAGAGGAAAGACAAAAATGATATAAATCAAACCAAAACAAGCAAACAGAAAACTTTACGGTATAAAATTGGGTGGAAAACCAAATATAGCGGTAGAAACACTAACAAAAATGAAGTTCTAATTATTGAAATAGGCAGCAATGGGAAATTATAATTAAACTAGAAAAATTGACAAAGAAAAAGGATCTGTATGGAAAAGGCTGAACTTGAAAAACAAAACAACATCAACAACATCAAGATAAACAAAAACAAACAAACAAACAACCAAACCAAAAAAAAAAAAAAACACAACCAAAAACAAAGCAGTATGTATATGTATGTATATGTTATTGAATATTGTCTGGGCAACACGTGGTCTTCTGGGGTATGAGATGTTAATCACAGTTCTGATACGACTGGAGGCTGCTAGTTTCTCAAACCCCAGCAGGTAGACACCCTAAATCTCTCTTCAGCCCACTTAAAAGGCACTTTGAACTTGTTCACTTGCTGAGCAGAAGCTTTCCCAGGGAAGTGCTTGTTGCTGGAATCACTGCTGAAGTGGCTATCCACTTACCCTGTGTGCCAAAACTGGTCTCCCTCTGCCCCCCAGGGTTAGGGCTGCAAGGCGGCTCAGACCCCGCCCTTAGGCTACTTGGTCGCTGGGTTACCAGCTCCCATCCAATTCTAGCTCTGCGACCCTGAGGGCAGAGCTTGCCGGGGCAGATCGCTCACAATGGCTGCCTGTGACCCAGAGCCAAACACTATTAGCTCCGTCTGGCTCAGTGGCTCAGACTGGGGCCCTAGACAAAGGCCAAAGTTCTCCACACTCCCGCTCAGGCTCTCCCCAAGGCAGTTCAGCTGAGTGCCAAGTCCAAAGACACCAAAACTGTTCACAGGTAAGGCCTTTCTGGTTTGCAGTCTCGCTGCTACTGAACTTACAGTTGCGGGCGGGTTTAGACGGATTGAACACACACGACCACTTGCCGGTTTTCCACTGTTTTAGTCCTCCTCTTGGGGTTCAGAAGTCTTTCGCTGACTCCCTGTATCCTCTCAGGGGTGATGATAGGCAGATCCCACCAGCCAGAGATGCCTGGAGTCCTATATCCCCAGACTCACTGTTCCCAGATGCAAGGAAGCTGTTACTCGGCTGCCATCTTGCTCCGCCTCCCACTACTCCTGTCTTAATCTCAGAGACTCTGGCTTTCTTGTCCTGCTCACTGGCGTGATGACCAGACCAGAGTGTGATCATGGTTCCGAACAAATTATTCATGCCACAGCTGCCACAGATAAACCTCACTCAGAGAACTGGGGCAGTGTGTGCTCTGGCCTTTCAGGAGAGCATGCCACAAGGGATCAAGGGGGTGGGAGGGGGGACGGTAGGACTGGAATGGGATAGATCCAAAGGGCCAGGAAGGCAAGTTTAGAGGTGGGGACAGTCCTGGGAACAGGAAGGCTTGAGGGTAATGTTGCTGTCTTTGGGTCCATAGGCCTGCAGTCATTTCTTCCCCTTGCTCCCTGCCTGTCTCTGCTCTGTCCCTGTTCCCCCTACCCTCCAGACCAATCATAGAGACCTACCTCTGTGCCCATGATACCTGAGCAGAGACAAATAAGGACCAGGGGCAATAATCCATGGAAAATCACAGCTACTATTTCTTCAAGTGCTAAGAAGACACCTCAGTCCTTCAGCTTAGTCACATGTGTGATGCCACAGCATCCTTAAAATGGGGGTGAAAAGCTCTACCTAAAGAAATAATCACAGCAATAAATAAAAGGGAGGGAAAGACAACTAAAAAAAGACATTTCAGGGCCAGTTTTAATAGCATAACACAAACCAGTCTGGGACCTGGTTTTACTTGGCTTTACTGGTCTATAATTTTTGTCACATCAAAAACCAAGATCTTCAATTCCACCTAACAACTTTCTTTGCTCAACTGCCTCCTATTTACCAACTTTCTTTCTATAACTATTTTCATGTTGTGTCTCTGGATTTTTTCATGTCTGCCTCTCCCTTCCCCCTACTTTTATAAATTCTCATTTCCAACCAAGGATGCCACTGCCTGGCCTCACACGAGAAGGGGGAGGGCAGAACATCTCACTCATCACCTCCTGCTGCTCTGCCCTCCTCGGGGATCTATGCACAGCATGGGGCGACACCAGGCCCACTTTTCTTTTTTCATTTTTTTTATGTTGTTGGGGAATCATTGAGGGTTACACTGCTTGCATGTTAGGTAAAGTCCCCCTTATAGTTGTGTACTGCCCCCAAGAAGTGTGTCACATACCATGACCCACATCTCCTCCCTCCTTCCCTCCCTCCTCTCTGCTCCCTGCTTCCCCCACCTCCCATTATGTACTACGTCAACAATTGTCCTCATATCAGAATTGACTGCATTGAATTCTTGCTTCTCCATTCTTGTGATACTTTTCTAAGAAGCATGTGCTTCAACTCCATCCTGGTTAATACAAAAGATGTAAAGTCATCATCTTTTTTAGTGGCTGAATAGTAGTCCATGGTCTACCATAGCTTATTAAATCATTCCTGGATTGATAGGCATTTAGGTTGTTTCCACAATTTGGCAATTTGTAAATTGAGCTGGAATAAATAGTCTAGTGCAAATGTCCTTATGATAAAAGAATTTTTTTTTCTTCTGGGTAGATGCCCAGTAATGAGATGGTAGGATCAATGGGTGGTCTAGTTTGAGTTCTTGATAAGCCACACTTCTTCTAAAAAGGTTGTATTAGTTTGCAGTCCCACCACCAGTGTGAAAGTGTTCTCTTTTCTTCACATCCACACCAGCATCTGCAGCTTTGAGATTTTGTGATGTGGGTCATTCTGACTGGGGTCAGGTGATATCTTTGGGTGGTTTTCATTTGCATTTCTCTGCAAATTAGTGACTATGAGCATTTTTTCATATGCTTGTTAGCCATTCATCTGTCTTCTTTAGAGAAGGTTCTATTCATGTCTCTTGCCCATTGATATAAGAAATTTGTTGGCTCTTTTTTGTTGCTTAATTTGAATTCTCTGTAGATTCTAGTTATTAAGCTTTGGCCTGACTGGTAATAAGCAAATATCTTTTCTCATTCTGATGGTCACCTCTTTGCTTTGGTTGTTTTCTCTTTATCTGTACAGAAGCTTTTCAGTTTAATTAAGTCCCATTTGTTTATTTTTGTTGTTGCAATTGCCATGGAAGTCTTTCTCATAAAGTCTTTCCCTAGGTTGATACCTTCAAGTGTTTTTTCCACACTTTCTTTGAGGATTTTTATTTTTTCATGCCTTGAATTTAGATCTTTTATCCATCTTGAATCAATTTTAGTAAGTGGATAAAGGTGTGGGTCCAGTTTCAGTCTTTTACATGTGGTTATCCAGTTCTCCCCACACCATTTATTGACTAGAGATTCTTTCCTCCAGTGTGTGTTCTTGTTTGGTTTACCAAAAATCAGGTGGCTATAAGATGTTAGTTTCATTTCACCATTTTCTATTCAGTTCCAGGTGTCTATGTCTCTCTTTTTGTGCCAATACAATGCTGTTTTGACCACTATGGCCTTGTAGTACAGCCTAAAGTCTGGTAGACTGATGCCCCTGACCTTGTTTTTATAACTAAGAATTGCCTTAGCTATACAGAGTTTTTCTGGTTCCATACAAAATGAAGAATTATTTTTTCCAAATCTTGAAAGTATGATGTTGGTATTTTAAAGGGGATTGCATTGAATCTGTAGATCGCTTTGGAAAATATAGACATTTTGACAATGTTGATTTTTACCAGCCATGAGCATGGTATGTTCTTCCATTTGTTAATGTCTTCTACTATTTCTTTTCTTAGGGTTTCATAATTTTCTTTGTAGAGGTCCTTCACCTCTTTTGTGAGGTATATTCCTAAGTATTTCATTTTCTTTGAAGCTACTGTGAAGGGAATTGTCTCTTTGATTGGCTTCTCATCTTGGGTGTAATTGGCATATACAAAAGGTACTGATTTGTTGACATTGATTTTGTATTCTGAAACTTACTGTATTTTTTGATCACTTCCAAGAGTCTTCCGGTTGAGTCTTTGGGGGTTCTCTAAGGATAAGGTCATATCAGCAGCAATGAGGGAGAGTTTCACTTCCTCTGCCCCCATGTAGATGCACTTTATTTCCTTCTCTTGACATCACATTGGTTTGAACTTTCAGCACTATGTTGAATAGTAGACAGACAACCTTGTCTGGTTCCAGTTCTGAGTGGAAAAGTGCTGTGGGTTTGTTATAGATGGCTTCTATCAGTTTAAGAAATGTGTTAGACGCCTATTTTCTTCAGGGTTCTAATTAGAAAAGGATGTTGAATTTTCTTTTATTGTTGGAGATTCATTGAGGGTACAGAAAACCAGGTTACATTGATTTTGCTAGATAAGGACCCTCTTATATTTGTGTCCTGCCTCCAAAATGTGCACCACATGCCTTGATGCCACAGTGTCTCCCTCCCTCCCTTTCTCAGCTCTCCCCATCCCCCACCCCACACTGTGTACTAGAACCTTAATTGTCCTCATAACAGAATTGAGTACATAGAATTCTTATTTCTCCATTCTTGTGATGCTTTACTAAGAATAATGTGTTCCACATCCATCCAGGTTAATACAAAGATGTAAAGTCTCCATTTTTCAATGGCTGAATAGTATTCTGTGGTATACATATACCACAGCTTGTTAATCCATTCCTGGGTTGGTAAGCATTTAGGCTATTTCCACATTTTGGTGATTATAAATTGAACTGCAATAAATAGCAAGTGTCCCTGGGGTAAAAATTTTTTTTTTCTTTCTGAATAGATGCCCAGCAATGGGATTGTTGGATCAAAAGGGAGTTCTCTGAGGGTTCTCCATACTTCCTTCCAAGAAGGTTGTATTAATTTGTAGTCCCACCACCACTGTAAAAGAGTTCCCTTCTCGCCATATCCACACCAGCATCTGCAGTTTTGAGACTTTGTGATGAGGGCCACTCTCACTGGGGTTAGATTATATCTCAGGGTGGTTTTGATTTGCATTTCTCTAATAATTAGGGATGATGATCACTTTTTCATATGCTTGTTAGCCTTTCGTCCATCTTCTTTAGAGAAGGTTCTATTCATCTCTCTTGCCCAGTGATTTAAGGGATTATTGGCTCTTTTTATGTTTATTAATTTGAGTTCTCTGTAGATCCTAGTTATCAAGCTTTTGTCTGAATCAAAATATTCAAATATCCTTTCTCAATGTGTAAGTTATCCATTTGCTTTGGTTGTTGTTGCCTCAAGGATGTTGAATTGTATTGAATGCTTTTTCTGCATCTATTGAGAGGATCATATGATCTTTGTTTTTGCGTCTGTTGATAAGGCAAATTACATTTATGGACTTGCTAAAGTTAAACCAGCCTTGCATCCCTGGGAAAAAACCTACTTCATCATAATGTATGACCTTTTTAATGAGAAGCTATAATCCATTGGCTAGGATCTTATGGAGAATTATTGCATCTGTATTCATTGGTGAAATTGGTATGAAGATCTCCTTTTTAGTTGGGTCCTTTCCTGGTTTGGGTACCAGCATGATGTTTGCTTCATAGATTGTGTTGGGGAAGATTCCTTCCTTCTAATTTTTTTTTGGGGAATATTTTCTGTAGTATGGGTATAAGCTCCTTTTTAAAGGTCTGATAGAATTCTGGTGTGAAGCCATCTGAGCCAAGGCATTTTTTTTTCTTTTTTTTGGAGATTTTTATTGGTCTTTGATCTCAGTACTGGCAATTGGTCTGTTCAAGACATCTATTTTTTCTTGTTTAAGTCCAGGGAGACAGTGTGATTCCAAGTATTGATCCATTTCCTCCACATTGTCAAATTTCTGGGCACAGGTTTCTCATAGTAGTTAGAGATAATCTCTTTTATCTCTGTGGCATCTATTGTTATTTCCCCTTTAACATTTCTGATTGAGATTACCAGAGATTTTTTTTCTGTTTCTTGTTATTCTAGCCAAAGGTTTATCAATTTTATATATTTATTCAAAAAAACAACTTTTTGCTTTTGTTAATTTTCTGAATTAACAGAAATTTTTCTGTTAATTAAGAGAAATTTTTCTCTTTTGTTTTTAATTTCATTAATCTCTGATTTAATTTTGGTTATTTCTTTTCTTCTTTTTCCAGTTCCATAAGTTGGTTTGTGAGTATGTTGATGCCCTGACTTTCTTTGTTTTGAATGTAGTCATCTAGTGCAATAAATTTTCCTCCCAGGACTGCTTTTGCTGTATCCCACAGGTTTTGGTAACTTGAGTGTTCATAGTTGTTATGTTTGAGGAATTTAATGATTTCCTCTTTTATCTCTTCCTGAATCCAACTATCATTCAGCATAAGGTTGTTTAATTTCCATGCCTTTGTGTGGGGACGAATGTTTTTGTTGGAGTTGAGTTCCACCTTGTGGTCTGAGAAGAAACAAGGTATAATTTCTATTTTCTTAATTTTGCTGAGGTTTGATTTGTATCTTAGGATGTGATCTATTTTGGAATATGTGCCATAAGCTGATGAAAAAAAAAAAAGTCTACTCTTTTGCTTTGGGATGGTGTGTACTGTATATGTCTATTAATCTCATTTGTTCTGTGGTCACATTTAAGTCCTTTGTATCGTTGTTTAGCTTCTGTTTAGAGGATCTGTCCAGTTCCATCAGAGGGGTGTTGAAGTTCCCGACTATTAAAGTGTTATGGGATATCATATTGCTCAGACCCCTCAAGGTCTGTTTCATATATCTGAAAGCATTTCACCTTAGGTGCATAAATGTTTAAAATTGAGATGTCATCTTGTTGTATTGTTCCTTTGACCAGTATAACATGACCCTCTTTGTCTTTTTTAACTATGGTTGCTTTGAATCTGCTTGTAACCCCTCCTTTCTTCTGATATCTGTTTGCATGAAATATTGTTTTCTGTCCCTTAACCCTGAGTCTTGATTTTTCCTTCAAGGCTATGTGTGTCTCCTAGAGACAGCATATGGATGGCTTGTGCTTTTTTATCCAGTCAACCATCCTGTGTCTCTTCAGTGGTGAATTCAATTCATTGATGTTTATTGAGAGTAAACATCAATGTTTATTGAGAGTACGGTAAAGTTCTCCTCATCTTGTTATGAGAAAGTCTGTTGTGTAGTTTTATTCTTTGCACCATTGTGGAAGCTAAGTTCTGACCTTCAGACTCTAGGTGTTTACTTTGGTGGTAAGTAAAGTGCAGTGTTTAGTGTTGAGAATAGGTCTAAGTATTTCCTGTAGACTTGGCCTGGTTGTGGTGAATTTCCTCAGTGCTTGTATATCTGTAAAAGCTTTAATATATCCATCAATTTTGAAGCTAAGTTTAGCAGGACACGGAATTCTGGGCTGCAAATTATTTTGCTTAAGGATGTTTAAGGTGGCTAACCATGTTCTTCTGGCTTGGAAAGTTTCAGTTGAAAAGTTTGCTTTCATCCTGGTGGCTCTGCCCCTATAGGTCAGTTGGCACTTACTTCTAGGTGCTTACAGAATCTTCTCCTTCATCTTGACTTTGGACAGGTTCATTACAATGTGTCTTTGGGAAGCTCTGTTAGAGTTGAGATGCCCTGGGGTTCAATTATCTATCCGAAGGAAGTATGTCAGGATCTTTAGTAAAACTTGGGAAGTTTTCATTTATGATAGTCTCCAGTAGGGCTTCCATTCCTTTGGGACAATCTTCTTCTCCTTCAGGTATTCCTATTATTCATATGTATGAATGCCTCATGGCTTCTCTTAGTTCTCTAAGTGTCTGCTCTGCTTTCTCTCTCTTCTTTTCTGCCTCTTTCACTACCTGAGTTAACTCAAACACACTTTATCCTCTAGCTCAGATGTTCTATCTTCTCCATGATCTATCTATTTTTGATACTTTCTAGCACTTTTACATTCCCCGATTGTCTCCTTCATTTCGTTAAGCTCCACCGTATCCTTTCTATAGTCTACATATCTCTCATCCAACTTTTGGTTTTGTCTTTCTATTTTCTCGTCCATTCCCTTCATTGTTTTAACCATCCACATTTTACATTCCCTTTCTATCAACTTCCCTTATAGGAGGAGTCTTCTGTAAAAGCTGCCTTGTGATCTCTTAGAAGAGTTGCTCCATTTTGGTTTTTCATGGTGCCTGAATTTTTCTGTTGGTTCCTCCTCATGTGTGCTTTCTACTTGTTCACTTCCTTGTATTCCTTTTTCCTTCTTACTTCGTCCTTTGCCTAAAATTAGCTTGTCTCAGAGTTTATGTGATAAAGAGGCCTCTTGGTTTGAGGCCAGAAGTAGAATAAAGGTAAAGAGTAAGCAGGGAGAAACAAGAGGAAAAGAAAGAAAGAGGAAATATGAAGTGAAGAGTAAAAGAAGAGAAAAAGAAAGGAAGGGTTTAACAGAAAAAAAACTTAAAGAACAGGAGAGAAGGAAGTCAGGAAGAGAGGGTAGAATGATGGAAGAAATGGTATTGATAAACATGATGCTAATGCCAGACCTGTAATTTAAGAATTTTAAGGGGCTGGCTTGGGTGAGTTTCTCAAAATCAAGCACTCCTTACCAGCCTGAGTGGAGCCAGGTTCTTCCTCTCCCAACAATATGAAGAGACAAAAAAGAGGAAAAAGAAAAAATAAGAAGGAATAAATGTGAAACAAAATACAAATCTATTTTGAAAAGAAAATAGAAAAATTTTTCAGTGTGATTGTGTCAAAATTTTTTTCCTAGGTCCAAAGGTAGAAAATGTCTCTTAGCCCCTTTGAACCAGACTACTGCTGCGGCCTACCTGCCAGACAACAGCTGTATCACCTCAGCTCTCAGAAATGAAAAGAAGGGGGGGGGGAAGAAAATAGAAACAATATAAAATGAGAATAGATAAAGTAAATTAAAAATATCATTGTATCAAATAAAGGAGAAAGGGAAGTGGGATAAAGAAAGAAAGAAGAAATTAAAAAAAAAAAAAAGAAAGAAAGAAGAAAGACAAAAAAGGGGAGGGGCTGGGCAAGGGATTTGAAGAGAAACTTCTCTGAAGAAGACAGGCGTGCGGCCTTCAGACATGTGAAAAAATGCTCATAATCTTTAATCATCAGAGAAATGCAAATCAAAACTACTTTGAGATACCATCTAACTCCAGTGAGACTAGCCTATATCACAAAATCCCAAGACCAGAGATGTTGGCATGGATGTGGAGAAAAGGGAACACTTCTACACTGCTGGTGGGAATACAAATTAATACATTCCTTTTGGGAAAAGATATGGAGAACACTTAGAGATCTAAAAGTAGATCTGCCATTAAATCCTGTAATCCCTCTACTGGGCATATACCCAGAAGACCAAAAATCACATCATAACAAAGATATTTGTACCAGAATGTTTATTGCAGCCCAATTCATAATTGCTAAGTCATGGAAGAAGCCCAGGTGCCCATCGACCCACAAATGGATTAATAAATTGTGGTGTATGTGTACACCATGGAACATTATGCAGCCTTAAAGAAAGATGGAGACTTTACCTCTTTCATGTTTACATGGATGGAGCTGGAACATATTCTTCTTAGTAAAGTATCTCAAGAATGGAAGAAAAATTACCCAATGTACTCAGCCCTACCATGAAACTAATTTAGGGTTTTCACATGAAAGCTATAACCCAGTTACAACCTAAGAATAGGGGGAAGGGGGAAAGGGAGGGGAGGGAGGAGGGAGGTGGGTAGAGGGAACGGGATTGGTGGGATTACAAAAGCGGTGCATCTTACAAGGGTATATGTGAAACTTGGTACACGGTCTGTGAAGCTAGTGAATGATGCCCCATGAATATATCAGTGTTCACAGCTATGATTTAATAAAAAAAAAAGAAAAAAAAATTAAACAACAAGAAAAAAGAAAAAAAAGGAAAAAGATAAAAAATTTAAAATTATATATATACATATATAAAAGCATATATATATATGGCAGAAGGGACCAACTTTAGTGGGAATATATTTGTGTTGTAATATATGCCAGGACACCAGGTGGTGCTGTAGATTTAAGGGACTGGTAACCTCTCTCTAGTTCCCTAGCACAGACCTGTTTCCCAGCTTAATTGTCCACGCTGATCGCCTGATTATTTCCTCAGCATTCAGACCCCACTGGGGTTGGGATCTCAAAGCTCTTCAGAGTGCTTCAGAGGCAGATCTCAGCGTGCCCCCAGACAACAGCTCCCATGGGATGCGGGAGTCCCTGAGCCTTTCACAGTTGGAGGTCCAATCCCAGCAGGCAGAACTAAGAAGGCTGTGTCCCCGTAGGAGGCCTGTCCTGCGACTTTCTCGACCTTCCTACAATGGCCACCCACTGGCTGCCAAGACCTTCCCAATATGCCCTCTCTACCACTGCCAAACTGGTGGCAAATCCAGTCTGACCAGCCCTCACATCTGGCTACTGTAAACTGTTCAGGTATGCCCACTCTTCCAGGCTTTCCTCTCAAGATGCAGCTTCCCCTGAGAACCGAAAACTGCAAAACGGCTTTCTCCCGTCCTGGACCTCTGAGCTGGAGCCGGTCACTCCCACTGGTGAAAACTTGCCTAGAGTGTCAGAACTCTGCCATTCTGGTTCATGTACTGTATCCAGCCCCTCACCACCTCGCTGCACACCCCAAGCCACAGCTCCAGGCAAGGACGCCATGCCAAGCATTGCCTGCCTTCCTTCCGTTCCTCAGTTGTACTAGGAGCTTTCAGCCAAAAGCCCTTTCTCGTCTGCCGTTTTACCCTGTCTTCGCCCCCAACCAGGCTCTTTTATCCTAGGTGCAGCCTGGAAAGAGAAAACAAATTCCAAAAGATTACTTGTTTTCACATATTTCATCCTCTTCCTGAAAACAATTATCACACCCAATTTGCACCAAAAATTCCAGTTCAACATTTTCCTGACAATTAACCACATTTTCAAGCACTCTGAAAGAATTTCCTCTGGGGCGTGGGAGTATTTGATTTTTGTAACTTTCTGAAGTTATCCCTGGAACCATCTGTCATCATGTGGGATGACCATGGGGAAGGTGATAAGGAAAATATCTTGAATCCTAGTCCCCGGGGCCATCTTTTAAGGTCATAGGACTGGGATTTATTTTTTCACTTTTAGTTATTCCTTTTTATTTTATTTCAGAATGTTGTAGGGGTACAAGCATTTTGGCTACATAAAGTGCTTTTGTGCCATTTGAGTCAAAGTTTTAAGTGTGCTCTTCTCCCAGACAGTGTGTATTGTACCCATCAGGTGTGAATTTACCCATTACCTCCTCTCTTTCCCTCCTATTTGATTTTTATAACTGTTATATATAAACGTTATATAAATAAGCATTATTTCCCTATGTGCATTCAAGTGTTGATCAATTAGTTCTAATTTAATATTAGAGGTGCTAGTTCTTATGGCTGAGTAGTACTCCATGGTATACATACACCACATTTTACTAATGTATTGATGGGCACATGGGTTGTTTCCACATCTTTGCAATTGTGAATTGTGCTGCTATAAACATTTGAGTGCAAGTGTCCTTTTTATAAAATGTCTGTTTTTTCTCCTTTGGGTAAATACTCAGTAGTGAGATTGCTGGATCAAATGGTAGGTCCACTTTTAGTCTCTGAGGTATCTACATACTATTTCCCATAAAGGATGTACTAGTTTGCAGTCTCACCAACAGTGTATGAGTGTTCCTATTTCTCTGCATTTACACCAGCATTTGTTGTTTGGGGACTTTTTCATAAAAGCCATTCTGGAATTAGGTGATATTTCCTTGTGGTTTTGATTTCAATTTCCCTCATGATTAGAGACGTTGACCATTTTTCATATGTTTTGGGGCATTAGTCTATCTACTTTTCAAAAGTTTCTGTGTATGTCTTTTCCCACTTTTTTCTCCACCATAAATATACATAAATTTTAATACTTTTGGGAACTGTAATAGAAGTATAAACAAGGAACACATAATATTTGGTTCTCTCATCTTATGACATTGTCAGCTATTGATGTTCAATGCCTAGATAGTAGAGATTTCAAAATGTGACTTTATTTTTTTTAATCTATAGTGATCAAAACAGCATGGTACTGGCACAAAAACAGAGAGGTGGATGTATGGAACAGAATAGAGTACCAAGAGATGAATCCAGCTACTCACTGTTATTTGATCTTTGACAAGCCAATTAAAAACATTCAGTGGGGAAAAGATTCCCTATTTAACAAATGGTGCTGGTTGAACTGGCTGGTGACCTGTAGAAGACTGAAACTGGACCCACACCTTTCACCATTAACTAAGATAGACTCTCACTGGATTAAAGATTTAAACTTAAGACATGAAACTATAAAAACTAGAAGAAAGTGCAGGGAAAATTCTTGAAGGAATCAGCCTGGATGAATATTTTATGAGGAGGACTCCCCAGGCAATTGAAGCAGCATCAAAAATAGACTACTAGGACCTAATCAAACTAAAAAGCTTCTGCACAGCCAAGAACATAATAAGTATAGCAAGCAGACAGCCCTCAGAATGGGAGAAAATATTTGCAGGCTATACCTCTGACAAAGGTTTAATAACCAGAATCCACAGAGAACTCAAACATATTAGCAAGAAAAGAACAAGTGATCCCATCTTAGGGTGGGCAAAGGACTTGAAGAGAAACTTCTCTAAAGAAGACAGGTGCACGGTCTTCATACACATGAAAATATGCTCATCATCCTTAATAATCAGAGAAATGCAAATCAAAACTACTTTGAGATATCACCTAAGTCCAGTAAGATTAGCTCACATAACAAAATCCCAAAACCAGAGATGTTGTCATGGATGTGGAGAAAAGGGAACACTTCTACACTGCTGGTGGGAATGTATACTAATATATTCCTTTTGGAAAGATGTTTGGAGAATACTCAGAGATCTAAAAATAGACCTGCCATTCGATCCTATAATTACTTTACTAGTTATATACCCAGAAGACCAAAAAGCACAATATAACAAAGACATCTGTACCAGAATGTTTATTGCAGCCCTATTCATAATTGCTAAGTCATGGAAGAAGCCCAAGTGCCTATATGAAGGCTATTACCCAACTATAGCGCAAGAATATAGGGAAAGGGCCAAGGCAGGGGAGGGGAGGGGGGAGGTTGAGGTGGAGGGAGGACAATTGGTGGGGCTACACCTACGGTGCATCTTAGAATGGGTACAGGCGAAACTTACTAAATGCAGAATTCAAATGTCTTCATACAATAACTAAGAAAATGCAATGAAGGCTATGTTAAACAGTTTGATGAAAATATTTCAGATTGTATATGAAACCAGCACATTGTACCCCTTGATTGCACTAATGTACACAGCTATGATTTAATAATTTAAAAAAAAAAACAAAAAACTAAAAGATCATGAGCTAACATTCTTGCATTCCAGGACTTGGGTGGTCAGCTAGAAGGCCCTTCCTGACAGCTTGCTTGATTTAGACACTGAGATGGGGGAGGGAGCTTACAATATCCTCAGAAATTGTGATCCCTGGACAGTGAGCTCAGCCGAGGAGGGTGTAGGGTATGGAACAGGCCACAGAGTCATTCTGTCCTGGGTCAGGAGCCCCGGGAGGAGCACCTAGTCAAAGGGGCTGCAGTCTCGGAGTGGCCCCAAGGGAAAGTCAGCTTAGGAGAGTTTTCCTCTGTCCTCAGCATCATGGAGGACACTGATGACTATGTCTAACATGGATTGCTCTGAGAATTCTGTTAGAAATTTCTGCATAAACACATACCTCACTTGTGCTCTTACAGCAGCACACAAGAGTAATGGGGGAGACTTTGGGGCATTGAAGCCACTGCCTCTTGCAGTCTTTTGCTGCCCACACTCCCCATTCTTCTCTGCTCAGGCTAAGCATATGCCTTCCTGGTGTGTCTGCCCTTGTCCTCTTCCTCTGATCACCAGTGGCGCACACACTGGGATCCGCTCTGTTCAGTGCAGTCTCTGAATGTGCTCTCTGTTGACATGGCCCTTTCCACATAGCTGGAAAGTGACACTAGGTCAGCAGCCTGTATCTCTGACCTACTTCATCCTGCCCCTCTCCCCTTACCCCA
Source organism: Nycticebus coucang (assembly GCF_027406575.1). Taxonomy (NCBI): domain Eukaryota; kingdom Metazoa; phylum Chordata; class Mammalia; order Primates; family Lorisidae; genus Nycticebus; species Nycticebus coucang. The sequence continues at coordinate 57,650,729 of NC_069784.1, forward strand.
TCATAGTGATATGGGGCCTACTAGCCCCCCCTGAACTGGACACCCCAGAGGTGGCAAAGCCCAAGGTGGGCCACAGCCCAGAAGTGGTCACAGTCCCACGGGGCTTTTTACTTGACAGCTGCTGCCAGTTCTGGGTCCTGTGGGCATGGCAGCTGTGTCTGATGGGAAGGTCATCCCTAAGGGTAATTGTAAAGTTGTCATGGTTTAATTGAGAAACTACTAATAACAAAATGAAACAAACAAAACAAAAAGGATCTGTTCTTTCTTACAGTTCCTCTTCAACCAAGGATAGATGTCCTATCAGCAGCAACAACACAGTCCCCTGCCAGCCCTCCACAGGTGCCTGAGCCTGGTACCCCCAAGGTCCCAGAACCTCGCCCCCCACACCCCAGGCAGCAGTAGTGGCCCCATGTGCAACACCGAACTTGCCAGCAGGAGCGCTCCCCCTGTGCAGCACCCCCGTCAGCCAGCAGGAGTGCACCCTCATGGAGTGCCACCCCAGCCAGCAGGAATGCCCCCTGTGTAATGCTGCCCAGCTAGCATGAGTGCCCCCTGTGAAGTGCCCTCCCAGACAGCAAGAGTAACCCCTGTGCAGTGTCCCCCACCCATCCAGCAGGCATGCCTCCTGTGCAGTGGCCTCAGCCAGCAGGAGTGACCCTTGTGCAGTGTTCCCCCAGCCAGCAGGAGTGCCTCCTGTGCACTGTCCCCCACTCAGCAGGAGTGCCCCATGTGCACTGTCCCCCAGCCAGCAGGAGTGACCCTTGTCCAGTGTCCCCCAGCCAGCAGGAGTGCCCCCTGGGCAGTGTCCCCAAGCCATCAGGAGTGCCCCATGTGCACTGTCCCCCCAGCCAGCAGGAGTGCCCCCTGTGCCGTGTCCCCCAGCCAGCAGGAGTAACCCCTGTCCAGTGTCCCCCCCACCCCCATCGAGCAGGCATGCCCCCTGTGCAGTGTTCCCCCAGCCAACAGGAGTGCCCCCTGTGCACTGCGCCCCAGCCAGCAGGAGTGCCCCCTGTGCAGTGTTCCCCAGCCAGCAAGAGTGCCCCATGTGCACTGTCCCCCCAGCCAGCAGGAGTGGCCCCTGTGCAGTGTCCCCCAGCCAGCAGGAGTGCCCCCGTGCAGTGTCCCCCAGCCAGCAGGAGTTCCCCCTGTGCAGTGTCCCCCAGCCAGCAGGAGTGCCCCATGTGCACTGTCCCCCCAGCCAGCAGGAGTGCCCCCTGTGCAGTGTCCCCCAGCCAGCAGGAGTGCCCCCTGTGCAGTGTCCCCCAGCCAGCAGGAGTGCTCCCTGTGAAGTGCCCTCGCAGACAGCAGGAGTAACCCCTGTCCAGTGTCTCCCCCACCCCCATCAAGCAGGCATGCCTCCTGTGCAGTGTTCCCCCAGCCAGCAGGAGTGCCCCCTGTGCACTGTCCCTCAGCCAGCAAGAGTCCCCCCTGTGCAATGTCCCCCTAGCCAGCAAGAGTCCCCACTGTGCAGTGTACCCCAGCCAGCAGGAGTGCCCCCTGTGCAGTGTCCCCCTCCCACATAGCAGGAGTGCCCCCATGTGCAGTGTCCCCCAGCCAGCAGTAGTGTCCCCTGTACAGGGCCCCCCCCAGTCAGCAGGAATGCCCCCTGTGCAGTGTCCCCCAGTCAGAAGGAGTGCCCCCTCTTGCAGTGTCCCACCAACCATCATGAGTGCCCCCTTGTGCAGTGTTCCCCCAGCCAGCAGGAGTGACCCCTGTGCAGTGTCCCCCCAGCCAGCATGAGTGCTGCCTGTGCAGTGTCCCCCCAGCCAGCATGAGTGCCGCCTGTGCAGTGTCCCCTCAGCCAGCATGAGTGCCGCCTGTGCAGTGTCCCCCCAGCCAGCATGAGTGCCCCTGTGCAGTGTCCCCCCTGTCAGCATGAGTGCCCCCTGTGCAGTGTCCCCCCAGCCAGCATGAGTGCCCCCTGTGTAGTGTCCCCCCAGCCAGCATGAGTGCCCCTGTGCAGTGTCCCTCCAGTCAGCATGAGTGCCGCCTGTTCAGTGTCCCCCCAGCCAGCATGAGTGCCGCCTGTTCAGTGTCCCCCCAGCCAGCATGAGTGCCCCCTGTCCAGTGTCCCCACAGCCAGCATGAGTGCCCCCTGTGCAGTGTCCCCCCAGCCAGCATGAGTGCCGCCTGTGCAGTGTCCCCCCAGCCAGCATGAGTGCCGCCTGTGCAGTGTCCCCCCAGTCAGCATGAGTGCCGCCTGTGCAGTGTCCCCCCAGTCAGCATGAGTGCCGCCTGTGCAGTGTCCCCCCGGTCAGCATGAGTGCCCCCTGTGCAGTGTCCCCCCGGTCAGCATGAGTGCCCCCTGTGCAGTGTCCCCCCGGTCAGCATGAGTGCCGCCTGTGCAGTGTCCCCCCAGTCAGCATGAGTGCCGCCTGTGCAGTGTCCCCCCGTCAGCATGAGTGCCGCCTGTGCAGTGTCCCCCAGTCAGCATGAGTGCCGCCTGTGCAGTGTCCCCCCAGTCAGCATGAGTGTCGCCTGTGCAGGGTCCCCCCAGCCAGCATGAGTGCCCCCTGTGCAGTGTCACCCCGGTCAGCATGAGTGCCCCCTGTGCAGGGTCCCCCCAGCCAGCATGAGTGCCCCCTGTGCAGTGTCCCCCCAGCCAGCATGAGTGCCCCCTGTGCAGTGTCCCCCCAGCCAGCATGAGTGCCCCCTGTGCAGTGTCCCCCCGGTCAGCATGAGTGCCGCCTGTGCAGTGTCCCCCCAGCCAGCATGAGTGCCCCCTGTGCAGTGTCCCCCCGGTCAGCATGAGTGCCCCCTGTGCAGTGTCCCCCCGGCCAGCATGAGTGCCCCCTGTGCAGTGTCCCCCCAGTCAGCATGAGTGCCCCCTGTGCAGTGTCCCCCCGGTCAGCATGAGTGCCGCCTGTGCAGTGTCCCCCCGGTCAGCATGAGTGCCGCCTGTGCAGTGTCCCCCCGGCCAGCATGAGTGCCGCCTGTGCAGTGTCCCCACAGCCAGCATGAGTGCCCCCTGTGCAGTGTCCCCCCGGTCAGCATGAGTGCCCCCTGTGCAGTGTCCCCCCGGCCAGCATGAGTGCCCCCTGTGCAGTGTCCCCCCGGTCAGCATGAGTGCCGCCTGTGCAGTGTCCCCCCGGTCAGCATGAGTGCCGCCTGTGCAGTGTCCCCCCGGTCAGCATGAGTGCCCCCTGTGCAGTGTCCCCCCGGTCAGCATGAGTGCCCCCTGTGCAGGGTCCCCCCGGTCAGCATGAGTGCCGCCTGTGCAGGGTCCCCCCAGCCAGCATGAGTGCCCCCTGTGCAGTGTCCCCCCGGTCAGCATGAGTGCCCCCTGTGCAGTGTCCCCCCGGTCAGCATGAGTGCCCCCTGTGCAGTGTCCCCCCGGCCAGCATGAGTGCCCCCTGTGCAGTGTCCCCCCGGTCAGCATGAGTGCCCCCTGTGCAGTGTCCCCCCGGTCAGCATGAGTGCCGCCTGTGCAGTGTCCCCCCAGTCAGCATGAGTGCCGCCTGTGCAGTGTCCCCCCAGCCAGCATGAGTGCCCCCTGTGCAGGGTCCCCCCGGCCAGCATGAGTGCCGCCTGTGCAGTGTCCCCCCAGTCAGCATGAGTGCCGCCTGTGCAGTGTCCCCCCAGTCAGCATGAGTGCCGCCTGTGCAGTGTCCCCCCGGCCAGCATGAGTGCCGCCTGTGCAGGGTCCCCCCGGCCAGCATGAGTGCCGCCTGTGCAGGGTCCCCCCGGCCAGCATGAGTGCCGCCTGTGCAGGGTCCCCCCGGCCAGCATGAGTGCCGCCTGTGCAGGGTCCCCCCGGCCAGCATGAGTGCCGCCTGTGCAGTGTCCCCCCGGCCAGCATGAGTGCCGCCTGTGCAGTGTCCCCCCAGCCAGCATGAGTGCCGCCTGTGCAGTGTCCCCCCAGCCAGCATGAGTGCCGCCTGTGCAGGGTCCCCCCGGCCAGCATGAGTGCCGCCTGTGCAGGGTCCCCCCGGCCAGCATGAGTGCCGCCTGTGCAGGGTCCCCCCGGCCAGCATGAGTGCCGCCTGTGCAGTGTCCCCCCGGCCAGCATGAGTGCCGCCTGTGCAGTGTCCCCCCGGCCAGCATGAGTGCCGCCTGTGCAGTGTCCCCCCAGCCAGCATGAGTGCCGCCTGTGCAGTGTCCCCCCGGCCAGCATGAGTGCCGCCTGTGCAGTGTCCCCCCGGCCAGCATGAGTGCCGCCTGTGCAGTGTCCCCCCAGTCAGCATGAGTGCCGCCTCTGCAGGGTCCCCCCAGCCAGCATGATTGCCGCCTGTGCAGTGTCCCCCCGGCCAGCATGAGTGCCGCCTGTGCAGGGTCCCCCCGGCCAGCATGAGTGCCGCCTGTGCAGTGTCCCCCCGGCCAGCATGAGTGCCGCCTGTGCAGTGTCCCCCCGGCCAGCATGAGTGCCGCCTGTGCAGTGTCCCCCCAGCCAGCATGAGTGCCGCCTGTGCAGAAGTGGCACCTCTGAAGCCTCCACACCCTGGACCTGAGGTAGTTGGTTCTCGCTCCTCTCACTGCAGACCTGATTTTCAATCAATAACCTGGAACTGCATATGCTCCGAAAGAGGCCCCAGACTCTAAGGGAATCCTGAAACCTCCACAGTTAAAGTACGGGCCTCTCCCGTCTGCTTATCCACCCCAAATAGCCAGCAGAGGCTGGACAGTTGTGACAGATGCATCCTCTGCCCACACCAGAGCTGGTCTCTCCCTGACAACTTCTACCACTGGAGACTGAAAAAGCATCCCACAATGGAAACAAACAAAAACATTAAATTCTTCTTCCCACTTCATACAGAAAAATAGAATTATCCTAAATGACTTTAAAATTAATTATAGAAGCCACTCTCCCTTCCTACATGCCACAGAGAGCTGTTGAAGCACCAGCCTTCCCTCACCTTCACCTCACCCCTCCCATCTCTTACTGCTAGTTAGACCCTTCCTGAGACTGACCACTCTCTCTGCAGCTTCCACCCTATAGGAACCATGCCCCAACCTCTGTCTGAGCCATTAAAAACATTGTTATTTGGGGATCTTGGCTTTTGTTCAGTTAATGCCCAGAATATTGCACCGTATAGGTGGGTTTAGGGAGCTGGGGGACAACAGGGGTTATAGGAAAAGGAATCATGTTCTAGCCTGGGAAATAGGACCCAGGTAAATGAGGAGGAACTCCTCCCCCAGTCTCCAAGCCCCCTAACTAGCTTTCAAAACAAGCTCTGTCCAAGTTCCTCAGCCCCTTCCAGAGGAAAGACACACCAGGGAAACAGACAGAACAGTGGAGAGGAGCATATCCCTTTGAACTGGATTTGAATTGTTATACCATGCTCAGCTATAATACCAGATGAAACAGGAGAGTCAAACAGCATATGATCCCTACTGTGTGCATCTGAGATTTGAGGTTCTACTATGAAGAATGGGAGTTCTAATACAGGCAATAGCTGAAAGAAAAGAAACTCAATAATTTCAAAACTTCCCTGCAATATTTGAGGAGTGGCTACAGCTCTCTTTCTTGCCAAAGCTTTAGCGAGATGCAAATGTCTTGGTTCCCTGCGCTCAGGAGGCACAAACTTTATGAGGGAGATGAGCAATGTAATGGCACCAGAATGCTAGGTACATATGTTGGTAACAGATAGAACTTTGTGGTATAGGCCGACTAACATCCCCCCCTTGAGATGTCCATGTCCCAGCCCCGGGCACTTGTCAATATGCTACCTTGATGGTAAAAGGGACTTTGCAGACATGATTGAGTTGAGGATCTCGGGATGGTGCATGAGCCTGGATTATCTAGGGCCTAATGGTCCTTCCAAGAGGAGGCAGGAGGGCCCAAGTGAGCATCAGAAGATGGGAAGGCAGGAGCAAGAAGAGCCTGAGGGTGCCCAAAAGGGACTCAGGTGGCTGTGGAACCTCCAAAAGGAACCAGCCTCACCTACACCTGAATTTTAGGCTTCTGACCACTAGAATTGTAAGGGAATAAAACTGTTATTTAAACCACTAAGTCCGTGGTAATTTGTTACAGTAAATAGAAAACTAAAAGAAACTTCATTCCCTCTGCTTAAAATTCCTAAAGGAGACACCAGGTGGGAGGACAGAGGAGGGAGTGGGGGCCGTTAAGGGTACTTCATTCATCTGGAGCCCCAGTGTCATGTTGGAACTGATACAACAGCTGACTGCTAAACATCCAGAAATTTCGAAAGCCAGTCGTTAAACCAGCAAGAGCTTAGAATTGTCCATGATGGAGGATTATAGTCTGGAGAGTAGCAAAGGCTGCCCAAGACCCGGCCTCTCTGGCCTCCGCAGCTGATCCACAGCACACAGGGTCACACTCAGCCTCCCAGCATTGGTGGGAACTGCCCCCAGGTGACAGGAGACTGCAGGGGTATTCTCGGAGGCGAGGACTTCAGTCCTTCAACCTGGTAAGGTGAATTCTGCTGGCTGTGATGTCAGCTTGGAGAACCCTAAGCTCCAGAAAGGAAATCAGCAGTACCCGATTACAGCTGGGGAGACTCTGAGCAGAGGGCATGGCAAAGATTCCTGCCCCCCCAGAATGTCAGTTAATAAACGTGGCTTGTTCTAAGCGGCTAAATCTGTGGTAACTGTTTTATGCAGCAATAGAAACTTGATACAGGTGCTATGAACAGTTTCTAGCCCTCCCAAATGCTGTCTTCCCCAGCAACTCTCCCAAGCAAGAGGATAAGGGACTCTTCCCATATCCTTCCAGGGGAATAGCAGGGATTAGACAAAATTACTCTCAGGATATTCCTTGAGGTCAGTTACATCATCTATCCCCTTTTCCATCTTCTTTTTGTTTTAAATGTGAACACAGCATGAGATCTATCTTCTTAATGAATTTTAAGTGTGCACTGCAGCATTGTAGACTAGGTGTAGAATGTTGTACATTGTACTCTGTAGAGTTTATTCATCCTATTTTGTTAGATGTCAAAAGGTGGAAAGGAGCCTCAAGGAACCAGGTAGAGTAACAGCAGAGATTCATTAAGAGCATCTGCAAGCGATGGGCTTCCTGAGTGAGGGTGAGGGGTCTCTTGTACAGCATCAGGGCGCGGTGCCACATAGCTTGGCAGGTGGTGGGGGTGCTATGACAGAGACCAAAGGTCATCTGCTGCAGATTTGGTAGAAGGTCAGAGGGTTATGTGCTAGAAATCTTCTGTAACCTGGAAGGGATGTTTTAACAAAGCCGGAAAAGGAGAGTTCTATACTTTGTTTAAGGAATGTGAAGATCCACTGGAGCCAGAGAAAGACAATCTAACTGAAACTTCATGCCCATTAACTAATAACTCCCTATTCCCCATGCCCTAGACCCTAGTAACCACCTTTGGCAATTTTAGGGACCTCACGTAAGTGGAATCATCAGTGTTTGTCTTTCTGTGTCTGGCTTATTTCTCTTTGCTAATGTTCCTTTGTTATTAGACGTGGCAGAATTTCGTGCTTTGTAAATGCTGGATGGTGTCCTCTCGTTTGTGTTATATATTTCCACATTTCCTTTATTCACTGTCTGGCAATGGACATGTAGATTGATTCCACAGCTTAGCCACTATTATTCCAACCCATGCTTCCTCCAGTGGCAGAAGAGCATCAGGAAAGCAGAGCTCTGCCTCCTCTCATTTTATTAAAAATAGCAAACCTGGTTAAGAACTTGATGAGAACCATTTTAAATCATCTGAAAATTCCCCCAGAATTTCCTGATTCTGCAATCCCATGCTTTGTGAAATGGGCCCGTTTTTAACTGTCTTCCTTATGTGGGCAAAGATTTCTCCTTCTCCCAGCCTGCAGAAAGCACTCCAGTGAGCTGAAGGATTTTCTCTTCATCACTCTCTCTCCACGAAGACATCTGCCCCCAGTGGTAACCCCGGCTTGTTCCCCCTCTGGGAGGTGGTAAGGTGGTGGAGGTCCCAGAGGATAAAGGAAGCAGGCGAATGGTGGGAGCTGTAGGAAGAGCCTGGATCAGGGCATGATTTGGAGCCGACTGAGGCAGGACTTCACTCAGACACTGCTCCCAGAGCACACAGTGCCTTGCCTCACTGCCGCCCTCCCAAGTCCACCCCACCCCAGGTCCTCTCCAAAGCTCCTGTGTGTGTGTGATATTGAGCATGAGAGTGGAGAGGGATTCAGAGCAAAGGGGAAAAGGACACTGAAACTCAGGTCTGAATCGAAAGGTGTGTCTACGGCTGCTTGTGAACTGGATCAGAAGGGTGCTGTCTCCTGGACAAATTGAATGTGATTTGGGATTTCCAGTCCACACAGCCTCCTGTGATCTCTGATGAGAATGTATTGATAAGGGGAGCTGATCCTGACAGATCTCCACCTGCATGAAGTCGGATCTCTCTCCTCTGACTGACTGTTCATTTTATTCTTAACTCCCCTGCTAGATGTTATCTTCTACATAAATTCATTTATTCCCCCAAATACCCTCGAGATCAGGCCGGGGGCCTCCACTGCAGATGCAAAGAATAGCAACAGTGCTCCCCACCCCCCGCCCAAGGGCAGGGCACTAAGCCAGGTAGCAGGCATGGCCCCACTCCCAGCAGGACCATGGGGGGTCAGCTGCAGAGAGTGCTCCAGGGATGTTCAGAGATGCCATCGCTTGACCACAGCAGCGGGAAGGGCCAGAGAAGCCCACATGGAAGGCAAGGTTTCCTCTTTGTGTCCAGAAGGTAAAATAAATGAACAAATGTCAATAAGGTGAGAGGGAGGAGAACTTTCCAGTTAGCAAGAAGAGCAATTGCAAAGTTATTGAAATATTATTATTTCAACTCCTCACTGACAATAAGTATTGATTATTGAGTGGCTAACATGGGTGGGCCTTGCTCTGGGGCACTGAGGGTACAGAGAGGAAAATGAGTGTCTCCCAGTCTCTAGGCCAGCCCATCACAGAGGGAGACAGATTGGGAAGTTGCTAACTCCAAGACATGGGGATAAAAACTTTCGCGTAGCTAAGCTACAGCCTGGGAAGTTCAGATAAATCACACCCAAGGTGAATTTCCTACAAGTTCAAGGTTGAAGAGGAAAGAGGGAGACCTTGACTAGCAGGGAAAAAGCTGAGAGTTTCCAAAAAAAACAAAAGACAAGAAGATATTGGAAATGCAAGCAGCTTAACACAAGAATCTATAGTAAAAGTCAGAGTCTGAGCTGAAAGCAGACGCCAGATTAGTGAGTTTCACGCCTGACTAGAAAGAAGCCTCCAGCCTAGTCTTCAATTTAGTGGTAAAATTAAGCTTTTGTTTTATGAAATTCACTGAGGCAGTGCTGGGAAGAGTGAGGTAGTGTTGCGCCCTTTGGAGACAGGGGACCTGTGACAATGATGCCTTAGTGAAGGCAGCATCTGTGTCTGTTTGTGAGGGTGATGGAGACCAGCTGAGACAGACATGCCCAGTGATACCCAAACACAGCCTGGCTGTGGCAGAAGAAGAGAATTTGGCAGTCCCCTGTGTGGGGGAACAGGAGTCGGCTGGAAGTCTCGGGTTGGGGGGGTATGCTGTGGACAGGGTTGGGGCACAGAGAGGAGTGAGGAGGCGTGTTGAAATGATGTGGAAGGTGATGAATTCTGATTTTGTAAAACCAACTTGAAGTACCAGCGTCCATCTGTGGACGTGAACATTCAGACCTAGAGAACAAGGGAGAGCGTGGGCCTTGGGGCCTTTGGCGCAGAGCTAGTAGTTCCAGGAGTGGTGCAGCGCAGAGCCAACAGCACGGGCATGAAGTGAGGGGCCATGTGTCAGGGGAGGCAGAGTTCCAGGAGGACAGTCAGTAGACTGAGATGGGAAACTACCCAGGTCACAGAGGACCCAAGGGAAGAGGAGTGACAAAGAGGACACGGCCCCACTGATGCTGCAGTAAAGTCAAATGGGAGCACATCACAGAACTTCCCTCCCCATTGTCATAAGGAATGAGTGAAAAATGCCCAAATAGCAGGGGGAAAGTTACCACTGGTGACTGATAACCAGTGAATGGGGAGGATGCTCCACTGCTTCCCAAGGAAAGGGAGAGCCGCTGTCCAGACTATTAAAAATCCTGTCTGAGGGAGCCCCCTAGGGACAGACGGGGAATCGCAGCTGGGGAAGCTGCAGGAGAACCTGCCAGTTGCCTACCTGCCACAGCCTAGCAGCCAGCCAAAGGAGATGGGCATTGAAGAACCCAGTGAGGGGCAAAGGGCAGCCTGCGAAGAGCACGTTCGAGTTCTCCATAAGAGAAAGGCCAGCTTTCAGCACCTACCAAGCCCCAAAAGCTCCCATGTCAGCTCAGAACTTCTTGGACCCTTCCTCTCCCTCTGCAGTCCCTTACCCTGAAGGACCAGAGGCAGCCAGGTGAGCAAAGGATGAAAAGCTAAAACTCCCACCAGCAAATAGAAAAGATACTCTTCTTTCCCATGCGGTTCCTGCCTGTGGCAATCCTGAGTGGGAAAGAGAAGGAAACCCAACATTTAAGAAAACAGACCTTCCAATTGCTGAAATAAGATTGTTTACGTAAATAGCATGTAAGCAGAGAACTTCTTATTTAAAAGTCAATAATATCTGCTGGAGATTTCATCTCAGGAGAAAGAGAAGAGCCAGCCCCACAGAAAGGATTTTAAGAGGCATAAAGGGAAGAAATAGAGTTGTTTTCTGATTTTTATCCTGCAAATTCTGCTTGTTCAGTAAGAGTTATACAGACATATAAAAATACAGGAAAAAAAATAAACACTTTGCAAAAAAAAACAGAGGAAGATCCTGGTGAAATTCACACGAGTGTCTGGTCTGGCACACGAGACAGACATGCAGGGAGGCTTTAGAGAGGTGGGTTCTAAGACTAAAAAGATGAAGGATAAATTGTGTCTTGTGCAGCAAGTGATAGACTTTCCTTCAGTTGAAGTTCTCAAGCCATAAATAGGGGAGAGAAGAAAGTATAGAGTGAAAGTGGTAATAGCTAGTAGAGCCCAGGAGCAGGCGGGGCAGGCTCGCCTGAGGGGGTGTGGGAACTGAAGTCCAACATCTCTGGGGAGATAGAGCTCATGAAGAAAATGCTAGGAAAGAAGAAAATGTGATAGGTAGAAGAGAGTGGACTACACCAAGGCTGTGGCTCTACCATCAATGATACCAGTGACAGAGACGTAGATTTCGACCCATCCTCCACTGTCCCTTAGGCTCAGTTGTGTTTTGACTGCATTTGTCCTTCTTTATCCTTGAGAACACAGCACATCAGTACTGCCTGGGCACTCTTCATCCTCCCCAGGCCCTCATCTTTGCCTTGCCATCATCCTCTCTCAGGACCAGCTCACACCCATCCACTCAGAGAACACTTGTTGAACTGAAGTGAATTCAAGGTCTCAGATCTGCCTAGTGGCACAAGACCCAAAATCATACTTCCAATAGCCACTCAGAAGCTCTTCTGTGTCCACACTCAGTTTTCCAAGACTTAAACCCATACTTCTCTAGCACAGAGCTGTTCTCCTTTTCCTCAGGTCCCATTAACGCTAACCCTACCATCCTGAAAGCTGGGAGCTATCTTCAATTCTTCTTTCTTAATTTTCTGCACAGAGTCAGTAACCAAGTCCCCCAAATCTGCCTCTCTGATGAGGTGTTTCCCATGGGCCCCAACACCATCACTACCTTCCTTCAGATGTGTAGAGTTTTATCTGATGAGGTGTCTCCCCCGGGCTCCTGACACCACCACTGCTTTCCTTCAGATGTAGAGAGTTTTGTCATTTCTTTGAAACAGACTGATTGTAATCTACCACCCCATCTCCCAACCTATTCCACACTTTTCTGTCAGAAATAAATTTCTACACTTCAACACAATCATACCACAATTTTAATGAAAAGTTACTTGTGATCCATCTGGGATGACTTCCAAGAACAAACATCCTGGGCCTGAGTCCAGGCACCATGTGTCTGAGCCCCTTACCTTTTCCACACCACCCTCCCACAAGCACCCTAGATGTGTCCCTGTTCCAAACACCAAGATCCACTGATCAGGCTTTGAGAACTGAGAGGCAGACTTTTCTTTTCTAAGACTGGATCTGAGGTTAGCCCAAATGCTCAGGTGCATTCAGGAGCATCAGACGAAATTTTTTTAATAAGATACAGCTTTTACCTGGGTATTAAAGGGTGGCCTACTCCCTGATTGAAAAATAGATCACAGAACCCAAAAAACACTGAATTCATCCAAAGATATTGAGACAAAGAGCTAAAATAATCCTTGGATGTGGGCCAGGGATGTGAGGCAGTGTGCAGAGGTTTCAGAATCTCATATGAGAAGGGGCAGAGGAGAGTCAAAATGGCTAGGATTGATCCAGAGTTGCTTGGCTAGAAAGATGGGGAAGGGGCAAGATCACAGGAGCTAAAACTTCAGGAGTAGGGAGGAGGTGGAGACCAAGTGTTCACAGTGAGCCTGCTTTCTCATTCCTAGCAATGACGAGCTCCCAACCCCCAGGGCACAGGAGTCTCCACTGCAGCCTCACTTCACCAGCACAAATTCTGAAAGACCTGGGGATGGGGTGGGACAGCCAAGGGGGTGGGGGGGATTAATCTTGGCTCTATGCTAAAGTCAAGGGCTGGAGTTGAGCTGGGTACTCTGGAGTCACGCAACAATCGCTGCCTGGTAACACTGTGATGAGATCACAAGTGGCCCACAACCTGCCCTGACCCAGCTTCCTCAGAGCCGAGCAGAGGAACCAGTGGGAAAATCCACCTCCCTGGCACAGCGGTACCATCCACCCCACTCCCCACTCAACTACTTGTCAAGTTCATTGCCAACACAAAGGGGTGAGTTGCATGTGGACAGCTGCACTCTTTTAACTTCTCCTGCCCTAGGAGTGTCCTGCAGTACCCCAGGGACTGGGCAGGGCTGGGAAGGGTGTGTTTGATTGAAAGTTTTCTGTCATTTTCAGTAGCAAGAAGTGGGGTGTGCCTCACCTTGGAATAGACTTTTAACAATTCTAGAGTCTAATTAAATGATCTGCCTCCCCGGAAGGCCAAACTTATTTTAATATTAAATTAGAGATTTAATTTTTATATTATTAAAGGAAATCAAAGGTGTGCCAAGTAGATCCAATTTGAATGATCATTGAGGACTAAAAATCCCTGTCCATATCTAGAAGTGAAATTGTCCATGCAGAAATATCTAGCACAGAGCAAAATCCAACAGAGAAAAGGAATTTACCTTCTGAAAATTATATTTTGTGGCTCTGGCATTAGTATTTTCAAGGAATTTAAAATTTCCTAAAATTTAAAATCTGTCTCCTTCTCCCCTGGTTTCTTCCCTTGCCCTAATCATTTGGCAAAGCCTGGATACAGATGGAGGGAGCAGTTCTACAGCAGTCCGTAGGAACCCAGTCGGGGGGTTGGAGGGTCAGTCCCCAAGTCCTTAGGGAGAGCAATTCTCAAGGCTTGGGGACTTAGGTAGGACATAGGATTGAAAATGTCCTGATTCCCTAAATCCACTAATAAACCACACACACACACACACCATCTATCTCCAGAGAAGTGGGGAAGTGACTCTTTGAAACCTTTGGATGCCGCAAGCAGTCTGATCAAACTGATGGGACTCCTTGACAGGATGAGGTGGCTCATGCCTATAATCCCAGGACTCTGGGAGGCTGAGGTGGGTGGATTGCTTGAGGTCAGGAGTTCAAGGCTAGCCCGAGCAAGAGCGAGACCTCGTCTCTACCAAAAACAGAAAAACTAGGCAGGCATTGTGGTGTGTACCTATAATCCCAACTACTCAGCAGGCTAAGGGAGGACCACTTGAGCCCAGGAGTTTGAGGTTGCAGTGAGCTCTGATGACATCGCTGCATTCTAGCCCCAGCAACAGAGTAAGACCCCCATCTCAAAAAAAAAAAGAAAGAAAGTTTAATTAATTTATAAATAAATAAAACTATTTTAATTGTTAAAAATTAAGTGATCTAGGCTGGGCACGGAGGCTCACGCCTATAATCCCAGCACTCTGCAAGACCAAGGCAGGAGGATTGCTTGAGCTCAGGAGTTTGAATCCAGCCTGACCAACGGCGAGACCCTGTCTACTAAAAATAGAAACACTAGCTGAGCATTGTGGCAGGTGCCTGTAGTCACAGATACTCGGAGGGCTGAGGCAGGAGGATGGCTTGAACCCAGAAGTCTGAGGTTGCTGTGAGCTATGATGATACAGCACTCTAGTCTGGGACAATAGAGAATCTGTCTCAAAAAAAAAAAATTTATGGACTCCTTGGAATATTTCTTTTAAGTGAATTAAATGAGACATCTGGGTTACAGAAGATACCAACTACACTGGAAACATGGTTGCACCAGTCAAGTGGGGAGGAGGGGAGGAGGGTCCCATGGCCCCAGGCTAAGAGTTCCTAGTAGTCTATGAAATGCAAAATAGGGTGATGTGAAGGAAAGCAGAGTGAGGGTGGAGAGATGAAGAAGGTCTTAGCAAAATAACTAAGAAAATGCCAGGAAGGCTATGTTAATTAGTGTGATGAAAATGTGTCAAACAGTCTATGAACCAAGTATATGGTGCCCCATGATCATACTAATGTACACAGCTATGATTTAATAAAAAAAAAAAAAAGAAAAGAAAAGAAAGAAATGTTGTCCCAAACCCACATGAGGGCAGGCACAGTCCTAAGTGAGAAGATGGTCCAGAGCCTGGAATGTTCCAAGAAAGGCTTTCTTAAGAAGGTGGGCAGGAGGTGGAAGGCTTATGGATGGATCCTCCTCCACCTGCCATCCATCTACTATTTCTTTGCAGGGCTCAGATAATCAAGAAAAAAATGTCGAGTGATGATAAAAATAAACCTAGTGACCCCAAGAATGAGCCCAAGAACTGTGATCCCAGGTGTGAACAAAAGTGTGAGTCCAAATGCCAGCCCAGCTGCTTAAAGAAGCTCCTGCAACGCTGCTCTGAGAAGTGCCCACGGGAAAGGTGCCCAGCACCACCAAAGTGCCCCCCACCATGCCCCGGGCCCTGCCCGGTGCCATGCCCTCCACCATGCCCTGGGCAGTGCCCCCCGCCCTGCCCTCCCAAGCCCTGCTGCAAGCCTTGTCCCCCCAAGTGCCCACCTCCCTGTCCACCTCCATGTCCCCCTCCCTGCCCGCCTCCCTGCCCACCTCCAGAGTGAGGCACTGTGGACACCATCCAAGCCCACCACCACCACCATCTCTACCATGGGCAGTGCCAGGGGGCTGGGAACTGAGACCATGAACTGACAAGTAAATGTGTTCCTCTGCTGTGCAAGAATTCTCCTGGTCTTGGGCGAGTTTTGGTCTAATTGCGACAGTTGGCATTCTCCTGCACTCAGCCATCAACAGGCAATCCCTGGGAAGTGAGGCCAGCACCCTCTACTGTCAACAAGCTTCCAGGACTGGCTTTCCCTGTGACCCCACCTGCTGCTTAGAGGGAAGGGCCCTCTTTGGAGTGGTGCAGCCGGGAAAGGCCTTGTTAAGAACAGAGCCTGGGAGGTCCACCGACCATGGCTGCAGCTATTAGGGTCCACTTCCAGAAAGCAGGAAGGGAGGGTGTGAGGGGGAAGAGGATGGGACATTGGCCAAGTGTCCAGGATGCTCAGGAAAAGGCCTCCTACTGCCCTGTCTGCTGTGCCCTTGCACAATGCTGAGGCAGGTGGTTATGCGTGCAGGCTGCCTGGGGGCGGATTCAGCTCTAGCTCTGCTCCCTACCAACTTTGTGGCCTCAAGCAAGTTGTTTAATAACTTCTCTGTGTCTCAGTTGCCTTCTTTGAAAAAGGAAACATGGCGCAAATAGCACTTTTGTTACAGGTTTGTGTGAAACTGAAAGCGCTAACAGATGCCAAGCGCCGGGTTTGCTGGGATGCAGCAAGTCGGCGACGGGGCACCTGCTCCTGCCCAGGTGTAGCACTCAGCACACTTGAACTTAATTGCATCAGGCACCTCTTCTTCGTAGCCTGTAAGTCTCCTGAGCACAGCAGTCAGACTCCAGCTCCACCTGTAAGCACACAGGGAGACATTCTTTAAAAAGGAAATGAAGAAGGCTGTGTGGATGACACCAGTGTCAGTTATCTTTGATACTGAACTGCAGTTATGCAGCACAATTGAAGGAATCTCACTGAAGGGCATACAAAACCTCTATTTTTGCAACTTTCTGTTACTTTAATATTTCAAAATAAAAATTTAAATACAAAAAATAGACATTGTACACATTTTAGAGGACCCCAAGTAGGTGTAAACAGAGAAAGCACTCACAGCTGATAGATTAGTGGAGATGGTTTCTAAGCAGCTGGAAAGAGTCCATGCTAATTCAAAAGGGGCTCAACTTCACCACACAGGACAGCCCTGGGTGACTCAGTCTCTGACACAGGTAAGCAAATTGATGCTAGTACATATTAGAACCATGTTCTCTGCTCTTGGGTGACTCAGTCTCTGACACAGGTAAGCAAATTGATGCTAGTACGTATTAGAACCATGTTCTCTGCTCTTCCAAAATTTTGGAGACCTCTTTTTCCCTCTCCTATCTGCATCATTGGAGTAAAAGGTAAAATACAACCCACCACCCCACCCCACCTTGTGCATTCCACAATTTCTCAGTTTACTGAGAGATAAGATTCCTTTGCTCACACTTTTATTACTTTCCAGTTATCCCCTAACTAGAAAAGACTTAATGGCATCCTTTCTCTGACTTCTGGAGAAAGCTTTTTGTGACTCTGAGCTTTCTTTTTTTTATATATATATTTATTTATTTTTATTAAACCATAGCTGTGTACATTAGTATGATCATGGGGCACCATACACTTGGACTCTGAGCTTTCAAACGACAAACTTTCTGCTTTGTTTCACTTAAGTGTCTACTCCTATATGTCTATATGTTTGCGTGTCCATTTCTCCTGTGTAATGTTTCACTACCAAAACGTGGGGTTTGTTTCTAGTTAATTGGCTTACAAAAAGAAAATAAGGCACTTAAATCTACTATTTACCCATTATTTTATGATAGCCCATGTATCTATTTAAACAAATGTTTCAGGCCTATCATGTTTGATAGGCTTTCCAAAACAAAATTCTAAATTCAATCCTTCTAACCTCAAACTAGCTTTTAATAACAGAACCCTTGAAGTCCAAGAATAACTCATTAGGCCTATTGGTATATTAAACAGCACAAAAACATTGTAAATAAAAAATGTTTAACTCTCTTTAAACAATATTTTAAATATTCCAAGGGCTGTGTGAAATCCCTGAAGTTTTAATAGGCCTTGATACATATTATCAATAATAATTGTAAGCTAATTTGTGTACTACAAAAATAACCAAATCTCCTTTCCATCTGTAACCATCCACAGACTATTTGAGTCTTCTTAAACAACAGTTTATAATCAGCTATGGTTCAAGATTTGCTTCTTTTGAAAATGTCATAGAACTAAAACATTTTTCTATGATTTTGTTTAAAGCATTGCTGATTCTCTTGCTGTGTTTTTCAAAATCATAAATATTGGGTGATTAGCAAAGTTTGTCTGATACCCAGGATTGAAAACTGCTGAACCCTGCCTGGCCTCAGGGCTATAACAAGAGAGAGGCCTGTAAAGCTCCAAGGGCTGATTTCGAGAGATGAAATTAGTAAAAGTAAATGTTTTGGCACAGTAACTGAGATAATGCCAGGAAGGCTATGTTAACCATCGTGATGAAAAAGTGTCAAACGGTCTATGAAGCGAGTGTATGATGCCCCATGATCATATCAATGTATACAGTTATGATTTAATAAAAAAAAAAAAAAAGGAATTAGTAAAAGTCCCTTCATTTTTCTCCTCAATTTCCTCAACCACACCTGGCCCCTACACGCTCACCTAACAACTCCTTAAAGAGATCACAACACTTACAGCCTACAAACTAAGCATTCCTTGAAGTCTCCCAGGACAGACTGGGCCCACATCAACCCCAAAAGAAATCCTTTAATTCTTACTTTTTTTCCCATCACTGCAGCTGAGCTTCTACAAATCCTGTCCTAGAGTCGTCTCTCTGGACTCAAACCCACAGACCTCCAGAGCCTGCTTCCACCCAGGGACAACTCCCTGGAAGCCCAGCCCATCACGGACTCCAGACTCCAACTCACTCCATGAAAGAGGGCAGAGACCCACCTGGGAAAAGATGGCTGTCCCCGTCTGTTCTCTGGGCACACCACGAGCCCCTTTCACTACACAGAAGCTTCAGAACTGCAATCTCTACTAGGCTGTGGTATAAAAGACATCTTACTCTTCTTGTCCTCTTTCTTATACTTCTACCTAACTCACACATCAGATCCGTCTCCCTTTTGCTCATGCTGGGGAAAGATTGTTTCTTTGTTAACAAAGACACAAAGACGATACTAAATAACCTTCTGGCAGATGTGACTGGTGTGTGGTTCTGGTTCTCTTGGCCTTTCTGTAGGCCCCTTGTATTCCAACTTGGGATTCTCACTTTCCAACCCTGCATTTTTGCTGCCTAGTAACATGCACACAGAACTGAATTCAGGCCCTGCTACTTCTCTCCTGCGAAATCCTCTTCCCAACTCTAACCTAGCTTTCCAGACCATCTGCTTTCTATCCCCACCCCCCATGACCCGAGTGAGCTCTAAGAGGCAGGGACATTGCTCCCCCTGCACTTTCAGAAGAAGAGACCTCCATCCCTAATCCCCAGGGGGTTTTTTTGAGCTCATCTCAAATAGATACTTTAATTTTAAAGCAAAGACGGGGGAATATAAGGATAGTGATATTTATAGTGAAATGGTAGGAAATTAACTCATAATTCTTCAGTGAGGCCAGAATGGCCTGCTCTTTTTCTCTTGCCAGCAGCACCCTCTACTCCTGTGGATTTCGGTTTTCACAAACCATTGAGAACCCAACAGACCAAAATTTTTTCTCTTTACATTTCCCCAGCTCATCTATCTTTTAGAATTTGTTCCTTTAAGCCTCAAGCGATTCCTGAGTGTCCTAGACAAACAATGGAATATGAACAGTCAGGCCTCAGGATGGGGAACAATCCCGTCTTCAACCTTGCCTGAGGAAAAACAGCCAGGGCATTCACAGATCCTTGTGAACTCTCTGCAATCACCTCCTCTGCCTTAAATTTAGCTACCCACTGGACCTCAGGCCCAGCATTCTTCTTTCTTTGGGATGCCACCACTTCTCTCTGTTCTCTTTTCCTCCACCTACCCGCGCCCCCCCCCATCTTTTTTTTTTTTTTTATGCAGAGTCTCACTTTGTCTGCCTCAGTAGAGTGCCAAGGTGTCACAGCTCTCAGCAACCTCCAACTCTTGGGCTCAAGCGATTCTCTTGCCTCAGCCTCCCAAGTAGCCGGGACTACCGGGGGCTCACCGCAATGCCCAGCTATTTCTAGAGACAAGCTCTTGCTCTGCTTCGGCTGGTCTGCTACCCATGAGCTCAGGCAGTGCACCAGCCCAGGCCTCCCAGACCCCATACCGGCCATCACCCCTGTCTTCCCTTGCCTCCCTGCCTGCTCCCTACTCTCTTCCCCCTTTCTCAGCTCTTCCCCCACTTTCTTCCCTCTCTCTATTATAAAATAAACTTACCCTTTTATATCCTAAAAAAGGTCTGGCAATAAATCCCAGAACCTCGGGGCTAAAGAGCATGCCACCACTGGTAAGATTGTAAACAGAGAATAATTTAGGAGACGTGGGAATGTGTATCAAAGGCATAAAATGGTTTCACTCTTTGGCCCAGTATTTCCATCTTATAAAACCTAACCAAAGAAAAACAACTCTGAAAGGGGTGGGTAAAAGCTGTATAAATGTGATTATCATAGTGTAACTTAGAAATAATTTAATTATTGGATGTTTTGACTTAATAAACTTGGACCTTGAAAGAGTAGTGGTGGTGCCCAGAGACGACAGGGAAGCAGAGAGGTTCAGGCCAGGTTTATTAAGAGAGACAGGACTGGCCTGGGCACAGTGCAAAGACGGTGGCTGCACAGGGGTAGTTAGAGACACTTTTATATGGGCCCTTAGGGGGTGGGCAAATTTCACAGCTTGCCCAGAGGGCTTTGGTGTATCTGGGTTCTTGGCAGGAACTTCGGGGGTGTTGCTAACTAGGTCCTTAGTGTCCTTTGTCTGGGGGGGGGTCGTGTAGGGCTACGTTAGCCTCCCCCCCCATAGCCCTATTACTTGGAACATTATGCAGTCATTAAAATTTATCAAAGAGAAAACAGTAAGGTCTCAATTGAGCATACAGCATAAGCAATCCTCTTTAATCAAAAGCTTCCATGAATAATGATAATAACAGAAGGAAATTTGAGGACATTCTCATTATTTGAGGACAATGTGATTAGGGGTAACTACTTGTATTTTTATTTTCACTGGTTTCTAGATTTTCATTAATATGCTTTTAAATAGGGTAAAAAAGGAATAATTGTGAAATAACAAATCATGAAATAATCATAAATACTTCAGAGAGCCCCAGAGTTTTCTACTCAATGTACTTACCAAATAAAAACGAAGGAAGGGAGAAATGTTGTGTGAGCCTCGTGTAGAGGGCACCTCCCCCCTTGTGCCATCCCTCTAGGCCTAGAGTCTCAGGAAGGCAGAAAGGTTGTCAGACCCCCATGTAGAGGGCACCTCACCCTGTGTGCCATCCTCCAGGCCTAGAGTCTCAGGAAGGGAGAATGGTTGTGGGGGCACTATGTAGACGGCACCTCACCCTGAGTGCCATGTTCAAGGCATAGAGTCTCAGGAACGGAGAATGCTTCTAGAAGCCTCATGTAGAGGGCACTTTGCCCTGTGTGTCATCCTCCAGGCTTAGTCTCAGGAAGAGAGAAAGGTTGTGGGAGCCCTGTGTAGAGGGCACCTAGCCCTGTGTGCCATCCTCCAGGCTTAGAGTCTCAGGAAGGGAGAATGGTTGTCGGAGCCAGCCCCATGTAGAGGGCACCTCGCCCTGTGTGCCGTCCTCCAGGGGTAGAGTCTTGGGAAGGGAGAATGGTTGTGGGAACCCCATGTAGAGGGCAGCTCGTCCTGTGTGCCGTCCTCCAGGGCTAGAGTCTTGGGAAGGGAAAATGGTTGTGGGAACCCCTTGTAGAGGGCACCTCGCCCATGTGCCATCCTCCAGGACTAGAGTCTCAGGAAGGGAGTTTGACTGTGGGAGCCAGCCCCATGTAGAGAGCACTTTGCCTTGTGTGCCACCCTCCAGGCTTAAAGTCTCAGTCCTAGACCTGGGAGTGGCTCCATAGGAGTCTGAGTCTGGGGCTGTGCCTCCAGGTGGCTCTGAGAACTCTGGGAGGAGGCCTGCTCTCATCCATTGCCAGTTTAATTCCCATTTCTCCCATGTAAATGAAACCAAAGATAGCCATCTCTTAATAGCTACTCTCCCAGCAAAGAGCTGGGTCAAAGGCAATTCTGGAAGATAGCTAGAGCATGATGATTGCCCCATCTCCCTGTAGAGTGCCATAATTATCCTTATCCTGGTGGCAGGCATGGGCTCTGTCCCAACTGCAGCACCTGAAGGGTGGCATCACAAGCACCTGTGCAGCGCCAGGCTCACTGGCTCCTGGACAAGGAGACAGGGCAGCGTCTAGCCCTCTCCTCTCCCAGCAGAGCAGTTCTGAGTCCACCACGATGGTCACTAAAGGAGCCTCTGAACAGACCCCCCTTGCCTTGTTCTTTCTCCAGAAAGTACAGATGATCTTGAAAGGGGGCTTCTAAGTACCCCCACAGCAGGCTGTTTCCTCTCCTCTTAAGACAAAGGCAACAAATAATCTGGTTAGCCCCATGCCTCAGTAGTTCCAGCCTAAGGACCCTAACTTTCCAGGACAAGCTATAGAATTTGCCCAACCCCTATGGTCCTGTACAAAAAAGGGTCTTTCACTGCCCCTGGGTGCAGACACCGTCTAAGCACTGCCCAGGCTGGTCACTGCTCCTTTCAGTAAAGCTGACCTAAACTCCTCAGCCCCCTTGCAATCTCCAGGCACCATCACTTACACAGCCCAGCCTAGGCAACTAGTGTGCCAATGCTGTGCAAGGGCTGGGCGTGGAATCAGAGACATATGGCTTTGAAGCTGGAGGGACTCTGAGATCACGTTCTTGCACCCCCTGTGTGCATGACAACTGGGGGATGGCAGGAAGTGACCAGTTACCAAACCTGCCCTATTTTTCCAGTCCTGCTTCCATATGACCAAATATTCCAGCTCAGGAACACAAGCACAGTCACATTTGGGAAGATTTTATTGGTGCTAACTCATAGCTGCTTCTATGTCACAGCTTTCTTGAAGTTCAGCAAATGAACAGATTGGCAAATACAGTAAGTCATTTGCCAAACACACAAAGACTCCAAGATGCAAACTGGTTGTAAGATGCATAGCAGGAGCTTTGCAGCAGCTGAGAAACCTCACTCCAGAGCTAGTGCTCTCCCCCAGACTCAGAGAAAATCTGCTCAGGCCGAGGAGTCTGGTTGCTCCCACCAGAACAGCCCTCGGCATCTCTCCCTGTACCGTTCAGCCTTCCTTCTTGGTCTTTGAAATCTTCTTCCTCCATTCTTGGCTCCAGCAAAAGTCAACCAAGGCAGTGTCGCTAAAACTCAAATTTATACTTCATACTCGTACCTAAAGCCCGTAAAAGCTTCCCCTTTGCCTAAAGAACAGCTCAAATGACAACTGTGGTACAGAGTCTTCAGGACCTGGAGCTTCCCTCCTTCTCTAGCCTAGCATGCCATTTCTCCACCTCCTTCTAGAACTTTGCTGGCATTTTCTGTCACACAGTAGAGAGTTTCTGGCCTTTGAGACTTTACACACACTTCTCTATCACTCTTCCTTCCCCCACTGAATCCTCCACTGATGACCCAACTGGGAGAAATCCTCATTCTTTAACTCAACTCAGAGTCACCTGCTCCAGGAATCTCCCCTCGTCCAGCCCCCAGTCTGGTCAGCTGGCCCTTTCTGTAATGTCAGAGTTCTTTCCTCTCCTGTAACACTTAGCCTGCCATGGTCTGGCCCTTTCTTTATAATCTGACTCTCTGGCCTGTAAGCCCTTTGCGGAGAGACAGCCAGGCACACACACAGCAGACACTCAGTGATAAAAAGTGAGTGGGCTCTGGAGGCACCCTGGGCTGTGCCCATCTGCTGCTCCCTAACCTCAGGGCATGGACTCATCCTCAGAATGCTGTGGTGGAGAGAGGAGGAGGGAGCTGAATATGGGTGGCCTGGCACTGCGAAAAGGCAGCCCAGCCCTGGTCACAGTCCTGCCCTTGGCCACTTTCCCCTTTGGCCACAGATGCAGACCCTGGCAGCCCTCCTCGTGGCTTCCTCAGAACAGGTGGAAGGCAGTGTGGGAAAGCGGAAGGGCTTGAGCCCACAGGAGGGTTCAAGCTACAAAGCCCAGGCAGGTGGTCCCCCTCAGTGGGAGAAGAGGGTATCAGTGTCTTCACCCAAAGAATGAGAGAAAGGTGTTGCTAATGGATGGCGGTGCAGTGATGAAGTGAGATGATTTGTGCCAAGCTCCTGACATGGGGAACTGAACTGAAAGCCAAATGCCCATAACATTCAGCGCCTAGGCTCACGCTGCAATAACCATCACCTGTGTGGCCAATCTCACCATCTCCTGTTAGAAGTAATGGGTTTGAGGGGGGTGGGAAGCAGAATCTCAGGAAAGGGTAACAAATATCTTCAAAGACAAGTAGAGTTAGGGGGCCATCCCCTGGGCCCCATTCTCAAGCTGAGCCACAGCAGGAACCATAAGGAGGGCATCTGGGCAAGGAAACTGAGGTCCAGAGAGGAAAACAATCAAAATCCAGTGAGAAGATTGATAGGAGAGTCTGGGATTTCTACCCCCGACTTAGGCCAAACTGAGCCAGAACTCAGACTACAGGGGGAAAGCTGAAGACCAACAGCAACCCTAAATAATAGGGGGCATCACTTCTCCCTTGACTTGAGGCCCCAGAACTCCTTGAAGATGAAGGCCTGAACAGATGTATATTTCACTCTATCCCTAAAACTATTAAGAACTACTGGCTGGTCTGTGTCTTTGCTGTCTCCCTATAAAGCTTATGAAGAATCCTTAATGCAGGCCATTCATGGTGGCTCGCACATGTAAACCTAGCACTCTGGGAAGCCAAGGAGGGTAGATTGTATGAGTTCAGGAGTTCAGACCAGACTGAGCAAGAGTGAGACCTTGTCTCTATGAAAAATAGAAAAACTTGGCTCGGTGCCCAGAGCTCAGTGGTTAGGACACAGGCCACATACATGGAGCCAGGCGGATTCAAACTGGCCTGAGCCTGCTAAACAACAATAACTGCAACAAAGCAAATAACCAGGCATTGTGGTGGGCGCCTGTAGTCCCAGCTACTTGGGAGGCTGAGGCCAAGCCTTAAGCTGAATCGCTTAAGTCCAAGAGTTTGAGGTTGCTGTGAGCTGTGAGCCATGACACTCTATCGAGGGCAACATAGTAAGACTCTGTCTCAAAATAAATAGATCAATAAATGAATAAATAAATAAATAATAAAAATAGAAAAACTAGCAGGTATAGTGCTGGTCACCTGTAGTCCCAGCTATTCAGGAGGCTGAAGCAAAAGGATCGCTTGAGCCAAGGAGTTTGAGGTTGCTGTGAGCTACGACGCCGCAGCACTCTACCTAGGGTAACAGAGTGAGACTCTGTCTCAAAGAAAAAAGAATCCCCACTACTGTGTCATCCTCCTAAATGTTTCTCACATGAACCATTGCCCAGACCAGATACAAGTTCACCATGTAACCTTGAACCAGGCCCTTAACACTTTTGCTCTTCAATTCCTTGTCTAAAAAATGCAGTCAATAAAACATTCTATGTCTCCTGCTCAAAGCACAGCCTGTGCTCAGTCTACAGTGAGGAGGCGGGATCAGTGTCCTCTCAGGTCCCTGCTGGCCATAAGGGCTTATGAAGCACAAACCTCCCTGAGTCCCTACCCTGACTCAGACCCGCATGTGCTGACATGGGGAGTAGGGAGGGGAAAGGAGGGGCGAGCTGTCCCCCTACGAGTCCCGGAGCTCTCCAGAGGTGCCTACTCCCCAGGAAGCAGGTCAAGCCACCTTCAGCACCATTCAGCTTTATCAGAACCCTCGACTTGTAATATGAAGGCCAGTGACTCAGAGAAGCCTGGGAACTTTATGATCTGAACGAAGGAGATAACTATTTAATGAGAATGGGGAAAAACGTCCTGCACACAACTGAGTCTCTCGTGCTAAGCCTGTCTAATTATTTCCTGGCTCCCAGTAATGACAGCCCAGAAATCTGAAATCTCAGATGGCATTAAATCAGATTAGTACTAGTCTTGCCGGAGGGCTGGGGATGATCAGAGAAACTTCTCAGTCGCCTTATCTTAAGATGTGGGGTGTGGTAATCTCTCCAAAGCTGTCCAAGCCATAGCCCTAGATACTAGGTTGCTAAAGTTGATTTTTTGAGGGCTCAGGCCCCAAATACTCCCACTCTGTACCCAGGAAAAATTGAGTCACCTAAAGTCACTCAGTCTCGTGGCTGGGCCACTACCACACACAGAGAACAGGAGACTGGGCCTTCCTATAGGCATGTGATCATCTGCTCAAGAAGGACATGCCCACACACGCACACACACATAAAGCCATAGATACCCAGGCTAATCATTTATGATCACATTTATAGTATCACAGCTGGACTTTACCTGACTGAAAGTCTAACCTTCCTATTTTAAAGATGATGAAACTGAGGCCAGAAAGGGTCACGCATCTTGTTAGAGACAGAGCCAGGTATCCTGAGCCTCTGAGCACCACAGTAGGCAGAGAAGCACAAGTCAGAGGCAGAGCGAGGACAGAGCACGCACATAAAAGAAGAAGAACCTAAGAGGACCCACAGAAGCCTACGTGGAGGAGGCGAGCCACCAACAGATTCAGATCACACTGACATTCCGTGAGTGGCTTGACAGACCTGGTCTGCTTAACACATCCTCTGTCTCACAAGAAATCTGTGACCTGTGAAAGGGAATTGTCCCTTCTCAACTGAGGCTGTGAGAGGCCAAGTCCCTTTTCTATGTTGCACATTAGCCCAGGCTGATGTGATCCTGGCTTCAGTTCTTCTGTGCCTCTCAGTGCCACTTTCCCAAGAGCTGGTCTTTGATCGAGAGTGCCCAGAGGACACGCCAGATGTGCTAACACAAGGGAATGAATGCTAAGACAAGATTTCGTCTTTCCTCAGGGACTCCCTCCTCCCAAGTTCCCAAGAGCTTCTTATACTTAGAAGGCACCTCAGTTTTTATTGCGCTATGGAACTTTGCCACAAATTTAGTGGTTTAAAACAACAAAATGTATCACAGTCAAATGTAACGCCTGGAGATCAAGAGTCTGACACAGGTGTCACTGGGCCAAAAGTGCTAGCACGGTTTGTCCCTTTCTGGAGGCTGTGGGAGAACCCATGTCCTGGCCTTTTCAAGCCGCCCCCAAAGTCCCCTTCCATTCTCAACGCTGGTAACAGCCAGTCAAGGGTCTCTCAGGCACATCACCGTGACACTTATTCTTCTTTTCCACTTTTAAGGAGCCTGTGATCACACTGTCCCCACCTGGATGATCTGAGATAATCTCTCTATTTTAAGGGCATCTGATCGGCAACTTAGATTCCATGCACTTACTTCCTTTTCTTCTGCCTAATAACCTAACATACTCACAAATTTGATGGATTGGGCTGTGGGCATCTTCCTAACACAGAAGGACTTTGAGTTTAATTTCAAGAATGCTTCCCTGCCATGAATC
The DNA here is from genome assembly GCF_027406575.1 of Nycticebus coucang. Taxonomy (NCBI): domain Eukaryota; kingdom Metazoa; phylum Chordata; class Mammalia; order Primates; family Lorisidae; genus Nycticebus; species Nycticebus coucang. The sequence goes on from NC_069784.1 coordinate 57,677,344, forward strand.
AACTCAATGACAGGCAGGGAGTCCTTTTTTTTTTTCTTCTTTTTCTTTTCTTTTTTTTTTTTATTAAGTCTTTTGTACATAGATCATAAATACATTTATGCCATTTTCAATATGTTTGATTATTTGTACAAATTGGAGTGCTTACATCATACTAATCAACATAGCTTTCACCTCATTTGCCCAATTATAGCATTAGGACATTTGTGTTCTACACATGACAGATCCGACTGGTACTTGCAATGTGCTCCATAGGTGTGGTCCCCCTACTATCCCCCTTTGATTGGGGCCAAAGTTGGAGGCAAAGTCTGGGCTCAGCATCCTCCATGAAAACATGATCTGTTTCCCCATTGCTCTGCACATCCCCATTTAGCCGCCTGGTCCTTAGGCTTATCCAAAGCCACGCAAATGCATGTGGCACAAGCAAGGTCACCACTTACATCCTGTTTCAGGAAACTTCTGGAAATCTCAACCAAGCAGGTATCTTCCCCCCAACATCTCACCTTTCTCTTTCCTGAGACAGCCTCAGTCTCTCCTTCCATTTCACTGAGATCTCTGTATTGCCACAGCCTCCTTACCAAGGTTTCCTTCCGGAGGCACCCTTGCCCTCCTTGCCAGAGTAGCCCCTGCTGGTAAGCCGTAGCCCAGACACTTCCGCCCCCAGGGAATCTTACAAGCCCTTCCACCCAAGACCAGCGAGGGGCCTTCTGGGCCATGGGACTTGCCTCCTCACCTCCGTGAATCTGTGAGCCATCGTGTAAGGGAAGAGTCCAACACCACACTGGGGCCATGACAGATAGAATAAATCAGTCAACTCAGTGACACCGAACAGGAGGATTGCTTTATCTCTTAAACAACATTCCACAAAGAAGAAGGAGACAAGGTCAGAGAGGAGAAACAGAAGGAGGAACAGTAAAAGGAGGATAAAAGAAGGAGCAGGAGGAGCAGAGCCTCCCCACCCTACACCCAGTCACCCATGCTGGTGCAACATTAGTCCTCCACACACCAGTCTCAAAGCCCCAAAATGCCAGCTGGTCTTCTCAGCTCACCTTTTAAAAACTTTTAAGGTTTCACACATCCAAAACCTATATAAACATTTAAAGGCATTTCTGGTTTTAGCCAGATATCTTTCTTAGGAAATGACCCAAACCTACCTCTTCGTGTTAAGGGGTTTGGGGGGAGTGGTGAGGAGAAAATTGTCACGCTTAAAGTCCCTGTACTCTGGTCACCATCAGCAAACAAATGTAAAGCCACCACTGTAGGGGCTAGGGTCTTCTTTCAATATGATTATTTTCCCATTTTCACTTAAATGAGACCTCCCTCTATTCCCAGCTATCTCCTACATCCACCCTCCACCGTATTTATTCACCTGCCATCAGCTTCATGCCCTATACCCATGATGTACCCCCTACCGCTAGGAACTTACAACCCAGGAGAATAATACGATCTTGGACATAAATAGCTGGAAGTCCTAACAGATATAGTAAATGTCACATAAATAGCACCAAATCTGGTGGGAGTTCATAAAGAGGTGGATTCAATTTCTTGTCTAGAATAGCCAGGAAAGGCCTTTGGAAGGTGGGAGACTTGAGTGGAGCTTTGAAGAATGCTCAGGTAGGGCACACCAGGTGAGAGTGACAGCCAGGACAGATAAGGAGTTTAGTGTGTTTGATCTGGAACTTTTCCTTTCATCCCCCTCCCTGGCCCTCCTTGCCTGAGTAAGCCCTTTCCGGAAGGCAAGGAGACAGGCTAACTTGGCTCCAGCCTCTTCTTGCTCACTTTGCAGTCTCTGTAAGCAGCCCCGCTCTCAGGTGTGATGATCGAGGTCCAGAAGATGGAGATGGCCTGCTTTCTCCCTCCGCGTCCCCTCCCCCCCATTTTCTAACCCAAACTCCAACTCCCTTCAAGACCACCACACAGGATAATCCCTCTCTCTGGGAAGCCGAAGGTCTCTGCTTGCTCATGACGGCACAATGAGCCATCTTCCTTGCAGGCAAAGTGTGGCCTTGCAGGAGTCATCTAGTGGAAGTGCTGGAAACCGGCTGTCCAAGTGCAACCCAGGCAGACCCCAGGCCGCAGGCTCAAAGTCTTCCTGCTGGTGAATACAAGATGAGCTTGGTGGATCTTATCTCTCTCTCTAGGTCCTGAACCAGTTTGGGCAGACAGAGAACCCCCAACTATGACTTAACAGATGGAGATAACGTTTTACGAACATTCCTTTCCTGCTGCCTCTGATGAGAGGGATCTGAGAGGAGCCCCACCCTGCCGAGGTCTAGTGAAGACCTAGAGGCCAAATGCCGTCTGATTAACAGGCATGTGACCCAAACCCTCAGCAATTTCAGAGCAAGCTCGTTATAATAACTCCAAGCTGTGACTCAAACCCTCAGCAATTTCAGAGGAAGCTTGTTATGATGACTCCACAATTAGCACCTCAGACCACATGGCCAGTCAGTCCCATGGGAGGCTGGACCAGGCACTATATAAGAGTCCCCATTTTGCTGGGCTAGACATGTAATCTGTGTCCTTTGTTGGGTCTCACTGAAGATCAGGTAAGTGGGAGTATCTATGCCATCCTACCTGCTGCTGCTTTGGGGAGGCCGCTGTCCAGCTCCTCCCCTGGAATGTGCTTTCTACTCATTGCTAAGTGGTTTGCCATTTCTTGGACCTCTCAGACCATCCTCTGTACACCAGCTACTCTTGCACCTGATCTTCAAAAGGATTCACCAAATAGAAGAGAAGGAGAAGATGTGGGGTGGGCCGTGGGTGGGGGATATCCCGACAAAGGGGGTATGTTGTCACTCAGGAGACAGGTGACAGGGGAGCTGAGGTAGGATGGACCAAAGAAAGGGTAAAAAGCAGCTGAGAACTGAGTTCTCAGACTTAACAATCACTCACTCCATTCTCCGCTCTCAAAGCTTCTGCCTCCAGTTCCCGGCCTAGTACTTTTAATGCAGATTATTTCAAATCTTGTGTTTCTTTCAGATTCTGCAAATCATCCTAGGATGTCCTTCAGTGAGCAGCAGTGCAAGCAGCCATGTGTGCCCCCTCCATGTCTTCAAAACAGCCAAGAGCAGTGCCCAGCAAAGGCTGAGGAGGTGTGCCTCCCCTCATGCCAGGACCCCTGCCAAGAGCAGTGCCCAGCACCAGCTCAGGAGGTGTGCCTTCCTCAGGGAGACTGCCCACAGCAAAGCCAAGATCCATGCCTACCTCTGTGCCAAGACCAGTGCCCACCTCAGCGTGTAGAGCCTTGCCAGGAGCCATGCCAGACAAAACGCATGGAGGTCTGCCCACAGGAAGTCCAGCAGAAGTGCTCACCACCTGGCAAGGGGAAGTAGCTGCTCACACACCATCTGGGGTCAAGAAGACAGCTGTCAGACGACACGCCGACCCCAGTCCAACCCTGTTGGCCTCCCTCTGTGGGTGCTGTCAGATGACACCCCGACCCCAGCCTAGCCCTGTTGGCCTCCCTCTGTGGGTGCCGTCAGATGAAACCCCAACCCCAGCCCAGCCCTGTTGGCCTCCCTCTGCAGGCACCTCTGTTTGCAATGCACCTTCTTGCCTCCTGGCTTCCTCTGTATTCCAGGACTTGGTCTGTGTCTCTGAAGACAGTTCTCTCTGTATTTCAACGACCTCTGTGAATAAGATTTTTCTCAACAGTCTGATGGAAGATCTCAAATGTAGGGATTGTGTGATTATCAGGGGAGACCAAAGGAGCTTAGCACAGCTCCCTCGGGACAAAAATTCACCCAGCCCTAGGTATGTGACAGCCAAGGGTGCCTTCATTCATCTCTCAAGAGTGTCAAACTCTCATTCGAGCCTCAAAACAGACTGAATTTTGGTGGACTTTCCTTTTATTATCCCACCACCACAAGTGTTTAGTGGTGTTGCAAAAGTCAAAAATTGAGCGATTTCATCTCTGCATCCTAGAAAACAACAGCAAATAGCCATTGAAATGTTGATTGTGCCTTTAAAAAACAAACCAAAAATATGTAAAATATTGGTAAATAAGGAAAGACGGGACGGGTGTTTGTGGTTCTTGTCCATCTCTGTGCTTCATAGCTGGCCTCTGAGGGCCGTGTTCTCAGCACATGCACTCTTCAGAGGCGCAGTTTGTGTCTGTGTAATGCAGCTGGTCTGTTCTCCAGTTTTCATGCCTTCTTCTCCCTCGTGAAGATAAAACATATAATAAAGCTGATCCTAGGCCAATCTCTGACTCAATGGGTGCTCTTTTCTCCCCTCCATCAAATCACCTTCTGTCCTTGTGATAATGGTCTTCTCCTTTGGTCAGGAGGTTCTAGAGCAGGAACGAAAAACAGACCTCACAAGTGCGTAGGACGGTAGTAGTGAGAGGGGCCCCTTAAGGTCACCTGGACCACCCCACCCACAACATCTCATAGGTTCACCTGTTCACAGCACTTGACACAAGAGCAAATTCAGCAAGGGAATAGGACCTGCACGCCCCCAAATCTTCAGGTCTGGTGTTCTTTCCACTGTAGTAGCTTTCCCCTCTGATTCTTGCTTTCCAAAGGAAAGGGCTGAAATGGAGAGGAGGTGAGTTGTGTGGAAGGGGGATCACAAATCAATGCATGACACTTATAAGCACAGTATCTATGTTAGGGGGAGAACGAAGTATGCCTCTGAGATGAACACAGATTCCAAGACTAACATTGTCCTGCCATCTGACCAGTTTCAGGAAAGCAGGCACCATGGGTAACAGCCTGCACCTTGTCCCTCCATCTGTGAAGGAGACAGGCTGTGGCCTCCGAGTGGTGTGAAAGGACTGAGGAGGTACAGGACTGACAGCCAACACCTGCTTCCTCGGTAGTGCGCAGAGGAAGCTACGTCCAGGGTCAGATTCCAGAGGAGGATTCCCGCCCCCCAACCCCCAATTTCCCTGGTGCCCTTCTCAGCGTGGGAGGAGGAGGAAGGCCAGGGAAGCCCCTCCCTGAAGGCCGTGTGGAGGCCCAAGTCCCAGCTGTTGGCCTGAACCAGGGGTCTTCCCGCACTGGGATTGCCCTGACTGCTCAATCTTAGAGGTTGTCTAAGGAGATAGAGAACTAAGGGGTGATTTGAGGGGATATTTCAAGAAGCATCATGGAGCACCACACACTGAGTCTTCGAGTAGCATAGGCCAGGCCCTAAGCTTCACATACATTCTCTTTATGAGTCCCCTCCATCTGGACTCATAAAGTCAGTAAGTTGTGAAGTCAGGATTCTACCCCAAGTCCCTCCGACTCCAGAACTGGGCTTTTGCATAACCAAAATGCCATGGTATGCTGCAGAGATTTCCAGAAGCTGTTTCCTCATTTATGCCTTTCTTCACTCACTTGTTCATTTACCTCTAACAAATGCTCCTTGATCACCTACCAGGTGCCAGGCACCACACCAGGTGCTGAAGAGACAGTGGTGGACCAGGCAGCCAGTGTCCTTGGACAACTAGGATCTGTATTTTCTTGCACCAAGGCCACCTTTCTGAAAATCTCCTGAATGGCTCAGTCCCTGAACATCTCCAGATACCTAAATCATAGCTCTCTTGCCTCTCTGTCTGGCCAAAATAGGTAAAAATAGGTTTTCTCATTCTTTCTTGGAATAAACCAGCTGCTCTCCAGGCCCCAGCTACTCCCTAGGGCCCCAGCTGCTTTCCAAGACCCAGCTGCTCCCCAGAGACCCAGCTGGCAGAGAGGCCCTCCCATCAGAGAAGTTTCTGATTCAGCTGAGGGAGACTCACATTCCCTTCTGTAGCTTGGCTTGAGCCCAGAAAATGTCTCTTCTCTCCAGCACTAAAGGCGTGTGCAGAGTGGAGTCCAAGATCAGATACAGGTGCTGAGAGGAAACATAAAGCTAGTATGAGGCGATAGCCCAGCCCGGGGATCAGGGAGAGGAACAATGTGCTGATTACAGGGCAGGACTCACAAATGGGGAGGGACAGTCAATGGAGCTGATGGCTTTCATCCAGCATCGTCTCCTGCTTTCACTCTCTGCCTCAGCCCCTGCCCAGGCCACAGACTTGGACCAAGGCCACAAAGTCCAGAGGTCATGGGGACAGCAAAGACATAGCAGCCAGACTATCCCCGCTGTTTGCATCTGGGCTGAAGCTCTTCAGAAAAGGGGAAGGGGAGTTATCAAGAGTCCCAGGCATCAGGGGCTCCAGCTGCTAGGTGAGTCAGTGAGTGACAGCAGGGTCTGCAGGCTCCACGTACCAAGAGGAAAACTTTTAAATACTGACAAGTGCGCACAGAGGGTGTGGGTTCACCCACTCATTTAATAGGTATTTACTGAGAACCTGCTGTGCTAGGGATCTAGAGACCGAGGTGGCAGCGTGGCACATAGAGCCCACCTAAAGACTTTCACATCAGAAACTGTGAAAATATGTTTAGTCTAGAAAATAAAATACCTAAGGGAGCAGGGCAGCCATCCTAAATATCTTAAGTGCCTTTATGAGAGAGGGATAAAGGTTCTGTGAAGTGTCAAGGAGCAGAGCTGGGGTCCACGGGCAGAAGCCATGGATTGGGCTCAGTTTAAGCTTTCTTACAATGAGACTTTCTGGGTGGTGACAGGAGCTGCCTTAGGACATGTCGTGTCCCGTGATCTAGAGGTGTCCAAGAGAGGGGGCAAGCAGCACCTCCCAACCCTTCTACCTCCAACTCCTGAGCAGAAGCGGAACATGGGGACAAGGACTCCCCCCCCCAAGAAAAGGAGATTAAGAAGACCTGTCCTCCAGGTCAGGAGACAGGAAGTTCCTTTGCCTTCTAGAACACTCTTGAAATGCTCTTTGAGGGGGCAGACTCCTGGGGACCAGCACAGCATGAGACTAAAGGAAAGGAGGAGGACAATTAAGTGATGAGACATGGCTCCCCAGACACTAAGTTCTATTAGTATGGTTGGGGCCCGCAAAACTCAACCCCTGAACAGCACCTTACAGTAATTCCTCACTGCCTTCCAATCCCATTCTTCCCAGTGTGGGTATAGCCTGTTTCCTCTTTATTACTTATGTCTTTCCATCTAAACCTCCTTTCTTTTCTGTACCCAAGTGATCTACCTGACAATCCACTGCACCCACTTGGGTCTGTGAAACCACAGCTTACACACAGCTTTGCACTCCTCTGCAAAGCCCCCTAGGATGTCAAGCCCCCATTTCCTAAGTGCTGCATGTTGGGCTCTGGACTGCCCTGTCCAACTAGCACTGCACTGGTCCTAGAGTCTGTGACCCTCTTACAGCAGCCAGTGTAGTCTCCTGTCAGTGTGAGAGCTGACAGATGACTGCTTCTGGGCCCTGTCACAGCCTTGCATAATTTCACAGGCTCACCACACTGAGGTCTGAGACATCTCACAGTCAGCCAGCCAGTATGCCCCCTGATGCAGGGACAAAGGAGGGTGCTGGCCTCTGGGGTCACCTGAAAGGCCTCCTCCTCCTGGCAGGGAAATCAGCTCATGTTGGTTTGCCTGGCACCGTCCAGGCCTTAATGCTGAACAACTTGAATCCTGAGAACCGCCTCAGTCCTGGACAGACGTGGGTGGTTGGCTGCCTTCAGCACCTACATGCACAACACAGGAGTCTGGTACTGAGGGCATGAAGGGAAAGCAGATGGCCCTCCATGCCGGAGAAACTGACAGCTTAAGGGACTCTTCCAGAAAACTGAAACATGGAAAAGCCAGTGCCCACTGCCTGCCCACTCTATAGCCCCATTGTCCACAGTGTGTGCCTGGGTCTGTGTGTGTGTGTGTTGGACAGGGGACACTAGGCCAACAGGCAGGTGTCTGGGCTAATCCTGTATAAACATGAACCAGCAGGTGCTGACCAGACATAACACAGTGAGGAATGTCCCCACCACTCCCAGCCCCACTGCCATGACTAACTCAGGACACCTGGGCCCCGGGGCAGCTAGACAGGACTCACCCACTCCTGATCTCCCTCCTGTCTCACAGACACCTACTCGCACCTGGAGAGGGTTGGGAGAAGGACTGCAGGCTGGCAGGGAGCTTCTCAGCTCAAGCCCCCACGTCCTGTCCCAGCCACGCTCAGCAGCAGCCTGCCCTCCTCAAGAAGGCACTAGCGACTTCTTTTCTCTTCCAAACAGTACCACCTACTGACCACAGAGGTGCTCGGCCGTCTGCGGGTCGTGCTTAGAGTCACAGCGGCGCACGCACTGGACGGTGCTGGCGGGGCCGAGGCAGAGGCGAGAAGCGCAGGGTCTAACAAAGCAGGGAGGAGGCTGCACGTGTAAGGCAGAGCTAAATTGCTTGTGGACGGGAGCAACACACGTGATGGCTCAGGACCACCCTTAGGCTCAGAAATCAGACTTCTGAGCTTCCAATGTAGGCTCTACTACTTCCATTTTTTTCTTAATTTTTTTTTATTAAATCATAGCTGTGTACATTAATGCAATCATGGGGTACCATGCGCTGGTTTTATATACAATTTGAAATATTTTCATCACACTGGTTAACATAGCCTTCCTGGTATTTTCTTAGTTATTGTGCTAAGACATTTATATTCTACATTTAGTAAGTTTCACATGTACCCTTGTAAGATGCACTGTAGAGGTGGTCCCACCAATTACCCTCCCTCCACCCATCCTCCCCCCTCCCCTCCCTTTGCCCTTTCCCCATATTCTTAGGTTATAACTGGGTTATAGCTTTCATATGAAAGCTATAAATTAGTTTCATAGTAGGGCTGAGTACATCAAATACTTTTTCTTCCATTCTTCAGATACTTTGCTAAGAAGAATATGTTCCAGCTCCATCCATGTAAACATGAAAGAGGTAAAGTCTCCATCTTTCTTTAAGGCTGCATAATATTCCACGGTATACATGTACCACAATTTATTAATCCATTCGTGGGTCAATGGGTACTTGGGCTTCTTTCATGATTTAGCAATTATGAATTGGGCTGTAATAAACATTCTGGTACAATATCTTTGTTATAATGTGATTTTTGCTCTTCTGGGTATATACCTAGTAGAGGAATTGTAGGATTGAATGGCAAGTCTATTTTTAGATCTCTAAGTGTTCTCCAAACATCTTTCCAAAAGGAACATATTAGCTTGCATTCCCATCAGCAGTGTAGAAGTGTTCCCTTCCCCACATCCACGCCAACATCTCTGGTTTTGGGATTTTGTGATATGGGCTAATCTCTCACTCAGAGCCTTCCATGTGCCACTCTGTTCCAAGCACTGGAGATGCAGTAGTGACCCAGAAGAGCAGCATCCCTGCCTCCCAGAGCTCGCCTGATAGGGGAAGACAGGCAAACAGCAACTGCATAAAGCCAAGTGCTGAGACAGTGGCTGGGGAGAGGTGGCTCTTGAGCTCAAGGAGCCAAGCTGGGAAGGCAAGGCGTGTCTGAGAAGCAGCCGCTGAGGGAAAGGGAGCATGAATTGCAGGGGAAGAGTCAGCCATATGGCATCAGAGTGACCGTTAGTTAGCACCAAGGCAACAGCAGCTTCCAGATCATATTGCCTATGGTGCCTCATTTCAGACTCTGCATTTGAAGGTGGACACTGACTGGCCTTGAGTCCCTCAGTACAGGGTATATGGTGGGCAACATGCAAACAGAGCATGCAGTCTAGTGAAGGAGGCACCAACATTAGAAACATGCACAAATATAAATACAGAATTCTACATGTTATTGCATTTGAGGAAGGAAAGCTCCAGGGTATATAAAACAAAGACTCAGGGAACCTAATGTAGACTAGAGATCAGGAAAAGCTATATGAGGAAATAAAGTTTAATCTGAAAGTGGAAAGATAGTGTAAGTTGCCCAGGTGAAGAGGAGAAAAAACATTATATAAAAAACACAATGTTTGGCTCGGCACCTGTAGCACAGTGATTATGGCACCGGCCACATGCACTGAGGCTAGTGGGTTCAAACCCTGCCTGGGCCTGCTAAACAACAATGACAACTGCAACAAAAAATAGCTGGGTGTTGTGGCAGGTGCGTGTAGTCCCAGCTACTTGGGAGGCAGAGGCAAGAGAATTGCTTAAGCCCAAGAGTTTAAGGTTACTGTGAGCTGTGACACCACATCACCCTACCGAGGGTGACAAAGTGAGACTGTCTCAAAAGAAAAAAACAAAAACCCACAATGTTTGATGATGTGGGATAAAGGGCAAGCCGGATCTTTACCTCAGAAATGAAGATAGGTGGCAAGGGGGAAGGTGGCCCCAGGTGGTGACAGGAGATGTATGGGCAGGAACCCACAGGACTTGGAGGGCCCTTGAAGGATTTGGACTTTTGTCCAATGAGTAACAAGAAGCATTAAAGACTTTTTTTAAATTTCAGGTTAATGTGAGGGTACAAACAACCAGGTCAAAATATTTGATTTTATTAGGTAGAGTCCCTCTTGTGATTATGTCCCACACACAAAAGGTGTGCCAAACACACACACACCATACCCATTCAGTGGGAGCACCCACCCTCCTTTTCCTCTCCCCTCCCTCATTACTCATCTCCCCAACTTGAATTGAAATGAGTTTTCTTCTCTGTGGGCATTCATGAGATTAGTGGTTCTCAATCTTCCTAATGCCACGACCCTTTAATACAGTTCCTCATGTTGTGGTGACCCCCAACCATAAAATTATTTTTGTTGCTACTTCATAACTGTAATTTTGCTACTGTTATGAACCATAATGTAAATACCTGATATGCAGAATGTATTTAGGCAACCCCTGTGAAAGGGTCGTTTGACCCCCAAAGGGGTCGCGACCAACGGATTGAGAGCTGCTGCATTAGATCATCTGCTGGCTTCATATTAGAATTGAGTATGTTGGATAGTTGCTTTTCCATTCTTGTGTTTCAACCCCATCCAGGATAATACAAAAGATGTAAAGAATGTGTTTCAACTCCGTCCAGGATAATACAAAAGATGTAAAGTCTCCATCTTTTATAGCTGAACAGTTTCCACAGTATGCATATACCACAATTTGTTAATATATTCCTGAGTTGATGATCATTTGGGTCGTTTCCACATCTCGGCTATTGTAAATTGAGCTGCGATAAACAATCTAATGCAAATTTCCTTATGATAAGATTTTTTTTCTGGATAGATGCGATGCCTAGTAGTGGGTTTGCAGGGTAAAAAGGGAGATCAAAACTGAGATATCACCTATCCCCAGTGAGGTTAGCCCACATCACAAAGTCCCAAAGATGCAGATGCTGGCATGGATGTGGAGAGAGGGGAGCATCAATGATTTTTAAGCAGAAGAACGTTGTGATTTACATATGTTATGTATGACTGCAGTTAAAGTGTAGAGAATGGATTGAAGGAAATGGACAAGAAGGGGAGCAGAGAACCACTGAGGACACATGGCCACTGCCAACTTTATGGAATGATCTCTACATAAGGAGCAGCAGCAACCTTCTCCCAGTGGCACATAGAAAGGACTGGGGGAAGTCCAACAGAAGAAGACTTGGGGCTTGGTCTTGAACCTATGAATTTTGAAATGGTCACAGGACATCCCAGCCAGGATACCAAGTAAGCATTTAAACAATGAGTCAGGAGCTCCAGAAAACATTAGGAATGGAGACCTCTGCTTGGGAGCCATTGTCATGGGGGCAGCATTTGAGCTCTGGGAGTGGAGAGATCATCCAGCTACAGAGGATAGACTCAGAAGCGAAGAGGACTGGAGGCCATGCCATGAGACACTCCATCAGTTAGAGGCTGAGTAGAGGGAGAAACTTGGTCAAAGATTAAGAAGAAGCCATCAAAGACATGAGAAAATCCACAGACAGTGTGTGCAACAGCATTGAGCAGCACTGAGGAGCTGGAAGAGCTTGCATTTGGCCACACATTGGAGGGGATGCGGGGAGGTCCAGCTGGGCTGGACACTCGGGGATTTCTGGAGCCACTCCCCACCCACTTCTGAACTTCTAAGGCATAATATTTGCTACAGTCCCAACACATCTTCAGATCCCAGTGACTGGGCCATGTAAGTGAATGAATGGTAAATGGACCGAGGACCCAATAAGTTCAACAACTTGACCAAGGTCATGCAGCCAGTACGTTCCAGTGCCAGGCCTGAATCTAGCTCATACCATTTCAAAGCCCATATTCTTTTTGGGTTTTTTTTTTTTTTCAAAGCCCGTAATCTTGGTCTAAAAATAAAGCTTTAACCCAGGGGAACTGTCTCTGATGATATACTTGCAGCTGTGTTAACACCTTATTTTGAGGACTAGTACACACTCATATCCAAAACTGAATCTGCTGCTTAGGAGTTCATTCAAAAATTGGAGCACTACTATGAAACTAATTTATGGCTTTCATATGAAAGCTATAACCCAGTTATAATTTAAGAATATGGGGAAGAGGGAGAGGAAGGGGAAAGGATGAGTGGAGGAAGGGTAATTGGTGGGATTACACTTGCGGTGCATTTTACAAGGGTACATGTGAAACTTAGTAAACGTAGAATATGAATGTCTTAACACAATAACTAAGAAAATGCCAGGAAGGCTATGTTAACCAGTGTGATGAAAATATGTCAAATGGTCTATGAAACCAGTGTATGGTACCCCATGATCGCATTAATGTACACAGCTATGATTTAATAATAAAAAAAAATTAGGGCAGAGAGTGATAGGGTTCTCCTCAGATCACCTGTGCAGAGGTAATGCCCCTGTGTGTCATCCTTATGCTGAATGAATGCATAATTTGGGTTATGTCCCTGAGACCCTGTGTCAGCCAAGGAGCATGAGTCCAGGGACTCTGTGTGGTACCAGCTCAGAGGGAGCCTTGTGCTCTGGAGTTGTGGGGCAGGAATGGCAGTGGTGATGGTGACCAGGATGAGGGGTTACATAATGATGATGATGGCAGGGTGTGGGGGGTGAGAGGGATTCTGAGGGAACCTTGTCTTAAATGTTAATTTGCTGGCAAAATTAATGTTACCTTTGATTTCTAAACAGCGAGAATGGCAAAGCTGATCTGTAGATTGCTCATTCTGCTCTCATTCATCTTTTCATTCCTTCTTTCCACAAATCTTCATCGAGCAGCTGCTCTATGCCGGTCCCTCATTTAGGTGCTGGACATTTGGCAGCAAACAAATGGACCACAAGTGCTGCCCCTGTGGTGTCTGTGCTTAGAGGACATCAGACACTCACTTGTTCATTCACTGAGCTCTCACTGAGTACCTGGTGTAAGCATGCCAGACACCACAGGTCCTCGGCCACACATGGGCTGAGTGAATATTCCCCAAATATGTGTGGGCTTGCTCACTCAGACCACACAGCGCCCAGACTGCACACAACACGTATGTAATGTTTAGATTTTATTCGCAGTACAGTGGAAAGATCCTGAAGGGCTTTAAGCAAAGGAGGGACCTTTGAATTCAAAGCTTCAGAAGATTATTCCATCTGTGAAATAGGTAAAGGAGAAATGATAGAGCAAACAAGGAAGAGGGAGGAGGCGGTGTTCCTGCAGTTACAGCTGACAGTGGCAGATGGCAGTAGTGGAGACAGAAAGGAGAGATAACCGACAGGGCTAGCAGGTGGGCTCAATGTGGGGGGTCAGCAGGGGGAAGTAGGCACAAATAACCCTGGGTTTCTACCCTGGGCCATGTCTTAGTCCATTTATATAGTAAAGGATATCTGAGGTGGGATAATTTATTAAGAAATGGGTTTATTTTGCCCACAGTTGTGCAGGCTGCACGAGAAGTGTGGCACCAGCACCTGCATCCAGTGAGGGCCTCAGGGAGCCCCCGCTCATGGTGGAAGGTGATGGGAGGGGGGAGGATGGGGGAGCCCATGTGTCCAGAGCTCACATAGTGAGAGAGAGAAGCAAGATGGGGGGTGGGGGAGGAGAGGTGCCAGGCTCTTTTTAACCACCAGCTGCTCCAGGAACTAACAGAACGGAAACTCACTCATTACCAGGAGAATGGCATCAAGGCCCCATGACCCAAGCACCTCCTGTCAGGCCCTCTCACCTCCAGCACCTCCATGTGGCACCTCCTGTCAGGCCTGCCCCACCTCCAGCACCTCCATGTGGCATTTGGAAGGAACAAACAGATCAAACCTCAGCAGACCCCAGGAGGATGAGGGAGCATGCACAGAGAGGTGATATATGGATGTGTGTCTAGACCTCCGAAGTATTTGCACCATAAATATGTTCATTGGAGAGTGATCATCACATAGAACATACTGAAAGACCCAGGGGTCACCCTCCAGGGGTGTCTGAGATCACCCAGGGAGAAAAGGGCTCCACTGAACTGGGGGCACCACAGGACCCCAAGGTTGGGCAGTGGAGACAGAGTCTGCCTGTACAGCCAGCTGGGAAAGAGCACCCAGTGGAGAAGAAGAAAACTAGGAGGGTGAGTCTGGAAGGACTGGAGAAGAGAGGTCCCCAAGAAAGGAAGGTAGAAGCAGTGGAGTCACAGAGCACTCCCCACGGGGCAAAAGCCACGGTGTGGCTGGCAACCTTGACACCAGAGCCTGAGTAGGGTCACAAAGGCCAAAACAGAATGGAATGGGCTGGGGAGTGAAGAGGAAGAGCCACGGTGGGACAGCTGTGGGCTCCCAGATGCGCCTGGATTGGGGTACCACTCACGGACAACCGCAGACCAGACCTCTCTGGGACCAAAGAGGCCTTCATGAGAGATGTGTGGCTGCAGTGACCAGGCACGGGCAGGCTGCTGGGAAGAGGCATGGCTGAGCAGCCACTTCCCCAAACCAAGAAAGAAGCCAGCATTGGAGCCCAGGCTTCCATTTATAGGGCTTCTACGGGTGGACCTGGACACCTCACACAGGTGCCACGTCCTCTCATAAAGCAGCCCCACCTGAGCCTGTAATACAAAGGCTGTCAGAGCCCTTAATGCAGACGTGCTTCAGGCCCTGGTCAGACTCTGGGTGGGGCTGGTCCCAGGGTCCACTCAGCCCAGACTGGCTGCTCTGCCCCATATATCCTCCTGGAAGAGGGAAGACCTGCGCCTCATCACCCTGCAGAGCCTCACAAGGGTGCCACAGCATGTGCCATATACGTATGACCCACACCGGGCCACCATGATGGGTCTAGGCCTGGGGACCACATCTTCCCCATCCCTGGCCCTTTGAAGCAGTCTGGCCAGAATCACAGACCATGTTGGCTGCAGGGGCAGAAGGACAATGACAGTTCTGCCCGTGGCAATGTGCTATCAATTTCTTTCATCATAGAGTCTTCAGTCTGAGGCCTGAGTGTCCATAGGTTTCATCCAGTATTGCAGCAAGCCCCATCTGATGATTTAGCCATTACCCTCAGAACCCCCAGTTTGAAGATGGGACACAGCCAACCTCAGCGAGACCCTGGGATGAGGCAGAAACAGCCCCACCCTCTGGAGCCTCCAGAGAAGGTGGCAAGATGAGGTTCAGGTCATCCCTAGTTTGAAGGATAAGGAAATTCCCTCTGCCCCCCAAAACCCCATGACCTAAAGTCCTTACCACATTTGAGAGCATCCATCCTATGCTCCTTCATCCTCACCCTTTCCAGACTTTGGTTTTTAAAGGTTATAGTATAAAATACAAAATAAAAAAATAATTAACTAACTTATCCACATTTTAGAGCCCTGTCAACACCCAGTGAGTATGTCTCTAGCTGAGCACACCCCTGTGGCCTCACCCAGGTGGGAGATACCACTGCCTCCAACACTCCAGCCCTTACATCACTGTAGCTTAAAATATCTACTGTCAATGCCATATTTACCCTGACCCAGTTTCAAAAGCAAGAATTTGGGGTTCATACGTGAAACAGGGGCCAAGAACCTGGGTGGTGCCAGCCTGCCTGGACTGTGGGCCCGTCCCATGTTCACACCTCATTGGGCCACCCTCCTCCTGCTCATCCCTGCCTGCTCTCCAGATCCCACTCCTTGGCCCTGCCACCTGAGCGATGGCTCCTTGTGTTGCTGACTTATGGAGTTGCCCAGTGCGTCTGAAAGAAGACGATGCTTGTGCAAGGTGTTTTCAACAGGCTTCGAGGTGGGGCCGGATGTGAGGCAGCAAAAAGGAGAACCAGTTGACAATCATCATTACCTCTACTAGAATCACCAGATGACAAATCCACGTCAGTGCCCAGAGCCTCAGATGTTGCTAAAGCCAGAGGTGGGCGGGTCTCACTGGAACTAACATAAAAGGCGCATTCTGCAGCGGGTCACATGAGATCAGGTTCCCAGTCCCATCTGATTACCCACTGGGGAGCAGCTCTGGGGTAGGTACTAGACCCGGGCAGATAGGTCCACCCCTATTTATAAAGGGGGGTGATTGTAGCTGTTCTTTAAGGCCCCTTCTATTGGTGACATTCAGTGGCTCTTGGCAGGGGTCAATAGGGACCCTGGAGTGGGAGATCACCCATGCACATCTGACACAACGGGGGAACCCACCCAGAGCAGCCAAGTATAATGTCCCAAGAGAGAAAGGCCCCATCTCCAGCTCCACACCGCAGACCAGTGGTAAGTCCCTGGTATGAAGAACGCCCAGCAGTTAGGCACAAAGGGGAGGTGTTTATCAGATGGGCATGTGTCCACTCCCTCATTTGGTCAGTAAACATATGCTGGGAGCCTCCTGTGCCCTGGAAATAATAAAACAAGGTTATAGTCCTCAAGGGCTTCAAAGCCTACTAGAAGAAGCAAATGCAGAAATAGAAAGTTGTGGGGTTTTTTGAATTACAAAATGCTGAAAACTGTGTGATGTTAGAGAAATGTCTCACTTAACAGAAGGCCAGGAGAGGGACTGAGCAAGTCTGCCCAGGTGGCGGATGGGTGGGACAAATTCCCCAAACACACAGTTAGGCTGTCCATTAAAAGAAACCAGGCAGACTGGTGTTTGAGACTGGGTCTGCAGCCTCCTCATTCACTGGATAGACTTACTTCTTTCCTTCTCAAACCGCTTGTCCCTGTTCTTCTGAAGTGGCTTTCAGGGCACAAGTGCTGAGCTTTCAGTGACAGATTTTGGCATCCCTGGGTAGGCCACCAGCCCCTGGTGGAACACCCACAATGTCTGGGAGAGGCAAGACCATGGGACTTCATGGGCAGGAGCAATTCTTCATGAGATGAGAGAGGAAAGGATAGTCTCAGTAGCTGCCAGAGCCTGTTCACCTCCAGGGAACTCCTGTCTCTGCAACTGGCACTAAGTTGAGGAGAAGGGAATGAAAGTGTCTGAATGCCAGTCCTTTTGACAGTTAAGTTCCCATGGTCCTAGGACACCTTGATTCCACCACACAAGGGGTTCAGACCCTCCTGTTGGTTTAGTTTTTGAGGCACACATCGAGGGTGGAAGTCACAAGGTTGAGTGGAACTAGGGAACCTGATTGGAATTCGGAACTAGGGAATGAGGGAACTAGGCCACCATTTGAGAAGGGATTTCTGAGAACCTTCTAGCCCTATAGGCCTTTGGGCCCTGCCTGAGATGCCATTTCATATGAGGTGTTTGTCCCTCATACTGCCTGTTGGTTTTTTTTTATTATTATTAAATCATAGCTGTGTACATTAATGTGATCATGGGGCACCATACACTGGTTTTATAAACAGTTTGACACATTTTCATCACTCTCCAGATTTTCTGTTTCTTCTTGAGTCAGTTTTGTTAGTTTGAGTGTTTCTAGGAATTCGTTCATCCTGGTCACCTGATATGTTGGTATGCAACCATTCCTAGTACTCTTTTTATAATCCTCCTTATTTATGTGAGGTCAATAATAATGTCCTCATTTGCATTTCCAATTTTTTTTTATTAATATTAAATCATAGCTGTGTACATTAATGAGATCATGGGGCACCATAAATGTAGAATATAATTGTCTTAACACAATAACTAAGAAAATGCCAGGAAGGCTGTGTTAACCAGTGTGATGAAAATGCGTCGAACTGTTTATAAAACCAATGCCTGTTGTTTTTTTTTTTTTTTTTTGCAGTTTTTGGCCGGGACTGGGTTTGAACCCGCCACCTCCGGCATATGGGGCTGGCACCTTACTCCTTTGAGCCACAGGCGCCGCCCTAATGCCTGTTGTTTTTATTTGTGAGTTTTGTTGCAACATAAGAAAGCTCCATCTCAAAATCCCGTGGGGAAGAAAAAAAAAAAAACTTTGGAAAGAGAATGGTGTTAGAGGCTGATGTCTGTGGGAGTTTTTCTAGTATTTTCTTCTAGAATTCTTATGGTTTCATGCCTTGGATTTGAGTCTATTGACCATCATTAATTAATTTTTGTTAAGGGTGAGAGGTACAGATCCTGTTTCAATCTTGCGCAGTGGCTGTCCTATTCTCCCAGCTCTATTTGTTGAATTGGGATTCTTTTACCCAGTGTATGTTGTTATCTGCTTTGTTGGGGAGCAGGTAGCAGTGAGGGAGGGTTTATAAGTGGGTTTTTTGTCCCAGCCCATCTGTCTGTCTCTGCTCTTGTGCCGGGGCCATGCTAGATTGGTGCTCTGGCCTCATGGTATGGCTTGGAATCTGATGTGGTAGTGCCCCCCATTGGTCCTTTTTGTTGAGACTGAGGATTACTTTGGCTATTTGGAATCTTTTCTGGTTCTGTTTTAAGCATTGAATTATTTTTTTTTCTGGATCTGCGAGAATAGCATTGGTGTTGTGGTAAGGATTGTGTTGACTCTGCAGATCACTTTGGGTCGTGCAGACATTTTGAGCAGCAGTGCTTAGTCTGCTAAGCTGTGTATGATATGCTTTTTCATTTGTTTACATCCTCTACAATTTCCTTCTTCAGTAAGATTGACTGTTGTTGGTGTATAGAAATGCTATTGATTTGTATGCTTTGATTTTTTATCTTGAGACTCTGATGAATTTGCCAGTTCTGGGAGTCTCCTCGTAGAGACTTTGGGCTTTTCTAGGTATAAGATTGTACTGCCAGCAAAGAGTGATGGTTTGACCTCTTCTGCCCTCATCTGGTTGCCCTTGGTTTCCTTCCTTTATCTGATTGCTTTGGCTAGGGCTTCTAGCACTATTTTGAGTGGAGGAGATGGCAATGGGCAACATTGTCTGGTTCCAGGTCTAGGCAGGAAAGCTTAAGATTTTTCCCCATCCAGTATGGTGTTGGCTGTAGGCTTGTCATAGATGGCTTTTATAAATTGGGGATACGTTCCATCTATGCCTATTTTGTTGAGTTTTATCATGAAAGTGTGTTGAGTTTTGTCAGGTGCTTTCTCTGTGTCTGTTGAGGTGGGACATTTGTTTTTTGCTTTGGTTTATGTGGTGGGTCACATTTATAGTTTTTTGTGTTGGACATGGTTGTGATGGATTGTCTCCCCACCAGGGTACTGCTGAATTCAATTTGCTAGAATTTTGTTGAGAGTTTTTGCATCTATATTCATGGGGGATGTTGGTCTGAAGTTTGATAACTAAAATCTACATCCCTGCCTTAAGTCAGTGGTCAGTTGTGCCATACAAGATCGCTCAAGGGAATAGTCTGGGTGCAGGTCCTGAGATCATTTTAGCTGAAGATGGGATGAATCTGGGCAGAGGCCACAAGATTGTTTATGGAATTATGGGATTAATCAGAACCTTCAAAATGGGATTATGGAATTAATCAGAATCTTCAAAAGTTCTGTGCTTCTGTTTAGAAGGGGATCACTGGTATTTTTGAGACAGGAGTCTGCCAGCCTTCTCATTTACCAGTAAACTAACAAATTTATCTTCTCTTCTCCAAAAGAAAAAAGGAAAGAAGAGATGGAGGGAGGGAAAGAAAGAGATAGAAAGAAAGAGTCCTCATCCCCTTTGAGAATGAAGAGCACTCTCAGCAAACAAACTGTCGACATAATGTTGACATCACTCTTAGGGGACGCATAGTTATTTGAAGAGTTTCTCTGGGAGGACTTCAACCACATCAATGTGGAACTCAGTCTCCTTGGAAGGAAAAAGAAAAAGCTCCGGTTGACAAATGTCGGGGAACTAGAAAGGAGCTGGCTACTGTTCACACTATTTGTAGTCACGTACAGAACATGATCAAGGGCATTACACCGGGCTTTTGTTACAAGATCTATGCCCCCTCCCTTCCACATCAATGTTGTTATCCAGGAGAATGGGTCTCTTAATGAAATAAGAAATTTCTTGGATGTCAAATAAAAATTCTCATAGACACATTATAATTACCTTCGCCAAAGTTAATATGAAGGAGAAAATAATGCAAGCTTCAAGATGTAAGAAAACCATAACCTACAAGGGGAAGAACATTAGAATGACTAGAGATCCCTCTGCTGAAACCTTTCAAACTAGACGAGGGTGGTCATCGACCTTTAATCTCCTAAACAAAATAACTTTCAACCCAGATCCAGTATCCAGCTAAACTGAGTTTCATCTATGATGGGGAAACTAAATACTTTAATGACATTCACATGTTGAAGAAATTTGCCATAACTAAACCAGCTCCACAATCCTCCAACACCAAGTAAACTCACTCAGAAAGTTTTGATCAAATTCCAACTTCCACAGTGGTGAAAGAATTAAAAATGTCCACTGTACTTTCAAAAAACTCGATACACAAAATACTATCTGGCTTATCACTACTCACAATTAATGTGAATGGCTTAAATTGCCCTCTAAAGAGGCACAGGTTGGCTGACTGGATACAAAAACTCAGGCCAGACATCTGCTGCATTGAAGAATCTCACCTTACCTTAAAAGGTAAACATAGACTCAGTGTGAAAGCACGGTCATCTATAATTCAGGCAAATGAAATCAGAAAAAAGCAGGTGTTGCAATTTTATTAGCAGATACAATAGGCTTTAAACCAACAAAAGTAAGGAAAGATAAGGATGGTCGCTTCATATTTGTTAAGGGCAATGCTCAACATGATGAGATTTCAATTATCAACATTTATGCACCCAACCAGGATAAGCCTCAATTTATAAGAGAGACTCTAACATACATGAGCAACTTGATTTCTTCCAGCACCATAATAGTCAGAGCTTTTAACACTCCTTTGGCAGTGTTGGATAGATCCTACAAAAAGAAGCTAAGCAAAGAAATTTTAGACTTAAACTTAACCATTGAACATTTGCATCTAATAGACATCTACAGAACATTTCATCCAAACAAAACTTAATACACATTTGTCTCATAAGCCCATGGATCAGCCTCTAAAACTGATCACATCTTAGGTCACAAGTCTAACCTCAGCAAATTCAAAAAAATAGAAATCATTCCTTGTATTTTCTCAGACCATCATGGAATAAAAGTTGAACTCAGTAACAACAGGAATCTGTGCATACACATACAAAATCATGGAAACTACATAACCTCATTCTGAATGATAACTGGGTCATAGATGAGATTAAGAAGGAAATTACCAAATTTTTGGAACAAAACGATAACAAAGACATGAACTATCAGAACCTCTGGGATCCCGCAAAGGCAGTCCTGAGAGGGAAATTTATAGTGTTACAAGCCTTCCTCAAGAGAACAGAAAGAGAGGAAGTCAACAACTTAATGGGACATCTCAAGCAACGGGAAAAGAAAGAACATTCCAATCCCAAACTTAGCAGAAGAAAAGAAATAACTAAAATTAGAGCAGAATTAAATGAAATTGAAAACAAAAGAATCATACAACAGATCAACCAATCAAAGAGTTGGTTTTTTGAAAAGGTCAATAAAATAGATAAACCTTTGGCTAACCTAACCACAAGTAGAAGAGTAAAATCCTTAATTTCATCAATCAGAAATGATAAAGGCCACATAACAACAGACTCCTCAGAAATTCAAAAAATTCTTAATGAATATTACATAAAACTCTATTCTCAGAAGTATGAAAATCTGAAGAAAATACATCAATACATAGAAACATGCCACCCTCCTAGACTTAGTCAGAAAGAAGTGGAAATGTGAGGGCAGAGACAAGATGGCTGAATGAAGCCAGCTTTCCACAGAGAAAAGAATAAACTCTCCAGAAGGAGAGTTAAAGGACAGAAATTTAGCAAGTAACCTGGTGGATTAGAGCTACACCAAGAGAGAAGATTGAAGAATGCACATCAACCCTGCTGAGGCGAGCTGCAACCCCAAGAATATGAACAAAAGCTGAGACTCCAACCCAGAAAACTGTTTCACTAGGGTCAAACAGAGACCAGCTAAAAACAAGACAGAACCACTTAGCTCCACCACACCAAACAGGTCCCAGTTTCTCAGGCCATAGCACTGTACAGGTCCTCGACAAAGCTGCAGGGAAAAAGTCAAACGGTGTAAAATAATCATGGAGGGGAACCAGCAGAAAAACTCTGGTAACATGAATAACCAGAATAATCAACCCCCCCCCCAATAAAAGATGTAACGAAGATCCCTTTCATAAACAGCTGGCCAAGACGTCAGAAATAAAATTCAGAATTTGGATTGCAAACAAGATTAATAGAATGGAGGAAAATTTGGAATTAGAAATTTGAGGAGCAATTCAAAAGCCAGAATTGGAAATTCGAGGAGAAATTCAAAAGTTGTCTCAAGAACTTAACAAATTTAAAGACAAAACCACCAAAATTTTTCACGCACTGAGCGAGAACTAGCAGCCCTAAAAGATCTGAAAAATACAGTAGAATCCCTCAGTAACAGAGTGGAGCAAGCAGAAGAAAGGATTTCTGACATTGAAGACAAAGCTTTTGAAAACTCCCAAACTTTCAAAGAGGAAGAGAAATGGAGAACAAAGCCTCTGGCATAATTCAAAGAAAGCAAATATCTGCCTCACTGGAATCCCTGAAAGTGAAGAAGTGGCCTTGCAAGGCATAGACTCCCTTCTCCATTAAATTATGAAAGAGAATTTTCCAGACATGCCTAGAGATTCTGAAATTCAGACAGCAGACAGTTTCAGAACCCCAGCACGACTCAATCCCAATAAGACATCCCCCAGGCATATCATAATTAACTTCACTAAAGTTAATATGAAGGAGAAAACTCTGAAAGCAGTCAGACATAAGAAATCCATTACCTACAAAGGGAAGAATATTAGAATGACTGCAGATCTCTCTGCTGAAAATTTTTGAGCCTGAAAGGGTGATCATTGACTTTTAATCTCCTAAAGCAAAATAACTTTCAACCCCGGATCTTGTATCCAGCTAAAGTGAATTTCATTTATGATGGAGAAATTAAATACTTTAATGACATTCATATGTTGAAGAAATTTGCCATAACCAAAGCAGCTCTTCAGGATATTCTCAGACCTATCCTCCATAATGACCAGCCCAATGCTCTACCACAAAAGTAAGCTTACTCAGAAACTTTTGATCAAACTCCAACTTCCACAGTGGTGAAAGGATTAAAAATGTCCACTGGACTTTTGAAAAACTCAATACCCAAAACTTTACCAGATTTATCAATATTCTCCATTAATGTGAATGGCTTAAACAGTCCTCTAAAGAGGCACAGGTTAGCTGACTGGATACAAAAACTCAGGCCAGATATTTGCTGCATACAAAAAACACATCTTACCTTAAAAGATAAATATAGACTCAGGGTGAAAGAATGGTCATCTATATTTCAGGCAAATGGTAAACAGAAAAAAGCAGGTGTTGCAATTCTAATTGCAGAAAAAATAGGCTTTAAACCAACAAAAGTAAGGAAGGATAAGAACGGTCACTTCATATTTGTTAAGGGTAATATTCAATATGATGAGATTTCAATTATTAATATTTATGCACCCAACCAGAATACGCATCAATATAAGAGAAGCTCTAACAGACATGAGCAACTTGATTTCCTCCAGCTCCATAATAGTGGGAGATTTCAACACTCCTTTGGCAGTGTTGGATAGATCCTGCAATAAGAAACTGAGCAAAGAAATTTTAGATTTAAACCTAACCATCCAACATTTGGATTTAGCAGACATCTACGGAACATTTCATACCAACAAAGCTGAATACACATACTTCTCATCAGCCCACGGAACATACTCCAAAATCAATTACATCTTAGGTCACAAATCTAACCGCAGTAAATTTAAAGGAATAGATATTATTCCTTGCATCTTCTTGGACCACCATGGAATAAAAGTTGAACTCAGTAACAACAGGAATCTGCATACTCATACAAAAACATG
This sequence comes from Nycticebus coucang, assembly GCF_027406575.1. NCBI lineage: Eukaryota > Metazoa > Chordata > Mammalia > Primates > Lorisidae > Nycticebus > Nycticebus coucang. The sequence continues at coordinate 57,701,303 of NC_069784.1, forward strand.
GAAGTTAAGTAACCTTATGCTGAATGATAGCTGGTTCAGAGATGAGATTAAGAAGAAAATTGCCAAATTTTCGGAACAAAATGACAATGAAGACATGAATTATTACAACCTCTGAGATACTGCAAAGGCAGTCCTAAGAGGAAAATTTATAGCACCGCAAGCCTTCCTCAAGAGAACAGAAAGAGAGGAAGTTAACAACTTAATGGGACATCTCAAGCAACTGGAATAGGAAGAACGTTCCAACCCCAAACCCAGTAGAAGAAAAGATATAACCAAAATTAGAGCAGAATTAAATTAAATTGAAAACAAAAGAATTATACAACAGATCAATAAATCAAAAAGTTGGTTTTTTTGAAAAGGTTGATAAAATAGATAAACCTTTGGCTAGCCTAACCAGGAAAAAAAGAGTAAAATCTCTAATCTCATCAATCAGAAACGGCAATGACAAAATAACAACAGACTCCTCAGAAATTAAAAAAATCCATAATGAATATTACAAGAAACTTTGTTCTCAGAAATATGAAAATATGAAGGAAATTGACCAATACTTTGAAGCATGTCACCTTTCAAGACTTAGCCAGAATCAAATGGAAATGTTGAACAGGCCCATATCAAGTTCTGAAATAGCATCAACCAAACGAAATCTCCCTAAAAAGAAAAGCCCAGGACCAGATGGCTTCAGGTCAGAATTCTACCAAACCTTTAAAGAGGAATTAGTAACTATATTACTCAACCTGTTCCAAAATGTACAAAAACAAGGAAGACTACCCAACACATTCTATGATGCAAACATCACCCTGATCCCCACACCAGAAAAAGACCCAAGAAGAAAAGAAAATTATAGAGCAATATCACTAATGAATATAGATGCAAAAGTTTTCAACAAGATCCTAACAAACAGAATCCAGCAACACATCAAACAAGTTATACATCATGACCAAGTCGGTTTTAACCCAGGATCTCAAGGATGGTTCAATATACGTAAATCTATAAATATAATCCAGCACATAAACAAATTAAAAACCAAAGACCATACGATTCTCTCAATTGATGCAGAAAAAGCTTTTGATAATATCCAGCATCCCTTCATGATCAGAACACTTACGAAAATTGGTATAGAAGGGACACTTCTGAAACTGATAGAGGCCATCTACCACAAAACCACAGCCAATACCCTATTGAATGGAGTTAGATTGAAATCATTTCCACTCAGATCAGGAACCAGACAAGGCTGCCCATTGTCTCCACTGCTCTTTAACATTGTAATGGAAGTTTTAGCCATCGCAATTAGGGAAGAAAAGGCAATCAAGGGTATCCATATAGGGTCAGAAGAGATCAAACTTTCACTCTTCACAGATGATCTGATGGTATATCTGGAAAACACCAGGGACTCTACTACAAAACTCTTAGAAGTGATCAAGGAATACAGCAGCATCTCAGGTTACAGAATCAACATTGATAAATGGGTAGCCTTTATATATACCAACAATAGTCAAGTTGAAAAAACAGTTAAGGACTCTAGTCCATTCACAGTAGTGCCAAAGAAGATGAAATATTTGGGAGTTTATCTAACAAAGGACATGAAACATCCCTTAAAGAGAACTATGAAACTCTAAGAAAAGAAATAGCTGAAAATGTTAACAAATGGAAAAACATATCATGCTCATGGCTGGGAAGGATCAACATTGTTAAAATGTCCATACTACACAAAGCAACATACAATTTTAATGCAACCCCTATTAAAGCTACACTGTCATACTTTAAGATCTTGAAAAAATAATACTTCATTTTATATGGAATCAGAAAAAATCTCAAATACCCAAGACATTACTCAGAAATAAAAACAAAGCAGGAGAAATCACGCTACCAGACCTCAGACTATACTATAAATCGATAGTGATCAAAACAACATGGTACTGGCACAAAAAACAGAGAAGTAAATGTCTGGAACAGAATACAGATCTAAGAGATGAACCCAGCTGCTTACCATTATTTGATCTTTGACAAGCCAATTAAAAACATTCAATGGGGAAAAGATTCCCTATTTAACAAATGGTACTGGGTGAACTGGCTGGCAACCTGTAGAAGACTGAAACTGGATGCACACCTCTCACCATTAACTAAGATAGACTCTCACTGGATTAAAGATTTAAACTTAAGACATGAAACTATAAAAATACTAGAAGAGAGTGCAGGGAAAACCCTTGAAGAAATTGGTCTGGGCGAGTATTTTATGAGGAGGACCCCCCCGGGCAATTGAAGCAGCTTCAAAAATACGCTACTGGGACATGATCAAAATAAAAAGCTTCTGCACAGCCAAGAACACAGTAAGTAAAGCAAGCAAACAGCCCTCAGAATGGGAGAAGATATTTGCAGGTTATGTCTCCGACAAAGGTTTAATAACCAGAATCCACAGAGAACTCAAACATATAAGCAAGAAAAGAACAAGTGATCCCATTGCAGGCTGGGCAAGGGACTTGAAGAGAAACTTCTCTAAAGAAGACAGGCACACGGACTACAGACATATGGAAAAAATGCTCATCATCTTTAATCATCAGAGAAATGCAAATCAAAACTACCTTGAGATATCATCTAATTCCACTAAGATTAGCCCATATCACAAAATCTCAAGACCAGAGATGTTGGTGTGGATGTGGAGAAAAGGGAACACTTCTACACTGCTGGTGGGAATGCAAATTAATACATTCCTTTTTGAAAGATGTTTGGAGAACACTTAGAGATCTAAATATAGATCTGCCATTCAATCCTATAATTCCTCTACTAGGTATATACCCAGAAGACCAAAAATCACATTATAACAAAGATATTTGTACCAGAATGTTTATTGCAGCCCAATTCATAACTACTAAGTCATGGAAAAAGCCCAAGTGCCCATTGATCCATGAATGGATTAATAAATTGTGGTACAGGTACACCATGGAATATTATGCAGCCTTAAAGAAAGATGGAGACTTTCCCTCTTTCATGTTTACACGGATGGAGCCGGAACATATTCTTCTTAGTAAAGTATCTCAAGAATGGAAGAAAAAGTATCCAATGTACTCATCCCTACTATGAAACTAATTTATGGCTTTCACATGAAAGCTGTAACCCAGTTATAACCTAAGAATAAGGGGAAGGGGAAAAGGGAGGAGAGGGAGGGGGGTAGAGGGAGGGTGATTGGTGGGACTACACCTGCGGTGCATCTTACAAGGGTATTTGTGAAACTTAGTAAATTTAGGACGCAAATGTCTTAACACAATAAGTAAGAAAATGCCAGGAAGGCTATGTTAACCAGTGTGATGAAAATGTGTCAAACTGTCTGTAAAACCAGTATATGGTGCCCCATGATTGCATTAATGTACACAGCTATGATTTAATAAAAAAAAAAAAAAGAATGGAGGAAAAAGTATCCAATGTACTCAGCACTACTATGAAACTAATTTAGGGCTTTCATATGAATGCTACATCCCAGTTATAACCTAAGAATATGGGGAAGGGGGAAAGGGAGGGGAGGGAGGGGGGAGGATAGGCGGAAGGAGGGTGATTGGTGGGATTGCACCTGCGGTGCATCTTACAAGGGTACATGTGAAACTTAGTAAATGTAGAATATAAATGTCTTAACACAATAACTAAGAAAATGCCAGGAAGGCTAGGTTAACCAGTGTGATGAAAATGTGTCAAATGGTCTATAAAACCAGTGTATGGTGCCCCATGATCGCATTAATGTACACAGCTATGATTTAATAATAATAATAAAAAAAGAAGTGGAAATGTTGAACAAGCCTATAACAAGTTCTGAAATAGCATCAACTAGAAAAATTCTCCCCCAAAAGAAAAGCTCGGGACCAGATGGCTTCACACTAGAATTCTACCAAACCTTTAAAGAGGAATTGGTACCCATATTACTTAACCTTTTCCAAAACATAGAAAAATAAGGAATACTTCCCAACACATTCTATGAAGCAAATATCACCCTGATACCCAAGTCAGGAAAAGACACAAGAAAAGAAAATTATAGACCAATATCTCTAATAAATATTGATGCAAAAATATTCAGTAAGATCCTAACGAACAGAATCCAACAATACATCAAACAAATTATACATCATGACAAGGTGGGTTTCATCCCAGTGTTCCAAGGATGGTTCAATATACATAAATATAATACATCACATAAACAAATTAAGAAACAAAAATCATATGATCCTCTCAGTTGATGCAGAAAAAGCTTTTGACAATATCCAGCATCCTTTCTTGATCAGAACACTTAAGAAAATAGGTATAGAAGGAACATTTCTTAAACTGATAGAGGCCATCTACATCAAACCCACAACCAATATCATATCGAATGGAGTTAAATTGAAACCATTTTCACTCAGGTCAGAAACCAGGCAAGGATGCCCCCTGTCTCCACTGCTTTTTAACATTGTAATGGAAGTCTTAGCCACGACAATCAGGCAAGAGAAAACAATCAAGGGGATCCAAATAGGACCAGAGGAGATCAAACAGTCACTCTTCACAGACAATATGATTATATATCTGGAAAACCCCAGGGAGTCAACTACAAAACTTCTAGAAGTGATCAAGGAATATAGTAACGTCTCAGGATACAAAATTAACACTCACAAATATGTAGCCTTAGTATATACCAACAATAGTCAAAGGGAAAAAATAATCAAGGACTCTATTCTTTTTACAATAATACCAAAGAAGATGAAACATCTGGAAGTGTATCTAACTAAGGACGTGAAAGATCTCTATAAAGAGAACTATGAAACTCTGAAAAAACAAATGACTGAAGATGTTAACAAATAGAAAAATATACCATGCTCATGGCTGGAAAGAATCAACATTGTTAAAATGTCTATACTACCTAAAGCAATCTACAGATTTAATGCAATCCCTATTACAGAACCTTTGTCATACTTTAAAGCCCTGGAAAAATTAGTACTTTGTTTTATATGTAATCAGAAAAAAACTCAAATAGCCAAGACATTACTCAGAAATAAAACAAATCAGGAGGAATCACGCTACCAGACTTCAGACTATACTATTAATCAATAGTGATCAAAACCACATGGTACTGGCACAAAAATAGAGAGGTAAATGTATGGAACAGAATTGAAGACCAAGAGGTGAGCCAAGACACTTATCATTTGAACTTTGATAAGCCTATTAAAAATATAAATTGGGGGAAAGATTCCTTATTCAACAAATGGTGCTGGTTGAACTGGCTGGCGACCTGTAAAAGACTGAAACTGGACCCACACCTTTCTCCTCTAACAAAAATTGACTCTCATCGGTTAAAGGACTTAAACTTAAGACGTGAAACTATAAAAATTCTTAGAGAGAGTGCAGGGGAAATGCTTGAAAAAATTGGCCTGGGAGAACACTTTATGAGGAGGACACCCCAGGCAATTGAAGCAACATCAAAAATACATTACTGGGATCCGATCAAATTAAATAGCTTCTGCACTGCCAAGAACACACTAAGTAAAGCAAATAGACAGCCCTCAGAATAGGAGAGGATATTTGCAAGTTATATTTCCGACAAAGGTCTAATAACAAGAATCAACAGAGAACTCAAACTTAATATTAAGAAAAAAACAAGGGATCCCATTTAATTGTGGGCAAAAGACATGAACAGAAGTGCTTCTCTGAAGAAGACAGGCAGATGATCTACAGACACATGAAAAAATGCTCATCATCTTTAATCATCAGAGATACTACTCTAAGATACCATCTAACTCCGGTAAGAGTAGCCCACATCACAAAATCCCAAAACTACAGATGTTGGCATGAATGTGGAGAAAAACGGAACACTTTGCACTGTTGTTGGGAATGCAAGCTAGTATGTTCCTTTTGGAAGGAAGTTTGGAGAACACTCAGGGATCTAAATGTAGACCTGCCATTTGATCCTGCAATTCCTCTTCTAGGTGTATATCCAAAGGACCAAAAATCATCTGGCAATAAAGATATTTGCAGCAGATTGTTCATTGCAGCTCAATTTGTAATAGCCAAATCATGGAAAAAGTCCAAGTGCCCATCGACCCATGAATGGATAATAAATTAAGAAATAAATATGTGTGTACCATGGAATACTATGCAGCATTAAAAAAATGGAGACTTTATCTCTTTTATGTTTACATGAATGGAGCTGGAAAATATTCTTCTTAGTGAAGTATCTCAGGAATGGAAAAAAATATATCCAATGTACTGAGTACTACTGTGAAACCAATTTATAATCACTCACACTTGCATATGAAAAACGAAACACAACTATAGCCTAGGATGAAGGAGGGAAGGGGAGGGAGAGGGGAAGAGACGGGGGTGGGGAGCACACCTCTGGAGCATATTGAGGGAGGGAGGGTTAATGGGGGGACCACATCTATGGAGCACATTGCAAGTATAAGTTGGATCTATCAGGTGTAAAACATAAATGTCTTAATGCTGTAATTGGGTTAATGAGGTAAAGGCTATGTTGATTAGTATGATGTAAGCACTCCCAATTTATACAAATAATCAACACATTGAATCCCACAATGGCATAAATGTATTTATGATCTATGTACAAATGACTTAATAAAAAAAAAAAGAAAAGAAATTTTGAGGGTGAAAAATACATCCACTGGATTGGGATGAGGGCAGGCTTTGCTTGTTCAGTATCTCAAGCCCAGAAAGATGAGTTAATCCTTGAAGGAAACAACATCGAGCTTGTTTCAAATTCAGCTGCTTTGATTCAGCAAGCCACAACAGTTAAATAAGTATTTATGTTTCTCAAAAAGGAAAAGTTCAGCAGGCTGAAGAATAAGATCTAAGAGTTGTCCAGCTGTAGCAAGATACTAGGTGATTCCTAAGACCTCTTTGTAATTTTAGCAATGCAATAAAAATTCATTCATTGGGGGGAAAGAAAGAAAGAAGGAGAGAGAAAGAAGGAAAGAAGGAAAGGAAAGAGAGAGAAAGACACTGGGACCCTCTTTTTGGCTTGGCCTCCAATTCATGCTATGTGTGAACTTTGTGCTGTCAGCTTCCTGATTTATAAAATGAATTTTTTTTTTTGAGACAGAGTCTCACTAAGTCACCCTTGGTAGAGTGCCATGGTGTCACAACTCATAGCAACCTCAAACTCCTGGGCTTAAATGATTCTTTTGCCTCAGCCTCCTAAGTAACTGAGACTAGAGTTGCCCACCACAATGCTTATCTATTTTTTTGTTGTTGTCATTGTTATTTAACAGGCCTGGGCCAAGTTCAAATCCACCAGGCCTGGTGCATGTGGCCAGCACCCTAACACCTGAGCTATGGGCACCGAGCCAATATAAAATGAAATTATTGAAGTATGTGTCCATAAAGCTTTATCCAATTCAAAAAGTTCTAAATATCAAAGAATAAACTCAGCTCAGGCATGGACCCACAAATATAGCTCAGTCTCCACAGGTCAGAATCAGCATGGACCCAGCACTACATGATTACCATCCTTAAACTTGGGTGATGATCAAATCTCAATATCAGGGCAGTGTTTTAAATGGTAGGACATCTCCAAGTGTAAATAAATATGGCAAAGTTTTGCATCCCCTTCATAATTACGTTAATAATGTTAAAATACTATTAGATGAAATGTATTTGTGCCTTCCTGCCTTGCATATTTGAAAGATACATGATGTAGCTCTGTATGATTCAAGAAGGTCTCAAGAGACCAGGTCCTAGACTCTAATTACTGCCAGAGAGTATAGATCAACATTAATTAATCGTTCATCAAAGCGGTTACCTTCAGCAAATCTCCAAAATTCAGTTGACTCAATAATTCCATGGAGTAAATTTGTGCATTGTCTTAGAAGGAGCTGCAATAGAGATGGTGATGGGAAGCCACTTGGTCCCTAATTCAAAACAAACAGGTCCTGAGAGAAGCCAGTGAGCTCCTAATCAGGAGAGCCTTGCTGAGATTTTTCTGTAACCAAGCAAACATTTTTGTTTTCAGAACAAAATAATCTGCTTATGCTGTAAGGCAGAAGATCGAGGACTCAACCAAGGACATGAAGGGTTAGAGCTGACACTGAGCTGATACTGAGGTTGTTCCCAGAGAAAACCCAGCCTCACCTGGAGGGCCCACAGGCCTGGCTCCATTCAGAGGTAGGCAGTGCTCTATCTAGATTAGAGGACTGGTTTGACCTCTCAATTTTCATCCTACAGTCTCTTCCTTGCTACCTACTCATCTGGTTTCTAAAGCATGTGCAGATATGATTAACAGCTTCAGGCACATCTCTGAGAGTGTTACTTGCATCCCTCAGGGATCCAGATTCCATCAGAAGGTTTAACCCATAGAATAATGACCACCTTAACTAACATCATTGTTCATTTATGGTATGCTATCTCATCTAGTCCATAATCTTCATAGGTGCTATCATTTCCTCCATTTTGAAATGATGACTCTCCCCTGCAGAGATGTTGAAGTCACACAACTAGGGCAGAGGTAGAGCCAGGATCTGAGACCTGATGGGCCCAGGCAGTCTGACTCTAAGCCTTTACTCTCAACCCTGGGAAGGTAGTTTAAGGAAATCACTATCTACCACTCTTCTCCTCTCTGTTCTATCTGTGGAACAAGTTAGGCAATTGTAAGACTAAATACTCAAATGTATTAGCCCTCCAAAATGGCCTTTCTTGGATGGACACGTCACATGTTGACCTGGGATCAGGGCTCAATGAAAAGTGACCATGAAAAAGTGTGTCTATGTATGTTGCCATATTCCTGATGGAGTCATGGCACCCCATGTCACTCACTGCCTCTCCTGATGGAGTCATGGTACCCCACATCACTCCCTGCCCTCTTGAAGAAGTCGTGGTGCCCCATGTCACCCACTGCCTCTCCTGATGGAGTCATGGCACTCACTGGCTGTCCTGATGGAGTCATGGCACCCATGTCACTCACTGCCTGTCCTGATGGAGTCATGGTGCCCCACATCGCTTACTGCCCTCCTGAAGAAGTCGTGGTGCCCCATGTCACTCTCTGCCTCTCCTGATGGAGTTGTGGCACTCACTGGCTGTCCTGATGGAGTCATGGCACTCATGTCACTCACTGCCTCTCCTGATGGAGTCATGGCACTCATGTCACTCACTGCCTCTCCTGATGGAGTTGTGGCACCCCACATCACTCCCTGCCTCTCCTGATGGAGTTGTGGTGCCCCATGTCACTCACTGCCTCTCCTGATGGAGTCGTGGCATTCGTGTCACCCACTGCCTCTCCTGATGGAGTCATGGTGCCCCATCTCACCCACTGCCTCTCCTGATGGAGTCATGATGCCCCATGTCACTCCCTGCCTCTCCTGATGGAGTCATGGCACTCGTGTCACTCCCTGCCTCTCCTGATGGAGTCATGGCACTCGTGTCACTCACTGCCTCTCCTGATGGAGTCGTGGTGCCCCATGTCACTCTCTGCCTCTCCTGATGGGGTCATGGCACTCGTGTCACTCTCTGCATCTCCTGATGGAGTCGTGGTGTCCCATGTCACTCACTGCCTCTCCTGATGGAGTCGTGACACTCGTGTCACCCACTGCCTCTCCTGATGGAGTCGTGGTGCCCTGTGTCACTCACTGCCTCTCCTGATAGGGTCATGGCACTCGTGTCACTCTCTGCATCTCCTGATGGAGTCGTGGTGCCCCATGTCACTCACTGCTTCTCCTGATGGAGTCATGGCACTTGTGTCACCCACTGCCTCTCCTGATGGAGTCATGGCACTTGTGTCACTCACTGCCTCTCCTGATGGAGTCATGGTGCCCCATGTCACTCACTGCCTCTCTTGATGGAGTCGTGGCACCCATGTCACTCACTGCTTCTCCTGATGGAGTCTTGGCACTCGCGTCACCCACTGCCTCTCCTGATGGAGTCATGGCACTCCTGTCACTACCTGTTCTGTAAGGTCCCACTGATTAACAGTTCTTAGAGAAAAACAAAATGTCACCTCAGAGAAAGTCAAAAAATTCCATTAATTATTCTGATTTCCTTTTATTCCCTCCTGTCATGACCTAAAAAAATTAAAAGTATGATCTAATCATGAGAAAAATGTAAGACAAACTCAAATTGAGGAACATTCTGAAATACTGACCAGCATCCCCCAATATGGTCAAGGTATTAAAAACACTGAAAGTCAGAAAATGTTTGAAGGAGCCAAAGGATACATGACAGGGAATGTGGCATCCTAGATGGGATGCTGGGACCCAAGAAGGAGAAAACTAATGAAATCCAAATAAATAAGGGACATTAGTTCATAATAACACACAGCTGACCTGTGAACAACATGGGAATTAAGGGTGCTGAAGTTGAAAATCCATGTGTAACTTCCAACCCCCAAAATCTTAACCACTAATAGCTTTCTGTTGACTAGAAGCCTTACCAATAACATACATAGTTGATTAACACATCTACCATCTAGATATATTTCATACATTCATAACATACTTTTTAAATTTTTTTGAGATTTATCAGTTACACAGTTTACACGTGAGTTTATGTCAACTGTTGAAAATATCCAGATTTTTTCCAAAATATTTACTGAAAAAATCTGTGTATAAGTGGATCCATGCATTTGAACTTGTGCTGATCAAGCTTCAACTGTATATTGATAGTGATTTCATTGGTTTGACAAATGTACTACATTAATGTAAGACACCAACAACAGGGAAACAGGCACAAGGGCAGGGGACACTGCACTATCTTTGCATGGGGACACCCCACTATCTTTGCATGGGGCCACTGCACTATCCTTGTATGTAGACACTCCATTATCTTTGTGTGGGGACACTGTACTACCTTTGCATGTAGACACTACACTATCTATGTGAGGGTACACTGCACTATCTTTGCATAGGGACACTGCACTTTGTGTGGAGACACTGTACTATCTTTGCAACTTTTCTATATATCTAAAACTACTCTAGAATCAAAAGTTTACTTTCTTGAGAACTTATATTTTCTAGATAAAAACTTACAAAGGTGGAAAAAAAAATCATCTCCCTGAATGGATTTATAAAATGAATGTAATTCTACTCAAAATCAGTATTCTCAGAATTACAAATTATTCTCATTCATTTATAGAAGTAATTAGATGATAAAATATCAAACCAAGAAAACATTTCTAAAAACATTGTGAAAGTTCACTTGTATCAACAGACATTAAGGTATTTATAAAGCTACAAAAAACTTAATAAGGATAAGGAAAAAAGATAGGGATTGAGGAATAAAAGAGATGTACAAGAATAAACAATTTAGTATAGAATTAATTGATAAATAATTAAACAAAAGGTGGGGGAATAAACTATTAATTTTATTTTAATTCAAAAGTGAAAAGTAAGAATTTATAAAAATTAAAAGTGGAAAAATATACACAGCTCGATCTCATGTAGGCTTCTAAATGTACAAGCACAGGCAACAAAGACAAGTGAGATTTCTGTGTCCAAAAAAATTATATAGAACAAGAAAAAACAGGAGGGAGGACACAATTACAACATTCATGGCCAGTAAGAGGTTAATAATTAAATATGTTAAAGAAGAAATCCATAAGAAAAAGTAAAAAATCCACCAGAAACAGGAAAAAAATCAGGAAATTCACACATGGGTAAATAAGTACCAATAAAGATGCCAATAGGAATAAATTTATCACTAGTAATCAAAGAAGTAAAGTTAAAGCAACAATTTTGCCTAATCTAGTTGGTAAACAATGAAATAATAAAAGGAATGATAACACCCAGTGTTGACAAAGACATGTGGAAACTAGCACTGTTATACAATGCTTGTGGGAGTTTTAATTGGGACACTCTTTCAGGAGCTCAAGTAGAAATAATAACAAAAATAATAATGATGATAATAGCCGAGAGTTCTGAGCTTACTGTGGGCCAGGTCATGATTTAAGTATTTACCATGTACTAAATTATGTATAGCTCACTGCAGCTCAGTAAAGGAGGTGCTCTCGTTGTCCACATTCACCACTAAAGAAACTGCCATACTGAGAAATCCTGCGAGAGCCTTCAGCTGGCAGTTGGCAAATCCACTTCTAAGTGGTTTGACTCCAAAGACTGTCTGATGGGAACAAAAAACGTGAAGTGTCCCGTGATCCAACATCCTGCTGGGGGTTTACCACGAGAAAACAACTGGCAAAGTTTACAAATATAATATGAGGATGCTTATTGCCACAATTTTATAAAAGCAAAGGGAAAGGCAATAATTGAATTTATCAGCAGAAGAGAGTTGATTAAATCAGTTGAATTATATCCATAAAATGGAATATCATTCAGTCATTAAGATGTGCTGTAGGAAATTGACATATAGTTAGGTGGAAAAGGTAGGCTCTAAAATAATAAATATGGAATTCTATACTCTAAAATAACACCAATGTAATCTAGGCCTACAGATTATTTTCATTTCATTATTGATGTTTTCCATATTTTACAAATGTTCTAAGTGAGTGTGCATAGTATTGTTTCTGTGATCAAAAGTTACATACTTTGTTCAGTGTTGACAGAAATAAAAACTTGGAGAAAGAACAACCTTGTCCTTTGGGGGTGGGCAGGTTTCTATATTGTTTCATTTTATTTTCATATTTTTAATTGACAAATAAAATTTTTATATATGCACAGTTTCTAACATGGCACTTTAATACATGTAGACATTGGGAACCAGCTAAATTAAGGTAATGAAGATAGGCAAAGCCTTGTCTTTTTGACACCCATATCTTGTCTGTCTTCCTTTCCTTGGTTCTGATTGTCTATTTCTATCTCATATATATACCCTTTGCTATGAGTTTTAAAAGTATATGAATAAATAAATAAACAAAATATAGTATGATAAAAGATTCTTGACTTAGGTATTTGAGAGAACAGATGACAATTCATCACAAATATAAATTAATGAGCAAAGAGCTAATTAAGACCCTCCAACTCTCTCCATGTGGTTGTGCTTCTCATGCAAACAAGGATTCAGAATCAAGAGAATGAGGGCGCTCACCTGCCCTACCCCATGACAAGGAGCTGCCAGGGACCCGACCTTTCTCAGGGGAGCATCCTGCAAGCTTCGCTTGGGCCCTGTGGAGGGAGCAGGGACATGGGGTGCCAGTGGGTGAAACCTGGACATCAGAGTTGCGCCCAGTCTGACCCTCAGCACCCTCAAGGCTTTCACCTCTACCATCCAGCTGAAGTGCTGGATAGGGTAGTCACCAGCTATTGGTGTCCAAAGCTTTCTGGCAACATGGGGCAGTGCTACCTGGCTTTTGCAGTATGCTGAGCCTTTATTCCTGCCAGGATGTCAGTCCTAGAGGCACACAGCACTTGACAGTCTGTCAAACTCATGTGTGTTCACTGTCTCATCTGAGACAGTGAGGGCTGCTGTAACAGGGCGTGGCTGTGTCCACTGCTGTCTCCCAGCATCCAGAACAGACCTGCCTGTGTGCTGAGGGCCAATAGGCACAGCTGCAAATGGACACTGACACCAGCAGGCCTCCCAGGGTCCACCTGAGAATGGAGGCATCAGTACCTACTGCTCAAAGCAAGCCCCAGATGCAAAGCTCTTGGCAAGTGGCAGACCATGGTAAGGGGTAAACAAAAGTATTTGCAGAACCAGGGGGCTAGTAGAGTTCTGTAACGAAAGAACGCCCACTTTGCTGAAGGTAGGCTGTGCTGTCAGAGTCTGAAGACCCAGGACCGGGTGCAGCAGGAGGCCCTGCAGGGCAGGGCCGCTGCAACCCATGTCACACAGCCTCGCGCATTTGTTCTCACCAGGAGTAGTTAAGAAATCCCTTTTATTCTTATCACCAAAACTGTGAAGAAGGAAGGCAGTTCTTGAGGGCTGGGTTGCCAAACCACTCTGCTGAGCTCTCCAGGCAGAGTCAGGTGTGTCCTGGGAGCAGCTCTCCAGAAGGGGTGACATATTTGTGCTGATCTAGCCCATCTCTGTGACAGACACCAGAAGTCCATGTGCCTGGCACACCCCTGGGGTAAACGAGCAACCTGGCTCCCATTCCTCTCCCAGAAGCTCCTCTATCATCACCTCAGGTGCCATGCTGGTCCCAGGGCCACTTGACCCCAGAAGAGGTTCTCAGGCTCCACAGCTTCACCAAAATGTGCTGGTGACAGCATGATCTGTGCCCCAACCCTGTTGCCTTCCGCAGGTGCTGCCATGAGGCAAGAGGGCCCTGGACCCCGCAGGAGCCCCAGTGGACACTCCAGCACTTACACACCGTGTGGCTCACACCACTTCCTCAGCTCCTCTGAGCTCCGTTTACTCAGGTATAAAATGAGAATAACAAGGATGCCAGATTTACAAGGCATTTTAGGAATTAAATGAGATAATTATGGGGCTACTGGCCAGGGAAAAAGCATTCAATGATTTATTTATTTGTTGCACATGACGACGTTAGATGGGTCAATGTAGCCAGTCAAGCCTCTCACATTCCCCAAGGCCACTGTGGCACTGCCTGGTTCTGCTCCAGACAAGCTATGCTCTTCCTCCAACACATCCAATCTGACCTCAGGTGGCTCGGCTTTTCCTCAAGATGCCAGTATTTGAAGAAACAACTTACCTTGTAAAATCAAGATATAATTATGGTTCTTTCCTATCTAAAAAACCTTTGCTAGCTGCCCATATCTGTTAGGATAAAAGTCAAAACTCCTTAACGTGGCTTTCAGACCTCTCCATGATGGGGCCTGTCTCCCCTCTGTCCTTCCAAACCCCTGCAATGGCCTGTAGGTGCCCGCTGGGCGCCCGGCTGCTGCACATGCTCTTCCTTCTGGCTCCTTATGTATTCTGGCAGGTTCCAGCCCAGCATTCTTTCTCGTAGGCAGACCCTCCTGGTGCCCCTTCTGCAGTCTGCGTGCTCCCCTGAGTGTGCCCAGGTGTGTCCCTGTCCCATTGTCAGTCATTCACAGCTTGAGTTCCTTGAGGGCAGAGGTTGCATCTCATTTATCTTTGTATCCCCAGCTTCAGTCATAGAGTAAATAAATTCTCAGTGAATGAACCAGTGCCTTGTCTTTCTTGCTCCAGCACAAGTTTCTAGATCAGAACAAAATTGCTCTCCACGCTGCCTCCAGCACCCCTACTTCATACAGCCGATCTCTTCTCCTCAAGCCCCAGGGCAAGGTTCCCCCAGCCTCTTTCCTGGGCACCCAGCAAAACTCACCCATCAGTTTCTGCTCCACCACAGGTGGGTGCTCATGTGTATCTACACTTGTGTTTTACTATATTTGCATTTATCATAAGTGTGGGCAAATACCAGAGGTGCCAAGTATAGCAACTTTATCTGCAGGTCCCCCCAAAGCTTAAGAATGTGTTCCATGGCTATGAAGCAAACAAAGCTGTCTGGTGACTTGGGGCTTGAAACCAGTCTCATCGCCACTTGTTTAAACAAACTAAGTGAATGTCCCAGAGATGAGCCCCATCAGAGTCTGAGGGCAGCAAAACTAATGGTGACAACAATAATTCTATGGCCCTAGTGACTGCCAGTCAGCCCTAGAATGACACTAACATTTACTGAATGTTTTCTGTGTGCTGAGCAGAATACTTAGAGTTTCATAGGGACTAATTGACTATTGCGCGACCTTGAGTAATTACTTTGCTACTTTTTGCCACCATTTCCTCATGAGTAAAATAGGGATGGTAGCGGTTGAATGAGGTATTACATATAAATTATTAGAAGAGGGCCCAGCACATAACAAGCCCCCTCAAAATGTAACCATTCTCCACCACTGACACCAAGTTGAACTGAGGTTATTAGTCCAGACCATGGGGGCCTTCTCCATTGGAGCTTTCTGTGGGCTTCAGACTACCAACAGGGCGGCAGGTATAACCAAAAGGAGGCAGACATTTATGCCTCATAATTGTGTTTTACTGATAAAGCCTTTAAGGAGAAAGAATGCAGCAATTTTACTTCTAAGGAGGCATATACAAAAATATGCTTGAAAGCCTCTCTTTTGCAATAGTGAAATTGAAGCCACCCATGTGTTCATCCGTTTATGAATGAATAAATTAATTGGCGATACAACCTATAAATTTCTAAGGAACAGTAATGAGCAATAACGTACTTTATGATTATCAATAGTGTGTGCAAGGTACAGTTCTAAATGCTAACATAAGTCACCTCATTTAATCCTCACAAGAACCCTGCACATGTAAGTGAACTATAATCTTTTTTATTTTTTTTAGGTTTTTTTTTTTTTTTTTTATTGTTGGGAATTCATTGAGGGTACAATAAGCCAGGTTACACTGATTGCATTTGTTAGGTAAAGTCCCTCTTGCAATCATGTCTTGCCCCCAGAAGGTGTGACACACACCAAGGCCCCCCCCTTCCTCCTTCCCTCTCTCTGCTTCCCCCCCACCATGACCTTAATTGTCATTAATTGTCCTCATATCAAAATTGAGTACATAGGATTCATGCTTCTCCATTCTTGTGATGCTTTACTAAGAATAATGTCCTCCACTTCCATCCAGGTTAATATAATATGAAGGATGTAAAGTCTCCATTTTTTTTAATAGCTGAATAGTAAGTATTCCATGGTATACATGTAACACAGCTTGTTAATCCATTCCTGGGTTGGTGGGCATTTAGGCTGTTTCCACATTTTGGCAATTGTAAATTGAGCTGCAATAAACAGTCTAGTACAAGTGTCCTTATGATAAAAGGATTTCTTTCCTTCTGGGTAGATGCCTAGTAATGGGATTGCAGGATCAAATGGGAGGTCTAGCTTGAGTGCTTTGAGGTTTCTCCATACTTCCTTCCAGAAAGGTTGTACTAGTTTGCAGTCCCACCAGCAGTGTAAAAGTGTTCCCTTCTCTCCACATCCACGCCAGCATCTGCAGTTTTGAGATTTTGTGATGTGGGCCATTCTCAATGGGGTTAGATGATATCTCAGGGTGGTTTTGATTTGCATTTCTCTAATATATAGGGATAATGAACATTTTTTCATATGTTTGTTAGCCATTCATCTGTCTTCTTTAGAGAAGGTTCTATTCATGTCTCTTGCCCATTGATATATGGGATTGTTGGCTTTTTTCATGTGGATTAATTTGAGTTCTCTATAGATCCTAGTTATCAAGCTTTTATCTGATTCAAAATATGCAAATATCCTTTCCCATTGTGTAGGTTGTCTCTTTGCTTTGGTTGTTGTCTCCTTAGCTGTACAGAAGCTTTTCAGTTTAATGAAGTCCATTTGTTTATTTTTGTTGTTGCAATTGCCATGGCAGTCTTCTTCATGAAGTCTTTCCCCAGGCCAATATCTTCCAGTGTTTTTCCTATGCTTTCTTTGGGGATTTTTATTGTTTCATGCCTTAAATTTAAGTCCTTTATCCATCTTGAATCAATTCCTATCAAAATACCAACATTGTACTTTCAAGATTTGGAAAAAATTATTCTGTGTTTTGTATGGAACCAGAAAAAACCCCGTATAGCTAAGGCAGTTCTTAGTAATAAAAATAAAGCTGGGAGCATCAGCATACCAGATTTTATTCTGTACTACAAAGCCATAGTGGTCAAGACAGCATGGTACTGGCACAAAAATAGAGACATGGACACTTGGAATCGAATAGAAAACCAAGAAAGGAAACTAACATCTTACAACCACCTAATCTTTGATAAACCAAATAAGAACATACCTTGGTGGAAAAACTCCCTATTCAATACATGTTGTTGGGAGAACTGGATATCCACATGTAAAAGACTGAAACTGGAACCACACCTTTCCCCACTCACAAAAAGTGAACTATAATCTTAATTTACAAAAGAGGAAACTAGGGTTAAGGAAATTTAAATCATTTAGATCACACAACTAGCAAATGACAACACTGTGATATGAGTCCAGGCAGAGTGGCTCCAGGGTCCATCCTCTTATCCACTCTGCTCTCTTGAGTGAAAAAGGGAAATGACAGAAAGATATACAAAATACACTATTTGGACAAAATAGACAATATAATACCATGTTGCTTCTAAATAAAGGCAAACAAAAATGATCTACAAAAAAAAAAAAAAAAACACCAAATTACAACATAGTTTGTCTATATGAAGGAGGAAGGACCTAAAGGAACAAGATTGGCAATAGTGACCAGGAAGAATTTCACTCTGACCTAAAACGTCTTAAATGTTTAAAAGAGAATGTGTTAATACTGTAGAATGATTAAAACCTTATAAAATAAAAATAGTAGGAACCAGCTACTTCAGGATTAAATGAGTTCCCCAATATGAGAGGATTGACTTAGATCTCTTCACTTCAGGGACTCTGTGGAGTGGATTCAGCCATCAGTGAAGGACTGGACTAGAAGACTACCCCAGATGGTTGTCCTTCAGGCAGATAAATTCAACTTGCTCCTAGTGAAACTCAGATCTCTTGTCCCCAAACTTTTTACTCCCCTGGTCTCTCCTAGTTCCATGAAAGACATTGCCTACATTTATTCAAATGTAATCATAATTCTTTATAATCTGTTCATTTTTTAACTCTAACTTCTTTACTCATAAAAAGTAACTTCAACTATTCTTCTGAAGTGCCTTATTCATGTGACGATGACTTTCTATTCTGAAGTCTTCTCTTCTCCACACTAGTGGTGATGGTATAAGTGAGTGTGAATGATGGTGATAATAGTAGTGACAGTGATGGTGATGATGAGAATGAATCAAGGTAGAAGATAGAATTGGTGGTGGTGGTGGTGGAAGTGACAGTGGTGGTGGAGGTGATGGCAGCGGAGGTGACAGAGGTGGAGGAGATAACAGTGGAGGTGATGATGGTGGAGATGATAGAGATGGAAGTGATGGCAGTGGAGATGATGATGGTAGAGGTGATGGCAGTGCAGGTGACAGAGGTGGAGGTGATGGCAGTGCAGGTGACAGAGGTAGAGGTGATGGTAATGGATAGCAGTGGAGGTGGTGGTGATGATGGTGAGAATAAGCAGAGACACCAGTGGTAGGGGCGGCACTGATGATCTCAGTATGATGCTGTTGTGGCAGATGATAGCAATAGAGCATTTTGCATTTGGTGTAGTATTGAAAGAAATGGCAAGATAGACATGGTGATGATGGTGTTAATTATGATGAAAAGAAAGGGCTTGAATTCAAGTAAATGCAAAAAAAAAAAAAAAAGCAGCTCTAAACTCAGGACTGATCACCCAGCTGCTGAGACCAAAGCCCCTCTCATGTTTTTGCTGCTGCCATTTGGCAGGACAAGCAGGAGGAAGGTATACGGGAAGAGGACTAGAATGAAGACAGCAAACACAATGACAGTACCAGGCTGGGGGTGCTTGAGGCCTTCACCAGCTCCTTCCCAGCCACAGCAGTTTGCTCTAGAGCTCAGCCTCCCACATCTACTCCACTGTTGGTTTGTTCAGGATGTCAATTTCCTGTGTGCACCTGAAAGAAGGAAAAATGAGCAGAAAGAGAGTGAGACAAGTGCCCCAAAGCAGGCTCCTGTGTCTCCCTTAGCCACTCTGGGGCAGCCTTGACCAGACCTGTCAGAGCCTGGCCCTACTGACTGCCACTCTTCGTGTGAGAAGGTCACCAAGTGGGAGTGGTGGTGGCAGGCCCTACTGGACACACCTGCCCAACACTCCCACAGATACTGAGCCCCTCTGAGGGACACCTGTCCTGTTCTGCCACAGATAGCAAGGTACACAATTAGGCTCAAGCATCAGAAAACAATTTATTTTAAAGAAAAACAAATTGCTATGCCTATGACAGCTGTCCAAACACTGTAATCACAACACCCATGGCATCTCAGGAACTCAGTGGCACGTCTAAAACTCATTACAGCAGAAAAAGACAACAAGCAATTTGGACTTGAACCAGGTTAATTGCCTCTCCATCAGCCAAGAGTTTGACTGAAGCACCTCCATTGTCTCATATTTGACTCGCCAGAGATTTAGGCACAGTGACAGCAGCAGCCAACACTGCCCTACTCTTTCTCTTTCCTGGTGCCTCCCCTAGATGTTACCAGGTCTCCCAGACATGAGACCACACTGGGTAAGTGTGGAGGTTAAGTGTGGCACCCATATGTTCCATCCTTAGCCAGCTGTTTAGTGATGATGATGGTGATGGAGGTGGTGCTATCAAGCTGAGCCAGATGACCTACTTACTGAGGTAAAGCTAACCCTCCAATAAAATAATATCCTCATGGGGCCAGAAATGCCAGGTATCTCCTAAATCACACTCTTGCCTCCACTTCTTCCTCCTCTCATCTCAAAGTCTGGTTACCTGACCCTACTGGGTATAGTCACCTTGGTTAGGATGTTCCCCCATGGTTGGCCCCATCATATGGCAGAGACTGGGCCAAGTACCAGAGTTTCAACAATCAGCCACATTCAATCTCATCCTAGAGGATTTCTCAGTCCAGCAAGGGAGACAGACATGTAATATAAAAGGTAAATACAATATGAAAAGTGGCTTCATTTGGATGTTTCAAAGGTAAGACCAGAATATTATAGAGGCATACAAAAGGAGCACATACTCTATTGCTGGAAGAGGCTTTTTAAAAGAAATAATATCTGGTTGACTGAGAACTTCCCTTCCATCCAACCCAAAGCAAAGTTGAATGGAGTTCCAAAGCCTGGACCAGGTATGGTGGCTCACACCTGTAATCCCAGAACTCTGGAAGGCTGAGGAAGGTGGATTTCCTGTGCTCAGGGGTTTGAAACCAGCCTGAGCAAGAGCCAGACCTCATCTCTAAAACTAGCCAGGTATTGTGGCGTGCGCCTGTAGTCCCAGCTACTCAGGAGGCTGAGGCAAGAGAATTGCTTAAAACCATAAGTTTAAGGTTGCTGTGAGCTATGATGCCACAGCACTCTTCCAAGGTGACGAAGTGAGACTCTGTCTCAAAAAAAAGCCTAAGAATCCCCGGCTGAAGGAAGCCACTATAGATAGAAACCTCCCTTCCCCCATTCTATCCTGGAAGCTTCCTAAGTCAGCTTGAATTCCCACTGGGTTCCTCAGAGATCTCAGCCTGGAAGAGGGCCAGGACTAAAGCATCAGGTCCAACAAAGTGACCTTCTGACCCCAAATCTTCTTGACCTGAACTCTCCACATGTCCCCTCAACTGAATGGCACTGACTGAAATGGGAGAGCATCGCATTTGCTAAGGGCAAATCAGACTGCCAATGCTTTTGTGCAAGGAACTGTGAGAGATACAAAGCACCTAGTCTCTCTCTCTCAGGAAGTTCACAGTCCATAAAAGCTGAAAGGAACCTGGAGACCAACAAGCCCCAGCCACTCACTGGGCAGGCAAGAAAACTGAGCTCTATGGTCCACAGTGAGCTGCTGAATGTGGAGTAAAACCCAGTTCTTGTCCCGTTGAGCTAGAGTGTGTGCTCAGCAAGGGTGGCAGATGATGTCTATTTTGTCTCTGTCTAAAGCAACGTGTGTCAGCTAAACAGCTCTCAGTAAGTACTGGACGCTGACTGGTGCAGACAGCAGAGCCATTAAAAAGGAAAAAGCATGTGCTCTGAGGTCTGGCAGACCTGATTAAGGTCTCGGCTTTGTGAGCTGAGACTTTAGCGGTTCTTTGTGCTCCCCACACTGCACTTTCGTCACTTGTAAAATGTGGATAATAGCACCACGGAGTGTGACGAGGCATAAGTGTAGTAACACGTGGACACACTTACACAGCACTTAGACACAGTGTGTGATCCAGAAATGGCAGCCGTTATCACTCACAGCAATAACACCACGCACCAAGTGAGTGACCCAGAGAAAAATCTGAGAGAGGACTAGACAAGAAGGACAAGGCAGCCAGACCCCAATCCAACATCAGCTATAGAAAAGGCAAACCCACAGAGGAAACTTGCCCTAAAACATCTCCCCCACTCCACCCCTCCCTGACACCTGACAGTCCTTATACTGTCAATGTGCACCCAAAATGGGCCCACTGGAATGGCTACCTGGTGCCCATGCTTCAATTTAGATGAGTTGTACCTTGAGTTCGACGAACACTATCAAATACTCTTTTCCAATAGTTTTCCCCTTTTTCCCTTTTGATAGATCTTGTTTAAGCCTCACAACATTCTCAAAATGTAGGCAAATCAAAGCCATTTTACATAAATTCAGAAAGGTTAAGTAACACACAGGTCTCAGGTGGCAAATGACATAGCCATCTCTGTCCCCAAAGTCTCACCACAACCCCAGGGAGTGTTTCGATAATGAGCTGGAGGCAGAGTGGCTTGGGCAGCATGGGCAGGCTGAGGAGTTCAAGGCCTCCCTGCCTACTTCCCAGAGTGCCTGTAGCTGCTCCCAATGCTCTGGGTCAATCTGGGGCTCCAGCTGCCCACAGCTCCAACAGGCTGTTTGGGCAGGGACAGAGAAGGACCCAACTGCAGATGGAGCAGGACCCCCACACCACAAGCCTGCATCTCCCAGGACGATTTTTGGCCCCAGTGGGAAACCGTAAGGCCTATATTTTAATCCAGTGTTTAGTTTTCCTATCCTTGTACCACCTACATGATTATTTAACACTTTTCTCTATGTCAACTGTTTTTGCCAAGCAAATCCATTTTAGAATTTATATTACCACAGTATTACCGCCTTTTACCTCATCCCACAACAATATCCATAAAATCTGAAGTGCTTGCTCTAAACACATTAAAAGCAGTGAAATAGCTACTACCACCAGGTGGGTTTGTGATTGCTGGAAGAACACACGCTGCACTTCCCGTAACTCTTCTCCAATCCATGTTGGATCTAGCAAGCATTACATGGAGTAAAAGGTCCTAATTCATCATGGAGACCAATTAAATGCCTTAAGTAATTTAATCAGATACATGTATTACTATCACAATCATGCTGGTAATAAATTCTACAAATAATTCAGAAACCTGTGCTGACAACCACTTTAAACCTTCTCATAACTATAATCTCTGTTATTTCCCCTTTGGGGAGCCAGCCAGGCCTCATAATGTTTCGGAATTGCCAGAATTAGAACAGAGAGTCCAGAAGAGAAAGTTGTTATGCTGACCAGAATCAAACCAGCATTGTTACAAATCCTGAAACAGTTCTTCTGTTCCTCCTGGCTTCTTTTTCTTTCTTCCTCCTTCATTCTTTTTTTCCTTTTCTTTCTTTCAAAAAATACTGACTCACCACCTAGTGTGTCCATGGGCTCCAGGTTTAGTAAGAGCTGCAATGCCATCCCTCCCTCCAGGAGCAAACAGTCTTCTTGGGGAGGTGAAAATAGGTCAAAGATTTAATATCCTTTCCACCCAGGGAAAAACATATCAGATCCAAGTCACTAACAATTCCAGAAGTGGGCAGATGCGGAATGGTCCATTCATTCACATGTCCACTCCACCAGCATTCATTGTGGGCTGGGTGCCTGAGCTGCAAGGCCATGAGCAAGACCTGGCAGCTCCCTCCCCTCCAAGAGACGTCAGCTGAGAAGGAAGCAGGGTCACCCAGCTGCAGAGCACAGTGCTCTCTCCACTAGACAGGGTGCTGGGCAGGGCTTTCTGGAGGGGTGATGTCCAATAGACTATCGAGGAAGTCAGACAGATGAAGGAATAGAGGCATTCACAGATGGAAGGGAAAATTCAGGAACAAATAGGAAGGCATTAAAAACAAACTGCCTCAGTGTGGCAGAGGTGTGCTGAGTCTGGAGGACAAGCTTCCCTGTGGGACTATTCAGCAGTGAGCAGAAACTGAGCCACAAAAGGCCATTGTGTCAAGACCCAGCCTTGGTCCTCATATGGAAACACTAGCAATTTTAGCAGGAGAATGATGTCATCAGGGCAAATACACCACACTGCTAGAGACAAGCATGGTGCAGAGTGATGCAGGTCAGTCACATAATGAGAAACAGGGCAGTTGCCATGGACCAAGGCCTGACTGATGGGTGGGAATCAGAGCAGTCCTGGGCCAGTGAGGAGCTGGCAGTCCTGCTCACCTCCCAGGAGAATGGAAATAGGTTCTTGAGAAAGAGTGGGTTGTGAGGGGGACACTGGAGTTGACAGGGCAGAGGTTCTGAGGAAAGAGGAGACACAGACACACACATAGACACTGTACATACATCACACACAGATACATGCAAACATTACACAAGTAAATAAATGTATACACCACACAAAGGCCTATGCACGCAAATCCCACATGCCCACAGAGACATGCTTCACACACATTCATAAACACACACACACATAACACATGCACATAGATGTATACACACAGACATAGAGGCACACGTCACACACATACACAGAGACACAACCACACATCGCACACACACAGACACAGGCACACATCATACACACAGAGACACAAGCACACATCACACAAACACACAGAGACACAGGCACAATCACACCCACACGGAGACACAAGCATACATCATACATACAGAGACACAGGCACACATCACACACACACAGAGACACGGGCACACATCACACACACAGAGAGATACACAGGCACACATCACACACCCACAGAGAAACAGGCACACATCATACACACACAGAGAGACACAGGCACACATTATACACACAGAGACACAGGCACACATCATATACACACAGAGAGATACAGGCACTCATCACACACATACACAGAGATACAGGCACACATCATACACACACAGAGATACAGGCACACATCAGACACACACACAGGCACAGGCACACATCATACACACACACAGAGGCACAGGCACACATCACACACACACACACAGAGATACAGGCACACATCATACACACACACAGAGACACAGGCATATATCACACACATACACAGAGATAGAAGCTTACATCATACACACACAGAGAGACACAGGCATACATCACACACACACACAGAGATACAGGCACACATCATACACACACACAGAGACACAGGCATACATCATACACATACACACAGACATAGGCACACAACACACATATACACAGAGATACAGGCACACATCATACACACACAGATACAGGCACACATCTTACACACACATAGGGACACAGGCACATATTATACACACACACAGACACAGGCACACATCATACACATACACAGAGACAAAGGCACACAACACACACATACACAGAGATACAGGCACCCATCATACACACACAGAGACACAGGCACACATCATATACATACACAGAGATAGAGGCACACATCACACACATACACAGAGATAGAGGCTCACATCATACACACACAGAGAGACACAGGCACACATCATACACACAGACAGAGATACAGGCACACATCAAACACACACACAGAAATATAGGCACACATCATACACACACACAGAGACATGGGCACACATCATACACACACACAGAGACACAGGCACACATCGCACATACACAGAGACACAGGCACACATTATACACACACACAGAGGGCACAGGACAGCTGGAAAGTCTATGTGGTGAGAACAGGAGTGATACAGCATCCAAGCCAGTAGTCACAGGGACACAGAGGCCTAGGGTTCTATGCATACGGGTCACACAGAATGTCAGCACCCAAAATCAAGACTTTAGATAAAGAAGAAGGATAGATGAAAAGGAAAAGAAAGAGCAAGATGAAAATACTCACCAAAAGTTTAAATACTACAACTTGACAATTATATTTGATACTGTAATTATAGGTAATTTTTTCCTTGATCTGCTATTCAAACTTGTAATTTTTTTTTTTTTTTGCATTTTTACAGTAGAATGACTTACTGGAGAGTAAGGGAGCTGTTCTACCACTAGGCAGCAGAGGATTCACTGCCCAGGAGTGCACATGCACATGTAGACATATGAACATACATTACACAGATTAATGCTTCCTCTGGAACAGCGATATGTGCTATATAAGGCACACACATGTCACAGCAGGAGGATCTAAAACAATGCAGCCTGCCCACATGCCTTTCCTAATCCCATGCAATTATACCCACCCTGGGTAATGCCACTCTGCAAAGGTGATTCACAACCCAGTTGGCTTTCCTCACCCAGCTCAGCTCTGCCCCTCCCTCCTCCCCCACACGCAGCTCAGGGGGAAACATGCTCTGGGGGAGAAAAGTTCCAACATTCCTCTCATTTCAGCCTGAGTCTGGCACCCAAGGAGGTATGAAACTTCCCTGCTCAAAATTTTCCCAGAGGCCTGTGAGTCTTGTCCCACTTACCTGTCACAGCCCAAGACCCTCATCATGTCCCCTTCCTCTCCATCTAGAGAGTAGCCATGGGGAAGGGAGGCCACAAGGAAACTGAGTCTGGGACGGAGTTAGCTTAACTTTCTAGAAAGAAGGGACAGGACCCTGCCTGAGCCTACAAGTCACTGGTGGTTAGGCAGAATAGAGCACTGGTCTCCCAAGGCCCGAGGACTTCAGCAGAGGAAGGATTTCTACCCCTTACCCTCAGAACAGACCAGAGGCTAACCAACCTCCCAGCTCCTGGCTGCACTTCAGGCCCCATTCAGAAAGCTGAACCTCAGCCCCAAGGCAGCCAATCTCTGGAAAGGTATGATTCAAGAGATGTTCTGAAACATAAGAAATAGGTGACAATGAGGGATCAGCCACCTTGGATGAAAGGCGGAGGATAGCAGGAGTGAGCAGTTTGCCATTGTGAAGACCTTAGCTCTAAAAATAGCCTGGCATATGGCAGGTGCCTGTAGTCTCAGCTACTTGGGAGGCTGAGGCAAGAGAGGTTGCTGTGAGCTGTGACATCACGGCACTCTACCAAGAGTGACAAGTGATACAAGAAGGAGGAGGAGAAGGAGAAGGAGAGGGCTTAGACCCAAAATGGGAAGGGCCTGGCCTTGGTTTTTAGTAGCCCCTGGGGGAGAAGTGTGCTGTCTGGAATAGCACAGCTTGGTTTGGGAGCCAAAGAGCCTAAAGCACTATGGGTTTTCCCCTCCACTTGAATATACCTGTCTTCTTTTCTCTTGTAGGCATGTAGTTGTTTTTCTATTAGTTTCATATTAGTATTGAGTACACTGGAAACTTGAATTTCCATTCTTGCGAGACTTTACTAAGAAGAATGGGTGGCATACCCCATGAAAGGCTCAATTACAACTTGAACTTTGCCTTAAAAACATAATGTAACCTAATCATTTCTACCCTCCTATCAATCTGAATTAAAATATATAACATATATATAATTAGCTAATTAAATGTATATGTATATTTACATTTAATTAGCTAATTAAAGGAAGGAAGGGACTGAGAGAGGGAGGGAGGGAACCGCCACTGACTCCACAGTGGAAGGAGCACTGAGCTGGGCATCCAGAAACGCAGGTTCTGCTCTTGGCTCCGCTGTGTAGTCTTGGGAAGTGGTTTAGCCTCCCTTAACCTTGGGTTCTTCATCTACCTGTACAAAGGAAAGGATCAATTAGAAGATTTCTACATGTCCTTCCAGTTCTCATGATCTACTAATGCACAAATTGTCCCTGAGCATCTGGGACATCAGTGAAAGCATTATCTGTCCCCTGCCTCCAGAGGGCACACACTGGAGCCCGGCTGGGGAATCATCCCTTCCTTCAGTTTCTTTTTTTTTTTTTTATTGTTGGGGATTCATTGAGGGTACAATAAGCCAAGTTACACTGATTGCATTGTTAGGTAAAGTCCCTCTTGCAATCATGTCTTGCCCCCATAAAGTGTGACACACACCAAGGCCCCACACACCTCCCTCCTTCCCTCTTTCTGTTTCCCTCCCCATAACCATAATTGTCATTAATTGTCCTCATATCAAAATTGAGTACATAGAATTCATGCTTCTCCATTCTTGTGATGCTTTAGAAGAATAATGTCTTCCACGTCCATCCAGGTTAATACGAAGGATGCAAAGTCTCCATTTTTTTTAATGGCTGAATAGTATTCCATGGTATACATATACCACAGCTTGTTAATCCATTCCTGGGTTGGTGGCCATTTAGGCTGTTTCCACATTTTGGCAACAGTAAATTGAGCTGCAATAAACAGTCTAGTACAAGTGTCCTTATGATAAAAGGATTTTTTTCCTTCTGGATAGATGCCCAGTAATGGGATTGCAGGATCAAATGGGAGGTCTAGCTTGAGTGCTTTGAGGTTTCTCCATACTTCCTTCCAGAAAGGTTGTACTAGTCTGCAGTCCCGCCAGCAGTGTAAAAGTGTTCCCTTCTCTCCACATCCACGCCAGCATCTGCACTTTTGAGATTTTGTGATGTGGGCCATTCTCACTGGGGTTAGATGATATCTCAGGGTTGTTTTGAATTGCATTTCTCTAATATATAGAGATGATGAACATTTTTTCATGTGTTTGTTAGCCATTCGTCTGTCGTCTTTAGAGAAAGTTCTATTCATGTCTCTTGCCCATTGATATATGGGATTGTTGGCTTTTTTCATGTGGATTAATTTGAGTTCTCTATAGATCATAGTTATCAAGCTTTTGTCTGATTGAAAATATGCAAATATCCTTTCCCATTGTGTAGGTTGTCTCTTTGCTTTGGTTATTGTGTCCTTAACTGTACAGAAGCTTTTCAGTTTAGAGAAGTCCCATTTGTTTATTTTTGTTGTTGTTGCAATTGCCATGGCAGTCTTCTTCATGAAGTCTTTCCCCAGGCCAATATCTTCCAGTGTTTTTCCTATGCTTTCTTGGAGGATTTTTATTGTTTCATGCCTTAAATTTAAGTCCTTTATCCATCTTGAATCAATTTTTGTGAGTGGGGAAAGGTGTGGGTCCAGTTTCAGTCTTTTACATGTAGACATCCAGTTCTCCCAACACCATTTATTGAATAGGGAGTCTTTCCCCCAAGGTATGTTCTTGTTTGGTTTATCAAAGATTAGGTGGTTGTAAAATGTTAGTTTCATTTCTTGGTTTTCAATTCGATTTCAAGTGTCTATATCTCTGTTTTTGTGCCAGTACCATGCTGTCTTGAGCACTATGGCTTTGTAGTACAGACTAAAATCTGGTATGCTGATGCCCCCAGCTTTATTTTTGTTACAGAGAACTGCCTTAGCTATACGGGGTTTTTTCCGGCTCCATACAAAATGCAGAATCATTTTCTCCAAATCTTGAAAGTACGATGTTGGTATTTTGATAGGAATGGCATTGAATAGGTAGATTGCTTTGGGAAGTATAGACATTTTAACAATGTTGATTCTTCCCATCCATGAGCATGGTATGTTCTTCCATTTGTTAATATCCTCTGCTATTTCCTTTCTGAGGATTTCATAGTTTTCTTTATAGAGGTCCTTCACCTCCTTCGTTAGGTATACTCCTAGGTATTTCATTTTCTTTGAAACTATGGTGAAGGGAGTTGTGTCCTTAATTAGCTTCTCATCTTGACTGTTATTGGTATACACAAAGGCTACTGACTTGTGGACATTGATTTTATATCCTGAAACATTACTGTATTTTTTGATGACTTCTAGGAGTCTTGTGGTTGAGTCTTCGGGGTTCTCTAAGTATAAGATCATGTCGTCAGCAAAGAGGGAGAGTTTGACCTCCTCTGCTCCCATTTGGATTCCCTTTATTTCCTTGTCTTGCCTAATTGTATTGGCTAGAACTTCCAGCACTATGTTGAATAGTAAAGGTGACAGAGGACAACCTTGTCTGGTTCCAGTTCTAAGAGGAAAAGCTTTCAGTTTTACTCCATTCACTAAAATATTGGCTGTGGGTTTGTCATAGATAGCTTCAATCAGTTTTAGAAATGTGCCATCTATGCCTATACTCTTCAGTGTTCTAATTAGAAAAGGATGCTGGATTTTATCAAAAGCTTTTTCTGCATCTATTGAGAGGATCATGTGATCTTTATTTTTGCCTCTGTTAATATGGTGGATAACGTTTATAGACTTGCGTATGTTAAACCAGCCTTGCATCCCTGGGATGAAGCCTACTTGATCATGATGAATGACTTTTTTGACGATAAGCTGTAATCTATTGGCTAGGATTTTGTTGAGAATTTTTGCGTCTATATTCATGAGTGAGATTGGTCTGAAATTCTCATTTTTGTTTGGGTCTTTTCCTGCTTTTGGTATCCGGGTGATGTTTGCTTCATACAATGTGTTGGGGAAGATTCCTTCTTCCTCAATTTTTTGGAATAATTTCTGCAGCACAGGAATAAGCTGTTCCTTGAAGGTCTGATAGAATTCTGGAGTGAAGCCATCTGGACCAGGGCATTTTTTGGTTGGAAGATTTTTTATTGTTTCTTTGATCTCAGTGCTTGAAATTGGTCTGTTCAGGAGCTCTATTTCTTCCTGGCTGAGTCTAGGGAGAGGGTGTGATTCCAAATATTGATCCATTTCTTTCACATTGTCAAATTTCTGGGCGTAGAGTTTCTGGTAGTATTCAGAGATGATCTCTTGTATCTCTGTGGGATCAGTTGTTATTTCCCCTTTATCATTTCTGATTGAGGTTACTAGAGATTTTACTTTTCTATTCCTCATTAGTCTGTCCAATGGTTTATCTATTTTATTTATTTTTTCAAAAAACCAACTCGTTTCATTAATTTTCTGAATGATTCTTTTGTTTTCAATTTCATTGATCTCTGATTTGATTTTGGATATTTCTTTTCTTCTACTGAGTTTAGGCTTAGATTGTTCTTCTTTTTCCAATTCCATAATATGGCTTGTGAGATTGTTGATGTGCTCTCTGTTTTTTGAATGTAGGCATCTAAAGCGATAAATTTTCCTCTCAAAACTGCTTTTGCAGTATCCCACAGGTTTTGGTAGCTTGTGTCTTCATTGTTGTTATGCTCAAGGAAGTTAATGATTTCCTGTTTTATTTCTTCCTGCACCCATCTGTTATTCAACAGAAGATTGTTTAATTTCCATGCCTTTGGGTGGGGTCGAGCATTTTTGTTAGAGTTGAGTTCCACCTTTAGTGCCTTATGGTCTGAGAAGATACAAGGTAAAATTTCAATACTTTTGATTCTGTTGATATTTGTTTTGTGTCCCAGGATATGATCAATTTTGGACAATGTTCCATGGGGTGATGAGAAGAATGTATATTCTTTATCTTTGGGATGGAGTGTTCTATATGCGTCTATCAAGCACAGTTGTTCTAGAGTCTCATTTAAATCTCTTATATCCTTGTTTAATTTCTGTTTAGAGGATCTATCCAGCTCTGTAAGAGGAGTGTTAAGGTCCCCTGTTATTATGGTATTATCAGATATCATATTGCTCAGACTGAGTAAGGTCTGTTTCAAGAATCTGGGAGCATTTAAATTGGGTGCCTAGATATTTAGAATTGAAATGTCTTCTTGTATTTTTCCCTTGACCAATATAAAGTGACCATCTTTGTCTTTTTTGACTTTAGTTGCTGTAAATCCACATGTATCTGAAAATAAGATTGCAACTCCTCTTTTCTTCTGAATTCCATTTGCCTGAAAAATTGTCTTCCAACCCTTGACTCGGAGCTTTAATTTGTCTTTTGAAGCCAGGTGTGTTTCTTGCAGACAGCAAATGGATGGCTTGTGTTTTTTAATCCAGTCAACCAGTCTATGACTCTTCAGTGGGGAATTCAAGCCATTAACATTTATTGAGATAATTCATAAGTGTGGTAGTATTCTATTCGTCTTATTTGGTGAGCGTCTTTTGCTTAGTTTTATCTTTTGCATCAGTGTGGAGGTTAGGTTCTGTCCTTTAATTTCTGAGTTCTTACTTTGCTGCTGATCCATTGTGGTGGTCAGTGTGCAGAACAGGTTGAAGTATTTCCTGTAGAGCTGGTCTTGTTGTGGCAAATTTCCTCAATGTTTGTATATCCGTAAATGATTTGATTTCTCCGTCAATTTTGAAGCTTAACTTAGCAGGGTACAGAATTCTGGGCTGGAAATTGTTCTGTTTAAGTAGATGACCATTGTCTTCTTGCTTGGAAAGTTTCATTAGAGAAGTCTGCCGTCACTGTGATGGATTTGCCCCTGTAGGTCAACTGGCGCTAACTCCTGGCAGCTTGCAGAATCTTTTCTTTTGTCTTGACTTTGGACAGGTTCATCACAATGTGTCTTGGAGAAGCTCGGTTAGAGTTGAGGCGACCTGGAGTCCGATATCCCTCTGAAAGCAGTGTGTCAGAATCTTTGGTGCTATTTGGGAAATTTTCTTTTATAATATTCTCTAGTATGGCTTCCATTCCTCTGGGGCATTCTTCTTCCCCTTCTGGAATTCCTATAACTCGTATGTTGGAACGCTTCATGAAGTCCCATAATTCTGACAGTGAATGTTCTTCTTTCTCTCTCTTCTTTTCTGCCTCTTTTACTATCTGAGTTATCTCAAAAACTTTGTCTTCTACCTCTGAAATTCTTTCTTCTGCATGGTCTAACCTGTTGCTGATACTTTCCATTGCATCTTTAAGTTCCCTGATTGACTGTTTCATTTCCTTCAGCTCTGCTATATCCTTTTTATATTCTTCATATCATTCATCTCTTGTTTGATTCTGTTTTTGAATTTCCTTTTGGTTATTTTCCACTTTGTTAGCAGTTTCCTTCATTGTTTCCATCATTTCTTTCATTGTTTTCAACATGTGTATTCTAAATTCCCTTTCTGTCATTCCTAACATTTCTGTATAGGTGGAATCCTCTGCAGTAGCTACCTCATGGTCCCTTGGCGGGGTTGTTCTGGACTGGTTCTTCATGTTGCCTGGAGTTTTCTGCTGATTCTTCCTCATGAGTGATTTCTTTTATCTGTTTCCTTGCCCTAATTTTCCTTTCACTTCCTCTTGCTCTTTAAGTTCTCGTGCCTGTGGACTAAGGGTTACAGGACCAGAAGGGTGAGAAGGTTGAAGAGCAAAAAAGGGATGAAAGAAAGAGGACCGAGTGATAAGAAAAAAAAAAAGAAAAATAGAGAAAGGAGAGGGGGTAGTAAAAGGAATATTGACAAAAAGAAGAGAGGCACAGAAAGGGGGAGACAGAGCAATATAGGTATACAGTAGGGTACTTTGATACTACCTTAAAAAAAAAACACCTTCTGGGGGTGCCCAGTTGGGTGGTTCCCTTGAGGTCAGCAGCTCTTTGCTAACCTGATCAGACACAGTACCCCACCTCCACCAAGTAGAGAGGAAAGACAAAAATGCTATAAATCAAACCAAAACAAGCAAACAGAAAACTTTACAGGATAAAATTGGCTGGAAAAACCAAATAATAGCAGTAGGAACACTAACAAAAATGAAGTTCTAATTATTGAAATAGGCAGCAATGGGAAATTATAATTAAACTAGAAAAATTGAGAAAGAAAAAGGATCTGTATGGAAAAGGTTTAACTTAAAAAACAAAGCAACAATCAACAACATCAAAATAAACAAAAAAAACAACCAAACCAAAAAAAAAAAAAAAACACAACCAAAAACAAAGCAGTATGTATATGTTATTGAATATTGTCTGGGCAACACGTGGTCTTCTGGGGTATGAGATGTTAATCACAGTTCTGATACAACTGGAGGCTGCTAGTTTCTCAAACCCCAGCAGGTAGACACCCTAAATCTCTCTTCAGCCCACTTAAAAGGCACTTTGAACTTGTTCACTTGCCGAGCAGAAGCTTTCCCAGGGAAGTGCTTGTCACTGGAATCACTGCTGAAGTGGCTATCCACTTACCCTGTGTGCCAAAACTGGTCTCCCTCTGCCCCCGAGGGTATGGCTGCAAGGCAGCTCAGACCCCGCCCTTAGGCTACTTGGTCGCTGGGTTACCAGCTCCCACCCAATTCCAGCTCTGCCACCCTTAGGGTGGAGCTTGCCGGGGCAGATCACTCACAATGGCTGCCTGTGACCCCCGAGCCAAACACTATTAGCTCCGTCTGGCTCGGCGGCTCAGACTGGGGCCCTAGACAAAGGCCAAAGTTCTGCGCACTCCCGCTCAGGATCTCCCCAAGGCAGTTCAGCTGAGTGCCAAGTCCAAAGACACCAAAACAGTTCACCAGTAAGGCCTTTCTGGTTTGCAGTCTCGCTGCTACTGAACTTACAGTTGCGGGCGGGTTTAGACGGATTGAACACACGCAACCACTTGCCGGTTTTCCGCTGTTTTAGTCCTCCTCTTGGGGTCCAGAAGTCTCTCGCTGACTCCCTGTATCCTCTCAGGGGTGATGATAGGCAGATCCCACCAGCCAGAGATGCCTGGAGTCCTATATCCCCAGACTCACTGTTCCCAGATGCAAGGAAGCTGTTACTCGGCTGCCATCTTGCTCCGCCTCTCCCTTCCTTCAGTTTCTATTAGTCCAAAGAGGAGAGGCATGTAATCCTGAGACACAAGATTAACATTCAAAAGACCTGAGTCTGAATCCTGGCTTTGCCACTTAAAAGCTGTAGAAATTTGGGCAAATCTCTTAGCCGCTATGTGAGCCCCATCCTCCTCTAGAACAGAGGATAATGTGTCACTGAGCACACAAGACTGTCACGAGGGCTGAAGGTGCCTGACAGCAGTCCACATCCAGAGACTGTCCACACACAGTGTCCAAGGCCAGGGAGAGCTGTCCCTGTGTGTGCTGCTTACCCTGTGTGCCTCCAGTACATATGAGCAATTTAGGAAAGTCTCAACAACTCATCCGTGGTCCATGCCCTCAGCTGAACAGTGACCTCCAAGATCACCCAAAATAGGGCTGGCTTAAGGGTCAACACCTCCCGATAAAGCCCCAGGAGACTATAACCCCTCTTTAAATCTTAGAATGCAGAGTTAAGAATTAATGTCTGCCTACAAGGGCAGTTGTAACCTGAAAAGAGAGACAAGTCAAAGGGATGTGTCATTAGCAAGCTGTAACCAGCACAATCACTCCTTAAGGCCTTGGGAGGAGAAGTGGTGGTGAAGGAGATGGAATCAGTGAGTGGGATGAATCTAGGGTAGCATTCTAGAGAAGGAACACCAGCAGCTGTGAGCCGCTGGAGGGCTATTCTTCTCCCAGCCCTCCAAGCAGTTGTCTCCATGAAACACCAGGGACAGCCACCCCTTCAAACTGCTGGCCCAGGAGGGCCGAGGAGAAAAGGAACATGCAAGCCCCATGGGGGACCTAGGGCTCTGAGATATTTCCTGGGCCAGAACTATGAGAGAAATTGTGCAAAGGATTTCCAACCTATGTTCCTGCCCTGTCAAAGCTTCCAAGGCCCTTCTCCATGTCCATTTTATTCCTTACAAACCACTTCTTGGCCTTTTAACCTCAGTTCCATAAGTAGTCAGCACTCAATCACAAGAATGCATGCATGTGGCTTTGGTTACTTGAAGGCTATGGTGAGCAGGCTGCTGTCAGAGCAGGGGTCCCCGAACACAGGTCCCAGCAGGACAGAAGCCAGCTACACAAGAAAGCAGCTGTCTCAGGTGGTTCCGGGCCCTCTTTCCTAAATCCCCTCCAACACAGCTCGTGGGATGAATCACAGGGCTACATGTCCTCACCCTGCCTTCTCTGCCTCCCCAACTCCTGCTCAAAGGAAGACGCCTGTAGTTAGTGAGCCTCTTGCAGAGATTAGCTAACCTGAGAAGCACGAAGAATGAGTCTCCAACTTTTCTGTGATTTATAATCAGAAGCTGAGTTTTCTTCCGAAGGACTATCTGTGATTGTGGATAAGCCCCAATATGTCCTTAACACCCTAGAATGCCACATCTTTCTGAAGAATCACTGCCTCCTCATACACATATACACAGAATGTGCGTGCACGCGCGTGCACACACACACACACACACACACACACGGCATACGTGCACACACACACACACACATCCTATATGGCACCTGCCCACTAGAGGTCTTGAGAGGCTGCTTGGGGGAAGCAGAATGAAATTCCACTAGCCAAATGCCACTGCTATGCCTGGTCCTGCATTCCCTACACAGAGTTTGCTCACTCACACAGTGGCTGCATTTAATCTATAACTCCAAGCTGAACCTTCCACTACAAATCACCTGAATGAATCATCTCCCAACCACTGTCAGTGAATAGGTCTCAAGAGTTCCTTCCATTCCAACAGAATTTACCAAATGCCTAGTAATGCCTAGTAGCACACTGGACACTGTAAAACATTTGCTTTAAGGATGCTCACCTCTGAGAGTCCAAGTGTAGACAGGAACCATGCTCTGGTCTGTCACATTGCACAAGTTAGACAGGCTAGCAAGCTCACATTTCAGAGTTAAGTGTCTAAAGGTTACAAATCTTAAAAATCTGAGCTGCCAAGTCTTACAAAACCTCAAATACCTATGTGTAATAATTCTATAAACTCTCATCATTTCCTCACTGGTAGGATATAAGGTGATAATCAACTGTTATTCCCATAGAGGTACTATTAGGACTACTTCTGGTACTTGTCAAAAATCATGTCACTTCAGGCCCTTTTACATGATAACTAAGTAGATATACTAGTTAGAAGGTTTTCCTCCCTGAGTGTTAGAAAGGGAAACAGAAGCAGACATGGGGCATTGCCCTCACCCCCAACTCTACCTCAAAGACCCACACAGAGCTGCAGAAAGCCTCTGGCCACTCTCTAATGCTATAGCGCTCAGCACACTTGGTGTTGAATGAATAAAGAATTAGGATCTCAAATCTGATAGAAAGAAATTACTATATCTTTCTTAGAAAAACATGAACCTTCAAACCAAGATGGACAATTTGAAGACTATTCGCTCCTTGAAGTCAACTGTACTTGAAGTTCCTAAATTTTACAATGCTATGGAGAAGTAATATCTTCCTCAAAAAAATGTAATAATCAGTATGATTGCCACATTTTCATTTTGACATGTAAAGATGTAAAAGAAACAAATACAACCTCATGTTACTATCACTTTTTAAAGAAATGATATTTTAACACAAAAAAAATGTTGTAGGCCAGTATTTCAGAATTGAAAGCTTCCCCTCCCAAGAATGCCCCATTGACATTCTTTTACTTACACTTTTCCTAAAGACTGGGCTGCACACACCAATGGGCCGATAGGGCCAGCAGCACAGTACTGCAAACCGTGGTCCACACCTGCCATCTCTCTGATGTGGCTTGACTTAAATAAAACTATTCTTTACACACACAGCAATCACTAGTTGGGAGCTTTTTCCCTCCAAAATATCCATGGTCCCTCAGCTTCAAGACAAGAAACCTGCCTTCTCCAGCAGATCCTGGCTTCTCCTCCCAAGTATTCTCTAAAGAGGGAGCGCCAGGGCTCCTCCCGGTTCACACTATTCAAACTGAAACCAGTGCCACCAGCTTCTGAAGGACACAGCTTAGTCAGGATCATTTGGATCATAATTAACAGTCTATTATTAGAGCTGTCATTTCAACACACAGCTGGGCAGAGCAAAGTTTGAATGTGATACTTTAAACAATAGCAATTGAGTTCTGATGATGAAAGAAGGATCGTGCTGTTCTTCATAGCAGAGGTGATGCTACTGGTCCAGGGTCAGTGGGGCAGTTTCTGAGTTATTCTCCCAGGACTCCAGGGACTTCTTTATGGCACTGGTGTCCAAAGGAAAGCCAAGTTGGAAGTAAGGATGTGGTGTTATATGAGAAATCAACAAAAAGATAGCATCACTTTCTATACCTTATGTTAATTCTCCCTCTTCACATGCCTATGAAATAAGTATTCCTATTCTGGTTAACAGACAAGATAACTGAGGGTCAGAAAGCTTGATCGTTCCATAGTCAACAAATGTTTACTGAGTGCTGCCCATGTGCAACAAACACTGCATTAAATGCAGTGACACAACCGGCAAGCAGCAAAGGGAGCATCCA
Organism: Nycticebus coucang; assembly: GCF_027406575.1. Taxonomy (NCBI): domain Eukaryota; kingdom Metazoa; phylum Chordata; class Mammalia; order Primates; family Lorisidae; genus Nycticebus; species Nycticebus coucang. The sequence continues at coordinate 57,738,883 of NC_069784.1, forward strand.
ACCTCAGTCACCTCAAATCTTTTCTATTCCATGCCTGCCCCTCAGGCTGAGGTCAGTGTTGCAACACAACACTACAGGACATCAGAGCCAAAGGACCATGCTGAGAAGGACCACATGGTCCATTTCTTTAATTTGCTCTTCTGCAAGAAGTCAGTACTGACTGATTTTTCTCAGATTTTCTCAGACACCTGCTATCTTCAAGGGCAAATCAAAGTGCCACTGTCATATCAGTTGCAGCACTGTTCATGCTGTACAGTCCAGAACTGAGTGCTGGTGGTTGGTCCGCCCTTACAACCCAGTGGGCCAAACCGAAACACCCCAGTGAAGCACACATGACACCCTGGAAGAGAAACTTGGCAAAGAAGGAACAGATTCTAAAGTTATGACAGTTTCCAAAGCAATGGGACCAGAAGCCAAACAGTGGGATTTATTTGGAAGGTCCTGCTCCTGGGACAGGGGACTGAAATATCCAGTTTGACTCAGGCTGCCTCAAGAGTCTGGGACCTGCCCCTCAAGCACAGACGTGTGGTTGCCTGGTATGTGTGCCATGCCAGAAGCTTTGAAAACAATGTCTGCCATCCATTCTGGTCGCCATCCCCACTGACCAGCCGGCCACACAGTTGCATCAGAGAATGAGCCAGTCACACACTGGGTTGTCTATCTCAAGAATGCTAAAATCTTCATGAATGGGCCACCCTGTGCCTGCAATCACCGGGAGGTGGGGCCAACAGCCATGGGTCACGTAACCAATGCCAAACACAAGAACCTAGGCTGGATCAATGGATGAGTCAGTCGAAGGATGTATATATAATCGGGAGCTCAGTGCTCTTCACATCGCCAGCATCTCCTCACTCACCCTTCCTGCTGCTTTGGGTAAGTGTGGGTTCTCTGGGCTCTCTCATCTTCCTGGCTGGCCTCATTCAGGCCAGCACAGCCTCTCTCCTCTTTGGGAGCTACAGGCCCTCTGCTGTCCCACATTTAGAGGGGACTCAGGAAACAGGCAGGGAAACGAGCTGCTGCCATGTCAAAAGGTAAACTCCACAAAGACAAAACTGTCTCCTCTCTGGTTCCCTCATATGGGCAGGCATGGAGCTGGACACAGAGGAGGGACTCTGCAGAGCTTGTCCAAGGCAGTCTGTGCATGGGCTGAAGTGGACTTTGTGAAGTTGTGAGGAAGAGAGGCTAAGGCTATTCTCAGACACTCTGGAGAATGTTCAGAAAAAGTTAACAGATAGGAGGGATTTTAGCAGCCACAGAAACCCAATTTCTGTTTTACAAAAACAGAAGTTCTGAGAGGTAAATGACGTGTGAGATGCTGGGATACAACTTCCCAGTAGTTACAGTCTCCTCTACCAAGCTTGAATTTAAGTGAATCATAAAAGACAGGGTGGATCTCTTCAGGTCAGAGCTGTTGGTCCAAAGCACCATCAGAGTCCACTCTCCTGGTTCTAGATGGGGGCAGGCAGAGTTTGTCTTTTCTGACAATGAGTTGCTGGATCATGGCCTAACTAGGTGGGCCAGAGCAAGAGTTTGAACTAAGAACTTTCACAGAGAATGGACTGCAACAGCCCTTCACAGAATGGAATCCAACTAACCTCCTTCTGTAGTGCTGGGAATGGGTTAAATCCCCCATCCTAGGTAGAAGTTTGTGGTAATTCTGTTTGCTCTCAGAAAGTCATGGGAAACACCTGAGAGAGAAAGTGCCCAAACCCTCTCGTTTTATAGAAAATGATAAACAGGCAGGAGTGTCGGTGATGTGTCCCTCAAATCACACAGCAGAATTGGGTAGACAGGCGGGAGAGAGAGAGCTGGCACCACTAACAGGGCTACCTAAAGACTGGTGACGCCGTTCTCTGGGCAGAGCGGATCTCAGCTGTTTTCCAAGAGCAGCAATCCTGGGGCGCCTGACAAAGCCGGAGCCTGGTCTAGGAAGGATACTGGGAGGGTGGTGGGTGTTGCCACGGGTGCCGCTGCCTGCGCAGCATCCTCTTGCCAGTGGTCCAGTGATGCTCTCTCGTCCCCTTCCAGGTTCCCCTTCCTCCGTAAACAAGATGTCTCACCAGAGAAAGCAGCCCACTCCCCAGCCCCCAGTGGGCTGCGGGAAGACATCAGGCGGCGGTGGCGGTGGCGGCGGCAGCGGTGGCTGTGGCTACCAAGGCGGCGCTGGCGGTGGCAGCGGCAGCAGCGGTGGCTGTGGCTACCAAGGCGGCGGCGGCGGTGGCGGCTTCGGGGGCTGCGGTGGTGGAGGCTCCGGTGGTGGCAGCGGCGGCAGCTCCGGAGGAAGCGTCAAGTACTCAGGAGGCGGCAGCGGCTCCTCTGGCGGCGGCGGTGGCTCCAGTTGCGGTGGTGGCTCCGGAGGGAGCGTCAACTACTATGGCGGCGGCGGCTCCTCAGGCAGCAGCAGGTCGGATTTCTGTGGCGGCCCCCCCTCCTCCGGCCAAGCGGTCCAGTGCCAGAGCTACGGAGGCGGCTCGGGTAGCGGCGGGGGCTCCTCGGGCGGCGGCTCCGGCTGCGGCTACTCCGGCGGTGGCAGCGGCTTTTCTGGCGGCGGTGGCAGCAGCGGCCACGGCTCCTTCCCGCAGCAGAGCGCCCAGACCGGATGCGCGCCCCCGCAGGGCTACGGTGGGGGCCAGTCCTCCGGCGGCGGCGGCTTCAGCTGTGGCTACTCTGGCGGCTCCGGCTCCAGCTGTGGCTACTCCGGCGGCGGCTCCGGCTCCAGCTGTGGCTACTCCGGCGGCTCTGGCGGCTCTGGCGGCTCCGGCTGCGGCGGGGGCTCCTCTGGCGGCGGCGGCGGCGGCTCCTTCCCTCAGCAGAGCGCCCAGAGCGGGTGCGCGCCAACTCAGGGCCAGGGAGAGAGCAAGTCCGCCGGCGGCGGCTCTTCCGGGGGCAGCGGCTGCTTCTCCAGCTGCGGCGGCGGCGGCTCCTCCGGGGGCGGCAGCGGCTGTTTCTCCAGCGGCGGCGGCGGCGGCTCCTCTGGGGGCGGCAGCGGCTGCTTCTCCAGCGGCGGCGGCGGCGGCTCCTCTGGGGGCGGCAGCGGCTGCTTCTCCAGCGGCGGCGGCGGCGGCTCCTCTGGGGGCGGCAGCGGCTGCTTCTCCAGCGGCGGCGGCGCCTCCGGCTGCGGTGGCGGCTCCTCCGGGGGTGGCTCTGGGGGTGGCTCCGTGAGTGGCAAGAGTATCCCTGTATGCCACCAGACCCAGCAGAAGCAGGCGCCTACCTGGCCATGCAAATAAGCGCCCCAGGATGCCCCGGAGGCCGCAGTGCTGTCCACGGGCTTAGAGCTGTCATGATACTGCCAGGTGTTTGCGGATCCTTCTATCAAAGAAGCCATTGAGCACTCAGGCTGCACCTTGTTTTGGAGTTTTTCCTCCTTAGTTTGTATACAACTACCTCCCTAACTCAGTGGCTCTTCAGTCAATAAATTCGTTCATGACGATCTCTGGGTCTCCAGGAGTCTTTGTAGCTTCCGATTCATCCCTTCCATTCAATGTTTCTCCTTCCCTGCACTCTCATCCAAGCTCTCATTCAATAAATGCGCCTACGCTGTGGGCGGGAGGGTGGGCCGACAGACGCAAGTGGGCAGAAGAGGAAGGAACCGCTACAAACCAATGACCAGAGACGTGACTCTGGTTTATGGCTTAGTCATGAAGTTATTCCAAAACACAAAGATCCTGGGGAGAGACTTCAGTAAACAACCCCCAATGGCCTGGGCAGTCATCGTGGGTCTCCTCACTGAACTCCGTGCTACCCCGGAAAGACACTGTCTCTCATAGCGCACAGCCCACTCTTCGAGGTCTTCTCTGGCGGCAGCCGCTGCTTCTCCAGGGGGGCTGCACGCTGGAAGAACAACTCAATGTGACTCAGACTTACAGGAGAAGAAATAACCATGCCAAATTCTGCAGTGTGTAAGGCAACTACTAGGCATGTGCGGGGTAGGAGAAAGTTGGGAAGCTGTCCCCTGCTCTCTTGAAGGACCTCCACCCATGTCAGGAAGACATACATTTATGAGATGCTGGACATCAGTACCTGAAAGGTCGTGGGAAAACACAGGAAGTTTTTCATTAACAAGGAAGAAGTTGCAATTGCTTCAAGGGCTGTGTTAATTATATAGCCTTTAAAAGAAATGTAAAGCATCACCCTACTGGGGACTTTCCAGATTCTCTTTCATATCCTGATTTAAGAAAAATGCCAAGTTATTGATTTACTCAAAGCAAAACTCCTGCTATATCAAAAAGCCAAGGTGTCCGTCCTACTCCATCACTGCTAGAAAAACAAAAAGACAAATCCTCTTTCCACAATTCTTCCATTCGGAATAACCACCACCTTCACGTTTTGCATCAGTAACTCATAGATATGAAAACAGCAGCCCAAACGGTCCAGTAAGTAGTTCAACTACTGTGTTATTTTTATAGTTTTTTTTTGTTTGTTTTATTTTTTTCAAATAAAAGTCAGACTTTCAATTCTGGACAAGATGGAATACATGCATTTCTTACTATTGCTCCTGTTAAGAAAAACTAAAAATCTCTGGGTATGATATATAAAACAAACATAAGACTTTGAAAGGTAGAGAGAAGAAGGCAGAGGTAGCTAAAGTCCTCAGAACTAAATTATTGACACAAAGGTGTTCTTTTTTGCCTTCCACATGTCCCAGGTTGAACATTCAAAAAATCTGCAACCAAGAAATTTTGGCAGAAACAAATAAAAAATAGCTCCCAGGAGAACTTCTTTCTTTACCAAAGGACCGGCAAAGGGGTGGACTACCAAGACAAATCTTTTTGACTGAATTTCCCCTACTTGAGCCAAACATTGACGGAAGAATAGGAATAGTAAGCCTGGATTTACATTATGGGAAGGAGTCCACATGGACTTACCACTGGTAAGAAGATGACACAACTCTTCTCACCTCACTGGTATAACAGAAGAGGTGTGTTATAACAGAAGACTTAAATAAAATCCAGGATAGTACATAATATAATATAATATCCAAAGTATCTATCACACAATAAAAAATCACGAGGCTGGGAACCATGGCCCACACCTATAATCCTAGCACTCTGGGAGGCCGAGGCAGGTGGACTGCTTGAGCTAAGAAGGTCAAGACCAGGCTGAGGAAAAGTGAGACCCTGTCTCTAGAAATAGCCAGGAACCTGTCGTCCTAGCTACTTGAGAAGCTGAGGTAGGAGGATCACTTGAACTCAGGAGTTCGAGGTTGTTGTGAGTTATGACACCACTGCACTCTAGCCTGGGTGACAGAGACATTGTCTCCAATAAAAAAAAAAAATCCTGGAACTATGCAGCACAGAGAGAACCTTAATATATGCAAATTATAAAAGAGTTAAAAACAATTTAAAAGGTTGAAGCATCCTGGAATGAAATTGGACTATATTAAAAATTCTAATTGTATCATTAAACAACCTCACTGGAAATGGGGGTGAAGGGCATATGTATCTAAGTAAACCTGAAGTAACTTTGGAAATGAGTGATGTCGGTAAAACTAAAGGCAAAAATAATTTCACCTGAGCACTGCGTAAGCACTGCACTCTGGTTGATAAAGTTGTTTCCCAAGGGGTATGAGTTAAAAATTCTGATATTGTGCACACTAGGATTGAAAAGTAAACAAATGATGAGTGGAGAGCCAAGTTTCTCACTGTTGGAGTGAAACATTTAAGGCAAGCAAGAGAAGGAGGCCAGACTACTCCGTGTGGGTTAGTGTTGGAGACATGTATATATGGCTGGTTATATACAGAAATATTTAATATAAAAATATTCATAGATATGTGCATGTACACAGGTAGTATACACACATATGTTTTCTTGTCCCTCATCTGAGAATACCTGGCAACAAATCCACTGTAGTACAACAACTAGCACACAGATCTTTGTTTCTGATACCATTCTCTAATAAAAGGAACCAGGGCTCTTTGGAAAAATGGATATCCTAGGAATGGGTAAAAAAATATATAAGATGCCTGGAATATTCTGTTGTACTAGAAAGTACAAAAGTTCTTTAAAAAAAGTAAAATACCACATTGAGAGAAGAGACTCAGGAGTCAACCGAAACAACTCCCAAAGGCCAAAGCTGGAATGATTAGAGCAACAAAATAAATACAGTAGAAGTATTGGATTATTACTTAAAGTATAAAATTAATATTTATTTCTCTATTCTAATATAAATAATTGAATGAATTAAAAATGGAAAAGAAGAAGCCAATCTCCCAAATACAAGAATTGAAATAATTTTAGTAGATATGGCTCTCTCAAGGCAGTGGAACATAACTGCCTATTCTTTAACTTTGGACCACAAATAGTGCCTTCCTTTGAAGGAGTACAGTATGGAAGTGGAACAGAGGAACTTTATAGAGCAGATACAACTAGTACTATCTCCACTGGGAAATCAAAGTTAGCATCAACAGTAATGATGTATATTGATAGTATGTATCCTTGACTTGAGGCTATAAGGATGATACCTTATCTCTGTGGTCTTCCACTCAAGAAACCACATAACCCCAGACCAGATGGGAGAAAAACATCAGACAAATTCCAGTATAAGGGAGTGTTATGCCCAGATCTCGAAATCCCCCACAAAGACCACCAGGGAGCCAAGTCCGATGCAAAAGCAAAAGAGCCTTTATTGCAAGTTCATGCTTGGGCTCCCAGGGGCTCCGCTGCAATGGATCGGAGCCAGGAGCCTAGAGCTCTGGAGCAGGGGGGGTTTATAGTCTGGTGCAGCGGGTGGGCATGCACAGCTTGAAACAAAGGGGGCGCTTCTGAATTGGTTAGGTGGGGGTCCCTGATTAGTGGGCGGTTATCTCATAATTTGGGGGAATTGCCTGGGCTTGCCTGGGCTTGCTTGGAAAGTGAAACGTATTGAGTGAAATAGTGAAATGGCAGGGAAAGCAAAACTTAACTCTTAAGATAGCGCTGGTCTGGTTCTTTCATTCCCCCCTCTACTTGTAAATCTAAGGGCCCAATCATGGGTCCAGCACTGTGTTTTTTGTGTCTGAAAGGGGCTGATACTGGCCTTTTAAGACCAGCAGTTGTACAGCTCCTACATGTTCCTGTACAAAGTGATGAGCTAATTGATAATGCAAGGGTCCACAGTCAGAAGTAGGAGTAATAACACTAGGGGACCAGCCAGGGCTGATATCAGAGTTGTTAGCCAAGAGAGACTTATACTAGCTATGATTATTTTCGCTTTCTAATTTATGCTTGCACAAGGTCTTCCTCACAAGGGTCATTGATTCCTTCACTATTCCTGAGTGATCAGTGTAAAAACAGCATTTCTCGCCTAGAGCAGTGCACAACTTTCCCCCTTTTTTTTTTCAAAGTTCAAAGTTCAAATAAGACAAGTTCCTCGAGGAGTTTCCTCAGGCTTCAGCTGTGCGTTGACCAGCCAGCTCCCAGTATGTGGCTGGAGCAGGGCATGTTGGACGTCTTAAAGTTACCTTCACTTCTCAAGGGGCAGTGAAGCTCTATTCAGCCAACTGTGACGACTCCAGGTGAGGATTCTTCTCATCCTCACTGCCGTGTGTGTGGTCAGGATGATGGTGTAAGGTCCTTTCTACCTTGGTTTGAGGGGGACCAGGTTCTGGTTCTAGACTTAAACATGGTCCCTTGATCTTCCAGAGAGAAAAGATATACAGACACAAAAAGACTAAACAGAACACAGTTAATTACCCCAGTGGAGATTTTCCTTGTTACTCTTTTTAGGGTTGAGCTCTGGAACCCATGGGATGAGAGGACCTACTCACAATACCTGGTATGGTTGGGATGCAGCCCTCTTTGCCTCAGTACTAACCCTAGTGTTCTTTATAGTGATGGTGCTAAGGCTCCAGTCAAGGCAATTAACTCAGCCTTCTGAGTCAATGTCCCTTGAGGTAGGGGCTTATCCTTTACAGTCTCTGTTAAGGTGATCACTGCATACTTAGCCCGCTGCTCACTTTGCACTGTCACGTAACTGCTTCTATCTATATACAAGTTCTAGTCTGTATCTGTCCAGGGCTGGTCACGCAAAGTCAGGTCTACTAGAGTACACATTATTTATAACTTCTGTACAGTCATGCTCAGTTTTTCTTCCACTGACTGGAAGGAGCGTGGCTTGGTTTAAAGTGTTGCATTAGAGAGCCAAAAACATCCCTTAGTGTCCATTAAATTGACCACAGAGTGTGGTTCTTTCACTCTGAGATCCTGCCCTAGAGTCAGCTTATCAGCTTCTTGCACAGGGAGAGCAGTAGTGGCTAGAGCCCGTAAGCAGGGTGGCCATCCTTTTGTCACTCCATTTGACTGGTTAGAGAGGTAGGCCACAGGCCTTGGCCAGGACTCAGCCAGCTGGGTTAATACACCCACAGCCATTTTATCTTTCTCTGAGACAAACAGAGTAAAGGGCTTGGCCAAGTGTGGCAGTCCCAATGCAGGTGCAGCCATCAGCCTCATCTTTAGCTGGGAGAAGGCACATTCCTGTTCTTCTCCATACTTTAAGGGCTCTCCCTCCTCTCCTTTAGTTGCCTCATACAAGAGCTTAGTTAAGACAGCAAAGTTGGGGATCCAAACACAACAGAAGCTGACCGGGCCTAAGAATTTCTAAACGTGCTTTTGGCTTATGGGGCTGAGGAGGTAATTATGACCTGTTTCTATTTCATGCCTAGATACCTCTACCCCTGCTGGATAGTAAATCTTAGATAACATACTTGCTGCTGGCAAATCTTGGCCTTCCGTTTTGATACTTTATAGCCACATACCTCTACATGTCAGAAAAGACAGTCCATGCCTCTGGAGCAGCCTTCCTGGATAGGGTGCCCTGAAAGGAGGTCATCGACATATTGGAACAGTACAAATTTTAATTCTTTAGCCAGGAATTTCTGGAGGTCACGAGCCAGCCTTCTTCAAAAATCGTGGGTGTTTTGAACCCCTGTGGTAACCTGGTCCATGTGTACTGTTTCCATGTCTGGTATTTCCCACTGGAAAGCAAACAGTCTCTGCCTTCCCAGAGCCAGCCTTATACTGAAAAAGGCCTTTTTTAAGTTCATACAAGTGGGCCACTTGGCTTCTGCTGGCAGCAGATTCAGCAGAGTAGAATGCAGTGTTTACAGTTACACTATTTACTGGGAAATTTTAGATAACATTTAATACTGCACAAGTTTTCCAGTGTAGTCAACAGGTGACCTTTGTTGAGTTTTAAGGCTTTAGAGTAAATATAACTACTATATATAATTCTATACTCTTTGGCCAGTCTCTTAGTCCCATTTAACAGATCAATTTAGTAAAACAGTTACATCTCATTTTATAAGTACAGGCAAGGCTGGGATTTAAATACAGGTGGACTACAGCCTCTTTTTCTTCTTTTTAAACTATTTTTCTCTCTCTAATTTCTCTTTTTATTAAAGGCAAATTATAGTAGAACTAACTTATTTGCCAAAATAAACTGTACCCTCAGTATACGGAGTCTGATTATTTGCATAAAGTGCAGTAATACTCATAGACATGTTAACAATGGTTAGCAATACTCATAGACATGTTAACTTTTCAATGAAAGTTCTAAAAATCTGCTTTTTAGTCCAAAGGTATTAAATTTTCAAAGACACCAGAAATTTGAATTCAAGAGAATTTGCCAGCCTCTCTTAATATTCTTTTTCTTTTTTAAGATAAACTTTGGACTCAACTAGTAATAAAAAAAAAACCACTGTTTTTGAGATGAATTAAAATTATTATTGACAATATATGTTAGGACAGACTAATGTCTGTTGTGGTAGGATAGACCAACGCCTTATAATATTGGAATATATATAATTATAATTCACACAAAATTACTTACCATTTAATATTTGACAATGTTTCCTATACATTTTTAATAAATTAAATAAGTCTACTTTTTTATTGTTAGGTTCAGAACCTGTCAGCCTCGGTGCATGTGGCTAGCATTGTAAGGCTTGGCGCCCATAGGGCTGTGGTTATAACGCTAGCCACATGCACCGAGGCTGACAGGTTCTGAACCTAAGAAAAAAAATAGACTTATTTCATTTATTAAAAATGTATAGGAAACATTGTCAAATATGAAATAGTAATATCCTTTTTAGGATAAATTTTGGACTCAGCCAGTTACATAAAAAAAAACATTTTATTTTTTAGATGAATTAAAATTATTACTGACAATATATGTTAGGACAGACCAATGCTTTACAGGTGAGGACAGGCCAATGCTTTATAATATTGGAACATATATATAACCATAACCCACATAAAATTAATCATCATTTCATATTTGACAATGTTTCCTATATATTTTTAATAAATCAAATAAGTTTAATTTGTTTTCCCATGACTTTCAGTAGTCTTAATATTTTAAGAAGACCATATTTAGAGTTGTGTTTTTTTTGTTTTTTGTTGGCCTGGGCCAAGTTTGAACCCACCAGCCTTGGTCCATGTGGCCAGGGTTGCAACCACTGCCCTACAGGCGCCAAGCCTCAGATACAGAGTTTTTATTTTGGAAGGTTTGTCAAATATCAAAGACCTAAAACATTTGTTTAAATAAGATTACAAGTTAAAAGATTTTAAAGGCAATATATAGTTAACTGGATCACATGTAAACTTCTTCAAAAAATCTTTTATGAGCTTCATTCAACCTGCACAATTTATTAACATTCTAAATTTTCGTTTTTTTATTTTTTTATTAAATCATAGCTGTGTACGTTAATATGATCATGTGGCACCATACACTTGGTTCATAGACCGTTTGACACATTTTCATCACACTAGTTAACATAGCCTTCTTGGCATTTTCTTAGTTATTTTGCTAAAACATTTACATTGCACATTTACTAAGTTTCACATATACCCTTGTAAGATGCACCACAGGTGTAATCCTATCAATCCCCCTCCCTCTACCCACCGCCCCCCCTCCCCTACCTTTCCCCTTTCCCCCAGTTCTTAGGTTGTAACTGGGTTATAGCTTTCATGTGAAGGTCCTAAATTAGTTTCATAGTAGGGGTGAGTACATTGGGTACTTTTTCTTCCATTCTTGAGACACTTTCCTAAGAAGAATATGTTCCAGCTCCATCCATGTAAACATGAAAGAGGTAAAGTCTCCATCTTTCTTTAACGCTGCATAGTATTCCATGGTGTACATATACCACAATTTATTAAACCATTCATGGATCAATGGGCATTTGGGCTTTTTCCGTGACTTAGCAATTATGAATAGGGCTGTAATAAACATTCTGGTACAAATATCTTTGTTATGATTTGATTTTTGGTCTTCTGGATATATGCCCAGTAGAGGAATTACAGGATTGAATGGCAGATCTATTTTTAGATCTCTAAGAGTTCTCCATATATCTTTCCAAAAGGAATGTATTAATTTGCATTCCCACCAGCAGTGCAAAAGTGTTCCCTTTTCTCCACATCCACGCCAACATCTCTGGTCTTGGGATTTTTTGGTATAGGCTAGTCTCACTTGAGTTAGATGATATCTCAAAGTAGTTTTGATTTGCATTTCTCTGATGATTAAAGATGATGAGCATTTTTTTCATGTGTCTGAAGGCCACGCGCCTGTCTTCTTCAGAGAAGTTTCTCTTCAAGTCCCTTGCCCAGTCTGCGATGGGATCCCTTCTTTTTTCCTTGCTAATGGTTTGAGTTCTCTGTGGATTCTAATTATTAAACCTTTGTCAGAGACATAACCTGCAAATATCTTCTCACATTCTCAGGGATGCTTGCTTGCTTTACTTGCTGTGTTCTTGGCTGTGCAGAAGCTTTTCAGTTTGATCAAGTCCCAATAGTGTATTTTTGAAGCTGCTTCAATTGCCCAGGGGGTCTTCCTCATAAAAAACTCACCCAACCCAATTTCTTCAAGGGTTTTCCCTGCACTCTCTTCTAGTATTTTTATGGTTTCATGTCTTAAGTTTAAATCTTTAATCCAGTAAGAGTCTATCTTGGTTAATGGTGAAAGGTATGGGTCCAGTTTCAGTCTTCTACAGGTTGCCAGCCAGTTCACCCAGCACCATTTGTTAAATAGGGAATCTTTTCCCCATTGAATGTTTTTAATTGGCTTGTCAAAGATTAAATAATGTTAAGTAGCTGGATTCATCTCTTGGTTCTCTATTCTGTTTCAGACATCTACTTCTCTGTTTTTGTGCCAGTACTATGCTGTTTTGATCACTATCGATTTGTAGTATAGTCTGAGGTCTGGTAGCGTGATTCCTCCTGCTTTGTTTTTATTTTTGAGTAATGCCTTGGCTATTCGAGATTTTTTTTCTGATTCCATACAAAACGAAGTATTGTTTTTTCAAGATCTTTAAAGTATGACAGTGGAGTTTTAATGGGGATTGCACTGAAATTATATATTGCTTTGGGTAGTATGGACATTTTAACAATGTTGATTCTTCCCAGCCATGAGCATGGTATGTTTTTTCCACTTGTTAACATTCTCAGCTATCTCTTTTCTTAGAGTTTCATGGTTCTCTTTATATAGATCTTTCACATCCTTTGTTAGATAAACTCTAAAATATTTCATCTTCTTTTGCACTATTGTGAATGGGATAGAGTCCTTAATTGTTTTTTCAACTTGATTATTGTTGGTGTATCTAAAGGATACCGATTTATGGATGTTGATTTTGTAACCTGAGACACTGCTGTATTCCTTGATCACTTCTAAGAGTTTCGCAGTAGAGTCCCTAGTGTTTTCCACATATACAATCATATCATCTGCAAAGAGAGAAAGTTTTATCTGTTCTGACCCTATGTGGATACCCTTGATCCCCTTTTCTTCCCTAATTGCAGTGGCTAAAACTTCCATTACAATGTTAAAAAGCAATGGAGACAATGGGCAGCCTTGTCTGGTTCCTGATCTGAGTGGAAATGATTCCAATTTAACTCCATTCAATATGATACTGGCTGTCAGTTTGCTGTAGATGGCCTCCATCAGTTTAAGAAATGTCCCTTCTATACCAATTTTCTTAAGTGTTCTGATCATGAAGGAATGTTGGATGTTATCAAAAGCTTTTTCTGCATCAATTGAGAGAATCATATGGTCTTTGTTTTTTAATTTGTTTATATGCAGAATTACATTTATAGATTTACGTATATTGAACCAGCCTTGAGACCCTGGGATAAAACTGAATTGGTCATGATGTATAATTTGTTTGATGTGTTGCTGGATTCTGTTTGTTAGGATCTTGTTGAATATTTTTGCATCTATATTCATTAGTGATATTGGTCTATAATTTTCTTTTCTTGTTGGGTCTTTTCCTGGTTTTGGGATCAGGGTGATGTTTGCTTCATAGAACGTATTGGGTAGTTTTCCTTCTTTTTCAACCTTTTTGAACATGTTGAATAATATAGGTACTAATTCCTCTTTAAAGGTTTGGTAGAATTCTGATGTGAAACCATCTTGTCTGAGGCTTTTCTTTTTAGGGGGGTTTTGTATGATTGATGTTATTTCCGAAATTGATATGGGCCTGCTCAACATTTCCATTTGATTCTGGTTAAGGCTTGGAAGATGACATGCTTCCAAGTATCGGTCAATTTCCTTCAGATTTTCATATTTCTGAGAGTAAAGTTTCTTGTAATATTTATTAAGGATTTTTTGGATTTCTGAGGAGTCTGTTGTTATTTCATCTTTGTCATTTCTGATTGATGAGATTAGAGATTTTACTCTTTTTTTCTTGATTAGGTTGGCCAAATTTTTATCTATTTTGTTGACCTTTTCAAAAAACCAGCTTTTTGATTTATTGATCTGTTGTATTATTCTTTTGTTTTCCATTTCATTTAGTTCTGCTCTGATTTTGGTTATTTCTTTTCTTCTACTGGGTTTGGGGTTGCAGTGTTCTTCCATTTCCAGTTGCTTGAGATGTCCCATTAAATTGTTAACTTCCTCTCTTTCTGTTCTCTTGAGGAAGGCTTGCAGTGCTATAAATTTCCCTCTTAGAACTGCCTTTGCAGGGTCCCAGAGGTTCTGATAGTTTGTGTCTTCATTGTTGTTTTGTTCCAAAAATTTGGCAATTTCCTTCTTGATCTCATCTCTGACCCAGCTATCATTCAGCATAAGGTTATTTAACTTCCATGTTTTGTATGAGTATGCAGATTCCTGTTGTTACTCAGCTCAAGTTTTATTCCATGGTGGTCCAAGAAGATGCATGGAATAATTTCTATTCCTTTAAATTTACTGAGGTTAGGCTTGTGACCTGAGATGTGATTGATTTTGGAGTAAGTTCTGTGGGCTGATGAGAAGTATGTGTATTCGGTTTTGTTGGGATGAAATGTTCTGTAGATATCTGCTAAATCTAAATGCTGGATGGTTAGATTTAAATATAGAATTTCTTTACTCAACTTTTTGTTGGAGGATAGATCCATCACTGCCAAAGGAGTGTTAAAATCTCCAACTATTATGAAGCTGGAGGAAATCAAGTTGCTCATGTCTGTTAGAGTTTCTCTTATAAATTGAGTTGCAATCTGGTTGGGTGCATATGTATTAATAATTGAAATCTCATCATATTGAGTATTACCCTTAACAAATATGAAGTGACCATTCTTGTCCTTCCTTACTTTTGTTGGTTTAAAGCCTATTATATCTGCAAATAAAATTGCAACACCTGTTTTTTTCTGGTTACCATTTGCCTGGAATATGGATGACCATCCTTTCACCCTGAGTCTGTATTTGTCTTTTAAGTTAAGATGTGACTCTTGTATGCAACAGATATCTGGCCTGAGTTTTTGTATCCAGTCAGCTAACCCATGTCTCTTTAGAGGACAGTTTAAGCCATTCACATTAATGGAGAATATTGATAAGTTTGGTGAAATTTTGAGTATCAAGTTTTTCAAAAGTCCAGTGGACGTTTAATCCTTTCGCCATTGTGGAAGTTTGAGTTTGATCAGAAGTTTCTGAGTGAGTTTACTTTTGTACTAGAGGATTGGTTTGTCATTATGGAGGATAGGTCTGAGAATATCCTGAACAGCTGGTTTGGTTTGGTTTGGTTATGGCAAATTTCTTCAACATATGAATGTCATTAAAGTATTTAATTTCTCCATCATAAGTGAAACACAGTTTAGCTGGATACAAGATCTGGGGTTGAAAGTTATTTTGCTTTAGCAGATTAAAAGTTGATGACCACCCTCTTCTGGCTTGAAAAGTTTCAGCAGAGAGATCTACAGTCATTCTAATGTTCTTGCCTTTGAAGGTAATAATTTTCTTTCGCCTGGCCACTTAGAGAATTTTCTCCTTCATATTAACTTTAGTGAAGTTAATTATGATATGCCTGGGGGATGTCTTATTGGGGTTGAGTCGTGCTGGGGTTCTGAAGCTGTCTGCTACCTGAATTTCAGATTCTCTAGGCATGTCTGGAAAATTCTCTTTCATAATTTCATGCAGAAGGGCCTCTGTGCCCAGTGAGGCCACTTCATCGGTTTCAGGAATTACTATGAGTCGGATATTTGCCTTCTTCGAGTTATCCCAGAGCTCTCTGAGAGAATGATCCACTTTTGCTCTCCATTTCTCTTCCTCTTTGAGAGTTTGGGAACGTTCAAAGGCTTTATCTTCAATGTCAGAAATCCTTTCTTCTGCTTGCTCCACTCTGTTGCTGAGGGATTCTACTGTATTTTTCATATCTTTGAGGGCTGCAAATTCTTGCTTCAGTGTGTCTAAGTCTTTGGTGGTTTTGTCTTTAAATTCGTTAAATTCTTGAGACAACTTTTGAATTTCTCCTCGGATTCCTAATTCCATTTTATTAATCTTGTCTGCAATCCAAATTCTGAATTCGATTTCTGACATGACAGGCAGTTGTTTATGAATGGGATCTTGAATTACATATGCCATATCTTTCCTTGGGTGGGGGTTGATCTATTCTGGTTATTCATGTTACCAGAGTTTTTCCGCTGATTCTGCCCCATGGTTGTTTTACTCCCTTTGATTTTTCCCCTGGGGCTTTGTTGAGGGCCCATACAGCATTGTGGCCTGAGAGACTGGGGCCCTGTCTGGTGTGGTGGGGCTAAGTGGTTCTGTCATATTTTCAGCTGGTTTCTGTTTGACCCCAGTGAAGCACTTACTCTGGGTCGAAGTCTCAGCTCTCTGAGTCGTCCCCACCCTGAAAGCTTCCTGGGTCTGTTAGTCACTTCAGGCAAATCCTTTACTCACGGGTGGCCTCCTATGGTTGCCCAGGGAGACAGGGGGTGTGGCTTCAGCCACCTAAGGAAACTACCGCTCTGGTGTGAAGAGCGGAGTCTCTCCCAGCCTCACTCCTGCACCCCAGAGTCAGCAGATCGGGCACTGTCCATGCCCCAATAAGTCCCCCAAGAATCTGGACTCCCAGGGGACAGGCCTCCAGATCTCAGAGTGAGAGCAGAGGGGAGCGCTGGGATCCCAGAGCCACCGGCAGTGAGCACACATGGTTTCATTCAGTTTTATGTCCTGCCTCACCACCGCTCAGGCCTCCGGGGGGAGCGCTGGGAGCCCAGAGCTGCCAGTAGCAAGCACACTCAGTTCCACTCAGATTTATGCCCCGCCGAACCACCGCTGCTCAGGCCTCCAGATCTCAGAGTGAGGGCAGGGTTGGGGGGAGTGCTGGGAGCTCAGAGCTGCCGGTAGCAAGCACACTCAGTTCCACTCAGTTTTATGCCTGCCGCACCACCACCGCTCAGGCCTCCAGATCTCAGAGTGAGGGCAGGGGGGTGGAGCACTGGGAGCCCAGAGCCGCGGGTAGCGAGCACACTCAGTTCCACTCAGTTTTTGCCCAGCCGCACCGCTGCCATTCAGGCCTCCAGATCTCAGAGTGAGGGCGGAGGATGAGCGCTGGGAGACCAAAGCCGCTGGTAGTGAGCACACTCAGTTCCTCTCAGTTTTATGACCAGCCATACCACTGCCACTCAGCCCTCCAGTTCTCAGAGAGAGGCGGGTGGGGGAGAGCGCTGGTGGGGCCAAAGCTGCCGGTAGTGAGCACACTCAGTTCCACTCAGTTTTATGCCCTGCCGCACGGCCACCACTCAGGCCTCCAGATCTCAGAGTGAGGGCAGGGGTGGAGCACTGGGAGCCCAGAGCCGCCGGTAGCGAGCACACTCAGTTCCACTCAGTTTTTTGCCTGGCTGCACCACTGCGCCACTTGCCTCCAGATCTCAGAGTGAGGGCAGGGGGTGGAGCACTGGGAGCCCAGAGCCGCCAGTGGAGAGCACACTCAGTTCCACTCAGTTTTTTGCCCGGCCCCACCACCACCCCTCCGGCCTCCAGATCTCAGAGTGAGGGCAGGGGATGGAGCGCTGGGAGCCCAGAGCCACGGGCAGTGAGCTCACACAGTTCCACTCAGTTTTATGCCTCATTATATTGCTGCCCAAGGAGGGCTGGGAGTTCAGAGTTGCGGGCAAAGGCTATTTATAGATTTATACAGTTTTATGCCTGGCAGGAGAACGCCTTGGCACCCTAGTAGGGGAGATAGGTCCAGATTTCAGTAGGTCTCTCCCATGGAGTGTAGTGGGAGGACCTTTGATTTCTGCCCATTTGTTTGTGGGGCTTTTAAGCCAATTGGATGGGGAGGGAGGACTCCCGTCCGTCCGCTTGGTGATGGGTTTTGTACCTTTTGTTTGTATCCTTGTGGTCACAGCTCTCCTCAGCGAGGTTGATGTGCATTCTTCAACTTTCTCTCTTGGTGCTGCTCAAATCCATCAGGTTACTTGCTAAATTTTCATCCCTTAACTCTCCTTCAGGATGGGAGCCTCTGTGGAAAGCTGGCTACAGTCCACCATCTTGTCTCCTCCCCCCAACATTCTAAATTTTCTTTAACTTTTGCCCTGCCTTCCACTTTCTTACACAACTATTCTGTTTCAGGACAAAATTTTTATCACTCAGATTCTTTCTTTACATAATGCCATTCTCCTTTCTGTCTAATTTCTCTTACTCTCAAAAACTTATTTCCCACAAAACAGGATCCCAGTTTTACCATGAAGTCACCTATTCACTCAGTTAAACTGATAACTAGAAGGTTTAAAAGGCAAGAATCTTATCCTTTGATAAAGATTCAGTTTTCCCAACAATTTAAACAACCAAATTATTATATTCTACAAATGAGAGATATTTATGAGATGTAATATTAATACAGGATTTTCTCGACAGGGAACCCCTATTTTTCAGGCTCAGGTGAACTCAGACATCAGACTCCCATCTCCAGGCATAAATATGTTGCAAGCCACACTTTCTGAGGCATAAAGCAGTTCTAAACTTTTTGGATGACTCCACCCTGAGTAGGGAGCACACATCCTAATTTTCTCCCAGATAAAAACGGCAAAGACCTAATAACTAAGGTGCACGGCTGCATTCATTTATGTGCTAGAATTCCATTCAGTTTGTAAAAATATTTTTCTATTTGTTAAGTTGTGGTTAAAATACCTCTCAGGGCTAATAATAAAGGTTCTGAGCTCCACCCAGGCCCCGGGAGGCCCATGGCCTGCAAGGGTAGAAAACAGTCAAGTCGGCTGCCGCCTCTCAATGAGCTTGCTGCCTGGTGGATGGCAGACTTGCAGCGGCAGATCCTGCCGCCTCTGCTTCTGCGAGGGGCTCTCCCTCCACCACTTCACCAGGAGGTGGGTGTTTGCCCTGTGGGAGGGTTCAGTGAGGGGTGATATGGAGGATGGCAAAGTAAATCTTGGTCTGCACTATCCTGCAAAACAGGGTAAAGTGGCACAGAAGGTTTGTGGGGTTTCTTGTTAGGGGAGTCAGGAGATTTCTCGCTCACTGCGAGAACCAAACTGCTCAGGAAGTGCTTTCAGCCAGGGAGGGGGATCTTCTACCAAGTCCACCCAGGTAGTAATGTACGGGACCTGGTCGGGGTGACTGGTGTACGGACGATAAAGAATGTCCTTAACCTGAAAGATAATGGGAAGATGAAAAGTTCCCTCTGGAGGCCAGCCAACAACGAAGGTTGGCCACTCGCTCCTGCAAAAAGTAGTCAGTTTAGTTTGTTTTTTTGTTTTTGTTTTTTTTTTACCACAAGTCCCAAACTTTGAGTTCTGAGTTTAAGTCGCCCCAAATGCAACATGCACAACATACGGAGGACACACCACACACACAACACACTGAGGACACAAAAAATCAACAATCCACGGAAACGAAACTGAAAATAGGATGACGGTCTCTGACCAAGCTGCAGGAGCAACCTACTACATCCGCCCGAGAAAACCACGAGAGGAACTGTGTCCACCCCGTGCCCTGGGGATTCCACGTCCCAGTAGGGGGGCAAGGTCCCTTCCAGAAAGGGCCGGGACATCTCCTCGGCACCCCTGGCCAACAGCCTCCAGCGCCTCCACTTAGACTTCACGCCGACCACCTTTACAGATTTCCAAAAACAACCACAACAGACAAGACAAACACCACTTATCAGCTCTTTGGGTCAGGGTCCTCAAGGAGTCTTGGGAGGTATCCCGGACGAGCTTCCAAATGTTATGCCCATATCTCGAAATCCCCCACAAAGACCACCAGGGAGCCAAGTCCGATGCAAAAGCAAAAGAGCCTTTATTGCAAGCTCAAGCTTGGGCTCCCGTGGGCTCCAATGCAACGGATCCGAGCCAGGAGCCTCCAGCTCTGGAGCAAGGGGTTTCTATAGTCTGGTGCAGTGGGTGGGCGTGCACGGCTTGAAACAAAGGGGGGGCACTTCTGGATTGGTTAGGTGGGGGTCCCTGATTGGTGGGTGGTTGTCTCGTGATTTGGGGGAATTGCCTGGGCTTGCCTGGAAAGTGAAACTTAATGAGTGAAAGAGTGAAATGGTGGGGAAAGCGAAACTTAACTCTTAAGATGGCGCTGATCTGGTTCTTTCAGGAGCTCTAGTAAATACTTAATCACCTGAATAGTACTCTTCAAAACTGTCAAAGTCATCAAAAACAAGGAAAGTATAAGAGACTATCACAGTCAAGAAGAACCTAAGAAGACATGACTAATTGTATGTAATGTGTGATATGTCCCATTAGGTAAAAATTCAGCAACTCTGAATAAAGCATCAGTATGGACTTTAGTTAGTAATAATGTATCAATATTAGTTTATTAGTTGTAATAATTGTACCATAGCAATGAAAGATGTTAATAACAGCGGAAGCTGAGTGTAAAGTACATGATTTCTCCTTACAACTTTCCTGTAAATCTAAAACCATCTGAAATAGTAAAGTTTTATTTTAAAAAATAAAAAAAATTAAATGGCTAATGGAAGTTCTTCAAACAAAAAATAAATAATAAAAGAAGACAATTTGGAATATCAGAAATAAAGAAAGAACAATGTGAAATATTATGAGTAAATATAGGAAAATATCCTTTTCTTCTGAGTTTTTGAAATTATAGTTGATAGTTGAAACAATAACCGTAACATTGATGTGATCTCAATGTATGCGGAGAAAATGTTTAAGACAATTATATTATAAATGAAAGAGTAAAAGGGGTAAATTGAGGTAAGGTCTGCCTTTCACTCAAAGTGATAAAATGTTTGTATCAATAAATGGTGAGAAGCTATGTGTATATGATGTAATATCTACAGTAACCACTAAAAAAGTTTATATACAGAGCGGTGCCTGTGGCTCAAAGGGGAGGGTGCCAGCCCCATATGCCGGAGGTGGTGGGTTCAAACCCAGTCCTGGCCAAAAACTGCAAAAAAAAAAAAAGTTTATATACAAAAACACATTATATAAATAAGAATGAAATAAATAAATAAAAGTAAAATTTTGTTGTAGTATAGCCTTCATATATACCAGGGTTACAAACTATAAAAGAAAGATCAGTTAATTTTTACCAAATGAACTCATCCCAATAATGAAACCTCATGAGCCTTCTTTATGCACCTCCCATCATTAACTCCCCTAAAGATACCATTAGATTAATTCTGCTTGTTTTTAAAAGTTTTATAAATATAAGTCTATAGTATGTGGCTTTTAATTTTCTGTTTTAATTGACAAAAATTATATCTATCTATTGCGTACAATGTGTTCTGAAATGCATACATTATAGAATGGCTAAATAGAGCTCATTAACATTTGCTTTACCTTGCATACTTATAATTCTTTGTGATGAAACACTTAAAATCTTTCTCAACAATTTTTGAGAATACAAAAATCGCCATGTTGTACAATAGTTCTCTTGAATTTATTCCACCTACCTAACTAAAATTTTGTATTCTTTGACAAACATCTCTCCAATGCTGCCCATTCCCAGTCCTTGGCAACCACCATTCTACTATTTCTATGAGTTAAATTTTATTAGATTCCACAGAAATGTAAGATCATGTGATTTTTGTCTTTTTGTACCTGGCTTATTTCACTTAGTATAATGTCCTTCAGGTTCACCCATATTGTTACAAATGAGAGAATTTCCCTCTTTTTTCAAGGCTGAATAGTATTTCACTGTGCATGTAAACCACATTTTCTTTATTCATTCATCTCCTCATAGGCTCTTAAGTTGATTCTATAGACTGGCTACTCTGAATAATGCTGCAGGGAACATGAAAGTGAAGCTATCTCTTCAACATACTGGTTTATGTCCTTTGGATATATACTCTGTGGTAGGATTGCTGGGCCATATGGTAATTCTATTTCTAATGTTTGGAGGAATCTCAATAGTGTTTTTCATTACTGATATTGGACAGGTGGCACCCAGCCAGCTCAGCCTAGGTGAGCCTGAGGACCCGCCACCTCAGCCCTGGCGATGTTGGTACGGTGGCAGCTAGCAGAGAAACCAGACGGCTGGAGGGGGAGAGTAGGCAGAGGAGCCCAGTAGGAGACTCCACTAGCTGGCGGGGCCAGACAACTGCTAGGGAGACATCAGCACCTTAGGTCTCCCTCCCCTTGCACTTTGGGCTGAACAGGGAACCAGCAGTTCCTAGGCCTGGTCAATTTCATGTAATTTTCCTAGGCCTGGTCAATTTCATGTAAGTTTCCTAGGCTTGAGAAAGAAAGGGATTGTAGCCATTCATTTGGTACTGAGTTCTGGCTACCTAGGCAGGCTAAATGTTAACAACTGAGTTCCAGGCTAAGTGTAACTACAGAGGACCCCATGCGACGCCCCTGGACAAAGAGCCAGGAAAGAGAGACAGAGAGAGGGAGCGAGAGAGCTTCCCCACACACACACACACACACACACCTGGATTCTCTCCGCCAGGAGCTTTGGTGTTTTTTGTATTCTTTTCTGTAAATTAATCCTGTCTTCCCACTGATTTGAGGTCCATGGATTCATTCTTGAAGTCACCGAGACCAAGAACTTACTAAAGACAAAACTCTGTTATCATTATGACTGTACTAATTTACATTCCCATGAACAATGTGCAAGGATTTCCCATTTCTCCATGTCCTCACTGTTGCTTATTATCACTCATCTTGTTGATAATAGCTATACTAACAAATGTGTTCCCTCCAAAATTTTGGTGTTCAAACTTAATGGCCAATGTAATAGCATTAAGAGATGGGCCTTCTTACACAGAGTGGTGCAATGGACACTGGAAATTCAGAAAGGGGAAGGTGTGAGGAAAGAAAAACTACCTATCAGGGACAGTGTACACTAGGTGACAGGTACAGTTAAAAAAAAAAAAAACCACTATACAATTCATTTGTGTAACCAAAAACCATTTGTGTCCCTAAACCTATTAAAATTTTAAAAAGAGAAAGACATGGGCCTTGTATGAGGTAACTGGACCATAAGGGTTCTTCTCTTGGGAATAGGATTAAGGCACTTATGAAAGAGGATTCACGTGGCATTCACCCCATTTACCTTCTATTTTCTGCCATGTGAGGATGTAGTACTCCAGGGGGCACAGAAAGAGCACCATCCTAGAAGTAGAGAGGAGCCCTCACCAAACCAACCAAACCTGTTGGTGCCTCAATCTTGGACTTCCCAGCCTCAAAAATTATGAGAAATAAATTTCTGTTCTTTATAAATTACCCAGACTCAAGTGTTTTGTTATAAGCAGCACAAAAATCAAGATGGAAATTATATGTCATTGTGGTTTTAATTTCATTTCTTGACGATTATGACTTTGAATATTTTTTATATACCTATTGTCCACTTTAGGTATGTCTTCTTTTGAGAAATGTCTATGAAGATCCTTTGTGCATTTTTAATTGAGCTATTTTTTTCTTATTATTGAGTTGTTTGAGTTCCTCACATATTTTAGATATTAACTGCTTCTCAGATGTATGGTTTGCAAATATTTTCTCCATTGCTTAGGTTGCCTCTTCACTCTGTTGATTGTTTCCTTGGCTATGCAGAAACTTTTTTATTTGCTGTAATCTTATTTATCTATTTTTGCTTTTGTTGCTTGTGCTTTGGGTTTCCAAAGAAATCATTGCCCAAACCCATGTCATGAAGCTTTTCTTCTATGTTTTCTTCTGGTAGTTTTATAGTTTCAGGTCATACATTTACGTATTTCATCCACTTTGAGTTGATTTTTGTGGATGGTGTGAGATAAAGATCTAATTTCATTTTGGTGCATGGGGAGATCCAGCTGTACCAGCAAAATTTTTGGAGAGACTGCCCTTTCCCCATTGTATGTTTTTGGTATGTTTGTCAAAAAATAATTAATTGTAAATGCATGAATTTATTCTATTTCTTTAGCCTAAGTGTCTAATTCACAATTTGAATATCTTTTATTTATTTCTTTTACTCAACTGCACTGGCTAAGGCAATGTTAAATAGGACGACACATTTGAATACAAGTGGCAAAAGTGAGCATCTTTGTCTTGATCCTGGTCTTAGAGGAAAAGCTTTCATTTTTTTCACCATCCATTATTATTTTAGCTGGCACTAATTAAAAAAAAAATGGCCTTTATTATGCTGAGATACATTCCTTCTGAAATATCTAATCTGCTGAGAGTTTTTATCAAGAAAAGATGTTGAACATCAGCAAATGCTTTTTCTGCATCTATTGAGATTATCACATGGTTTTTGTTCTTCATTTATTAATGTGATGTAACACATTTATAGATTTGCATTTGTTGAACCATCTTTGTATCCCTGAGGTAAATCACACTTGATCATGGTGAATGATCCCTTCAATGTGCTGTTGAATTCAGTTTGATATTTTGTTGAGGATTTTGCATCTATGTTCATTGGGGAGATTGGCCTCTAATTTTCTTTTCTAGTAGTGTTCTATCTTGCTTTGGTATCATGGTAATGCTGGCCTCACAAAATGAATTGGAAATATTCCATTGTCTTCAATTTTTTGGAAGAGTTTAAGATGGATTGGTATAAGTTCTTCTTGAAAGGTTTGGTAGAATTCACCAGTGAAGCCACCAGGTTCTGGAAATCTCTTTGATGTGGGACATTTTATGACCGACTCAATCTCCTTACTAGTTACTGCTCTGTTCAGATTTGTTTTTTTTTTTTTTTGTGATTCAGTTTGTTAGTGTGAATGTTTCTAGGAACTTATCTTTTCCTTCTAGGTTATTCAGTTTGTTGGTGTGTAATTGTTCATGGTAGTTTCTTATGATCCCTTGTACTTATGTTGTATCAGCTGTAATGTCTCCCCTTTCATTTTTGAGTTTACTTATTTTTTCCTAATTAGTCTAGCTAAGAGTTTGTTAATTTTATCTTTGAAAAACACATTTATCTTTGAATGCAAGGTTTATTGATCTTTTCCTTTATTTTTCTAGTCTATTTCGTTTACTTCTACTATGATCTTTCTTACTCTCCTGCTAACTTTGGATTTAATTTGTTCTTGTTTTTCTGGTTCCTTGAGGTATAATGTTAGATTGTTTATTCAGAATTTGCTTCCTTTTTGATGTAGGCAGTTATTCCTATAAAGACTTCTAGGATCATTCTTAGAATGCTTTTGCTATACCCTTTTAAGTTTTGGTATGCTATGTTTTCATTTATGTTTTTCTCTCCAAATATTTTTAATTTCCCTTTTAATTTTTTTATTTTTTGCCTCCAAAAAGGACAATTAAACATTTATAAATGAATACATATATAAACAGTTCACCAAAAACACTAATATCCAATAAAATGTGTATCATCTTACTTGCACTTAATGCTTTGTTAAAAGAAAAAAAAGAAATTCACCGTTTTCTTTTTTATATTATTAAAGTTTGCCTTTATTTTGCCTCCAGAGAACATAGTTTATAGTAAAGATTTATTTTGTTCTAAATATTTAGATAGGTTCTCAAAAGGTATCCCCTAAAGAATGGTAGCATAATGAATTACATAATTTTATCCTCATTTTGCTTGAAGAAAAGTTACTTACATTTATTTAAATTTTACTTATAAATAATTTAAGTATTGAAATACTGAGCTCATAAATTTATAATTACAGGCTTGATTCTTCCCTCTGCCTAATATTTCCCAGTGGCAAGTTAGTCTCTTAAATCTCTTTGTGGTCACTGCTGTTATTTAATGTGAAAACCATCCCTTATACAGTTTTGTTTTTTTTAATTTTCACATATACATGTGTTCATTAGGCTCCCTTTTAATTTTTTCATTGATCTATTGGTTTCTCAGGAGCATGCTATTTCATTTCTATGTATTTGTGAATTTTCATAAATTCCTCCTGTTCCTAGGTGGGACATGTCTTAAACTGATAGAGGCCACCTACAACAAACTCACAGCCAATACCATATTAAATGGAGTAAAACTGAAAGCATTTACACTTAGAACTGGAACCAGAGTCCTTGCCAAAGCAATCAGGCAATAAAAGGAAATCAAGGGTAGCCAAATGGTGACAGAGAAGGTCAAACTTTCACTCTTGCGAGTGACATGATCTAATACCTGGAAAAACTCAGGGACTCAACCACAAGGCTCTTAGCAGTGATCAAAAAATACAATAATGTTGTGGGATACAAAATGAATGTCCACAAATCAGTAGCTTTCATATGTGCCAATAACAGTCAAACTGAGAATCAAATCAATACCTGGGAATATACCTAACAAAGGATGTGAAGGACCTCTATAAAGAGAACTATGAAACACTGACAAAAGAAATCACAAAAGATGTTAACAAAGGGAAGAATATATCAGGCTCATGGCTGGGAGAATCAACATTTTAAAATGTCCATACTATCCAAAGCAATCTACAGAGTTAATGCAATCCCCATCAAAGCACCAATGTCACACTTTGAAGAACTTGAAGAATAGTACTTTGCTTCATATGGAACTAGAAAAACACCCTGAATAGCCAATAGAAATAAAAACAAATCTGGAGGCATCATGCTACCAGACTTCAGGTTATACAACAAGTCTATAGTGATCAAAACAGCATGGTACTGTCACAAAAATAGAGATATAGATGTACAGAATGGAATAGAGAACCTAGAAATGAACCCAGCCACATATCACGATCTGATCTTTGATAAACCAAACAAAAGCATACACTGGGTAAAAGAAGCCCTATTTAACAAATGGTGCTGGGAGAACTGGTTAGCCACATGAATAAGAATGAAATAGGACTTGCACCTCTCCCCATTGACCAAAAATGGACTCTCACTGGATAAAAGATTTAAATTTTAGACATGAAACAATAAAAATTCTAAAAGAAAGTGTGGGGAAAACTCTTGACAAAATTGGCCTGAGAAAAGATTTTATTAATAAGACCCCCTTGGCAATCACAGCAACACCAAAAATAAATAAATGGCGTATAATCAAGTCAAAAAGCTTCTGCACATCTAAGGGTACTACAACGAAAGCAAACAGACAACCTTCAGAAATGGGAGAAGAATATGAATTCAGGCTATGAATCTGACAAAGGACAGATAACTAGAATCTACAGAGAACTCAAACTAATCAACAAAGAAAGAGCAAACAACCCCTATTTACATGTGAGCAAGAGAGTTGAACAGAAACCTCTCTGAAGAAGACAGATGAATAGCCAACATGGAAAAATGCTCATCATCCTTGATCATCAGAGAAATGCAAACCAAAACCATTCTGAGAGATCACCTAACTCCAGATCACCTAACTCCATCACAAAATCCCAACTCTGCAGATGCTGGCATGGATATAAAGAGAAGGGAATACTTTTGCACTGCTGGTAGGATTGCAAACTAATACAACCATTATGGAAAGAAGTGTGGAGAATCCTCAAAGAACTAAAGGTGACCTTCCATTTAATCCTGCAATCCCTTACTAGGTAAACTACCCAGAAGAAAAAAAAATCATTTTACCACAAGGACATTTGCACTACAATGTTTATTGCAGCTCAATTCACAACTGGCAAGACAAGGAATCAACCCAAGTCCCCGTCAACCCATGAATGGATCAACAAACTATGGTTTGTGGATACCATGGAGTACTATTCAGCCATAGTAAAGAAAAGATAGAGATATAGAAAAGATAGAGACATCACATCTTTTGTGTTTACCTAGATAGAGTTGAAACACATTCTTCTTTGTAAAGTATCTCAAGAACAGGAAAACAATGTACTCAATACTAATATGAAATCAATATATAAACAACTACATATCCCTAAAAGAGAAAAACACAAATATAGTCTAGTGAGGGAGTGGGGAGAAGAGGGATAGGGATGGGGGAGGAGGGAGAGCAGATTGGTGGGATGTCATGCAATGTGCACAATGCCAGGGTGTTCAGCATGCCCCCTGGATGAAGGGCTGAGCTGCAACTTGAACTTTACCTTAGAAATGAAAAAAATGTAACTTAATCATTTTTACCCTCATATTGATCTGAAAAAAAAAAAAAACAGACTCTTCTAATCTATTCAAAAAAATTCCTCCTGTTATTGATTTCTAGTTTCTTACCACTGTGGAAAAAAAAGTTATTTGATATGATTCTCTTGTCTGACATATGATTTATAGTATAGAGCATTCCCTGTGCTTTGGAGAAGACTGTGCATTCTTCTGCTATTGAATGGGAACGCTCTGTTAGGCTCATTAGTTTAAGTCTAACGTTTTCTAATTGATTCCTTTCTCTCATGCTGCCTTCCTCTGTGACTGAGTGATATTCTCCGGTGGTGTGCTTTTAGTACTTTCTTATCGTTTTGTGTTTCTTCTATATGTTTTGCTTTGTGGGTTGTCATGAGGCTTACAGACACATCTTGTAGTTTTCCCAGGGTATTTTAAGGAGAACCCAAAAATATTTGGATTACATAAAAGTAACTGTACAGCTTTCCTTCATTCTCGTGCCTTGGTGAGCCCAAAGCCTCGCATTTCTGTGGCCTGCCTGGTAATAAGGTCAGTGTGGAGGCTGGAGCTGCTGGGGTCACTGGGCAAGCCTGAAGCCTGGGGCTACAGCACACTGCCCTGCACGGGGCAGACATGGAGGTTCTGACTGTGGCTACCTACCAACTTACAATCTGGGACCATGGAGGCACTGGGTTTTACTAGGGTGGGCCTAGTTTGAGGTCCAAAGCAATGTCTGATACTTTCCTCTCCTTCCCCCATGGAAACTGTATTTCTTTACACACTTGTTGCCTGAGGTTGGGGGAGGGATGACACACAGGTAACTTCAAACTATCCTTCCTACACTCTTTCATCATCTTTATTTATTTCTGTACTACATCCAGGTGCTATAATCTCTCATCTACTTTCCTCAGCTCTTGCAAAGTTATTGTAGTGCATGGATATTTGTTCAGATTGATGTTTCTGCATGGAGGTGAGCACTGGAGTCTGATGTGTGTTTTGTGTCAGTCGTCTTCTGACATGTTGCTGACATTCACCTTGACTGTCTGATGTGTGTTTTTCTGTGGCTTCTTTTTTTTTCACTATTATGCTTGTGAAATTCATTTGTATGTTTTATTTGAGCAGTAGCATTTTATTTTTCACTGTCACACAGTTCACCAGTGTATGACTGTACCGTAGCTCGCCTTTCCGCTGTTGACGGCCATTTGGGTTGCTGTTTGCAGTTGTTACACCAGGTGTTGACCGCTGATGGATGCTGTCCCGAGCCCAAGTGTGGTCACATTTCCTGACACTGAAGGTTGGCAACACTGATGCCGGTTTGGGCTCCTTTTGTTACAGCCTTGAGAATCTCAGGGTCAGTGACCTGTATCTTGATTTCTGCAAATCAAATATTGATATGTTGTTTTCATTATCACTCATTTCAAAAAATGTTAATACATTTTTTTGATGTTTTCTTTAACCCATCAGTAGTATGTATGTTGCCTAACTTATAAATATTTGGGGATTTTCTAGATATTCTCATATTATTAATTTCTAATTTTAATTCTAAAATTGTGGTCAGAGAACACATTCTGCACAATTTCAGTCCTTT
This sequence comes from Nycticebus coucang, assembly GCF_027406575.1. Classification (NCBI taxonomy): domain Eukaryota; kingdom Metazoa; phylum Chordata; class Mammalia; order Primates; family Lorisidae; genus Nycticebus; species Nycticebus coucang. The sequence continues at coordinate 57,768,032 of NC_069784.1, forward strand.
AAAATTTAGATATGCTTTATGGTCCACAATATGATCTATTTTGAAGACTGTTTAAGGTACAAGAATGTGTATTCTACAGTTCTTGAATATAGCAAGTCATGTTATTTCTTGGTTATAATGTTGAGTTTTTCTGAATCCTTACTGATTTTTGCTTGCTAATTCTATCAATTACTGAGAGAAGGAAGTTAAAATTACCCACTATGATTTTTATTAAGTGTATATATGCTTAGAATTGTTTTATCTTCCAGTGAAATATTATATGTTTCCTTTTATCTGTTATAATCTATCTTGTCTTAAAGTCCACTCTAATAGTAACATGTCTTTTCTCACATTATTATATCAACCTTTCTGTATCTTTATATTTCAAATGTATCCCCTGGAAATATATAGTAGGGTTCTGTTTTTTAATCCATTATGAAAAAGCTCTGCTTATAGTTGGACTCTTGAATGCAATGTGTCAATTTTCTTAGATTGATTTTTAATTTTTTTTAATACCTCTTTGGTCTTCAGCCATTGGACTAAAATAAGCCTGGAAATCTAGATATAAGCATAGGGTAGAATTCTAATTTCCAGGAGGAATCCAAGCAAAAATATAGTCCAATTTTGCTGGGGCAATTTAAGCTAACTTGCCCCTCCCCACACACATTCATTCATTACAAAATAAAAACTCTTTTTCTTTTACATCAGTCCCATGTAAGAAATGTACTTTTCATTGTAATGGACCTGTTGCTCTTTCCAGACACCTTGGGTCACTTTCATCATTTCTGTGTGACTGTGCCCTAGCTTTGGGGTACCCTCTTGTATATGAAACTTTTGAGAGATTGTCCTTGACTCTGGAGCCTTCTCACTCTCTCATCCATATGGCAAGGCAGAAATGGCTGGGAGTCCTGTGTACCACCTCCAGGGCATCCCACAGCCAGTGGCTGAAAGGTATGTGATTTCAAAAGCTCAGCTCCTGTGCCTTGGGGTGGAACAAACGGAGATGACATTTATACTCCGGAGCTCCTGGTGGGTTGAATGGGGGAAATTTGCTTAAGATCACAACCTTATTTGACTTCTTCCTCTTTCCTTTCCTGCTTCCCTACTGTTACTGAAGCACTTTCCTGGAAGCACTTCCTCAGTACTTACACACAATTCTGTGGCTCAGGTCTGCTTCTCTCTGAGAAAAAATATAAAGATCCTACTTATTCAGTTTTCTATGGGGTGTCACTTCAACCTAAGAGGCATCATCAGCTGGCTTTTGTTAAATTGACATTCTCAATGAGTCACAGGCTACTTAACTGTGCACTACAATAACTTCGCAAGAGCTGAGGAAAGTAGATGAGAGATTATAGCACCTGGATGTAGTACAGAAATAAATAAAGATGATGAAAGAGTGTAGGAAGGATAGTTTGAAGTTACCTGTGTGTCATCCCTCCCCCAACCTCAGGCAACAAGTGTGTAAAGAAATACAGTTTCCATGGGGGAAGGAGAGGAAAGTATCAGACATTGCTTTGGACCTCAAACTAGGCCCACCCTACTTAAGTTGTTTTATAAGAGTCATTAAAATAAGTGGTAGAGCCAGTATCCCAACCCAAATCTGCCTAATTTTGTGGGCCGCACTAACACTTTCCCCTTCATTGTAGCTCCTTTTTTATGGGGAAATGTATCCATATCTTTTGTTTCCTTTTTATAACTTGTTAAGTGGCTCATATATTGAAATAGTATGTATTATATGGTCTACACTTGTGTATAAAGCACCCATCTTACTAAACTGCTGTCACTAGGAGTTTAGAGGCCTGCAGGATGCCCTGCCCAGTCACAGTCCCAATCTCACCTCACCTTGAACTTGTGAAAGTCATTACATTAAGTTTTACTACATTTGTATGTATATCTAAGTGGAATAATGTTCATTATGACGACGTTTTTACATTTCTACAAATGGATTCATATTTTATGTTATCTTCTGAGCTTATTTTACTCAACAAAGTTTCTGAGATTCATCAATGTTGAAGCGTAAAAATGTTCATTAATTTTTTTTTTTTTTTTTTTTGTAGAGACATAGTCTCACTTTATGGCCCTTGGTAGAGTGCCGTGGCATCACACAGCTCACAGCAACCTCCAGCTCCTGGGCTTAAGTGATTCTCTTGCCTCAGCCTCCTGAGCAGCTGGGACTACAGGTGCCCGCCACAGCACCCGGCTATTTTTTTTGTTGCAGTTTGGCCGGGGCTGGGCCTGAACCCGCCACCCTCAGCATATAGGGCCGGTGCCCTACTCACTGAGCCACAGGTGCCGCCCAATGTTCATTAATTTTAACTGTTGTATCATAGTCTACTTCTGACAGTAGTATAGTGTACTAATGTATTGCACTGTTGGTGGTATTTGACTTGGTGGTTTTCAGGCTTTACAATGCTAGTATGAACAACTTTGTATACTTTTTTTGAACGTGTGTAATAGCTTCTCCGGAATTAGCAGAATTCCTGGATTCTAGGTTTATGTACATCATGAACTTTGCCAAGTTGCCAATGCCATTTGTTTTAGAAAATAATTGTTAAAAATTTACATCTCAGAAGGGAGGAGGGAGGATATTGGGGTGCTCTACCTCCTGGGTGTGGGACACAATTACAATAGGGACTTTACCTAACAAACGCAAACCTTGTAACTTATTAGTTTGTACCCTCATATTAATCAGAAATAAAAATACATACATAAGAAAAAATAGGCTCAGCACCCATAGCACAGCGGTTATGGCTCCAGCCACATACACTGAGGCTGGCAGGTTCGAATCCAGCCTGAGCCAGCTAAACAACAATGACAACTGCAACAAAAAATAGCCGGGTGTTGTGGTGGGCACCTGTAGTCCCAGCTACTTGGGAGGCTGAAACAAGAGAATTGCTTAAGCACAAAAGTTTGAGGTTGCTGTGAGCTGTGACGCCACAGTAGTCTACTGAGGATGACCTAGTGAAACTCTGTCTCAAAAAATAAATACATAAATAAACAATAAAACCAATTTACATCTCTAAAAGCAGTACATAAGAGTTCCTATTCCAATGTGGGAGGAGGTGGAGTATGATGGCAGACTAGACAGATGTGTAGCCCATCTCTCCCAAGTCATCAGGTGAGAGGGAGGGGGCTCTGGATCTTTTCCCCACATGGATTATTGGTGTGAATAGACAGCTGGAGATGTGCAGCGCATTGGCAAATTGCTGTATTTGAGGTGTAATTCAAAACCACGGACTCTGCTGTAAAGATTTCCCCTGCCCAGCCAGTGGCTGGTGGCCAGCAGCCGGCCCCTCCCTCACTGATGACAGCAGTTCACAGTTTGTGGGGAAACCTAATTGATGAAAATTTTGGTGAAGTGTGGATTCCTGAGCTGAGTTTGACAAATAGAAAGGTGTGCCCCTCAGAGCCACTGTGGCTATACAGCCGATGGAAAATTGAAGGGAGGGGATCCCACCTGGGAAACAGACATTTTGAATTGTCCGAAATGGCAGATACCTTTTCCCAAAACAACAGCAGTGATTAAATAGACCGGACCATTCCTGGCGGGGAATATTGATGTGGACTGGCAGTTCAGGGTGTGTGGGGGAACTGGCAGATTTCTGGACTCAAAAGTGAGACTCTGAGCCATGGAAACTGAGGAAAAGGTCTCCACACAGCAACAGTGGGAGCCAGCGGCAGCCAGCTCCTCCCCTACAGCAGATTGCAGTTGTCAGTTTGCAGGAGAACCTGGGAGCAGAGTGGAAAGATTTGTAAAGCATGGACTGCTGCACAGAGTTTGGAGGTCGGATAGGAATGCCCTCTGGAACAGAGGAGCCAAGGTTGGGCAACAGTTAGGAAACAAACTTGTATAGAAACTGCAAAAATGGCAACTGGCCAAGTAGGGTGATTACCATGGTAACAATGTAAACTGTGAATCAGGTATAAGCCTGGGAACCACTCACAGCGCCACCTGGTGTCCTGAAAGTATATTGCATTATAAATGTATTCCTACTAAAGTTGACCCCTAGGTCATATATAAAGATGTATATTTCTATATATATACATAAATAATATATTTGTGGTTGGTGCCTTTTTTCTTTTTTTTTTTTCATCCTTTTCTTGGAGGAACTATTGTTAATTTTTTTATTTTTAATTTTTTTCTTTCTTCTTTTTCAACTTTTTTAGGTACACTACTTTTTTCTTTCTTTCTCTCTTCCTCTTCTTCCCTTCTTATGGTTTCTGAGAGTGCTTACATCAGATTATTAGAGGGTTTTTTTCTTTTTCAATTATTTTACGATTATCATTATTTTTATTGTAGTTTTTTGTCTATATGTCTATGTGTTTCTGATTGTTCGTGCATCTGTGGGCTTGTGTGTATGGTAGCCTTTTTATCTGTTTATTAGCTCATTTGGTCTCAATGTATTTGGTGTTTTGCTAAATCCTTGGGTTGGCTATTTTCTCTAACTCCAATTTTCACATTTAATAAGAACAAGGGGGAATGAGGGACAATGGCTGATTGGAGCCAGCTCTCAACAGAAGCTTCAGTCTGGAGGGAGAGATAATGGCCACAAAGAACCCAAAAAAGCCGAAGGAGGGGAGCCAAGCTGAGGCATGAGATAGATAATTGCTCATCTTCCCTGCTGAGGCAAGCTTCAACTCCAAGAAACTATTTTCAGGTATAGATCTCCTCCCAAAGAGGTTGTGTGGCCATCCCCGCCCCTAAAAGAGTTGCTTGCTTACTGTGTGATCTCTACTGGTGAGCAAAAAACTGAGGTTCTCCTTCCCTACCCCACCGGAGGGAATTGCTAGAAGTTGGGAATCCTTCTCAAGAGACCCCCTTGTAGGAGTCTAGGAATTCCCTTCACTGGCAGAAAATTTGAACAAATATTTTCCTTGCCACCTTGAACCTTCAGTCTACCCCCCACCTCCAGCCTGGCAAACTAGACGTCCAACTCCTCCAAAATCCAGAATATCTGCACTTCTTGGCTAGGACCGGGCATTGCATAGACGGTGGTGGTACAGCTGTGCTGTACAGAAAGACACAGGGAAAGGTGACTGACCTGGCCCAAAAAAAGAGTATCTCAGCAGCAGACAGGCAAAGGTTCAGAAACTGCCGAAGTGCATGTACCCAAGAGGAGGCACTTCCCACCCAACTTCAGCATTAGTAGAGTGACCCTGCTGGGGTCTAACTCTGGAGAGTCATCTCCCCAACTCTGTGGCCTGCCAGAGGGAACCAGACCTCACCCTATAGGGATTCCAGAGCTCCAGAACAGCAGCAACAAAGGTGAAATGGCTGAGGGACAAATTCTTTTGCTGTCTGGATATCCTCAGGTTTGGACTGAGCTCAGGTGGAACTTTCTTCACCTGCCATTGAGCTCCTGAGGCAGGCAGAACTCAGCTTCCCCTGTTGGATGGTGGCAGACTGTGGAAACCATGAGAAGGAGGCAACGACCTCACTCTGACTCTGGTAGGCACATAGCCTGGGCATATTTGCTTACTAGACAGAACAGGGCCACAGAGACTGGTTAACAGAGACTGCCAGTAGGACTACCAGAGACTAGAGTGACCAGAGTCTAGTGGTGAAGAACGACCAAAGTGGGGTAAGAGGCATCAACCACCTGGCTCTAAACCTCCTACTGGATGGGCCTTTATGACCCCTCAGAGCACCAGAGGTACTCAAATCACATGACAGCTGCCAATAGACCACTAACATCTAGTTGCTGGACTCCTCTTGAACTCTCTGGCTAGAGAGTGGGGGCTGTTTGGGACAATTGGTCTGGAACTCTTGAACTGGACAAATTACCCGAGGACCCTCCAAGGTGGGACCCATGTTTTACTGTAGTGGGAAGGTTTGATAGTCCTCTGCCAGATATTACCAGTGGAGGAAGGGATGTCCTAGTTGCTAGTATTTCATCAAAGCTGAGACTACAACTCAGAGTTACTGATTCACTAGGATTTGACAGAGATCAGCTGAATACAAGACAGAGCCACCTACCACTACTAGACCAAGCAGGCCTCTAGAGTCACAGACTATAGTACTGTACAGGTCCTTTGCAAAATTGTAGAGGAAAAGTTGCAATCACCAATCCCAGTTCCTAGGTGAAGGGCTGGTCAACCACAATTGTAGAAGTTTCCAGTCCAATTTCACCTTACCTGCTCATCTAGCCAAACACTGAAAAACAATCATGGGGCAGAATCAGCAGGAAAACTCTGGAAACGTGAATAAACAGAACAGTTCAACTCCCCCAAGGAATGATAAACCAGCCAAACCAGAGGATCCCATTCACAAACAGATAGCAAAGATGTCTGAAATCGAATTTAAAATTTGGATCGCAAACAAGATCAACAGAATGGAAGTAAAGATGGAGGTAGAAATTGTGGGATTAATTCAGAAGATGTCTCAAGAATTCAATGAATTCAAAGACAAAATCACCAAAGATTTAGACACATTGAGAAAAGAAGTTGCAGCCTTACATGATATGAGAAATACAGTAGAATCCCTCGGTAACAGAATGGAACAGGCAGAAGAAAGGATTTCTGACATCGAAGACAAAGCTTTTGAACGATCCCAAACATTCAAAGAGGAAGAGATATGGAGAGCAAAAACAGATCATTCTCTCAGAGAGCTCTGGGATAATTAAAAAAAAAAAAAAAAAAAAAAAAAAACAATATTTGCCTTATAGGGATCCCTGAAGGTGATGAAGTAGCTTCACAAGGCACAGAGCTCCTTCTTCATGAGATTATGAAAGAGAACTTTCCAGACATGCCAAGAGATCCTGAAATCCAGACAGAAGATAATTTCAAAACCCCAGCACGAATCAACCCAAATAAGACATCCCCCAGGTACATCACAATTAACTTTACTAAAATTAATATGAAGGAGAAAATCCTAAAAGCAGCCAGATGTAAAAAAAAAAAAAAAACATAACCTACAAGGGGAAGAATATTAGAATGACTGCAGATCCCTCTGTTGAAAACTTTCAACCTAGAAGAGGGTGGTCATCAACTTTAATCTCCTATAACAAAAACATAAACCTTTGGCCAACCTAACCAGGAAAAAAAGAGTAAAATCTCTAATTTCATCAATCAGAAATGGTAAAGATGAGATAACAACAGACTCCTCAGAAATTCAAAAAATTCTTAATGAATACTACATGAAACTTTATTCTCAGAAATACCAAAATCTGAAGGAAATCGACAAACACTTGGAAGCATGCCATCTCCCAAGACTTAGCCATAATGAGATGGAAATGTTGAACTGGCCTATATCAAGTTCTGAAATAGCATCAACTATACAAAATCTCCCTAAAGAAAAGAGCCCAGGACCAGATGGCTTCACATCAGAATTCTAACAAACTTTTAAAGAGGAACTAGTACCTATATTACTCAAACTTTTCCAAAATATAGAAAAAGAAGGAATACTACCCAATACATTCTATGAAGCAAACATCACCTTGATCCCTAAACCAGGAAAAGACCCAACAAGAAAAGAAAATTATAGACCAATATCACTAATGAATATTGATGCAAAAATATTCAACAAGATCCTAGCAAACAGAATCCAGCAATACATCAAACAAATTATATACCACGACCAAGCGAGTTTTATCCCAGGGTCTCAAGGCTGGTCCAATATACGTAAATATATAAATATAATTCAGCACATAAATAAATTAAAAAACAAAGGCCATATGATTTTCTCAATTGATGCAGGAAAAGGTTTTGATAATATCCAGCATCCTTTCATGATCAGAACACTTAAGAAAATGGGTATAGAAGGGGCATTTCTTAAACTAATAAAGGCCATCTACAGCAAACCCACAGCCAATATCATATTGAATGGAGTTAAATCAAAACCATTTCCACTCAGATCAGGAACCAGGCAAGGTTGCTCATTGTGTCCACTGCTCTTCAACATTGTAATGGAAGTTTTAGCTATTGCAATTAGGTAAGAAAAGGCGATCAAGGGTATCTATATAGGGTCAGAAGAGATCAAACTTTCATTCTTCACAGATGATATGATTGTATATCTGGGAAACACCAAGGATTCTACTACAAAACTCTTAGAAGTGATCAAGGAATACAGCAATGTTTCAGGATACAAAATCAAGACCCATAAATCTGTAGCCTTTATGTACACTAACAATAGCCAAGCTGAAAAAACAATCAAGGATGCTATTCCATTTACAGTAGTGCCAAAGAAGATGAAATATCTGGGAGTTTATCTGACAAAGAACTTGAAAGATCTCTATAAAGAGAACTATGACTCTAAGAAAAGAAATAGCTGAAGGTGTTAACAAATGGAAAAACATACCATGCTCATGGCTGGGAAAAATCAACATTGTCAAAATGTCTATACTACCCAAAGCAATATACAATTTTAATGCAATCCTTACTAAAGCTCCATTGTCATACTTTAAAGATCCCAAAAAAATAATACATCATTTTATATGGAGTCAGAAAAAACCTCGAATAGCCAAGACATTACTCAGAAATAAAAACAAAGCAGGAGGAATCACGCTACCAGACCTCAGACTATACTACAAGTCAATAGTGATCAAAACAGCATGGTACTGGCACAAAAACAAAGAGGTAGACGTATGAAACAGAATAGAGAACCAAGAGATGAATCCAGCTACTTACCATTATTTGATCTTTGACAAGCCAATTAAAAACATTCAGTGTGGAAAAGATTCCCTATTTAACAAATGGTGCTGGGTGAACTGGCTGGCAACCTGTAGAAGACTGAAACTGGACCCACACCTTTCACCTATAACTAAGATAGAATCTCACTGGATTAAAGATTTAAACTTAAGACATGAAACTATAATGTACTTGAAGAAAGTGTAGGGAAAACACTTGAAGGATTCAGCCTGGGCAAATTTTTATGAGGAGGACCCCCTGGGCAATTGAAGCTGCATCAAAAATACACTACTGGGACCTGATGAAACTAAAAAGCTTCTGCACAGCCAAGAACACAGTAAGTAGAACAAGCAGATAGCCTTCAGAATGAGAGAAGATATTTGCAGGATATGTCTCCGACAAAGGTTTAATTACCAGAATCCACAGTGAACTCAAACGTATTAGCAAGAAAACAACAAGTGATCCCATTGCAAGTGGGGCAAGGGACTTGAAGAGAAACTTCCCTAAAGAAGACAGGCACACAGCCTACAGACACATGAAAAAATGCTCATCATCCTTAACCATCAGAGAAATGCAAATCAAAGCTACTTTAAGATATCATCTAACTCCACTAAGATTTAGCCCATATCACAAAATCCCAAAACCAGAGATGTTGGCGTGGATGTGGAGAAAAGGGAACACTTCTACACTGCTGGTGGGAATGCACACTAATACATTCCTTTTGGAAGGATGTTTGGAGAACACTTAGAGGTCTAAAAATAGACCTGCCATTCGATCCTATAATTCCTTTACTGGGTATATACCCAGAAGACCAAAAATCACATCATAACAAAGATACATGTACCAGAATGTTTATTGCAGCCCAATTTGTAATTTCTAAGTCATGGAAGAAGCCCAAGTGCCCATTGACCCACGAATGGGTTAACAAATTGTGGTACATGTATACCATGGAATATTATGCAGCTTTAAAGAAAGATGGAGACTTTACCTCTTTCATGTTTACATGGATGGAGCTGGAACATATTCTTCTTAGCAAAGTATCTCAAGAATGGAAGAAAATGTATCCAATGTACTCAGCCCTACTATGAAGCTAATTTATAGCTTTCATATGAAGGCTATAGCACAAGAATATGGGGAAAGGGCCAAGGGAGGGGAAGGAAGGGGGGGAGGTTGGGGTGGAGGGAGGGTAATTGGTGGGGCCACACCTACGGTGCATCTTAGAATGGGTACAGGCGAAACTTACTAAATGCAGAATTCAAATGTCTTCATACAATAACTAAGAAAATGTCATGAAGGCTATGTTGAACAGTTTGATGAGAATATTACAGATTGTATATGAAACCAGTACATTGACTGCACTAATGTACACAGCTATGATTTAATTAAAAAAAAATAACCATTAGGTTATTGGGCAGAGAAGCATATTCAGGGAACACATGTTCTGGCTGAATCAGGAGAGCAGAAGGGGACAAGACAGGGAGCAGGTGCAGAAAAGGAGGTCTCGGTGCTGACTGTGATGGGATTCGGGTGCCAACACAGGAAGTTTCGATTTTATCTTGTGGGTAATAGGCACCCAAGGGCCTGACAGGTCAGATGTGCTTTTTGTTTGTTTGATTGTTTTCTTCTGTTTTTAGAGCAAGATCACAACATAAGCAGTTTGAGAAATGAAGAGTCAATTATGTGACTATTAAAGCAGCTGGGTGAGAATAACAAGAGTATCAATCAGGCCATACCATGGGAAAATTAGGGAGAGATCATACTCGGGAGACATTTCTAAGCTCAAAATCCTAAAGCTTGCAGCTAATTGATTGTAAATAATAGGTAGTATGAATTATAGCCTATTATGCTCTTGACTGCTAATAGGCACGTCACCTGCATTATCTCCTAATAATTGGCACTGCCTTCATGCCAGCCTTAGATTTCACCTGTAATCCCATTTTGCAGATTAGGAAACAGGCTTAGATTTGACCTCAATTCTATCCAGATACAAAGTATAAGTGCTGAGCCAGCAACAATACTGCCTTCCACATTGGATGCGGATGAAGAAGAGGGGAAGAGGTGACAAGGGATCTTCCAGCTCAGAAAAGGCTTTTGAAGAAAGGAGGAACATGCTGCCAGCATGTGAGAGCTGGAAGGGACACTGTGGAGCCCACCTCACAAGGGGTCTGCACCTCAGAGAAGGATCGTGGCTGGACACACAGAACTAGGTGTTGTCAATATGCAGGAAATAAAACTATGGTGACAGATGAGATAATCTGTGGAAAGGCAGAGGATATAGAGAAGAGAGCAGAGCTGTGGGAAATCTTGGTATTCCAAGGAGTTAGAGGGAAAGAACCTAAAGAGGAGGGGGGTAAGAGGCAGGCAGAGAGGCAGGGGGAGTCAGGAGCAGCCCCGGCCACCTTGTTTCCTCTGCTAAAGAAAAATTTATATCATCTGCAAAGCCAGATTCAGAATGCAACCCCAATGGTCAATCAAATGAACAAAAAACTCACCTGAATTCTGTTCTCTGCTACCTCCCCAAGACAAAATTTTAATGAAAACATTGAAAGTATATCTATCTGGGGCTGATCTCTCAGAACTTTCACTTTTCGTACTTTTTGCAGAAGAGCTTCTATTTCTGTATTTAGGACAGAGCCCTGAAAATAACAAAACCACTTGCCCAGTGCCACACTAAGTTATGAGGATGCTGTCAGAATGGGTTTCCAAGTCCAAACAGAGCTCTCTGACAACCGGGACCATCTCACCTCCCTTCACAGAAACCCTTCTGCTCCCCCATTCTGTGACAGTCACCAATCACACATCTCAGCTGCGGGGGTTCTAGATCAGCCGTGTCCAGCAGAAATACAGTGTGAGCCACAAATGAAAGCCACAGATACTCAGAGGTTTACAGATTAGAAAGGAAAAAATAGAACTGTCCGTGTTTGTTTGTTTTGGAGAAAACCCCAAACAAACAAACAAAAAAAAAACTCCTAAATTTAGCCATCACAATTAGGGAAGAAAAGGCGATCAAGGGTATCCATACAGGGTCAGAAGAGATCAAACACCCTCTTCGCAGATAATATGGTTGTATACCTGGAAAACACCAGGGATTCTACTACAAAACTCTTAGAAGTGATCAACGAATACAGCAGCATCTCAGGTTACAAAATCAACATTCATATATCGGTAGCTTTTATACATACCAACAATAGCCAATCTGAAAAAACAGTTAAGGACTCTATTCCATTCACAGTAGTGCCAAAGAAGATGAAATATTTGGGAGTTTATCTAACAAAGGATGTAAAAGATCTCTAAAAAGAGAACTATGAAACTCTAAGAAAAGAAATAGCTGAAAATGTTAACAAATGAAAAAACATACCATGCTCATGGCTGAGAAGAATCAACATTGTTAAAATGTCCACACTGCCCAAAGCAATATACAATTTTAATGCAATCCTTATTAAAGCTCCACTGTCATACTTTAAAAATCTTGAAAAAATAATACTTCGTTTTATATGGAATAAGAAAAAACCTCGAATAGCCAAGACATTACTCAGAAATAAAAACAAAGCAGGAGGAATCACGCTACCAGACCTTAGACTATACTACAAATTGATAGTGATCAAAACAGCATGGCACTGGCACAAAAACAGAGAAGTAGATGTCTGGAACAGAATAGAGAACCAAGAATGAACCCAGCTACTTTACATTATTTGATCTTTGACAAGCCAATTAAAAACATTCAGTAGGGGAAAGATTCCCTATTTAACAAATGGTGCTGGGTGAACTGGCTGGCAACCTGTAGAAGACTGAAACTGGACCCACACCTCTCACCATCAACTAAGATAGACTCTCACTGGATTAAAGATTTAAACTTAAGACATGAAACTATAAAAATACTAGAAGAGAATGCAGGAAAAACCCTTGAAGAAATCAGTCTGGGCGAGTATGTTATGAGGAGGACCCCCCGGGCAATAGAAGCAGCTTCAAAAATACACTACTGGGGCCTGATCAAACTAAAAAGCTTCTGCACAGCCAAGAACACAGCAAGTAAAGCAAGCAAACAGCCCTCAGGATGGGAGAAGATATTTTCAGGTTATGTCTCCAACAAAGGTTTAATAACCAGAATCCACAGAGAACTCAAACATATAAGCAAGAAAAGAGCAAGTGATCCCATCATAGGCTGGGCTAGGGACTTGAAGAGAAACTTCTCTGAAGAAGACAGGCGCACAGCCTACAGACATATGAAAAAATGCTCATCATCTTTAATCATCAGAGAAATGCAAATCAAAACTACTTTGAGATATCATCTAACTCCACTAAGATTAGCCCATATCACAAAATCCCAAGACCAGAGATGTTGGCATGGATGTGGAGAAAAGGGAACACTTCTACACTGCTGGTGGGAATGCAAATTAATACATTCCTTTTGCAAAGATGTTTGGAGAACACTTAGAGATCTAAAAATAGATCTGCCATTCAATCCTATAATTCCTCTACTAGGCATATACCCAGAAGACCAAAAATCACATCATAACAAATATATTTGTACCAGAATGTTTATTGCAGCCCAATTCAGAATTGCTAAGTCATGGAAAAAGCCCAAGTACCCATCGACCCATGAATGGATTAATAAATTGTGGTATATGTACACCATGGAATATTATGCAGCCTTAAAGAAAGATGGAGAGTTTACCTCTTTCATGTTTACATGGATGGAGCTGGAACATATTCTTCTTAGTAAAGTATCTCAAGAATGGAAGAAAAGGTATCCAATGTACTCAGCCCTACTATGAAACTAATTTATGGCTTTCATGTGAAAGCTATAACCCAGTTATAACCTAAGAATAGGGGGAAGAGGGGGAGGGAGGGGAAGGGGGGAGGATGGGTGGAGGGAGGGTGATTGGTGGGATTACACCTGCGGTGAATCTTACAAGGGTACATGTTGAACTTAGTAAATGTAGAATATAAATGTCTTAACACAATAACTAAGAAAATGTCGGGAAGGCTATGTTAAACAGTGTGATGAAAATGTGTCAAACAGTCTATAAAACCAGTGTATGATGCCCCATGATTGCATTAATGTACACAGCTATGATTTAATAATAAAAAAAAACTCCTGGGAACTTGCAAATGTAGCAAGGTCACAGCAGGCAACATTAATAAACAAAAGTCAGTTGCTTTTCTATGTACCAGTAACAAACAACTGCAGTTTGAGAGTTAAATTAATACATTTATAATAGACCAAACACAATAAAATACTTAGGTATGACTCTAACTAAAAATGTACAGGATTTATATGCAGAAAACTACAAAACTCCAATGAAGTAAAAGAAAATCTGAGCAAATGGAGAGATGTTCTGTGTTCATAGATGGAAAGACTCAATATTTTGAAGATGTGGATTCCTTTCAAGTTGATCTATAGATTTAATGCAACCCCATTCAGAATCTTACAATATAAATACTCTGCCCTCAAGGAAGTAGAACATAACTCCCAACTCCTTTAATTATGGAAAGCACACGTGACTTTCTTCCAAAAAGAGGGGGTAAAAGTAACTTTATAGTGGAGAATCCTGAAAAACACTATCAGCCAGATTATCAAGGTCAGTGTCAACAGTGAGGTCATGCTAATAAGATGTGCCTTGACATGATGTGATGTAACTTTGCTTCTGTGGTCTTTCTTCCAAAAGCCCATAACCCCACCCTCATCATAAGAAACATCAGACAAATCCTGATTGAGGGATATTTTACAAAATGCCTAACCCAGTAATTCCAAAAATTATCAAGGCCATCAAAAACAAGGGCTGCCTAAGAAACTGTCACAGTCAAGGACCCTGAAATGACATGACAACTAAATGCAGTGCAGTGTCCTGGAGACTCTGGAACAGAAAAGGACATGAGTACAGAACTAAGATAGTCTGAATGGAGTGTGGACTTCTGCTAATAACAGTGTATTACCAAAGGGTCATTCATGACAAATGTACCACACTAATGTAAGACGTAGCAGGGGAACTGGCTGCAGGGCATATGCAGACTCTCTCAGTAATTTTTCTATAAATCTAAACTGTTCTAAAATATACATTTTATTTTTTAAACATTTTAAATAAAATTAAACAGATGAAATTAATTTTAATAATACTTATTTAACCCAACATATCCAAAATGGCATCATTAGAGTCCTTAACTGTTTTTTCGGCTTGACTATTATTGGTATATATAAAAGCTACTGATTTGTGAGTATTGATTTTGTATCCTGAGATGCTACTGTATTCCTTGGTCACCTCTAAGAATTTTGTGGTTAAGTCCCGGAAAAGAACAAGTAATCCCATTTCACTATGGGCAAGGAACTTGAATCGAAGCTTCCCTGAAGATAAGCACATGGCCTACAGACACAGGAAAAAATGCTCATCATCTTTAATCATCAGAGAAATGCAAATCAAAACCACTTTGAGATATCATCTAACTCCAGTAAGAGTGGCTCACATAACAAAATCCCAAAACTACAGATGTTGGTGTGGATGTGGAGAAAAGGGAACACTTTTCCACTGCTGGTGAAAGTGCAAGCTAACATGTCCCTTTTTGAAAGAAGTATGGAGAATACTCAGGGATCTAAAAGTAGACCTGCCATTTGATCCTGCAATTCCTCTACTACGTGTATAGCCAAAAGACTAAAAATCACTTTATAACAATAATATTTGCACCAGATTGTTCATTGCAGCTCAATTCATAATAGCCAAGTCATGGAAGAAGCCCAAGTGCCCATCAACCCATGAATGGATTAATAAATTGTGGTGTATGTATACCATGGAATACTATGCAGCCTTAAAAAAAGATAGAGACTTCACCTTTTTTACATTTACATAGATGGAGCTGGAACATATCCTACTTAGTAAAATATCTCAAGAATGGAATAAAAAATATCCCATGTACTCAGTACTATTATGAAACCAATTTGCAATCACTCACACTTTCATATGAAGAATAGATCACAACTATGGCCCAAGATGAAGGAGGAAGGAAGGGGATGGGAGGGGAGGGGGGAGGTCAAATCGAGGGAGCATGAATGGTGGGATCACACCTATGGTGCATAATACAAAGGTACATGTTGGATCTATTAGTATAGAGTATAAATGTCTTAACACAATAATTAAGTAAATGAGATGAGGTATATATTAACCAGTGTGATGTAAGCGTTCCTAATTCTATATAAAATCAGCACATTGTACCCCATAAATGCATTAATGTATACCTAAAAAAAAGTGGATAAAAATATTATTTCTGGTAAGTACAGTATTTTCTCTGAGTCTTTTTTAAGAATAATTAAAATTTTATTATACAACTAAAAAAATGGCATCACTTAACTTGTAACCAATATGAAAAGTTTATTAGTTCTATATTTTCCATACTAAGTCCTCAAAATCCAGTTTATGTTTATAGACATTTCTTTTTTCTCTTATTTATTTTTTATTTTCAATCGTCATGGGTACATGATAGTTGTACATATTTATGGAGCACATGTGATATTTTGATGCAGACATATAATGTGAATTAATCAAATCAGGGTGATTGGAATATCCATCGCCTCAACCATTTATCACTTCTTTGTGTTAGTAATATTCTAATTCCTCTCTTTTAGTTATTTTAAAGTATACCCTAACTTATTGTTGACTATAGCTACTTCATCATGCTGTCAAATATTGTTCATTCTATGTATCTGACTACATTTCTGCCATTCCCTCTTTGTCCCCTCCTTCCACTACCATCCCCAACCCCTGGTAGTACATTTCAGTTCTGACTAGCTGCACTGCAAGTGCCTGGTACCCACATTTGGCTCACAGCTATTACAGAGTACAAAGTACAGGTCTAGATTGATGGCTTATTGCCATATCTACATTGTCTATCCCAACCCCAAGAAAAGATGGTTGTCGGAGCATCGGAGAACAAAGGAAGATGGTTGTCATCAAGCAAATGCAGAGCTGTGGATTATTTGTCCCCAGCTGCACATTCTTTGACATTCCATAGGCCTCACATAGCAGAAGTGGGTGTTCCCATCTCTTTCTCCAGTAGACTAGACTCCACCAGGGAAGAGGCCTTATCTTATTCATCTGCAGCCCAACTTCAGGAACAGATACTAGACTCCACCAGGGAAGAGGCCTTATCTTATTCATCTGCAGCCCAACTTCAGGAACAGGAACATAGAAGGCACTCAATAAATGTTTATTAAATGACATATCTGAGTGTACCATAACATGCCCCAAACTCTAGCAAAATGTCCCTGCCTCTCATTCTTCAAAACACAACCCTTCTCCAAGTTCACTTGGCCACAAGAGCACAGAGGTCCTATGAAAATGCAGAGATAAAAATAGAGTCTTCTCTACCGCAACCCACTGGCCGTCATTTCCTAGACTCTTCCGTTGATGCCCTCTTGTAAGTCAAATTTACTAACTTCCGGCTTTCAGATGGCAACATACAGGATTAGTCCATTACAAGGTGCAATTACTGTAAGTGCGAAGGTAGAAGTATGCAGAGAATGGCAGGGTGGTGCATAAAGATGCTTCCTGGGCGATCTGGTGCCTGAAATTAACCTGAAATCAGGGGTAGGAATGAACTATACAAGGATAGAGAGATGTGCATTTATGAGCAAAAGAGACAGATCATCAGAACCTCAGAAGGCTGCAAGCTGTCCGCAGGGTGGCTGCAACAGCATGGGAGTCAAACACTGGCAAGAGATTAGGCAGAGGAGGTCAGAGAGGACCTGGACACCTGGAACTGCAGCTTCTCAGTAGTGTGCAACACCAGTAAACAGTTTTAGCTGTAGACTGATAAAGCAATCTAAGTAGGATTAAAAGATCATGATGGTCACAATATGGAGATTGATCTAAAAAGATGAGACAGTGGAGGTACTGGTTACAAGGACATAGCATGACTCAAGGCACTAAAGAGATGAAGAACATTTGATAGAATTGATAAAAAAAAAAAAAGCTTTGGGGATAAACTCAGGGACAAAGGGAGAGAATTGTTAAGAAGACAAAGGGAAAAAAAGGTGAGTAATGGCTCTGAATCTCAGAGTTTCAGCTCTGGGCATTTAGAGGTTAAAGTGCCCGGGGATATCCAAGAGATGCCCGAGGTGAGCACAACAGATGTATCCTGTGCTCTCGGGAGAGCTCCAGGCTGGTCTCGGAGTCATCAGAATACTGGGGACACCACCCTGGGGAAGTACATGGAAAGAGTACCTAATGACTGGGTGGGGAGGAAGGAGCCCAAAAGAGGAACTAAGCAAAATCATGAAGAGAAGAAAAATCTGGAAAGCATATTGTCATGAGAGTCACAGAAAGGAAAGGTTTCAAAAATATCTAAGAGAGTGATCAGGAATGTCAGACTCAGTAGGACTGGAAACTGTCCTCCTGGTCCTGGCTTCTGTGAGCCCTTAGGAAATCAAGTGGGAGTTGTTCCGGTGGAGCAAGGCTGCAGTGCAGAGTAAATGAGAAGTGGCAAAGAGGACAGTCCTGCCACAGATGTGCGTGAAAAAAATAGAAGAGAGATTAGAAAGTAACGAGAAAAAGAAGTCATGTTAAAACAGATTTGTTGGGATTTAATAGAGGAAGATGGCAGCCGAGTAACAGCTTCCTTGCATCTGGGCACCGTGAGTCTGGGGAGATAGGACTCCAGACATCTCTGGATGGTGAGATCTGCCTATAATCATCCTTGTGAGGATACAGGGAGTCAGCGAGAGACTTCTGGACCCCAAGAGGAGGACTAAAACAGCAGAAAACCGGCAAGTGGTCGCGTGTGTTCAATCGGTCTAAACCTGCCAGCAACTGTAAGTAGTAAGTCAGTAGCAGTGAGACTGAAACCGGAAAGCCCTTACCTGTGAACTGTTTTGGTGTCTTTGGACTTGGCACTCAGTTGAACTGCCTTGGGGAGAGCCTGACCAGGAGTGCGGAGAACTTTGGTTGTCTAGGGCCCCAGTTTGAGCCACTGAGCCAGACGGAGCTAATAGTGTTTGGCAGTGGGCCACAGGGAGCCACTGTGAGTGATCTGCCCCAGCAAGCTACGCCCTCAGGGTCGCAGAGCAAGAATCGGGCAGAAGCTGGTAACCCAGGGACTGAGTAGCCTAAGGGCAGGGTCTGAGCTGCCTTACAGCCCTAACCCTCACGGGCAGAGTGAGACCAGTTTTGGCACACTGGGTAAGTGGATAGCCACTTCAGCAGTGATTCCAGTGACAAGCACTTTCCTGGGAAAGCTTCTACTCAGCAAGTTTACAAGCTCAAAGTGCCTTTTAAGAGGGCTGAAGAGAGATTTAGGGTGTCTACCTCCTGGGGTTTGAGAAATCAGCAGCCTCCAGTCGTATCAGCACTGTGATTAACGCTCACACCACAGAAGACCACGTGTAGCCCAGACAATATTCAGCAACATATACATACTGCTTTGTTTTGGGTTGTGTTTTTTTTTTTTTTCTGTTTTTTTTGGTTTGGCTATTTTTCTGTTTATTATTATGTTTGTTGATGTTGTTTTGTTTTTTAATTTCAACCTTTTCCATACAGATTTTTTTCTTTCTCAGTTTTTCTAGTGCAATTATAATTTCCCATTGCTGCCTTTTTCAATAACTAGAACTTCAATTTTGCTAGTGTTTCTACCACTATTATTTGGTTTTTCACCCAATTTTATCCAGTAAAATTTTCTGTTTGCTTGTTTTGGTTTGATTTATAGCATTCTTGTCTATCCTCTCTACTTGGTGGAGGTGGGGTACTGTGTCTGACCAGGTTAGCAAGGAGCTGCTGAACTAAAGGGAACCACCCAACTGGTCACCCCCAGAAGGTGGGGTTTTTAAGGTTGTGTCAAAGTACCCTACTGTACACCTATATTGCTCTGTCTCCCTCTTTCTATGCCTCTCTTCTTTTTGTCAGTATTCCTTTTACCCACCCCCTCTCCTTTCTCTATTTTCTTTTTCATTTTCGCTCGTTCCTCCTTTCTTTCATCCCTTTCTTGCTCTTCAACGTTCTCATCCTTCTGCTCCTGTACCAAAAGGATTCATCGAAACCTTAGTCCACAGGCACCAGAACTTAAAGAGCAAGAGGAAGTGAAAGGAAAATTAGGGCAATAAAACAGATAAGAGAAATCACTCATGAGGAACAATCAGCAGAAAACTCCAGGCAACATGAAGAACCAGTCCAGAACAACCCCGCCAAGGGACCATGAGGTAGCTACTGCAGAGGATTCCACCAATAAAAAAAATGTTAGAAATGACAGAAAGGGAATTTAGAATACACATGATGAAAACAATGAAAGAAATGATGGAAACAATGAAGGAAACTGCTAATAAAGTGGAAAATAACCAAAAGGAAATCCAAAAACAGAATCAAATCAGAGATGAATGATATGAAGAATATAGAAAGGATATAGCAGAGCTGGAGGAAATGAAACAGTCAATCAGGGAACTTAAAGATGCAATGGAAAGTATCAGCAACAGGTTAGACCATGCAGAAGAAAGAATTTCAGAGGTAGAAGACAAAGTTCTTCAGATAACTAAGATAGTAAAAGAGGCAGAAAAGAAGAGAGAGAAAGAAGAACATTCACTGTCAGAATTATGGGACTTTATGAAGCATTCCAACATATGAGTTATAGGAATCCCAGAAGGGAAAGAAGAATGCTCCAGAGGAATGGAAGCCATACTAGAGAATATTATAAAAGAAAATATTTCCCAAATATCACCAAAAATTCTGACACACTGCTTTCAGACGGATATTGGAACCCAGGTTGCCTCAACTCTAACCGAACTTCTCCAAGACACATTGTGATGAACCTGTCCAAAGTCAAGGCAAAAGAAACAATTCTGCAAGCTGCCAGGAGTAAGCGCCAGTTGACCTACAGGAGCAAATCCATCAAAGTGACCACAGACTTCTCTAATGAAACTTTCCAAGCAAGAAGACAATGGTCATCTACCTCTAATCTACTTAAACAGAACAATTTCCAGCCCAGGATTCTGTACCCTGCTAAGCTAAGGTTCAAAATTGACAGAGAAATAAAATCATTTACGGACATACAAACATTGAGGAAATTCGCCACAACAAGACCAGCTCTACAGGAAATACTTCAACCTGTTCTACACACTGACCAACCACAATGGATCAGCAGCAAAGTAAAAACTCAGAAATTAAAGGACAGAACCTAACCTCCACACTGATGCAAAAGACAAAACTAAGCAATGGATTCTTACAAAATAATATGAATAGAATACTACTACACTTATCAATTATCTCAATAAATGTTAATGGCTTGAATTCTCCACTGAAGAGACATAGATTGGCTGACTGGATTAAAAAACACAAGCTATCCATCTGCTGTCTGCAAGAAACACACCTGGCTTCAAAAGACAAATTCAAACTCTGAGTCAAGGGTTGGAAGACAATTTTTCAGGTAAATGGAATTCAGAAGAAAAGAGGAGTTGCAATCTTATTTTCAGATACATGTGGATTTAAAGCAACTAAAGTCAAAAAAGACAAAGATGGTCACTTTATATTGGTCAAGGGAAAAATACAACAAGAAGACATTTCAATTCTAAATATTTATGCACCCAATTTAAATGCTCCCAGATTCTTGAAACAGACCTTACTCAGTCTGAGCAATATGATATCTGATAATACCATAATAACAGGGGACTTTAACACTCCTCTTACAGAGGTGGACAGATCCTCTAAACAGAAATTAAACAAAGATATAAGACATTTAAATGAGACCCTAGAACAACTGTGCTTGATAGACGCATATAGAACACTCCACCCCAAAGATAAAGAATATACATTCTTCTCATCACCCCATGGAACATTCTCCAAAATTGATCATATCCTGGGACACAAAACAAATATCAACAGAATCAAAAGAATTGAAATTTTACCTTGTATCTTCTCAGACCATAAGGCACTAAAGGTGGAACTCAACTCTAACAAAAACGCTTGACCCCAAACAAAGGCATGGAAATTAAACAACCTTCTGTTGAATAACAGATGGGTGCAGGAAGAAATAAAACAGGAAATCATTAACTTCCTTGAGCATAACAACAATGAAGACACAAGCTACCAAAACCTGTGGGCTATTGCAAAAGCAGTTTTGAAAGGAAAATTTATCGCTTTAGATGCCTACATTCGAAAAACAGAAAGAGAGCACATCAACAAACTCACAAGCCATATTATGGAATTGGAAAAAGAAGAACGATCTAAGCCTAAACCCAGTAGAAGAAAAGAAATATCCAAAATCAAATCAGAGATCAATGAAATTGAAAACAAAAGAATCATTCAGAAAATTAATGAAACATGAAGTTGGTTTTTTGAAAAAATAAATAAAATAGATAAACCATTGGCCAGCCTAACGAGAAATAGAATAGTAAAATCTCTAGTAACCTCAATCAGAAATGATAAAGGGGAAATAACAACTGATCCCACAGAGATACAAGAGATCATCTCTGAATATTACCAGAAACTCTATGCCCAGAAATTTGACAATGTGAAGGAAATGGATCAATATTTGGAATCACACCCTCTCCCTAGACTTAGCCAGGAAGAAATAGAGCTCCTGAACAGACCAATTTCAAGCACTGAGATCAAAGAAACAATAAAAAATCTTCCAACCAAAAAATGCCCTGGTCCAGATGGCTTCACTCCAGAATTCTATCAAACCTTCGAGGAAGAGCTTATTACTGTACTGTAGAAATTATTCCAAAAAACTGAGGAAGAAGGAATCTTCCCCAACACATTCTATGAAGCAAACATCACCCTGATACCAAAACCAGGAAAAGACCCAAACAAAAAGGAGAATTTCAGACCAATCTCACTCATGAACATAGACGCAAAAATTCTCAACAAAATCCTAGCCAATAGATTACAGCTTATCATCAAAAAAGTCATTCATCATGATCAAGTTGGCTTCATCCCAGGGATGCAAGGCTGGTTTAACATACGCAAGTCTATAAACGTTATCCACCATATTAACAGAGGCAAAAATAAAGATCACATGATCCTCTCAATAGATGCAGAAAAAGCATTTGATAAAATCCAGCATCCTTTTCTAATTAGAACACTGAAGAGTATAGGCATAGGTGGCACATTTCTAAAACTGATCGAAGCTATCTATGACAAACCCACAGCTAATATTTTACTGAATGGAGTAAAACTGAAAGCTTTTCCTCTTAGAACTGGAACCAGACAAGGTTGTCCTCTGTCACCTTTACTATTCAACATAGTGCTGGAAGTTCTAGCCAATACAATTAGGCAAGACAAGGAAATAAAGGGAATCCGAATGGGAGCAGAGGAGGTCAAACTCTCCCTCTTTGCTGATGACATGATCTTATACTTAGAGAACCCCAAAGACTCAACCACAAGACTCCTAGAAGTCATCAAAAAATACAGTAATGTTTCAGGATATAAAATTATTGTCCACAAGTCAGTAGCCTTTGTATACGCCAATAACAGTCAAGATGAGAAGCTAATTAAGGACACAACTCCCTTCACCATAGTTTCAAAGAAAATGAAATACCTAGGCATATACCTAATGAAGGAGGTGAAGGACCTCTATAAAGAAAATTACGAAATCCTCACAAAGGAAATAGCAGAGGACATTAATAAATGGAAGAACATACCATGCTCATGGATGGGAAGAATCAACACTGTTAAAATGTCTATACTTCCCAAGGCAATTTACCTATTCAATGCCATTCCTATCAAAATAACAACATCGTACTTTCAAGATTTGGAAAAAAAAGGTTCTGCATTTTGTATGGAACCAGAAAAAAAACCCGTATAGCTAAGGCAGTTCTCTGTAATAAAAATAAAGCTGGGAGCATCAGCATACCAGATTTTAGTCTGTACTACAAAGACATAGTGCTCAAGACAGCATGGTACTGGCACAAAAACAGAGACATAGACACTTGGAATCGTATTGAAAACCAGGAAATGAAACTAACATCTTACAACCACCTAATCTTTGATAAACCAAACAAGAACATACCTTGGGGGAAAGACTCCCTATTCAATAAACGGTGTTGGGAGAACTGGATGTCTACATGTTAAAGACTGAAACTGGACCCACACCTTTCCCCACTCACAAAAATTGATTCAAGATGGATAAAGGACTTAAATTTAAGGCATAAAACAATAAAAATCCCCAAAGAAAGCATAGGAAAAACACTGGAAGATATTGGCCTGGAGAAAGACTTCATGAAGAAGACTGCCATAGCAATTGCAACAACAAAAATAAACAAATGGGATTTCATTAAACTGAAAAGCTTCTGTACAGCTAAGGAGACAACAACCAAAGCAAAGAGACAACCTACACAATGGGAAAGGATATTTGCATATTTTCAATCAGACAAAAGCTTGATAACTAGGATCTATAGAGAACTTAAATTAATCCACATGAAAAAAGCCAACAATCCCATATATCAATGGGCAAGAGACATGAATAGAACCTTCTCTAAAGATGACAGACGAATGGCTAACAAACACATGAAAAAATGTTCATCATCTCTATATATTAGAGAAATGCAAATCAAAACAACCCTGAGATATCATCTAACCCCAGTGAGAATGGCTCACATCACAAAGTCTCAAAACTGCGGATGCTGGCGTGGATGTGGAGAGAAGGGAACACTTTTACACTGCTGGTGGGACTGCAAACTAGTACAACCTTTCTGGAAGGAAGTATGGAGAAACCTCAAAGCACTCAACCTAGACCTCCCATTTGATCCTGCAATCCCATTACTGGGCATCTACCCAGAAGGAAAGAAATCCTTTTATCATAAGGACACTTGTACTAGACTGTTTATTGCAGCTCAATTTATAATCGCCAAAATGTGGAAACAGCCTAAATGCCCACCAACCCAGGAATGGATTAACAAGCTGTGGTATATGTATACCATGGAATACTATTCAGCTATTAAAAAAAATGGAGACTTTACATCCTTCGTATTAACCTGGATGGAAGTGGAAGACATTATTCTTAGTAAAGTATCACAGGAATGGAGAAGCATGAATGCTATGTACTGAATTTTGATATGAGGACAATTAATGACAATTAAGGTTATGGGGGGGAGGAAAAGCAGAAAGAGGGACAGAGGGAGAGGGGTGCAGCCTTGGTGTGTGTCACACTTTATGAGGGCAAGACATGATTGCAAGAGGGACTTTGCCTAACAATTGCAATCCGTGTAACCTGGCTTATTGTACCCTCAATGAATCCCCAACAATAAAAAAAAAAAAAACAGATTTGTTGGGGTGGGGTGTTTTTTTTTTTTTCTTTTTCAGTTTGTTTCAGGATGAAAGAATCTTGGGTACATTTGTAGACTATGGGAATGGAGAGGAGAAAAGGCATATGAAGATACATTCAATAAATTCATTCTGCAAATATTTGTTGAATGCCCACTATGTACCAGACCTTTTTTGAGGTACTGATACTACCACAGAAACTAAGACACCTAGAAATCCCTAGTCCCCATCACCACCGTGGAACTCACAGTCTAGTTGGTGGAGATAAACAAAATGAATAAGTCAAATGTATAGTATAAGAGACGGTGCAATAAAACAGAGGAAGGAGATGGTGCTGGCAGGAAGGAGTGCTGCAACTGTGGATGAGGCGGCCAGAAAAGGCCTCACCAAAAAAGCCACCGAAAGGCAGTTGAGTAAAAGCCTATAGGATGTGACAGAGGGAGCTGTGTGAGTATCTGAAGGAAAATCGTTGCAGTCAGAGGGAACAGCAGAACAAGAACTCTGAGGCAGGAGAGTGCCTGGAGTGGTCAGGGAGCACCAGGGAGGCCTGTGAGGCTGGAGAACAGTGACAGAGAAGGAACAGAAGATGCAACAGAGGGAAACAGGCAGCTGGATCGCAGAGGATCATTTAGGCCATAGAAAGGACCTTGGCTCCTTCCTCTGAGTGACCTAGGAAGCCATCAGAGGTCCTGAGCAGAAGAGAGACAGGATCTGCTTGAATTCTAACAGCATCTCTCTGGCCTCTGGCTGGAAATAGTCTCAAGGACGGCAGAATCAGGGGGACAATGCAGGAGGCTGTCCAGGGCCAATCTTGGCTCCCTTCCAGCTCTCCTCAAACCCGCCTGCCAGCCCAGCAGCTTCAGGGAGTTAGGGCACACCCAGACCCTTTCTTAGACCCCGAAGCATTTTAGACATGAAAAATGCCCAAATCACCTGTTTCAACCCCACTGTGTTACAGAAGATACTGCAGCCACAATATCTATGGAGCTACCATTGTGTTCCAGAGTGCCTGACACCATGAGAAGCTGAAGAGACACTAGGGAGGTCCCTGACCTCAAGTAAGTACAGAATTAAAGATGCCCTTCCAAATGGTGCAGGTGAAAGGGTCAAGTTTCTGAATCAGGATATGGGGGGAAGGTTGCACTCCTTTAGTCTGGGAACTGAACAGTGAATAGAAATTGGGCAGGAAAAGAGATGGAGGTGAGGGAGCATTCTGGGCAGAGGAAACTGTGTGTGGAGGCCCATAGCCCTGGCCAGAGGGCCCTGCACCAATGGGACCCTGTCTCACCACACAGGGGAAGGGCCAGACAAGCTCTTGTCAGTTCCATGGTGGGTCTTTCCTCCCCCACCCCACCAGCTCCAGATAAACTTCCTGAAGGAAGTTTACTTGCTTTGAGAATATGTGTTTTATCCTTCACCTGTTTGTAATATTGTAAGGTCTTCCTCTCTTTCCTTTCAGTAGCAACCCAGAGAATTTCATTATTGCCTAAATTTGACAGAATAACAAACCAAGGACATTGAACAAGTATCCTTGGCTTCCTTGGAACTAGAATATAAACTAAGATTCCCTGTGATTTTTAACAGCAATGCACTGAACTTCCTCAAACACCAGAAGTCCATGGATCATGAATCTCCACTCACCCTACCCAAGCATGAATCGGTCACAAAAGTCCTTATGTGTGTCATATTTGGCTTATTATATGAGTATAATACTATTCCCTGTGTCCCTGGCACAGTAATAGGGTGGTGTCCAGAGTGAACTTGGAGGGCCAAGGGGCCATCTCTGGGTCAGCCGGCCACAGATGCACACTTAGAGAGCAAACGTCCCCAAAGTGTGTGAGACAGGGGAAGGGCAAGTGACAATGAAACAATAATGAAAATTCCAGATTCAGGATCCATAAGAAAGAACACTGGTGAAAAATGAAATGATGACAGCGGCGCCTGTGGCTCAAAGGAGTAGGGCGCTGGCCCCATATGCCAGAGGTGGCAAGCTCAAACCCAGCCCCGGCCAAAACTGCAAAAAAAAAAAAAAATGAAATGCAATGATGACTGTGGGGCTTAATAATGAAAATGGACTAAGTGGCAGTGATGAACAGTGGTGTTGGTACACACACACACACACACACAAGTTTCAGCCACAATTCCTCTCTCCTTCCAACATCCACAGAATGACAGGGACTGGATGGTGGAGAGCTCCCATCAGTGCCCTTGGGGTTGGTGGAAGGAACAGAAGTGCAGACCTGGGGCTAATGGGTCACAGTCAGCCCAGTAGATAACCACAAAGGCCACACCAGGCAACAGCAGTGCAGGGAAACAGACACCACCTCAGCTGAGTCTGTCACTGTCTGTACAATTGGGGTCCCAGGGCCTTCCTCGCAGGGTCTCATGAGAGCCACATGGGACGATCTAAGCAAATGTTCCTGGCAATACCTGTGGATGTCTGGGGGATGGGTAATAATGAAGGATTTGAATAAAAATTCAGATGATAAAAAAGTAAGCAGTGACTCAGAGGATGACAAGATCAAGATTCAAAAAGATTTCAACAGCTTTGAACTGAAGAGAAATGTCACTTGACACTAACTCAAGACAAATCAGAGTCCCGCAGTTAGGTTGAAAACCGGCCTGGTGAGGGCACAAAGGCATGAGAGCAGGGTTAGTGACGGGCTGGTGGTGTGATGCGTTGCCCAGACAGGGGAGCGACCTTGGCCTGCATTGTGATGGCTGGGTCACCACATAATGTACCATTTGACGCATGTTTGTCACACTGAACTCTGTCTGGGGAGTCAGAGGTATTTTGTCCTCCTTTGATCACAAATTGTGACAGGAGCTGTGAGCAAGCTGGAAGACAGCCAGCACTGGCAGTGTGACCTGAAGGAGTCGACTTAATGTCTCCCAGCCAAGCCTCAGTTTCCTCAATTGTCAAATAAGAATAACAGTTCCTTCCCCACAGAGCTGTCTTGAGGATTGAATGAAATAACATATATCATAGCCTGGCACAGATTCCACACTCAGAAAGGCCAGTCACATGTCACAAGGCCTCAGCCCTCCAGTTGTCCACTCACAGGTGTCTGCTCCGTATGTCTGTGGTAATCTGGTTGGACCCCAGATCAATTTCCTTCTGACCCCTTCATCTTTGCCCATGGGGTGGCTCCCCACTACCGCCACCCCGTGGGAGCTCAGTGGACACAGACCCAGACAAATCAACTGTTTTTGCCACCTGCTCCAAGACATGCCAATAGATGATCACAGCGCATGTTCTCCAGACTCGAGGCTTCAGTGTGTCTGAAATGTTTTTTCCTGTTTATACATTTTTTTCTATTTTTTGAGACAGTCTTACTCGGTCACCCTGGGTAGAGTGTCATGGTCACGGCTCACAGCATCCTCAAACTCTTGGTCTCAAGCGATCCTCCTGCCTCAGCCTCCCAAGTAGTTAGGACTATAGGTGCCCGCCAAACCCAACAAGTTCTCTATTTTTAGTAGAGACAGGGTCTCACTCTTCCTCAGACTGGCCTCAGACTCCTAAGCTCAGGTAATCCACCTACCTCAGCCTCCTAAAGTGCTGGGATTACAGCCACAGCACCCGGTGATCATGTTTGAGATGTAGCTGAGCATCTGCCATGCACCAGGACGGGGACACAGCAGAGTGAGGTGAGCAGTCCCTTCTCTCACACAGCTTATAATCTACTGGGCAAGTCAGATTATTAGAACGTGCCCAAACATGCTGAGGGAGAGGAACACATAAGTAATTACAGATGAACAGCATGATGAAGCACAGAATAGAAGAATCCTAACATGAAGGCCTCTAGAGCCACCTAGAAGAAGGGGCACAGTGCTGAGCACTGGGGGGAAAGTAGGAAGTGCCCTAGTGCCCTCCCCAACACACAGGTGGCTGCATCTCCCTTGGGTACCAGAGGGTTCCCAGTCCAGCTCCCCACCCAAGGAGAGACACCTCTCACTCCAGGCTCCTGTGGCAAGTTCCCCAAGAGGGCCCGCAGCCCCTCCCAGGAGCTCCACCCTGCCCACAGTCCTCCCACGTAATTACACTCTCCCTGCTCCAGAGCTAAGCTCCCTTTAGGGCCTGCCCTGGGTCAGCCCTGCCTGGCAGAACCTGCTGGGCTAGAAACACACCTGGATGTGCTCTCTCTGGCTCTACAAGTCACATACCTTTCCTGGAGCCACACACACACACACACACACCCGCCCTTCTATACTTCTTCCCCAGCTCCCCAGCCCTGGCAGCTCCAAGGCAGGCACAGAGATGATTTCCAGGGGAGAAAGGTCACAGCCACCACAAAAGCCTCTCCGGGGGCAGAGAGGGGACACCATGCTGCTGGGCTACATAGTATGGCTTCCCCCAATCCCAGCACAGATGGGGACATGGCCCAGGATCAAGAGGGAATCACCCGTGAGGAATGTGCCCAATTGCAGCAGTGGGCTGGTCCCAGGGTAACAGGGGGACGCTGGGATTTTCCACCAGCTCAAGGAAAAGCTGCCATGCTGCTGAGAACACTGCTTTTGCTCAACATGGCCACCATATGTCATCCCACACAGCTCAGGTGGTCCCCACAGTTGCCAGGGAGGATCCGGTGCCGCCTTCAGGGAGCCCCAGCTAGAAGGGAGAGAACAACCATGGCAGCCAGGACCTAGAAAGAGGCCTTGGCACTGGGCACAGGAGGTGTCGTGTCTGGCTTGAAGAAGTAGGAAGCCTTCTGGAAGAGCTTGCCTTCCAAAGGCATCTTAAAACTAGGTTGAATGGAGTGGTGGATTTGGAAAAAGAAATAACCCAAACCATGCAATCTTTTTGTTTTGAGCAAGCCACTGTGAGTTTGCAAGCCCCTCATTGGGGAGGGGAGAGTCCCTGAGGCCTGGGAATGAGGTTTAAATCAAAAGGAGGGGACCTCTGCTTTGGAGGATTGTGAAGAAGGCCAGGGAATAGAAAGGACAGCTTTTCATGAGACCACTTTTCAGCTCGTCTACTCCTTTGAAGTCCAGGCCCGGGAAGGCTTCCCTGGGAAGTCTACCAGCCAGCCCCTCCCACTGAGAGGACTGGGTTGGTGGGAGGCTCTGACAGGCAGGCTTCCCCAGCCAGTCTTCCTGGAGCCACCTCCTCTGCTGCGTGAATCCACCTGTCAGAGCCCACCAGGTCCCTTGCCATCCACCATTCACCCAGTGAAGGCCAATGTGCTAAGACAGTGGGTGCTGTGGGGGTGACAGATCTCACAAGGCATCATTGGGTGAGGAGAACAGAATAATTTCTTAAACCCATCTTGAGAATTTGTGAGAACGAGTTTTTTAAGATAGTTTGGCAGGTTAAAAAGGGTGAGGGGATGGGGTTGGTTGATTGGCAGGGGGTGAGCTCATAAGGCTGGGATGCAGAAATTATCTTCTCAGCTGGGAAGTTTCCAGAGCAGGACGTTTCAGGTCTGTTGGATCAGTTCCCATGCCCAGGGTCTGGTTAGTGTGGCAGGTCTCCAAAATGCAAAATCTGAAAACACCTTAAAGACCCACTAACAATTTACAACAGCAATGTTAAAAATGTAACCCTAGTGCTTGGGATTTAGAAAAGCAATGGTATCTCCAGAATTCCAAGTCTCAGGCTTTACAGCAGTGATGTCATCCACAGAGGCGTGGGGAGAAGTCTCCAATCTTGCTGTCAGGGAGGATAGTGCCATTAAGCAAGTAACCAGTCAAAGCATCAAGGAAGTTAGGAAGCAATGGCCGGTTAACTTCTGGCTGTATCTATACTTTTTATAAAAATCAGACGTTGATTACTGTTTATTCCTTGTGGCTCTGCATTATTTTAATATACATGGTTTCAGATCGTGAAGAGGCTCCAAGTCCCCCTGGGCCTGTGTGGCCCTCCAGGCAAACCACTAGTTCTCTGCTTGTGCACCCAGGAGACCCCAGGGTAAGTGACAAATGGACGGAATCAATCTAATGCAATCAGAGGAGCAGTCTTTGAAAATCACAGAGATGTATGGATGTGAGGCTATTCAAACCTTGTTGTAAGAGATGTGGAAACACTCTAAAATAAAGACAAAATAAGAATGCCAAAGAAACTTAGAGGGGAAAAGCCCATGTTTCTGGTCCTCTCTATTCCTGATGCCTCCCCTTCCTCCTTCTCCCCTCCTTCCCTTATTTCCAGATCAGAACCACTGAAAACAAGCTCCAGCTGTGTGCTTCCAACACTGCACTCTACTGCCATGCTGCTGTCCGAAGGGAGGGAGCTTCCCTCTGAGCGGGAGCAGCCTAGGGGCCTAGCCAGGCAAGGGCAGGCACTGGGCAGCTTGTGTGGACACAGCCCTGGCTGGGTCCTGGAGGAGCACATGGTCCCTGCCCTCAGGATGCTCTGGGAGGACAGGGACACCGGATCCTAGGGACACCACAGCCATGACAGACCAGCAGCCAGAGCCAGCTGTGATCACTGGGGAGGAGGGGGCACGAGACGGAGAGAATACCAGTGGGACTAAGCTCCAGGAAGACCCCCCAAGGGGGGTTACAGCAGATGGGCAAGGCAACCAGTCACTCATTAATTTACTCATCTGTTTCTGTTAAATTCAGACACTCTGAGGAAGTGAGGACACAGAGAGGGTCAAAGCACAATTCCTCCCTTGGAGAAGCTCTCAGCCCTGCGGAAAGGACTGACACACCTACAAACAACCCTGGGCCTGGAACAAGAGCTGTGTCCACACACATCCCAATGCACGTGTGCACAGAGAGGAGGGGCAGGCACAGCCACCTCGGCGTGGACAGACGCCAGGGGGCCACCAGGCAGGGGTGCATGCAAGGAGACAGGACATGTACAAGACAGCAGGGGCCCTCCAGGCAGGGGCGCATGCGAGGAGACAGAACACTGGCAGTCGGCAAGGGTCACCAGGCAGGAGCACATGCAGGGGGACAGAACATGGGCAGACAGCAGGAGCCACCAGGCAGGGGAGCATGCAGGGAGGCAGGACATGTACAGACAGCAGGATGGGCCATTGTCTCACCAGGCTGAGCAGGGGGGTGCCAGGGAAGAAGGTGAGGGGCAAGGCTGGCTGGGCTCAGACTCAGAAAGCTGTGTGTGCCCAGCCATAGGCATGGGGCCCCTGGAGGATGCCAGCAGGAGAGGACATGGTCATCCTAACCTGAGGGAGGGTAGAGGCTGGAGGGGACCCAGGGGCTGAGCCAGGGTAGGTGATGAGGACGTGGGAGCCAGCAGTGGCGAGGGGGTTGGGGGGGCGCAGTCTGGGAAGGGCCCAGGGCCCCTTATTGCTTGAAGTGAGGCCAGGTGCTGATGATACTGTACAAAGCCTGCCCAGGGGACAGGGTGCTGGTCACATCGCTGTGGCCCATCAGCAGGTAGTCAGGAACCAGGTACCCCTCGACCACGGCGCACTGGA
Organism: Nycticebus coucang; assembly: GCF_027406575.1. Classification (NCBI taxonomy): domain Eukaryota; kingdom Metazoa; phylum Chordata; class Mammalia; order Primates; family Lorisidae; genus Nycticebus; species Nycticebus coucang. Next base: position 57,800,250 of record NC_069784.1, read on the forward strand.
TCAGGGCCTGGGCTGCCTCCAGCGCCACAGCATTGGGAGGCTTTTCTGCAAAACACATTTCCCCATCAGTCATTAGGATCTCACAGTCTCTTGATTAGGGAAGGGGAAGCACTGGATTCCAGTCTCCCTCTCTCCCACTCTGCCCCGTCCCACCATCTTCATAGCAAACAAATTCACATAAATTATGGCAATCAGACACAAAAAGAAAAGAAAGCCATCGTGTTCCCTGATTCCTCTGTGCAAAGCCTCTTCCACAAAGTTAAAAACCTCTCTGGAGGAAAACTACAGTGCCACACAGCCCATCTGCGTAGGGATGGAGCAGGATGGCACCACCAGACTGTCTGCTGCATTGCCACTCAGGCTGCAGTGCCCCCCGTGTTGTTGCCATGGCCACCAAGGAAGAGGATGCGTTGGCCAAGTGAGCCATAAAGGCACCAATGCCAAAGGGAGCTGGGGATGGGGTGGGTGGGCTTGGGGTAAATGCTGTGTCTGGGAGGGGGTCCTGGTAACATTTCATCCTGTGTTGAAAGTCCACTTTAAAGCTAAAATGTGCCACTGCCACCACCAGGCACTGCCTTGTTGCCTTCCCCCTACACTTTCCAGACAGCCCACGTGATGCTTCACCCCAAGCCCCTGTGTCCCCTTACCTACAAAGTGGCCCATGAAGGCAATCCCCAAGGCAATGTCATTGTAGCCATAGGTGTGGGAGCCCTGGATGTGCCAGCCAACCCCTTCGTACACACCACCATCTTGGCCCACCAGAAAGCTAGCAAAGGAAAATTAAGAAAGTCACTCTGGGAAACAGAATTTGCTTCATTCACTCCTCCGATCACTAATTCATTCTTTCATCCATTGTCAGATATTGACTGTATGTCTCTTACCAAAGTGCACAGAGACGAAAACCAAAACCAAGAAAACCATGATCCCCAGCAACATGGCCTTTGTTCCCCCCACTCCACTGAATCTTACCCCTCTTAGGCAACAGTGAGCTCCCGACACTACAGACAACAGACACTGGTTTTACTTTTGGACCACACTGAGCCAGGTGCCCACTCTCTTACTTGGGCTTCCACAACCCACGCCCTACTGATTCTCCCCACCCTGCTACCTCCACCCACTTTCCTTCCTCAATAGCCCACCTTGGCCTCTCTTTCACCCAGCACCTTCACCATCAACAATCATTGTTCCCAGAGCTTCAGTTACCACCTGTAAAAGCCGCCTGTGCAGACCTAGCCTTTTCTGTACTTCCCCGGCTAGAAAACCAGGCACTGTCCTGTGTGACCCTCTTGTCCTCTCCCTGTGTCAGCCCCATCAGTCATGCCCGTGGCTGTCAGCTGTGTCTCCTGTGCACTTTTCCATTCCTCCACTTTGCTCTGCACCAGCAGCATGTCACTGGAGCAACAGCTCCCCACCCACAGTGCTGCCTCCTGCCAGCCATTCTTACAATAGCACCCGGAGGGATTTTCCAAAAATACAAATTCCATCATAGGCCATAACCTACCAAATAGTCTCCAGTTGCCTTTCAAAGAGTCAGCCTCTCAAGGTCAATCCCATGGCCCCCAAAATGTGGCTCCTGAAGGCCTCTCCTGACTTGTCAGTACTTCTATCTTGGGAATCTATTTTTAGGTCTGAGTCAAGCTTCTTTCAATTCCTCAAAATATCTACTCTGTCTGAAACCCAGGCCCTTATGAACACTGCTCCTTCTCCTCCTTGGTCTGACTAAACCCACTCCTGGCCCTTTCCCCACTGAGATGTGTGTCCCTGCGAGGGCCCTTCTCTAACCCTAGTCAGTCCCTCAGAGCACTGGTTAGAGTCTCATCCATCACTTTGAATTGCAATCACATGATTATTCTCTCTCTCTCTCTCTCTCTCTCTCTCATTCCTGTCTGTGAAATGTGTCAAAATCAGAATGGACTTGCTGTGGCATATTAGCAAAGTAAGTAAATACAACTGGGAGGTCAAGAAGGGAGGGTCATGATTCACACATGTCCCTGACTCTCTGGAGGGCTCCTGTGCACATATACCTGTAACAGGAACTTCTGCCAAGTTTAGGACTTTCTAAACTACAACTTGCTACATGAGTCACCAGGAAAGCTATCCAGATTCGCAAGAACACTTGCTTGACACATTGAATAACAGAAGACATTAGCAAATGGAAGAACATACCACGCTCATGGCTAGGAAGAACCATCACTGTTAAAATGTCCATACTACCCAAAGTAATCTACAGACTTCATGCAATCCTCATTAAAACACCATCATGCTTTGAAAAACTTGAAAAAATAGTTCTTTCCTTCATATGGAACCAGGAAAAAACTCAAATAACACAATTCTAAGAAATAAAAACAAATCTGAGAGCATCACGTTACCAGACTTCAAGTTATACTGCAAGTCTGTGGTGATCAAAACAGAATAGTATTGACATAAAAATAGAGGCATAGATCTATGGAACAGAATAGAGAACACAGAAATGAAACCAGCCTTATATCAACATCTGATCTTCAATAAAACCAAACAAGAGCACACATGGGGGAAAACAATTCCTATGTAATAAATGGTGCTGGGAAAACTGGTAGCCACATGTAGAAGACTGAAACTAGACCCACACCTCTCATCACTTACAAAAATTAATTCATCCTGGATGAAAGATTTAAATCTAAGACAGGAAACTATAAAAACTCTAGAATAGACAGTGTCAGGAAAACTCTTAACTATAATGCCCTGGAGAAAGATTTTATGAAGAAGACTCTATTGGAAATTGCAACAACAGAAATAAATGGGACTTGATCAAAGGAAAAAGCTTCTGCACAGCTAAGGACACAGTAAACAAAGCAAACAGACAATCTTTAGAATGGGAGAAGACATTCGCACATTATGAATCTGACAAAGACTAGAATCCACAAAGAACTCAAATTAACAAAAATCAACAAAAAAAGAGCAAACAACCCAATTAATCACTGGTTAAGAGACATGAAAAGAAACAAGAAGACAGACAAATGGGACCCAAAAAACCATGAAAAGATGCTCATCATTCTTAGTCATCAGAGAAATGCAAATCAAAACCCTTGAAATATCACATAACTCAGGTGAGAATAGCCCACATCACAAGGTCCCCAATGCTGTAGACACTGGCAAGGGTGCAGAGAGAGAGGAACACTTATACAGGGTGGGTGGCATTGCAAATTTGTACAGCCTCTTTGGAAAGAAGTATAGAGAATCTTCAAAGAGCTAAAAGTAGATCTTTCATTTGCTCCCTCAATCCCATTACTAGGAATCTACCCAGAAGAAAAACAATCATTTTATCATAAGGACATTTGCACTCTAATATGTGTAGCTGCTCAATTCATAATCGCAAAGATGTGGAAACAACTCAAGCGCCCATCAACCCATGGATGGATTACTAAACTATGGAATATGTATACCATGGAATACAATTCAGCCATAAAAAAGATGGAGACTTAAGAATGGGAAAGCATTAGCTGGGTGTGGTGGGGGGGTTTGGGGGATGCCTCTAGTCCCAGCTACTTTAGAGGCTGAGGTAAGAAGATTGCTTGAACCTGGGAGTTTGAGGTTGCTGTGAGTTATGACACCACAGCATTCTAGCCTAGGTGACAGAGTTAGACTCTGTTCCCCCCCAAAAAAGGAAAAGTAAGCACCCCATGTACCCAATACTAATTTAAAACTAATAGATGAACAATTACAGGTCCACACAATAGAAAAACACAATTAAATTCAAGAAGGGGGGAGGTGACTAGATAAGCTCCCACCTAAGGGGCACAATGTGGGGTATATGGGACACCTCCTGGGTGAAGGACCCAGCTAGAACTCGGATGCTACCTAATAAATGCAAACAATGTAACCTAATCCTATGTACCCTTTTATTAACCTGAAATTAAAAAAAAAAAAGAAAAAGAAAAGGAGGGTCCCACTTACTGATATCCGATGTCACAAAATCCCCGTGTGTCCATGTGAAAGGACTGAATGTTCTGGACGAGAGATTGGCAGTCCATGGATATGTTGCAGCTGGTCTGAGCTGTGTGGATGATAATGACGTATTTGGCTGGGAGATTCATTTCAGGACAATGTGTCTCTCTGGCTTCCCAAGCAGATCGTGGGACAATGTTGGGGCAAACTGTGGTAAGGGAGAAAAATCAAGAAAATGGGAATTTGCCTTGGCCTCCTTGTGCATGATCTCACAACCCAGCCTTCAGCACCCAGGGCACAACCCAGCACAAGCTTGGCTGTAGGATTCCTGGAAATCCTGGAAGGAGATTGGTCAAATGGCTAGACCCAAGGGGCAGGGGCATAGATCTACAGCTCTAATAACTGCAGAAGCCAGTGTGTACACAGAAAGGAAAGGACTGCTGGTCATTTTCCTCCTCAGACAAAGTACGTGGGCATGCTTACACATACATCACAACACCTGCAGGTGGGGGCACTTAGGTAATGAGGCCAACACAACAGATGTTGGCCTCTGAGCTGATCAGAGGTACTTGAAAATAATTCAAAATCTATAAAGAACTCTGAAAATATTAAGGAATTATCATTATTGTAGATAGTACCTGTCCAAAATAAGAAATCAACTTTATTTAGAGATTTATAATTTTAAGGAAACTAACTTAAAAATATCATTAAGTCCAAAAAAAGGTTTTCTTTTTAATTTTACCAGTTTTAAGTCACAGTTTATTCATTTCAAAATAGTGCATCATTTTTGTTACTCTGCTTTGTAGATTATCACTCTGATGTCATAATCTGTGAACTCAAGTTTTCCCCATGCTGTAGGCTGCCTGGTTTTGCATTTAAGAAGGCATGTACATCTATGTGTCCTCAGATACGCAGTGTACCCCACTCCACTCCCCTACTCTGTTTTCCTCCATAGCCTTCCTGCCATCTAACATCAAGTCTATCTTGTTTGCCCATGTTCCTCTGTCTTTGCTTAGTGACATGAGAGCTGTCTGATGCTCAAGACTTTCATCTGTTTTGTTCACAGATCAGAAGAGTGCCCAGTACTTAGAAGAGTGTCTTCTATTCAGCAAGTATTTGTTGACTTAGTGAAAATACATGTGCATATTTGTTTTAAGAATGAGTCCATGGCTATATCATTCCAGTGGGATGTAGAGGAGGCCAGGACAGTGCCCTCTCAGAATTTTCCAGATCTCAAAGTTATGTTAGATATGAGATGTTCTTGGCCCAAGAGTCCACTGAGAACCCAACAGCAAAGAGAGTTCCCAAATGTGGTTGGGTGGGAACAAGGAGGAGGGTGAGATGGATCATGTCCTTACCTTTCCTCGGCATCACTGGATATTGAGGGTCCAGGCAGCTCTCTTCTTTCAGAAGAAGTGGCTGAATATACCTTGGTGACAGGTGACCCTTCTGAATGGCACAGGAGATCAGGCCCTCTACAGCTGACAAAGCAACAGGGCTGGGACTGCTGCCTTAAAGAGCATGACATGGAGCACAGGACTGTCAGTAAGAAACTTCAACCTGGATTAGACACTGGAGGGAGGATAATTTGACCACCTGCACCTGAAGGGGTGAAAGGGAGGGAGGAAACTGGCCCAGTAGCCAGGACAGGAGTCTAAGATATAAGAGACTACTTGTAAAGAGCTCTTGGCAGCCAAGGTTGGCCACTCTTCCCACCATCAGACTTAGCTTTATTTATCTACTCTGTGTATAGGTGGAAGGACTGGAAGGCAGAAAAAGACACACTCAAAGAAGCCCCATCTGAAAAGTCAGGCATGCAATGAGCTCTTTACATCCACTACTAACTCATAATTCTCATCATAAACCTCTGAGATAAATGCTATTACTAGCCCCAACTGTCAGGTGAGGAGATCAGAAGGTAGTTATTTATCTACTATTTCTCAACTCCACCCTGCTCTGTGCTCTCCTCTGCGCCTCGGCTAGGGGCTAGAAGCCTGCAAACTATGTCTATGTGACTTCTGTACCTGCTGGCTTCTGGTCAGTTTCTCCCAGTGAAACACACTGGAAGAAAAGACAAGCAACACTTTCCTGCCTCTGGCAGCCACAGAACCAGTGCCAGACAACTTCAGGCTCCAGAAGTGGTGGCTTCACGGTATCACAGGAGTGCAGACCAGACAAAGTGGAAGAGGACAGGATGTGTGCATGTCACAGAAGCCAGAGAGACAACACTTCAGGAAACAGGCAATGATGAGAGAAGACAAGCGTGGAGCAGGCTGACAAGACAAGAGTGCTGAGACAAGGGAGTGGTGGAAGGCAGTGTAGACTGCGCTCTGGCAAAGGATCAGCGGGGAACAGCCATTACCCATCTTATTGCCAAAGAAGGCGATGCCCAGTGAGACACTGTTGTAGCCCTGGGTGTGCAGGCCTTCAATGTCCCAACCAACACCTTCATATACGCTGCCATCGTCCCCAACCAGGAAGCTGTCAAGCAAGGAAATAGAGGTTTAATGGCAAACCCCCTTAATGGAAAAACTCAATGATCCTCAGAAGGAAAAGGGGGTTCTAGAGACTTGTGAGTAGGTACCATGCCTCAGTGACACAGCAGTGGAGGGGTAAAATAACTGGCTTCCGACCACTAAGAGAGAGACATGGCAGCACATTCTAATATTCACTGTGACTTAGCTCACGTGTGTTTTCCAGAAGCTCACTTTAAAAATACTCATATGAGTGTATGTTCTTGTTTGGTTTATCAAAGATTAGGTGGCTGTAAGATGTTAGTTTTGTTTCTTGGTTTTCTATTTGGTTCCAAATGTCTATGTCTCTATTTTTGTGCCAGTACCAGGCTGTTTTGACCACAATGGCCTTGTAGTACAGCCTAAGGTCTGGTAGGCTGATGACCCCAGCTTTGTTTTTATTACTAAGAACTACCTTAGCTATATGGGTTTTTTCTGGTTCCATACAAAATGAAGAATTATTTTTTCCAAGTCTTGAAAGTATGATGTCAGTATTTTAATAGGAATGGCATTGAATCTGTAGATTGCTTTGGGGAGTATAGACATTTTAACAATGTTGATTCTTCCTAGCCATGAACATGGTATGTTCTGCCATTTGTTAATATCCTCTGTATTTCTTTTCTTAGGGTTTCATAATTTTCTTTATACAGGTCCTTCACCTCTTTTGTAGAATCCCTATTCAATAAATGGTGCTGGGAGAACTGTAAAAGACTGAAACTGGACCCGCACCTTTCTCCACTCACTAAAATTGATTCAAGATGGATAAAAGACCTAAATTTAAGGCATGAAATGATAAAAATCTTCAAGAAAGAGTACCTTGAAGATATCGGCCTGGGGAAAGACTTTATGAAAAAGACTTCTGTGGCAATTGCAACAACAAAAATAAACAAATGGGACTTCATTAAACTGAAAAGCTTCTGTACAGCTAAGGAGACAACAACCAAAGCAAATAGACAACCTACACAATGGGAAGGGATATTTGCATATTTTGAATCAGACAAAAGCTTGATAACTAGGATCTACAGAGAATTCAAATTAATACACATGAAAAAAGCCAACAATCCCATATATCAGTGAGCAAGAGACATGAATAGAACCTTCTCTAAAGAGAAACTTCTCTGAAGAAGACAGGCGCACGGCCTTCAGACATATGAAAAAATGCTCATCATCTTTAATCATCAGAGAAATGCAAATCAAAACTACTTTGAGATATCATCTAACTCCAATGAGACTAGCCTATATCACAAAATCTCAAGACCAGAGATGTTGGCGTGGATGCGGAGAAAAGGGAACACTTCTGCACTGCTGGTGGGAATGCAAATTAATACATTCCTTTTGGAGGGATATATGGAGAACACTCAGAGATCTAAAAATAGATCTGCCATTCAATCCTGTAATTCCTCTGCTGGGCATATACCCAGAAGACCAAAAATCACAACATAACAAAGATATTTGTACCAGAATGTTTATTGCAGCCCAATTCATAATTGCTAAGTCATGGAAAAAGCCGAAGTGCCCATCGATCCACGAATGGATTAATAAATTGTGGTATATGTATACCATGGAATACTATGCAGCCTTAAAGAAAGATGGAGACTTTACCTCTTTCATGTTTACATGGATGGAGCTGGAACATATTCTTCTTAGTAAAGTATCCCAAGAATGGAAGAAAAAATACCCAATGTACACAGCCCTACTATGAAACTAATTTGGGACTCTCACATGAAAGCTATAACCCAGCTACAACTTAACAATAGGGGGAAGTGGGAAAGGGGGGGGTGGGTAGAGGGAGGGGAATCGGTGGGATCACACCTGTGGTGCACATTACAGGGGTATTTGCGAAACTTGGTAAATGTAGAATATAAATGTTTTGGCACAGTAACTGAGATAATGCCGGAAAGGCTATGTTAACCACTGGGATAAAAATGTGTCAAATGGTTTATGAAGTGAGTGTATGATGCCCCATAATCATATCATTGTATACACTTATGATTTAATAAAAAAATTAAAAAAAAAATAAAAAAAAAATAAAAAAAAATAAAAAGCTCTGTCCACACATTACAGTATCAAATGCAAAAAAAAAAAAAAAAAAAAAAAAAGAAAACAGATGAATGGCTAACAAACATGAAAAAATGCTCATTGTCCCTAATTATTAGAGAAATGCAAATCAAAACCACCCTGAGATATCATCTAACCCCAGCAAGAATGGCCCACATCATAAAATCTCAAAACTGCAGATGCTGGTATGGATGTGGAGAGAAGGGAACACTTTTACACTGCTGTTGGGACTGCAAACTAATACAACCTTTTTTGAAGGAAGAACTTTGAGTATGGAGAACACTCAAAGAACTCAAGCTAGACCTCCCATTTGCTCCTGCAATCCCATTACTGGGCATCTACCCAGAAGGAAAAAAATCCTTTTACCGTAAGGACATTTGCACTGGATTGTTTATCACAGCTCAATTGACAATTGTCAAAATGTGGAAACAATCTAAATGCCCACCAACCCAGGAATGGATTAGCAAGCTGTGGTATATGTACACCATGGAATACTATTCAGCCATTAAAAAAGATGGAGACTTTTACATCCTTTGTATTAACCTGGATGGAAGTGGAACACATTATTCTTAGTAAAGCATCACAAGAATGGGGAAGCAAGAATCCTATGTACTCAATTCTCATATGAGGACAGTTGATGACCTAGTACACAGTGGGGGTGTGGGGAAGGGGAGAGAAGAGAGAGGAAAGGGAGGTGGAGGAAGGGAAGAGCAGAGAGATGGAAGGAGGGAGAGGAGTGGTGGGTGAGTGAGTGATGGTGTGTGACACACTTTTTGGGGGTGGGACACAATTATAAGAGGGACTTTACCTAACAAATGCAACCACTGTAACCTGGTTCTTTGTACCCTCATTGAATCGCCAACAATAAAAAATAAATAAATGCTCATCTGATTCAAAGTGCCATTCGAATGTGTGAATCTCAAATGAGTCACATCAGTTGAGTGTTTTTTAGGGGCTTGAGAATTAATTCATCATGTTTTTAAATTACAGGGCCAAGCATATGAACATCCTTTAAAAGATTCTTCATCTTTTATTTCTGCCCCTTTATAATTTCTCACCCTCCACTTTCTAATCACAGTCTTCAGAACTGATGTTTTCACAGCTCTTCGATCATTTTCAGCTTTTAGTAGATCATGAGTTTCTACAGTAAACTAAACACAGAAAGAAGAGTTCCATAAGGCCAAGCCAAGACCCTGAGCTGGTCAGGTGGCCGTTCATGCTACACTGACATGGGCCTAACGCCAGGGCAGGGCTGTCGGTGCACATGGTCTCCCGGCTTCACTGTCAGTGTTTCCAGCAGGTTCCCCAAGCCACTCCTGCAGCAGCCCTTGGTTCATCCAGAGAATATTCCACCATGGTCACAGACACCTGCACTGTGAAAACTGGACACTGTTAAGTTGTCACCACAGAAACCTGACTTAAAGATGCAGGGGCTAAAATAACTCAGAAATACCATGACTAAAGCGGACAACACAGTGGTGACAGCAGTGGGTGGTGGAGGCACCAGTGGTAGGGACAACAGAAGAGCCTTGGCTGATAGTTGCCCCCACAGAGGGTGAGCAAGGGGGACCCAGCCACCTTAGGACCATGGGGCCACCACACCACGATGCCAGCTGCTCTGACTCATGTGTATTTAAAAATAAATAAGAAGACATAGATTATCCTTTCCAAAACAGATGATTTCAGAAATGATTTACATTTGCCCCTACGATTTTACAGAGAAAAGCCCCCACTCTCTCTTTTGCTCACCTTCTACATGTATAGAGGTGTGACAAGTTCACAAACTTATTCTTAAAGAAGTGCTGTGTACCTCATTGCTAAATATCACAATGGTCACCAAATTACCAAAGAGGTACTTCAAAGGTGACAGTAGTGATATTCAGCAATGAGGTATGTAGCACTTTTTCTAGGATGAGTCACAATCTTAATTGTCAGACTTCATACAATGACAGCTCCAATAGTAATCCCAGAAAAAGAATTAAAGAATTCCAAAATTGATTTGAAGGGTCAGCAAAGCACTGACATCACTGCATAGCTTCCCAAAGGGAGTACTTTGAAGGTGACTGTATATCATCCTTGAAGCTAAATGAACTCCTGGGCTTCCCCCAACCACCCTCTGAATAGGTACTCACTGCACACAGTAATGATCTTTCATGTCTCCCACCTGTTTTAGCATGGGGTCCTCCTCCTCGTCATTCCCAGTGCATGCTCTTCCACATGCACTCCCCAGCCTTCTTGTCAGGGTGACCTTTCAGAGTAACAAGTGAGAAACTGCCACAGGAGGTAAACCCTGCCTATGTAGGGAGCAGGAGCTAGGGATAGGCTAACAGGCAGTCCTGACATAGCTCAGCTCCATGCTTCCTAGCTCGTGTGACTTGGAGCAAATTCTTTAACTTGCCTACACCATGGCTTTCTTACCTGTGAAATAGGATGATAGCATTTCTCTTACCTATTTCCTTAGAGTATCTGGAAAGGCTTAACTGAGTAATACTCGTGAGGGGCTATGTAAACTGTAATGTCTGGTTAAGTTCTAAAGGGGTGACTACAGGGATGACACAACTTTCCATCCTCATGGAAGTACCCAGGGACAGATTACTGGCTCAGAGTTCTCCCTCCTAATGACCCCCAGAGGATTGGCATTTTGTTTGATTTCTTTTTTAACATTTTTTATTCATTATAAAAGCAACATCAATGAAGCCCAGAAAGTCCTAGGAACAGAAAAAGTGGGAAGCACACTGGAGAGGGAAGCTCTGAATGTGGGCATGGGGAGCTGCCCACCTCTTACTTGTAGGCCACATTGCCTACATGTGGGTGTGGGGACAGCTCACCTCTTACTTGTAGGCCACATTGTCTGGATGTGGGCGTGGGGAGCTGCCCACCTCCTACTTATAGACCACATTGTCTGCATGTGGGCGTGGGGACTGCTCACCTCCTACTTGTAGGCCACATTGTCTGGATGTGGGCATGGGAAGCTGCCCACCTCCTACTTATAGGCCACATTGTCTGCATGTGGGCATGGGGACTGCTTACCTCTTACTTGTAGGCCAAATTGTCTGGATGTGGGCGTGGGGACTGCTCACCTCTTACTTGTAAGCCACATTGTCTGGATGTGGGCGTGGGGACTGCTCACCTCTTACTTGTAGGCCACATTGTCTGGATGTGGGAGTGGGGACTGCTCACCTCCTACTTGTAGGCCACATTGTCTGCATGTGGGCATGGGGACTGCTCACCTCTTACTTGTAGGCCACATTGTCTGCATGTGAGCGTGGGGAGCTGCCCACCTCTTACTTGTAGGCCACATTGTCTGCATGTGAGCGTGGGGAGCTGCCCACCTCCTACTTGTAGGCCACATTGTCTGGATGTGGGCATGGGGACTGCTCACCTCTTGCTTGTAAGCCACATTGTCTGGATGTGGGCACGGGGAGCTGCCCACCTCTTACTTGTAGGCCACATTGCCTGCATGTGGGCGTGGAGACTGCTCACCTCTTACTTGTAGGCCACATTGTCTGGATGTGGGCATGGGGACTGCTCACCTCTTACTTGTAGGCCACATTGTCTGCATGTGGGTGTGGGGAGCTGCCCACCTCCTACTTGTAGGCCACAATGTCTGCAGGTGGGCATGGGGACTGCTCACCTCCTACTTGTAGGCCACATTGTCTGCATGTGGGTATGGGGACTGCTCACCTCTTACTTGTAGGTCACATTGTCTGCATGTGGGCATGGGGAGCTACCCGCCTCTTACTTGTAGGCCACATTGTCTAAATGTGGGAGTGGGGACTGCTCACCTCCTACTTGTGGGCCACATTGTTTGCATGTGGGCGTGGGGACTGCTCACCTCCCACTTGTAGGCCACATTGGATGTGGGCGTGGGGACTGCCCACCTCTTACTTGTAAGCCACATTGTCTGCATGTGTGCATGGGAAGCTGCCCACCTCTTACTTGTAGGCCACATCACACCAGCCTCTGGTGTAGACAGAATGGGACTGCAGGCCCCGCAGCATCTGGCTGCAAGCACTCTGCTCCTGGCACTCCATCCCCACAAGCTGATCCATGATGATGTAGGTCACAGGCAGGGTCAGCCGGGTGCTGCAGGTGAACAGTCTCGCCCCCCATGCCTTGCGGGAGACAACAGCAGGAGCACCTGCAGGGGATATGGAGGATGTCACGCGCAGGCTACCCGTGACCCCATGAGATTGACAGTGCCAAAGGTAGGGACCCACGCAAATAGAACCAACCAGTCCAGGACAGAAGTCTTGCCCAGGAAGGAATGAATGCACCATCCCTACCCATATCTCGCGGCAGGCTACCCATGACCCACGCGGCAGGCTGTCCACATGACCGAGTCCTCTCCTGCCCTGGCCCTGCACAGCCCCCTCATCCCCACAGCCCCACTGACCCAACAACCACCAGAGAGATGCTGGGCTCAGCCTGAGGAGTCAGCCACCTCAGTCCCAGATGACCTCTCTTTGCATTTCCCCAGGGACAAATCTGTCCCCAGCTCCTCTCTGGCTTGCTTCACACTTCCCTCCAGAAACATGCCCTGCCACCACTGCTGACACCCACACCCAACCCAGGGCTCTGAGCGGCCTTCCCCTGAGGCCCCTCAGTGGACGCCTTAGGACATGCCCCCTTCTCAGCATTTGCCCCATCTCCCCTCAGAACCAGGCCGGGACCAGGCTCTCTGAAGGGAGATGTCCCACTTAACTAGCTGTCCAAGTCCACAGGAAGTCCCAAGAACATGGGGTGCATGTCTATCTCCCCCAAAAGAAAATCTACTAGGGGCAGGGCCAAGAGATCCCCCCCAGAACTGCAGGTCCCTGAGGCTCCCTTTCTCTGTCCCCACTTGGGAGCCCCCACGGGTCTCACACTGGGGTCAGGGAATGGAGGACATGGCTTTTGTCTCTGGCTTTTCTCTCCTTCTCTCTTCCTTTGCCATGGTTTTTTCCTCTTCTTTCTCTGTCCTTAGGCAAAGGATCCCATCTTGGGACGATACATGGGAGTAGCTGGCAGAGGACTCTCTTGGGGTTTCACCCCATCCACTCACTCTCAGCCAAGACATACCCAATCCTGCAAACATTTCTGTGCCCTTTAGAAAGCCCGCCAGCCCCCAAACCTCCTCACCATGGCACCCCTTGTGAATGAGCAGGAGATTGACAGTGCCAAAGGTAGGGACCCATGCAAATAGAACCAACCAGTCCAGGACAGAAGTCCTGCACAGGAAGGAATGAGTGCACCAATCCCTACTCCCCCAACTCTTACATTCCCAGCCTGCCTTAACCCACGTGCTGACATCTTTTTCAGCACCCATCTTGGGCCCACTCACACCCAAGTGAATAAAGGCCACAGAACCTGGACTCACTTCCTTTCATTCATACCTCAGAATAACCTTGCATTTTCAGTCCTGAACCTCTCAGAGGTGCTGACAAGTAGGTCCATAAGCCTCTCAGAGAGGCCCCTGATTTGGGTTTCATTCCAGGAGAACAGTGGAGACTCCCCATAAAGAAGCAAGGGCACTGGTTGGCCGGCATACTCAGAGGCATTAGCCAGACATCTCACCCCACAATCCACAGCCTCCCCAGACTCCCTCATGTACCCTGGGATGCACACAGTGGAGAGCCACAGGCGTCTCAGACCTCGACCTGCCTCTACCTCCCATGTCTGCCCCAAAGAGGCTTTCATCCTCCGACACCCACATCCTCCCTCCGTTCTAGGAGTACTGCAGCCTCACCTTTGGCCTAAATCTGGCTCACCTGCAGATAGATTAACAAATCCATGGGTATCCATCAGAGTGCCATGTACCAAGATGTCATTTTTCAAGCTAACACTTACATATGTCATAAGCATCTCTTGGTACCAGGCAATGTTCTTGAAACATAAATATACAGATTATTGTGACAGCCCTCAAAATCTAGACATTTTAAAGAGGCTGTATTGATCTTTAGGCATCACCAGCATGCCCTCACCCCCACCAGTACTGGTCAGTAGCAAGGGCCTGGGAGTAGTGACCACTGGCAGCAGTAGCACTGTCACCAGCACCACCTGCCATGTGCCAGAGCTGTGATCTATAGAGCATGTTCAAGGATGCTATCAGAATCGAGGATTAAAACAACTTTACAAGATGAGCAAAGCATCTGCTCCCCATGGGCTGGGACACTGGGCCTGGGAGCTGCTGAGCACAGCACAGCTGTTAAGCAGTGCCCTTGGACTCCAACCAGACCTCTGCTCCCGAGCCCACGTTCATAACCTCATTCTGCAGCCTCCCCAAAAGTGTCAGATGAACTTGCTCAAATCACTGCCACATAGAGGCTGTTTCAAAGTCACTTAGAGTCTCCACCATGGTTCTTAGTTTCTGTCCTTCTGTGCAATCAAGAGAAAATTCATGTTCAGGACTGAGGCAGAGGTGTGCCAGGCAGCAGGAGAGACTCCCAAGGACAGGAACCTGTCTCAGGGGGAGTGGTGTGGAGGGGGCTGGAGAGCACAACTTACAAATGAACCACAGGACCCTCAGAGTGGAAGAACATCTGGACAGGACAGGTATAAGGCAAGAACCAGGACGGCCAGGTGATGGCCAAAGGTGACTTGCTCCCTCACCTGGGCAAACTGCTTCCCCATCAGGGCCTCAGTTTCCCCTTTCATAAAATGAAAGGCCACACTATATGTTGCCTGGTCTTTGAGTTTCTCTAACACTAACTCCAAGTAATCCCTTTAAACTAGCTAGCTAAGTGGCAGAGGGCAGAGAGAGGGATGTATTACCCCATCCCTTCAGCACAGTGTGTATGCATGACTGATAACATGAAAAACACACCCCGTATCTAAGAATCACCAAACCCTCTTCCATTTTAATTCAACAGCAGTTTTTTATTAACCACTGGTTGTGTGTCTAATCCTAAGTATGAAACTATAAGAAATCTTCCTAAGGTAGAAAAAGGGCATTGCTACTCTCAAGAAATTGCTTTTATTTACAAATGTAGACCCAAGTTCTGACTTAAACTGGGAGTAAATTCGTTATTATATATGTAATGATTTTATATAATGAATTATATATAATTATATATATAATGACTTTAATTGGGAGTAAATTCATTATTATATATATAATGATATGCATAATGGTATAATAATGATAGTGATTATAATTAAATCACATATGGCACTTATTACTTGAACATTGTGCTAAGTGGCTCATACCTGACTTCTAACTCAATCCTCAAAACAACTCTAAGAAATGAGCAGAAATGAGCGTGTTATAAATCCTTACATCCTGGAAGCAAGTAAACTCAAACAAATTTAATAACCTGTTGAGGATCATAAAAAATAGTAGATAAAGATTGGAAGGGACATTTGGGCTCCACGACATTGCCCCATATTACAAAGCTGCAAGCCCTATTACTCAGCTGTTACTCAACCTGAGAACAGTAATCTGTTGCTTGCTACAAGCACTTCTGAGCCAATGAAAGAAAGCTCACCCCAGGCATGGAGACCCACAGCAGAGAAGATAAGAAGCCATGGTGGCATCTTCATGTGGTCCTGAGACACTGAGTAGGAGATGACGGCCCTGGGAGAGACACTGACAATTAGCGCAGAAGAGTTCACTCTGTGAATGACACACCCACCTACCTGGTGCCTCTGTGTCCCCACCACCAACCACTCTGTGTCCTCCTGAGGGCAGCACCTGCAGGCCACCTGAGGCCATCAGGTGCCTGGTAACTGTGAGAATGTTCATGCCTGTGTCTGGCCACCCTACTCCCCACCCAAATGTTATTGCCCTGGGGAGCTCCTGTTCCTCATAGGAGCCCAGGACCAGTTAAACAACAATGACAACTACAACAAAAAATAGCCAGGCATTGTGGCAGGTGCCTATAGGCCCAGCTACTTGGGAGACTGAGGCAAGAGAATCTCATAAGCCCAAGAATTTGAGGTTGCTGTGAGCTGTGACGTGACAGCACTCTACCCAGGGCGAAATAGTGAGACTCTGTCTCAAAAAAAACCAGGATCTCAATAACTCAGGAGAACTGCACTGAAGATAAAATGAACATATCATAAATGAGGAAAGCACCAATAAAATGTGGGAAAGTATTCAGCCTCCCTCATTAGCCAAATGAGAGGTAAGGATTAACTTGCCAAGACTGAAGACCTTCAGACTTCCAGAAAAGGAGCTGGCCCCCTGCAATGCCGCTGGAAGCCACTATCAATCCTGGTCACTTAATCACAGAGGTCACTCAGCCATGAATATCTATGTGGCAAATCCTTCCTCAACCTTGTCCCATCCTGCACCCTAAACATGAAGGCTTGAGCCCAGCCCCTGAGGTCGCCAGAGGCAGAGCAGATGGTTGGTGTCTCCCACCCTCATCTTGAACTACAGACAAGGTTTCCCTACCTTGGCTCAGATTCCTGTATACTGACAGAACTATTAGAGCAGGAGACAAGTGAGTCATAATAGATAGGAATTCAAAGAATAAACTGGGCAGGAGTAACCCCAGAACCCAAAGTTTTGCCAAGAAAGATCCAGAAATGGTAGAACCCTTTTAGAGGAATTTAGAATAAAGAAAGTTTTCTCATTTGGAGGAAGGATTCAAGAGGGGCGATCAGGAGAACTCTCTTCACCATGTACACCTTTTAACCAGACAGAGGCCAGTCCTTTCACCCGGACAGGCTTGCTTCTGAAGAGGAAACACACTCACTCCACTGCAGAGATACCTGTGTGTCCTGTGCGATCCCAGCCCAGCAGGTCAGGATGCAGCCGGCTCGCCCCTTCGTTTGGCCAGCAGCTCCTTCCCTTCCAGACTCAGCCCCCAGACCCTGCCCTCTCCTCCAGCTGCTGCCTCCACTGCCGGGCACTCCCTCCCTGGCAGTGGAGCGCTGGGGCTCTGGCTTCTCAGACAAGAGGACAGCCTGGGGTTCCTAACAGAAGGGACAGGGCAGGAGGAGGGCAGAGGTCTGAGGCCCCGAGCCAGCTGCACCCACAGCACGGACAGAAACTCAGACTGACTGCACCTGGGGCCCTGCCCTGTGAATAAGTCCAGGCACCTCCCTGGGAAAGGGCACGATTGCCCAACACTCCTCCCTGAGCTCCTTCCTCATCCCCAGCCCTCCCAGCCTGGCCAACCTGGGGATGCCTGTGGGGGCTGAGGGTTGGTCTGACATCTGGGAACTTCCTGCTCAGGAAGATCTGCTCCCAGGAGTCTGAAGGCCGTGGGCGGAGCCCACTCACCAGTGCCCTGCCCCCTTCACCCGACGCCCTGTCCCTTCACCTCAACACCCTGCAGCCAACACGCCCATTCACCCATCACCCCAAACCAAGCTCTCTGCCTCCTCTTCCCCTCCCCCACCCCCACCATGTCATTAAGCCCTGGGTCTTAGCTCTGGTCCCCCAGAATCCCTGCACCTTCTCTGAGGAAGTTTATACCTAAGAATTTCCGCAGTGATGCTGTGCTGAAGCTACCTGAGTTTTAGCCCCTTGAAATGGGAATGCTCAGACCAGAGGTTCTGAAGGCACTCTGCCCTCGTGAGAGGCCGCTCCGAAGGCCGCTGGGCTCTGCATGCTTGTCAGCCCGAGCCACGCTTGAGGGACTTAAGTTGGGAAGATCTCTCCAGCAGCCTGGGACTTGTAGCCTGTTGGCGTATGAAGGAGACATCTTAGTCCCTGTTCCATACTGGTGGGGGTCCTGGGCAAAGACTTCTGAGAGAGGAATCCAGTAAGGGAATCAGGTACTCACAACTAACTACCGTATGAGTTTTCCTAAGCCTTGGCAATAGCCTCATGTCTGAGATTTTTATTTATAACTCTGAGTGCTTTGCCATCATGGTTAGTAGCTAAACCCTTAAAATGAGACTGGTTTGTGAGCTCATCTTTAGAACAGCAAGCTACAGACTTGGAAGAGTAGAAATTTAAGTAACAACCGGGGGTCCCAAAATGGGAAAGGGAAGCAGGTAGAGTTCTGTGGTTCCCGACTAACGAACAAAGGACACCCAGGAATTAAGTGGTAGAAAATCTGAGGTAAGGCCACTCACTGCTCACCAGTATGATATTTACATAAGAATTATAAAAGGTGTTCCTCCCCCAGGTAAAAATTGTAGTTAATATGTTATTTATTTCTCAACAAAAAACTTATGATAAAGTCACTTTGTATAAATTATAGAAATCAAATTATTAAACATAAAATAGAACTTTGAATTTTTTTCTTTTTAATTATTTATTTTATAGTTTGGGATTCGTTGAGGGTTCAAAGAATTAGGTTACACTGATTTACATTTGTTAGATGAAGTCCCTCTTATAATTATGTCCCACCCCCAAGAGCACTTTGTTTGTTTTTCACATTTTTTTTTTTATTAAATCATAGCTGTGTACATCAATGCAATCATGGGGTACAATGTGCTGGTTTTATATACAATTTGAAATGTTTTCATCAAACTGGTAAACATAGCCTTCACGGCATTTTCTTAGTTATTGTGATAAGACATTTATATTCTATACCTAGTAAATTTCACATGTACCCTTGTAAGATGCACCTTAGGTGTGGTCCTACCAATTACTCTCCCTCCACCAATCCTTTCCCCTCCCCTCCCCTCACTCTCCTCTTTCCCCAAGAACACTTTGAATTTTTTTTTCTTATTGTTGGGGATTCATTGAGGGTACAAGAAACCAGGTTACATTGATTACATTTGTTAGGTAAAGTCCCTCTTACAATCCTATCTTGCCCCCAAAAGATGTGCCACACACCAAAACCCCACCCTCCTCCCTCTTTCCGTCTCTCTGCTCTTCCTTTCCCCCACCCCTCCCTCCTTCTTTCTCTCTCTGCTCTTCCCCTCCCCCACTCCCAGCATGTCATTAATTGTCTTCATATCAAAATTGAGTACATAGGATTCATGCTTCTCTATTCTTGACATGCTTTACTAAGAATAATGTCTTCCACTTCCATCCAGGTTAATACGAAGGATGTAAAGTCTCCATTTTTTTTAATGGCTGAATAGTATTCCATGGTATACATATACCACAGCTTGTTAATCCATTCCTGGGTTGGTGGGCTTTAGGCTGTTTCCACATTTTGGCGATTGTAAATTGAGCTACGATAAACAGTCTAGTGCAAGTGTCCTTATGATAAAAGGATTTTTTTCCTTCTGAGTAGATGCCCAGGAAAGGTATTGCAGGATGAAATGGAAGGTCTAGCTTGAGTTCTTTGAGTGTTCTCCATACTTCCTTCCAGAAAGGTTGCACTAGTTTACAGTTCCACCAGCAGTGTAAAAGTGTTCCCTTCTCTCCACATCCATGCCAGGATCTGCAGTTTTGAGACTTTGTGATGTGGGCCATTCTCACTGGGGTTAGATGGTATCATGTTTTGATTTGCATTGCTCTAATAATTAGGGACTGTGAGCATTTTTTCATATGTTTGTTAGCCATTCATCTGTCTTCTTTAGAGAAGGTTCTATTCATGTCTCTTGCCCATTGATATATGGGATTGTTGGCTTTTTTCATGTGGATTAATTGAGTTCTCTGTAGATCCTAGTTATCAAGCTTTTGTCTGATTCAAAATATGCAAATATCCTTTCCCATTGTGTAGGTTGTCTATTTGCTTTGGTTGTTGTCTTCTTAGCTGTACAGAAGCTTTTCAGTTCAATTAAATCCCATTTGTTTATTTTTATTGTTGTTGCAATTGCAACTGCAAGAAGAAAGACTTCTTCATAAAGTCTTTCCCCAGGCCACTATCTTACATCATGATCAAGTAGGTTTCATCCCAGGGATGCAAGGCTGGCTGCAAGTGTTTTTCCTATGCTTTCTTGAGGATTTTTATTGTTTCATGCCTTAAATTTAAGTTCTTTATCCATCATGAATCAATTTTTGTGAGTGGAGAAAGGTGTGGGTCCAGTTTCAGTCTTTTATATGTTGGTATCCAGTTCTCCCAGCACCATTTATTGAATAGGGAGTCTTTCCCCCAGTGTGTGTTCTGATTTGGTTTATCGAAAATTAGGCAGTTGAAAGATGTTAGTTTCATTTCATGGTTTTCTTTTTTTTTTTTTCTTGTTCCAAGAAATAATTGCTTTAATAATGACAGAAAAAAATGTGGCTATTAAAAATAACATAAAAAAAATAAAAGTGTTCTTTATTTTGGCAAGTGCCTAAATATCATCAATTATATTTCAAATTTATTCCAAGTTGTAAAACTTAGAACTATCTTGGAATAACTTTATCTATATTATTACATAATTTCTAGAGGGAAAAATCGCCTCCCCCTCCACACACTGAGATTTAATAAAACAGGCAAATATACATCTAAAAGGCAGATTAAGGCTTTTATTGCAGCTAAGCCTAATTAAAATGGCAACATTCCAATTGTTTCTTTTATTTGTTTATTATTAAATCACAGCAGTATACATTAATGCGATCATGGGGCACCATACACTGGTTTTATAGAACGTTTGACACATGTTAATCACACTGGTTAACATAGCCTTCCTGGCATTTTCTTAGTCATGGTGTTAAGACATTTATATTCTACATTTACTAAGTTTCACATGTACCCTTGTAAGATGCACCACTCCCCCTTCCCAATATTCTTAAGTTATAATTAGGTTATAGCTTTAATGTGAAAGCCATAAATTAGTTTCATAGTAGGGCTGAGTACATTGGATACTTTTTCTTCCATTCTTGAGATACTTTACTAAGAAGAATATGTTCCAGCTCCATCCATGTAAACATGAAAGAGGTAAAGTCTCCATCTTTCTTTAAGGCTGCATAATATTTCATGGTGTACATATACCATAATTTATTAATCCATTCGTGGATCGATGGACAACTGAGCTTTTTCCATGACATAGCAATTATGAATTGGGCTGCAATAAACATTCTGGTACAAATATCTTTGTTATGATGTGAATTTTGGTCTTCTGGGTATATACCTAGTAGAGGAATTATACGATTGAATGGCTGATCTATTTTTACATCTCTAAGTGTTCTCCAAACATCTTTCCAAAAGGAATGTATTAATTTGCATTCCCACCAGCAGCGTAGAAGTGTTCCTTTCCTCCACATCCACGCCAATAACTCTAGTCTTGGGATTTTGTGATATGGGCTAATCTTAGTGAAGTTAGATAATATCTCAAAGTAGTTTTTATTTGCATTTCTCTGATGATTAAAGATGATGAGCATTTTTTCATATGTCTGTAGGCCAAATGCCTGTCTTCTTCAGAGAAGTTTCTCTTCAAGTCCCTTGCCCAGCCTTCAATGGGATCACTTGTTCTTTTCTTACTTATATGTTTGAGTTCTCTGTGGATTCTGGTTATTAAACCTTTGTCCGAGACATAACCTGTAAATATTTTCTCCCATTTTGAGGGCTGTTTGCTTGCTTTACTTACTGTGTTCTTGGCTGTGCAGAAGATTCTTAGTTTGATCAGGTCCAAGTAGTGTATTTTTGAAGCTGCTTCAATTGACCGGAGGGTCCTCCTCATAAAATATTCCCCCAGACTGATTTCTTCAAGGGTTTTCTCTGCACTCTCTTCTAGTATTTTTATAGTTTCATGTCTTAAGTTTAAATCTTTAATGGAGTGAGAGTTTATCTTAGTTAATGGTGAGAGGTATGAGTCCAGTTTCAGTCTTCTACAGGTCGCTGGCCAGTTCACCCAGCACCATTTGTTAAATAGGGAATCTTTTCCCCACTGAATGTTTTTAACTGGCTTGACAAAGATCAAA
The DNA here is from genome assembly GCF_027406575.1 of Nycticebus coucang. NCBI lineage: Eukaryota > Metazoa > Chordata > Mammalia > Primates > Lorisidae > Nycticebus > Nycticebus coucang. The sequence continues at coordinate 57,822,429 of NC_069784.1, forward strand.
TAATGGTAAGTAGCTGGACTCAGCTCTTGGTTCTCTATTCTGTTCCAGACATCTACTTCTCTGTTTTTGTGCCAGTACCATGCTGTTTTGATCACTATCGATTTTTAGTATAGTCTGAGGTCTGATAGCGTGATTCCTCCTGCTTCATTTTTATTTCTGAGTAATGTCTTGGCTATTTGAGGTTTTTTCTGATTCCATATAAAACGAAGTATTATTTTCTCAAGATCTTTAAATATGACAGTGGAGCTTTAATAGGGATTGCGTTAAAATTGTATATTGCTTTGGGTAGTATGGACATTTTAACAATGTTGATTCTTCCCAGCCATGAGCATGGTATGTTTTTTCATTTGTTAACATTGTCAGGTTTTTCTTTTCTTAGAGTTTCATAGTTCTCTTTATAGAGATCTTTCACATCCTTTGTTAGATAAACTCCCAAATATTTCATCTTCTTTGGCACTAATGTGAATGGAATAGGGTGCTTAACTGTTTTTCTCAACTTGACTATTGTTGGTATATATATACAAAGGCTACCAATTTATGAATGTAGATTTTGTGATACCGCCGACAGCTGTAAGTACAGTAGCAGTGAGATTGCAAACCGGAAATGCCTTACATGTGAAATGTTTTGGTGTTTTTGGACTTGGCACTCAGTTGAACTGCCTTGGGGAGAGCTTGAGCAGGAGTGCAGAGAACATTGGGCATTGTCTAGGGCCCCAGACTGAGCCGCTGAGCTGGACAGAGCTAATAGTGTTTGGCTGTGGGCAGTAGGGAGCCACTGAGAGAGAACTGCCCCAGCAAGCTCCGCCCTCAGGGTTGCAGAGCAAGGATTGGGCGGGAGCTACTAACCTAGTGACTGAGCAGCCTACAGGCGGGGACTGAGCCGCGTTACAGCCCTAAGAGTGAGACCGGTTTTGGCACACTGGGTAAGTGGGTAGCCACTTCAGCAGTGATTCCAGTGACAAGCACATCCTGGAAAAGCTTCTGCTTAGCAAGTTTAGAAGTTTAAAGTGCCTTTTAAAAGGGCTGAAGAGATTTAGGCTATCTACCCTGTGGGGTTTGAGAAATCAGCTGAGGCTTCCAGTCATATCAGCATTGAGATTAACATCTCATACCCCAGAAGACCACCTGTTGCCCAGACAACATTCAACAAGATATATATACTGCTTTCTTTTTGTTTTTTGTTTGTTTGTTTGTTGTTTATTTTAATGTTGTTGTTTTGTTTTTTAATTTCAACATTTTCCATACAGATATTTTTCTTCTTTCTCAATATCTCTAGTTTAAACACAATTTCTCATTGCTGCCTTTATCAATAACTAGAAATTCATTTTTGCTAGTGTTTCTACACCTATTATTTGGTTTTTCAACCAATTTTATCCTGTAAACTTTTCTGTTTGCTTTTTTTGGTTTGATTTATAGCATTTTTGCCTTTCCTCTGTACTTGGTGGAGATGGGATACTGTGTCTGATCAGGATAGCAAAGAGCTGCTGACCTCAAGGGAACCACCCAACCGGACACCCCAGAGGTTGGGGTGTTTTTAAGGTTGTGTCAAAGTATCCTACTGTACACCTATATTGTTCTGTCCCCGTCTTTTAGTGGCTCTCTTCTTTTTGTCTATATTCCTTTTACCCACACACCTCTTCTGGTCTATTTCCTTTCTCTATTATCTTTTCATTCTTTCCTTCTTTCTTTCATCACTTCTTGCTCTTCAACCTTCTCATCTTTCTAGTCCTGTACCAAACGGACACAGGCACGAGAACTTAAAGAGCAAGAGAAAGTGAAAGGAAAATTAGGACAAGGAAACAGATAAAAGAAATCACTCATGAGGAAGAATCAGCAGAAAACTCCAGGCAACATGAAGAACCAGTCCAGAACAACCCCGCCAAGGGACCATGAGGTAGCTACTGCAGAGGATTCCACCTATAAAGAAATGTTAGGAATGACAGAAAGAGAATTTAGAATACACATGATGAAAACAATGAAATAATCCTGGAAACAATGAAGGAAACTGCTAATAAAGTGGAAAATAACCAAAAGGAAATCCAAAAACAGAATCAAATAAGAGAAGAACAATATGAAGAATATAGAAAGGATATAGCAGAGCTGAAGGAACTGAAGCAGTCAATTAGGGAACTTAAAGATGCAATGGAAAGTATCAGAAACAGGTTAGACCATGCAGAAGAAAGAATCTCAGAGGTAGAAGACAGAGTTCTTGAGATAACTCAGATAGTAAAATAGGCAGAATGAAAAGAGAGAAAGCAGAACTGTCAGAATTATGGGACTTTATGAAGCGTTCCAACTTACAAGTTATAGAAACCCAGTACGGGAAGAAGAATGCCGCAGAGGAATAGAAGCCATACTAGAGAATATTATAAATGAAAATTTCCCAAATATCACAAAAGATTCTGAAACACTGCTTTCAGAGGGATATCGGACCCCAGGTTACCTCAACTCTAACCGAGCTTCTCCAAGACACATTGTGATGAACCTGTCCAAAGTCAAGACAAAAGAAAAGATTCTGCAAGCTCTCAGGAGTAAGCGCCAGTTGACCTACGGAGGCAAATCCATCAGAGTGATTGCAGACTTCTCTAATGAAACTTTCCAAGCAAGAGGACAATGGATATCTACCTTTAATCTACTTAAACACAACAATTTCCAGCCCATAATTCTGTACCCTGCTAAGCTAAGCTTTAAAATTGACAGAGAAATAAAATCATTTACAGATATACAAACATTGAGGAAATTCACCACAACAGACCAGCTCTACAGGAAATACTTCAACCTGTTCTACACACTGACCATCACAATGGATCAGCAGCAAAGTAAGAACTCAGAAATTGAAGGTCAGAACCTAACCTCCACATTGATGCAAAAGATAAAACTAAGCAATGGACTCTCACAAAAAAAAAAAAAATCAATAAAATACTACCACACTTATCAATTATCTCAATAAATGTTAATGGCTTGAATTCCCCACTGAAGAGACATAGATTGGCTGACTAGATTAAAAAACACAAGCCATCCATTTGCTGTCTGCAAGAAACACACTTGGCTTCAAAAGACAAATTAAAACTCCAAGTCAAGGGTTGGAAGACAATTTTTCGGGCAAATGGAATTCAGAAGAAAAGAGGAGTTGCAATCTTATTTTCAGATTCATGTGAATTTAAAGCAACTAAAGTCAAAAAAAAAAAAAGATGGTCACTTTATATTGGTCAAGGGGAAAATACAACAAGAAGATATTTCAATTCTAATATTTATGCACCCAATTTAAATGTTCCCAGACTCTTGAAACAGACCTTACTCAGTCTGAGCAATATGATATCTGATAATACCATAATTACAGGGGACTTTAACACTCCTTTTGGAGAGCTGGACAGATCCTCTAAACAGAAATTCAACAAAGATATAAGAGATTTAAATGAGACCCTAGAACAACTGTGCTTGATAGATGCATATACAACACTCCATCCCAAAGATAAAGAATACACATTCTTCTCATCACCCCATGGAACATTAATCATATCCTGGAACACAAAACAAATATCAACAGAATAAAAGGAATGGAAATTTTACTTTCTACCTTCTCAGACCATAAGGTATTAAAGGTGAAACTCAACTCTAACAAAAACGCTCGACCCCACACAAAGACATGGAAATTAAACAATCTTCTGTTGAATAACAGATGGGTGCAAGAAGAAATAAAACAGGAAATCATTAACTTCCTTGAGCATAAAAACAGTGGAGACACAAGCTACCAAAACCTGTGGGATACTGCAAAAGCAGTTTTGAGAGGAAAATTTATCCCTTTAGATAACTACATTCAAAAAACAGAAAGAGAGCACATCTCTCAAGCCATCTTATGGAATTGGAAAAAGAAGAACAATCTAAGCCTAAACTAAGTAGAAGAAAAGAAATATCCAAAATCAAATCAGAGATCAATGAAATTGAAAACAAAAGAATCATTCAGAAAATTAATGAAACAAGGAGTTGGTTTTTTGAAAAAATAAATAAAATAGATAAACCATTGGCCAGCCTAACGAGAAATAGAAAAGTAAAATCTCTAGTAACCTCAATCAGAAATGATAAAGGGGAAATAACAACTGATCCCACAGGGATACAAGAGATCATCTCTGAATACTACCAGAAAATCTATGCCCAGAAATTTGACGATGTGAAGGATATGGATCAATATTTGGAATCACACCCTCTCCCTAGACTTACCCAGGAAGAAATAGAGCTCCTGAACAGACCAATTTCAAGCACTGTGATTAAAGAAACAATAGAAAAGCCTCCAACCAAAAAATACCCTGGTCCAGATGGCTTCACACCAGAATTCTATCAAACCTTCAAGGAAGAGCTTATTCCTGTACTGCAGAAATTATTCCAAAAAATTGAGGAAGAAGGAATCCTCCCCAACACATTCTATGAAGCAAATATCACCCGGATACCAAAACCAGGAAAAGACCCAAACAAAAAGGAGAATTTCAGACCAATCTCAATCATGAATATAGATGCAAAAATTCTCAACAAAATCCTAGTCAATAGATTACAGCTTATCATCACAAAATCATACCTCATGATCAAGTAGGTTTCATCCCAGGGATGCAAGGCTGGTTTAACATACGCAAGTACATAAACATTATCCACCATATTAACAGAGGCAAAAATAAAGATTATATGATCCTCTCAACAGATGCAGAAAAAGCATTTGATAAAATCCAGCATCCTTTTCTAAATAGAACACTGAAGAGTATAGGCATAGGTGGCATATTTCTGAAACTGATTGAAGCTATCTATGACAACCCCACAGCTAATATTTTACTCAATGGAGTAAAACTGAAAGCTTTTCCTCTAAAACTGGAACCAGACAAGGTTGTCCTCTGTCACCTTTACTATTCAACATAGTACTGGAAGTTCTACCCAATACAATTAGGCAAGACAAGGAAATCCCAATGGGAGCAGAGGAGGTCAAAATCTCCCTCTTTGCTGATGACATGATCTTATACTTAGAGAATCCCAAAGACTCAACCACAAGACTCCTGGAAGTCAGCAAAAAATACAGTAATGTTTCAGGATATAAAATCATTGTCCACAAGTCAGTAGCCTTTGTATATGCCAATAACAGTCAAGATAAGAAGCTAATTAAGGACACAACTCCCTTCACCGTAGTTTCAAAGAAAATGAAATACCTAGAAATATATCTAACAAAGGAGGTGAAGGAACTCTATAAAGAAAATTATGAAATCCTCAGAAAGGAAATAGCAGAGGACATAAACAAATGGAAGAACACACCATGCTCATGGATGGGAAGAATCAACATTGTTAAAATGTCTATACTTCCTGAAGCAATCTACATATTCAATGCCATTCCTATCAAAATAACAACATTGTATTTTCAAGATTTGGAAAAAATGATTCTACATTTTGTATGGAACCAGAAAAGAACACGTATAGCTAAGGCAGTCCTTAGTAATAAAAATAAAGCTGGGGGCATCAACATACCAGATTTTAGTCTGTACTACAAAGCCATAGTGCTCAAGACAGCATGGTACTGGCACAAAAAGAGACATAGATAGTTGGAATCGAATAGAAAACCAAGAAATGAAACTAACATCTTACAACCACCTAACCTTTGATAAACCAAACAAGAACGTACCTGAGGGAAAGACTCCCTATCTAACAAATGGTGTTGGGAGAACTGGATATCCACATGTAAAAGACTGAAACTGGAACCACACCTTTCCCCACTCACAAAAATTGATTCAAGATGGATAAAGGACTTAAATTTGAGGCATGAAACAATAAAAATCCTCAAAGAAAGCATAGGAAAAACACTGGAAGATATTGGCCTGGGGAAAGACTTCATGAAGAAGACTGCCATGGATATTGCAACAACAAAAATAAACAAATGGGACTACATTAAACTGAAAAGCTTATGTACAGCCAAGGAGACAATAACCAAAGCAAAGAGACAACCTACACAATGGGAAAGGATATTTGCATATTTTGAATCAGACAAAAGCTTGATAACTAGGATCTATAGGGAACTCAAATTAATCCACATGAAAAAAGCCAACAATCCCATATATCAATGGGCAAGAGACATGAATAGAACCTTCTCTAAAGAAGACAGACGAATGGCTAACAAACATATGAAAAAATGTTCATCATCCCTATATATTAGAGAAATGCAAATCAAAACCACCCTGAGATACAATCTAACCACAGTGAGAATGGCCCACATCACATAATCTCAAAACTGCAGATGCTGGCGTGGATGTGGAGAGAAGGGAACACTTTTACACTGCTCATGGGACTGTAAACTAGTACAACCTTTCTGGAAGGAAGTATGGAAAAACCTCAAAGCACTCAAGCTAGACCTCCCTTTTGATCCTGCATTCCCTTTACTGGGCATCTACCCAGGAGAAAAAATATCCTTTTATTATAAGGTCACTTGTACTAGACTGTTTATTGCAGCTCAATTTACAATCGCCAAAATGGGGAAACAGCCTAAATGCCCACCAACCCAGGAACGGATTAACAAGCTGTGGTATATGTATACCATGGAATACTATTCAGCTATTTAAAAAAAATGGAGACTTTACATCCTTCATATTAACCTGGATGGAAGTGGAAGACATTATTCTTAGTAAAGCATCACAAGCTTTACTCCATCACAATGGAGAAGCATGAATCCTATGTACTCAATTTTTATATAAGGACAATTAACGACAATTAAGGTCATGGGGTGGGGAGGAATAGCAGAGAGAGGGAGGGAGAGAAGGGAGTGAGGCTTTGGTGTGTGCCACACCTTCTGCAGGCAAGACATGATTGCAAGAGGGACTTTACCTAACAAATGCAATTAGTGTAACCTGACTTATTGTACCCTCAATGAATCCCCAACAATAAGAAAAAAAATAGCAAGGCACACAAAAGGAAACAGAAAAAAAAAAAACATTTATTGAGATAATTGATAAGTGCGGTAGTGTTCTGTTCATCTGATTTTGTGAGAGTCCATTGCTTAGTTTTATCTTTTGCATCAGTGTGGAAGTTAGGTTCTGTTCCTTAATTTCTGAGTTCTTACTTTGCGCTAGATCCATTATGAATTTCAGTGTGTAGAATGGGTTGAAGTGTTTCCTGTAGAGCTGGTTTTGTTGTAGTGAATTTCCTCTATGTTTGCATATCAGTAAATGATTTGATTTCTTTGTCAATTTTAAAGTTTATCTTAGCAGGATATAAGATTCTGAGTTGTCAATTGTTCTGTTTAAGTAGATTAAAGGTAGATGACCATTGTCTTCTGGCTTGAAAAGTTTCATTAGAGAAGTCTGCAGTCACACTGATTGATTTCCCATGTAGTTCAACTGACATTCATGGCAGCTTGAAGAATCTTTTCTTTCGTCTTGACTTTGTACAGGTTCATCACGATGTGTCTTGGAGAAGCTCTGTCAGAGTTGAGGTGACCTGGGGTCCAATATCTCTCTGAAAGGAGTGTGTCAGAATCTTTGGTGATATTTGGGAAATTTTCATTTATAATATTCTCTAGTATGGCTTCCATTCCCGTGGGGCATTCTTTTTCCCTTTCCAGGATACCTAAACTCATAAGTTTGAACTCTTCATAAAGTCCCATAATTCTGTCAGTGAACGTCCACTTTCTCTCTCTTTTCTTTCTGCCTCTTGAACTATCTGAGTTATCTCAAGAGCTTTGTACTCTACCTCTGAGATTCTTTCTTCTTTATGTTCTAACCTGTTGTTGATACTTATATTGCATCTTTAAATTCCCTAATGGACTGTTTCAATTCCTTAAGCTCTGCTATATAATTTCTATAATCTTCATATCGTTCATCACTTATTTGATTCTGTTTTGGACTTTCTCTTGGTTATTTTCCTCTTTATCAGAAGTTTCCAGATAAGGAGAGCAAGATGGCAGCCGAGTAACAGCTTGCTTGCATCTGGACACCGTGAGTCTGGAGAGATAGGACTCCAAGCATCTCTGGCTGGTGGGATCTGCCTATCATCACCCCTGTGAGGATACAGAGAGTCAGCAAGAGACTTCTGGACCCCAAGAGGAGGACTAAAACAGTGGAAAACCGACAACTGGTCACGTGTCTTCAATCAGTCTAAACCCACCCGCAACTGTAAGTTCAGTAGCAGTGAGACTGCAAACCGGAAAGGCCGGTTTGGTGTCTTTGGACTTGGCACTCAGTTGAACTGCCTTGGGGAGAGCATGAGTGGGAATGCAGAGAACTTTGGCCATTGTCTAGGGCCCCAGTCTGACCCGCTTAGCCAGACGGAGCAAATGGTGTTTGGCTGTGGGCCACAGGGAGCCATTGTGAGTGATCTGCCCGAGCAAGCTCCGCCCACAGGATCACAGAGCTAGAATCGGGTGGGAGCTGGTAAGCCAGCGACCAAGTAGCCTAAGGGTGGTGTCTGAGCTGCCTTGCAGCCCTAATCCTCAGGGGCAGAGTGAGACCGGTTTTGGCACACTGGGCAAGTGGATAGCTACTTCAGCAGTGACTCCAGCCACAAGCACATTCCTGGGAAAGCTTCTGCTCAGCAAGTTTACAAGTTCAAAGTGCCTTCTAAGTGGGCTGAAGAGAGATTTAGGGTGTCTACCTGCTGGGGTTTGAGAAATCAGCACCCTCCAGTCATATCAGAACTGTGATTATCATCTCATACCCCAGAAGACCACGTGTTGCCCAGACAATATTCAACAACATATACCTATTGCTTTGTTTTTGGTTCTCTTTTGTTTCTTTGGTTTTGTTTTTTTTTGGTTTCGTTGTTTTTTTGTTTATTTTGATGTTGTTGATGTTCTTTTCTTTTTTAATTTCAACCTTTTCCATACAGATCTTTTTTCTTTCTCAATTTTTCTAGTTTAATTATAATTTCCCATTGCTGCCTTTCTTAATAACTGGAACTTCATTTTGCTAATGTTTCTACCACTGTTATTTGGTTTTTCACCCAATATGATCCCGTAAGGTTTTCTGTTTGCTTGTTTTAGTTTGATTCATAGCATTTTTGTCTTTCCTGTATACTTGGTGGAGGTGGAGTACTGTGTCTGATCAGGTTAGCAAAGAGCTGCTGACCTCAAGGGAACCACCCAACTGGGCACCCCCAGAAGGTGGGTTTTTTTTTAAGGTTGTGTCAAAGTACCCTACTGTACACCTATATTGCTCTGTCTCCCTCTTTCTGTGCCTCTATTCTTTTTGTCAATATTCCTTTTACCCACCACCTCTCCTTTCTCTATTTTTTTTTTCTTATCACTCAGTCCTTCTTTCTTCCATCCCTTTCTTGCTCTTCAACTTTCTCACCCTTCTGGTCCTGTACCAAAAGGATTCATATAACCCTTAGTCCACAGAAATGAGAACTTAAAGAGCAAGAGGAAGTGAAAGGAAAATTAGGGCAAGGAAACAGATAAAAGAAATCACTCATGAGGAAGAATCAGCAGAAAACTCCAGGCAACATGAAGAACCAGTACAGAACAACCCCACCAAGGGACCATGAGGTAGCTACTGCACATGATTCCACCTATAAAGAAATGTTAGGAACGACAGAAAGGGAATTTAGAGTACACATGATGAAAAAAATGAAAGAAATGATGGAAACAATGAAGGAAACTGCTAATCAAGTGGAAAATAACCAAAAGGAAATCGAAAAACAGAATCAAATAAGACATGAATGATATGAAGACTATAAAAAGGATATATCAGAGCTGAAGAACTAAAACGGTCAATTAGGGAACTTAAAGATGCAATGGAAAGAATCAGCAACAGGTTAGACCATGCAGAAGAAAGAATTTCAAAGGTAGAAGACAAAGTTCTTGAGATAACTCAGATAGTAAAAGAGGAAAAAAAGAAGAGATAGAAAACAAAATGTTCACTGTCAGAATTATCAGATTTATGAAGCGTTCCAACATACGCATTCTAGGAATCCCAGAAGGGGGAGAAGAATGCCCCAGAGGAATGGAAGCCATACTAGAGAATATTATAGAAGAAAATTTCCCAAATATCACCAAAGATTCTGACACACTGCTTTCAGAGGGACATGGAACCCCAGGTCGCCTCAACTATAACCAAGCTTCTCCAAGACACATTGTGAAGAACGTGTCCAAGGTCAAGACAAAAGAAAAGGTTCTGCAAGCTGCCAGGAGTAAGCACCAGTTGACCTACAGGGGCAAATCCATCAGAGTGACTGCAGACTTCTCTAATGAATCTTTCCAAGCAAGAAGACAATGGTCATCTACCTTTAATCTACTTAAACAGAACCATTTTCAGCCAGAATTCTGTACCCTGCTAAGCTGAGTTTAAAAATTGACGGACAAATCAAATCATTTATGGAAATACACACATTGATAAAATTCATGTCAACAAGACCAGCCCTACAGGAAATACTTCAACCTGTTCTGCACACTGACCACCACAATGGATCAGCAGCAAAGTAAAAACTCAGAAATTAAAGGACAGAACCTAACCTCCACACTGATGCAAAAGATAAAACTAAGCAATGGACTCTCACAAAATAAGATGAATAGAATACTACCACACTTATCAATTATCTCAACAAATGTTAATGGCTTGAATTCCCTACTGAAGAGACATAGATTGGCTGACTGGATTAAAAAATACAAGCCATCCATTTGCTGTCTGCAAGAAACACACCTGGCTTCAAAAGACAAATTAAAACTCCAAGTCAAGGGTTGGAAGACAATTTTTCAGGCAAATGGAATTCAGAAGAAAAGAGTTGCAATCTTATTTTCAGATACATGTGGATTTACAGCAACTAAAGTCAAAAAAGACAAAGATGGTCACTTTATATTGGTCAAGGGAAAAATACAACAAGAAGACATTTCAATTCTACATATTTATGCACCCAATTTAAATGCTCCCAGATTCTTGAAACAGACCTTACTCAGTCTGAGCAATATGATATCCTATAATACCATAATAACAGGGGACTTTAACACTCCTCTTACAGAGCTGAAAAGATCCTCTAAACAGAAATTAAACAAAGATATAAGACATTTAAATGAGACCATAGAACAACTGTGCTTGATAGACGCATATAGAACACTCCATCCCAAAGATAAAGAATATACATTCTTCTCATCACCCCATGGAACATTCTCCAAAATTGATCATATCCTGGGACACAAAACAAATATCAACAGAATCAAAAGAATTGAAATTTTACCTTGTATCTTCTCAGACCATAAGGCACTAAAGGTGGAACTCAACTCTAACAAAAACACTCGACCCCACACAAAGACATGGAAATTAAACAATCTTCTGTTGAATAACAGATGGGTGCAGGAAGAAATAAAACTGGAAATCATTAACTCCCTTGAGCATAACAACAATGAAGACACAAGTTACCAAAACCTGTGGGATACTGCAAAAGCAGTTTTGAGAGGAAAATTCATCGCTTTAGATACCTACATTCAAAAAACAGAAAGAGAGCACATCAACAATCTCACAAGCTATTTTATGGAATTGGAAAAAGAAGAACAATCTAAGCCTAAACTCAGTAGAAGAAAAGAACTATCCAAAATCAAATCAGAGATCAATGAAATTGAAAACAAAAGAATCATTCAGAAAATTAATGAAACATGAAGTTGGTTTTTTGAAAAAATAAATAAAATAGATGAACCATTGGCCAGCCTAACGAGAAATAGAAAAGTAAAATCCCTAGTAACCTCAATCAGAAATGATAAAGGGGAAATAACAACTGATCCCACAGAGATACAAGAGATCATCTCTGAATACTACCAGAAACTCTGTGCCCAGAAATTTGACAATGTGAAGGAAATGGATCAATATTTGGAATCACATCCTCTCCCTAGACTCAGCCAGGAAGAAATAGAGCCCCTGAACAGACCAATTTCAAGCACTGAGATCAAAGAAACATTAAAAAATCTTCCAACCAAAAATGCCCTGGTCCAGATGGCTTCACACCAAAATTCTACCAAAACTTCAAGGAAGAGCTTATTCCTGTACTGAAGAAATTATTCCAAAATATTGAGGAAGAAGGAATCCTCCCCCAACACATCTATGAAGCAAACATCACCCTGATACCAAAACCAGGAAAAGACCCAAACAAAAAGGAGAATTTCAGCAATTTCACTCATGAATATAGATGCAAAAATTCTCAACAAAATCCTAGCCAATAGATTACAGCTTATGATCAAAAAAGTCATTCATCGTGATCAAGTAGGCTTCATCTCAGGGATGCAAGGCTGGTTTAACATATGCAAGTCCATAAACGTTATCCACCATATTAACAGAGGCAAAAATAAAGACATGATCCTCTCAATAGATGCAGAAAAAGCATTTGATAAAATCCAGCATCCTTTTCTAATTAGAACACTGAAGAGTATAGGCATAGGTGGCACATTTCTAAAACTGATCGAAGCTATCAATGACAAACCCACAGCTAATATTTTACTGAATGGAGTAAAACTGAAAGCTTTCCCTCTTAGAACTGGAACCAGACAAGGTTGTCCTCTGTCACCTTTACTATTCAACATAGTGCTGAAAGTTCTGGCCAATACAATTATGCAAGACAAGGAAATAAAGAGAATCCAAATGGGAGCAGAGGAGGTCAAACTCTCCCTCTTTGCTGATGACATGATCTTATACTTAGAGAATCCCAAAGACTCAACCACAAGACTCCTAGAAGTCATCAAAAAATACAGTAATGTTTCAGGATATAAAATCAATGTCCACAAGTCAGTAGCCTTTGTATACACCAATAACAGTCAAGATGAGAAGCTAATTAAGGACACAACTCCCTTCACCATAGTTTCAAAGAAAATGAAATACCTAGGAATATACCTAATGAAGGAGGTGAAGGACCTCTATAAGGAAAATTATGAAATCCTCACAAAGGAAATAGCAGAGGACATTAACAAATGGAAGGACAAACCATGCTCATAGATGGGAAGAATCAACATTGTTAAAATGTCTACACTTCCCAAAGCAATCTACCTATTCAATGCCATTCCTATCAAAATACCATCATCATACTTTCAAGATTTGGAGAAAATCATTCTGCGTTTTGTATGGAACCAGAAAAAAACCCGTATAGCTAAGGCAGTTCTTAGTAATAAAAATAGAGCTGGGGGCATCAGCATACCAGATTTTAGTCTGTACTACAAAGCCATAGTGTTCAAGACAGCATGGTACTGGCACAAAAACAGAGACATAGACACTTGGAATCGAATTGAAACCCAGGAAATGAAACTAACATCTTACAACCACCTAATCTTCGATAAATCAAACAAGAACATACCTTGGGGGAAAGACTCCCTATTCAATAAATGGTGTTGGGAGAACTGGATGTCTACATGTAAAAGACTGAAACTAGACCCACACCTTTCTCCACTCACAAAAATTGATTCAAGATTGATAAAGGACTTAAATTTAAGGCATGAAACAATAAAAATCCTCCAAGAAAGCATAGGAAAAACACTGGAAGATATTGGCCTGGGGAAAGACTTCATGAAGAAGACTGCCATGGATATTGCAACAACAAAAATAAACAAATGGGACTTCATTAAACTGAAAAGCTTCTGTACAGCTAAGGAGACAAAAACCAAAGCAAAGAGACAACCTACACAATGGGAAAGGATATTTGCATATTTTCAATCAGACAAAAGCTTGATAACTAGGATCTATAGAGAACTCAAATTAATCCACATGAAAAAAGCCAACAATCCCATATATCAATGGGCAAGAGACATGAATAGAACCTTCTCTAAAGAAGACAGACGAATGGCTAACAATCACATGAAAAAATGTTCATCATCTCTATATATTAGAGAAATGCAAATCAAAACAACCCTGAGATACAATGTAACCCCACTGAGAATGGCCCACATCACAAAAATCTCAAAACTGCAGATGCTGGCGTGGATGTGGAGAGAAGGGAACACTTTACACTGCTGGTGGGACTGCAAACTAGTACAACCTTTCTGGAAGGAATTATGGAGAAACCTCAAAGCACTCAACCTAGACCTCCCATTTGAACCTGCAATCCCATTACTGGGCATCTACCCAGAAGGAAAAAAATCCTTTTATCATAAGGACACTTGTACAAGACTGTTTATTGCAGCTCAATTTATAATCGCCAAAATGTGGAAACAGCCTAAATGCCCACCATCCCAGGAATGGATTAACAAGCTGTGGTATATGTATACCATGGAATACTATTCAGCTATTAAAAAAAATGGAGACTTTACATCCTTCCTATTAACCTGGATGGAAGTGGAAGTCATTATTCTTAGTAAAGCATCATAGGAGTGGAGAAGCATGAATCCTATGTATTCAATTTTGATATGAGGACAATTAATGACAATTAAGGTTGGGGGGGAGGAAAAGCAGAAAGAGGGATGGAGGGAGGGGGGTGCAGCCTTGGTATGTGTCACACTTTATGGGGGCAAGACATGAGGGACTTGCAAGAGGGACTTTACCTAACAATTGCAATCATTGTAACCTGGCTTATTGTACCCTCAATGAATCCCCAACAATAAAAAAAAAAGAAGTTTCCTTCATTGTTTCCATTATTTCCTTCATTGTTTTCATCATGTGCATTTCTAAATTCCCTTTCTGTCATTTCTAACCTTTATTTATAGGTGGAATCCTCTGCAGTAAGCTACCTCATAATCCCCTGAGGGGTGTTGCTCTGGACTTGTTTTTCATGTTGCCAGGATTATTCTGCTGATTCTTCCTCATGAGTGTTTTCTTTTACCTGTTTCCTTGCCCTAATTTTCCTTTCACTTCCTCTTGCTCTTTAAGTTACCATGTCTTTAGCTTAGAGTTTCAATGAGTCCTTTTGGTGCATTACCAGAAGGATGAGAAGATTGAAGATCAAAAAGGGAAAAAAGATTTAAAAAAGAAAAGAAAAAGAGAAAGGAGAGGGGGATGAGTAAAAAGGAATAATGACACAAAGAAGAGAGGGACAGACAAAGGGAGTCAGGAGCAATATAGGTGAATAGTAGTGTACTTTGACCCAATCTTAAAAACACTCAACCTCTAGGGGTGCCAGGTTGGGTGGTTCCCTTGAGGTCAGCAGCTCTTTGCCAGCCTGTTCAGACACAGTACCCCACCTCCACCAAGTGATAGGAAAGACAAAAATGCTATAAATCAATCCAAAACAAGCAAATGGAAAACTTCATTGGATAAAATTGGGAGGAAAACCAAATAATAGGGGTAGAAACACTAGCAAAAATGAAGTTCTAACTTTTGAAGGCAACTATGGAAAATTGTATTTAAACTAGAAAAATGAAGAAAGAAAAGAAATAGAAAGGGAAAATGCTGAAATTTTTTAAAAAGAAAGAAAGTAAAGAAAAAACAAAAACAAAAAACAAAGCAGTATACATATATACATCTTGCTAAATATTGTCTGGGCAACAGGTGATCTTCGTGGGTATGAAATGTTAAACATAATGCTGATACAGCTATACAAGATGGAGATTTGGGGCCTCTGCTGATTTCTCAAACCCCACAGGGTAGAGAGACTAAATCTCTCCTTAGCCCACTTAAAAGGCCCTTTAAACTGTCAACTTGGCTAAGCAGAAAATTTCCCAGGAAAACATTTGTTGCTGTCATCACTCCTGAAGTGTGATCACTCACTTCCCCAGTGTACCAAAACCAGTCTCATTCTATGACCCTTAGGGCCAAGGCTGTAAGGCATCTTAGTCCCCACCTTTATGCTGCTCAGTCACTAGATTACTTGCCCAAGGTCTCCCGCCTGATTCTTGCTCTATGACCCTGAGATTGGAGCTTGCCAGGGCAGTTCTACCACAATGGCTCCATGCAGCCCACAGTTAAACACTATTAGCTCCGTCCGGGCTCAGACTGGGGCCCTAGACAACACATAAAGTCCTCCGGACTCTCGCCCAAGCTCTCCCAAGGAGTTAAACTGAATCCCCAAGTCCAAAAAAGCAAAACAGCTCAAAGGGAAGGCCTTTCCAGTTTGCAATCTCACTGCTGCTATACTTATAGCTGCCAGTGGGATTGGACCAAACGAACACACACAACCACTTTCCAGTTCTCCACTGCTTTTGTCCTCCTCATGGGGTCCAAAAGTCTCTTGCTGATTCCCTGTGTCTCCAAAGGGATGTTTCTGGGCAGATCCCACCAGCCAAAGATGCCTGAAGTCTTCTCACCCCAGTCTCACCGGGCCCAGTTGCAAGGAAGCTGTTATTCAGCCACCATCTTGCTCCTCCCCCACTCACACTTTCAGCACTTTGAATTTTTATCATGACAGGTAGGAACTCAAAAAGCCACTGAGATACAGTAATGTGTTATTTACTTGCCTTACTTTCTGAGCAGAGAGAGAAGCACCTGCTTGAAAAAATAACAATGCATATTGTGAGAGGGCTACAAAGGGGACAGGGATGGAGACATAAAGGAGGCTCCTGGAAAGTGAGTGGTTCTGGGACAACCACTAAGAAGAAAGCAGGGCCCTCAGTTCCTGCCACAGGAGAGGATGCTGCATCAGAATGAGTGAGCTCAGAAGCAGATTCCTCCCCAGTCAAGTTCCTAGATGAGAAGACATCCTTGCAAACAGTGGCTTAGCCCTGTGAGGACTGTAGCAGAGGACCCACTTAAGCCATACCCAGATTTCTGAGCCATGGAAACTATGGAATAATGAATGTGTAGTAATTTGTCCTACAGTATTGAAAAATGGATACGGTATATAAGGTAACCAGATAGATCCCCAGCCATGTAGGAGCATATCAGTGGCTTAGAATGGAATCTTCTCACTTATCTTCTTTATAACCATACAAAGGTACAGGGAGAATTAATGTTTTAAAAACCCTACACCTTCAGAAAAATTAAGAGATGAAAAAAATTCACTTTCCAGTTATACAGATGAGTGAATATAGGTAATAATAATAACAATAGTACACATTGTATGCTTGAAAATTGCTAAGATAGTAGAGTTTACATATTTTTACCACAAATATATGAGTTGATAGATACATTAATTAGCTTGATATAACTATTTCACTTTGTGCATTATATCGAAACATCATGTTGTGCACTGAAAATATATATAATTTAAAGAGACAAAAAGTTCACAAACTTCTCATTATATAAGTAAGTGTTGGGGAGAGCAAATCAGCAAGACCAATACTGGAGACCATAACCGTAAGTGGTAAGTTGGAGGCACAGTCCGTGCTGTGGGAACTTCTCAGAGTAGAAAAAGAGACCATTGACTGCAGACCTGGCAGACAGCAGCCTGTGTCCACCCCAGGATGCGGGGGCCACCCAGAGGGGGAGCTACTGTGAAAGGCTCTGAGAATGAGCAGGACAGGTCATAAGAACTGAGGCAGGTAGATGGGGAAGGACTGGGGGGTGCAAGGAGAACAAAGGGGTGTCACAACAGACTCAGCAAACTATCTGGTAAACGGCAACAGAAGAAT
This sequence comes from Nycticebus coucang, assembly GCF_027406575.1. Taxonomy (NCBI): domain Eukaryota; kingdom Metazoa; phylum Chordata; class Mammalia; order Primates; family Lorisidae; genus Nycticebus; species Nycticebus coucang. The sequence goes on from NC_069784.1 coordinate 57,839,854, forward strand.
GAGCCCATGACTGAGAAACAGGAGAAGCTAAATTCATCCTCTCCCCCCTCCAGCCATGACTGCCACGGGATACTCCTGTAGCAGCCGGACCAGGAAAATTCAACTCACCTAACTATGAAGAATAAAAAGTAAAACTGTCTCATCTTAACAAGCCTCCATTTCAAAATAAAGCACACAATTATATGCATTTTAGTACTAAAAAAAAAACTCATCAGATAATTTTCTAAATTTTATATCTATAAAAATATCATAAAACAGAAGTAAAAGATAATTTAACTGGACAATAGAAATATCTGAAAGAGAAGAGACAAAAACCATTTCAGAAATAAAGACTGAATTGCAAGGACAACACAGAGAGCAGATGCCACAAAAAAAAAAATAAAAATAAAAAATGATTTCTCTAATGATTAAGGATGATGAGCAGTCTTACATATGTCTATAGGCCATGTGCCTGTTTTCTTCAGAGAAGTTTCTCTTCAAGTCCCTTGCCCAGCCTGCGATGGGATCACTTGTTCTTTTCCTGCTAATATGTTAAGTTCTCTGTGAATTCTGGTTATTAAACCTTTGTCAGAGACATAACCTGCAAATATCTTCTCCCATTCTGAGGGCTGTCTGCTTGCTCTACTTACCGTGTTCTTGGCTGTGCAGAAGCTTTTTAGTTTGATCAGGTCCCAGTAGTGTATTTTTGAAGCTGCTTCAATTGCCCAGGGGGTCACAAAATCCCAAGACCAGAGATGTTGGCATGGTTTGGAGAAAAGGGAACACTTCTACACTACTGGTGGGAATGCAAATTAATACATTCCTTTTGGAAAGATGTTTGGAGAACACTTAGAGATCTAAAAATAGATCTGCCATTCAATCCTATAATTCCTCTACTAGGTATATACCCAGAAGACCAAAAATCACATCATGACAAAGATATTTGTACCAGAATGTTTATTGCAGCCCAATTCATAATTGCTAAGTCATGGAAGAAGCCCAAGTGCCCATCGATCCACGAATGGATTAATAAATTGTGGTATATGTACATCTTTAAGATGCATAATATTAAAGAAAGATGGAGATTTTACCTCTTTCATGTTTACATGGATGGAGCTGGAACATATTCTTCTTAGTAAAGTATCTCTAGAATGGAAGAAAAGGTATCCAATGTACTCAGCCCTACTATGAAACTAATTTATGGCTTTCATAGGAAAGCTATAACCCAGTTATAATCTAAGAATATGGGGAAGGAGGAGAGGGATGGGAGAGGTTGGGCACAGGGAGGGTGATTGGTGGGATTACACCTGTGGTGCATCTTACAAGGGTACATGTGAAACTTAGTGAATGCAGAATATGATTGTCTTAACATAATAACTAAGAAAATGCCAGGAATGCTATGTTAACCAGTGTGATGAAAATGTGTCGAACTGTTTATAAAACCAGTGTATGGTGCCCCATGATCACATTAATATACATAGCTATGATCTAATACTAATAAAAAAAAAAGAATGGAGGAAAAAGTATCCAATTTACTCAGCCCTACTATGAAACTAATTTATGGCTTTCATATGAAAGATATAACCCAGTTATAACCTAAGAATATGGGGAAGGGAGAGAGGGAGGGGAGGGAGGGGAGGGAGGGGAGAGCATGGGCGGAGGGAGCGTGATTGGCGGGATTACACCTGCGGTGCATCTTACAAGGGTACATGTGAAACTTAGTGAACGCAGAATATGATTGTCTTAACACAATAACTAAGAAAATGCCAGGAGTGCTATGTTAACCAGTGTGATGAAAATGTGTCAAACTGTTTATAAAACCAGTGTATGGTGCCCCATGATCACATTAATGTACAAAGCTATGATTTAATACCAATAAAAAAACTTAGTAAATGTAGAATATAAATGTCTTAACACAATAACTAAGAAAATGCCAGGAAGGCTATGTTAACCAGTGTGATGAAAATGTGTCAAACGGTCTATAAAACCAGTGTATGGTGCCCCATGATCACATTAATGTACTCATCTATGATTTAATAATAATAATAAAAGAAAGAAAATATGACAAATCGTCTATGAAACCAGTGTATGGTGCCCCATGATTGCAGTAATGTACACGGCTATGATTTAATAATAATAATAATAAAAAGAAATAAAATATGTCAAATGGTCTATAAAACCAGTGTATGGTGCCCCATGATGGCATTAATGTACACAGCTACGATTTAATAATAAAAAATAATAATAATAAATAAAAATGTTTAGGATTCTAGAGAATAGAACAAAAGAAGTCCAGGGAACTGAAACAGAAAAAAAGAGAGAGATTAAAAGGATTAGAGAAAGACTGTACACCATACCAATGTCCCTATTATCTCTGCACTGTATACTTAAAAGTGACTAAGATGGTAAATTTTATTATATGTATTTTACCATAATAAAAAAGAAAGTGGGGGATGAAAGGTGTGAGTAAAAGTTACATATTAGAGCAAATGTAGAAGACAGGCAAAGAATATACAACACATATAATTCCCATCCCAAAAAGAATGCTAACAAATAAATATTTTAAACAACAATTTAAGAAAAATGTTTTGAAATAAAAAGATGATATGACACTATATATTGAAAGGTCACACTCACTTTTTACCTGTAATAGTAAACACAAAGACACATTATGGTATATAAAGAAATAGACATTTCAGGCAGCTATGCAGAAGCCAAGTCACTGTGAAAGGAAAGCAGGTGGCCATCAGGCTTCCTAACAGCAAGGTTCACAAGCAGATTAGAATGGAGGGGCACCTACAGACAACTATCAAACAAATGTAAGCAGGGCCAAGGATTTTGTGTCTAGCCAGCCTGTCTCTCAAAGTATAAATTCTACAGAAAAACAGCTCTGAACATAGAGGAACTAAGTAAATATTATTTCACCATGAGCATTGCTATGGTTTGAATGTGTCCCCAGAATTCATATGTTAGAAATTTAATCCCAATGCAACAGGCTTGAAAGGTGGGGCCTAAGGAGAGGTGTTTAGGTCATGAGGGCAAAGCTGCTATTAAAAGGCTTGCAGGAGTGGTTCACACCCTTGAACTCCTGTCCATGTGCCTTTCACCAAAGGCAGATGTGGCAAAAAGGCCCTCTCCAGATGCCAGTGCCTTGATGTTCAACTTCTCAGCATCCAGAACTGCAAGCCATTAAATTCTTGCTCATTATAAATTCCCCAGTGCCAGGCATTCTGTTACAGCAGCACAAAATGAACCAAGACCAGTGCTTTCCTGAGTAACTTCCTAAAGAACAACTTTTATCTAAGCAAGAGTCAAGTCAAATTGATTGAAAAATTTTTGGCAAAAAAACTTCTGGTGAGGACTGAGTGTGTTTAACTGTAGAAGCAAAGCTGGAATGTGTTTGAAGGGCACAAAGGTAGAACCAACAAATGAATGAACATTTTTAGTACAGAAGAACCTCTGTGAGTTAACCACCTAAGAGGCTGTAACAAACCAGTCAGCATATGGAGATGGTCAACATAAGGAATGAGGCCTCCTGTACTGATAGGCACATGTGGTACATGACCAGTCTATGAAAATTAGGTCAATTTAAGGAGGTGGTCAGCTATGGAGGTTCTATTGTAAATAGTATTGAAACAACCAGATAGCGATATAGAAAGAGATAAATTTGGGTGCATATCATACACAATATATCCAAATAAACAACTCTAAATGGATCCCAAAACAATTTTAAAAATAAAAACATTGGAGGGGGGGTGGAGGCAAGATGGCTGACTGAAGTCAGCTTTCCACAGAGGCTCCCATCCAGAAGGAAAGTTAAAGGACAGAAGTTTAGCAAGTAACGTGGTGGATTAGAGCTGAGCCAAGAGAGAAGGTTGAAGAATGCACATTAACCCTGCTGAGGTGAGCTGCGACCCCAAGGATACAAACAAAAGGTACAAAATACATCACCAAGCGGACAGGAGCCACCTCCCTCATGAGAACGGCTTGTCGTACTCCATACAAACAAGCAAGCTGAGTTCAAAAGTCCTCCCATTTTATCCCCCTGGAAAGACCCTCTAAAAACTGGACCTACTTCCCCTACTAGTGTGCCATGGTGCTCTCCTGCCAGGTATAAAACTGTATATATTCTCTAGCTGCAATTCTGAGCTCCCAGTACTCCCCTCCACTCTCGCTCCAAGGTCTGGAGGCCAGTCCCTGAGGAATCCAGATTCTTGGTTATTTTCTCAACAGGTGTTGACAAGGCATGGACACCTGCTGGTCAGTGCTGATTCTGTGGCATGGGAGTAGGGAGAGGACAGTCAGCTGAAAGGGAACCATACAGGAGCAGCGGTGCCCTGAGGCACAGAGCAGCAGCCTCAGTGGCAACAATAGGTGTCACCCCTGGATGTTCTAGAGTCACACACCCCTGTCTGTCTGGGCAACCAGAGGAGGCTGGGTATCTTCTCTGGTGGTAGCCACTGGCAGAACAGGTCTGGGATGGAAACACAGGCCCCATGAGTAAAGGGTTTGCCTGAGGCAGTACCGACCTGGGTGGAGCGTGGGGACTAGAATACACAGAGCTGGCAGATTCCCAGGGCAGGGCTGACCCAGAGGACCACTTTACTGAGCCTCAGACACACTCAGCCCTCAAGAGGTCATTAGCTGAGACAAAGGAGGGCAGGCAGAGGCTGGAACTGACAGCTAATTGTGCTGCCCCAATACAAACTGCAGCCGAGAATGGGCAGCAGCACAGACCAGGCCTGTGAACTCAAACAGCAGGGGAATATAGCCGGGACAGAAACAAATTCTATGAAGTTGTTCTGTTCTGTCAGAAACATCAATCAGGGGCTGGGCTGGAACTGAGTGAACTGCCCCAGACTCTATTAAGCACCCAAGGTTGTCAGGCCCCACCTTCCCCTGCCAGGTAGTGGCAGAGAGCAGCAGCCTGGCTGAGGAGACAGATCTCCCTGTAATTCAGGCAGGTGCAAAACCCTGGATTATCTGCTCATTGGAGGCAACTGGGTCACAGCCCTGAGGGGTTATCAGTGACTAGGTATGACAGAGGTGCAAGGTGGGGAAGGAGGCATCAACCTTCCCAGACTAACCTGTTTGCTGGGTGGGTCCTCCTGACCTCAGGGAGCACTGGAATGAGTCATATTTGAGTTGCCAGCAGACCCCTGGTATCTAGTTGCCAGAGACCTTTTGAACTCTCCCACCTAGACAGGTGCTTATTGAAACAATTGATTTGGATCTCTTGAACTGGGCCAGTTGCTCAAGGACTATCCAAGTGGTACCCTGAGTGTGTGGTTGTGGGAAGGTTTGATTTTCCTTTTCCAATAGTTGCCTGTGAGGGGGTGCAGGAGGGCTTAAATGCTGGTATTTCTCCACAGCTGAGACTACAACCCAGAGTAACTGATTCACTAGGGTAGGACAGAGACCAGATGAAAACAAGACAGAGCCACTTAGCCACAACACACCAAGCAGGTCCCCAGTTTCGCAAGTCATAGCACTGTATGGGTCCTTGGCAAAGCTTCAGGGGAAAAGGTACAGATACCAGTCCCAGCTTTTGGGCAAAGGGCTGGTTAACCACTACTCCTGGAGCCCCAACCCAATTTCTCTTTATCTTCTCATCTAGTCAAACTGTGTAAAATAATCATGGGACAAAATCAGCAGAAAAACTCCAGTAACATGATTAACCAGAGTATATCAACCCCTCCCCACCCTCAAGGAAAGATATGGCAGACACAACTGAAGATCCCATTCATAAACAGATGGCCGAGATGTCAGAAATCGAATTCAGAATTCAGATTGCAAACAAGAATAATAGAATAGAGGAAAAGTTGGAAGTAGAAATTCCAGAAGCATTTCAAAAGTTGTCTCAAGAACTCAACGAATTTAAAGACAAAATCACCAAAGATTTTGACACATTGAGACAAGAATTGGCAGCCCTCAAAGATCTGAAAAATACAGTAGAATCCCTCAGTAACAGAGTGGAGCAAGCAGAAGAAATGATTTCTGACATTGACAACAAAGCTATTGAATGCTCCCAAACACTCAAAGAGAGAGAAATGGAGAGAAAAAATGAATCATTCTCTCAAAGAGCTCTGGGATAATTTGAAGAAAACTAATATTCACATCATAGGAATCCCTGAGGGCAACAAAGTGGCTTCACAAGAGACAGAGGCTCTTCTCCATGAAATTACTAATGTACACAGCTACGATTTAATAAAAATAAATAAATAAAAAGAAAGAAAAGAAATTATGAAACAGAATTTTCCAGACATGCCAAGAGATTCTGAACTTCAGTACCACACAATTTCAGAACCCCAGCACGACTCAACCTGTATAAGACATCCCCCAGGCACATCATAATTAACTTCACGAAAGTTAATAATAAGAAGAAAATTCTGAAAGCAGCCACACGTAAGAAAACAATTACCTACAAAGGGTAGAATATTAGAATGACTGCAGGTCTCTCTGCTGACACCTTTCAAGGTAAAAGAGGATGGTCATCGACTTTTAATCTCCTAAACAAAATAACATTCAACCCAGGGATCCTGTATTCAGCTAAACTGAGTTTCTTTTATGATGGAGAAATTAAATACTTGAATGACATTCACATGTTGACATAACTAAACCAGCTCTCCAAAATATTCTCAGGCCTACCCTCCATAAAGACCAGCACAATCCTCCACCACCAAAATAAACTCACTCAGAAACTTTTGATAAAACTCCAACTTCCACAGTGGCAAAAAGATTAAAAATGTCTATTGGACTTTCGAAAAATTTGATACCCAAACTTCTACCAGGCTTATCAATATTCCCAATTAATGTGAATGGATTAAATTATCCTCTAAGAGGCACAGGTAACTGGATACAAAAACTCAGGCCAGATATCAGCTGCATACAAGAATCTCATCTTACCTTAAAAGATAAATATAGACTCAGGGTGAAGGGATGGTTGTCTATATTTCAGGCAAATGGAAATCAGAAAAAATCAGGTGTTGCAATTCTATTTACAGATACAATAGGCTTTAAACCAACAAAAGTAAGAAAAGATAAGAATGGTCACTTAATATTTGTTCAGGGTAATACTGAATATGATGAGATTTCAATTATTAATATTTATGCACCCAACCAGAATGCAGCTCAATTTATAAGAGAAACTAACAGACATGAGCAACTTGATTTCCTCCAGCTCCATAATGGTTGGAGATGTTAACACTCCTTTGGCAGTGTTGGATAGATACTCCAATAAGAAGCTGAGCAATGAAATTTTAGATTTAAACCTATCCATCCAACATTTGGACTTAACAGACATCTATAGAACATTTCATACCAACAAAACTGAAACAACATTCTTCTCATCAGCCCACAGAACCTACTCCAAAATCAATCACATCTTAGGTCACAAGTCTAACTGCAGTAATTTAAAGGAATATAAATTATTCCTTGCATCTTCTCAGACCACCATGGAATAAAAGTTGAACTCACTAACAACAGGAATCTGCATACTCGTACAAAAACATGAAAGTTAAATGACCTTATGCTGAATAAAAGCTGGGTCAAAGACAAGATTAAGAAGGAAATTACCAAATTTTTGGAACAAAACGACAATTATCAGAACCTCTGGGATACCACAAAGGCAGTCCTAAGAGGGAAATTTATAGCACTGCAAGCCTTCCTCAAAAGAAAGGAAAGGGAGGAAGTTAACAACTTAATGGGACATCTCAAGCAACTGGAAAAGGAAAAACATTCCAACCCCAAACGCAGTAGAAGAAAAGAAATAACTATAATTAGAGCAGAATTAAAAGAAATTGAAAACAAAAGCATTATACAACAGATCAATAAATCAAAAAGTTGGTTTTTTGAAAAGGTCAATAAAATAGTTAAACCTTCAGCTAACCTAACCAGGAAAAAAAAAAAGAGTAAAATCTCTAATTTCATCAATCAGAAATGACAAAGACGAAATAACAAAAGACTCCTCAGAAAATCAAAAAAATCCCTAATGAATATTACAAGAAACTTTATTCTCACAAATATGAAAATCTGAAGGAAATTGACCAATACGTGGAAGCATGCCAACTCCTAAGACTTAGCCAGAATCAAGTGGAAATGTAGAACAGGCCTATATCAAGTTCTGAAATAGCATCAACCAAACGAAATCTCTCAAAAAAGAAAAGCCTAGGACCAGATGGCTTCACGTCAGAATTCTACCAAACCTTTAAAGAGGAACTAGTACCTATATTACTCAACCTTATCCAAAATATATAAAATGAAGGAATACTATCCAACACGTTCTATGAAGCAAACATCACCTTGACCCCCAAACCAGGAAAAGACCCAACAAGGAAAGAAAATTATAGACCAATATCACTAATGAATATTGATATAAAAATATTCAACAAGATCCTAACAAACAGAATCCAGCAACACATCAAACAAATTATACATCATGACCAAGTCGGTTTTATCCTAGGGTCTCAAGGCTAGTTCAATATACGTAAATCTGTAAATATAATACAGCACATAAGCAAATCAAAAAACAAACACCATATGATTCTCTCAATTGATGCAGAAAAAGCTTTTGATAATATCCAGCATCCCTTCATGATCAGAACACTTAAGAAAATTGGTATAGAAGGGACATTTCTGAAACTGATAGAGGTCATCTACAGCAAACCCACAGCCAATATCCTATTGAATGGAATTCAACTGAAATCATTTCCACTCAGATCAGGAACCAGGCAAGGTTGCCCATTGTCTCCATTGCTCTTTAACATTGTAATGGAAGTTTTAGCCATAACAAATAGGGAAGAAAAGGCAATCAAGGGTATCCATATAGGGTCAGAAGAGATCAAACTTTCACTCTTCACAGATGATATGATTGTATATCTGGAAAACACCCGGGATTCTACTACAAAATTCTTAGAAGTGATCAAGGAATACAGCAGTGTCTCAGGTTACAAAATCAACACTTATAAATTGGTAGCCTTTATATATACCAACAATAGTCTAGCTGAAAAAACAGTTAAGGACTCTATTCCATTCATAGTAGTGCCAAAGAAGATGAAATATTTGGCAGTTTATCTAACAAAGGACGTGAAAGATCTCTATAAAGAGAACTATGAAACTCTAAGAAAAAAATAGCTGAAAATGTTAAGAAATGGAAAAACATACCATGCTCATGGCTGGGAAGAATCAACATTGTTAAAATGTCCATACTACCCAAAGTAATATATAATTTTAAGGCAATACCTATTAAAGCTCCACTGTTATACTTTAAAGATATCGAAAAAATAATACTTCATTTTATATGGAGTCAGAAAAAAACCTCTAATAGCCAAGACATTACTCAGAAATAAAAACAAAGCAGGAGGAATCATGCTACCAGACCTCAGACAAATCGATCACTACAAATCGATAGTGATCAAATAAGCATGGTGCTGGCACAAAGACAGAGAGGTAGATGTATGGAACAGAATAGAGAAGCAAGATATGAACCCAGTTACTTACCGTTATTTGATCTTTGACAAGCCAATTAAAAACATTCAATGGGGGGAGGTGGAGCAAGATGGCGCCCGAGTAACAGCTTCCTTGCATCTGGACACCGTGAGTCTGGGGAGATAGGACTCCAGGCATCTCTGGCTGGTGGGATCTGCCTATCATCACCCCTGTGAGGATACAGGGAGTCAGCGAGAGACTTCTAGACCCCAAGAGGAGGACTAAAACAGTGGAAAAAAGGCAAGTGGTCACGTGTGTTGAATCCGTCTAAACCTGCCCGCAACTGTAAGTTCAGTAGCAGCAAGACTGCAAACCAGAAAGGCCTTACCTGTGAACTGTTTTGGTGTCTTTGGACTTGGCACTCAGTTGAACTGCCTTGGGGAGAGCCTGAGCGGGAGTGCGGAGAACTTTGGCCATTGTCTAGGGCCCCAGTCTGAGTCGCTGAGCCAGACAGAGCTAATAGTGTTTGGCTGTGGTCACAGGGAGCCACTGTGAGCGATCTGCCCCGGCAAGCTCTGCCCTCAGGGTCGCAGAGCTAGAATTGGGTGGGAGCTGGTAACCCAGCGACCAAGTAGCCTAAGGTTGGTGTCTGACCTGCCTTGCAGCCCTAACCCTCAGGGGCAGAGTGAGACCGGTTTTGGCACACTGGGTAAGTGGATAGCTACTTCAGCAGTGATTCCAGCGACAAGCATTTTCCTGGGAAAGCTTCTGCTCAGCAAGTTTACAAGTTCAAAGTGCCTTTTAAGTGGGCTGAAGAGAGATTTAGAGTGTCTACCTTCTGGGGTTTGAGAAATCAGCAGCCTCCAGTCGTATCAGAACTGTGATTAACATCTCATACCCCAGAAGACCACATGTTGCCCAGATAATATTCAATAACATATACATACTGCTTTGTTTTTGGTTGTGTTTTCCTTTTTTCTTTGGTTTGGTTGGTTTTTTTTGGTTTGTTTATTTTGATGTTGTTGATGTTGTTTTGTTTTTCAATTTCAACCTTTTCCATACAGATCCTTTTTCTTTCTCAATTTTTCTAGTTTAATTATAATTTCCCGTTGCTGCCTTTTTCAATAACTAGAACTTCACTTTTGCTAGTGTTTCTACCACTACTATTTGGTTTTTCACCCAATTTTATTCCCTAAAGTTTTCTGTTTGCTTGTTTTAGTTTGATTTATAGCACTTTTGTCTTTCCTCTCTACTTGGTGGAGGTGGGGTACTGTGTCTGATCAGGTTAGCAAAGAGCTGCTGACCTCAAGGGAACCACCCAACTGGGCACCCCCAGAAGGTGGGGGGGTTTTTAAGGTTGTGTCAAAGTACCCTACCGTACACCTATATTGCTCTGTCTCCCTCTTTCTGTGCCTCTCTTCTTTTTGTCAATAGTCCTTTTACCCACCCCCTCTCCTTTCTCTATTTTTTCTTCTTTTTTCTTATCACTCAGTCCTCCTTTCTTTCATCCCTTTTTTGCTCTTCAACCTTCTCACCCTTCTGGTCATGTAACCCTTAGTCCACAGGCACGAGAACTTAAAGAGCAAGAGGAAGTGAAAGGAAAATTAGGGCAAGGAAACAGATAAAAGAAATCACTCATGAGGAAGAATCAGCAGAAAACTCCAGGCAACATGAAGAACCAGTCCAGAACAACCCCGCCAAGGGACCATGAGGTAGCTACTGCAGATGATTCCACCTATAAAGAAATGTTAGGAATGACAGAAAGGGAATTTAGAATACACATGTTGCAAACAATGAAAGAAATGATGGAAACAATGAAGGAAACTGCTAATAAAGTGGAAAATAACCAAAAGGAAATCCAAAAACAGAATCAAATCAGAGATGAACGATATGAAGAATATAAAAAGGATATAGCAGAGCTGAAGGAACTGAAACAGTCAATTACGGAACTTAAAGATGCAACGGAAAGTATCAGCAACAGGTTAGACCATGCAGAAGAAAGAATTTCAGAGGTAGAAGACAAAGTTCTTGAGATAACTCAGATAGTAAAAGAGGCAGAAAAGAAGAGAGAGAAAGCAGAACGTTCACTGTCAGAATTATGGGACTTTATGAAGTGTTCCAACATACGAGTTATAGGAATTCCAGAAGGGGAAGAAGAATGCCCCAGAGGAAGGGAAGCCATACTAGAGAATATTATAAAAGAAAATTTCCCAAATATCACCAAAGATTCTGACACACTGCTTTCAGAGGGATATCAGACCCCAGGGCACCTCAACTCTAACCGAGCTTCTCCAAGACACATTGTGATGAACCTGTCCAAAGTCAAGACAAAAGAAAATATTCTGCAAGCTGCCAGGAGTAAGCACCGGTTGACCTACAGGGGCAGATCCATCAGAATGACTACAGACATCTCTAATGAAACTTTCCAAGCAAGAAGACAATGGTCATCTACCTTTAATCTACTTAAACAGAACAATTTCCAGCCCACAATTCTGTACCCTGCTAAGCTAAGCTTCAAAATTGACGGAGAAATCAAATCATTTACAGATATACAAACATTGAGGAAATTCGCCACAACAAGACCAGCTATACAGGAAGTACTTCAACCTGTTCTGCACACTGACCACCACAATGGATCAGCAGCAAAGTAAGAACTCAGAAATTAAAGGACAGAACCTAACCTCCACACTGATGCAAAAGATAATACTAAGCAATGGACTCTCACAAAATAAGATGAATAGAATACTACCACACTTATCAATTATCTCAATAAATGTTAATGGCTTGAATTTCCCACTGAAGAGACATAGATTGGCTGACTGGATTAAAAAATACAAGCCATCCATTTGCTGTCTGCAAGAAAAACACCTGGCTTCAAAAACATTCAATGGGGAAAAGATTCCCTATTTAACAAATAGTGCTGGGTGAACTGGCTGGCGACCTGTAGAAGATTGAAACTGGACCCATACCTTTCACCATTACTAAGATAGACTCTCACTGGATAAAAGATTTAAACTTAAGACACGAAACTATAAAAATACTAGAAGAAAGTGCAGGGAAAACTCTTGAAGAAATCAGCCTGCGTGAATATTTTATGAGGAGGACCCCCCGGGCAATTGAAGCAGCTTCAAAAACACACTACTAGGACCTGATCAAACTAAAAAGCTTCTGCACAGCCAAGAACACAGTAAGTAAAGCAAGCAGACAGCCCTCAGAATGGGAGAAGATAGTTGCAGGTTGTGTCTCTGACAAAGGTTTAATAACCAGAATCCACAGAGAACTCAAACATATTGGCAAGAAAGGAACAAGTGATCTCATCTCAGGGTGGTCAAAGGACTTGAAGAGAAACTTCTCTGAAGAAGACAGGAGCGTGGCCTACAGACATATGAAAAAATGCTCATCATCTTTAATCATTAGAGAAATGCAAATCAAAAATACTTTGAGATATCATCTGACTCCAGTAAGATTAGCCCATATCACAAAATCCCAAGACCAGAGATATTGGCGTGGATGTGGAGAAAAGGGAACACTTCTACACTGCTACTGACACTTGTAAGTTATATTACATAGACACACTTATCATTAACCTAAGTCTATTTCCTCAGCTGTCAAGTAGAAATGACAATAACTATTTCACAAATGTGTGGTGAAGATTCATGAACTCTTATACATTCTGTGCAGACAGAAAACACTCTACAAAATTATTTCAGCCTGTTTCCCTAGCCACTGGATACTTGCTCAAGGGACACACATAGCAGGTGGCCATGTGGCAGAGATGAAGACTATGCATGGGGCCCCAGCAGTGCACCTCTCACAAAAGTAGTCTGGCTGGGCAGCACCGAGCTCAGGGGTAGGGTGCCAGCCACATACACGGAGGCTGGCAGGTTCAAACCTGGATCAGGCCAGCTAAAACAACAATGACAACTGCAGCAACAACAACAACAACAACAAAAAACAGCCAGGCAATGTAGCAGGCTCCTATAGTCCCAGCTACTTGGGAGCCTGAGGCAAGAGAATCGCTTAAGCCCAAGATTTGGAGTAAGTACTCTACCGAGGGCAACATAATGAGACTGAGTCAAAAAAAAGCAGTCTCGCTGCCACTGTTGTTGAATGTCCGTAGTGCCAATTACAGAGGCTAATGCTGTGTTCCCAACTGGCACTATTTCCTGGGAGATCCAGCTCTGGCTCGGAGCAAATTGATTACGTTGGACTGCTTCCATTGTGGACAGGGCAACAACATGTCCTCCCCAGGACACAAGCTTGCTAAGCACGTGCTGGCTCTCCATGCCATTCTTCTGCTAGCACCAGCACCACCACATACACACACCTAGAATGCCTCATACACCATCACAGTGTCCACCCAGCATTGTTTCTGACAAAAATACGCACTGGACAGCAAAAAAAGTGTGGTAAAAGTCAGTAGAAGCAGCAGAAAATTTGCTTCTACTTATGGTGGGTGGGGGGGGGGGCTGGAGTGTGCAAAGATTAAATGGCCATAGAGGTCATGTGAGGTGAGACAGAGGAAAAGAAGGTGCCAGTCTCTTTTTAACAGCCAACTCTTTTAGGAATGAAGTAAACAGTATAGAGTATGAGGGAGGTCTGTAAGAAGAAGAGGAGGCCAGTCCAGGGATTGGGGGTCTTTAAGAGAAAAGGAGAGAAAAAAGCAGAGTGGAGTCTGACCAGGAGCCAGCTGCTCTCACATTGTCTCAAGAGGCTTTTATTGCCCTTTGTCTGTAGAGCTGGACTGTGTGAGGGCCTTCCCAGAGGGAGTCATCCCTTCTGCAAAGGGACTGATTTTTGCTCTGAGGACAAATCTAGGAATTACTACCTTAATTGGGGCTAGAACAAAAGTTACTGTTCTGTCGTTTCCCAGAAAGACTGGCCTTGAAGCATACTAGGAGTGGGAAGGGGGTTTACCGTGATCATGCAGTCTGGTCTTTGACATGATTTTTCTCACCAGCTGTTTCCCAGAATGACTGTACTCTTGTCAGGGTCTCTAAGGATTCCTTTCCAACAAGGAACTAATAGAGCAAAAAATCACTTATTATTGAGGAAGGCACCAGGCTGTTCATGACAGAACTGCTCTAGGATGCAAACACCTCCTGTTAAGCCCCACCTTCAATCCTGGGGATCAGATCTCAACATGAGACTGGAGAGGACAAACAAATCAAACTACAACACAACCCAATCCTCAGCATCCACCATCCTGATCAGTCAGCCCTATCAGCATCGAGCCAGGACCCTCCACCAGCACAGATTATGACTCACCATAGACTCAGATGAACATTAGCATGTTTTAGCTATTAAGCATATTTTAATTAATATATATGCATTGGGGCAGCACCCATAGCTCAGTGGGTATGGCACTGGCCACATACTCCCAGGCTGATGGGTTCAAACCCTGCTGGGGCCTGCTAAACAACAAAGACAAGTGAAACAAAAAATAGACAGGCATTGTGGTGGGCGTCTGTAGTCCCAGCTACTTGGGAGGCTGAGGCAAGAGAATCACTTAAGCCCAAGAGTTTGAGGTTGCTGTGAGCTGTGACACCATAGCACTCTACTGAGAGTGACAAAGTGAGACTCTGTCTCAAAAAAAAATAAAAAAAGATACATGCATTGGGTTTTTAAAAATATAATGCTACTGCACACTTAATAGACCATAGTACAATGTAAAAATAACTTTCACATCCACTGAGAAACAAAAAAAAAAAATTGTGTGACTTGCTGTACTGTGATACTGGTCCACATACAGACCTGCAGGGTCTCCATAGCATGACTATGTTACTGTTTTGTTTTGTTTTTTAATTCCTTAATTGTTTATTCCTGGTACAACTACCACAATTTACAGGGCAATATACCTGATGTAATGAAAAGAAAAAGAAAAAGCTACAATAGATAAAAGACCTCAGGAATGTACATCTAATTGACACTACATTGCATTAGTCAATAGCTGCACTGTAAACTGTGGCTATGACAATCCTGAAGAAGTGTTTCCTGTTTAAGCTGCACTAACTTTACTGACTATGGATCATTGTTCCTTCTGTGGCAGATTTTTACAGTTCCTCTAAAGCAGTGGCTCTCAAACTTCCTAATGCCACAACCCTTTAATACAATTCCTGCGGGTCATGACCCACAGGTTGAGAACCGCTGCTCTAAAGCACTGGGGATGACTGACTCAAAGTAACCCTCAGCTTTCCTGACAACTCCTCGCTCTCTCCTGCTAAAAACTGTAGCCCTTTTCCACCACCAGATCCATAATCACCACCATATAGACTGTCTGAGCTTCTTCCACCAAAACTGCACCCTTTCGTTTGTCCATAATTTGATTGCTGTTGTCCACTATAATTTCCAAAATCATTATAGTTCCCACCACCACCGTAGTTACCTCCAAAATTTCCTCCTTCATTGTAACCATCATATCCTCCACCCTCACCATATCCACCACCTTGGTTTCCATATCCTGGTCCCCCACCACCATAGCCCCCTCTACTACTGTAACCAGGACCACCGTCATAGTTCCCACCATCACCTCCAAATCCATTGTATCCACCATCAGCTCTACCATAACTACCTCTGCTGCCACCACCTTCACCATCATATCCTCTTCTTCCACCAAAGTTTCCACTGCAAAAATTACCTCCACCACCTCCAAAGTTTCCTCTCTGACCCATAAAGTTGCCAGATCCACCTCCATGACCTTTTTGCAATCCAGAAAACTGTATCTCTTGTTTAAAGAGGACCTTTTACACTTCACAATTATGCCCATTAATAGTGTGGTATTTCTGAAAAAGAATTTTATCAACAGTATCATGACCATCAAAAGTTACAAAAGCAGGGAGGCAGACGGGCCCAATGTGTAGCCCACCTCTCCAAAGTCATCAGGTGAGAGGAAGTGAGGTCTGGACCTTTTCCCCACGTGGATTATTGGTGTGGACAGACAGCTGGAGACATGCAGCAAATTGTCGGATTGCTGTATATGAGGTGTAATTTAAAACCATGGACTCTGTTGTAGAGATTTTCCCTCTTTAGCCATGCTGGCCGGCAGGCCCCTCCCTCACGGAAGACAGCATCTTGTAATTCCTGGCAAAACACAATTGATGAAAATTTATTCCTGAGCCAAGTTTAGTGCCCCAAAAGGGATCCCGCTCAGAGCCACAAGGGGCTAAGCAACCGAAAGGAAAATTGAAGGGAAGGGATCCCACCTGGGAAACAGACATTTTGAATTGTCCAAAATAGCTGACACTTTCCCCCAGAACAACAGGACTGATTAAATAGACTGGACCATTCCTGGTGGGGAATATTGGTGTGGGCTGGCAGTTCAGGCTGTGCGGTGAACTGGCAGGTGGCTAGACTAAAAAGTCCAGATTCAAAAGTGAGACTCTGAGGCACAAAAACTGAGGATAAGGTCTCCATGCGCTGCAGCTGCGGGAGCCAGCAGCAGCTAAAACCAGCAGCAGCCAGCACCCTCCCCCACAGCCGATTGCAGTTTCCAGTTTACAGGAGAATGTGGGAGCAGAGTGGAAAGATTTGTGAAGCATGGACTCCTGCACCAAGTTGGAGGGTCAGATAGGAGTGTTGTCTGGAACAGAGCAGCTGAGGTTGGACAATAATCAGACAATAAACTTTTACAGAAACACCAAAATGGCTATCAGCCAGGTAGGTGGTTACTGTGGTAACAGTGTAAACTGTGAACCAGGCATAAGCCTGGGAAACACTCGCAGCGCCACCTGGTGTCCAAAAAGTATATTGCGGGGGGGAGACAAGATGGCGGACTGAAGCCAGCTTTCAACAAAGGCTCCCGTCCAGAAGGAGAGTTAAGGGACAGGAATTTAGTAAGTATCCTGGTGGACTTGAGCCTCACCAAGAGAGAAGGCTGAAGAATGCACATCAACACCGCTGAGGCAAGTTGTGATCACAAGGACGCAAACAAAAGGTACAAAATCCACCACCAAGCGGACGGGAGTCCCCCTCCCCCATGAGACCGGCTCTAGAGCCCCATAATTGAACAAGCGGGCAGAAATTGAACAAGCGGGCAGAAATTAGAGCCCTTTAATTTCCACGGTCAATCCACGGGAGAGACCTTCTAAAAACTGGACCTACCTCCCCTACTGGGGTGCCCTGGCGTTCTCCTGCCGGACATAGGGCTGAATAAAACTTTGGGAATCCTCTGCCGGCAACCCTGAATCCCCGGCGCTCCCCTCCCGCCCACTGAGGTCTGGAGGCCTGTCCCCCAGGACTTCGGATCCTTGGGTGATTTCTCAAGGGGAGTGGACAGTCCCCTTGAGTGTGACTGGTCAGCATTGACTCTGAGGCGCGCCGAGTGAGGAGAGGGCACCGGGCTGAGGGGGAGTCACGCCTCGCGGCACTTCCCTGCGGTGCAGTGCACCAACCCTCCCCGGGCATACGGGGCCCAAGACTGAATCAGACTCTGGCCTCCCCACTGAGAGCTGAGAACCCCTACTCTCACTCGGGGTCTGAGGGCCTATCCCCCAGGAGTTCGGCTCCTTGGGTGATTTCTCAAGGGGAGTGGACAGTCCCCGAGTTGCGACTGGTCAGCATTGACTCTGAGACGCACCAAGTGAGGAGAGGGCACCGGGCTGAGGGGGAGTCACGCCTCGCGGGACTTCCCTGCGGTGCAGTGCGGCAACCCTCCCCGGGCATACGGGGCCCAAGACTGAATCAGACTCTGGCCTCCCCGCTGAGAGCTGAGAGCCCCTACTCTCACTCGGGGTCTGAGGGCCTATCCCCCAGGAGTTCGGATCCTTGGGTGATTTCTCAAGGGGAGTGGACAGTCCCCGAGTTGCGACTGGTCAGCATTGACTCTGAGGCGCGCGAGTGAGGAGAGGGCACCGGGCTGAGTCACGACTCGCGGCACTTCCCTGCGGTGCAGTGCAGCAACCCTCCCCAGGCATACGGGGCCCAAGACTGAATCAGACTCTGGCCTCCCCACTGAGAGCTGAGAGCCCCTACTCTCACTCGGGGTCTGAGGGCCTATCCCCCAGGAGTTCGGCTCCTTGGGTGATTTCTCGAGGGGACTGCACAGTGCCTGAGCTGCGTCAGGTCAGCGCTGACTCTGGGATCCGTGAGCGAGGAGAGGGCACTCTGCTGAGGGGAAATCAAGCCTTGGCGGCACTTCCCTGCGGTGCAGTGCAGGAGCCCTCCCCGGACCGCAGTATTGCGTGAAACTGAATGAAACTCTAGCTTCCCCCCGCTCCACTCCCAATCGGGGTCTGGGGGCCCATCCCCCAAGAGTTCTGATTCTTGGGGGATCTCTTAAGGGGTGTGGACCCAGCACAAACTGCGGCCGCTCAGTGCTGACTCTGGGGCGCGGGACAGAGGAGAAAAGGGTCGCCTGAGTGCCCACACCAGAGCAGCAGTTCCCTGGAGGTAGATCAACGGCCGTTTTTTCTTTAACGGCAGAACGCTCACTTCTGGATATTCTGAGGCCACACCCCCTGTCTCCCTGGGCAACCAGAGGAGGCCACCGGTGACACGGCTCACAAACCCGGAAGCCTCCAGGGCGGGGCCGACCCAGAGAGGTGTTCAGACGCAATTCTCCAGCAGCAAAGACGTTTGAACTCAAAACAGCCCGTCTCCTGTAGGCGACGATAAGAACAGAGACAGAACCTCACAAAGCTGTCTGTTCTGTTCTGTTCTGTTAGCAGCATGCATCAGGGACGGGGCTAAGCCTGAGTGAACACCTCCTTCCCATCACCTGCATCAAACACTCAAAGATGTCAGGCCCCATCTCCTCCTGCTAGATAGCGGCAGTCTGCGGGGGCCTGGCAGACTTCCTTGCGATTCAGGCAGGTGCAAACCCCTGGAGTGTCTGTTCACTGCAGGCAACTGGGTTAGCCATCTGCAGAGATACCAGTGACTGGGTCCGAGGGAGGGGCAAAGTGGGGAAGGAGACATCAACCTTCCCAGACTGCTCTGTTTGCTGGGTGGCTCCTCCTGACTCCACGCTGCACTGGGGTGAGCCGTGTCAGAGGAGTCACCAGGCCCCTGTGATCCAGTTCCCAGAGACCTCTTGAACCCTTCCACCCGAGACAAGTGCCGATTGAGACAGTTGATTCGGACCTTTTGAACTGGGATAATAGACTGAGGACTCTTCAGGCGGTGCCCTGGGTGTGCGATTGTAGGAAGGTTTGATTCTCCTTTTCCAACTGGGGCCAGAGGTGGGCAGGCGGGGTGACTTAATTGCTGATTTTTCCACACAGCTGACACTTCAAGCCAGAGTAGAAGTTGCAATAGGATCGAACAGAAACCAGCTGAAAACAAGACAGAACCACTTTGCTCCACCACACCAGACAGGGCCCCAGTTTCTCAGGCCACAACACTGTACGGGCCCTCGATAAAACCCCAGGGGAAAAACCAAAGGGAGTAAACCATGGGGCGGAATCAGCGGAAAAACTCTGGTAACATGAATAACCAGAATAGATCAACCCCCCCAAGAAAAGATACGGCAGATGTGATTGAAGATCCCATTCATAAACAACTGGCTGAGATGTCAGAAGTCGAATTCAGAATTTGGTTTGCAGACAAGATTAATAAAATGGAATTAGGAATTCGAGGAGAAATTCAAAAATTGTCTCAAGAATTTAACGAATTTAAAGACAAAACCACCAAAGACTTAGACACACTGAAACAAGAACTTACAGCCCTCAAAGATATGAAAAATACAGTAGAATCCCTCAGTAACAGAATGGAGCAAGCAGAAGAAAGGATTTCTGACATTGAAGATAAAGTCTTCGAATGCTCCCAATCTCTCAAAGAGGAAGAGAAATGGAGAGCAAAAACGGATCACTCACTCAGAGAGCTCTCAGATAATTCGAAAAAAAACAACATAAGGGTTATAGGAATTTCAGAGACTGATGAAGTAGCTGCCAAGGACACAGAGGCCCTTCTACATGAAATTATGAAAGAAAATTTTCCAGACATGCCTAGAGAATCTGAAATTCAGATAGCAGACAGCTTCAGAACCCCAGCACGATTCAACCCCAATAAGCCATCTCCCAGACATATCATAATTAGCTTCACTAAAGTTAACATGAAAGAGAAGATTCTCAAAGCAGCCCGGCGAAAGAAAACTATAACGTACAAAGGTAAGAATATTAGAATAACTGCAGATCTCTCTGCTGAAACTTTTCAAGCAAGAAGAGGCTGGTCATCAACTTTTAATCTCCTAAAGCAAAAAAACTTTCAACCCAGGATCTTGTATCCAGCTAAACTGAGTTTCATCTATGATGGAGAAATTAAATACTTCAATGACATTCATATGTTGAAAAAATTTGCCATAAGTAAACCAGCTCTTCAGGATGTTCTCAGACCTATCCTCCACAATGACCAACCCAATCCTATACCACAAAAGTAAACTCACTCAGAATCTTCGGATCAAACTCCAACTTCCACACTGGCGAAAGGATTAAAAATGTCCACTGGACCTTTGAAAAACTCGATACCCAAAATTCCACCAGACTTATCAATACTCTCCATCAATGTGAATGGCTTAAACTGTCCTCTAAAGAGGCATAGGTTAGCTGACTGGATACAAAAACTCAAGCCAGATATTTGTTGCATACAAGAGTCACATCTCAACTTAAAAGACAAATACAGACTCAGGGTGAAAGGATGGTCATCCATATTTCAGGCAAATGGTAATCAGAAAAAAGCAGGTGTTGCAATTTTATTTGCAGATACAGTAGGCTTTAAACCATCAAAAGTAAGGAAGGACAAGAATGGTCACTTCATATTTGTTAAGGGTAATACTCAATATGACGAGATCTCAATTATTAATATCTATGCACCCAACCAGAATGCACCTCAATTTATAAGAGAAACTCTAACAGACATGAGTAACTTGATTTCCTCCAGCTCCATAATCGTTGGAGATTTCAACACTCCCTTGGCAGTGTTGGATCGATCCTCCAGAAAGAAGCTGAGCAAAGAAATCTTAGATTTAAACCTAACCATCCAATATTTAGATTTAGCAGACATCTACAGAACATTTCATCCCAACAAAACTGAATACACATTCTTCTCATCAGCCCACGGAACTTACTCCAAAATTGATCACATTTTAGGTCACAAGTCTAACCTCAGTAAATTTAAAGGAATAGAAATTATTCCATGCATCTTCTCGGACCATCATGGAATAAAACTTGAATTGAGTAACAACAGGAATCTGCATACCCATACAAAAACATGGAAGTTAAATAACCTTATGCTGAATGATAGCTGGGTCAGAGATGAGATTAAGAAAGAAATCACCAATTTTTTGGAACAAAATGACAATGAAGACACAAACTATCAGAACCTCTGGGACACTGCAAAGGCAGTTCTAAGAGGGAAATTTATAGCACTGCAAGCCTTCCTCAAGAGAACGGAAAGAGAGGAAGTTAACAACTTAATGGGACATCTCACGCAACTGGAAAAGGAAGAACATTCCAACCCCAAACCCAGTAGAAGAAAAGAAATAACCAAAATTAGAGCAGAATTAAATGAAATTGAAAACAAAAGAATAATACAACAGATCAATAAATCAAAAAGCTGGTTTTTTGAAAAGGTCAATAAAATAGATAAACCTCTGGCCAACCTAATCAGGAAAAAAAGAGTAAAATCTCTAATATCATCAATCAGAAACAACAAAGACGAAATAACCACAGACTCATCAGAAATCCAAAAAATCCTTAATGAATATTACAAGAAACTTTATTCTCAGAAATATGAAAATCTGAAGGAAATAGACCAATACTTGGAAGCACGCCACCTTCCAAGACTTAACCAGAATCAAGTGTAAATGTTGAACAGACCCATATCAAGTTCAGAAATAGCATCAACTATACAAAACCTCCCTAAAAAGAAAAGCCCGGGACCAGATGGTTTCACGTCAGAATTCTACCAAACCTTTAAAGAGGAATTAGTACCTATATTACTCAACCTGTTCCAAAATGTAGAAAAAGAAGGAAGACTACCCAACACGTTCTATGAAGCAAACATCACCCTGATCCCCAAACCAGGAAAAGACCCAACAAGAAAAGAAAATTATAGACCAATATCACTAATGAATATAGATGCAAAAATATTCAACAAGATCCTAACAAACAGAATCCAACAACACATCAAACAAATTATAAATCATGACCAAGTTGTTTTTATCCCAGGGTCTCAAGGCTGGTTCAATATACGTAAATCTATAAATGTAATTCAGCACATAAACAAATTAAAAAACAAAGACCATATGATTCTCTCAATTGATGCAGAAAAAGCTTTTGATAATATCCAGCATCCCTTCATGATCAGAACACTCAAGAAAATTGGTCTAGAAGGGACTTTTCTTAAACTGATAGAGGCTATCTACAGCAAACCCACAGCCAATATCATATTGAATGGAGTTAAATTGGAATCATTTCCACTCAGATCAGGAACCAGACAAGGCTGCCCATTGTCTCCATTGCTTTTCAACATTGTAAAGGAAGTTTTAGCCACCGCAATTAGGGAAGAAAAGGCGATCAAGAGTATCCGTATAGGGTCAGAAGAGATCAAACTCTCGCTCTTCGCAGATGATATGATTGTGTATCTGGAAAACACTAGGGACTCTACTACAAAACTCCTAGAAGTGATCAAGGAATACAGCAGCGTCTCAGGTTACAAAATCAACATTCATAAATCGGTAGCCTTTATATACACCAACAACAGTCAAATTGAAAAAGCAGTTAAGGACTCTATCCCATTCACAGTAGTGCCAAAGAAGATGAAATATTTGGGAATGTACCTAACAAAAGACGTGAAAGATCTCTATAAAGAGAACTATGAAACTCTAAGAAAAGAAATAGCTGAAAATGTTAACAAATGGAAAAACATACCATGCTCATGGCTAGGAAGAATCAACATTATCAAAATGTCCATACTACCCAAAGCAATATATAATTTCAACGCACTCCCTATTAAAGCTCCACTGTCATATTTTAAAGATCTTGAAAAAACATTACTTCGTTTTATATGGAATCAGAAAAAACCTCGAATAGCCAAGACATTACTCAGAAATAAAAACAAAACAGGAGGAATCACACTACCAGACCTCAGACTTTACTACAAATCGATAGTGATCAAAACAGCATGGTATTGGCACAAAAACAGAGAAGTAGATATCTGGAACAGAATAGAGTACCAAGAGATGAATCCAGCTACTTACCGCTATTTGATTTTTGACAAGCCAATTAAAAACATTCAGTGGGGAAAAGATACCCTATTTAACAAATGGTGCTGGGTGAACTGGCTGGCAACCTGCAGAAGACTGAAATTGGACCCACACCTTTCACCATTGACTAAGATAGACTCTCATTGGATTAAAGATTTAAACTTAAAACATGAAACTATAAAAATACTAGAGGAGAATGCAGGGAAAACCCTTGAAGAAATTGGTCTGGGTGAGTATTTCATGAGGAAAACCCCCCGGGCAATTGAAGCAGCTTCAAAAATACACTACTGGGACTTGATCAAACTAAAAAGCTTCTGCACAGCTAAGAACACAGTAAGCAGAGCAAGCAGACAGCCCTCAGAATGGGAGAAGATATTTGCAGGGTATAACTCTGACAAAGGTTTAATAACCAGAATCCACAGAGAACTCAAACGCATCAGCAAGAAAAAAACAAGGGATCCCATCGCAGGCTGGGCAAGGGATTTGAAGAGAAACTTCTCTGAAGAAGACAGGCGCAAGGCCTTCAGACATATGAAAAAATGCTCATCATCTTTAATCATCAGAGAAATGCAAATCAAAACTACTTTGAGATATCATCTAACTCCAATGAGACTAGCCTATATCACAAAATCTCAAGACCAGAGATGCTGGCGTGGACGCGGAGAAAAGGGAACACTTCTGCACTGCTGGTGGGAATGCAAATTAATACATTCCTTTTGGAAAGATATATGGAGAACACTCAGAGATCTAAAAATAGATCTGCCATTCAATCCTGTAATTCCTCTGCTGGGCATATACCCAGAAGACCAAAATTCACAACATAACAAAGATATTTGTACCAGAATGTTTATTGCAGCCCAATTCATAATAGCTAAGTCATGGAAAAAGCCCAAGTGTCCATCGATCCACGAATGGATTAATAAATTGTGGTATATGTATACCATGGAATACTATGCAGCCTTAAAGAAAGATGGAGACTTTACCTCTTTCATGTTTACATGGATGGAGCTGGAACATATTCTTCTTAGTAAAGTATCCCAAGAATGGAAGAAAAAGGGGGGCGGAGCAAGATGGCAGCCGAGTAACAGCTTCCTTGCATCTGGGCACCGTGAGTCTGGGGAGATAGGACTCCAGGCATCTCTGGCTGGTGGGAACTGCCTATCATCACTCCTATGAGGATACAGGGAGTCAGCGAGAGACTTCTGGACCCCAAGAGGAGGACTAAAACAGTGGAAAACCGGCAAGTGGTCGCGTGTGTTCAACCCGTCTAAACCCGCCCACAACTGTAAGTTCAGTAGCAGCGAGACTGCAAACCAGAAAGGCCTTACCTGTGAACTCTTTTGATGTCCTTGGACTTGGCACTGAGTTGAACTGCCTTGGGGAAGGCCTGAGTGGGAGTGCGGAGAACTTTGGCCGTTCTCTAGGGCCCCAGTCTGAGCCGCTGAGCCAGACGGAGCTAATAGTGTTTGGCGGTGGGTCACACGGATCCATTGTCAGTGATCTGCCCCGGCAAGCTCCGCCCTCAGGGTAGCAGAGCTAGAAACAGGTGGGAGCTGGTAACCCAGCAACCAAGTAGCCTAAGGGTGGGGTCTGAGCCGCCTTGCAGCCCTAACCCTCAGGGGCAGAGTGAGACCGGTTTTGGCACACTGAGTAAGTGGATAGCCACTTCAGCAGTGATTCCAGTGAGAAAGCTGGGAAAGCTTCTGCTCAGCAAGTTTACAAGTTCAAAGTGCCTTTTAAGTGGGCTGAAGAGAGATTTAGGGTGTCTACCTGCTGGGGTTTGAGAAATCAGCAGCCTCCAGTCGTATCAGAACTGTGACTAACATCTCATACCCCAAAAGACCACGTGTTGCCCAGACAATATTCAACAACATATACAAACTGCTTTGTTTTTGGTTGTGTATTTTTTTTTCTTTTTTTTTTGTTTGGTTGGGTTTTTTTGTTTGTTTATTTTGACGTTGTTGATGTTCTTTTGTTTCTTAATTTCAATCTTTTCCATACAGATCCCTTTTTCTTTCTCAATTTTTCTACTTTAATTATAATTTCCCATTGCTGCCTTTTTTAATAACTACAACTTCATTTTTGCTAGTGTTTCTACCGCTATCACTTGGTTTTTCACCCAATTTTATCGCCATAAAGTTTTCTGTTTGCTTGTTTTAGTTTGATTTATAGCATTTTTGTCTTTCCTCTCTACTTGGTGGAGGTGGGGTACTGTGTCTGACCAGGTTAGCAAAGAGCTGCTGACCTCAAGGGAACCACCCAACTGGGCACCCAACCCCCAGAAGGTGGGGTTTTTTAAGGTTGTGTCAAAGTACCCTACTGTACACCTATATTGCCCTGTCTCCCACTTTCTGTGCCTCTCTTCTTTTTGTCAATATTCCTTATCCCTAACCCCTCTCCTTTCTCTATCTTTCTTTTTTTTCTTATCACTCGGTCCTCCTTTCTTTCATCCCTTTTTTGCTCTTCAACCTTCTCACCTTTCTGGTCCTGTAACCCTTAGTCCACAGGCACAAGAACGTAAAGAGCAAGAGGAAGTGAAAGGAAAATTAGGGCAAGGAAACAGATAAAAGAAATCACTCATGAGGAAGAATCAGCAGAAAACTCCAGGCAACATGAAGAACCAGTCCAGAACAACCCCGCCAAGGGACCATGAGGTAGCTACTGCAGATGATTCCACCTATACAGAAATGTTAGGAATGACAGAAAGGGAATTTAGAATATACATGTTGAAAACAATGAAAGAAATGATGGAAACAATGAAGGAAACTGCTAATAAAGTGGAAAATAACCAAAAGGAAATCCAAAAACAGAATCAAATCAGAGATGAATGATATTAAGAATATAAAAAGGATATAGCAGAGCTGAAGGAAATGAAACAGTCAATCAGGGAACTTAAAGATGCAATGGAAAGTATCAGCAACAGGTTAGACCATGCAGAAGAAAGAATTTCAGAGGTAGAAGACAAAGTTTTTGAGATAACTCAGATAGTAAAAGAGGCAGAAAAGAAGAGAGAGAAAGCAGAACGTTCACTGTCAGAATTATGGGACTTTATGAAACGTTCCAACATTCGAGTTATAGGAATTCCAGAAGGGGAAGAAGAATGCCCCAGAGGAATGGAAGCCATACTAGAGAATATTATAAAAGAAAATTTCCCAAACATCACCAAAGATTCTGACACACTGCTTTCAGAGGGCTATCGGACCCCAGGTCGCCTCAACTCTAACCGAGCTTCTCCAAGACACATTGTGATGAACCTGTCCAAAGTCAAGACAAAAGAAAAGATTCTGCAAGCTGCCAGGAGTAAGCGCCAGTTGACCTACAGGGGCAAATCCATCAGAGTGACCTCAGACTTCTCTAATGAAACTTTCCAAGCAAGAAGACAATGGTCATCTACCTTTAATCTACTTAAACAGAACAATTTCCAGCCCAGAATTCTGTACCCTGCTAAGCTAAGCTTCAAAATTGATGGAGAAATCAAATCATTTACGGATATACAAACATTGAGGAAATTCACCACAACAAGACCAGCTCTACAGGGAATACTTCAACCTGTTCTGCACACTGACCACCACAATGGATCAGCAGCAAAGTAAGAACTCAGAAATCAAAGGACAGAACCTAACCTCCACACTGATGCAAAAGATAAAACTAAGCAATGGACTCTCACCAAATAAGACGAATAGAATACTACCACACTTTTCAATTATCTCCATAAATGTTAATGGCTTGAATTCCCCACTGAAGAGACATAGATTGGCTGACTGGATTAAAAAACACAAGCCATCCATTTGCTGTCTGCAAGAAACACACCTGGCTTCAAAAGACAAATTAAAGCTCCGAGTCAAGGGTTGGAAGACAATTTTTCAGGCAAATGGAATTCAGAAGAAAAGAGGAGTTGCAATCTTATTTTCAGATACATGTGGATTTAAAGCAACTAAAGTCAAAAAAGACAAAGATGGTCACTTTATATTGGTCAAGGGAAAACTACAACAAGAAGACATTTCAATTCTAAATATTTATGCACCCAATTTAAATGCTCCCAGATTCTTGAAGCAGACCTTACTCAGTCTGAGCAATATGATATCTGATAATACCATCATAACAGGGGAATTTAACACTCCTCTTACAGAGATGGACAGATCCTCTAAACAGAAATTAAACAAAGATATAAGAGATTTAAATGAGACCTTAGACCAACTATGCTTGATAGACGCATATAGAACACTCCACCCCAAAGACAAAGAATATACATTCTTCTCATCACCCCATGGAACATTCTCCAAAATTGATCATATCCTGGGACACAAAACAAATATCAACAGAATCAAAAGAATTGAAATTTTACCTTGTATCTTCTCAGACCATAAGGCACTAAAGGTGGAACTCAACTCTAACAAAAATGCTCGACCCCACCCAAAGGCATGGAAATTAAACAATCTTCTGTTAAATAACAGATGGGTGCAGGAAGAAATAAAACAGGAAATCATTAACTTCCTTGAGCATAACAACAATGAAGACACAAGCTACCAAAACCTTTGGGATACTGCAAAAGCAGTTTTGAGAGGAAAATTCATCGCTTTAGATGCCTACATTCGAAAAACAGAAAGAGAGCACATCAACAATCTCACAAGAGTTCTTATGGAATTGGAAAAAGAAGAACAATCTAAGCCTAAACTCAGTAGAAGAAAAGAAATATCCAAAATCAAATCAGAGATCAATGAAATTGAAAACAAAAGAATCATTCAGAAAATTAATGAAACAAGGAGTTGGTTTTTTGAAAAAATAAATAAAATAGATAAACTATTGGCCAGACTAACTAGAAATAGAAAAGTAAAATCTCCAGTAACCTCAATCAGAAACGATAAAGGGGAAATAACAACTGATCCCACAGAGATACAAGAGATCATCTCTGAATACTACCAGAAACTCTATGCCCAGAAATTTGACAATGTGAAGGAAATTGATCAATATTTGGAATCACACCCTCTCCCTAGACTTAGCCAGGAAGAAATAGAGCTCCTGAACAGACCAATTTCAAGCACTGAGATCAAAGAAACAATAAAAAAGCTTCCAACTGAAAAATGCCCTAGTCCAGATAGCTTCACTCCAGAATTCTATCAAACCTTCAAGGAAGAGCTTATTCCTGTACTGCAGAAATTATTCCAAAAAATTGAGGAAGAAGGAATCTTCCCCAACACATTCTATGAAGCAAACATCACCCTGATACCAAAACCAGGAAAAGACCCAAACAAAAAGGAGAATTTCAGACCAATCTCGCTCATGAATATAGATGCAAAAATTCTCAACAAAATCCTAGCCAATAGATTACAGCTTATCATCAAAAAAGTCATTCATCATGATCAAGCAGGCTTCATCCCAGGGATGCAAGGCTGGTTCAACATACGCAAGTCCATAAACGTTATCCACCATATTAACAGAGGCAAAAATAAAGATCACATGATCCTCTCAATAGATGCAGAAAAAGCATTTGATAAAATCCAGCATCCTTTTCTAATTAGAACACTGAAGAGTATAGGCATAGGTGGCACATTTCTAAAACTGATTGAAGCTATCTATGACAAACCCACAGCCAATATTTTACTGAATGGAGTAAAACTGAAAGCTTTTCCTCTTAGAACTGGAACCAGACAAGGTTGTCCTCTGTCACCTTTACTATTCACCATAGTGCTGGAAGTTCTAGCCAATACAATTAGGCAAGACAAGGAAATAAAGGGAATCCAAATGGGAGCAGAGGAGGTCAAACTCTCCCTCTTTGCTGACGACATGATCTTATACTTAGAGAACCCCAAAGACTCAACCACAAGACTACTAGAAGTCATCAAAAAATACAGTAATGTTTCAGGATATAAAATCAATGTCCACAAGTCAGTAGCCTTTGTATACACCAATAACAGTCAAGAGGAGAAGCTAATTAAGGACACAACTCCCTTCACCATAGTTTCAAAGAAAATGAAATACCTAGGAATATACCTAACGAAGGAGGTGAAGGACCTCTATAAAGAAAACTATGAACTCCTCAGAAAGGAAATAGCAGAGGATATTAACAAATGGAAGAACATACCATGCTCATGGATGGGAAGAATCAACATTGTTAAAATGTCTATACTTCCCAAAGCAATCTACCTATTCAATGCCATTCCTATCAAAGTACCTACATCGTACTTTCAAGATTTGGAAAAAATGATTCTGCGTTTTGTATGGAACCGGAAAAAAACCCGTATAGCTAAGGCAGTTCTTAGTAACAAAAATAAAGCTGGGGGCATCAGCATACCAGATTTGAGTCTGTACTACAAAGCCATAGTGCTCAAGACAGCATGGTACTGGCACAAAAACAGAGACATAGACACTTGGAATCGCATTGAACACCAAGAAATGAAACTAACATCTTACAACCACCTAATCTTCGATCAACCAAACAAGAACTTACCTTGGGGGAAAGACTCCCTATTCAATAAATGGTGTTGGGAGAATTGGATGTCTGCGTGTAAAAGACTGAAACTGGACCCACACCTTTCCCCACTCACAAAAATTGATTCAAGATGGATAAAGGACTTAAATTTAAGGCACGAAACAATAAAAATCCTCAAAGAAAGCATAGGAAAAACACTGGAAGATATTGGCCTGGGGGAAGACTTCATGAAGAAGACTGCCATGGCAATTGCAACAACAACAAAAATAAACAAATGGGACTTCATTAAACTGAAAAGTTTCTGTACAGCTAAGGTGACGATAACCAAAGCAAAGAGACAACCCACACAATGGGAAAGGATATTTGCATATTTTCAATCAGACAAAAGCTTGATAACCAGGATCTATAGAGAACTCAAATTAATCCACATGAAAAAAGCCAACAATCCCTATATCAATGGGCAAGAGACATGAATAGAACTTTCTCTAAAGACGACAGACGAATGGCTAACAAACACATGAAAAAATGTTCATCATCTCTATATATTAGAGAAATGCAAATCAAAACATCCCTGAGATATCATCTAACCCCAGAGAGAATGGCCCACATCACAAAATCTCAAAACTGCTGATGCTGGCGTGGATGTGGAGAGAAGGGAACACTTTTACACTGCTGGTGGGACTGCAAACTAGTACAACCTATCTGGAAGGAAGTATGGAGAAACCTCAAAGCACTCAACCTAGACCTCCCATTCGATCCTGCAATCCCATTACTGGGCATCTACCCAGAAGGAAAAAAATCCTTTTATCATAAGGACACTTGTACTAGACTGTTTATTGCAGCTCAATTTACAATCGCCAAAATGTGGAAACAGCCTAAATGCCCACCAACCCAGGAATGGATTAACAAGCTGTGGTATATGTATACCATGGAATACTATTCAGCCATTAAAAAAAATGGAGACTTTACATCCTTCGTATTAACCTGGATGGAAGTGGAAGACATTATTCTTAGTAAAGCATCACAAGAATGGAGAAGCATGAATCCTATGTACTCAATCTTGATATGAGGACAATTAATGACAATTAAGGTTATGGGGGGGGAAGCAGAAAGAGAGAGGGAGGGAGTGGGGTGGGGCCTTAGTGTGTGTCACACTTTATGGGGGCAAGACATGATTGCAAGAGGGACTTTACCTAACAATTGCAATCAGTGTAACTGGCTTATTGTACCCTCAATGAATACCCAACAATAAAAAAAAAAGAAAAAAAAAAAAAAAAGAATGGAAGAAAAAATACCCAATGTACACAGCCCTACTATGAAACTAATTTGGGACTCTCACATGAAAGCTATAACCCAGCTACAACTTAACAATAGGGGGAAGTGGGAAAGGGGGGGGTGGGTAGAGGGAGGGGAATCGGTGGGATCACACCTGTGGTGCATATTATAGGGGTATTTGCGAAACTTGGTAAATGTAGAATGTAAATGTTTTGGCACAGTAACTGAGATAACGCCGGAAAGGCTGTGTTAACCACTGTGATAAAAATGTGTCAAATGGTTTATGAAGTGAGTGTATGATGCCCCATAATCATATCATTGTATACAGTTATGATTTAATAAAAAAAATTAAAAAAAAAAAGTATATTGCATTATAAATATATTCCTACAAAAGTTGATCCCTACAGTCATACATATAGATGTATATTTCTACATATATACAATAATAATATTTTTGTGGTTGGTGCCCTTTTTTCTTTTCCCTCGTCATTTTCTTGGAGGAGCTATTGTTAATTTTTTTATTATTTTTTTATATTTTTTATTTTTATTTTTCTATTTTTAATTTTTTCTTTCTTCTTTTTTAACTTTTTTATGAACACCACTTTTTTTCCTTTTTCCCTTCTATCTTCCTCTTCTTCCCTTCTTACGGTTTCTGAGAGTGCTTTCATCATATTTTTGGAGGTTTTTTGTTTGTTTTTTCATTTTCTTTGTTTATTTTTTACCTTTTTTCAATTATTTTATGATTATCATTATTTTTATTGTAGTTTTTATTGTTGTCTGTATGTCTATGTGTTTCTGATTATTTGTGCATCTGTGGGATTGTGTGTCTGGTAGCCTTTTTATCTGTTTATTTGCTCATTTGGTCTCAATGACTTTGGTGTTTTGCTAAATCCTTCGGTTGCCTATTTTCCCTAACTCCAATTTTCACATTCAATAAGAACAAGGGGGAACAGGGGACAATGGCTGATTGTAGCCAGCTCTAAATAGAAGCCCCATTCCAGAGGGAGAGATAATGACCAGAAAGAACTCACCAAAGCTACAGGAGGGGAGCCGAGCTAAGAGATGAAATAGATAATTGCTCGTCTTCCCTGCTGAAGCAAGCTTCAACTCCAAAGAAACTATTTTCAGAGATGGAGAAAAGATGGCTGACTGAAGCCAGCTTTCCACAGAGGCTCCCATCCAGAAGGAGAGTTAAAGGACAGAAATTTAGCAAGTAACCTGGTGGATTAGAGCAGCACCAAGAGAGAAGGTTGAAGAATGCACCTCAACCCCTCTGAGACAAATTATACAACAGATCAATAAATTAAAAAGTTGGGTTCTCAAAAAGGTAAATAAAATAGATAAACCTTGGCTACCCTAACCAGGAAAAAAAGAGTAAAATCTCTAATCTCATCAATTAGAAATGACAAAGTTGAAATAACAACAGACTCCTCAGAAATTCAAAAAATCCTTAATGAATATTACAAGAAACTTTATTCTCAGAAATATAAAAATCTGAAGAAAATTGACCAATACTTGAAAGCATGTCACATTCCAAGACTTAGCCAGAATCAAGTGGAAATGTTGAACAGGCCAATATCAAGTTCTGAAATAGCATCAACCATACAAAATCTCCCTAAAAAGAAAAGCCCAGGACCAGATGGCTTCACGTCAGAATTCTACCAAACCTTTAAAGAGGAATTAGTACCTATATTACTCAACCTGTTCCAAAAAATACAAAAAGAAGGAAGACTACCCAAGACATCCTATGAAGCAAACATCACCCTGATTCCCCAAACCAAGAAAAGACCCAACAAGAAAAGAAAATTATAGACCAATATCACTAATGAATATAGATGCAAAAATATTCAACAAGATCCTAACAAACAGAATCCAGCAACACATCAAACAAATTATACATCATGACCAAGTCGGTTTTATCCCAGGGACTCAAGGCTGATTCAATATACCTAAATATATAGGTATAATTCAGCACATAAATAAATTAAAAAACAAAGACCATGATTCTCTCAATTGATGCATTAAAAACTTTTGATAATATCCAGCATCCCTTCATGATCAGAACACTTGAGAAAATTGGTATAAAAGGAACATTTCTGAAACTGATAGAGGCCATCTACAGCAAACCCACAGCCAATATCCTATTGAATTGAGTTAAATTGAAATCATTTCCACCCAGATCAGAAACCAGACAAGACTTCCCATTGTCTCCACAGCTCTTTAACATTGTAATGGAAGTTTTAGCCATCACAATTAGGGCAGAAAAGGCAATCAAGGGTATCCATATAGGATCAGAATAGATCAAATTTTCACTCTTCACAGATGATATGCTGGTACATCTGGAAAACACCAGGGATTCTACTACAAAATTCTTAGAAGTGATGAAGGAATACAGCAGCGTCTCAGGTTACAAAATCAACATTCGTAAATGGCTAGCCTTTATATACACCAACAATAGTCAAACTGAAAAAACAATTAAGGACTCTATTCCGTTCACAGTAGTGCCAAAGAAGATGAGATATTTGGGAGTTTATCTAACAAAGGACATGAAAGATCTCTATAAAGAGAACTATGAAACTCTAAGAAAATAAATAGCTGAAAATGTTAAGAAATGGAAAAACATACCATGCTCATGGCTGGGAAGAATCAACATTGTTAAAATGTTCATACTACACAAAGCAATATACAATTTTAATGCAATCCCTATTTAAGCTCCACTGTCATACTTTAAAGATCTTGTGAAAATAATACTTCATTTTATATGGAATCAGAAAAAACCTCAAATAGCCAAGACATTACTCAGAAATAAAAACAAAGCAGGAGGAATCACACTACCAGACCTCAGACTATACTATAAATCGATAGTGATCAAAACAGCATGGTACTGCCACAAAAACAGACAAGTAGATGTCTGGAACAGAATACAGAACCAAGAGATGAACTCAGCTACTTACTGTTATTTGACCTTTGACAAGCCAATTAAAAACATTCAATGGGGAAAAGATTCCCTATTTAACACATGGTGCTGGATGAACTGGCTGGCAACCTGTAGAAGACTGAAACTGGACCCACACCTTTCACCATTAACTAAGATAGACTCTCATTGGATTAAAGATTTAAACTTAAAACATGAAACTATAAAAATACTAGAAAAGAGTGCAGGGAAAACCCTTGAAGAAATCGGTCTGGGCGAATAGTTCATGAGGAGGACCCCCCGGACAATTGAAGCAGTTTCAAAAACACACTACCGGGACCTGATCAAACTAAAAAGCTTCTGCACAGCCAAGAACACAGTAAATAAAGCAACCATACACTCCTCAGCATGGGAGAAGATATTTGCAGGTATGTCTCTGACAAAGCTTTAATAACCAGAATCCACAGAGAACTTTTCAGAAGCAAGAAAAGAACAAGTGATCCCATCGCAGGCTGGGCAATGGACTTGAAGAGAAACTTCTCTGAAAAAGACAGGCACACGGCCTACAGACATATGAAAAAATGCTCATCAGAGAAATGCAAATCAAAACTACCATGAGATACCATCTAACTCCAGTTAGATTAGCCCAAATCACAAAATCCAAAAACCAGAGATGTTGGCGTGGATGTGGAGAAAAGGGAACACTTCTACACTGCTGTGGGAATGCAAATTAATATATTCCTTTTGGAAAGATGTTTGGAGAACACTTAGAGATCTAAAAATAGATCTGCCATTCAATCCTATAATTCCTCTACTAGGTATATACCCAGAAGACCAAAAATCACATCATAACAAAGATATATGTACCAGAATGTTTATTGCAGCCCAATTCATAATTGCTAAGTCATGGAAAAAGCCCAAGTGCCCATCGATCCACAAATGGATTAATAAATTGTGGTATATGTACACCATGGAATATTATGCAGCCTTAAAGAAAGATGGAGATTTTACTTCTTTTGTGTTTACATGGATGGGGCTGGAACATATCTCAAGAATGGAAGAAAAAGTATCCAATATACTCAGCCCTACTATGAAACTAATTTATGGCTTTCATATGAAAGCTATAACCCAGTTATAACCTAAGAATATGGGGAAGGGGGAGAGCAAGGGGACGGAGGGGGGCAGTTGGGCAGAGAGAGGGTGATTGGTGGGATTACACCTGTGATGCATCTTACAAGAGTACATTTGAAACTTAGTAAACGTAGAATGTAAATGTCTTAACACAATAACTAAGAAAATGTCAGGAAGGCTATATTAACCAGTGTGATGAAAATGTGTCAAACTGTTTATAAAACCAGTGTATGGTGCCCCCATGATCACAATAATGTACACAGCTATGATTTAATAATAATAATAAAAAAGTTACAAAAGCAAATTCTCTCCTTTTTCCACTCTGCCTGTCTTCCATAATTTCTATGGTTTCAATCTTGCCATACCTTTCAAAGTAGTTTCTCAAATTATATTCTTCTGTATCTTCTTTAATACCACCAATAAAAATTTTCTTCACTGTTAGATGGGCACCAGTCTTTGCAGAATCCTCTCTAGAAACATCTCTTTGGCTCCATAACATATCAACCTTGTGTGGGTCAGCCCACATTGCTGCATCCACCTTTTCCACACAAGAGGAAGTCACAAAACCAAAGCCCCTGGAACATTTCATTTGGGGATCTCTCATTACCACACAATCTGTCAGTGTGCCCCATTTCTCAAAATGTTCTCTTAAACTATCATCTGTAGTTTCAAAGCTCAGACCACCAATAATTTTCTCAACTGCTCTGGTTTCTTTGGATCATGGCTCTCCTCCCCCTGGCAGTGATGGCAGGAGTTGAGCTGGGGAGGGGGGGGACCCAGTGATGGTTTTATCTCCATTTTGAGACCAAACTAACCTCTTCCAACTTGAGATCAATATGGGACCTATTTATTTATTTATTTATTTTGAGACAAAGTCTCAAGCTGTTGTCCTGGGTAGTGTCCTCCAACTCACGCTCAAGCCATCCTCTTGCTTCAGTTTTTCTATTTTTAGTAGAGATGGGGTCTCACTTTTGCTCAGGCTGGTCTTGAACTCAAGCAATCCACCCACCTCAACCACCCAGAGAGCTAGGATTACAGGAGTGAGCCACGGCACCCAGCCTATGTTACTATTATCCCTGGAGCAAGTGTCCAGATAATTTCTTTATATCACAGGCTTAGAGTAGGCAGTGTGTTTGAGGGCCTCTTTGAAAAGTTTCCCTAAATCTGCCATCATCTTACAGGTGCTCAGAGTTTACTTAAGTGACATACAAAAGAAAAATTTTTTAAGTAGCATGAATTTGGGAGCTTGTCAAGAATTCTTTCTCCTAGAGGCCTGGGGAAGAGCTCAGACAGGTAGAGACTGTTGTGTGGAGAAAGGCTAAATCTCTTCCAAAGGTGGGAGATACCCAGGCATCAGTTTCTTCCACTTTGTCCACTCCCTGTCTATATCCTTCCACAGAGGGGAGAGCGGGTCAGACACAGCCACACCTAGTCCTCCCTGTCCTCAGCAGTTCGGGGCTGGCAGGACTTCTAGGCACTGAGTAACAGGAGGGTCCCCTGGACCTGCCTCCCTGTGGGATAAGAAGGGTACCCCAAGTCTCTCTGGGCTGGGCTGTCCCTTGGGAAATGGGTGACTCCTTCCCACACCCATGGACACTGATGGCCTGCGGGCAAGTGGCCAGCAGGGGCACTGGGTCAAGGGAGGTCATTAAACACTTTGAGGAGGTGGGTGGAGCAAGATGCTCCTAATACAGCTGCATAAGGGAAGAAAACCAGGATGTGCTTGGTGCACAGTCTTGCCTTGAGCTGTGGCTCAGGTGTGCAGCAAGGTGTTGTGGGGCTGGATACAGTACATGAACCCAGCAGAGTTTGGACACATTAGGTGAGTTTTCGCCAGCAGGAGCCACCTGCTCAGCCACTGAAGTCCGGGTGGGGAGACTTTTGCAAGCCCTTTTGCAGTTTTTGGTAAAGTATCTCAAGAAAGATAAAAGTTGCGCCCTGAGGGAAAACTTGCGCCCTGAGGGGAAAGCCTGGAAGAGGGGGTACACCTGAACAGTTTGCAGCAGCCAGTTGTAAGGGCTGGTTGGAGCAGATTTGCCACCAGTTTGGCAGCAGCAGAGACAGCCATACTGGAAAGGTCTTGGTGGCCAGGGGTGGCCATTGTGGGAAGCTCATGGAAGATGGGGAGACAGGACACAGCCTTCTTAGTTCCGCCTTCTGGGATCAGACCTCTGATGTTGACAGGCTCAGGAACTCCTACACATGACCGGAGCTGTTGTCTGGGGGCACAGTGAGACTGGCCTCTAAAGGATTCTGGAGAGCTTTGAGATCCCAACTCGGTGGCACCTGAATGCTGAGGAAATCGCCCTAGATAGGAATTAAGTTGGGAAACAGGCCTATTCCTGGTACCTAAAGAGAGGTTACCAGTGGTTGTGTTCACCAGCTGAAGCTACAGCACTACCTGGTGTCCTGGCTGTATATTGCGAATATAGTCCTAGTAAAGTCTGACCCTTCCACCACATATATAAATATATGTATATATACATATATATAATTGTTGGGGTTTTTTTTCTTTTCTTCTTTTTTCTTCTTGTTCCTGTTTATGTTGTTAGAATTTTTATTTTTTTATTTTTTGTTCCTTTGTTTATTTGTTACTGAGGTTGCTTATTTCATGTTTATTAGAGTTTTGCTGTGTTTTGATTCTTACTAATTTATTTGGTTGGTTCATTTCTTAACTTCCATTTTTGCTTTCATCAAGAGCAAGGGCTCCTGTATTTTTTGGTTGTGGCACTGTAGCCTCATCTATTGCCTCTCCCTATTTCATTCCTCCCACCTACATTCTCTCTTTGGATAGAGACTCTTAAACCTTTCTCATCTCTCCCACATAAATTAATCTGCATCAGCTAACATATCCCCTCCCTTTTCTTGCCTTTCTCCTTTATTTATTACACTTCCCTCTCTCTCCTTTACATGATATAATGACATTTTTAATTTCCTTTATCTATTCTTGTTTTATTATATCTTTTTTCTTTCTTTTTGTTTCTTTCTTTGCTGAGAGATGGGGTGAAACAACTGTGGACAGGCAGGTAGGCCACAACAGTAGTCTGGCTAAAGGGGCCTAAGAGGACTATCTACTGTTGGCCCTAGGAAGAAAGTTTTGGCATGATCACACTGCAGAATTTTTCTATTTTGTTTTCATTTCTACTTAATTTTTCCTTCTTGATTTTTGTTTTTGCTCTTTTTCTTCTTTTCATATTTTTTGGCAGAGGAAGAACTTGGCTCTCCTCAGGCTGGTAAGGAGCACTTGATTTCAAGGAACACACCCAGCCCAACCCCTCAAAATCCTTGAGTTACATGTGTGGCCTTAGCACCATGCTGATCATTACCATTACTTCCATCACTTTCATGATTTCTTCCTGACCTCCTCTCTTGTTCTTCAAGTTTTTTTGTTACTCCCCTTCCCTTTTTTTTCTTTTTCTTTTCTTCTGCTCTTACCTTACTGTTTCCTCTTTCTTTTTCTCTTGTTTCTCCCTGATCATTCTTTACCTTTATCCTCCTTTTGGCCTCACACAAAGAGGCCTCTTCATCACCTAAACTCTGAGACATGGTAATTTGAACCAAAGAAGGAAGTGAGAAGGAAAACAGAGAACAGCAGGTGAACAAGAAGAAAGCACACATGAGGAGAAACCAACATAAAATTTTAGGCATCATGAAAAAACAAAATAGAATAACTCCTCCAAGGGATCATGAGGTAGCTTTTACAGAAGACTTCTCCTATAAGGAGAGTTGATAGAAAGGGAATATAAAATGTGGATGGTTAAAACGATAAAGGAAATGGATGAGAAAATGGAAAGACAGAACCAAAAGTTGCATGAGAGTTATGTAGAATATAGAAAGGATATGACAGAGCTTAAATAAATGAAGGAGACAATCAGGGACATAAGGAAGTAGTAGAAAGTATCAAAAATAGATTAGACCATGGAGAAGAAAGAACATCAGAGATAGAGGATAAAGTGTTCAAGTTAATGCTGGTGGTGAAAGAGGCAGAAAATAAGAGAGAGAAAGCATAGCAGATGCTTAGAAAACTACAAAACTCCATGAAGCACTCAAACATATGAATAATAGGAATCCTTGAAAGAAAAGAATATTGTCCCAAAGGTGTGGAAGCCCTATTGGAAACTATAATAAATGAAAATTTCCCAGGTTTTACTAAAGATCCTGACACACTCCCTTCAGATGGATTTCAAAACCCAGGACATCTCAACTCTAACAGAGCTTCTCCAAGACACATTGTAATAAACCTGTCCAAAGTCAACATGAAGGAGAAAATTTTGCAAGTAGCTAGGAGTAAACACCAACTGATCTACAGAGTCAGAGCCATTAGGATGAAAGCATTTGTTCTAGGGTCAAATTCAGTCTTTTTAACTGAAACTTTCTAAGCCAGACGAGCATGGTCATCTACTTTCAACATCCGTAAACAAAATAATTTTCAGCCCAGAATACTGTACCCTGCTAGATTAAGCTTCAAAACTGATGGAGAAATCAAAGCTTTGAGGATATATAAGCACTGAAGAAATTCACCACAGACCAGCTCTACAGGAAATACTTAGACCTATTCTCAACACTAAACACCACAATGGACCAGCACCAAAGCAAACATCTAGAAGCCAAAGGCCAAGACATAGCTTCCACAATGGCACAAAGAATTGCACAAACAGAATGGCACAATAGACTTTCTCATAACAAGATGAATAAAATTGTACCACCCTTATTGATACTCTCAATAACTATCAATAGATTGAATTTACCACTGAAGAAGCACAAGCCATCCATATGCTGTGTCCAGGAGACACACATAGCCTTGAAGGAAAAATCAAGACTCAGGGTTAAGGGATGGAAAACAGTATTTCAAGCAAATGGAAATCAGAAGGAGGGGTTGCAGTCTTATTCTCAGATGCATGCAGATTCAAAGCTACTATAATTAAGAAATACAAAGATGGACACTTCATACTGATCAAAGGAACAATACAACAAGAAGGCATCTCAATTTTAAATATTGATGCACCTTACTTAAATGCTCCCAAATTTATCCAACAGATCTTGATGGGTCTGAGCAATATGATATCCCATAACAACATAATAGCCATAGACTTCAACACCATGGAACTGGACAGATCCTCTAAACAGAAACTAAACAAGGACACAAAGGACTTAAATGTGACCCTAGAACAAATGGGATTAATAAACATATACAGAACACACCATCCCAAAGCAAAATAATATACATTTTTCTCATCAGCCCATGACACATACTCCAAAATAGATCACATCCTAAAATACAAATCAAACCACAGTAAAATTAAAGGAATAGAAAGTATATCTTGTATATTCTCAGACCACAAGGCTATAAAGGTGGAACTCAACTCCAACAAAAATATGCATCCCCACACAAAGATCTGGAAATTAAAAAACCTCATGCTGAATGATAGTTGGGTTCAGGAAGAGATAAAAAAGGGAACTGCTGAATTCTCAAACATGAGGGCAGTGGAGCAAGATGGCGGCTGAGTAACAGCTTCCCTGCAACTGGGCACGGTGAGTCTGGGGAGATAAGATTCCAGGCATCACTGGCTTGTGGGATCTGCCTATAATCATCCCTTTGAGGGTACAGGGAGTCAGCAAGGGACTTCTGGACCCCAAGAGGAGGACAAAAACAGTGGAAAACTGGCAAGTGATTGCGTGTGTTTGATCAACCTAATCCCGCCGGAAGCCATAAGTACAAGCAGAAATGAGACTGCAAACATGAAAGGCCTTACCTGTGAACTGTTTCAGTGTTTTTGGACTTGGCACTCAGTTGAACTGCCTTGGGGAGAGCTTGAGCAGGAGTGCAGAGAACTTTGGGCATTGTCTAGGGCCCCAGACTGAGCCACTGAGCCAGACAGAGCTAATAGTGTTTGGCTGTGGGCTGCAGGGAGCCATTGTGAGAGAACTGCCCCAGCAAGCTCCACACTCAGGGTCACAGAGCAAGGATCAGGCGGGAGCTAGTAACCTACTGACTGCACAGCCTAAAGGCAGGGACTGAGCTGCCTTACAGCCTGAACACTCAGGGGCAGAGTGAGACCGCATTTGGCACACTGGAGCCTCGGGCTGTTGCCCTGGGTAGAGTGCCGTAATGTCACAGTTCACAGCAACCTCAAACTCCTGGGCTAGGCACCACCCGGACCTCCATACCAGCTGCACCATGACCCCTGACCTGTGACCCGCTGGGCCTCGGCATGCCCTGACCAGGAACTGCAGAAGTTGCACAACACTTTGTCCTCCCTCCTGTACCCTCCCTGCCTCCACACCGGCACGCACATCTGGCAAAGGACTCTGGTGGCTGCGTGCCCTCCAGAGCCCTCCATGCCTCTGCGCAGAGGCCTTCTGCTGGCCAGAGACTGCTGGAGCCTTGGGCTCTCTGTGCCAAAGTCACTGGGTGCCAGGCACTCCCAAAACCATGCAAACAACCTCCCGCCCTGTTCCTGGATCTGGGTGTGTCACACTCTGAAGCTACTTCCACAACCAGAACTACCTGGCTGGGGAAGCCCCAGAGAAATTACACAGGGTTACTCCCTACAAAGATCCAACAACAATAGAGTGATCCCACTGGGGTCTAATCTTGGAGACACACCTCCCCAACTCTGAGGACAGCCAGAGGCAATGGTGAAAAACAATCATGAGGTGAAATCAACACAAAAACTCTGGCAATATGAATAATCAGAGTAGAAAAACTCCACCAAGGATCAATGGGGCAGACACAGCACAAGATCCCATGCACAAACAAATAGTTGAAATGTCAGAAATCAAATTCAGAATCTGGATAGCAAATAAGATCGAATTAGAATTCCAAGTAGTAACCCAAAAGATATCTCAAGAATTTAACAAATTCAAAAACCAAATGACCAAAGATTTTGACACATTGAGACAAGAAGTTGCAGCCCTCAAAGATCTGAGAAACACAGTAGAATGCCTTAGTAAAAGAATGGAACAAGCAGAAGAAAGGATTCCTGGCATTGAAGACAAAGCTTTATAATACTCTCAAACTCTCAAAGAGGAAGACAAATGCAGGGCAAAAACAGACCAAGCTCTCAGAGAGCTCTGGGATAATTCAAAGAAAACCAATATTCATCTTATAGAAATACCTGAAAGTGATGAAGTGGCTTCACAAGGCACAGAGTCTCTTCTCCATGAGATTATGAAGGAGAACTGTCCATACATGCCAAGAGATTCTGAAATTCAGATAGCAGACAGTTTCAGAATTTCAGCACAACTCAACCCAAATAACACATCACCCAGACACATCATAATCCATTTCTTTTTTTGTTTTTGTTTTTTTTTGGGGGGGGGGGGGTTAAAATGATTTTATTTTTTTCGTTTTTTTTTCTCTCTTTTTTTTTTTTTTTATTGTTGGGGATTCATTGAGGGTACAATAACCCAGTTACACTGATTGCAATTGTTAGGTAAAGTCCCTCTTACAATCATGTCTTGCCCCCATAAAGTGTGACACACACTAAGGCCCCACCATCCTCCCTCCATCCCTCTTTCTGCTTCCCCCCCCCCATAACCTTAATTGTCATTAATTGTCCTCATATCAAGATTGAGTACATAGTATTCATGCTTCTCCATTCTTGTGATGCTTTACTAAGAATAATGTCTTCCACTTCCATCCAGGTTAATACGAAGGATGTAAAGTCTCCATTTTTTTTAATGGCTGAATAGTATTCCATGGTATACATATACCACAGCTTGTTAATCCATTCCTGGGTTGGTGGGCATTTAGGCTGTTTCCACATTTTGGCAATTGTAAATTAGCTGCAATAAACAGTCTAGTACAAGTGTCCTTATGATAAAAGGATTTTTTTCCTTCTGGGTAGATGCCCAGTAATGGGATTGCAGGATCGAATGGGAGGTCTAGGTTGAGTGCTTTGAGGTTTCTCCATACTTCCCTCCAGAAAGGTTGTATAAGTTTGCAGTCCCACCAGCAGTGTAAAAGTGTTCCCTTCTCTCCACATCCACGCCAGCATCTGCAGTTTTGAGATTTTGTGATGTGGGCCATTCTCACTGGGGTTAGATGATATCTCAGGGATGTTTTGATTTGCATTATTCGAATATATAGAGATGATGAACATTTTTCCATGTGTTTGTTAGCCATTCGTCTGTCGTCTTTAGAGAAAGTTCTATTCATGTCTCTTGCCCATTGATATACGGGATTGTTGGCTTTTTCATGTGGATTAATTTGAGTTCTCTATAGATCCTGG
The DNA here is from genome assembly GCF_027406575.1 of Nycticebus coucang. Classification (NCBI taxonomy): domain Eukaryota; kingdom Metazoa; phylum Chordata; class Mammalia; order Primates; family Lorisidae; genus Nycticebus; species Nycticebus coucang. The sequence continues at coordinate 57,883,443 of NC_069784.1, forward strand.
TTATCAAGCTTTTGTCTGATTGAAAATATGCAAATTTCCTTTCCCATTGTGTAGGTTGTCTCTTTGCTTTGGTTATTGTCTCCTTAGCTGTACAGAAGCTTTTCAGTTTAATGAAGTCCCATTTGTTTACTTTTGTTGTTGCAATTGCCATGGCAGTATTCTTCATGAAGTCTTCCCCCAGGCCAGTATCTTCCAGTGTTTTTCCTATGCTTTCTTTGAGGATTTTTATTGTTTCATGCCTTAAATTTAAGTCCTTTATCCATCTTGAGTCAATTTTTGTGAGTGGAGAAAGGTGTGGGTCCAGTTTCAGTCTTTTACATGTAGACATCCAGTTCTCCCAACACCATTTATTGAATAGGGAGTCTTTCCCCCAAGTTAAGTTCTTGTTTGGTTTATCGAAGATTAGGTGGTTGTAAGATGTTAGTTTCATTTCTTGGTGTTCAATTCGATTCCAAGTGTCTATGTCTCTGTTTTTGTGCCAGTACCATGCTGTCTTGAGCACTATGTCTTTGTAGTACAGACTAAAATCTGGTATACTGATGCCCCCAGCTTTATCTTTGTTACTAAGAACTGCCTTAGCTATACGGGGTTTTTTCCGGTTCCATACAAAACGCAGAATCATTTTTACCAAATCTTGAAAGTACGATGTAGGTACTTTGATAGGAATGGCATTGAATAGGTAGATTGCTTTGGGAAGTATAGACATTTTAACAATGTTGATTCTTCCAATCCATGAGCATGGTATGTTCTTCCATTTGTTAATATCCTCTGCTATTTCCTTTCTGAGGAGTTCATAGTTTTCTTTATAGAGGTCCTTCACCTCCTTTGTTAGGTATATTCCTAGGTATTTCATTTTCTTTGAAACTATGGTGAAGGGAGTTGTGTCCTTAATTAGCTTCTCATCTTGACTGTTATTGTTGTATACAAAGGCTACTGACTTGTGGACATTGATTTTATATCCTGAAACATCACTGTATTTTTTGATGACTTCTAGGAGTCTTGTGGTTGAGTCTTTCGGGTTCTCTAAGTATAAGATCATGTCATCAGCAAAGAGGGAGAGTTTGACCTCCTCTGCTCCCATTTGGATTCCCTTTATTTCCTTGTCTTGCCTAATTGTATTGGCTAGAACTTCCAGCACTATGTTGAATAGTAAAGGTGACAGAGGACAACCTTGTCTGGTTCCAGTTCTAAGAGGAAAAGCTTTCAGTTTTACTCCATTCAGTAAAATATTGGCTGTGGGTTTGTCATAGATAGCTTCAATCAGTTTTAGAAATGTGCCACCTATGCCTCAACTCTTCAGTGTTCTCATTAGAAAAGGATGCTGAATTTTATCAAATGCTTTTTCTGCATCTATTGAGAGGATCATGTGATCTTTATTTTTGCCTCTGTTAATATGGTGGATAACGTTTATGGACTTGCGTATGTCAAACTAGCCTTGCATCCCTGGGATGAAGCCTACTTGATCATGATGAATGACATTTTTGATGATAAGCTGTAATCTATTGGCTAGGATTTTGTTGAGAAGTTTTGCGTCTATATTCATGAGTGAGATTGGTCTGAAATTCTCCTTTTTGTTTGGGTCTTTTCCTGGTTTTGGTATCAGGGTGATGTTTGAATGTGTTGGGGAAGATTCCTTCTTCCTCAGTTTTTTGGAATAATTTCTGCAGTACAGGAATAAGCTCTTCCTTGAAGGTTTGATAGAATTCTGGAGTGAAGCCATCTGCACTAGGGATTTTTCAGTTGGAAGCTTTTTTATTGTTTCTTTAATCTCAGTGCTTGAAATTGGTCTGTTCAGGAGCTCTATTTCTTCCTGGCTAAGTCTAGGGAGAGGGTGTGATTCCAAATATTGATCCATTTCCTTCACATTGTCAAATTTCTGGGCATAGAGTTTCTGGTAGTATTCAGAGATGATCTCTTGTATCTCTGTGGGATCAGTTGTTATTTCCCCTTTATCGTTTCTGATTGAGGTTACTGGAGATTTTACTTTTCTATTTCTAGTTAGTCTGGCCAATGGTTTATCTATTTTATTTATTTTTTCAAAAAACCAACTCCTTGTTTCATTAATTTTCTGAATGATTCTTTTGTTTTCAATTTCATTGATCTCTGATTTGATTTTGGATATTTCTTTTCTTCTACTGAGTTTAGGCTTAGATTGTTCTTCCTTTTCCAATTCCAGAACATCTCTTGTGAGATTGTTGATGTGCTCTCTTTCTGTTTTTCGAATGTAGGCATCTAAAGCGATGAATTTTCCTCTCAAAACTGCTTTTGCAGTATCCCACAGGTTTTGGTAGCTTGTGTCTTCATTGTTGTTATGCTCAAGGAAGTTAATGATTTCCTGTTTTATTTCTTCCTGCACCCATCTGTTATTTAACAGAAGATTGTTTAATTTCCATGCCTTTGGGTGGGGTCGAGCATTTTTGTTAGAGTTGAGTTCCACCTTTAGTGCCTTATGGTCTGAGAAGATACAAGGTAAAATTTCAATTCTTTTGATTCTGTTGATATTTGTTTTGTGTCCCAGGATATGATCAATTTTGGAGAATGTTCCATGGGGTGATGAGAAGAATGTATATTCTTTGTCTTTGGGGTGGAGTGTTCTATATGCGTCTATCAAGCATAGTTGGTCTAAGGTCTCATTTAAATCTCTTATATCTTTGTTTAATTTCTGTTTAGAGGATCTGTCCATCTCTGTAAGAGGAGTGTTAAATTCCCCTGTTATGATGGTATTATCAGATATCATATTGCTCAGACTGAGTAAGGTCTGCTTCAAGAATCTGGGAGCATTTAAATTGGGTGCATAAATATTTAGAATTGAAATGTCTTCTTGTTGTAGTTTTCCCTTGACCAATATAAAGTGACCATCTTTGTCTTTTTTGACTTTAGTTGCTTTAAATCCACATGTATCTGAAAATAAGATTGCAACTCCTCTTTTCTTCTGAATTCCATTTGCCTGAAAAATTGTCTTCCAACCCTTGACTCGGAGCTTTAATTTGTCTTTTGAAGCCAGGTGTGTTTCTTGCAGACAGCAAATGGATGGCTTGTGTTTTTTAATCCAGTCAGCCAATCTATGTCTCTTCAGTGGGGAATTCAAGCCATTAACATTTATGGAGATAATTGAAAAGTGTGGTAGTATTCTATTCGTCTTATTTGGTGAGAGTACATTGCTTAGTTTTATCTTTTGCATCAGTGTGGAGTTTAGGTTCTGTCCTTTAATTTCTGAGTTCTTACTTTGCTGCTGATCCATTGTGGTGGTCAGTGTGCAGAACAGGTTGAAGTATTTCCTGTACAGCTGGTCTTGTTGTGGCGAATTTCCTCAATGTTTGTATATCCGTAAATGATTTGATTTCTCCGTCAATTTTGAAGCTTAGCTTAGCAGGGTACAGAATTCTGGGCTGGAAATTGTTCTGTTTAAGTAGATTAAAGGTAGATGACCATTGTCTTCTTGCTTGGAAAGTTTCATTAGAGAAGTCTGCGGTCACTCTGATGGATTTGCCCCTGTAGGTCAACTGGCGCTTACTCCTGGCAGCTTGCAGAATCTTTTCTTTTGTCTTGACTTTGGACAGGTTCATCACAATGTGTCTTGGAGAAGCTCGGTTAGAGTTGAGGCGACCTGGGGTCCGATGTCCCTCTGAAAGCAGTGTGTCAGAATCTTTGGTGATGTTTGGGAAATTTTCTTTTATAATATTCTCTAGTATGGCTTCCCTTCCTCTGGGGCATTCTTCTTCCCCTTCTGGAATTCCTATAACTCGTATGTTGGAACGCTTCATAAAGTCCCATAATTCTGACAGTGAACGTTCTGCTTTCTCTCTCTTCTTTTCTGCCTCTTTTACTATCTGAGTTATCTCAAAAACTTTGTCTTCTACCTCTGAAATTCTTTCTTCTGCATGGTCTAACCTGTTGCTGATACTTTCCGTTGCATCTTTAAGTTTCCTGATTGACTGTTTCATTTCCTTCAGCTCTGCTATATCCTTTTTATATTCTTCATATCGTTCATCTCTGATTTGATTCTGTTTTTGGATTTCCTTTTGGTTATTTTCCACTTTATTAGCAGTTTCCTTCATTGTTTCCATCATTTCTTTCATTGCTTTCAACATGTGTATTCTAAATTCCCTTTCTGTCATTCCTAACATTTCTGTATAGGTGGAATCCTCTGCAGTAGCTACCTCATGGTCCCTTGGCGGGGTTGTTCTGGACTGGTTCTTCATGTTGCCTGAAGTTTTCTGCTTATTCTTCCTCATGAGTGATTTCATTTATCTGTTTCCTTGCCCTAATTTTCCTTTCACTTCCTCTTGCTCTTTAAGTTCTTGTGCCTGTGGACTAAGGGTTACAGGACCATAAGGGTGAAAAGGTTGAGGAGCAAAAAAGGGATGAAAGAAAGGCGGTCCGAGTGATAAGAGAAAAAAGAAAGATCAAGAAAGGAGAGGGGGTGGGGATAAGGAATATTGACAAAAAGAAGAGAGGTACAGAAAGAGGGAGACAGGGCAATATAGGTGTACAGTAGGGTACTTTGACACAACCTTAAAAAACCCCACCTTCTGGGAGTGCCCAGTTGGGTGGTTCCCTTGAGGTCAGCTGCTCTTTGCTAACCTGATCAGACACAGTACCCCACCTCCACCAAGTAGAGAGGAAAGACATAAATGCTATAAATCAAACCAAAACAAGCAAACAGAAAACTTTACGGGGATACAATTGGGTGAAAAACCAAATGATAGCGGTAGAAACACTAGCATAAATGAAGTTGTAGTTATTAAAAAAGGCAGCAATGGGAAATTATAATTAAACTAGAAAAGTTGAGAAAGAAAAAGGGATCTGTATGGAAAAGATTGAAATTAAAAAACAAAAGAACATCAACAACGTCAAAATAAACAAACAAAAAAAAAAACAACCAAACAGAAAAAAAGAAAAAATACACAACCAAAAACAAAGCAGTTTGTATATGTTATTGAATATTGTCTGGGCAACACGTGGTCTTCTGGGTTATGAGATGTTTGTCACAGTTCTGATACGACTGGAGGCTGCTGATTTCTCTAACCCCAGCAGGTAGACACCCTAAATCTCTCTTCAGCCCACTTAAAAGGCACTTTGAACTTGTAAACTTGCTGAGCAGAAGCTTTCCCAGCTTTCTCGCTGGAATCACTGCTGAAGTGGCTATCTGCTTACCCAGTGTGCCAAAACCGGTCTCACTCTGCCCCTGAGGGTTAGGGCTGCAAGGCAGCTCAGACCCCACCCTTAGGCTACTTGGTTGCTGGGTTACAAGCTCCCACCCGTTTCTAGCTCTGCGACCCTGAGGACAGAGCTTGCCGGGGCAGATCACTGACAATGGTTCCGAGTGACCCACCTCTGTCTGGCTCAGCGGCTCAGACTGGGGCCCTAGACAATGGTCAAAGTTCTCCGCACTCCCGCTCAGGCCTTCCCCAGGGCAGTTCAACTCAGTGCCAAGCCCAAGGACATCAAAACAGTTCACAGGTAAGGCCTTTCTGGTTTGCAGTCTCGCTGCTACTGAACTTACAGTTGTGGGTGGGTTTAGACGGATTGAACACACGCGACCATTTGCCGGTTTTCCACTGTTTTAGTCCTCCTCTTGGGGTCCAGAAGTCTCTCGCTGACTCCCTGTATCCTCATAGGAGTGATGATAGGCAGTTCCCACCAGCCAGAGATGCCTGGAATCCTATCTCCCCAGACTCACGGTGCCCAGATGCAAGGAAGCTGTTACTCGGCTGCCATCTTGCTCCGCCTCCCATAATCCATTTCACTAAAGTTAATATGAAGGAGAAAATTCTGAAAGCTGCCAGATGAAAGAAAACCATAACCTACAAGGGCAAGAATATTAGAATAACTGAAGATCTCTTTGCTGAAAACTTTCAAGCTAGAAGAGGATGGTCATCAAATTTTAATCTCCTAAAACAAAATAACTTTCAACCCAGGATCCTGTACCCAGCTAAACTGAGTTTCATTTATGATGGATAAATTAAATACTTCAATGACATTCACATGTTGAAGAAATTTGCCATAACTAAACCAGCTATCCAGGATATTGTCAGACCTATCCTCCATAAAGACCAGTGTAATCCTCCACCACAAAAGTAAACCCACCCAGAAAATTTGGATCAAATTCCAACTTCCACAGTCATAAAAGGATTAAAAATGTCTACTAGACTCTTAAAAGGCTTATAAATATTCTCAATTAATGTGAATGGTTTAAACTGTCCTCTAAAGAGGCACAAGTTGGCTGACTGGATACAAAAACTCAAGCCAGATATCTGCTGCATACAAGAATTGCATCTTACACTAAAAGACAAATATAGACTCAAGGTGAACAGATGGTCTTCTATATTCCAGGCAAATGGAAAGCAGAAAAAAGCAGGCATTGCAATCCTGTTCGCAGAAGCAATAGCCTTTAAACCAACCAAAATAATTAAGGATAAGGATGGACACTTCATATTTGTTAAAGGTAATACTCAAATGATAAGATGTCTATTATTAATATTTATGCACCCAACCACAATGCACCTCAATTTCTAAGAGAAACTCTAACAGACATGAGCAGCTCAATTTCCTCCACTTCCATGGTAATTGGAGATTTTAACACCCCTTTAGCAGTGCTAGATAGATCCTCCAAAAAGAAGCTAAGCAAAGAAATTTCAGACTTAAACTCAACCATTCAACATCTGGACTTAATGGACATCTACAGAACATTTCATCCCAACAAAACTGAATTGACATTCTTCTCATCAGCCCACGGAACATACTCCAAAATCGACCACATCCTAGGCCACAAATCTAACTTCAGCAAATTTAAAAAAAAATAGAAATTATTCTTTGCATCTTCTCAGACTATCATGGAATAAAAGTTGAACTCAATACTAACAGGAACCTGCATACACATACAAGAAAATGGAAGCTAAACAACCTTATGCTGAAGGATAGATGGGTTATAGACGAGATTAAGAAGGAAATCACCAAATTTTTGGAACTAAACAACAATCAAGACACAAATTACCAGAACCTCCAGGATACTGCAAAGGCAGTCCTCAGAGGGAAATTTATAGCACTGCAAGCCTTCCTCAAGAAAATGGAAAGAGAGGAAAGTAATAACTTAATGGGACATCTCAAACAACTGGAGAAGAAAGAACACTCCAACCACAAACCCAGCAGAAGAAAAGAAATAACCAAAATCAGAGCAGAGCTAAATGAAATTGAAAACGAAAGAATTATACAACAGATCAATAACTCCAAAAGTTGGTTTTTTGAAAAGATCAATAAAATAGATAAAACTTTGGCCAACCTAACCAGGAAAAAAAGAGTAAAATCTCTAATGTCATCAATCAGAAATGGTAATGATGAAATAACAGATCCCTCAGAAATTCAAAAAATCCTTAACGAATACTACAAGAAACTCTACTATCAGAAATACGAAAATCTGAAAGAAATCGACCAATACCTGGAAGTATGCCACCTACCAAGACTTAGCCAGAATGAAGTGGAAATGTTGAACAGGTCTATATCAAGTTCTGAAAGAGCATCAACTATACAAAATCTACCAAAAAAAAAAGCCCAGGACCAGATGGCTTTACGTCAGAATTCTACCAAACCTTTAAAGAAGAACAAGTACCTACACTACTAAATCTCTTCCAAAATATCGAAAAAGAAGGAATATTAGCCAACACATTCTACAAAGCAAACATCACCTTGATCCCCAAACCAGGGAAAGACCCAACAAGAAAAGAAAATTATACAACAATATCACTAATGAGTATTGATGATAAAATACTCAATAAGATCCTAACAAACAGAATCCAACAACACATCAAAAAAAATTAGCCACCATGACCAAGTGGGATTTATCCCAGGGTCTCAAGGCTGGTTCAATATACGTAAATGAATAAATGTAATTCAACACATAAACAAACTAAAAAATAAGGACCATATGATTCTTTCAATTGATGCAGAAAAAGCTTTTGATAATATCCAGCAGACCTTCATGATCAGAACACTTAAGAAAATTAGTATAGAAGGGACATTTCTAAAACTAATAGAGGCCATCTACAGCAAACCAACAGCCAATATCATATTGAATGGAGTTAAAATGAAATCATTTCCACATAGATCAGAAACCAGGCAAGGTTGCCGATTGTCTCCATTGCTCTTTAACATTGTAATGGAAGTTTTAGCCATTGCAATTAGGGAAGAAAAGGCGATCAAGGGTATCCACATAGGTCAGAAGATATCAAACTTTCACTCTTTGCAGATGATATGATCACATATCTGGAAAATGCTAGGGATTCTCCTACAAAATTTTAGAAGTAATCAAGGAATACAGCAATGTCTCAGGCTACAAAATCAACACCCGTAAATCTGTAGCCTTTTTATACACCAACAATAACCAAGCCGAAAAAGCAGTAAACAACTCTATTCCTTTCACAGTAGTGCCAAAGAAGATGAAATATTTGGGAGTATACCTAACAAAGGATGTGAAAGATCTATACAAAGAGACCATGAAACCTTAAGAAAAGAAATAGCTGAAGATGTTAACAGATGGAAAAACATACCATGCTCGTGGCTGGGAAGAATCCACATTGTTAAAATGTCCATACGACCCAAAGCAATATACAATTTTAATGCAATTCCTATTAAAGCTCCATTGTCATACGTTAAAGATCCTGAAAAAATAATACTTTGTTTTATATGGAATCATAAAAAACCTCGAATAGCCAAAACTTTACTCAGAAATAAAAACAAAGCAGGAGGAATCACGCTACCAGATCTCAGACTGTACTATAAATTGATAGTGATCAAAACAGCATGGTATTGGCACAAAAACAGAGAAGTAGATGTCTGGAACAGAATAGAGAACCAAGAGATGAATCCAGCTACTTACCATCATTTGATCTTTGACAAGCCAATTAAAAACATTCAGTGGGGAAAAGATTCCCTATTTAACAAATGGTGCTGGGTGAACTCCCTGGCAACCTGTAGAAGACTGAAACTGGACCCACACCTTTCACCATTAACTAAGATAGACTCTCACTGGATAAAAGATTTAAACTTAAGACATGAAACTATAAAAATACTTGAAGAAAGTGCAGGGAAAACTCTTGAAGGAATCGGCCTGGGTGAATATTTTATGAGGACTCCCCAGGCAATTGAAGCATTGTCAAAAATACAATACTGGGACCTGATCAAACTAAAAAGCTTCTGCACAGCCAAGAACATAGTGAGTAAAGCAAGCAGACAGCCCTCAAAATGGGAGAAAATATTTACAGGTTATACCTCGGATAAAGGTCTAATAACCAGAATCCACAGAGAACTCAAACGTATTAGCAAGAAAAGAATATGTGATCCCTTCTCAGGGTGGGAAAGGGACTTGAAGAGAAACTTCTCTAAAGAAGACAGATGCACAATCTACAAACACATGAAAAAAAGCTCATCATCCTTAATCATCAGAGAAATGCAAATCAAAACTACTTTGAGATACCACCTAACCCCAGTAAGAGTAGCCCACATAACAAAATCCCAAAACCAGAGATGTTGGCGTGCATGTGGAGAAAAGGGCACACTTCTACACTGCTGGTGGGAATGCACACTAATACGTTCCTTCTGCAAGGATGTTTGGAGAATACTTAGAGACCTAAAAATAGACCTGCCATTCGATCCTATAATTCATTTACTAGGTTTATACCCCAAAGACCAAAAGTCACAATATAACAAAGACATCTATACCAGAATGTTTATTGCAGCCCAATTCATAATCCATAAGTCATGGAAGAAGCCCAAGTGTCCATCGACCCACGAATGGACTAGCAAATTGTGGTACATGTATACCATGGAATATTATGCAGCCTTAAAGAAAGATGGAGACTTTACCTCTTTCATGTTTACATGGATGGAGTTGGAACATATTCTTCTTAGCAAAGTATCTCAGGAATGGAAGAAAAAGCATCCTATGTACTCAGCTCTGCTATGAAGCTAAATTATAGCTTTCACATGAAGGCTATAACCCAACTATAGCACAAGACTATGGGGAAAGGGCCAAGGAAGGGGAAGGGAGGCGGGAGGTTTTGGTGGAGGGAGCGTAATGGGTGGGGCCACATCTACAGTGCATCTTAGAATGGGTACAGGTGAAACTTACTAAATGCAGAATACAAATGCCTACATACAGTAACTAAGAAAATGCCATGAAGGCTACGTTGAACAGTTTGATGAGAATATTTCAGATTGTATATGAAACCGGCACACTGTACCCCTTGATTGCACTAATGAACACAGCTATGATTTAACAATTAAAAAAAAAATTCTAAAAAAAAGAATCACATCTTACATTAAAAGACAAATATAGACTCACGGTGAAAGGGTGGTCACCCATACTCCAGGCAAACAGAAAGCAGAAAAAAGCAGGCATTGCAATCCTATTTGCAGACGCAATAGGCTTTAAAACAACCAAAATAAGTAAGGATAAGAATGGACACTTCATATTTGTTAAAGGTAATACTCACTATGATGATTTTTCAATTATTAATATGTATGCACCCAACCAGAATGCACCTCAATTTACAACAGAAACTCTAACAGACATGAGCAACTTGATTTCCTCCAGTTTCATAGTAGTTGGACATTTTAACACCCCTTTAGCAGTGCTGGATAGATCCTCCAAAAAGAAGCTAAGAAAGAAATTTTAGATTTAAATGTAACAATTCAACATACGGACTTAACAGAAATCTACAGAACATTTCATCCCAAAAAAACTGATTAAACTTTCTTCTCATCAGCCCATGGAACATTCTCCAAAATCGACCAGATCCTAGGCCACAAATCTAACCTCAGCAAATTTTTAAAAATAGAAAATATTCCTTGCATCTTCTAAGACCATCATGGAATAAAAGTTGAACACAATAACAACAGGAACCTGCAAACCCATACCAAAACATGGAAGCTAAACAACCTTATGCTGGGGCTCCTGAGACAAGATGGCGGACTGAAGCCAGCTTTCCAGAGGCTCCCATCCAGAAGGAGAATTAAGGGACGAAAATTTAGCAAGAAACCTGGTGGATTTGAGCTGCACCAAGACAGAAGGTTGAAGAACGCACATCAACCCCGCTGAGGTAAGCTGCAACCACAAGGATACAAACAAAAGGTACAAAATCCATCACCAAGTGGACGGGAGTCCCCCCTCCCCCACAGGACCAGCTCAAGAGCCCCACAAACAAACAAACAAACGGGAAGAAATCAAAGGCCCTCCCACTACACTCCACGGGAGAGACCTTCTAAAAACTGGGCCTACCTCCCCTACTAGGGAGCCATGGCATCCTCCCACCAGGCATAAAACTGTATAAAACTGTAAATACCCTTTACCTGCAACCCTGAACTCCCAGCACCCCCCTTCACTCACACAGATGTCTGCGGGCCTGTCCCCCAGGAGTTCGGATTCTTGGGTGATTTCTCAAGGGGTGTGGACAGTGCCCGAGCTGCAGCTGGTCAGCGCTGACCCTAGGGTACAGGAGCGAGGAGAGGGCAGTTGGCTGAGGGGGAGCCACGCCAGGGTGGCCCTTCCCCGAAGTGTGTTACAACCGCTCTTCTTGGGCAGCAATGCTGCCAGGCATAAAACTGAGTGAAAATGTGTATCTTCCCCACTCACAACACTGAGCTCCCAGTGCACCCCTCCACTATCATTCTGGGGTCTGGGGGCCTGTCTTCCAGGAGTCCAGATTCATGGGTGATTTCTCATGGGATGTGGACAGCACCTGAGCTGTGCTGACTCTGGGGCACAGGAGCGAGGATAGGACGGTCGTCTGGAAGGCAACCACTCCAGACCGGTGGTTCCCTGGGACGCGGAGCAGAGGCTGTCTTCTGGCAGTGGAGTGACCAGGCATAGGACTGTGTGGAACTGTGTGTGCTCACTACCTGCAGCTCTGGGCTTCCAGCACTCTCCTTTGCCCTCGCCCTCCTTCGCCCTCACTCTTGGATCTGGAGACCTGTCCCCCAGGAGTCCGGACTTTTGGGTGATCTCTCAAGAGGTGTGGATAAAGCCTAAACTGCGGCTGGTCAGTGCTGACTCTGGGTGCAGGAGCGAGGAGAGAGGGGTCAGCTGGGTGTGAGCCACACCAGAGCTGCGGTTCCCAGAGGCAGATCAACAGCCATTCTTTTTTAATAGCAAAATGCCTCACTCCTGGATATTCTGAAGACACACCCCCTGTCTCCCTGGGCAACCAGAGGAGGCCACCCATGAGTAAAGGATTTGCCCGAGGCTACTCACAAACCGGGAAACTTCCAGGGTGGGGCCGACTCAGAGAGCTAACCGAAAACAAACCATAAGCAGCAAAGAGGTTGGAACTCAGAACAGCTTATCTTCTGCAGGCAATTTTAGCAGGAACAGAGACAGAATCCCACATAGTTGTTGTGTTCTATTCTGTTATGGTCTGTTATGTTCTGTCAGTAACATCAATCAGGGGTGGGGCTGAGCCTGAGTGAACGCCTCCCAACCTTCATCAAGCACTGGAGGATGTCAGACCTCACCTCCTCCTGCTAGATAGAGGCGAGTGCAGAGGCCAGGCAGAATTCCTTGCAATTCAGGCAGGTGCAAACCCCTGGAGTATCTGCTCACTACAGGCAACTGGGTCAGCCATCTGCAGTGATATCAGTGACTGGGTCTGACAAAGGGGCAAGGTAGGGAAGGAGGCATCAACCTTCCCAGACTGATCTATTTGCTAGGTGGCTCCTCCTGACTCCATGCAGCACTGGAGTAAGACATATCAGAGTAGTCACCAGACCCCTGTGACCCAGCTCCCAGAGACCTCTTAAATTCTCCCACCTGAGACAGGTGCCGACTGAGATAATCGATTTGGACCTTTTGAACTGAACCAATAGACTGAGGACTTTTCAGGTGGTGTCCTGGGCGTGCGGTTGTAGGAAGGTTTGATTTTCCTTTTCCAGTTGGTGCCCGAGGTAGGCAGGATGACTTAATTGCTGGTTTTTCTCCATAGCTGAGACTTCAACCCACAGTAAATAAACCTACAGTCAAACAGAAACCAGCTGAAAACAAGACAAAACAACTTAGACCCACCAGACCAGACAGAGCCCCAGTTTCTCAGGCCACAACAATGTTCAGGCCCTCAACAAAACCCCAGAGGAAAAATCAAAGGGAGTAAAACAACTATGGGGCAGAATCGGCGGAAAAATTCTGGTAACATGAATAACCAGAATAGATCAACCCCCCCGAAGGAAAGATATGGCAGATGAAATTGAAGATCCCATTCATAAACAACTGGCTGAGATGTCAGAAATTGAATTCAGAATTTGGATGGCAGACAAGATTAATAAAGTGGAACTAAGAATTTGAGGAGAAATTCAAAAGTTGTCTCAAGAATTTAATGAATTTAAAGACAAAAACACCAAAGACTTAGACACACTGAAGAAAGAATTTGCAGCCCTCAAAGATATGAAAAGTACAGTAGAATCCCTCAGCAACAGAATGGAGCAAGCAGAAGAAAGGATTTCTGACATCAAAGATAAAGCCTTTGAACGCTCTCAAACTGTCAAAGAGGAAGAGAAATGGAGAGCAAAAACGGATCATTCTCTCAGAGAGCTCTGGGATAATTCGAAGAAGGCTAATATACAAATAATTTGAATTCCTGAAACCTATGAAGTGACCTCGATGGGCACAGAGGCCCTTCTGCATGAAATTATGAAAGAGAATTTTCCAGACATGTCTAGAGATTCTGAAATTCAGATAGCAGACAGCTTCAGAACCCCAGCATGACTCAACCCCAATAAGACATCCCCCAGGCATATCACAATTAACATCACTAAAGTTAATATGAAGAAGAAAAATCTCAAAGCTCTGAGGTGAAAGAATGCAATTACATACAAAGAGAAGAAGATTAGAATGACTGCAGATCTCTCTGCTGAAAATTTTCAAGCCAGAAGAGGGTGGTCATCGACTTTTAATCTCCTAAAGCAAAATAACTTTCAACCCAGGATCTTGTATCCAGCTAAACTGAGTTTCATTTCTGATGGAGAACTTAAATACTTTAATGACATTCATATGTTGAAGACATTTGCCATACCCAAACCAGCCCTTCAGAATATTCTCAGACCTATCCCCCACAATGACCAACCCAATCCTATAACACAAAAGTAAATCACTAAGAAACGTCGGATCAAACTCCAACTTCCACACTGGCGAAAGGATTAAAAATGCCCACTGGACCTTTGAAAAACTCGATACCCAAAATTTCACCAGACTTATCAATATTCTCCATCAATGTGAATGGCCTAAACTGTCCTCTAAAGAGGCATAGGTTCGCTGACTGGATACAAAAACTCAGGCTAGATATTTGATGCATACAAGAGTCACATCTTAACTGAAAAGACAAATACAGACTCAGGGTGAAAGGATGGTCATCCATATTTCAGGCAGATGGTAATCAGAAAAAAGCAGGTGTCGGAATTTTATTTGCAGATACAATAGGCTTTAAACCAACAAAAGTAAGAAAGGACAAGAATGGTCACTTCATATTTGTTTAGGGTAATACTCAATATGATGAGATCTCAATTATTAATATCTATGCACCCAACCAGAATGCACGTCAATTTATAAGAGAAACTCGAACTGACATAAGCAACTTGATTTACTCCAGTTCCATAATAGTCAGAGATTTCAACACTCTTTTGCAAGTGTTGGATAGATGCTCCAATAAGAAGCTGAGCAAAGAAATTTTAGATTTAAATCTAACCATCCAATATCTGGATTTAGCAGACATCTACTGAACATTTCATCTCAACAAAACTGAATACACATAACTGAATACACATACTTCTCATCAGTCCATGGAGCCTACTCAAAAATCAATCACATTTTAGGTCACAAGTCCAACCTTACTAAATTTAAAGGAATAGAAATTATTCCTTGCATCATCTCAGACCAACATGGACTAAAACTTGACCTGAGTAACAACAGGAATCTGCGTACTCATACAAAAACATGAAAGTTAGGGAGGTGCCTGTGGCTCAAAGAAGGGGCACCTGCCGAATATGCCACAGGTGGTGGGTTCAAATGCAGCCCCGGCCAAAATGGCTAAAAAAAAAAAAAAAAAATGGAAGTTAAATAACCTTATGCTGTATGATAGCTGGGTCAGAGATGAGATTAAGAAAGAAATTAACAAATTTTTGGAACAAAACGACAATGAAGACACGAACTATCAAAACCTCTGGGACACTGCAAAGGCAGTTCTAAGAGGAAAATTTATAGCACTGCAAGCCTTCCTCAAGAGAACAGAAAGAGAGGAACTTAACAACTTAATGGGAAACTCAAGCAAATGGAAAAGGAAGAACATTCCAACCCTAAACCCAGTAGAAGAAAAGAAATGACCAAAATTAGAGCAGAATTAAATGAAATTGAAAACAAAAGAAAAATACAACAGAACAATAAATCAAAAAGCTGGTTTTTTGAAAAGGTCAATAAAATAGATAAACCTTTGGCCAAAATAATCAGAAAAAAAAAAAAAAGGAAAATGTCTACTTTCGTCAATCAGAAACAACAAAGATAAAATAACAACAGACTCCTCAGAAATCAAAAAAATCCTTAATGAATATTACAAGAAACTTTATTCTCAGAAATATGAAAATCTGAAGGAAATTGACCGATACTTGGAAGCACGTCACCTTCCAAGACTTAGCCAGATCAAGTGGAAATGCTGAACAGACCCATATCAAGTTCGGAAATAGCATCAACCATACAAAACTTCCCTAAAAAGAAAAGCCCAGGACCAGAAGGTTTCACGTCAGAATTCTACCAAATCTTTAAAAGGAATTAGTACCTATATTACTCAACCTGTTCCAAAAGGTAGAAAAAGAAGGAAGACTACCCAACACATTCTATGAAGCAAACATCACTCTGATACCCAAACCAAGAAAAGACCCAACAAGAAAAAAATATATAGACCAATATCACTAATGAAAATAGATGCAAAAATATTCAACAAGATCCAAACAAACAGAATCCAGCAACACATTAAACAAATTATACATCATGACCAAGTCAGTTTTATCCCAGGGTCTCAAGGCTGGTTCAATATAAGTAAATCTATAAATGTAATCCAGCACATAAACAAATTAAAAAACAAAGATCATATGATTCTCTCAATCGATGCAGAAAAAGCTTTTGATAATATCCAACATCCCTTCATGATCAGAACACTTAAGAAAATTGGTATAGAAGGGACATTTCTTAAACTTATAGAGGCCCTCTACAGCAAACCCACAGCCAATATCATATTGAATGGAGTTAAATTGGAATCATTTCCACTCAGATCAGGAACTAGTCAAGGCTGCCCTTTGTCCCCATTGCTTTTTAACATTGTAATGGAAGTATTAGCCACTGCAATTAGGGAAGAAAAGGTGATCAAGGGTGTCCATATAGGGTCAGAAGAGATCAAACTTTCGCTCTTTGCAGATGATAAGATTGTGCATCTGGAAAACACGAGGGACTGTACTACAAAACTCTTAGAAGTGATCAATGAATACAGCAGCAACTCAAGTTACAAAATGAACACTCATAAATCAGTAGCCCTTATATATACCAATAATAATCAAGTTGAAAAAACACTTAAGGACTCTATCCCATTCACAGTAGTGCAAAAGAAGATGAAATATTTGGGAATTTATCTAACAAAGGATGTGAAAGATCTCTAAAAAGAGAACTATGAACCTCTAAGAAAAGAAATAGCTGAAAATGTCAACAAATGGAAAAACATACCATGCTCATGGCTTGGAAGAATCAATTTCGTTAAAATGTCCATACTACCCAAAACAATATATAATTTCAACGCAATGCCTATTAAAGCTCCACTGTCATACTTTAAAGATCTTCAAAAAACAATACTTCGTTTTATATGGAATCAGAAAAAAACTTGAATAGCCAAGACATTACTCAGAAATAAAAACAAAGCAGGAGGAATCATGCTACCAGACCTCAGACTTCACTACAAATCGATAGTGATCAAAACAGCACGGTATTGGCACAAAGACAGAGAAGTAGATGTCTGGAACTGAATAGAGAACCAAGAGATGAATCCAGCTACTTACAGTTATTTAATCTTTGACAAGTCAATTAAAAACTTTCAGTGGGGAAAAGATTCCCTATTTAACAAATGGTGCTGGGTGAACTGGCTGGCAACCTGCAGAAGACTGAAATTGGACCCACACCTTTCACCATTAACTAAGATAGACTCTCATTGGATTAAAGATTTAAACTTAAAACATGAAACTATAAAAATACTAGAGGAGAATGCAGGGAAAACCCTTGAAGAAATTGGTCTGGGTGAGTATTTCATGAGGAGAACCCCCCGGGCAATTGAAGCAGCTTCAAAAATACACTACTGGGACTTGATCAAACTAAAAAGCTTCTGCACAGCTAAGAACACAGTAAGCAAAGCAAGCAGACAGCCCTCAGAATGGGAGAAGATATTTGCAGGGTATATCTCTGACAAAGGTTTAATAACCAGAACCCACAGAGAACTCAAATGCATCAGCAAGAAAAAAACAAGGGATCCCATCGCAGGCTGGGCAAGGGATTTGAAGAGAAACTTCTCTGAAGAAGACAGGCACACGGCCTTCAGACATATGAAAAAATGCTCATCATCTTTAATCATCAGAGAAATGCAAATCAAAACTACTTTGAGATATCATCTAACTCCAATGAGACTAGCCTATATCACAAAATCTCAAGACCAGAGATGTTGGCGTGGTTGCGGAGAAAAGGGAACACTTCTGCACTGCTTGTGGGAATGCAAATTAATACATTCCTTTTGGAAAGATATATGGAGAACACTCAGAGATCTAAAAATAGATCTGCCATTCAATCCTGTAATTCCTCTGCTGGGCATATACCCAGAAGACCAAAAATCACAACATAACAAAGATATTTGTGCCAGAATGTTTATTGCAGCCCTATTCCTAATTGCTAAGTCATGGAAAAAGCCCAAATGCCCATCGATCCATGAATGGATTAATAAATTGTGGTATATGTATACTATGGAATACTATGCAGCCTTTAAGAAGGATGGAGACTTTACCTCTTTCATGTTTACATGGATGGAGCTGGAACATATTCTTCTTTGTGAAGTATCTCAAGAATGGAAGAAAAAGTACCCAATGTACTCAGCCCTACTATGAAACTAATTTGGGGCTCTCACATGAAAGCTATAACCCAGTTACAACTTAACAATAGGGGGAAGTGGGAAAGGGGGGAGTGGGTAGAGGGAGGGGGATCGGTGGGATCACACCTGTGGTGCATCTTACAGGGGTATTTGCGAAACTTGGTAGATGTAGAATGTAAAGATTTTGGCACAGTAACTGAGATAACGCCGGAAAGGCTATGTTAACCATTGTGATAAAAATGTGTCAAATGGTCTATGAAGCGAGTGTATGATGCCCCATGATCATATCAATGTATAGAGTTATGATTTAATAAATAAATAAATAAATAAAATTAAATTTAAAAAAATGATCTTCAAAAAACAATACTTCGTTTTATATGGAATCAGAAAAAAACTTGAATAGCCATGACATTATTCAGAAATAAAAACAAAGCAGGAGGAATCATGCTACCAGACCTCAGACTTCACTACAAATCGATAGTGATCAAAACAGCACGGTATTGGCACAAAGACAGAGAAGTAGATGTCTGGAACTGAATAGAGAACCAAGAGATGAATCCAGCTACTTACCGTTATTTAATCTTTGACAAGCCAATTAAAAATTTTCAGTGGAGAAAAGATTCCCTATTTAACAAATGGTGCTGGGTGAACTGGCTGGCAACCTGCAGAAGACTGAAACTTGACCCACACCTTTCACCATTAACTAAGATAGACTCTCACTGGATTAAAGATTTAAACTTAAGACATGAAACTATAAAAATTCTAGAGGAGAGTGCAGGGAAAACCCGTGAAGAAATCAGTCTGGGTGAGTATTTTATAAGGAGGACTCCGAGCAATTGAAGCAGATTCAAAAATACACTACTGGGACTTGATCAAACTAAAAAGCTTCTGCACAGCCAAGAACACAGTAAGTAAAGCAAGCAAGCAGCCCTCAGAATGGGAGAAGATATTTGCAGGGTATATCTCTGACAAAGGTTTAATAACCAGAATCCACAGAGAACTCAAACGCATTAGCAAGAAAAGAACAAGGAATCCCAACGCAAGCTGGGCAAGGGATTTGAAGAGAAACTTCTCTGAAGAAGACAGGCACGCAGCCTTCAGACATATGAAAAAATGCTCATCATCTTTAATCATCAGAGAAATGCAAATCAAAACTACTTTGAGATATCATCTAACTCCAGTGAGACTAGCCTATATCACAAAATCTCCAAACCAGAGATGTTGGTGTGGATGTGGAAAAAAGGGATCACTTCTACACTGATGTTGGGAATGCAAATAAATACATTCCTTTCGGAAAGATATACAGAAAACACTTAGAGATCTAAAAATAGAGCTGCCATTCAATTATGCAATTCCTCTACTGGGCATATACCCAGAGGACGAAAAATCACATCATAACAAAGATATTTGTATCAGAATGTTTATTGCAGCCCTATTCATAATTGCTAAGTCATGGAAAAAGCCCAAGTGCCCATCGATCCACGAATGGATTAATAAATTGTGGTATATGTACACCATGGAATATTATGCAGCCTTAAAGAAAAATGGAGACCTTACCTCTTTCATGTTTACATGGATGGAGCTAGAACATATTCTTCTTAGTAAAGTATCTCAAGAATGGAAGAAAAAGTACCCAATGTACTCAGCCCTACCATGAAACTAATTTAGGGCTTTCACATGAAAGCTATAACCCAGTTATAACCTAAGAATAGGGGGAAGGGGAAAGGGAGGGGGGGTAGAGGGAGGGGGATTGGTGGGATTACACCTGCAGTGCATCTTACAAGGGTGTATGTGAAACTTAGTAAATGTGGAATGTAAATGTCTTAGCACAATAACTAAGAAAATGCCAGGAAGGCTATGTTAACAATTGTGACGAAAATATGTCAAACGGTCTATGAAGCTAGTGTATGATGCCCCATCATCATACCTATGTAAACAGCTATGATTTAATAAAAAAAAAAAATGGAAGAAAAAAATAAAAATACGTTAAAAAAAAAACAACCTTATGCTGAAGGATAGATGGGTTACAGATGATATTAAGAAGAAAATCACCAAGAGGCGGAGCAAGATGGCAGCCAAGTAACAGTTTCCTTGCATCTGGGCACCGTGAGTCTGGGGAGATAGGACTCCAGGCATCTCTGGCTGGTGGGATCTGCCTATCATCACCCCTGAGAGGATACAGGGAGTCAGCGAGAGACTTCTGGACCCCAAGAGGAGGACTAAAACAGTGGAAAACCGGCAAGTGGTCACGTGTGTTCAATCCATCTAAACCCGCCCACAACTGTAAGTTCAGTAGCAGCGAGACTGCAAACCAGAAAGGCCTTACCTGTGAACTGTTTTGGTGTCTTTGGACTTGGCACTCAGCTGAACTGCCTTAGGGAGAGCCTGAGCGGGAGTGCAGAGAACTTTGGCCGTTGTCTAGGGCCCCAGTCTGAGCCGCCGAGCCAGACGGAGCTAAAAGTGTTTGGCTCTGGATCACAGGCAGCCATTCTGCGCGATCTGCCCCGGCAAGCTCCGCCCTCAGGGTTGCAGAGCTAGAAGTGGGTGGGAGCTGGTAACCCAGCGACCTAGTAGCCTAAGGGCGAGGTCTGAGCCGCCTTGCAGCCCTAACCCTTGGGGGCAGAGGGAGACCACTTTTGGCACACAGGGTAAGTGGATAGCCACTTCAGCAGTGATTCCAGCAAAAAGCACTTCCCCTGGGAAAGCTTCTGCTCAGCAAGTGAACAAGTTCAAAGTGCCTTTTAAGTGGGCTGAAGAGAGATTTAGGGTGTCTACCTGCTGGGGTTTGGGAAACTAGCAGCCTCCAGTCGTATCAGAACTGTAATCAACATCTCATACCCCAGAAGACCACGTGTTGCCCAGACAATATTCAATAACATGTACATATTGCTTTGTTTTTGGTTGTGTTTTCTTTTTCTTTTTTTAGGTTTGGTTGTTTTTTTTGTTTATTTTGATGTTGTTGATTTTTGTTTTGTTTTTTAAGTTCAACCTTTTCCATACAGATCCTTTTTCTTTCTCAATTTTTCTAGTTTAATTATAATTTCCCATTGCTGCCTATTCCAATAATTAGAACTTCATTTTTGTTAGTGCTTCTACCACTATTATTTGGTATTTCCAGCCAATTTTATCCTGTAAAGTTTTCTATTTGCTTCTTTTGGGTTGAATTATAGCATTTTTGTCTTTCCTCTCTAGTTGGTGGAGGTGGGGTACTGTGTCTGATCAGGTTAGCAAAGAGTTGCTGACCTCAAGGGAACCACCCAACTGGGCACTCCCAGAAGGTGTTTTTTTTTTTTAAGGTTCTATCAAAGTACCCTACTGTACACCTATATTGCTCTGTCTCCCTCTTTCTGTGCCTCTCTTCTTTTTGTCAAAATTCCTTTTACCCACCCCCTCTCATATTTCTATTTTTTTCTTTTTCTTATCACTCGGTCCTCCCTTCTTTCATACCATTTTGCTCTTCAACCTTCTGACCCTTCTGGTCCTGTAACCCTTAGTCCACAGGCATGAGAACTTAAAGAGCAAGAGGAAGTGAAAGGAAAATTAGGGCAAGGAAACAGATAAAAGAAATCACTCATGAGGAAGAATCAGCAGAAAACTCCAGGCAACATGAAGAACCAGTCCAGAACAACCCCGCCAAGGGACCATGAGGTAGCTACTGCAGAGGATTCCACCTATACAGAAAAGTTAGAAATCACAGAAAGGGAATTTAGAATACACTTCTTGAGGGGATTGTTGGCAACATGGCAGCCGAGTAACAGCTTCCTTGCATCTGGGCACCGTGAGTCTGGGGAGATAGGATTCCAGGCATCTCTGGCTGGTGGGAACTGCCTATCATCACTCCTATGAGGATACAGGGAGTCACCGAGAGACTTCTGGACCCCAAGAGGAGGACTAAAACAGTGGAAAACCGGCAAGTGGTCGCGTGTGTTCAATCCGTCTAAACCCGCTCACAACTTCCACAGGCACAAGAACTTAAAGAGCAAGAGGAAGTGAAAGGAAAATTAGGGAAAGGAAACAGATAAAAGAAATCACTCATGAGGAAGAATCAGCAGAAAACTCCAGGCAACATGAAGAACCAGTCCAGAACAACCCCGCCAAGGGACCATGAGGTAGCTACTGCAGAGGATTCTACCTATACAGAAATGTTAGGAATGACAGAAAGGGAATTTAGAATACACATGTTGAAAACAATGAAAGAAATGATGGAAACAATGAAGGAAACTGCTAATAAAGTGGAAAATAACAAAAAGGAAATCCAAAAACAGAATCAAATCAGAGATGAATGATATGAAGAATATAAAAAGGATATAGCAGAGCTGAAGGAAATGAAACAGTCAATCAGGGAACTTAAAGGTGCAACGGAAAGTATCAGCAACAGGTTAGACCATGCAGAAGAAAGAATTTCAGAGGTAGAAGACAAAGTTTTTGAGATAACTCAGATAGTAAAAGAGGCAGAAAAGAAGAGAGAGAAAGCAGAACGTTCACTGTCAGAATTATGGGACTTTATGAAGCGTTCCAACATACAAGTTATAGGAATTCCAGAAGGGGAAGAAGAATGCCCCAGAGGAATGGAAGCCATACTAGAGAATATTATAAAAGAAAATTTCCCAAACATCACCAAAGATTCTGACACACTGCTTTCAGAGGGATATCGGACCCCAGGTCGCCTCAACTCTAACCGAGCTTCTCCAAGACACATTGTGATGAACCTGTCCAAAGTCAAGACAAAAGAAAAGATTCTGCAAGCTGCCAGGAGTAAGCGCCAGTTGACCGACAGGGGCAAATCCATCAGAGTGACCGCAGACTTCTCTAATGAAACTTTCCAAGCAAGAAGACAATGGTCATCTACCTTTAATCTACTTAAACAGAACAATTTCCAGCCCACAATTCTGTACCCTGCTAAGCTAAGCTTCAAAATTGACGGAGAAATCAAATCATTTACGGATATACAAACATTGAGGAAATTCGCCACAACAAGACCAGCTCTACAGGAAATACTTCAACCTGTTCTGCACACTGACCACCACAATGGATCAGCAGCAAAGTAAGAACTCAGAAATCAAAGGACAGAACCTAACCTCCACACTGATGCAAAAGATAAAACTAAGCAATGGACTCTCACCAAATAAGACGAATAGAATACTACCACACTTTTCAATTATCTCCATAAATGTTAATGGCTTGAATTCCCCACTGAAGAGACATAGATTGGCTGACTGGATTAAAAAACACAAGCCATCCATTTGCTGTCTGCAAGAAACACACCTGGCTTCAAAAGACAAATTAAAGCTCCGAGTCAAGGGTTGGAAGACAATTTTTCAGGCAAATGGAATTCAGAAGAAAAGAGGAGTTGCAATCTTATTTTCAGATACATGTGGATTTAAAGCAACTAAAGTCAAAAAAGACAAAGATGGTCACTTTATATTGGTCAAGGGAAAACTACAACAAGAAGACATTTCAATTCTAAATATTTATGCACCCAATTTAAATGCTCCCAGATTCTTGAAGCAGACCTTACTCAGTCTGAGCAATATGATATCTGATAATACCATCATAACAGGGGAATTTAACACTCCTCTTACAGAGATGGACAGATCCTCTAAACAGAAATTAAACAAAGATATAAGAGATTTAAATGAGACCTTAGACCAACTATGCTTGATAGACGCATATAGAACACTCCACCCCAAAGACAAAGAATATACATTCTTCTCATCACCCCATGGAACATTCTCCAAAATTGATCATATACTGGGACACAAAACAAATATCAACAGAATCAAAAGAATTGAAATTTTACCTTGTATCTTCTCAGACCATAAGGCACTAAAGGTGGAACTCAACTCTAACAAAAATACTCGACCCCACCCAAAGGCACGGAAATTAAACAATCTTCTGTTGAATAACAGATGGGTGCAGGAAGAAATAAAACAGGAAATCATTAACTTCCTTGAGCATAACAACAATGAAGACACAAGCTACCAAAACCTGTGGGATACTGCAAAAGCAGTTTTGACAGGAAAATGCATCGCTTTAGATGCCTACATTCGAAAAACAGAAAGAGAGCACATCAACAATCTCACAAGTGTTCTTATGGAATTGGAAAAAGAAGAACAATCTAAGCCTAAACTCAGTAGAAGAAAAGAAATATCCAAAATCAAATCAGAGATCAATGAAATTGAAAACAAAAGAATCATTCAGAAAATTAATGAAACAAGGAGTTGGTTTTTTGAAAAAATAAATAAAATAGATAAACCATTGGCCAGACTAACTAGAAATAGAAAAGTAAAATCTCCAGTAACCTCAATCAGAAACGATAAAGGGGAAATAACAACTGATCCCACAGAGATACAAGAGATCATCTCTGAATACTACCAGAAACTCTATGCCCAGAAATTTGACAATGTGAAGGAAATGGATCAATATTTGGAATCACACCCTCTCCCTAGACTTAGCCAGGAAGAAATAGAGCTCCTGAACAGACCAATTTCAAGCACTGAAATCAAAGAAACAATAAAAAAGCTTCCAACTAAAAAATGCCCTAGTCCAGATGGCTTCACTCCAGAATTCTATCAAACCTTCAAGGAAGAGCTTATTCCTGTACTGCAGAAATTATTCCAAAAAACTGAGGAAGAAGGAATCTTCCCCAACACATTCTATGAAGCAAACATCACCCTGATACCAAAACCAGGAAAAGACCCAAAGAAAAATGAGAATTTCAGACCAATCTCACTCATGAATATAGACGCAAAACTTCTCAACAAAATCCTAGCCAATAGATTACAGCTTATCATCAAAAAAGTCATTCATCATGATCAAGTAGGCTTCATCCCAGGGATGCAAGGCTGGTTTGACATACGCAAGTCCATAAACGTTATCCACCATATTAACAGAGGCAAAAATAAAGATCACATGATCCTCTCAATAGATGCAGAAAAAGCATTTGATAAAATCCAGCATCCTTTTCTAATGAGAACACTGAAGAGTTGAGGCATAGGTGGCACATTTCTAAAACTGATTGAAGCTATCTATGAAAAACCCACAGCCAATATTGTACTGAATGGAGTAAAACTGAAAGCTTTTCCTCTTAGAACTGGAACCAGAAAAGGTTGTCCTCTGTCACCTTTACTATTCAACATACTGCTGGAAGTTCTAGCCAATACAATTAGGCAAGACAAGGAAATAAAGGGAATCCAAATGAGAGCAGAGGAGGTCAAACTCTCCCTCTTTGCTGACATATGATCTTATACTTAGAGAACCCCAAAGACTCAACCACAAGACTCCTAGAAGTCATCAAAAAATACAGTAATGTTTCAGGATATAAAATCAATGTCCACAAGTCAGTACCCTTTGTATACACCAATAACAGTCAAGATGAGAAGCTAATTAAGGACACAACTCCCTTCACCATAGTTTCAAAGAAAATGAAATACCTAGGAGTATACCTAACGAAGGAGGTGAAGGACCTCTATAAAGAAAACTATGAACTCCTCAGAAAGGAAATAGCAGAGGATATTAACAAATGGAAGAACATACCATGCTCATGGATTGGAAGAATCAACATTGTTAAAATGTCTATACTTCCCAAAGCAATCTACCTATTCAATGCCATTCCTATCAAAGTACCTACATCGTACTTTCAAGATTTGGAAAAAATGATTCTGCGTTTTGTATGGAACCGGAAAAAACCCCGTATAGCTAAGGCATTTCTTAGTAACAAAAATAAAGCTGGGGGCATCAGCATACCAGATTTTAGTCTGTACTACAAAGCCATAGTGCTCAAGACAGCATGCTACTGGCACAAAAACAGAGACATAGACACTTGGAATCGAATGGAACACCAAGAAATGAAACTAACATCTTACAACCACCTAAACTTTGATAAACCAAACAAGAACGTACCTTGGGGGAAAGACTCCCTATTCAATAAATGGTGTTGGGAGAACTGGATGTCTACATGTAAAAGACTGAAACTGGACCCACACCTTTCCCCACTCACAAAAATTGATTCAAGATGGATAAAGGACTTAAATTTAAGGCATGAAACAATAAAAATCCTCAAAGAAAGCATCGGAAAAACACTGGAAAATATTGGCCTGGGGAAAGACTTCATGAAGAAGACTGCCATGGCAATTGCAACAACAACAAAAATAAACAAATGGGACTTCATTAAACTGAAAAGCTTCTGTACAGCCAAGGAGACAGCACCAAAGCAAAGAGACAACCTACACAATGGGAAAGGATATTTGCATATTTTCAATCAGACAGAAGCTTGATAACTAGGATCTATAGAGAACTCAAATTAATCCACATGAAAAAAGCCAACAATCCCATAGATCAATGGGCAAGAGACATGAATAGAACTTTCTCTAAAGATGACAGACGAATGGCTAACAAACACATGAAAAAGTGTTCATCATCTCTATATATTAGAGAAATGCAAATCAAAACAACCCTGAGATATCATCTAACTCCAGTGAGAATGGCCCACATCACAAAATCTCAAAACTGCTGATGCTGGCGTGGATGTGGAGAGAAGGTAACACTTTTACACTGCTGGTGGGACTGCAAACTAGTACAACCTTTCTGGAAGGAAGTATGGAGAAACCTAAAAGCACTCAAGCTAGACCTCCCATTTGATCCTGCAGTCCCATTACTGGGCATCTACCCAGAAGGAAAGAAATCCTTTTATCATAAGGACACTTGTACTAGACTGTTTATTGCAGCTCTATTTACAATCGCCAAAATGTGGAAACAGCCTAAATGCCCACCAACCCAGGAATGGATTAACAAGCTGTGGTATATGTATACCATGGAATACTATTCAGACATTAAAAAAAATGGAGACTTTACATCCTTCGTATTAACCTGGATGGACGTGGAAGACATTATTCTTAGTAAAGCATCACAAGAATGGAGAAGCATGAATCCTATGTACTCAATTTTGATATGAGGACAATTAATGACAATTAAGGTTATGGGGGGAAAACAGAAAGAGGGAAGGAGGGACGGGGTGGGGCCTTGGTGTGTGTCACACTTTATGTGGGCAAGACATGATTGCAAGAGGGACTTTACCTAACAATTGCAATCAGTGTAACCTGGCTTATTGTACCCTCAATTAATCCCCAACAATAAAATAAAAAAAGAAGAAAATCACCAAATTTTTGAAACAAAACAACAATCAAGACACGACTTATCAGAACCTCTGGGATACTACAAAGGCAGTCCTAAGAGAAAAATTTATAGCACTGCAAGCGTTCCTCAAGAAAACGGAAAGAGAGGAAGTTAATTACTTAATGGAACATCTCAAGCAACTGGAGAAAGAAGAACACTCCAACCCCAAACCCAGCAGAAGAAAAGAAATAACCAAAATCAGAGCAGAATTAACTGAAATGTAACAAAAGAATTATACAACAGATCAATAACTCCAAAAGTTGGTTTTTTGAAAAGATCAATAAAATAGATAAAACTTTGGCCAACCTAACCTGGAAAAAAAGAGTAAAATCTCTAATGTCATCAATCAGAAATGGTAACGATGAAGTAACAACAGACCCCTCAGAAATTCAAAAAATCCTTAACGAATACTATAAGAAACTCTACTATCAGAAATACGAAAATCTGAAAGAAATCAACCAATGCCTGGAAGTACGCCACCTACCACAACTTAGCCAGAATGAAGTGGAAATGTTGAACAGGCCTATATCAAGTTCTGAAATACCATCAACTATACAAAATCTCCCTAAAAAGAAAAGCCCAGGACCAGATGGCTTTACGTCAGAATTCTACCAAACCTTTAAAGAACTACTACCTATACTACTAAATCTCTTCCAAAATATCAAAAAAGAAGGAATATTACCCAACACATTCTACAAAGCAAACATCACCTTGATCCCCAAACCAGGGAAAGACCCAACAAGAAAAGAAAATTATAGACCAATATCACTAATGAGTATTGATGCTAAAATACTCAATAAGATCCCCACAAACAGAATCCAACAGCACATCAAAAAAATTATACACCACGACCAAGTGGGATTTATCCCAGGGTCTCAAGGCTGGCTCAATATACATAAATCTATAAATGTAATTCAGCACATAAACAAACTAAAAAATAAGGATCATATGATTCTTACAATTGATGTAGAAAAAGCTTTTGATAATAGCCAGAATCCCTTCACTTAAGAAAATTGGTATAGGAGGGACATTTCTTAAACTAATAGAGGCCATCTACAGCAAACCCACAGCCAATATCATATTGAATGGAGTTAAATTGAAATCATTTCCACTTAGATCAGGAACCAGGCAAGGTTGCCCATTGTCTCCATTGCTCTTTAACATTGTAGTGGAAGTTTTAGCCATTGCAATTAGGGAAGAAAAGGCGATCAAGGGTTTCCACATAGGTCAGAAGAGATCAAACTTCTACTCTTTGCAGATGATATGATCGTATATCTGGAATACACTAGGGACTCTACTACAAAATTTTAGAAGTGATCAAGAAATACAACAATGTCTCAGGCTACAAAATCAACACAAGTATATCTGTAGCCTTTATATATACCAATAATAACCAAGCTGAAAAAACAGTCAAGGACACTATTCCTTTCACAGTGTTGCCAAAGAAGATGAAATATTTGGGAGTATACCTAACAAAGGACGTGAAAGATCTCTACAAAGATAACTATGAAACTTTAAGAAAAGAAATAGCTGAAGAGGTTAACAAATGGAAAAACATACCATGCTCATGGCTCGGAAGAATCCACATTGTTAAAATGTCTATACGACCCAAAGCAATATATAATTTTAATGCAATTCCTATTAAAGCTCCATTGTCATATTTTAAAGATCTTGAAAAAATAATACTTCGTTTTATATGGAAGCAGAAAAAACCTCAAATAGCCAAAACTTTACTCAGAAATAAAAACAAAGCAGGAGGAATCACGCTACCAGACCTCAGACTGTACTACAAATCGATAGTGATCAAAACAGCATGGTATTGGCACAAAAACAGAGAAGTAGATGTCTGGAACAGAATAGAGAACCAAGAGATGAATCCAGCTACTTACCATCATTTGACCTTTAACAAGCCAATTAAAAACATTCAGTGGGGAAAAGATTCCCTATTTAACAAATGGTGCTGGGTGAACTCGCTGGCAACCTGTAGAAGATTGAAACTGGACCCACACCTTTCACCATTAACTAAGATAGACTCTCACTGGATAAAAGATTTAAACTTAAGACATGAAACTATAAAAATACTTGAAGAAAGTGCAGAGAAAACTCTTGAAAGAATAGGCCTGGGTGAATATTTTAAGAGGAGGACTCCCCAGACAATTGAAAGTGTATCAAAAATACACTACTGGGACCTGATCAAACTAAAAAGCTTCTGCACAGCCAAGAACACAGTGAGTAAAGCAAGCAGACAGCCCTCAGAATGGGAGAAAATATTTGCAGGTTATACCTCCAATAAAGGTCTAACAACCAGAATCCACAGAGAACTCAAATGTATTAGCAAGAAAAGAATATGTGATCCCATCTCAGGGTAGGCAAAGGACTTGAAGAGAAATTTCTCTAAAGAAGACAGACGCACAATCTACAAACATGAAAAAAAAGCTATTATCCTAATCATCAGAGAAATGCAAATCAAAACTACTTTGAGATATCACCTAACCCCAGTAAGAGTAGCCCACATAACAAAATCCCAAAACCAGAGATGTTGGCGTGGATGTGGAGAAAAGGGCACACTTCTACACTGCTGGTGGGAATGCACACTAATACGTTCCTTCTGGAAGGATGTTTGGAGAATACTTAAAGACCTAAAAATAGACCTGCCATTCGATCCTATAATTCCTTTACTAGGTTTATACCCAGAAGACCAAAAATCACAATATAACAAAGACATCTGTACCAGAATGTTTATTGCAGCCCAATTCATAATTGCTAAGTCATGGAAGAAGCCCAAGTGCCCATCGACCCACAAATGGACTAGCAAATTGTGGTACATGTATACCATGGAATATTATCCAGCCTTGAAGAAAGATGGAGACTTTACCTTTTCCTTTTCCTTTACCTTTTCTGATTAGAATTCTGAAAAACATAGGCATATTCTTCTTAGCAAAGTATCTCAGGAATGGAAGGAAAAGTATCCAATGTACTCAGCCCTACTATGAAGCTAAATTATAGCTTTCACATGAAGTCTATCACACATGAAGTCTATAGCACAAGACTATGAGGAAAGTCTATAGCTTTCACATGAAGTCTATAGCACAAAACTATGAGGAAAGGGCCAAGGAAGGGGAAGGGAGGGGGGAGGTTAGGTGGAGGGAGGGTAATGAGTGGGGCCACACCTACAGTGCATCTTAGAATGGGTACAGGCAAAACTTACTATAGACAGAATACAAATGTCTACATACAATAACTAAGAAAATGCCATGAAGGCTACATTGAACAGTTTGATGAGAATATTTCAGATTGTATATGAAACCAGCACATTGTATCCCTTGATTGCACTAATGTACACAGCTATGATTTAACAATAAAAATAAATAAATAAATAAAATGAATTCTCAAACATAACAACAATGAAGACACAAGTTACCAAAACCTGTGGGATACAGAAAAAACCATCCTGAGAGGAAAATGTATTGCCCTAGATGTCTACATTCAAAACAAAGAAAGTGAGTACATCCACATATTCAGAAACCAATGTATAGAATTGGAAAAGGAAGAACATTCTAATTCCAAATCCACCAGAAGAAAAGAAATAACTAAAATTAAATCAGAGATTAAGGAATTGAAAACAAAAGAATTATCCAGAAAGTAAACAAACCAAAAAGTTGGTTTTTTGAAAAAATACATAGATAAACCTTTAGCCAGACTAACTAGAAACAGAAAACTAAAATTTCTAGTAACCTCAATCAGAAACAATAAAAGGGAAATGACAACAGATGCTACAGAGATACAAGAGATTATCTCTGAGTACTACAAGAAACTTTAGGCCCAGAAATTTGATAACGTGGAGGAAACAGAACAATATTTGAAATCACACCATTTCCCTCAACTTTATCAAGAAGAAATAGATCTCTTGAAGAGACCAATTTCAAGCACTGAGATCAAAGAAACAATTTAAAAAATCTCAATAAGACAATGCCGTCATCCAAATAGCTTCACACCAGAATTCTATCAAACCTTCAAAGAAGAGCTTACAACCATACTACAGAAACTATTCCAAAAAACTGAGAAGGGAATCTTCCCCAACACATTCTATGAAGCAAACATCACCCTGATACCAAAACCAGTAAACGACCCAAATAAAAAGGAGATCTTCAGACCAATTTCACTAATCAGTATAGATGAAAAAATTCTCAATAATATCCCAGCCAATATATTACAGCTTCCCATTAAAAAAAGTCATACATTATGATCAAGTAGGTTTCATCCCAGGGATGCAAGGGTTGTTTAACATACGCAAGTCCATAAACATAATTCACCCAACAGAAGCACAATCAAAGACCATATGATCCTCTCAATAGATGCAGAAAAAGCATTCAATAAAATTCAACATCCTTTTCTAATTAGAATTCTGAAAAATATAGGCATAGGTGGCACATTTCTTAAACCAATTAAAGCCGTCTATGACAAATGCACAGCTAATATTATAGTGAATGGAATAAAACTAAAAGTTTTTCCACTCAGAACTGGAAGTAGACATGGTCGTCCTGTGTCACCACTATTATTCAACATAGTAATGAAAGGTCTAGCCAATACAATCAGGCAAGAGAAGGAAATGGGGGCAGAGGAAGGTAAAGTCTCCCTCTTTGCTAACAATATGACCTTATACTAAAAGAACCCCAAAGACTCAAATGCAAGACTCCTGGAAGTCATCAAAAAATACAGTAATGTCTCAAGACATAAAATCAATGTCCATCAATGTCCATAAATCAGTAGCTTTTGTATATGCCAATAACAGCCAAGCTGAGAAGCTAATCAAAGACACAATGACCTTCACAGTAGCTTCAAAGAAAATGAAATATCTAAAAATATACCTAACAAAAGAGGTGAAGGGAAAGAAGATTACAAAACCCTAAGAAAAGAAATAGCAGAAGATATTAACAAGTAGAAAAGCATACCATGCTCATTGCTTAGAAGAATCAACATTGTTAAAATGTCTATATTTGCCAAAGCAATCTACATATTTAACATAATCGCCATTAAAATACCAACATCATACTTTCAAGATTTGGAAAAAATAATACTTCATTTTGTATGGAACCGGAAAAAAACCTTGTATGGCAAAGGCAATTGTTACTAATAAAAACAAGTCTGGGAGCATAAGTCTACCAGACTTTAGGCTGTACTACAAGGCTATAATGATCAAAACAGCATGGTATTAGCCCAAAAATAGAAACATAGACACCTGGAACTGAATAGAAAACAGTGAGATGAAACTAATATCTTACAGCCACCTGACCTTCAATAAACCAAACAAGAACATACAGTAGGGAAAGAATCCCTATTCAATAAATGGTGTTGAGAGAACTGGATAACCCCATGTAAAAGACTAAAACTGGACCCACACCTTTCCCCACTCACTAAAATTGATTCAAGATGGATAAAAGATCTAAATTTAAGGCATAAAAAAATAAAAATCCTTGAAGAAAGTGTGGGGAAAACACTCGAGGATATTGACCTGGGGAAAGATTTTATGAAGAATACTCCAGTGGCAATTGCAATAACAACAAAAATAAACAAATGGGACTTAATTAAACTGAAAAGCTTCTGTACAGCTAAGGAGACAACAACAAGCAAACAGACAACCATCAAGAATGGGAAAAGATATTTGCACATTATCTGTCAGGCAAAAGCTTGATAATGAGAATCTACAGAGAATTCAAATTAAGCAACAAAAAAAGAGCCAACAATTCCTTATATCAATAGGCAAGAGACATAAATAGAACCTTCTCTAAAGAAGACAGACAAATGGGGCGGCGCCTGTGGCTCAGTGAGTAGGGCGCCGGCCCCATATGGCGAGGGCGGTGGGTTCAAACCCAGCCCCGGCCAAACTGCAACAACAAGAAGACAGACAAATGGCTAACAAACATGAAAAAAATGCTCATAGTCACTAATTACCAGATAAATGCAAATGAAAACCACCCTAAGATATCACCTGACCCCAGTGAGACTAGCCCACATCAAAAAGTCTCAAAGTTGCAGTTGCTGGCATCGATGTGGAGAGAAGGAAACACTTTTACACTGCTAGTGGGACTGCAAACTAATACAACCTTTTTGAAAGGAAGTATGGAGAATCCTCAAAGAACTCAAACTAGACCTCCCATTTGATCCTGCTATCCCATTACTAGGTATCTACCCAAAAGAAAAAAAAAATCCTTTTATCATAAGGACACTTGCACTAGACTTTATCGCAGCTCAATTTAGAATCACCAAATTGTGGAAACAACCTAAATGCCCACCAACCCAGGAATGAATTAACATGCTGTGGTGTATGTACACCATGGAATACTCTTCAGCCACTAAAAAAGATGGAGACTTTACATCTTTTGTATTAACCTGGATGGAGTTGAAACACATTCTTCTTAGTAAAGCATCACAAGAATGCAGAAGCAAGAATCCAAAGTACTCAATTCTGATATGAGGACAATTGTTGATCTAGTACATGGTGGGGGGTGGGGGAAGGGGGGAGTGGTGAGAGGGAAGGAGGGAGGGAGTCTGGGGCGTCACGGTATATGACACACCTCTTACAGGCAGTACACAATTACAAGAGGGACTTTACCTAACAAATGTAAACAGTGTAACCTGGTTCTTTGTACCCTCAATGATTCCCCAACAATAAAAAAAAAAGTTTGAGGCAGAGAAAAAAAAAAAACACTTTGAGGAGCATGATGTATTCACATTAAAAACAGAGCCTGCTAACATTTGTCTCTGTTATTATTATAAGAGCTACAGAAACATACCAAAAACTAGACAAAATAAAAAGACTTAAAATTTTTTTAACAGGGGGGCGGAGACAAGATGGCTGACTGAAGCCAGCTTTCCACAGAGGCTCCCATCCAGAAGGAGAGTTAAAGGAAAGAAATTTAGCAAGTAACTTGGTGGATTAGAGCTGCACCAATAGAGAAGGTTGAAGAACGCACATCAACCCCGCTGAGGCAAGCTGTGACCCCAAGGATACAAACAAAAGGTACAAAATCCATCACCAACCAGATGGGAGTCCCCTCCCCCATGAGAACAGCACAGAGTGCCCCACAAACAAACAAGCAGAGTTCAAATGTCCTGCCACTGCACTCCATGGGACACACCCTCTAAAAACTGGACCTACCTCCCCTACTGGAGTGCCATGGCATTCTCCTGCCAGGCATAAAACTGTATATATTCTCTACCTGCAATTCTGAGCTCCCAGCACTCCCCTCCACTCTCACTCTGAGGTCTGGAGGCCTGCCCCATAGGAGTCCAGATTCTTGGGTGATTTCTCGAAAGGTGTGAACAGGGCCTAGAATGCAACTGGTCAGTGCTGATTCTGTGGCATGGGAGTGAGGAGAGGACGGTAGGCTGAGACGGAACCACACTGGAGTGGCGGTGCCCCAGGTGCAGAGCAGCAGCCGTTTTTTGGCAACAATAGGGCTGACTCCCAGATATTCCAAAGCCACACCCCCTTTCGCCCTGGGCAACGAGAGGAGACCCAGCATCTTCTCAGGTGGCAACCACCTCGGAACAGATATGGGATGGAAATGCAGGCCCCATGTGTAAAGGGTTTGCCTGAGGCGGTACTGGCCTGGGTGGAGCATGGAAACCAGAAAATGCACACGCAGAGCCGGAAAATTCCCAGGGCAGGGCTGACCCAGAGGACCGCTTCACTGAGCCTAAGACACACCCGGCCCTCAGGGGATTGTCAACCTATAGACAAAGGAAGGCAGGAGGCTAGAACTGACGGCTAAGTGAATACAAACCTGCAGGAGTGAAGACAGGGCCTGAGGCCCAAGCTCTGGGAACTCAAAACAGCTTCTCTTCTGCAGGGGAATTTAGCAGGGACAGAAACAAATTCCTGCAAAATTGTTCTGTTCTGTTCTGTCAGTAACATCAATCAGGGGCAGAGCTGGAACTGAGTGAACACCCCACAGTCTCTATCAAGAATCCAAGATTGTCAGGCCTCACCTCCCCCTGCTGAATAGAGGCAAAGCGCAGCGGCCTGGCTGAGCAGACAGATTTCCTTGTGATTCAGGCAGATACAAACCACTGGAGTATCTGTTCACTACAGGCAACTGG
The DNA here is from genome assembly GCF_027406575.1 of Nycticebus coucang. Taxonomy (NCBI): domain Eukaryota; kingdom Metazoa; phylum Chordata; class Mammalia; order Primates; family Lorisidae; genus Nycticebus; species Nycticebus coucang. The sequence goes on from NC_069784.1 coordinate 57,918,869, forward strand.
GTGACAACCCTGTGGGGCTATCAGTGACTGGGTGTGACAGAGGTGCAAGGTGGGGAAAGAGGAATCAACTTTCCCATACTAATCTATTTGCTGGGTGGGTCCTCCTGACTTCACGGAGCACTGGAGCAAGTCATATCTGAGTAGTCCCCAGACCCCTGCAATCCAGTTGCCAGAGACCTTTTAAACTCTCCCACCTGAGACAGGTGCTGACTGAGACAATTGATTCATACCTATTGAACTGAGTCAATCGCCTGAGGACAATTCAAGTGGTGCCCTGGGTGTGTGGTTGTAGGAAGGTTTGATTTTCCTTTTCCAATTGTTTCCTGGGAGGGGTGGGGTGAATTAATGGTAGTATTTCTCCACAGCTGAGACTTCAACCCAGAGTAACTATTTCAGTAGGGTCAAACAGAGACCAGCTGAAAACAAGACAGAACCACTTAGCCCCACCACACCAAACAGGTCCCCAGTTTTTCAGGCCATAGCACTGTATGGGTCCTCAACAAAGCACCAGGGGAAAAATCAAATGGTATAAAATAATCATGGGGCAGAATCAGCATAAAAACTCTGGTAACATGAATAACAAAAATAGATCAACCCACACCACCAAGGAAAGATATGGCAGATGTAACTAAAATCCCATTCATAAACAGCTGGCTGAGATGTCAGAAATTGAATTCATAATTTGGATTTCAAACAAGATTAATAGAATGGAGGAAAATTTGGAATTAGAAATTAGAGGAGCAATTCAAAAGTTGGAATTAGAAACTCAGGGAGAAATTCAAAAGTTGTCTCAAGAATTTAACGAATTTAAAGACAAAACCACTAAAGAGTTTGACACACTGAAGCAAGAATTTGCAGCCCTCAAAGATCTGAAAAATACAGTAGCATCCCTCAGTAACAGAGTGGACCAAGCCGAAGAAGCGATTTCTGACACTGAAGACAAAGCTTTTGAATGCTCCAAAACTCTCAAAGAGGAAGAGAAATGGAGACCAAAAACAAATCATTCTCTCAGAAAGCTCTGGGATAATTTGAAGAAGGCTAATATCCACCTCATTGGAATCCCTTGCAAGGCACAGAGGCCCTTCTCCATGAAATTATGAAAGAGAATTTTCCAAACATGTCAAGAGATTCTGAAATTCAGATAGCAGACAGTTTAAGAACCCCAGCACGACTCAATCTGAATAAGACATGCCCCAGGCACATCATAATTAACTTCACTAAAGTTAATATGAAGGAGAAAATTCTGAAAGCAGCCAGATGTAAGAAATCCATTACCTACAAGGGGAAGAATATTAGAATGACTGCAGATTTCTCTGCTGAAACTTTTCAAGCCAGAACAGGGTGGTCTTTTTCTCTCCAAAAGCAAAATAACTGCCAACCCCGGATCCTGTATAGAGCTAAACTGAGTTTTATTTATGATGGAGAAATTAAATATTTTAATGACATTCATATGTTGAAGAAATTTGCCATAACCAAAACAGCTCTTCAGGATATTCTCAGACCTATCCTCCATAATGACCAGCCCAATCCTCTATCACAAAAGTAAACTCACTCAGAAATTATTGATCAAACTCCAACTTCCACAGTGGCGAAATGATTAACAATGTCCACTGGACTTTTGAAAAACTCTATATCCAAAATTTTACCAGACTTATCAATATTCTCCATTAATGTGAAGGGCTTAAACTGTCCTCTAAAGAAGCACAGGTTAGCTGACGGGATACAAAAACTCAGGCCAGTTATTTGCTGCATAAAAGAGTCACATCTTACCTTAAAAGATAAATATAGACTCAGGGTGAAAGGATGGTCATCCATATTTCAGGCAAATGGTAATCAGAAAAAAGCAGATGTTGCGATTCTATTTGCAGACACAAAAGGCTTTAAACCAACAAAAGTAAGGAAGGATAAGAATGATCACTTCATATTTGTTAAGGGTAATACTCAATATGATGAGATTTCAATTATTAAAATGTGCCTAAATTTATAGGAGAAACTCTAACAGAAGTGAGTAATGTGATTTCCTCCAGCTCCATAATAGTGGGAGATTTCAACACTCCTTTGGCAGTGTTGGATAAATCCTCCAAGAAGAAGCTGAGCAAAGAAATTTTATTTTATTTTTTTCTTATTTTTTTTTTATTAAATCATAGCTGTGTACATTAGTATGATCATGGGGCACCAAACACTTGGTTCAGAGACCATTTGACACATTTTAGATTGAAACCTAACCATCCAACATTTGGATTTATCAGACATCTACAGAACATTTTATCCCAAGAAAACTGAATACACATACTTCTCATCAGCCCACGGAACCTACTCCAAAATCAATCACATCTTAGGTCACAAGTCTAACAGCAGTAAATTTAAAGGAATAGAAATTATTCCTTGCATCTTCTCGGACCACCATGGAATAAAAGTTGAACTCAGTAACAACAGGAATATGCATACTCATACAAAAACATGGTAGTTAAATAATCTTATGCTGAATGATAGATGGGTCAGAGACAAGATTAAGAAGGAAATTGCCAAATTTCTGGAACAAAACGACAAGGAAGACACGAATTATCTAATCTCATCTCTAATCTCATCAATCAGAAATGACAAAGATGAAATAACAACAGACTCCTCAGAAATTCAAAAAATCCTTAATGAATATTACAAGAAACTTTATTCTCAGAAATATGAAAATCTGAAGGAAATTGACCAATACTTGGAAGCACGTCACCTTCCAAGACTTAGCCAGAATCAAGAGGAAATGTTGAACAGGCCAATATCAAGTTCTGAAATAGCATCAACCATACAAAATCTCCCTAAAAAAAAAGCCCAGGACCAGATGGCTTCACGTCAGATTTCTACCAAACCTTTAAAGAGGAATTAGTACCTATATTACTCAACCTGTTCCAAAAATACAAAAAGAAGGAAGACTACCCAAGACATCCTATGAAGCAAACATCACCCTAATCCCCAAAACAGGAAAAGACCCAACAAAAAAAGAAAATCATAGACCAATATCACTAATTAAAATAGATGCAAAAATATTCAACAAGATCCTAACAAACAGAATCCAGCAACATATCAAACAAATTATACATCATGACCAAGTCGGTTTTATCCCAGGGTCTCAAGGCTGATTCAATATACATAATTCTATAAGTATAATTCAGCACATAAACAAATTAAAAAACAAAGACCATATGATTCTCTCATTTGATGCAGAAAAAAGCTTTTGATAATATCCAGCATCCCTTCATGATCAGAACACTTAAGAAAATTGGTTTAAAGCCTATTGTGTCTGCAAATAAAATTGCAACACCTGCTCTTTCCTGGTTACCATTTGCCTGAAATATGGATGACCATCCTTTCACCCTGAGTCTGTTATTTGTCTTTTAAGTTAAGATGTGACTTGTAAGCAACAGATATCTGGTCTGAGTTTTTGTATCCAGTCAGCTAACCTATGTCTCTTTAGAGGACAGTTTAAGCCATTCACATTAATGGAGACTATTGATAAGTTTGGTGAAATTTTGGGTATCGAGTTTTTCAAAAGTCCAGTGGACATTTTTAATCCTTTCGCCATTGTAGAAGTTGGAGTTTGATCAGAAGTTTCTGAGTGAGTTTACGTTTGTAGTAGAGGATTGTGTTGGTCATTATGGAGGATAGGTCTGAGAATATCCTGAAGAGCTGGTTTGGTTGTGGCAAATTTCTTCAACATATGAATGTCGTTAAAGTATTTAATTTCTCCATCATAAATGAAGCTCAGTTTAGCTGGATACAACAACCAGGGTTGAAAGTTATTTTGCTTTAGGAAATTAAAAGTCGATGACCACCCTCTTCTGGCTTGAAAAGTTTCAGCAGAGAGATCTGCAGTCATTCTAATGTTCTTTCCTTTGTAGGTAATGGCTTTCTTTCGCCTGGTAACCTTGAGAATTTTCTCCTTCATGTTAACTTTAGTGAAGCTAATTATGATATGTCTGGGGGATGACTTATTGGGGTTGAATCATGCTGGAGTTCTGAAACTGTCTGCTATCTGAATTTCAGAATCTCTAGGCATGTCTGGAAAATTCTCTTTCATAATTTCATGCAGAAGGGCCTCTGTGGCCATCGATGCCACTTTATCATTTTCTAGAACTCCTATTATTCGTATATTGGCCTTCTTCGAATTATCCCAGAGCTCTCTGGGATAATTGACCCATTTTTTTCCTCTCCATTTCTCTCCATTTTATCTCCATTTCTCTCCATTTCTCTTCCTCTTTGAGAGTTTGGGAGCATTCAAAGGCTTTATCTTCAATGTCAGAAATCCTTCCTTCTGCTTGCTCCATTCTGTTGCTGAGGGATTCTACTGTATTTTTCATATCTTTGAGGGCTGCAAATTCTTGCGTCAGTGTGTCTAAGTCTTTGGTGGTTTTGTCTTTAAATTCATTAAATTCTTGAGACAACTTTTGAATTTCTCCTCGGATTCCTAATTCCATTTTATCAAACTTGTCTGCAATCCAAATTCTGAATTTGATTTCAGACATGTCTGCCAGTTGTTTATGAATTGGATCTTCAATTACATCCGCCATATCTTTCCTTGGGGGGGTTGATCTATTCCAGTTATTCATGTTACCAGAGTTTTTCCACTGATTATGCCCCATGGTTGTTTTACTCCCTTTGATTTTTCCCCTGGGGGTTTGTTGAGGGCCCATTCAGTGTTGTGGCCTGAGAGACTGGGGCCCTGTCTGGTGTGGTGGGGCTAAGTGGTTCTGACTTATTTTCAGCTGGCTTCTGTTTGACTCCAGTGAAGCACTTGCTCTGGGGTTGAAGTTTCAGTTCTCTGAGTCAGCCCTGCCCTGGAAGTTTCCCGGGTCTGTGAGTCGCCTCAGGCAAATCCTATACTGAGGGGTGGCCTCCTCTAGTTGCCCAGGGAGACAGGGGTTGTGTTCCCTGTGACAGCTGCCTCAGGGAACTGCCACTCTGATGTGGGTCTCCCCCAGCCTCATTCCTGCATCCCAGAGTCAGGACCAACCAGCCGCAGTTCAGGCACTGTCCATGCCCCGACGAATCCCCCAAGAATCTGGACTCCTGGGGGACAGGACTCCAGATCCCAGAGTGAGGGTGGGGTGGGGTGCCAGGAGCCCAGAGCCACCGGCAGTGAGCACACTCAGTTCCTCCCAATCTTTTGCCCGCCGCACCACCGCAGCCCAAGCCTCCAGGTTTCAGAGTGAGGGCAGGTTGGGGGGAGAGGTGGGAGCCCAGGGCCGCCAGCAGTGAACACACTCAGTTCCACTTAGTTCCTTGCCTGGCCAAATGGCAGGCACTCAGGTCTCCAGATCACAGAGTGAGGGCGGGGGGAGCGCCGGGAGCCCAAAGCTGCCGGGAGTCCAGAGCCGCTGGCAGTGAGCACACTCATTTCCTCCCAGTCTCTCGCCCAGCTGCACCAAAGCAGCTCAAGCCTTCAGGTTTCAGAGGGAGGGTGGGGTGGGAGGAGCCGTGGGAGCCCAGAGCCGCCGGCAGCGAACACACTCAGTTCCACCCGGTTCCTTGCCTGGCCACATGGCAGGCGCTCAGGTCTCCAAACCATAGAGCAAGGGCGGGGGGAGCACCAGAAGCCCAGAGCAGCTGGGAGCCCAGAGCCGCTGGTAGTGAGATCACACAGTTCCACTCAGTTTTATGCCTGGTTGTATTGCTGCCCAAGAAGGGCTGCTGCACCACGCCTCAGGGAAGCACCACCCTGGACACCTCAACTGACTGTCCTCCCCTCTCTCCTGTGCCCCAGAATCAGCGCTGACCAGCTGCAGCTTGGGCACTGTCCTCCCCCCTCTAGAAGTCACCCAAGAATCCGAACTCCTGGGGGACAGGCTTTCAGACCTCAGAGAGAGTGGAGGGGAGTGCTGGGAGCTCAGAGTTGCCAGCAAAGGATATTTACAATTTTATACAGTTTTATGCCTGGCAGGAGAACATCTAGGCACCCTAGTAAGGGAGGTAGGTCCAGATTTTAGTAGGTCTCTCCAATGAAGTGTAGTGGGAGGGCCTTTGATTTCTTCCCATTTGTTTGTGGGGCTCTTAAGCCGATCAGATGGGGGAGGGGGGACTCCCGTCCACTTGGTGATGGGTTTTGTACCTTTTGTTTGCGTCCTTGTGGTCGCAGCTCTCTTCAATGGGGTTGATGTGCGTTCTTCAACTTTCTCTCTTGGTGCTGCTCGAATCCATCAGGTTACTTGCTAAATTTTCATCCATTAACTCTCCTCCAGGACGGGAGCCTCTGTGGAAAGCTGGCTTCAGTCCGCCATCTTGTCTCCACCCCAACACCAGGGATTCTACTACAAAACTCTTAGAAGTGATCAAGGAATACAGCAGTGTCTCAGGTTACAAAATCAGCATTCATAAATTGGTAGCCTTTATATATACCAACAATAGTCAAGCTGAAAAAAGCACTTAAGGACTCTATTCCATTCACAGTAGTGCCAAAGAAGATGAAATATTTGGGAGTTTATCTAACAAAGGATGTGAACCATCTCTATAAAGAGAACTATGAAACTCTAAGGAAAAAAATAGCTGAAAATGTTAACAAATGGAAAAACATACCATGCTCATGGCTGAGAAGAATCAACATTGTTAAAATGTCCATACTACCCAAAGCAATATACAATTTTAATGCAATCCCTATTAAAACTCCACTGTCATACTTTAAAGATCTTGAAAAAAATCTAAATTTTTAGGGATCTAAAAATAGATCTGCCATTCAATCCTATAATTCCTCTACTAGGTATATATCCAGAAGACCAAAACTCACATTATAGCAAAGATATTTGTACCAGAATGTTTATTGCAGCCCAATTCATAATTGCTAAGTCATGGAAAAAGCCCAAGTGCCCATCAATCCACAAATGGATTAATAAATTGTGGTATATGTACACCATGGAATACTATGCAGCCTTTAAGAAAGATGGAGACTTTACCTCTTTCATGTTTACATGGATGGAGCTGGAACATATTCTTCTTAGTAAATTATCTCAAGAATGGAAGAAAAAGTATCCAATGTACTCAGCCCTACTATGAAACTAATTTATGGCTTTGACATGAAAGCTATAACCCAATTATAACCTAAGAATAGGGGGAAGGGGGAAAGGGAGGGGAGGGAGGGGGGAGGAGGGTGGAGGAAGAGTGATTGGTGGGATTACACCTGTGGTGCATCTTACAAGGGTACATGTGAAACTTAGTAAATGTAGAATGTAAATGTCTTAACACAATAACTAATAAAATGCCAGAAAAGCTATGTTAACCAATGTGATGAAAATGTATCAAACGGTCTCTAAAACCAGTGTATGGTGCCCCATGATCACATTAATATACACAGCTATGATTTAATTAAAAAAAAATCTTGAAAAAAATAATACTTCATTTTATATGGAAGCAGAAAAAACCTTGAATATCCAAGACATTACTCAGAAATAAAAACAAAGCAAGAGGAATCACATTACCAGACCTCAGACTATACTATAAATTGATAGTGATCAAAACAGCATGGTACTGGCACAAAAACAGAGAAGTAGATGTCTGGAACAGAATAGAGAAACAAGAGATGAATCCAGCTACTTACCATCATTTGATCTTTGACAAGCCAATTAAAAACATTCAATGGGGAAAAGATTTCCTATTTAACAAATGGTGCTGGGTGAACTGGCTGGCAACCTGTAGAAGACTGAAACTAGACCCATACCTTTCACCATTAACTAAGATAGACTCTCACTGGATTAAAGATTTAAACTTAAGACATGAAACTATAAAAATACTAGAAGAGAATGCAGGGAAAACCCTTGAAGAAATCAGTCGAGGCGAGTATTTTATGAGGAGGACCCCCTGGGCAATTGAAGCAGCTTCAAAAATACACTACTGGGACCTGATCAAACTAAAAAGCTTCTGCACAGCCAAGAACACAGTAAATAAAGCAAGCAAACAGCCCTCAGAATGGGAGAAGATATTTGCAGGTTATGTCTCCAACAAAGGTTTAATAACCAGAATCCACAGAGAACTCAAACGTGTAAGCAAGAAAAGAACAAGTGATCCCATCGCAGGTGGGGCAAGGGACTTGAAAAGAAACTTCTCTGAAGAAGACAGGTGCGAAAGCAGCAGTCAGGCGTCTGCCACTGGAGCTGGCTTCGGCCCCATGTGTGCTAGTTGCCACAATGGAAGTCAAAGGGAAAAAAAATTCACAGGAAAGAGTACAAAGGCATCACAAGAAAAAAGCAAATTTCATAAAAACAATGATTCTGGTTTTTCAAGGACACTCCCAAGAAAAGGTGCTAAGGAAGGTGGATCTAAAATTACATCTAAGAACTTTGAGAAAAGTACCACAAAACCCGGGGGAAAGGGTCTGAAGCAGTTCAAGAATAAGCAACAAGGAGACAAAGCGCCAAAGAACAAATCCAGACAGCAAATAAATTCAGCAAGAAGAGAAAATTCTAGCCAGATGGTAAAAGTGATGAATCAGCAATCAAGAAACCCAAATGGGATGACTTCAAAAATAAGAAGAAAGAACTGAAACAGAATAGGCAACTCAGCGATAAGACCAACTATGACATTGTTGTTTGAGCAAAGCAGATTTGGGAGATTTTAAGAAGAAAAGACTATGACAAAGAAAAGAGTAAAGTTAATGAATTACTTGCAGAAGCTGATCCAAGGGAAAATTAAAACTATTGCATTTGCATGATTCAACTCGTGTGATTCAGTATTATATTCAGTATGGTAATAAAGAACAGAGAAAACAGGCCTTCGAAGAATTGCGAGATGATTTGGTTGAATTAAGTAAAGCCAAATATTCCAGAAATGTTGTTAAGAAATTTCTCATGTATGGAAGTAAACCACAGATTGCAGAGATAATCCAAAGCTTTAAAGGCCATGTTAGGAAGCTGCTGCGGCATGCGGAAGCCTCAGCCACCGTGGAGTACGCATACACTGACGAAGCCATTTTGGAGCAGAGGATCATGCTGATGGAAGAGCTCTATGGGAACGCATTCCAGCTGTACAAGACAGCAGATCACCCAACTCTGGAAAAAGTATTAGAGGTACAGCCAGAAAAATTAGAGCTCATTATGGATGAAATGAAACAGATTCTAACTCCAATGGCCCAAAAGGAAGCTGTGATTAAGCACTCATTGGTGCATAAAGTATTCTTGAATTTTTTTACCTATGAGCCCCCCAAACTCAGATCAGAAATGATTGAAGCCGTCCGCGAAGCAATGGTATACCTGGCGCACACACATGATGGCCAGAGTGGCCATGCACTGCCTGTGGCACGCACACCTAAGGACAGGAAAGTGATTATGAAAACAATGAAGACTTATGTTGAAAAAGTGGCTAATGGCCAACACTCCCATTTGGTTTTACTGGCAGCATTTGATTGCATTGATGACATCAAGCTTGTGAAACAGATTATCATATCAGAAATCATTAGTTCCTTGCCTAACATAGTGAATGATAAATATGGAAGAAAGGTCCTATTGTGTTTTCTAAGCCCCAGAGATCCTGCACATACAGTTCAAGAAATCATTGAAGTTCTACAGAAGGGAGGTGGAAATGAACACAGAGATCTGCCCACGGGAGTGCTTGGAATCCATTTCTCCAGCTTTGCTAAACAACCTGCAAGGGCATGCCCAGGAGATGGTTCTAGACAAGTCTGCGTGTGTGTGGGTGTCCAGCACTCTGGGATCTGCTACTGTAGACGTTCAGCCTGCCATGAATGCCATTGCCAGCTTGGCAGCAGCAGAACTGCATCCTGGTGGCAAGGATGGAGAGCTTCACGTTGCAAAGCATCCTGCAGGACATCTAGTTCTGAAGTGGCTCATAGAGCAAGATGAGAAGATGAAAGAGAGTGTGAGGGAGGGTTGTTTTGCAAAAATACTTGTAGAGCATGTTGGTATGAAGAACCTAAAGTCCTGGGCCAGTGTAAATCGAGGTGCCATTATTCTCTCCAGCCTTCTTCAGAGTTCTGACCCAGAAATTGCAAACAAAGTCAAAGCAGGACTAAAAAGCCTGGTTCCCACTCTGGAAAAAAACAAAAACACCAGCAAAGGAATAGAAACTCTACTTGAAAAACTGAGAGCATAGGTAGAAAAGAACTAAACGCAGGATGGAGTGATTTTTCCTGTTCTCTGCCTTCCCAACACAGAAGAGAATGGCAAGGGTTCAGCAGCAGCAAAGAAGGGTTGGGGTTCACCTCACTGGTAATTTGGGTGCTCTGAATATGTGTTTCTTCTTTTATAAGTATCTATTTATAAAATTGTTTTTTTTAAAAAAAAGAAGACAGGTGCACAGCCTACAGACATATGAAAAAATGCTCATCATCTTTAATCATCAGAGAAATGCAAATCAAAACTACCTTGAGATATCATCTAACTCCAGTAAGATTAGCCCAAATCACAAAATCCCAAGACCAGAGATGTTGGCGTGGATGTGGAGAAAAGGGAACACTTCCACACTCCTGGTGGGAATGCAAATTAATACATTCCTTTTGGAAAGATGTTTGGAGAACACTTAGAGATCTAAAAATAGATCTGCCATTCAATCCTATAATTCCTCTACTAGGCATATACCCAGAAGACCAAAAATCATGTCATAACAAAGATATTTGTACCAGAATGTTTATTGCAGCCCTATTCCTAATTGCTAAGTCATGGAAAAAGCCCAAATGCCCATCGATCCACGAATGGATTAATAAATTGTGGTATATGTACACCATGGAATATTATGCAGCCTTAAAGAAAGATGGAGACTTTACCTCTTTCATGTTTACATGGATGGAGCTGGAACATATTCTTCTTAGTAAAGTGTCTCAAGAATGGAAGAAAAAGTATTCAATGTACTCAGCCCTACTATGAAACTAATTTATGGCTTTCATATGAAAGCTATAACCCAGTTATAACCTAAGAATAGGGGGAAGGGAGAAAGGGAGGGGAGGGAGAGGGGAGGTGAGCGAAGGGAGGGTGATTGATGGGATCACATCTGCGGTTCATCTTACAAGGGTACATGTGAAACTTAGTAAAAGTAGAATGTAAATGTCTTAACATAATAACTAAGAAAATGCCAGGAAGGCTATGTTAACCAGTGTGATGAAAATGTGTCAAATGGTCTATAAAACAAGTGTATGGTGCCCCATGATCGCATTAATGTACACAGCTATGATTTAATAATAAAAAAAAGAAAAAAAATTTTTTAACAAAGCAAACCTTTAGTTTTCCTCTTGTAGTCCTCCCTTTTTTCTAGACCAAGACCCATAGAAAAAAAAGGAACACAAGATCTGCCTCCAGCATGCAGGAGGGATGGGCTGAGCAAGGGCACTGGGCAGCTTGTGTGGACACAGCCCTGGTCTGGCCCTGGAGGAGCACATGGTCCCTGCCCACTCGGTGCTCTAAGGGGACAGGGATGCAAGGAACTGTCAGGTTCGTTTTACCTGGGTCTTACCCCACTACCAAGGTATCATTACCAGGGTGGAGCTGACAAACCCAATGATCAGGCCAAGCAGATACACGTAATCCAAGCACAAAGTTTTATTAAGTACAGTACACTGCAGAGACGGAACAGGTCTGTCTCTAAGAGTGGAGATGACCCTGACCCCTGACAACCCTGCCTCTTAGGACACATTTGTTTTCTATGATGAGCTGAAGGCCCCTCCCTTCAATAGGTAGGACCTCCATTTCCTGCCTTTGGGTGATTGACAGATTTCTTCACCTATGCACACCTGTTTACCCAGAATTCATTTTAAAAGCCCGTGGTGGGTCAAAACCCCAATGCTATTTAGATGGTAATGACCAGCTCTCCACCCCATCAGTTGAGGACATTCAGAGTTCCCTGGCTCCCATGCTCCAGTCTGCCCCATCTGTGGTTTTTACCAGGTCTTGGTTTGCAGTTTTTCTACCTCTTTTGATTGGTCAACTCCTATATTCTCCTACCACACACAAAACACCCATTCCTCTTTCCTCTTCCCTATCCCCACCTAGGAGACCCTAGAAAAACAGCACCCATTACAGACAAGCAACCAGAGCCAGCTCTGAGCCTGGGAACAGGAACGAGTGGGACAGGGGCTCCCCAAAGAGGGGATTACAGCAGATGGGCAAGGCAACCACTCACTCATTAATTTACTCGTCTATTTCTGTTAAATTCAGACACTCTGAGGAACCGAGGACACAGAGAGAAACAAAGTACAGTTCCTCCCTTGGAGAAGCTCTCAGCCCTGCGGAAAGGACTGACACACCTACAAACAACCATGGGCCTGGAACAAGAGGTGCATCCATGCACATCCCACTGCACGTGCACAGAGAGGAAGGGCAGGCACAGCCGCCTGGGCATGTGTAGACAGCAGGGGGCCACCAGGCAGGGGCGCATGCAGGGAGACAGAAGCACAGCAAGATGGGCTGAGAAAGGAAGGTGAAGGGCAAGGCCGGCTGGGCTCAGACTCAGAGGGCTATGTGTGCCCAGCCATAGGCATGGGGCCCCTGGAGGATGCCAGCAGGAGAGGACATGGTCATCCTAACCTGAGGGAGGGTACAGGCTGGGCTGGCAGGGGAGGGGACCCAGGGTGGGTCATGAGGACAGGTGAGCCAGCAGCAGGGACAGGCAGTTTGGGAAGGGTCCAGGGCCCCTCAGTGCTTGAAGTGAGACCAGGTGCTGATGATATTGTACAAAGCCTGCCCAGGGGACAGGGTGCTGGTCACATCGCTGTGGCCCACCAGCAGGTAGTCAGGAGCCAGGTACCCCTTGACCACGGCGCACTGGATCAGGGCCTGGGCTGCTTCCAGCGCCACAGCATTGGGAGGGAAAGCTGCAAAACATGGCCGGCCCATCACTCAGTTTTCCAGTGCATCCTGCCCAGGGTGAGAGACACTTCTCAGACCCCACCCAGCCCACTCCCCCAACCACCAAGCTAGTATATCTACCCTATAGACAGACAGAAAACCAGGCCAAGATTTCACATTTCTCAGTGCAAACATTTTCTTAAATCAAAAGGGCTGAGGCTAAGATAATATAGACAATTCTGGGACGATACAAAGCCTTAATCTGCTACAAAAGTTTAACCAGGGAGTTCTCTATGAGGGGGCAATTTAGCCACCTGAGGGACATTCAACAATTCCTAGAGACATTTTTGGCTGTCAAAACTGGGAGTCAGGCTGATGCTATTGTCCTCTAGTTGGTAAAAGCCATGGATACTGCCAAACACCCCAGAACAGGATGGTCCCCAACAAAGAATTGTCTGAGCCAATATGTCAATCAGGCCAAGTGGGAGAGGTCCTGCTCTGGCCATAGGTGTGCTGCCTGTGCCCTTCGCACCAGTCCTGTGCCCATCCCCACCTGCTGGCACAGCCCTGAGCTCACCACCCGGCCCCACCAGTGCCCATTGCAGCAAAAGCCTGAACCAGCCCCAATGACATGGCCTCCTACTTCCAGAGGCTCAGCCAAAGGCCCTGGAGTCTAAACAAACTCTGGTCAAGAGCCCTAGGCCAGGAAAATGCCATGGGCACTCAGTGCAGATGAGGACTCAGTATGGCTTTGGCGTATAAGGCAAGGTGTCCCCACATTGCTGCTATAACCAGGAAGGGATGCAATCTGCTGAATAAGAGGAACTGAAATTTTGCACAGTTTTTCCCTTTGCTTCTCATGTTCCTTAGGTACTGGAAGAGAGAGACACTTGGCTGAGTGTGATGAGCTCTGCAGGTGCTGAATTGATGCCTGAGCCTGGGACTGTCTGTGTCAGATGCTCCTCCTAAAATGCCAGACCATGATCCTACTGCCCACATTGGCCACTTACCTGTGAAGGTGCCCATGAAGGCGATGCCCAGAGCAATGTCGTTGTAGCCAGGGGTGCGGGATCCCTGGGTGTTCCAGCCCACCCCTTCGTAAATGAGGCCATCCTGGCCCACAAGGAAGCTGGAGGGAGAAAGAGACCAGCATGAAAGGGAGGCACTCATTCATTAACTGGTCGGTGCCCTCACCTGTCAGACTTTGCTTATCTATCACCTTCTAAGACTGTGTCACAGGGACAATAAGGCCCAGTCTTCACGTTTCCTATCCCAGTATGCCAGCCTGGGAGACGGAGCCAGGGTGCGAAAGGGATCCTGATTCGCAGCGTTTGCTGATTTCTATGCCCCAAAACTCCCACTAGAGCTGACTTTGGGCTGCCTCTCAAAATTTCTGAACCCCTAGCAGCCAGCCAGCACGTGTCCATCTGGCTCCAGCACTGCCCCACCACCCACGTGCCGGGTAAGCAGAGAGCACTGCAGCGGCAGCATGGGCCTTTCCCCGCCACTAGGGGGCGTTCCCCCACATGACCCAAGACTTCCTGCCGCTGAGGACAGCAGGCCCTTCTCCCTGCGCATGCGCCCCACCTGCCTCTCCCCTCCTGCAGACCTTCTCCTCCCCACCTCCACCGCAAGGACAGCGCTCTGGAGCCTTCTTCCTCCCTGGCTGCACCCTGCACCTCATCATCCTGTGCTCTCTTCCTAAATGTGGGGTTCCTCAGACTGCTGCTCTAAGCCCTCTTGTCTCCTCACTTGACCTCTCCTCTGAGGACTGACCCAGCCACTTCCTTAGCTTCAGTTGCAGTCCATGGAAGGCCACACGTTCACAATGGGACCACCTTCTTCGCAGGTTTCCTTTTCTGGGGTCCCTATCTGGGTGAAAGGCACTGCCGCCCACTCACCCCAGACGATAATGCAGGCGTCAGCCACACACACACACACACACATGCACCCTTTACCACCCCCCACCCAGGGCTGGGCATGGTGTCCCACTTCCTCCATCTGGCCCCGCACCATCGCTGTGAAGCGCTGGCCTCCTCCACCCACTCAGTTCCTCCACTCCTCTTACTGCCCCCCATCACCACCCTGTCCTGCCTGCAAGGCTGCCCAGCCCCCAGATCACACCCTTTTACCCTTTTTACCACTTTTACCCTTTTCTAATGCATTCCTGAAGCAACAGCCAGACTGGTCTGTCTGAATCCCAGTATTGCCATGTCAAAGCCCTCTTCTCAGTCCTCAGCACCGTCCCAACTCCCCAGTCGGAGTTACAAGATCCTCCTGATCAGACCCCTGAAGGCCTTACTCCCACTCCAGCATCTGTATTTGTCATACTAAACTTCTCTCAGATCCTCTAAGAAGGAACTCAGGCCTCCTGCAGAGGCTCCTCCCCGCTGTCCCACCTCACTCGCCCCACCCCTGTCCCTGTGAGGTCCGCTGGCCTGCTGCTGGCCCAGGGCATAGCCCCTTGCACCATCCCGCCATGATCTAGGCCTCCTATGTTCCCTTCCTGTGCCCCATCATGATACTTCAGCTACCCTGCTAGGACCTCTTATTTAATTATTTTTCTCTCTCAGTAAAGCATTAACTCCAGTGAAGGCAAGGACGATTGCTTTGCCATGGCTGGTGGTGTTCCCAGAGCTTGGCCTTGTGCCCACACAGAGGACATGCTCTATCATGTCTTCTGTGAATTATAATTTATGAGCAAGTGAGTGTTTAATCCTAACTACAGGCCATCTCAACATAAGCATTGACACAGTCATGAAGTTACAATAGAAGGGGACACAACAGGTCAAAAGTCAAGGGACAAGTCCCCTGAAACCTGAGTGGAAAAGAGAAAAGAGGCTGCACATCAGCTGCTGCCATGTTCCAGTTCAAGATTTCCAGGTATGTAGTCAGTTTTCGGGTATCCACTCTAACTGAAGAGAGCAGTGCTGGAATAATCCTGTAAGAACCAGTGAGCACTTAGCAGCTCCCAACAGATGATAGATGTCAGAGGGAAGGTCCTCTCCTATCACAAAGGGATTGCTGCTAAAATGGGCACAGAGAGAGGACAGTCAGCTCTGAAGCATACATTAGCAATGGCAAATCCATCTAGGATGGGGTCCCTGCACATGGCCATGCAGGTTACCTCTGGCACAAAAGTGCCTGGCTTGGGGACAGAAGGAGACTAAAATCCAGCCCCACCCTCTAAAATCATGAATTCCCCCAATGTCAGGGGATCCTTCCATGAATGTGTACAAATGCCAGATGGCCTAATACTGGCCTGTCCTGACACCTAAGGTTTAGTGTGATTGTTTCTGACGGGACATTAGATGAGGTCTGACCACAGATGTCCTATCAGCGATCTCTGAACACACCCTTCAAGAAGCTTCTACCGTTCTGTGGACTATTTGTATGTGTGGATAGCAGTTTCATTCGTTTTTTAAATCAATACTTTTTAATGGAAAAGCTTTGATCGAAAATTTGTCACAGAATTTTGAGACCCATTAAAATAAAACAATGAATTTTTATTCTCCCATTAGGTTAATGTGTTCTTTATTAAAGAATCACAGACCCTGGCATTAGAGAAATGGACAAGCATGATCTGGTCTCTCCTTGCTTTCAGACGGAAAGGACACTCTCTCCAAAGAAAGTGACAGTTTCTAGAATCAGAGAAATAGCAGGCTACAGCAAAAGGGAAGAGCTTCAGGCCATGGCCACATGAGAGGCACTGAGCAGTGGGAAGTGACTACATGTCAAAGACACAGCCTTCTGATTACCTTTTTACTGGTTTCACAGTCTTGCACACACACTGCTTCCTCTAATGTCTGTTCAGGAAAGTCTTGGCACCCATCATGTCAATTACTACCTCTAAAAGGTGCACACTTGGGAGCACGCTCAGGGGGAGGCCCACCCAGGACTGTGTAAGGAGGAATGAGGTCATTCACAGCACCACCAGCCCACCACTTCACCTCACACTCCCCCACCCCCCACCACCAGCTACCGTGGTGCATGCTCAGCAAATATTAGCCCTCCCTTTGTTTCAGAGGTTCAGTTTCTGCCCCCAAAGGAAGAGGAGCCTGCCATGCTCAGGTCCACTTACTTATAGCCAATATCGCATAACTTGAATGTGTCCATCTGGAGGGACTGGATGTCCTGGGCCAGCAGGCAGCACTCCTCCGACACATTGCATGTCCTCCCAGCAGTGTGGATGATGATGGCATACTTAGCTGGGAGGTTCATCCTGGGGCAGTAGGCCTCCCTGGCCCCCCAAACAGACCGCGGGACACTACTGGGACAACCTGTGGAGGGACAAAGAGCCGTGGAGGATTCATTTTTGCTCACCCATGTCAGCCATCTCCCTACTGAGGCCAACGCACACCTCAGGATCCTCGGCACCCCCCACCTTTGGGCACCCACCCTGGCCCTGACTGCAGGACTTGGGAGCACCTGCCTTCCATGGGTGTTTTATTCTGAAACCCTCTCTTTGAGAGTCATTTGTAATCCATAAAACTCTTTCAGTTCATATGGACAGATGTCACTAGTCCAAAGGCAGAGACCAAATTTATACTTTTGGGGGGGTTTCTGTTTGTTAAACCCAAAACAAGGTCTACCTTTTATTACCTGAATTGTGTTAAACTCTTCATTTAAAAAGTTTTTTCTTTTTGTTTATTTCTTTATTTATTTATTTTTGGCCAGGGCCGGGTTTGAACCCACCACCTCCAGTATATGGGGCCAGCATCCTACTCCTTGAGTCACAGGCACCACCCTATTTATTTATTTATTTATTGCAGTTTCTGGCCAGAGCTGGTTTGAACCTGCCACCTCCAGCATACGGAGCTGGCGCCCTACTCCTTTGAGCCACAGGCGCCTCCCTTTATTTATTTTTTTAATTTTAGTTTAGTATGAGGGTGCAGATGATTAGGTTATATTGTTGCATTTGTTAGGTAAAGTCCAAATTTAGTGGTGCCCCTCATCTCTCACCACTTACAAAAATTGACTCATGATGGATAAAAGATTTTAATCTAAAACACGAAATGATAAAAGTCCTAGAGGAAAGTGTGGGCCTTAAGTTTTCTTTAGTACTTCAGTCTATTAGTGTTGTTCTGGTTTTGCATTCAGAGATGTGTGTTTGTATATGAGCGTGTAAATGCAGAAATGTGTGTACAAATAGCTCTGATCCTTTTCCATGCTTTCTTTGTCCTCCAGAGAACTTTTCACCATATATCATACCAAATATGCTCCTTGTTTGTTTGTTTATTGTCTTTCTCTGCCCTCTAGATTGACGCTTCATGAGGTCAGGGATTTTTGTGTTTTCATATATCCTCAAGGTCTAACAGGTGCTCAGTAAATATCTGTCCAGGATTGAAGAAATAAGTGTGCATGTATGACCCCAGGCACCGTACCCTGGCTCTATAGGTTTAGAAATCAAGGGATAAAGAGGTGGCCTTCAGGGTCCTTCTCAAGGTTGCCACCCTGAAGGTTCAGACAGTTGAGTGACAGTTGTCCATCAGAAGGAATCCCAGGAGAGCCCCCTGACAGGGTCACTCTTGGTAGTGTTTGAGAGTTAGTGAGCAGGGTCTGGAAGGAGGTCCAGCAGAGCAGAAGGTCTTACCTTTCTTCAGACTCTCCTTCTGCTGAGGGACCAGGCAGTTCTCACCTTTCACAAGAAGCGGCTGAATGTACCTGGATGCCAGGTGTCCCTTCTGGACAGCAGAGGAAATGAGGCCCTCCATGGTTGACAGGGCAGCAGAGCTGGGGCTGTGGCCTGGAAGAAAGCACTCTGTGGGAGGCCTTGGTCTGGCCTGAGATTCAGGGAACACCTCAGGGAGGGTGAGATGTCAGGCCAGTCCCACATGGCACTGAAAGGGAAGGAGGGGAGCAGATCATTCCTCTGTGAGCCAGAAAGTCAGAGATCTGCCTGGACAAGACCCTCCAATGCTGTGGATGAAGTCCTTTCCCAAACACCTGCCGAGACTCCATTCACTTGTGCCTTTCCCAAGAAGAGTGCAGAGGCAGTCCCAGGCTCAGGAGCACCTGCCCATCCAGGTCAGGGCTTCCACTCAGTAGGCCCCTCTGGGCACGTTCCAGGCTCCTCCCCGCATGACCTCATTTCATCCCCACCACAAACTTCTGGAGTAGATGCCTCTGTGAGCCCCCTTATTCATAAAGGGAAACTTGAGACTCCAAGAGGGAACTCACTCAAGATCCCAAGCTAACAAGTGGCAACGAGTAGTAACGGGGAAAAAACAAGTAGAACACAAACAGCTCTGCCTGCTAGAGCCCACCAGGGGGTGGGCAGAGCTGACGTGGGCTCCAGCTGCTCCTCTCCTCCTGCTGCGCCACTTGGGTCATTCACCTCTCTGAAGCTTAGACACACCTTTGCAAAACAGGGATTATAAAATCTACTCACACTATGTCAAAAGGTATTGGGAGGAGGAAATGAAAAAGTAGATAGGCAAGATCTCTGTCAGCAGGGAAGAGTGCACAAATTCAAAGGAATAGTGCTGGGATGTATGTGTAGGGGTGCAGGTCGTCCTGGGATTTGTGTGTTGGGGTGCAGGTGGTGCTGAGAGGTGTGTGTTGGGGTGCAGGTGGTCCTGGGATGTATGTGTTGGGGTGCAGGTGGTGCTGGGATGTATTTGTTGGGTGCCTGTGGTGCTGGGATGTGTGTGTTGGGGTGAAGGTTGTGGGAGAGGGGCGGGGGTGAGACTTGGAGCAATTGACTAGAAGGCAGTGAAAGGGAGTCAGAGATTATAGGCCTCAGAGTGGTTTTTAAAAAATGTCTAGAAAATCTGGGACTAATAGAGAGAAGGATTAGGGGCCTAATCCCTAATTCAGAAAGCACACAACCTGCAGATGCAGCACCATGAGAGTTGCAGAGAAAGAGGGCCCACGGGAGAGGAGGACAGCCTTGTAGGAAGACAATGCGTTAGCACCTCACTGGTGAGAGGGCCAGAGGAAGAGGAGCCTGCTGCAGACTGGGGAAGGAACCCAGAGCAGGAGGAGGCCCCACTGCAGGGTTGTGTCGGGGGAGTCAATGAGGAGCAATTCCGAGAGAGAGTGGGTCTTCAGGGAAGGCTGAGGAGAGAGCAGAGTGGCCGCTGAGACAGGGCATTTCACGGATGCCTGACACAAAGGAATGAAGAACTCTTCGGAGAAGGTCATTACCTTCCTTAGTGCCGAAGAAGGCAAAGCCCAGGGAGATGTTGTTGTAACCTTGGGTGTGCATCCCTTGGACATTCCAGCCGACACCTTCATACACCCTGCCATCGTCCCCCACCAGGAAGCTGTGGGAACAGAGGTAATGGGTTTGATGGCTGGCACTGTAGCACATTCCTGAGAGAGGAACCCTCGTACCCAGCCTCATAAGGGGGGGAGGGCTCAAGCTATGCCCACTAAAAGGAACTTGTGTGGACTCTTCCCAGACAATGGAAAGACCAAGTCATTTGTACCAGTCCTTAGAATTCAGAAGGACCTACTCCCACACTCCACACCTCCCTCCCTTGCTCAGGTGCCAGAGTCTTAAATGAATCACCCTGCACACTTGGAAAGAGGAGAGGTCCTGGACCCTCCACAGTAACCTACCCAACCAACCACTGGAAGGAAGGCTCTTCTTGGCCACCATGTTTTCTTAAACACAGTCCTCCTCCCTCTCCCAAAGCTCATGCTGCCTGTGTTGCCCTGCCAGGTAACTGCCTGTGAGGTAGTGCCTGAGGCAGGATGTGGACACAGGCACTTACTTGAGAAGGGATCCTGGAAGCCCGAGTGAAGGAGCAAGGAGACGGAGACAGAAGAGAGAAACCCAGCAAGTGTGCAAAGATAGGCTGGCTCACAGCAGCCACCTGGCCCACCCTCACCCCTGGCCTTGCAGGGAACTGTGAGTATGCACTTTAGAGTCGTCCCTGAGAGAAGTCAGGGCAAGGGAGCTACCCACCAATTCCTGCCCCCGGTGGGCATCCCTTCCTCTTTGACATCAGGGGCTGGGGAAAGCATGAAGCAGGAAAGAGAGACATACCGGTCCTTGAGGAGGGATACCATCACCGCATCAAGAACTGTCCACAGCCAGCCAGAGTCAGAGGCAGGCCAAGGACATGCAGCACAGGCAGCAGCAGGGCCTACCAGAGTGACCATTAGGGCAACCAATTAGGTTGCCTGCTGGGGAGGAACACGCTGTGGGCAAAAAGCCACTTCAGGAAATCAGACGACTTCCCGCCCTCCGGTCCCCTCTCCTGTAGCAAGGGCAAGGCAACACTTGCCTCCCAACCTCAGAGCTGTTGAGAAGCAGACGCCCTTGTGCAGATAGAAGTTATTGTAACTCAGATGCTATGCGCACCTCAGGCTGGAAGGGCAGAGAGTGTGGTTTTCACTCAAACCCCCTGCTTCCTTTGGGGAGATCTCAGGCAGGGATCTCACTAAAATCTCCAAAAGACCCAGAATGTCACTGGGGTTTTAAATATTTTATTCATTATAAAACTTACATAACTACAACCCAGAAAATGAGGAAAAGAGATGAGAAGGGACAGGAGAAGCCCTCCAGGGCAGCAGTGTCGATGCCGAGACTCGGCCCAGGCCCAGCCCCTTACTTGTAGGCCACGTCACACCTGCCGTTGCTGTGGGCGTGGTGGGCCTGCAACTCGCACAGCCTCTGACTGCACCCGGTCTGGTCGTGACACTGCAGCCCAGGAACATGGTGTATAATGAGGACATCCACTGGCGTAGTCAGCTGAGTACTGCAGCCCACAGCCTCTGCCCCCCACTCCTTGCGTGAGACCATGGCAGAGACATCTGTGGAGAGCCATGGGGATGTCACTGAGTGCGGCTACTCCAGGGTTGCCCATTAACCACCTGGGCCACAGGAGCAGAGCCAGTGTGTGCTAGTCTGTCCTAGAAAGAAGCCTTCAGCAAGGAGGTGCACCCTCCCCTGCCCTCCTCCATGTCCCCATGTCAGCAGCACTCACCCCAACACAGGCCACACCAACCAGGGAACCTAGGTGCTTTGCTCCCCCATCTGGGACATCCTCCAAAGACAGACCCCATCATCCAGCTCCTCCCTTCTCTGGCCCAGCCCACACTTATGGGGGCATCAGTCTCTCCTGCTTATCCCTGGGGAAGCCCTGAGCAGCCTCACTCAGCTTCACTTCAGTGCTCACGCCCTCAGTGTGTGCTTGCTGACCAGCTGTAACCACACATACTACATGGGAGCTACATCTCCCCAGCCTGGGGCTGCCTCTGAGCAGGGGCTATGTCTCCCCCTTAGTCTAAGGACTGCTCGAGACAGGGTCTGGGTCTCCACCCTCAAGCCAAGGGGTCCCTGTCTGCAGAGGCTGCTTTTCCCTTTCCTGGGTTTCTATCCCCTCCCAGCACCACCCCACTTCCCCAAGGACCTAAGACAATCCATGCAGGTGGCGTCTGGTGTTACTCTCTGCCCCTCAACCCCATTCACCCATGCCACTCTACAGACAGGTGGCTCTGCAGACTTCAGAGACGTTGCTGGTCACATAATGTAGAATATAAAAGTCTGAAACACAGTAACTAAGAAAATGCCATGAAGGCTATGTTAACCAGTTCGATGAAAATATTTCAAACTGTATATAAAACCAGCATTGTACCTCATGATTGCATTATTATACACAGCTATGATTTAATTAAAAAAAAAAAAAAAACCCAGCTGGTCCCCACGCTTCCTCACCATTGAGACCCAGTTTGCCTTTCTCAATGAGCTGGGAGATGTTGCCAAACAGGTACTGCAGCCCCTCTGATGTCTGCTTAGCTTGTGTTTTGCCCCAAGAGGAATCACCTGCAAAGGAACATTACATTTCTCATCAGAGAAAGAGTTCACAGAGCTCAGTATCAACACAGGCTCTAGCAAGGCAGTGCCCCAGGGTGACAGTTAATAGGAAAGGGCAGGAAGTTGGAAATATTATGTTTTTCTCATGAGCTTCAGCTACACACTCAATTAGCAAAAAGCACTTGCAAACATACTCAGGCGCTTCAAAGCCACAGAGCTCTTGGCTGTGAGTTTGACCAGAGCAGTGAGGGAAGTCTGGGAGAGGGGTTAGTATTGCCTGTGTGGATCAGGATTGCCGCCCCCCCCAGGATTGATTCTGGGGGCACTTGCTGTGTCTATGCTCCTGCTCCAAGGATGGTGGGGGTGGAGGTGTCCACTAACATCCTTCCCCCAAGCACGGTAGGGTTGGGGGTTTCCACTGACATCCTTCCCCCAACAAACTTTCTCTCATTGATGTGCAGAAGCCCAACTCAGAGGTTAGACTCTGATTGACATCAGAATAATATAAATATAGCTATTTATTTGCCTTTACTGCCCAAGAGCTTTGTTCTTCATGTGCATTATCCCATTTGATTCCCACAACAAGTCTAGGAGGTTATAACCTTATTTCAATTTTCAGATGTAAAATTAAGGTAAAAAGAACTGAATCACTTGTTTAAAGTCATCACCACTAGAGTCAGGGAAAGGACTAGAACTTGGGTCTGTCGACTCTGAGTTCTATGCTATAAACAAAACCTGTTCTAAGATTTTAGGAAGACCCTTCTCAGTTGCTCTTCAGTCTAGGAAAAGAAAACTTACCCCAGACTTGGAGACCCAGACTGGAGAAGATAAGAAAACACAGCAGCATCCTCACGTGGGCCCAGGACACTGACCGGGCAAGTGTGCAAGTGTGGATGGCAACCCTGGGAGCAGCACAGCCCTTGGTAACATGTCTGCATTCTGCAAACCAGGCAGCCCCCACGCCAACCACCTTATGCCCAGCTGCCCCTGCCCCCAGCGCCCTGAAGGCCCCCTGGAGGCCAGCACCTGGCTGGGGCTTCTCAGTCCTTGGTACGTGACACATGCTCAGCAACTTCATCCAATTACCCTGGTTGCTCAAGTTCGTTGAGAGCCTACTGTGTGTGGGGCCTGTGTACACACTTGCACACGCAGTCTTGTCAATCCACACACTAATCCTGTGATGTAGGATTGTTCACCCCTGTTTTTAAGGATGGAGGAAGTTAGATCTGAGAATGGTACAACCATGAAATCCAGATTCACCTGGAGAGATCTAATGCAGGGTATTCCCTCCCAGTGGGGACAGGCCTGGCCAGCGGGTACAGGAGGGGAATGGGTCCCAGTTCTAGCAGAAGAAATCTGATCTTAACACTCCATCCAGTGGACTCCAGCCCCTACAGTGGGACAGGCTTATGAAGAGGAAACACACTCCACTGCAGAAATACCTGTGTGTCCTGTGTGATCCCAGCCCAGCAGGTCAGGGAGCAGCCGGCTCACCCCTCGTTGGCCAGCAGCTCCTTCCCTTCCAGACTCGGCCCCCAGACCCTGCCCTCTCCTCCAGCTGCTGCCTCCACTGCCAGGCACTCCCTCCCTGGCAGTGGAGCGCTGGGGCTCTGGCTTCTCAGACAAGAGGACAGCCTGGGATTCCTAACAGAAGGGACAGGGCAGGAGGAGGGCAGAGGTCTGAGGCCCCGAGCCAGCTGTGCCCACAGCACCGACGGAAACTCAGGCTGACGGCACCTGGGTCCCCGCCCTGTGAATAAGTCCAGGCACCTCCTCCCTGGGAAAGAGCACGATTGCCCAACACTCCTCCCTGAGCTCCTTCCTCATCCCCAGCCCTCCCAGCCTGGCCAACCTGGGGATGCCTGTGGGGGCTGAGGGTTGGTCTGACATCTGGGAACTTCCTGCGCAGGAAGGTCTGCTCCGGGAGTCTGAAGGCCGTGGGCGGAGCCCACTCACCAGTGCCCCGCCCCCTTCACCCGATGCCCCTCATTCTAGCCTGATGCCCCGCCCTTTTGCACCAGGGGCATCAGCCAGGACAGGATGGAGGGGGTAGAAATTGAAGGGTACATCCCCAGAAGGCAGCCAACTATTCCTAATTCTGGTCCTTGTAGCCTATAAGTCTGTCCATCATCCTCCTGCCACACCCAACCCTCAACGTCAAACTGCCTCCCTTCACAGGAAGCCTCCCACATGCCCGGAGTCTACAGCCCCTAGCACACTCCTAGCTCAAGACCATGTTCCAATCAGCACTCAGCCACCTTCCATTCGAGCTCACCACTGATTAACTCAGATAAAGCACTTGTGTGGTTTAAACCAAACCAGCCACTTTTTTCATGGAACACCATGAGAAATAGCATAGAACAAAGTACGGAGACTGGTACTTGTATATACGGGAGACATTTTCTTGATAATGAACAAAATGAGGCTTTCGCTTCAAGGAAAAACAATGATAATAGACAACAACAATAATAGAATTTGTCAGCATAATAAAATTGGAGCTTTCAAGCAAAAATTCGAATTTTGGAATATTTGTGTCTGCCAACATGAGCTTGACGTTCCCAATACCTGAAGACTTCACTGATGAGATCAGTGGTGATAATAACAGGTGTAGGAGATGGCTGACTAGAGACACAGGTCACCAGATCATCTCAGAAAGAAGGAAAAGATTTAGATTTAAAAAAAAAAAAAAACCCACACACACAGAGCTCAGGTATAATCCTGAGAGAAAAGTGCCAGAACCTACCTGAGACTCCACAAGAAGTTGGGGAGCAGAACAAGAAGCAGCAAGATATCAGCAGAGACTGACCCCCAGGAGCTGTGGAGCACGGTGGAAAGACCGGATGCCCACCTACGGATGGCTCTTCTTGGAGAGAACAGTGTAAAACAGGTGTCCTCAAACTTTTTAAACAGGGGGCGAATTCACTGTCCCTCAGACTGTTGGAGGGCTGGACTATAGTTTAAAAAAAAAGCTATGAACAAATTCCTATGCACAGTGCACCTATCTTATTTTGAAGTAAAAAACAAAACGGGATCAAATACAATTCACACCGCTTCATGTGGCCCACAGGCCGCAGTTTGAGGATGTCTGGTGTAAAACTTCAGAGAAGTGACCCAAGACAGAAAGTAAAGGGCTGTGTGGGGAAGCAACCACGCATGGGGAAAAGCAGGGGTATAGAGCCCTGGGGTGCCATGCTCATCCCATAGGCAGTGCAGCCCTAGCTGTGAGGGGGCTCCTTCCACCACCGCAGATTGCTGGATGGGTCAAGGAGCTGCTCAGCTTCTGTGGAGAGACATCCTGGGAACAGGCACCACAGGGCTCTGCAGGCTGCTGATGCGGACTTTCTGCAGTGGGCACCATTCTGAGCTCTCAGGTGCTACTCAGGACTTGGCTTCTCCGAAGTAGCCTTTGCATCACCCCCACCTGCCAGAGAGGGAGCTGACAGAGCAGATGCTCCCCTGTGCCATGCCCTGTGACTGGGAGCTGAAATCCCTTCTCTCCCAGCATAGGCTCTGAGCAAAGAAGGTGCCTCAGATGCCACAGGCACCACCTGGGAAGTCTTATGTGACTGCCTCAGCAAAACCTGGGCAAGGGAGAATGTGACCAGCCAGTGGCCCCAGCCTGCCCCCTGGTCCCTGGACCACTAGAATTTACTCCTGCCCACACAACTGCATCCACAGTCCCCCACATCAGTGGAACGGCTCCTGGCCTATGCAACCTGTCTCCACCATCCCCAGTTCTGGCTCTGAGTCTCCTCCCCTGTGGCTCCAGAGCCTCCCCCAAGGCCCACAACACTTGCCCTAGATTCTGGCATGCACCTGGACCTCAAGATCCCACCCCTGAGTCTCCACCACTGCCACTGGACCCAGAGCATTTCTCCAAGGTCCAATGCTCTACCAGGGACCCCCAGCCTCAAGCCATCATTACACCTAGATCTGATTCAAGCAAATGCCCATAGCCCAGACATTCACAACTACTGCCTAGGTATCCTCACCCAGATGCCACTGTTACCTCCATAGGGAGACCCTGGACAGAGTAATCCTCCACAATGCTAGCCTCCGTAGAGAAGGTCTCACCCAGCCCCCAACTAGAACTTCCAACAACAATCTTACTAATCTAGGGAATTAGTAAATGAGGTCACTGCTGTCAGCTAAAGTGTCTAATCAATTACATTGCCCCTTAGGGTAGAAATTTCACCTAAACTTTTAGCAGGAGAGGAGAGGGTACACTCAATCAGACTTCTGAGCAAACTAAGCATTTGTCATCCAATTTCATGTTGGCTAAAGACTTGGGTTAGGGTATACAAAATCCAGTAACAGACAGACCGGAAACCACAGAAA
Source organism: Nycticebus coucang (assembly GCF_027406575.1). Lineage (NCBI taxonomy): Eukaryota > Metazoa > Chordata > Mammalia > Primates > Lorisidae > Nycticebus > Nycticebus coucang. The sequence continues at coordinate 57,945,743 of NC_069784.1, forward strand.
ATGTCTCTCCTGAAGCTGCCAGGCCATATCTTGAACATGGACCACCTACCAGGCCTCCATCATCAAGTCCCTCCATTCTACCACTGTTAATTTTTCCTACTTCAGATATTGACTTGGATTCTCCATGTGGGCTTCATTTTGCAGGAAGCTGTGGGAGGTTGCATCTAGTTGGTAGAAATGCTGACCTTGCACTTCTTGTCTTGCTAGGAAAGGACATTGTAGTTCCTACATAGCTATGGGAAAGTAGGCTAAACCATACTCCATTCCCTTAAAAAAAAATCTTTCTCTATATACACATACATACCATGTATACAGCATATGTAGAAATATGCAAGCAGAATATTGAACCAGAATTGTTTTTTCTTTTTTTTTTTTTATTTCAGGTTAATGTGAGGGTACAAACAACTAGGTTATAATGTTTACATGTGTTAAGTAGGATCCCTTCTGTGGTTATGTTCTGTACCTAAGAGGTGTGCCATATGCCCTTGCATTGGAACCAGATTTTTTAAGAGTTTTTTTTTTTTGTGGCCAAAATAATTTATAATGTCTGATTTATTTGTCTATGCTATTTGTTAAAATTTGGACCTTTTAAAATGTGTTGGCAGTATGTGCAAACAAAGCTTTTTATTAAGATGACATATTCTGAAATAAAATTGATGGTTTTTGAAAAGAATTTATGGGATTCAGCAAAAGCAGTCCTAAGGGGGAAATTGTAGCCTTAAATTCCTACATCAAAACAACACACATCTCAAGAAACTGGGAAAGGGTGAACAAACCAAACCCAAAGCCAGAAAGAAAAGAAAGAAACAACAAAGCTCAGAGCAGAACTGAACAAAATGGAAAACAAAAGCAATACAAAGAATCAATGAGACAAAAGGTTTTTCCTTGAATTAGTAAACAAAATTGATAGACCACTAGCTAGATTAACCAGAAATTGAAGAAAAAAGACCCAAATAAGCTCAACCAGACACTAAAAAGGAGATGCTACACAAATCTCTACATCCATAAACTATAAAATATAGAGGAAATGGATACATTTCTGAAAACACACAACCTCCCAAGACTCAATCAGTAAGAAACAGAACCCCTGAACAGACCAATAGTAAGCAGCAAGATTGACGCAGTAATTTAAAAATCACCCAACAAATAAAATCCCCAGAACAGGTGGATTCATGGTCAAATTCTACCAGACCTACGAAGAAGATCTGGTACCCAAACAACAGAAATTATCCCACAACATTGAGAAGGAAGGAATCCTCCCTAACTCATTGTGTGAAGCCCTTATCACCTTCATACCAAAGCCAAGAAAGGACAAAACAACAACAAAAACAACTGTAGACCAAAATCCCTTACAAAGATAGATGCAATTCTATATTCAATCCTCAATAAAATATTAGAAAACTGAATCCAACAACACATCAAAAAATAATCCACCCTGGCCAAGTGGGTTTCATCCAGGGATTCAAGAGTGGTTGAATATATACAAATCAATAAATGTGATTCACTATTCACAGAAACAAAAACAAAGATCATATGATCATCTCAATAGATACAGAAAAAGCATTCAACAAAATCCAGCAGCTTTTATGATAAAAACTAGGTATAGAAGGAACATATCTCAAAATTATAAAAGCCATATATGACAAACCCACAGCCGACATCATACTAAATGGAGAAAATTTGAAAACATTCCCTCTAAGAACTACAATAAGACCAGGGCACCCACTATTGCCACTCCTCTCAAACACAGTGCTGGAAGGCCCAGCCAGGGCAATCAGGCAAAAGAAAGAAATAAAGAAATATATCTCTTCAACAGACTGATTTGAAGAACTGTGATCGAAGAAACAATAAAAAATCTCCCAACCAAAATAAAAAGCCCTGGTCCAGATGGCTTCACACCAGAATTCTATCAAACCTTCAAAGAAGAGTACCACAGAGTATATGGATATACCCATACCACAGAAATTATTCCAAAAAATTGAGAAGGAAGGAATTTTTCCCAACACTTTTCTATAAAGCAAACATTACCCTGATACCAAAACCAGGAAAAGACCCAACTAAAAAGGAGATCTTCAGACCACTTTCATTAATCAATATAGATGCAAAAATTCTTAATAAAATCCCAGCCAATAGATTATAGCTACACATTAAAAAAATCATTCATCATGATCAAAGACATTCATCCCAGGGATGCCAGGCTCGTTTAACATACACAAGTCCATAAACATAACTCACCATATCAACAGAAGCAAAAACAGAGACCATATGATCCTCTCAATAGATTCAGAAAAAGCATTCAATAAAATTCAACATCCTTTTCTAATTAGAACACTTGAGAATTTAGGCATAGGTGACACATTTTCTAAACTGATTGAGGCCATCTATGACAAATGCACAGCCAATATTATACTAAATTGAGTAAAACTGAAAGTTTTTCCACTGAGAAACCAGACAAGGTTGACCTCTATCCCCACTACTATTCAGCATAGTGCTGGAAGTTCCCACCAGTACAATCAGGCAAGAGAAGAAAATAAAGGACATCCAAAGGGTGAAGAGATCAAATTCTCATTCTTTGCTGTGGATATAATCTTATATTAGAGAACCCCAAAGACTCAACCACAAGACTCCTGGAAGTCATCAAAAAATACAGTAATGTCTCAGGATATAAAATCAACATCCACAAATCAGTAGCTTTTATATATGCCAATAACAGCAAAGCTGAGAAGCTAATCAAAGACACAATTCCCTTCATAGTAGCTTCAAAGAAAATGAAATACCTAGGAATATACCTAACAAAAGAAGTGAAGGACCTCTACAAAGAAAATTATGAAACCCTAAGAAAATAAATAGCAAAAAACATTAACAAATGGAAGAACATACCATGCTCATGACTGAGAAAAATCATCATTGCCAAAATATCTATACTTCCCAAAGCAATCTAAAGATTCAATGCAATCCCCATTAAGATACCATCATCATACTTTCAGTATTTGGAAAAAATAATTCTTCATTTTGTATGGAACCAGAAAAAAACCATATAGCCAATGCAATTCTTAGTAATAAAAACAAAGCTGGTATCACCCTACCAGACTTCAGTCTGTACTACAAGGCCACAGTGATCAAAACAGCATGGTACTGGCACAAAAAGAGAGACATTGACATCTGGAACTAAATAGAAAACCATGATATGAAACTAACATCTTATAGCTACCTGATCTTTGATAAACCAAACAAGAACATACAGTAGGGAAAAGAATCCTTATTCAATAAATAGTGTTGGGAGAACTGGATAACCACATGTAAAAGACTAAAACTGGACTCACACCTCTCACCACCTACAAAAATTGATTGAAGATGGATAAGATTTAAACATAAGGCATGAAGCAATAAAAATCCTCAAAGATAATGTGAGGAAAACACTTGAAGATATTAGCCTGGGGAAAGATTTCATAAAGAAGTCTTCTGTGGCAATTGCAACAACAACAAAAACAAACAAATGGGACTTAATTAAACTGAAAAGCTTCTGTACAGCTAAGGAAACAACCAAACCAAATAGACAACCTTCAGACTGGGAAAAGATATTTTCATATTAAGAATCAGACAAAAGCTTGATAACTGGAATCCACAGAGAACTCAAATTAATCAACAGAAAAAGACCCAACTATCCCATATATCACTGGACAAGAGACATGAATAAAACCTTCTCTAAAGAAGACAAACATATGAAAAAATGCTCATCATCCCTAATCATCAGAGAAGTGCAAATCAAAACTACCCTGATATATCACCTAACCCCAGTGACAATGGCCCACATCACAAAATCTCAAAGCTGCAGATGCTGGCATGGATGTGGAGAGAAGGGAACACTTTCACACTGCTGGTGGGACTGCAAACTAATACAACCTTTTTGGAAGGAAGTATGGAGAACCCTCAAAGAACTCAAGCTAGACCTGATCCTGCAATCCCATTACTAGGTATCTACCCAGAAGAAAAAAAAATCCTTTTATCATAAGGACATTTACACTAGACTGTTTATCGCAGCTCAATTTACAATTGACAAACTGTGGAAAAAACCTAAATGCCCACCAACCCAGGAATGGATTAACAAGCTGTGTTATATGTATACCATGAAATACTTTTCAGCCACTAAAAAAGGTAGAGACTTTATATCTTTTGTATTAACCTGAATGGAGTTGAAACACATTCTTCTTAGTAAAGCATCACAGGAATGGAGAAGCAAGAATCCAATGTACTCAAGTCTAATATGAAGGCAGTAGATGAGCTAATACAAGGGGTGGGGTAGGGGAATGAGGGAGCTTGGAGAGGGGAGGAGTAACTGGAGTAGGGGGCAGTGTATGGCACACCTCTTAAAGTCCCACAATTATAAAAGGGACTTTACCTAACAAATGCAATCGGTATAACCTAATTCTTTGTACCCTCAATGAATCCCATATAATATAAACAAATAAATAATTTGGCCCCCTAAGGAAAAAAAAGGATGGCACACTTCTCAATAGCTTTTAAAATATGTATATAATTACGTTAGATTTTAAAACGTGTTATGCAATGTGCTTGTTAATGCTACTTAAATGAATTAATAAGTATCTTTAAATTTTTTATTTTAATATATCAAATATTGGTAGATACATCCCACAAAAACTTTCTGGGATACTCAGTAATTTCTACAAGTATGTATAAAAGGGTCTTGAGAACAAAAAATTTGAAAATTTGGAGCCAAAGGAATCCCACAGGCAGTCCTGATTGAGGCAGGCCACCAGGTGGCACTGTGCACTCGCTGATGATGCTTAAGCCACCTACCCACCAAGTCTTGAGGTCTCTGTTTCTCCATCACTTCTTTTTCCTTCTCTGCAATCTCATGTGTTGCACAACTTATTAATTACAACAAATACCAATCCTCTAAGCATATGTTCTATCCAATGCAAGTCAGTCATTCATTTTATTCTGCAAACTCATATGCAAAGCTTATCAAGCAGGGATGAGCAGACCAAGACTCATCACTTTCACGAAGTCAGTAATCTAGAGAGGGCTGCAGACCCAACAGCCAGTGATTATGATCACAGAATGGCAGTATTCGTGAAGGACTTCATTTTCTACAAAGGGCCGTGTACTGCAAAGGGATTCCCGGGAGGCAGAGGGAGGCAACAGCTAGATGTTGAGATGCTTACCAGGAATCTCCAGAGGGAAGGTGAACCTGGGGACTTAGTGAGGTGAAAAGCTGGGTTCACAAGAGATGGGAGAGGAGGGAGGACTGGAAAATAGAAGCCAAGGAACAGAAAAGGAATGCCAGCTTTCTAATTTGGAAGGTAAAGTTTCCTGGACTTTACAAGGCTTATGAGCAGGCAGCAAGGTGGAAACAGGAGCAGGTGTTCAGATGTGGGAAAGCCTCTGACTGAGGGTCTGAGAGGCCAGGTAACTGGAGGGGCCTCACTGTGGATGCTGAACAGCCCAATACGGGGCCAGAGTGTGGGGCTGCTGTGGGCCAGGTGTCTCAGAGACCTGGGAATGGCCATCAGGATGCAGCAGGTAGTCAAGCCTTGGTGTGGATGAAGTGCGGAAGTGGAGGGACAACAGTCTGAAGTTACCTGTGGATAACTTCTCTGAGCTAGCCCAGTGCACCAGAGATCCAGAATGAGCAGTAAGGGAGACAAAGGATGTCAGGGGCCTGTTTTCAGGAGACCAGATCTAGAGAGCTCCCTGAAAGAGTACCTGGGAGCCACAGCAAGAAGTAAGGGAGGGAGGGGAGGAAAAGGCAGCAGGTGGGGTGGTGCGCTGGGCCCAGGAGTCAGCTTCCCTGTGGGGAGGGGACCTGACTTCAGGCACTGGGGAGCAGGTAAACCAGGAGACAGAGCCCTGTGGTACTCATGGAGCCCACCAACATCTCATCAAAACCTAGAATCAACACTAACATGGCTTCCCAGTCTGCTGTCCCAGCCTCCTCCTATAATAGACAAGAGAATGGAGACCAGAGCACAGAAACGACCTCTGAAGTCACTTAGGCATACCAACAAGTCTAGCCAAGCCAGGACTAGACCCCAGTTCTCTGGCCCTCCCCCCAAAGTGCTGCTGAGCTCCTCTTGTGCCTCATGTGACACACCCATTCCAACAGAGAAGGGCAAAGCACCCTGAAAGGCAACAGCAGACAGGCTGCAGAGAAGGAGCAGGACACAGACACACCCGGTCCTGAGCAGGAGGGCAGGTTTGCTTGCAGCCCCAGGACGTCTCCCACCCCACCCTGCTTGTCTGTTTGCCCATTCATTTTTCACCCCACTGAGGAAACCATGCCCTTTTCTCCCAATGACAGCTCCAGAGTCACTGTGCAGAGCCAGAAAAATTGGCCCAAAATTGGCCCAATTCCAGCCCTAGCAGTTTCCCTGGAAAATCAGTACCTTGAGGAAAAGACCCCTCCCACACCCATCAGTCCAGTCTCTGACCTGGGTTGGCAGCAAGGAGGCAAGTGGGGGCTGAGACACCCACTGTCAGGCCAGGAAGCGTTGGAAGCTGACACCTCAGCCCTGGCCTCACCTAGGCATGGGTTCATCTGGGACCTGGGGTCCTGCTGTGGCCTTCTGAGAGGAGGGCGCCGAGTGCACCTGAGTGACTACTCACTCCCACCCTCTACCTGCCCTTCTCTCCCACTCCCCATGCACCTGCACCCTGTCAGCACTGTGGTTACAGTCAGTGCAGAAAGTCCCAGGGCAAAGGGCAGCCGACCAACACTCACCTCACACACACTCATTTCCTTACTTACTGGTGCACCCCCACATTAGCCTGGGGAGCAAGTGCACCCTGCCTGGAGGAGCCTGAAGTCTGAATTCCAAGGAACTGCACAGCCGCCGGCACAGCATGCTTCACTTTACACACTCCCTACTTCCTTTTTAATGTTTTTGTTTTTCTTTAAAATTGGTTGGCAAATCTTATGAACAGTTTTCACATAAGCATTCAGATTTCCTGGGCCTTCAGGAGATCCTGGCCTTCTCTGCTTTCCCACAGGCTGTCTGAGCCATTTGCTAAAGTCCCCACCACTGCCCTGTGTCCCCAGCCCTGAGGCCCCATGTCCGCATTCCGTGGCCTTGAGCTACCCACTCGTGCTGTGGATGTCCTTGCACCTGCCAGCTCCAACTCATCCCTGCTACTGCAGGGGGCCCAGTGTGAGAAGTGTCCCACAGGGACCTACAGAAGGCTGCGGGAGGCATGCTGGGAGGGCACCGGCAGGGCCTCAGCAGGCTCCTCACAGCCTGGGCGGGGCCAGCAGGGCCAGCACATGGATGCTGCTGGCTGCAGTCTGCACTTCGTCCAGCCTGATCACTGGGGGCAAACGTGGTCACAGAATGGATCTGAAGTCCCCAGTTATGTGTTCCTAGGCTGTGCCTGCACCATTCTTCATTCACAGAGGCTTCACTCATTCAATCCTGCATTTAGCCTGACCCTTTCTTAGCCACCAAGAGTTTCAAAAGTGATTTGGAACATGTGATATGAGATGATGTGCCCCTTCTGTGTGACTCACTCACCAATTCCCCAGTCTTTGGCCTCACAGTGGATGCTTAGGCAATGCTGGTTGCATGAATGCATGAAAAGGTAACCAACAGTGAGCTCTTCCCAACTTTACACGTGCTGTTGCAACCTTCAAAGTAAGTCTTATTATAATCCTACTTTACTGATAAGGAAAATTCAGCACAGAGAAGTTAAGTAAATTGCCTAAAGTCACACAGCCAATCTGAACTCAACCATGTGTTGGCAGTGCAGGCAGAGCACTCAAAGCCCAGGCTTACACACACAGGTGCACCTATGGGCTGTCACAGAGGGGAGAATGAGGAGCAGCTGGGGCAGTGAGGGAAGTATGGGTGGAGGCTAGACAAAGGGACTAGTGGGCGTGGAACCACCTTCCCTGCTAGAGAGAGAGGCAGAGGGGAGTGCTCAGTGTGGACCCTCCCTTCACCCTTCCTGGGGCAGGGAGCCAGATGCCAGCAAGGACACAAGATCACTCAGCAAATCACGGGGGGGTCACATGTGCCATGCCCTGGATGGTGTGCATGGGAGCATTATAAACATGAATGAGAAGCTCCCTCTGAGGGTCTTTATCTACTATTAGACAGAGGCCAAATGTGTAAAGAACTTTACCCCTGGAAGGTGAGTGTTGAGAGGCAGAGTTATGGGAACTCGGGGCTGTATCCAAATGGGAAGAGCAGAGCAGGCTTCCTGGGAGAGGCTGCATTTGGAGTCAGCAGTCCTGTGGGGCAGGCAGGGTCTCACCAGTGTTGTGGAGAAGAGCACTCCTGGGGTGGCAAGGTGGGAAGTGGGCCTGTGTGCCCACAGGGCAGGGGGTGGGACTGAGGGGCCCATTCCCAGAGGGCTTTGTGTGCTGGGCAAAGCTGTACCATGGGCAATGGTGAGCCAGTGGAAGCTTGTAGCAGGGAAGGACATGTCTTGCCGCCCCCATGCCTTGCCCCTCCAGCATAAAAACAGCTGTCTTCAGGCCGCACGTCCCAGGGTCCCTCGCTGGAAGCAGGAGACAGAAGGGTGACCCTGAGAGTTACTACTCACACATTTGCCCTGAGGTGCTCCAGGTCAGACCCAAGAGGGAGGTGTCATCAGAATCACCCTCAACCAGGAACCAGGATGTCTGGGTCCAAATCCTGCTATGTCCCCAACTAACTATGTGACCTTGTGCAGGTCCTTCTCTGGGTGTCAGTTACATCGTCTACAATGCAAATGGCTTGACCACTTCTGAGAACTTTTCTAACCCTGACTCCCACCCTGTGAATCTAAGAACCCCACACCAACCTCTCACCCTCCTAAAGGCACTGTCACAGCCGGGCCAGCAGGGGATACACTTACAGGGGTGTATCATGGTGAGGCAGAGTGGGCCAGGCACCCCATAGGTCCTCAGCCCACCACTAGCCTCTGGCTACCACAGGTGGGATGGTGCCCACAACCCCAGTGGGGACAGGACCAGAAGGGTGACAGAGGTGTGGCAGGCTGGCTCACTGGCTCACTGAGAGAACAGGGCTTGGGTGGAAGGGGTGAAAAGAACTACCCCATGAGTTTCCGCCCAAACCAGCCCCAGGCCAGGGCTGGGAATTTCACAAAACGCAGAAGGCCTCTGTGAACATTTCCTGCCCCGCCCCAGCCCCCCTTCCTGGCAACATTACCACAGGCTCACCTGTGAGGCAATCATGCCAGCAGAGGGCCGAGCACCCCCAGAGTGGCCTATAAATGCTGTGCCTGCTCTGCCCTGTCCACACTCTGTGCGGTTCTCAGCTTCGGTGAGTGCAGCCAGCTGCCCCACGGGACCCTGCCTGCTGGCTCCTTCTTTCTTCTCTCTTCAACTTCCTTCCAAACTCTCCTCCTGGAAGCCCTTCTTGGTTGACTTTAAAGTTTTCTTCACATTTTCTTAGGTCGGGTTCTGCTGGAGCCTCCTGTGCCCTGATGCTTTGATTTTTGGCCTTCTCTTGACACTCTATAAACTCTTTTTCAGGTTGTGAAACAGGTGGTGTCCCTGTTAAGCAGCAGCTTATTCTTCCTTTGTTTTATCTTTCCCTCGCTCCTGTGAGCAGAGGCAGAAGCTGTTGAGGGAGAGTAAAGGCCTTCCCTCCTAAGTCCCACAGCCCTCTTCTCCTTCAGGCAGACAGTCCAGGAGGATGGCGACCGGTTCACAACTGGAACGCAACATTGAAACCATCATCAACACCTTCCACCATTACTCCGTGAGGCAGAAGCCCCCAGATTCCCTGAACCAGAAAGAGTTCAAACAGCTGGTGAAGAAGGAACTTCTGAACTTCCTCAAGGTAGGGCTGGGCTTCAGCTGGGCTCACCCAGTCTCAGCAGCTCGGGCTCAGAGGGGAGGACGGGGTGCAGCCTGGAGGAACCATGTCACAATGTTGGCATGAACACCTACCCTGTGCTGGGCCCTATTCTGGGCAGTGGGGTGTCCTGGGCAGAGAAGACCACTAACCCACGCACCACAAAGTTGTTGATAAATGAAGAGCTCAGATAAAGCCAAAGGCCAATCAGTGAATGCCTTAAAGAAAGTGAGACAGAGTACTGTGGGCAGTTTGGGCTGGGTGGGGCAGAGGAAGCAGGTTATAGTGGGCAAGAAAGGCCTATTTGAGGAGGTGATATTGGAGTGAAGACCTGCGTTCTGGGAAGGGACATGCCTAAGGATGACAGACACCGGGTGGGGAGCTGGGGGATGCTGGGCCTCGGGCGGGAATGTGCGGTGGCAGGTGTGAGTGGGGGGGGCTTTGCTAATCATAAGGGTCTATAGGGGAAAACAAGTAAACAAATAGCACGTGGAGGGCATCCAGCATAGCACTGGCACATCCCAGGCACTCAGTAAAACTTGAGGTCTTTCCACACACACACTGTCAGAAAACGATTAGATAATACAAGGAACTTCCAACAGCCTTTTTGTTTCTTTTCAAATTTGGGTAATGGGGGGAAATACAGGCCTTGATGAAGAGGAGTAGGACACATGGGTCCCCGTCTCAGTTCCAGTCGCAGAGCCAGCCATCTGGGGGAGTTCCCAGGCCTCCTGCTGGCCCTCCCTCCTCGTCTATGAGGTGGAAGGTCAAAGCTACGGGAGGTATTAGGGACACGGACAGCCAAGTGAGATGCTGATGGGGTAGACAAGAGAGGGTATGGGCAGGCAAGAGGCTATGTGGCAACGTCCCCTGCCCTAAGCAAAATGACTGGCCAGGAAGGCAGCTGGGGGGCTGCTCAGGAGTGCCTACTCCCACCATCTAGGCACCCCCCACAGGCTCCAGGAGGGGCTTAGCTGAGGTGCCCTAGCTAATGGATGGCAGAGCTGGAGCTTAGCTGGCCTTCTCTTGTACCCCTGACATTCTCACACCACCTGCCATCTCTCCTTCCACACTTGGTCCCACCCTTCAGCCCACAGAGCACATACACTCTGCCCCTCGGCAATCTCCATTCTCTTTTCCTACCTTTCTGCTGTGCTGGTTGAAGAAACTTTCACTGAGAATGACCTAGGGGTGCTAAGGGGGTAAGCATGGAGGAGACAGGGTGGGATCCTAGGTCAAGACAAGAGCAAATGACCCTCTCTAAGGCATGGTTTCCTCAAGTCTTCCCCAAAGCAGACAGCATTCCTACCTGTTAAAGTTGTTACAGGACCAGACAAGGCAACCTTTCTGGGCTTGCTAATCCCATGGCCAAGCCCCTTGACCTCAGTTCCCTCTTCTGTAAGACAGAGGAAGTCCCTGCACCCAAGCCATGGACTGTGTGGGACGTGCACTAGGAAGTGTTTGGGGTGTGCTCCACACCTGCTCCACCCTGAGCACTCGGGTTATGGCCATTTTCAGTTTTGTTTTGTTTTTAGATCAGTGGTTCTCAACCTTCTTAATGCTGCTACCCTTTAATACAGTTCCTGTGGGTCACAACTCACAGGCTGAGAACCGCTGTTTTAGATTAATATAAGAGAACCTATGATTAGGTTACGTTGTTTGCATTTGTTAGGTTGAAGTCCAAGTCGTTTTCAATTTCAAGATGAGGCGGGGGACAGGCGCCCCTGTGCACTTGCTCTGGTGGTTCTCTATGGTCTCCAACACCCCTTCCAGCCACACCCAGCCCTAATAGCCCCTCTCCCCCACCCACAGAAGGAGGAAAAAAATGACAAGGTCATAAACCACATCATGGAGGACCTGGACACAAACGAAGACAAGCAGCTGTCTTTTGAGGAGTTCATCATCCTGATGGCACGGCTGACGGAGGCCTCCCACGAGGAGATGCATAAGAATGCCCCCGACGAGCCAGGCCACCACCACGGGCCAGGCCTCGGTGGTTCCTGTGGCCCCAGACTAGGCTCCGGAGAGGGTGGCCACGGCCACGGTCACGGCCACGGCCATAGCCACTAATGAGGAGACCAGGCCACCCTGTGCCTGCCCGACCAGAGCCCTGGAGCTAGCATGTCAAACTACCTTGGCTGTAGGGCTGGGGCTGGGGAAATAAAGTCTTCCTCCTTGCCAGCGCCCTGCGTGTTTCTTCCCCAGCCTGTGCTTACCAATGGCTCAACCTCCTCATTCAGTAATGACAGAATGAGAAACCGCCATATAGGAGTCTGTGTTGAGCCCCTGGACTTCAGGGCCAGGTCAGGGCCAGGTCACCCTGTCCCATCTCAGACCTCCCTGCCAAGCCTGCCAAAATGGCCCTTGTCACTGCAGAAACCAGAAAGGAGGTGCTATCTTTTCCCCTCAACATGCCAGCCACCTTCCTGCCCAGGCCGCCTGTACACTTATCACCACCCACACAGCCCACTGTCTCCTGCCAACTCCCTGGCCCTACAAGTCTTCCTAGAGAGGACCAAGATGGGGCTGTGACAAGGGATAACTGGGGAGGAATTCTGGCACCGCAGCAGTGGACACAAAGACAGCCTGAGTGTGTTTACCCCAAACGCACTTTTGGGTCCAAAAGAGAAGTTATGTCTCTCTTAGAAGACCCCACATCCTAACTGTGGGTGCTGGTAGTCACAGGGATGCTCACAGGTATGGAAGGCTGGGAGTCAGCCCACCCCTGGGACCCCCACCTGGCCATCAAAAGAAATGAGCTTGGTGACCACCATGAGGACTCTACACTGGGTTCAGAGAGCCTTTGGGGCCTAAAGATTCAGGGGCCCTGCTTGCAATTCATGTAGCCAGGCCTGGCCCAGCTCCCCCAGGGCTGCAGCCGACCCCCCAGTCCATCTCAGTGACTCCTCTGCCATCTTGTTGCCCTCCAACCATAAAGTCCCTTTCCCAGGTTACAATCAGCAGGGATGGGCCTTCCAAAACCCAGAGCCCAGATCAGAGTCCTCTGACCCCTGTCCTTTTAGCAGACAGAACACTCACAGAAACAGGATGTGAGGGACCTGGAAAGACCAGCAGTCTCCTCCTCCCCCACGTTAAATGCCAAGCCAAGGCCCTCAGGGAGGAGAGAGCATAGGACACAACTTGGCAGACTTGGTCACGATAGCACAGTGACAATGGGGGCTTGAACCCCACCTGCTCCACTGGCTGGAACAGCCAGCTCCTTCTCCAGCAACCAGCAAGAAGATAGAAGGTGTGGGGTAGGATTTCAGCTCTCCCCTTGCTAGCCAATGCGGCTCTGCCCCCACCACCACCACCTGCCTCTGGCAGACTCCTACTCTAAGGACTCAGGAGGCTCTGCTCTGAGCACAGGGATTTGGGGGCACAGGGTGTCTCCAGGATCTGTTTCAGGCTGTGAGCTTGGGCAGCAGAGTCGAGAAGCCCTCACCAGCCCCTCTGTGTCTGACTTGGGGACCAGACAGCTGAGGACACTCATTTTCTGATAGCCCTTCTGCCCCATACTCATGTCTAGGGAGGAGTCACCATCTTCATCCCTCCTAAGTGCAGCTTGGCTGGGGGTGGATGGGGGAAGAAGAAGCCTGGGGGCTGGAAGGGCTGAGACCAGAGACTTCCTGTGAGCTGGGAGGTGCCCCCACCCCCTCTGCCCGCCACTTACCACAACGCCTGCTCCCTCCACTGGACCATGAGCTCCCTGAGGGCAAAGTCCACCATCATCTGTCTCAGTCTCAGCTTTATTCCCAACATGTACACAGTAGGATCTCATTGACTGTATAAATGTTCTAAAATTTCTCACATACTCCATGCTTCTTCCCAGGGGAAGGTGTGGGGGAAGGAAGGAGCAGGAGAATGGGATTAAAACCTGCAAATGTATCCTAAGGACATTTGCACTAGACTGTTTATCGCAGCTCAATTTATAATCACCAGATTGTGGAAACAACTAAATGCCCACCAACCTAGAAATGAATTAACAAGCTATAGTGTATGTATATCATGGAATATTATTTCAGCCATTAAAAAAGATGGAGATTTTACATCCTTTGTATTAATCTGGACTGAGGTGGAACACATTCTTCTTAGTAAAGCATCACAGGAATGGAGAAGCAAGAATCCAATGTACTCAATTGTAATATGAAGGCAGTAAATGATATAATACAAGGTGGGGGGGTAGGGAAATGAGCAAGTGGGGAGAGGGAAGGTGGGAGGGGAATGGGGGTCATGATGTTTGGCACACGTCTCAGGGGCAGGACACAATTATAAAATGAACTTTAACTAACAAGTGCAATCAATGTAACCTAATTCTTTGTACCCTCAATGAATCCCAAACAACAACAACAAAAAGAGAGAGATGGGAATAAAAGGTATAAAAAACAAAAAAACAGCAACAAAAAACTGCAAATGGAAAGCTCCAGGATGAACCTGATGAATCTACACCTGAAGGTGGGGGAAGCAAGCTTGTGGGCTCTGAAGGCCCCTCCCACTTTGTTCAGTCAGAACACCTGGATTTGAAGAAACAGATTTATTGTGACACGTAAAAACTATTGCCCTAATCCCACCTGCAGCACTCCCACCCCTGAGTGATTCATCCTGGAAAGGGGAGCTCCCTCCGTTGGCACCGATGCTCAGAAATTTGCTCATTACACTTAGCAAAAAATCATCACCTTATGCCTGCCTGGCATTAGTCCTACTTTTCCTCAACCTCCTAAGGACACAGAGTAAATCTAACCCCATATAATCCATCCTGGCATCCCTGCATCCACCCCTCTGTTTCTTCAAATGCTCTCCTTGAATCATGCCCAGGCTTTCTCCAGCCTCTTCTCGTCTACACCAGGAATTCTCTGCTCCATCCTGGTGTCTCTGGGAAGTCCCTAGGACCTACGGGCCTCAGAGCCAATGTTACCAACTCCATTAAGATTTCCCCAACCACTCACCCTTCTCAAGAATACAAAAGCTTCCTCCTATAGGCCCACAGAACTTTCTGGTACTCCAACCACTGCACTTCAGATACAGAATTGCAATCCCTCCTCTGCAGGTCTGATCCTCATCCCCGAAAGCTGAGCCCAGGGCGAAGTCCACACATCCCAGATCCCAGCAGGAGCTGGCTCTCAGTGAGCATTTATAGACAAACAGGGGAAGGTAGGATGGCCCTAGGACCGTATGGAGCTGGACACCATGGTTGCAGCAGAAGTAGGTCCTTTGCAGGGAGGGTGCAGAACTTGTGTGGTGGTTGTGAGGACCTGGAAGGCAGGCGGGGTGCCTGCCGCCCAACAGCCCAGAGTAGTCTGGCAGAGGGCAGAGCAGCTGGGCAGCAGCATGCCAGAGCACAGACCTTCTCAGATTGTCTTATTTCCTACTAACTCAGTCTGGGTATAGAAGACTGTTTAGACTCCGAGAGAAGGTCTGATAGCAAGCCACTCTCACAGGGCTCTTGGGGTTTTCTGTGAGCACAGTTCAGCTCCACAGAGCCCATCGGGGTGACTCAACCTCTTCCCTCCCATTAGCCCCTCCATTCCAAAAAGTAAAAATCTGGTTCTCTTAAGTAGAGAGGGGAGCAGGCTTCTTCTCTCAGACAGACAGCAAGTGTGTCTGTGTCAAGAGGTGGCTACCTCTATGATTAATAAGTCCTTTTGGGAAATAAGAACTTCAGGGATTTCCCTGCCATTGTAGTGACTACAGACCAGAGACAGCTGTCATCAGATGACTCCCTGCCAGTGCCTGGGAAGACAAGCTGCCCTCCTTTGGAGGGATCAGCAGTGGAACTGGAACTTCTGGGCGACTTTCTGGGAGAGATGAGGAAGCAGCAGCAGTGGCCTTAGGTACTGACTCTGACAGACACTTCAGGTTGCCCTGCAAGAGCCCTAGGGGTTGGAAGGGCTACAGGATGTGGGAGAAATGAACTCACTCACCCAGGCACATGTCTGTCCAGCCAGATGCACTGTGTATCGGGCACTGTGTAATCCTCCAAGGGGCCACGCTGGTAATTAAGGCCTAACCCTGGGGTCAAGGAGCTCCCACGCATGTGGGGGAGACAAGGCAGCTCCTAGAAGATTCTAATATGGAGAATGAAGGGCCAGGGAGGTGTGAAGCTCAGTGGGACTTTGAGGTGGGAATGTTGCTCTTCACTGGAACCGTCTCCTGGAAAGGTGAGTGTCAGAGTGACATGAAGCTTGTAGCAGGAGACCCACCCCCCCATGCGCAAGGGGCACTGCAAAGAGAAGACCACGCGTGCAAAGGCTAGCAGCTGCAGGCATGGGGTCTGAGCAGAAATGAGGAGGAGTGTGAGGGAGAGGTGAGAAGAGCAAGGTGGGTACGGAGCCAGAGAACTGCACATCCCTGTAGACTGGGGGCCAGAAGCAGTGCAGGATGGCTTATACCAATACAATCACATTTGCACTTCAGAGAAGTCTCTATCTGTGGCTTATGCAGTGGACTTGGGGTGGGAGTGGGACCGCAGTCCTAACACAGCATGTTAGGAGGCCGTCCTAGCAGCGCAGGTGAGAACTAACGAGAGGCTGAGGTGGTGCCTCTCAGCAAAGGCAAACTGAGTCAGAGGCTCAAATTACCCCAGGCTTCATCCCAAACAGGCAAGGTGCAGCCCATAGCCCCTACAGGATATATAAAATTATTCTGTTACTAGCCAGGACCTGGCCAGGAAGAAAGGCCTCCACTTTCGTCAGCCCAGTAAAGCAACATTACACAACCCTGCCACAGGCCTGCTTGGAGGTGAACTCCAGAATCCACCCTCAAGGCCCTGCCTCCCCAACAGTTGCTCAAAATTTATATTTTAGAAAACTCTGGGTCATGAATTTTGACATTCCAATTACCAAAGAGGCAGCAGGTTGAAACAACTGGTTGCTCAAGTCCTGTTGCCTCTCAGGGTTGTCACCGGAAACATACTTCTATCCCCAGACTCTGGGCAGTGCTGGGCTGGACTGGACCCCCACTATGGCTGCAGAGACCCCCCAGACAAAAGAGACAGGGAACGGGAGCTCCGTGGGAGAGCTGCTGGCCCCTGTCTGAGAATCCAGGCTTCCCCTTTTCTCCATGAGTTCTCCCATTTTTCCCCAAGTACCCATAACTATCCCAGGTAGACTGAGCAGTGACCTGAAGTGAGGCGAGGTTGGGGGTGGCACCCATACACAGCAAGCTTGGTGAGGTACCAGCACACAGCCTGGACCAGCCAGCCTGGGCTTGAGTCAGCCCCTCTCTGCCTCCCTAGCCTCATCCTTCCCACTTTGCCCTGTTCTTTTCTCTCTCTGCCTTTCCTGCACTCTCCCAGAGCTCTGCTCCACTTACTGCCTCCACCCTCGCATTGCCTGTGGTGAAATGCCATCCTCAGTACCCGGGGTGCTTCCAGGAAGGGAATATGCCTTTCAGAAGACTAAGGGTCATCTTTAGCCAGAGAAGACTCCAAACACACCAAGTTTAGCTCCCAAGTCTCCTCCATCCTAATGAAAGGATGGACTTGCTGAATTTAACAGAAAAAATATCAATAACAGAATTGTCTAGGCTGGATGCCAGTAGCTCAGTGGTTAGGGTGCCAGCCACATGCACCAAGGCTGGTGGATTTGAACCTGGCCCAGACCTGCTAAGACAAAAAAGTAGCCAGGCCTTGTGTTGGGCTCTTATAGTCTAGCTACTAGGGAGGCTGAGACAAGAGGATCACTTGAGCCCAGGAGTTTGAAGTTGCTGTGAGCTATGACACCACAGCATAGCTCTACCAAGGGCGACAAAGTGAGATTCTGTTTCAATAAAAAATAAGAAAATAAATAAATAAACACAGTTTTAAAAAGAAGAAGAAGAGCTATCTAACTCACAGTTTCTGGGTAAGGGCTAAGATCAACCATCAAAGTGCTCTCTCTGTCATTTCTCTCCCTCCCCTGCTGACATTCACCCTGTGGGGATTCTGTTTTCACATCTGAAAGCAGCTAAGCAGAAAGGAAATGTAAATCTTTCTCTTTTTAAAACTGCTTTTGAGAATCTGTTTTAAGCCGCAACAATTTCCTGGATAGACAGCAGGCATGAGAGCTACAGGCCTCAGTTTCTGTCCCAGGGGCAGAATCAGTGACAAGACCACAGTCACCAGTGATAAGCCTATTTTCAGAGAAAGGCAGGGGGCCAACCACCCGGCTCTGCCACCCTGCCAACTCTTCTGTTACCAGCCTGCTGCCAGAAGGAAAGAGAAGGGAGGATGCCTCAGTACCCTGCTAATTTGGCTACAGCCAAAAATGTTCTTCACCCCCTTAACAACTTCTAAATATAAAGCCTGAGAACCTGGTTCTCTCTCCCTCTCTTTCACCATATTGGCCCTTTTCCATTGGAAAAGCAAAATAAACTATTTCTTCTTTCTATCCTAAATAAGTCCACAGAAAAAGCTGAAGGGTTGGAGAATTTGGTCTGGAAAAGAGAAGCAGGGGCCCTGACAACCGTCTTCCAATGTTGCTGAGGCCTGGAACAGTAGCCCACGCCACAGCAAGGCCTCCAGAGCCTCTGCAACTGCTCAGCCACTGCCCCTGCCTCCAGCACCACCACAGCTCCTTGTTGCCTTCTGTACCAGCCATTCATTCCCTCAGCTAGAAAAGTAGCTCACATCGAAGAAGCCAGCTTCGGTGGGTCTGCAGTCGCTAGCCGCAGGCACTGGTACAGGTACTGGGTGAGCAAAACATGCACGGTTCCTGCTCTCTTGCAGCTTCCATAGGGGCAGAGTCAGACAATAAGCAAGGTGAGAGATAGATAGCCTGGGTCACTTCAGAGGGTGACGAGTACCATAGAGAAATACAGGAGGAGGTGAAGGGAGAACTGCTGGGGACACAGCCTGTCAGGCCTCGTTAGAAAGCAGCACAGGAACGGAGGCCTGGATGGAGAAGCCACCTCAGCAGGAATTACTGCAGGTGCCTTGGAGAACGTCTGGCAGCTGCCGTGATGTGACCTATGACTGGAGACCATTCTGGCTGCTCTGTGGAAATTAGACCTGGGAGGCCCAGAGCAGACGCAGGGGACCAGTCGGGAGGCTGCTGCAGAGACTCAATTGAGCCCAATCTTGTGTCACATACTGCACTAGGTCTCCTAACCTCAGGAGCCCTCAGTCCACCAGGGGTGGCTGTCTGGAGGAAATCCTTGGACAGCGTAGAAAAACTTTCCCCCAAACTGAAAGGGACTCAAGAATCCAAAGAATGATCCAAGCCCCGCTTGGCAGGGAAGCTGAGCTTAGTAGAGGCCGTTTGCCAGGGCGTTTCCTCCTGGGTGGCTCAGGGATTTCTTCTATGGAGCTGCTTGTTAGCAGAATTCACACTTGTCCACCCTGTGGTATTATTGTAAATCCCCTTCCAGTGAGTAAGGTAAGTTTTTACATCACGCCTTTGTTCACAGTGGAACAAACCACGTGGGCATGGTGCCATCATCATAAGCTGTTATATAACCAGTCACATTAATGACATTATGTTCCCCATTAGGCAGGCATTCCAGGATCACAGCTGGCCTATGGGCAGTAAAGGACAGCTGAAGCTGCTCTGAAGCAGTTGGAGCCAGTTTGAACCAGTCGTTTCAGGGCAAGAAAGTGCTGAGACTCCCAGGAAAGCACTGGGCAGCCCGCCACCCCATAGTCAGCTTGGTGCCTGCCATGTCTACTTCATGAGGGTTTTGCTGAATGCCCCAGGCTAGCTCAGACTTTCTGATATTAGGGAACCCGCACTTCCCACTCAGCTGGCAGACGCCTCAGTAGGTATTTTCAACACAACACTACATGGTGGGCAAAAGACAACAAAGGTGGGTGATGAGCACAGGACACCCCAGGGGCACAGAAGAGGTGCCCTGGGGAAAGGTAGGGGTGGAGAGGAGGGTGGAGGAAAGCTTGCATGCATTAATGCCCAGGATGAGTTTTGCAAGGGCAAGGTTTTGCCCAGAACTGTGTTAAACAATGAGAGAAATCAGAGAAGCAGAGGAAGTTAGGGCCCCAGGGGCTTTGCCCTCCAAATATTTACAGTCTAATTTGCTTTCTTTTAACTTCAAGTGCTTCTTGTGTTGGCCAAAGCCAAAGCAATAGCTGTTGTCACACGGGCTTCCGACAGCCACTTCCCTGAGCACAGATCCTTCTCCCATCCTCCACCATGCTGACATGCATCTGGGCTTGTGGTACCGGCAACCTGCTGGAAATATTTGCCTGAGGGTGAGCACTGCACATGGGGCCCCCAGGAGAGTGGCACTGGTGCCCTTCATCACATGATAGTGCCTTTTCCCAGACGGCTATCAGACTAATTGTCCCAACCAGAGCCGGAGAGTGGAACAGACAGGTCACCCCAAGTTGGAAGGTACCTAAATTCTGCTCTTGATGGAAATTTGGGAATGGACAGGTGAGCTCCCTGGGGGATGTGACATTCGAAGTGGACCATAGTATACAAGCAGGAGCTCTAGAGCCACCGAAGTGCCCATGTTGCCCAGCACCTACAACAGAGTAGCATGGCAATGTCTGCTAGTGAAGAGAAGAAAGGGCCCTCCAGACAAGGGGCACAGGAGCAAGAGCCGGGAAGTCTGAAGGTTCACGGGAAAACTAGAGAACATTCTGGAATGGCTGGGGATGGGGCTCCCAGGGTGGACAGAGGGTGGTGGTGAGACTGCAGGGAGGGCAGGGGCTGTCCCTGAGGCTCTAGAGGAGCTCCTGTCCACAGTTTGTGTCATGATCTGCCATGGTCATAGGATCTAGTCTGCCTGGTATCATGAAGGAACTGGAGATCACTAGCACCTACTAGATGAAAAGACTGGGGTTCAGAGAGGGGAAGCTACTCACCAAAACTCCAGCGCACAGGAGGTGAGGTAGCCTCCAACTGACCTCATCCCTTCCAGGCTGAGGGCTCTTTTCATTGCCCTTGGGCACCTCCAACTAAGGCAGTTGACCAAAGTGGTGATCTTTAAATTTTTCTAACCATTTTTTAAGTTCAGTTTGTGGCTCAGCTGACTATTTTGAAACTAGATCATGGCTTGTGAGTGTTTTCAGAACAGCAAATATGCTGGGTTTTACTCTCGTTGGCTGGTTGTTGGTCTCTTAGTAGATTCTACTACTACTCTTGATGTAGAGATCTACATGAGAACATCCAGGGAGAGTCCCATTTGGCAGAATAGCTTGAGATGTGTATGTATATGTGTGTGTGTGTGTGTGTATATATATATATGTATACACACATATATATATATGTATATATATATATACCTACTGGTCAACTTGAATATGTGTGTGTATATATATATATATGTGTGTGTGTATCTGTGTGTGTAGATAGATAGATAGATAGATATGCCTGCTGGTCAACTGATCAACTTTAACTACCCAAGCCACTCCTAGAAATAGCCTCCATCTTTGCTTTGGTTAAAAATGATCCCTACCTGCTGAGCTATCACAGAGGGTGGGTTGGCTGCCACCTGATGTCTTGTGTGAATCATACCTTCCTATTACTGCTGATGTCTACTGAGGGCTATGCCCAGCATGTGCCATGAGACTATCTAGCCCTCTCGCCCACTCTGGGAGACAGGTACTATTGTTGTCTTCATTTTGTTGATGGGGAAACTGAAGTTGAAGATTTTCAATAACTGTTCAAGGCCTCACAATTAGTAAGTGGTAATACCAGGATAGGAACCTGGAACCCTCATTCTCCTGGCTACTTCCCTTTAGCATCCAGGGACCCCACTTCCTACCCTCGCTCTAAGTGATGCCCTCCTTCCAGAACCCACACAAAGTTCTCCATCCAACTGAGACATCTCAGAATGTCAAAACTGGATGGCTCAAGTGTTCTTTCTTCAAAATAATTTTTTTTAATTCTTTTGAATTCCTCAAAAATAAAGCAAGCAGGGCTTCCGGAGTAAGATGATGGCTAAGTAACACCTTCCTTACAACTGGGCATGGTGAGTCTGGGGAGACAAGACTCCAGGCATCTCTGGCTGGTGAGATCTGCCCATAAACATCCCTTTGAGGACACAGAGAGTCAGTGAGAGACTTCTGGACCCTATGAGGAGGACAAAAGCAGTGGAGAACTGGCAAGTGGTTGTGTGTGTTCATTTGGTCTAATCCCACCAGCAGCTGTAAGTACAGCAGCAGTGAGATTGCAAACTGGAAAGGCCTTACCTGTGAGCTGTTTTGGTTTTTTTAGACTTGGCACTCAGTTGAACTGCCTTGGGAGAGCTTGTGCAGGAGTGTGGAGGGCTTTAAGCATTGTCTAGGGCCCCAGACTGAGCCACTGAGCCCGATGAAGCTAATAGTGTTCAGCTGTGGGCCATGCAGAACCATCGTGGGAGAAGTGCCCCAGCAAGCTCCACCCTCAGGGTCGCAGAGCAAGGATCATGCAGGAGCTAGTAATCTAGTGACTGAGCAGCCTAAATATGGGGACTGAGATGCCTTATAGCTTTGGCCCTTAGAGACACAGAGTGAGATGGGTTTGGCACACTGGGAAAGTGGACAGCCACTTAAGGAGTAATCCAAGTGACAAGTGCTTTCCTGGGAAAGCTTCTGCTTATCCAAGTTTAGAAGTTTAAAGTGCCTTTTAAGAGGGCTGAGGAGAGATTTAGGCTCTCCACCCTGCTGAGTTTGAGATATCAGCAGAGGTCTCCAGGCATATCAGCATTGTAATTAACATCTTTTACATCTCATACCCCAGAAGATCACCTGTTGCCCAGACAAAATTCAACAAGATTATATATATATATATTTGTAAAGTTTTTGGGGGGGTGCTTTTTGGGGGGGTGTTTTTATTTGTTGTTGTTGTCATTTTGTTTTTAATTTTAACATTTTCCCTATAGATTTTTCTTTTCTTTTTTTCCTTTCTTTTCTTTCTTCATTTTTCTAGTTTAAATATAATTTCCCATTGTTTCCTTTTTCAACAATTAGAACTTCATTTTTGCTAGTGTTTCTACCCTATTATTTGGTTTCTCCCCCAATTTTAACCTGTAAAGTTTTCTGTTTGCTTGTTTTGGTTTTATTTATAGTATTTTTGTCTTTCCTCTCTACTTGGTGGAGGTGGGGTACTGTGTCTGAACAGGCTAGCAAAGAGCTGCTGACCTCAAGGGAACCACCCAACCTGGCACCCCCAGGGGCTGGGTTTTTTTTAAGGTTGGGTCAAAGTACCCTACTGTACACTTATATTGCTCTGTCTCCCTCTTTCTGTGCCCCTCTTCTTTTTTGTCAATATTTCCTTTTACCCACCCCCCTCTCCTTTCACTTTTTTCTTTGCTTTCTTCCTTTTTTTTTTCTTTCTTTTTTTCCTTCTTGTTCTTCAACCTTCTCATCCTTCCGGTCCTGTACCAAAAGGACTCATCAAAACCCTAGTCCAGAGGCATGGCAACTTAAAGAGCAAGAGGAAGTGAAAGAAAAATTAGGGCAAAGAAACAGATAAAATAAATCACTCATGAGGAAGAATCAGCAGAAAACTCCTGGCAACATGAAAAACCAGTCCAGAACAACCGCCCCCCGCCCCAAGGGACCGTGAGGTAGCTACTGGAGAGGATTCCACCTATAAAGAAATGCTAGAAATGACAGAAAGGGAATTTAGAATACAGATGATGAAAACAATAAAGGAAAAGATGGAAACAATGAAGGAAACTGCTGATAAAGTGGAAAATAACCAAAATGAAATTAAAAAAAAAAAAAACAGAATCAAATAAGAGATGAACAACATGAAGAATACAGAAAGGATATAGCAGAGCTGAAGGAAATGAAGCAGTCAATTAGGGAACTTAAAGATGCAATAGAAAGTATCAACAACAGATTAGACCATGCAGAAGAAAGAATCTCAGAGGTAGAGGACAAAGCTCTTGAGATAACTCAGATAGTTAAAGAGGCAAAAAAGAAGAGAGAGAAAGCAGAACATTCACTGACAGAATTATGGGACTTTATGAAGTGTTCAAACATATGAGTTATAGGTATCCCAGAAGGGGAAGAAGAATGCCCCAGGGGAATGGAAGCCATACAAGAGAATATTATAAATGATAATTTCCCAATTATCACCAAAGATTCTGACACACTCCTTCCAGAGGGATATCGGACCCCAGATCACCTTAACCAAGCTTCTCCAAGACACATTGTGATGAACCTGTCCAAACGCAAGATAAAAGATAAGATTCTTCAAGCTGCCAGGAGTAAGTGCCAGTTGAACTACAGGGGCAAATCCATCAGGGTGACTGCAAACTTCTCTAATGAAACTTTCAAGCCAGAAGACAATGGTCATCTACCTTTAATCTACTTAAACAGAACAATTTCCAGCCCAGAATTTTGTACCCTGCTAAGCTAAGCTTTAAAATTCATAGAGAAATCAAATCATTTACTGATATACAAACATTGAGGAAATTCTCCACAACAAGACCAGCTCTACAGGAAATACTTCAACCTGCTCTATACACTGACCATCAAAATGGATCAACAGCAAAGTAACAACTCAGCAATTAAAGGACAGAACCTAACTCCACACTGATGCAAAAGATAAAACTAAGTAATGGACTCTCACAAAACAAGATGAATAGAATACTACCATACTTATCAATTATCTCAATAAATATTAATGGCTTGAATTCTCCACTGAAGAGACATATATTGGCTGACTGGATTTAAAAACACAAGCCATCCATTTACTGTCTGCAAGAAACATACCTAGCTTCAAAGGACAAATTAAAACTCAGACTTAAGGGTTTGAAGACAATTTTTCAGGCAAACGAAATTCAGAAGAAAAGAGGAGTTGCAATCTTATTTTCAGATACATGTGGATTTAAAGCAGCTAAAGTCAAAAAAGACAAAGATCGTCATTTTATATTGGTCAAGGGAAAAATACAACAAGAAGACGTTTCAATTCTAAATATTTATGCACCCAATTCAAATGCTCCCAGATTCTTGAAACAGACCTTACGCAGTCTGAGCAATATGGTATTCTATAACACCATAATAACAGGGGACTTTAACACTCCTCTTACAGAGCTGGACAGATCCTCTGAAAAGAAATTAAACCAAGACATAAGGGACTTAAACGAGACCCTAGAGCAACTGTGTTTGATAGACGCATATAGAATACTCCATCTCAAAGATAAAGAATATACATTCTTCTCATCACCCCATGGAACATTCTCCAAAATTGATCATATCCTAGGACATAAGACAAACCTCAACAGAATCAAAAGAATTGAAATTGTACCTTGTGTCTTCTCAGACCACAAGGCACTAAAGGTGGAACTCAACTCCAACAAAAATATTCAACCCCACACAAAGGCCTGGAAATTAAACAACCTTCTGTTGAATGACAGTTGGGTGCAGGAAGAAATAAAAGAGGAAATCATTAACTGCTTTGAGCATAACAATGAAGACACCTCTGGGATACTGCAAAAAGCAGTTTTGACAGGAAAATGTATCACTTTAGATGTCTACATTTGAAAAACATACAGAGAGCATATCAACAAACTCACAAGCCATCTTATGAAATTGGAAAAAGAAGAAAAATCTAAGCTTAAATCCAGTAGAAAAAAAAATATCCAAAATTAAGTCAGAGATCAATGAAATTGAAAAGAAAAGAATCATTCAGAAAATTAATGAAATAGGAGTTGATTTTTTGAAAAAATACATAAAATAGATAAACCTTTGGCCAGACTAACTAAAGATAGTAACCCCAATCAGAAATCATAAAGGGGAAATAACAACTGATACCATGGAGATACAAGCACTCATCTCTGAATACTACCAGAAACTCTATGCAAATAGAAACCTATACAATGGGAAAGGATATTTGCATATTTTGAATCAGACAAAAGCTTGATAACTAGGATCTATAGAGAACTCAAATTAATCCACACGAAAAAAGCCAACAATCCCATATATCAATGGGCAAGAGACATGAATAGAACTTTCTCTAAAGACAGACGAATGACTAACAAACTTATGAAAAAATGCTCATCATCCCTATTTATTAGAGAAATGCAAATTAAAACCACCCTGAGATATCATGTAACCCCAGCGAGAATGGCCCAAATCACAAAATCTCAAAACTGCAGATGCTGGCGTGGATGTGGAGAGAAGGGAACACTTTTACACTGCTGGTGGGACTGCAAACTAATACATCCTTTTAGGAAGAAAGTATGGAGAACCCTCAAAGAACTCAAGCTAGACCTCCCATTTGATCCTGCAATCCCATTACTGGCCATCTATCCAGAAGGAAAAAAATCCTTTTATCATAAGGACACTTGTATTAGACTGTTCATCGCAGCTCAATTTATAATCGCCAAAATGTGGAAACAGCCTAAGTACCCACTAACCCAGGAATGGATTAACAAGCTATGGTGTATGTACACCATGGAATACTATTCAGTCATTAAAAAAAAAAAAAATGGAGACTTTACAGCCTTTGTATTAGCCTAGATGGAAGTGGAACACATTATTCTTAGTAAAACATCCCAAGAATGAAGAAGCATGAATCCTTTGTACTCAATTTTGATATGAGGACAATTAATGACAATTAAGGACACGGTGGGGGTGGGGAAAGGGGAAAGCAAAGAGAGAAAGAAGGAGAGAGGAGTGGGGAAAGAAAGAGCAGAGAGAGGGAAGGAGGGAGGGGGAGGGGGACTCTCTGTGTGCTACACCTTTTGGGGGCAAGACACAATTGTAAGATGGACTGTACCTAACAAATGCAATCAGTGTAACCTGCTTTCTTGTACCCTCAATGAATCCCCAATAATAATAAAAATAAATAAATAAATAAAAACAAAAATAAATAAATAAATAAAAAATAAAGCAAGCAGAGGTCCAGAGAGGCAAAGTGACTTGCCCAAGGTCACACAGCGAGGGCAGGCTTTCCCAAAATGCTCTCTCTTTCTCATCCACATTTGGTGCTGGGTACCTTCCAGGCTCAGGTCGCAGATCCCTCCCTGCCAGTCCCACTTCAGCCTCTCCTCCCTGCCCGCGTGGGCTCTTGCTTCCTTGCACACTTCCACACTTCCCTCCTGCCTCCGCTTTGCTCAACTCAGACCCATATCTCACAGGTGTAGTTGTTTCTTCTCAGGGGACAGAGGAGTATCAGCAAACCTCCACCATAGGCCTGGATGGTCAGGACTTGTCACTTGTCACTGGTCCTGAATCCCAGCTACCTGCACATCCTTTCCACATGTCTTTGCACAAAATAAGCCATAAGCCAAACCTGCCCTCCCCAGTAAAAAGCTCCCCTTCCCCCCTCTCCTCACATCTGCTGGGCCCCGAGCTCCAGCATCATCCAGCCCTTCTCCAACCCTTTCTCAGATTCTGCCCTCCTGGCCTGACCCTACTGCTGAGGAAGAACAGCCAGAGTGGCTGCTAGAGGCCCCACAGCCAGCCCTGGCTGCCTCTTCCTGGGGATCCAACATTCCAGCTAAATGGATGTGACTCCAAAGGAGATGCTGGCTGGAGGGAGGTAGGGCCTAGAGGGCAGGGAGGCCCCAGAGACTTCTGCCCATCAGACTGCATTGCATTTCTCACCAGAGAACACTAACCCCAACTCTTGTCCCCTTGGGAGATTATTTCTGCCCCCTGAGGCCAGCTTCTTTCCCTGGGACCATATGTAAGGAAAGGAACCAAGAGTCATGAATTCACCCATTTAAGAAATATTTGTCAAACACTATCTTAGTGCCTTGTGCTACTATAACAAAACACCAAGGTGTGGGTAATTTATAAACAATAGACATTTATTTCTTACAGTCCTGGCTGCAGGGAAGTTAAGATCAAGGCACAGGAAAGTTCAGTGTCTGGTGAGGGCTATTCTCTGCTTCCAAGATGATGCCTTATTGCTGCGTCCTCCAAGGGGACAGACACTGTGTCCTCACCTGGTGAAGGGACAGAAGGAGCAAACTCTGACCTCAAGCCCTTTTATAAGGCACTAACCCTTTCCTGACCACCCCTTATCACCACCACCACTACCTACCCAGCCCCCAGTCATCTCTCAAACAGTCTAGGGCTGCTGGGCCCCACACACCTGCAGTGAGCTGCAAGTGAGCCTTGAGCACTTGAAATGTGGCCACTGGAGTGAGAAATACACATTGGATTTCAAAGTCTTAAAGCAAAAGAAAAGAATGTAAACTATTTTAACAATAATTTTATATTGTTGACATGGTAACAAATATTGGGTTAATAAAACACATTGTTAAAATTAATTTCCCCTTCATATTCACATTTTTAATGAAATATATGGCCCATATCAAATCTGGGTTGGACGACACTGCCCCAGGGATTGCTCCTGAGCTGGTCTCCTAGCTTCCACTCGCTGTACCTGCAGTCTGTTCTCCCCAGACTGCCACAGTAACCCTTCAGGGTATAAATGGAGTCATCCGGTCCCACCCATCAAACTCACCCCATGGCATCTTTGCACCTTCAGGACAAAGTCCAAAGTCCTCCCAATGGTCCATAAGCCCCTTACCTGCTTCCTGTCACCTATAGGCCACCACCTCCCCCAACACCCCATCTCAATTACTCTGCCACAGGGACACTGGCTTCTATGCTATTTGTGGGCAGGTCAGGAAGGAGCTCACATCCGAGCATTGGTCTCTCTGTGCCAGGATCTCAGGGCCTTCAGATATCTGCAAGCTGCACTCGTTCAGATTTCTGCTCAAATGTACACTCTGACCATCCCATCTGAACAACACCTCATCTAGCTCAGCTCAACTTCCCAACTCCAGTTTTCTGCGTATCCTTTACCTCCACCTATCAGCATGTCATGAGATACATATATATATATATATATATATATATACATATATGATTTAGAGACAAGGTCTCACTGCGTCGCCCAGCTGAGCACAGCAGCCATTCATAGGCACAAGCACAGCTCACAGCAGCCTCAAACTCCTGGCCTCAAGTGATACTCCCACCTCAGCCTCCCAGTAACTGGGACTGCAGATGTGTGCCACTGCCCCCAGCCACATGATATTTCCATTTGTTTGTCGATTCCTTTATTTCCTATTCCCTCCCCCAATAGTAAGGGAGCTCTGAGAGAATGGGCACACAGTATCTTTGTCTCTGGTACTCAAGGAACATTTTTTGAGTGAATGAATTAATGAATAGTGGGTGATCAATAAATATTTCATGAACAAATGGAGCGGGGGGTCATAAAGAGCCTAAATGAGGCCCGCAGACAGCAGGGAAGGTACACTGGAGTTGGGGTCACAGCATGAAAAGAGGAGGTGCACACTGTCAGAGCTTCTCCTGAGTATGTTTTATTGTTTCCCTCCCCTCAGGTAAGGCTGGGCTTGAGGGAGGGAATTAAAGGCGCTGCTGGGAGAAAGGTGGGCAGAGAGCTTCCTAAGGCTTGTGGATGTTCTCGTGGGTAAGCTGCAGAGCAGAGGCCAGCAGGGTCACGAATTCAACAAAGTCGATTTGCTGGTCTCTATTGGCGTCCAGACCTTCAAATATTTTGTCAATGCCACCTCTATCACTGATATTCTAAAAGAAAGAAATGGCAGAGACAATGAGCTCAGAGCCTCCAACAAGACTCTTTCTCAGGCCTCTCACCCATCAGAGCTGAGCTGAGCAGGGAGAGACAGTAATATTAACTCATTAACCAACATTGTTGGGTAATCCAGAGTGACAAAGCAGAGACAAAACTCAAGAACCATCCCGGAAGCAGCAAGGGCTGACCTGGAAGGTGCCCTGCAGCTCACCTGGCCTGGCCTTCCCCCACCCCGCACCGCTCCCCACTCTGCATGTGAGGAAACAGGCTCCAGAGAGAGGCACTGAACAGAGCCTTGAGTGCCAGAGCAAGTTACTGAAAGAGGGGGCACAAGACTTCCCAAACAAAGCAGGGGCAGAGCATCCCCAGCTCAGATGGGCCAAACCACCCCAGCCTGGTCCACCATCCTGCTTCAGGCCATGCCACTCCCCGGTGCAGCTCTGGGGGTGGGAGGAAAGGGAGGTGTCCTCTACCTTGATGGTGTTGGGGAGTTCCCTCATCATCAGCTGCTTCATCTCGCCCTTGGAGAGAGTGTCATAGTTCCCCGTCTTGATTGAGTACTGGTGGAAGATGTTGACGATGCCCTCCAAGTGCTCTTCCAGCTTAGACATCACCTGGCCTCACGTCAGCCTTCAGAGAGAGGAGAAAGCCTCTGCACCACCACCCCCAACACACCTCTCTCCTGCCCTTTCTGCTTCACAGGCTTAGAGAAAGCACAACATCTTCCACGTCTATGTGGTAGTCTCTGCTCTGTTTGATCCATGGTGGATTTTTAATTTGTGGATAGGACAACAAAAACATACAATACCACCTAAAGTCTGAAAGAATCATCCTCATTGCCCAAGTCACCTCGTCCACCCTCACTCAAGCTCTCCTGGGAGGGTTCTGTGGTGGGCCAAGCTGTATGCGCTCCTCAGACAATACTTTGGCCACATGTCCCTTACAAGTGATCCCCACCTCACCCCTGCTTAGCCATCCCCTAGCCATCCTAGGACTGCATCTACCAAGCACAGCAAGGGCTGGTCTACTCAGGTCCAAGATGCAACATCAGCCCTGAGGTGTTCAGGCAGGGGAGGGATTTAGCTACTAGCAAGACCACCTGCAGACACTGCCCTGTAGGCCAGAGGCCGAGCCAAGGAAGCGCACTTACCCCTCAGCACTCAGGAATATGGAGCTACAGCAAGGAGGAGCCGGCACCAGTGAGGTACACCGGACCCAGGAGGGTTTATAAGCCAGTCCAGGCTCCTCACTTGACCCCTGGTGAAGAGGTCTCTGATTCGTCATGAGGCAATTGCCAGACAGTGAGTGGTCTATTGCTCAAGAAAAGCTTCAAACTTGTGGCCTTGACGGAAACAGGTGTGGCTGAGGTTGCACCCACCCCCAGTCTCACCTTCCTGTTCTTCTGAAAACAAAAGCCCGTGACACACACATCACACACGCACAAACTTGCATGCACACATGCATTCAGTGGCCTGCACATGCCTCAGCTCTGAGCCAGGATCCAGCCTCCAGGTTTAGCTTCACCCTCTGCTCCCTAATAAAGAGCTGAGAATTCACATCTCACTGCATGGGTGGCGCCTGCCTAGAATGGGCAGGAGGGGAAAGCATTAGCTGAGTGTCTATTTGGGCAAAAGCAGTAAGGATAATAAAAAGAATCAAAGCAAAGACATAATTGTAGAACAGGATAGAGGAAATCAGTTAAAAACTATGGAAATCTGAATAAAGTTTGGAACTTAGTTCATAACAATATGTGAATAGCATTTAACAAATGTCATGAAAAAATGGACTACTGAAAAGGAAAAAATAATTTTCAGAAATGTACCATACTAATGCAAAGCGTTGATAATAGAGGAAGTTGTTTGTGAGTATGTGGGAACTGTCCACACTATCCTCTCAATTTTTCTATAAATCTAAGACTGTTCTAAAAGTGAGGTCTGCATTTTTAAGGGCATGCACACTGGATGTGTGCATTGTGGATAGGAGAGCAAAGAGAAAAACATACAATACCACCTAAAGTCTGAAGGAATCATCTTCATTACCCAGCATGTTAAAGACGCTGCCTTTGCACAGCACCTCCTTAATTCTGAAGGCAGTTCTGTGGGTTGGATGTTAATAGTACACCCATGTTGCCGATGAAGAAAATGAGTTAGTGAGGTTAAGCAATTTTTATTAATACATAAAAACTATATTTATTTATTTATAGGGCATATGTGATACTTTGATACATCCATGTAAGGTGTAATGATCAAATCAGGGTAACTAGAATATTCATCTATTATTTCTTTGTGTTGGGAATATTTTAAATCTTCTCTTCTTGCTATTTTGAAACATATAATAAGTTAGTATTAACTATTGTCTCTCTATTCTGCTCTTGAACACTAGAGTTTAATCATTGTATGTATCTTTGTGCCCAGTAACCGACCTCTGTTTATTCCTGCCCGTCTACCTCTTTCAGCCACTGGAAACCATCATCCTGCTCTCTACCTCCTGGAGGTCATCTTTTTAGCTCCCACATACCAGTGAGAACATGTGATGTTTGTCTTTCTGGCTGGCTCATTTCACTGAACAAAGTGGCCTCCAGCTCCACCCATGCTGCTTCAAATAACACATTTCATTCTTTAGGAAGTCAGATTATCCCTATTTGCAGATGACATGACCTTATATAGAGAAAATCCTAAGAGCTCCACCAAAAAAATCTTAGAAGTGATGAGCAAATTCAGTAAAGTTTTAGAATACAAAAGTAAAATTCAAAAACCAATAGTGTTTCTATACACCAGCAACATACTGGCAGAAGAACAAATTAAGAAAGTAATTCCTTTTACCATAGCTACAAGAAAAAAAAAACCTAAAAATAAATTTAATCAAGGAGGTAAAAGATCTCTACATGAAAAACTATAAAACACTAATAAGAAGTTATAAAAATGGAAATGCATCCCATGTACATGGATGGGAAGAATCGATATTGTGAAACAACCATGCTGCCAAAGCATCCTATAGATACAGTGCGATCCCTATGAGAACACTAATGACATTCTTCACAAAGATTGAAAAAAGAACTCTAAAATTCACATGGAACCATCAAAGACCTCAAATAGCCAAAGCAATTCCAAGGAAAAAGAACAAAGCTGGTAGCAGCACCTTGCCTGACTTCAAAATATAATATAAAGCTATAGTAATCGCAACAACATGGTACTGGCATAAAAACAGGCACATAGACCAAGGAAACAGAATAGAAAACCCAGAAATAAACCCAGGTATTCATAACCAACTGATTTTTGACAAAAGAGCCAAGAACATTCTTTGCAAAGGGATAGTCTTTCCAATAAAGAGTGCTAGGAAAACCAGACAACTGTATGTAGAAAAATGAAACTAGATCCCCACCACTTTCCCTGTTTAAGGATC
This sequence comes from Nycticebus coucang, assembly GCF_027406575.1. Taxonomy (NCBI): domain Eukaryota; kingdom Metazoa; phylum Chordata; class Mammalia; order Primates; family Lorisidae; genus Nycticebus; species Nycticebus coucang. The sequence goes on from NC_069784.1 coordinate 57,978,408, forward strand.
AACCCCAAATGGAAAACTCAAAACTATGAAACTACTAGAAGAAAACATCAGAGAAATGCTTCAAGGCATTGGTCTGGGCAAAGGCTTTTTGGGGGTAAAGTATCAAAAACACAGGCAACAAAAACACAAATAGACAAATGGGATTACATCAAGCAAAAAAGGAAACAATGATGAAGTGAAGAGACAACCTACAAAATAGGAGAAAATCCTGACAAAGGATTAATAAAATATAGAAGGAGTTCAAACAACTCAGTAGCAAATAAACACATAATCCAGATTTAAACAAGCAAATGATCTGGTCTTGAACCTGTGAGCTCAGGCAATCCACCCACCTCAGCCTCCCAGAATGCTGGGATTATGGAGATGAGCCACCATGCCCAGCCCAAGCAAATTATCTAAATAGGCATTTCTCAAAAGAAAATATACAAGTGGCCAACAAGCATATGAAAAAAAAAATGCTTAACATCACTAACCATCAGAGAAATATGAATCAAAACCCTGGTGAAATATCATCTCACCACAATTAGAATGGCTATTACCAAAAAGACCCTCCTCCCCTCCCCCCAAAAAACCAGATCCTGTTAAGGATTCAGAGAAAAGGGATGCTAGTACAAATACTGGTGAGAATATAAATTAGTACAGCCACTATGGAAGCCAGTAGAGAGGTCCTCAAAACACTAAAGTTAGATCTACCATATGATTTAGCAATCCCACTGTGGGTATATATCCAAAAGAAAGGAAAATATATCAGCCACACCTGTGGCTCAGTGAGGAGGGCGCCAGCCCCGTATACCAAGGGTGGTGGGTTCAAACCTGGCCCCGGCCAAACTGTAAGAAAAAATAGCCGGGCATGTGGCAGGTGCCTGTAGTCCCAGCTACTTGGGAGGCTGAGGCAGAAGAATCACCTAACAAGAGCTGGAGGTTGCTGTGAGCTGTGATGCCACAGCACTCTACTGAGGGCGACAAAGTCAGACTCTGTCTCTAAAAAAAAAAAAAAAAGAGGCATCTGCACACCATGTTTACATACCTGCTCATACTTTATTAAAAACACAATTTTTGGTAAATGTAGATGATCTTATATTAAAACCTAATTTTTTTTCCTAATAAAGTCACTTCTTGATTAACCTTTTTCCATCTGAAGGAAGCTCCTCTCACCCTAGTAAGCACTGCCTCTCAACCTGTGCCCACCCAGCAAGGATGCGGGGGGGACCAGGGAGTCAACACACAGCAAGTGTCAAGGACAGTTCCCTACCCACTCAACAGGAACTCCCCAGGCCTGGACTGTGCAGGAGGCCTGACGCAGGGCAGCAAGGTGGCGGATGTCACAGTGGTGCATGCAGGTCAGTGTTCCTAGACATGGTCAAGACCCACGGCAGTTGTCACACCACGAGTGAGCTCCAATGCAGACCACAGGCTTTGTTGATAATAATTATCAACATAGGCTCATCAAGTATAATAAATGTGCCACATTAACACAGGATGTTAATAATAAGGGAAGTGGGAATGGAGAACTATATGGGAATTCTATACTTTTGGCTCAGTTTTTCCATAAATGTAAAACTGTACCCCCACGTAGTCTGTTAATTAAAAGGAAAAAAAAATACTGCTGCATCTAACATCAATATGTACCCAAAGTAAACACAACAAGAAGGAAACTTTTCAAATAAATTTTGAGTCAAACTGATACAAATTCACTTTCACTACTCCCTCTGTAAAATTAAAGTTCTGGGACAATGGTGGGAAAGAGAACATTTTTAAAAATTTTAACTACAGGGAAAACTGCATGACAACAGATACCTTGGAATGGATTCTCCATGAGCAGAAGAGAAAGCCTCATGTGTGTAGTGTGTGGAAAGAGGTAGCCAGGCATAGAGAGTGTCTTGTAAATAAAGATACATTTAGCTACAACCTCCCATTTTCCCTATGTCTGGCAACCTTTGGGACACCTTGTAAGTAAAAACACACTCTAACTAAAAACACACTAATTCTAACTTTTCTAAACTCAACTAGAAATAAATAGTACTATAAAATACAAATTTTCAAGAGTATTTAACTGAATGTGGTAATATAAACATCCTGAAAAAAAGACTACTAAGATAAACTTAAAATTTCATAATGCAAATAAATCATGGTTTAAATTGATAAATCTGGATTAAAGGTACATGGAAGTTTCTAGAACTATACTTGCAACTTTTCTGTAAGTTTGTATTTATGTCAAACTAAATTATACCAAATTGAAATTATAACAGAATTCATAAAGTTGCCCACAAAAAAAGTATTCATGGCAATCAAAATGGCTCTCTTGGTCACACCCAAGTAGTGGGGAGAGCACACCAGTGTAGGCTGACACAGAGTGACTTGATGGAGCAGGGTGGCAGCCCTCCATGTCAGACTGTACCCTCCAAGTTAGCCCAGAACCTGGCTCTAGGGACAGACTCAGTTATATGAGCGCCCTTTCCTCACCCCTACACCTTCTGTAAAGCAGCCATCTCCAGGGGGCAAATGAGCTTCCAGCTATCTGAGGAGAGAGAAAGAGAGGGACAAGTCACTTTAGAGGACTCTGGCCCAGCAGTGTGGAAGAGAGCTCACTGCTGAAGCCTCTGCTGGCTCTAGCCTCTGAGCAGTCAGGACAGAGGGGGCCCGGGTTCCTCCACCAGCAAACATTTACTGGCCCTTTGTTATCTGCTGGTCACAGTCAGGGCAGGTGAGGGGGAGGCAGCCCAGTCCTCACTGAGTGTCCAGTCTGGGATGGACACTGGTAAGGAGAGGGCAGCAGTGCTGAGGAAGCAGCAGAGTTGTGGGTTCCCAGCTCCTCAGCTTCAGCACATGGAGCATCAACTTCCAGATCTATGTCCTAGAGGGAACCAGGCCAAGGAGGCAGAAAGGCAGACCTCCTCCTAACTTGTTTGAGGATGAAAATCTTGTCATGGGAACAGAGGATCGATTTTCAAAAGAGATCCCAGGGTTTTCAGGAAGGGAGAGTCTGTCATCACTGCACCTCCCCTCTCCATGTCCCCGGCATGCTTCCTAAATCAGGCAGCTGTGAAGGGCTGGGCAGTAAACGGACCTGTGAAGCTGCCCACTGTGCCTTGTCCCTCTATCACTCGTGTGAGCCCAGTGAGACAATGCGCAAGTTTAAGAAAAGCAACTCTGCTGCCCACAGAGAGGCAGCAGGGGACAGAAGTTGCTTCAAGTTCATGGCAGGCTGGTCCCCGAGGTCCCGGAAAGCCGCACATGAGGCGAGCCTCCTCATGCACACCCCATGTCACACCGAAACTGAGACACCCCAAAAAGCATCCCACCCTGTGCCTTATGTCCCAGGGTTCACTGGGACTGCTGGCCAGCCAAGGCCACAGCAGAATCTGCCCTACAGTCCAGCCCCCCGACTCAGATACCCCCTTAGCAGAGCTGGTTTACTTCACACGCCTGCCAACCTGCATGTGGCCCCAAAGGTCTGTCCCTCATAACCAAGGAACAAGGACTGACGCAGCTTCAGGCGGCACTGTGGGGCCGCAGCCAAGACACACTTCACAGCCCCACGTCCCAGCCTCCAGAAGCTGTGAAAGTGGACAAAGAAGGGTCCCTCAGATGACCCCACGGTGTGGGCCCAATGGGGTGGCCTATTCTCAGATCCCTCCCCATGGTGTCTACCCAAGTGGCCAGAGGAGTCGGCAACAACCAAATGCCACCCTCTCTGCTGGCAGACTGTCAGGGGTGCTTAGCTAGTGGCGCGTCGCCACCTCAGCTGGTGAGCTCAGTGGGTCCTATTGTCCCTGAGTGGCCCAGCTAGCAGCATTAGTCATTTCCCACAGCTGTTGACTAGTTGGAACCCATTTTCCCAGGACTTGTATGCTTGTGCGGGTGCGAGAACACGGACAGCAGAATGGAACCAGCTGTCAGCTTATCTTCCTGGCAGAGTCTTAGGCAGCTGCATGATAGAGGCGGCAGCCCAGTACGTGTAGAAGCATTTTGCAGAAGCACTTGTACCCCCATAGTACAGTCCACTGGAGGGTGCCAGTGTTCCTTAGTGTAGTGTGCCTATGAAAGACACACAAGCCAGGAATGCGCGGGACTGCAGTCGGTTTGCCGTCACTATAGAATCTCCAGGCCAGCTGTACAGAGCCCAGGTCTGATTCAGCCAGGAGTGAGGTGGCAGGTGGAGTCACATGGTGGACACACTTTCCTATGCAGAATCTGTCTGTTTTTATGTCTATAATCTAGGTAACCCACACTGAGGCTGTCACTCTCCATCTGTACCAGTGCTAATCGTTTGGACGCCCTCAGATTGGCAATGGGTCACAGGTGGACTATTCAGTTCTGGAAAGTTCCAGAATAAACGACCGGCAGACTCAGCAATGCTTCAGATCACATAAGAACAATTGGAGACTAGAAGGAAGGCTTATGGGAATGTTCCTCTCACTCAGCATGTGGGGAATTATCCTTTCCTGAAGGTTTGTCACACCAGGAAAACAGCACCAGCATTGCAGGCCCTGGGGCATCCTGGTGAGGTGCGGCAGACGGGAGGGGCTCCATCTACACTTGGGGAGAGAGAGGCAGGACAGACGGGAAGAAGAAGGGCTGGCCGGTCCACGCCCAGGGCGGAAAGCCAGCCAGAAAAGAGTACTTCCATCTAACTCAGCGCCTCACTGATCCCAGCCCTGCCACTTGCCGGGTCAGCAAACCTTGTCAAGCTGCTTAATCTCTCTGAGTCTCCTCATATGCAAAATGGAAATAGTAATCACCTCTGTCATAGCGTTGGCATGAGAAATAAATTAGATCAATCATACAATGTCTAAAGCCAAACAGCATGATCAACAAACATAATGAGCCCATAGCAGGATGGTTTTAATTCATTCTTTAATAAAAACAATCCCACAGCATTTATTATCATTTTGAAGTAACATAAGGGTAAACATAACCATATGAACAAATGTTTTAGGGTCTCCCAACATAGTATGCCAAAAAATCCTATATTACCTTCTCAACAATTTCTCACTTCAGTGATCATTTCTAGCTGGAGACACGTTGCGGGAGGCGATATTACCTCCTTTTAGCATGGTCCCACCCCTTGTTTTCTTGACTTTGTTTTGGAATGAATCTCTTCAGCATCATCTAATATGGGGGTCTATTCTGTCAGTGTCTGAACATGAGGTTGATGGGCTGCACCTCCACCTTCTGCACTTTCTGGCCCTGGCCACAGTACGCCTGGCGGAATCACACAGAGACCACACCGACCCACACACTACTTTAGAAAGCAACTTTGTTTTAACTTATTAATGAAATTATCAGCAAGGAAATTTGTTTAAAAAACTGATTTGAAGAATATATAAAAACAGTTAGGAAAAGAATGTCTACATAATATCCTTAAGACTTTTTTCTTGGAAACAGAGTCTCACTTTGTTGCCCACAGCCAAGTGCCGTGGCATCATAGTTCACAGCAACCTCAAAATCTTGGGCTCTAGTGATCATTCTGCCTCAGCCTCCCAAGTAACTGGGACTATAGGTGCCCCACACTCCCCAGCTATTTTTTAGAGACAGGGGTCTCACTGTGGCTCAGGCTGGTCTCGAACTCCTGAACTCCACCTGCCATGGCTTTCCAGAGTGCTGGGATTATAGGCATGAGCCACGTGCCCAGCCCTCTTACTTTTAACTTTTGAGTTTTTTGTTTTTTTTGTTTTTGAGACAGAGTCTCACTATGTCGCCCTCGGTAGAGTGCTCTGGCGTCACAGCTCACAGCAACCTCAAACTCTTGGGCTTAAGTGATTCTCTTGCCTCAGCCTCCCAAGTAGCTGGGACTACGGGCACGTGTCACAACTCCCAGCATTTTTTTTGTTATAGTTGTCATTGTTGTTTAGCAAGCGCAAGCCAGATTCGAACCCACCAGCCTTGGTGCATGTGGCTGGCACCATAACCACTGTGCTACAGGCACTGAGCCAATTAACTTTTGACTTTTAACAGGGTGAGACATACTCAAACAGTCTGGGTTTTAATGCATTGACCAAGCTATAACACTACAGTACCTCATCCTGCAGCTATAAGTTGTCTGCTTCTTTACCTATTGTAAATTGTTATGCAAAGATACTTTACCAACCACTTTTTCTCAAAAATGCCAGATGAGGACAAAAAATAAGAACCTGCTTTTTATCCGGACAGACCATAGCATGAAATCAAAAATATGAGCAATCTCCATTTTATCTTTTTCTGGTTTGACATGATTTATTTTCTTTCACACTGACTACAGCCAGAGCCCAGTAAGTATTGGTAGCTTCCCCTCCCCACTTTAGCCTGTTTGAATTCAGACTGAATTCCCCCAGCAAGGAGGCCAGAGATGGGCTGGGATTTGGACCCACCCAAAACAGCCCTGGGTCCCAGGCAGGATGCTGCTCAGGGAGGTCTTTCCACTGTAAGGAGCTCTTTTGCTCCACTCCAGGAGGCCATTTGCCTGACCCCAGACCCTCTTCATGCCCTTTAGGGCCTTTGTCACAACTACTAGGAACACAGCAGAGGTCAGGAGCCTTGGGTGGAGAAGCTGGAAGGAGAAGCAAGATTTCACACAGGTCATCCTTAGAGGCCCCCGGAAATCAGAGTGGCTGGATCTGCCCCTATTGGTGAGCCAAGGTCTCCTTTGTAGGCTCAGATGTTGCATGAGATTTCCTGCTGGACTATTCATTTCTTAACTTCCCACATTTGTAGCTGAGGAAACAAGAAACCAGATCACCTTGCTCTGTGGGGCACAGTTTTATATGTAAATAAGTCTCCATGCCTGCCTCTTCCTGGAAGCTTCCAAGGACTGCGCCCCTCACCTGCTCCTCTTCTCCAGACTGCCAGTGCTGGCCTGGCCACCTCCCCTGTCCAGCCATGATCAGAAGTTGATGGCCGGGCACTGATGCAGCACCCGTCACCCTGGGAACTCCACAGGGTGCTCTCCCCTTCCCCATGGCCCTCTGGGTGGACCAAAAACAGCAGACTCATTGGAATTTCAACAACAGGCGAACAGAATCAGTAATAGTGATTCTCCCCCAAGGAATCTGTTAGTAAAAACTTCAACAGTGCATTTTCAAGGGCAACTAAAGGCAATAGGGTTTGTCGTCTGTCACCACCCCCACACAACACCTTCACCCTCCCACCCCCACACACAACCTTCACCTCCCCACAACACCACCCCCACACACCACCTTCCCACACACCACCACCCCCACACAACACCTTCACACACATCACCACTCCCACACAACACCTTCACCCCCCCAACACACACCACCTTCAACCCCCACACCCCCACCCCCACACACCACCTTCACCCACACCACCACCCCCACACAATACCTTCACCCTCCCACCCCCACACACCAACTTCACCTCCCCACACCCTCACCCCCACATACCACCTTCACTCACGCCACCACGCCCACACACCACCTTCACACACACCACCATCCCCACACACCACCTTCACACACACCACCACCCCCACACAACACCTTTACACACACCACCACCGCCACACACCACCTTCACGCCCCCACACACCACCTTCACCCACACCACCACCTTCACACACATAACCTTCACCCACACCACCTTCACACACACCACCACCACGACACAACACCTTCACACACACCACTACCCCACACACCACCTTCACACACACCACCACCCCACACACCGCCTCCACCCACACCACCACCCCCACACACCACCTTCACCACTGCCAGTGTGGGTAACTAAGAGGCAGCTGGGGCGCTCTCCTATTTCATGTTTCATTATTACCTTTCTCCCATTACATCCCTTAATTGTTGAGTGAGGCCTGTGATGAGGCTTGGTGAATGCTGACACTTTTCTCATCTTTCTTTGCCTCAGCCACCATGTGTGGGCCAGGGGCTCACCTTTGGACCATGTGCCTGAGGAAATCATAGCAAGATCACTGTGGTGCCTCCCAGAACTGCACGGCCCCACTGCTGCCCGGCGGAGAGGGTGCTCCATGCTCCTGACTGTGGCAGAGGCCGTGGGGATCATGGAGACACGCTGCAGCAGAGCCGAGAGGGGCGCAGCTCAGTCCCTGGGCCTTCCTACTTGTCCAGCAGAAGCCCATCTGCATATTCTGATGACAAGATCCCCCCTGTCCCATTTTAGGTCCCAATCTTAACTTTCAGCTGGCTCCCAGCCACTTTCACCAGTACATGGGTCAATACAAAAGTTTTGGGACCGATTGTGTTATGCGCCATTGTTTCGTGTCCAAGACACACAGCTGACAGTGCCATTGGGATTCACTTATGCAGGTTCCCACTTGCTCGGCTTGTCGGTGTCCCTGCGAGGGTCTCATTTGTTTCTGACCATGCAGATTTTATGTTTCTTGATTTTTGTGTATCTCATAACTTTCATAATGACCCATGTGTGTTAGCAGATAATAAAACTGGCTGGTATTGGTGAATGAGGGTTTGAACTACTAACTTTTCCTGTTCACTTGCATTTTAATATAACTAAAATTTACCACAAACAAAAAGCCCAGTGATCTAAAGTGTGTGATCCTCAGGATTGGAAGCCAGCTAATCGAAGTGACATTTGGTTAATAGTGGGAGAGGGATTTGCTCCTAAAATCCTGAAACATTGCCCACCTCCTCTTCTCCTCTTGAGTATGAAGAACACCTCTCCACCCTAAAGTTGGATTCCTGTCTTGGGCCTGTGCTCCTGGGGTCTCAGACACAGTAAATTATCCCAGAGAGCGTCAAAGGGTCCCTGCTCTGTGTGTGCAGTGGCTCTGGGCCTTGTGCACTACAGGGGGACCCTGAGCAGCCTTTATCTCCCAGGGCACAGTGAACCCCGGCTTTACAGAGCAGGGACCTATGAAGGGGTGTGGACTGCAGTGTTGGAACTGATTTAGCCCTTGGCAACCATGTCCCCACAAACAGTCTACCCACCCACCCAAAACAACAACAGGAATTCCCCACAGTAACATTAGTAAAAACAGTAGTGGACATTATGAGACTCCGCTGGAAGGCATGGAAGAATGTTCCTATATGCACACACTCAAATGATACATTGAATTCAATTCCGTTTTGGAGATACAGACAACAGACAAGTTAAGGACCCCAGTTTAGTGATTCTAGTGACAGCCCTCTGTCCTATTCCCCATCACTAACACCATTGCTCCAGCACCCAATGTGAACAACAGAAAATCCCCCAAGCCACAGCACGGAAACCCAGTTTTGGGATTAAGCTCTGGTCAAAGGTGCCCATTCATCCCCTGGCCTTCCCATTGTACCAGCCCTTGAAAAAAGCATGGATGTAATGACTGGGACCTTGTTCTAGATAATTCACTGATTATAAGAGCACAGAGTCCCACAGGGCAGCATTTGAGTAACCTATTCTTTGACTTGAGTTTTATGAATGTTGTGCCCTATCTGTCCATTCCTTTGTTATCTAATCAAGTTGGGAGATTGGGAGTGGGAGAGAAGAAAAGCTTCCAAAATCCGAAGTGTTGGTGTGGAACCAAGAGGCTACCCTGGCTTTGCTTAATGTAGGACTCTAAGTGGGCATTGTGCATCTCGTCATAACACACAGAGCCAGCTTGTCCCTCTCTCTCTCTCTCACACACACACACACACATATGCCTATGTAGTTATCACCCTAATTTCTAAAAAGCCGCATCTAAGACATTTAGCTGAAAACTAAAATTTAGATTAGAGAACAGTGTCTGTTTTCTTTATATCACCTTGTTCCCAAATCATCTGTTTAGGAAGTAGTAGTAAAATCACTAGCTATAGCATCATGGACTTTTTAGAATCCTTAAGGTCTAGAACCAATGACTCAGGACTGTAAAGCTGAAAGAGACAGTCTGGGGAGAGTGGAGCCCACACCAAGGGTGAAGAAGGGAAGGCTTATGAGAGGTGCGGGTGGGGACACTGGAGGTTTCATTTCTTCTTTCTGGTTTTTTGACCCTCCCTTCTCCCCCAGGAACCGAATCCCACAAGAGAAAGGCAAGAGCCCAAGAGAGACCTGAGGTATCAGTCACTTTATTATTCTGCAGACACACGTCCCAGGCCCAGCCCGGCCCGCCTGCTCTGCTACTCTTTGTGGCTGTCTTCATGGGCTGCCACGCCCACCTTTACCATCAGGACCAGGAATTCCTGGAAGTTGATTGCACCATCGCTGTTGATATCCAACTCTTTGAACAAGGTATTTGCATCCTTTTTCTGTCAAGGTTGAGGAGAAAGAAGCCAGAGGGTAAAGATCTCAGACAGAGCCAAAGCAGGGCCACCTGCAGTGGGCAGCTTGGAGGGCCCTTGATGACAAGAATATGACCACACCCAGCACCCCTCACCTTCATGTACTGAGGACACTCAGTTTCCAGCAAACTCTTCAGGTCTTCCCCGTAGATGGCATGATAATTCCCCCTCCGCAGGGAGTATGTGTGGTATACATCAATGATTGAGTTTAAGGCACACTCCAGATCGGTCGGCATGATGCCCAAGGTATTGCCCCACCTGAAAGAAGGAAGCACATGGGAATCCTGTGACAGGGCTGCCACATCTGCCCAGGGCAGAGTAAGGTCCAAGGGGAGTCTCAGAGGGCTACTGTCCCAGTAATGGCTTTGTCCTGGCCTGTGCCATCCAAACAGCCCAACCCAGCAGACAGTTATGGCTTTGATGGGAAGGGTGGGAGGATGATAGGGAAACGGGTGAGAACAGTGGAATACACACACACACACACACACACACACAGTGCCTGCCAACTCTTCCGCACCCTCAGTCTCTCCCTGAGAAAGGCCCAGCTTAGGAAACAAATGTGCTCTCACTCCCTAGGAAATGCTAGAGAAACCCTCTCCTCTCTTATTCCTGTCTCCCACGTTCCCCAGGAGCTGGGAGTTTTGCTCTGCACCTCCCTGAGCTATCTCTCTCCTCTCCAGAGAAGGCTGCTTCCCTTCCTCATGCTCCCCAAAGGAAGCCCAAAAGTATAGGGCAGACCTGGCCAGTCCCACTTACCAGGTCTTCTGAAAGACAGTTGACAAAAGATATGCAGGGTGGAGTGTCAGCTCCCTTTTATAGCGGGTAGGCTTGGCCAGCTGCCCACAGCCTTGGGCCATTCAGAGATGGCTACTCCTCCCTTCCAGAGTTGCTACCGCCTCTGGTTTCTCAACCAGGTAAATGTGGCAATCACAGCCTGGCACGGAGTGAAAATTTCTGATATATGGGGAGGTTGGTTAACAGTGGAAAGAGGAAGACATTTGCTGGATAGCAGTGCCCAGCAGGAGAGATAGGAGGAACACTCCCGTGGGGTCTATACACAACAATGGAATATTATTCAGCCTTGAAAAGGCAAAGAAATTCTGGGAGATGCTACAACATGGATGAACATTTGGGACACTATCCTGTTAAATTAGCCAATCACAAAAAGACAAATACTGTGTGATTCCACTTACATGAGGTTTTCGAGTAAGAACTTCATAGAAACAGAAAGTAGAGTGGTGGCTGCCAGGGGTGGGGGGACAGTGGGGCATGGCTGTTCATGCCGGTAGAGTTTCAGTGTTGGAAGGTAAAGGGAGCTCCGGAGGCAGGTCGCACAACAACAGGAGTGTACTTAACACCACGAAGCTGGGTTTATGCATGTTTTACTGCAATTTTAAAATACTCTTAGATGTTTTCACATTCAAAGAACCTACTTCATAATGTTGTTATGAGGGTTAATAAGAGAAGCAAAATGTCAAGACTTTGGATGTAGTTTTCCAATATGTATTATATTTTAATTAAAGGTTTACACAAAAATACGTATGCTGTGCTGGCAGTGGTGCCCAGGCAAGACAGCAAGGTGCAGAATGTGAGCCATGGCCCTGCTGGCCTGTGCCCTGCAGTCAAGACCATGGGCCTGCCTGGAGCCAGCACAGTGCCCAGCACATACACGACAAGAAGTCATCAGAACAAATGAGGGCAAAGTGACAGTTAGTGTTCGTGGCACACTTACTACATGCCAGGAACTGTGCTGAGTGCTTGACTTTTATCAGGTCACTGAGTTCTCACAGAGACCCCAGGAGGTTTGCATGCTGATAATTCTCATCTTACTCTGGAGGGAACTGAGGCCACAGTACTCAGTGCATCATATGACTGAGGTGACTTGTGAAGTGGTGTGACAGCATACACTTCTTGTCTCTGCCTGAAATGCCTCCCGGCCCCATAATGCCCTCTTTGTTCTCCCTGGTCCAGCTCAGGCACCACCTGAGCCAAGTCCATCCCTGACCCCCTGCCCCACCCAGCAGCAACACCCACCTCTCCTCGGCCACCCAGATCAGTGTCCACCTCTGTATCTGCCCTGCCATTTTAACATTTATTGTTTACCACCTGTCTTTTATTTAGGAAGTGGAGCCCCTTTAGAAAAGAAATCACGTGGGGTGGCACCTGTGGCTCAGTCAGTAAGGTGCTGGCCCCATATACTGAGGGTGGTGGGTTCAAACCCCCCCAGCCAAACTGCAACCAAAAAAATAGCTGGGCGTTGTGGCGGGCACCTGTAGTCCCAGCTACTTGGGAGGCTGAGGCAAGAGAATCGCTTAAGCCCAAGAGTTGGAGGTTGCTGTGAGCTGTGTGAAGCCACGGCACTCTACCAAGGGCCATAAAGTGAGACTCTGTTCTACAAAAAAAAAAAAGAAAGAAAGAAAAGAAATCACGTGGACTTTCACACCCCTAGGACCAGAAACTTACCAAGTGGCAAACTGATACTTACTTATTGAGGGGATAAAGGAATACAAAATGGAACTTGGGGCCTTCCCCTAATCTGACACAGAAATTCTTTTTATCACACTCAGCCACCTTAAATCCTTTTTAGAAGAAGGCAGAGTAATCAAATTAACCAAATGCAGTCTCACTTCCTTGATATGAGGTGAATCAACCTCTAACAGGAAATAGGGATGCTTCTGACATACAAGCACAATGCGACAAGCTTTCAACCAGTCAGCTCACACCTCCTATACCCCAGGCACTGTCCTGTGTGATCTGGCAGGGCAGCGCCTTCCCCCACAGCAGCATCAGACTTAGTGTGTTTATACCCACAGATCCCATTGATATGCCCAGCAACCTTGCGAACTGGGCATTACAGTTACCTCGATTTGACAGATAGGGAAACTGAGGTGTGGGATGTTGCTTAAGGTCCTGCCCAGGCCATGGAAAGAGACTAAAGGCAGCAGTGAGCAACGACTTCACCCTGCATGGTGTCAGGCTGACCAGTGAGGGTGAGAAGCACTCCTCCTGGCCAGGAAGTCTGGGGACCCCTCGGGAGAACAAGAGCCAGCTGAGCTGGCCTCCAGAGGATGAGTGTCAGGAATTGGGGAAGTGTGATGAGGGAACAGCAGAGTCTGTCCTCAGCTTGAGGGATGTGGGGCAACCTACAGGGAGCGGAACCAGGTCATGTTTACAGGAAAGGGCTCAGTCCCCAGGTATGTGTCCCAACAGCCCTGTGGCTGAGGAAATGAGGGCAGAGCAGTACGAGCTGGTGGAGAAACACCCAGAAAGGGACAGGCAGGAGGTCAGGAAAGCCCAGGTGGGGACCCTTTCTTAGTTTTCAAAGCCTGGGCAACCTGACACTCAGTGAGATAGGTGGGGAGGTTTCTCCCTCAGCCTCTAGGAAGGGAGGTCAAGTAACCCAGGTGACTTGTCTCCGAGCCTCTAGATACTTGGGGACCCGGCAGGCTGGAGCACAGATCTAGATGGTCCCCGACCCTCCATTTCTTCCTCAATACTTTCCGAGTGTTTCCCCCGTGCTGACAGGTGCAGGGACGCTGAGATCCTGCCGTGGCAGAGGCTGCACAGCAAACCTGGCCTGCAGTATGGCAGAATGTGCCCATCTGCAGAGGAGGGTCAGAGGGAAACAGGGACAGAAGTCTCCCGGGGGAGGGGAGGGCCCAGCTGACTCCACAAAGCTAGTGTGGGGACTAGTGGGTATGGCAGGGCCAGCACAGAGCAGCAGAGACTGACCCCTAGGGTAGAGCTGCGTGTCCCATACACAGACCCCGGCAGGGAGGAAACCAGACTAGGTTCCTAAATGGCCCTCCAGTCACACACAGCACAGGTGTGCAACATGACAATCTCCCATCATCAGTTTAAATGTGCCAATAAGCTGAGGACACAGGTCCCAGACCGATCCTCAGAAAAGTCTGCCCAGCAAGGTGGGTTCTGGCAGTGCCTGCAGGCAGAGGAGCCCCTTCCAAGGGATGTTCATCAGCTACCTGGGCTCCCAGGGGGAGGGAGAGGGGCTAGAGGGCAGGGACCAGAGGATCCCTGGGTCACAGACAACCCTGTGCAACTCCCATGCGCATCACCACCATGTGTGAGGTAACACCAGACAAAACTCCTCTCCCAAGGAAGTCATCCTTCCTGGGTCACCTGTCACCCAGGCTCCTCATTGCTCTTCCCATGACCAGTGTCTGCAGCTCTGCCAAGCTGGAGTGCCGGCTTTGCCCTGTCTCGGTCTCTGACTCAGCTGGCACAAAGCCAGTGCACACCCTCCCTGGCAGACCCCCACCTGCCTGGCTCCACCATCCTCATACCAGGCACAGGTGTCATGTTCCCCCAGTCACCACCCCCAAAACCCCAACACCATTTTGGACTGCCCCTTCACTCAGCCTGCCACCTCTCTGTGCTGCCTGTCCTCCCTCCTGTCCCTGTGTGAGCCACTCCCTGTCCTCACAGCTCTTGCCCTGTTATGCAGGAGCCTCCTGGTGGCTCTGGCATGTCCTCTGTGGCCCACCTAGTCTCTGAAAGCCCAGCGCTGACCCCATGGCACAATGTGTTTGGCACAAAGTGTCTGTGACAGTACCCAGTCTGGTCCTGACCTGCCCATTCAAACTGACTTCCTACTATTCTTCCCAGGACCACTAATTTCCAAGAAAAGTTTCTGTTGCTCCTGGATGGACCGCATACATTCACTGTTGTTCCTTCTGCTTACGATGAGCCTCTTCCCAGGCCCAGGCCCAGGCCCACTTCTGTCCTTGGGGCTCACACCCACCAGGTATGTAGAATAAGGAGTGACCAGTGGCCTGGCTTCCTATCTCCCCAGGAGAAACTCTTCCCTCTCAGGCTGAAAGCTGAGGGCAGGGCCTATCTCTTCTCCCCAGGCAGGGGCTCCCTGGAAGCAGGGGCTGTGTCTCCCCCATCAGACAGAGTGGCCCCTGGAGGCAGGGAACAGAGATGTTCCCCAGGCTAGAGACCAAGCCTCCTATTTCTGAACCTGTAGGGTATGCCCACACCCATGCCCAAAAATATTTATGAAATTGCTTTATTCTCTCCAACATAGCTGTTCTTTCTTTCTTTCTTTTCTTTTTTTTTTGAGACAGACTCTCACTTTGTCATCCTTGGTAGAGTGCCATGGCATCATAGCTAATAGCAACCTCCAACTCTTCTTTTTTCTTTTTGTTGTTTTTTGTTTTGTTTTGTTTTTTTGCAGTTTTTGGCCTGGGCTGGGTTTGAACCCACCACCTCCGGCATATGGGGCCAGTGCCCTACTCCTTTGAGCCACAACTCTTGGTCTTAAGCCATTCTCTTGCCTCAGCCTCCCAAGTAGCTGAGAGTACAGGCACCCTCCACAACACCCGGCTATTTTTTAGAGATGGGGGTCTCTCGCTGTGACTCAGGCTGGTCTCAAACCTGGGAGCTCGGGCAATCCACCAGCCTTGGCCTCCCAGAGTGCTAGGAATACAGGCATGAGCCACTGCGCCCGACCCCTGTAGGAAGTATTTCATAGGCTTGTTTTAGCATTATTAAAGATTTATTTATTTATTTATTTATCACCCTCAGTAGAGTGCTATAGTGTCACAGCTCACAGCAACCTCAAATTCTTGGGCTCAAGCGATTCTCTTGCCTCAGCCTGTCAAGTAGCTGGGACTACAGGCGCCCGCCACAATGCCCGGCTAATTTTAGAGACGGGTTCTCACTCTCGGCTGAAGCTGGTCTCAAACCGGTGAGCTCAGGCAATCCACCTGCCTCAGCCTCTCAGAGTTCTGGGAATACAGGCATGAGCCACTGCACCCAGCCCCACATAGCTATTCTTTCCCCAGACACGCACACACGTGCACACCCAAGAAGGACACACACACAGCAGGTCACGCCCCCTCCTGGGTCAGGCTCCTGTAGGCAGGAGGCTGCCTTCCCTCTAGTAGAGGCTGTGCCGGGCACAGTGGTGGGCGCACAGCTGCCGGCGGTACTGCAGGTGGTAGTCCTGGACCAGCTTGCCCAGGATGTAGAGGAACTCATCAAAGCAGATCTGATTGTCCTTGTTCCTGTCTGCTGCCTGGAACAACTCCGTGATGTAGTGTGGCTTCTTCCGGCCCTGGGGAGTGAGCAGAGATCACCCACCTGCCAGGCACACAGCCCACCTGCCGGGCCTCCTGCTCCAATCTGCTGGCCCTGCCCGCCAAGGCCCGCAGGAAGTGCCTCACTCCACCAATCAGTGCCTGGAACACAGCACACCGCCCAGTCTCAGGAGGCAGAGGGGTGGCAGGTGCCTCAGGGCACTAAAGCTGAAACAGCGTGGGTGCGGACAAAGGCAGCCCGGGCGCTATTTCCTGCCCAACCCTTGAGGTAGCACCTACCAGCCCTGCATCCCAGACATGCCTCACACCTGTCAGTGGCTGTTCCCTCCTGTCTTCCCAACCAAGCAGAGCTCCCAAGAACAGCCCAGCAGGGGCTGAAGGCAGGGCTGGAGCTGCCCAGGGCAGAGTCTACCTGCCCTCAGCCTCTGCAGGGCCAGCACGATGCTGAACGGGGCGGGTGTCTGTAGCACTTTGCCTGTCACCCACACAGAGTGCAAAGTGAGGGAAGGGAAAAGACCAAGGCCCCAGGGCTATTCCCAATGTCGCTGCATGGCCCTGGCATTGGTGGAGGATTAGCATGGTGGAGAGAAGTGTGGGAGGGGAGACACAGGTGGGCAAACAGGTGGGTACTGGGTGTGGGGCAGCCAGTGTGGAGGCCCAGCGGGGGTCTGGGGAAAGCAGCTGTGCAGCTGAGAGCAGATGCAGGTGGCCCTCATCCCTGTGGGAAGATTTACAGCCTCTCTCCCTGGCCCACAGCCATCACCATCCCCGGGACTTCCTCTCCTCCACAAAGCTGCTGCCCCAGAGACAAGCTGGAGGCTGGCTGCCTGGGCAGACTGCCCCGTTTCCCCTTTCCCAGCCCACCCTCCCCAGGCCCTCTATCCAGACCTAGGTGTCTGTCCCCAGGATCCTGAACACAGTTTGCCCTGAAAGGACAAGGCTTCCTGGAAACAGAACTACTTTAGTCACCACTGCCACGCTCCCTCCTTGCCTAGAGCCCTCCCTCCAGTAAGCAAAGGCAAGACTATCTCCTTTGAGCTTCCCACAGTTAGGAGAAGGGTGGGGAGTGGCCAAAGGAGAGCCTTTCCCTGGATGGATTGGCCTTGAGTCAGGGGTGGGCCCAAACACCTCTGGAGTGACAGTCCAGAAACCTCATGGCATGGGCCACAGGGCAAGGGGCAGAGGGCAGGTGGCAGGAGGCAGGGGGCACATGGAATCCAGCCCAGGTCTGCCAAACAACAATGACAACTACAACAAAAACATTCACAGCTGAACGTAGGGCTGAAGCTACATTTCCTTCTCCTCCCAAGGCAGGGAGGCCACTGCAGCATGAGGGCCAGCCCTGTGCTAATCAGGAGAAGGAGCCAAGCTCAAAAGGCTGACTGTTGGCACAGGGGTTAGGCCGAGGCAACCAGAGTGGCCTGTGGGCAGAGAGAGGTTTAGGGTCTATACTCAGGAGGCAAGACAGGCAGAGGAAGAAGCAAATCTGGGGTTAGAACCAAGTTCCAAGGATTAGCTGTGTTTGGCGGGGAGAAGCTCCTGGGGAGCCCTCCTCTGGCCACAAATCCTGCCCTTGAGCACTTCATCACCCCTCCTATGCCCTCAATGGAAGACCCTCAGGACACAGCTCCCTCGGCCTAGCACCCTCCTCACCCACTTCCAAGCACAGACCCACACATACCAGGCTCCCCATGAAGCGGGGCACATTGTCCACGAGCAGAGCCTTCAGCTTCTCCAGGGACAGGGTCTCCACGTCCCCTTCCCGGGCTGCATACTGGTGGTAGCAGTGGATGATTTGGAAGAGGGATTCCTCCACCTTTGTGTCTGTCATGACGGCTGGACCCCAGCCCAGGGCTGCAGGAGTGAAGTAGCTGGGGACTGTGGAGAATCTGGAAGGAGAGAGCAGCACCTCATCTGGACCAGCCCACAGTAGACAGGCGCTTCCGCCAAGAAACTTCTGCCCTCATGCTCCAGCCCACACTCCTGCACCTTGTCTCAGGCCCCTCTCTGCACTCCATCTCACCCCTCAAAACTTGGCTCAGAGTCTCTACTCTGCCAGAAGCTTTCCTGCAAAATCTCAAGGCAGAGTTCTGTCCCTTTGGATCCTCCTCCCCTCCAACCTCTCTCAGCTTAGGAGTCACCAAAGGCCAGGAACGAGGAGCAACTTAAGACTTTTTGAAGCAAGACAGTGCTTATGTTGTTTCCAACTGAAAAAAAAAATTTTTTGAAACAGTCTCAAGCTTGTACTGTAGAGTGTTGTGTTGTGGCGTCACCACTCACAGCAACCTCAAACTCTTGGGCTTAAGCGATTCTCTTGCCTCATCCTCCCAAGTAGCTGGGACTACAGGCACCCGCTACAATGCTCAGCTATTTTTTTTGTTGTTGTTGTAGTTGTCATTGTTGTTTGGCAGACCCAGACTGGATTCGAACCTTCCAGCTCCGGTGTACATGGCTGATGCCCTAGCCGCTGAGCTACGGGTGTTGTGTCCAGATCTTGAAATCCCCCACAAAGACCACCAGGGAGCCGAGTCCGATGCAAAAGCAAAAAAGCCGTTTTATTGCAAGTTCAAACTTGGGCTCCCGAGGTCTCCGCTAGAACGGATCCGAGCCAGGAGCCCTGAGCTTTGGAGCAGGGGGGTTTTATGGTCCCACACAGCGGGTGGGCGTGCACAGCTTGAAACAAAGGGGGCGTTTCTGGATTGGTCAGGTTGGGGGGGTCCCTGATTGGTGGGCAGTTGTCTCATGATTTTGGGGAATTGCCTGGGCTTGCCTGGAAAGTTAAACTTACTGAATGAAATGGTGGGGGGGAGCGAAACTTAACTCCTAAGATGGCGCTGGTCTGGTTCTTTCACAGGCACCGAGCCAACTGAAATATTTTTAAACACCTTGAAAAGGCAAAAACCCCATGGTTGTAAGCTTTTTTGTGCTGCCAACAGAACATTAAAATAATTATGCCACCCAGAACACCCAGCCCTGCTTTTGTTGGTGTCGTTTTATTTCCCAGCTGAATGTACGGACAACGCCAGCTGCCACCTGCTCACTGTGTGGCCTCTTCTAGGAGGAGACACACCATGAGCTCCATTCCTCCAGATCTAAGACCCTGAGGCCTCCCAGAGCCCCTGTTGGCCCTATCTGGTACTCCAATGCCTGTGACCCCAACTCCCCACTTCCTATGGAGACCAGAGCCCTATTTTCGTGAGTCAGGTCAGCCGTTCTCCCTGGATTCTGTGCAGGAAGGAACCACAACATCCAGCTGGACACTGGTGCAGCCCTGGTACCTGGTTTTCCCGTTTCCTCCTCATCATGGCTTTAGGAGCAAAGCATCATTGACCAATTTTTGAGGGGGGAATAAAACTCAGAGAGGCTAAGTAATTTCCCAAGATCACACAAATGATCTGCCTGGAGCCGAGTCAAACCTATGTCTTTGGGAATAGGCCTAAAGACATGTTTTTAGCTCAGGGTCTCAAACTCCTCTGGGACCACAAGTGTGCCTTTGGGACACCATCTCACTGTACACATACTCCAAAACAGGTAAACTGTCCCTCTCTGCCTTCTAGAACCTTTGTAGCCCACCCCACCCCTACAATTCCCTTGGAAGAAGCACTGACCTGCCAGAGCGGGACACTGTCTATCTGCAGATCCTGCTTGTGGTTGATCTCAGAGACTCCCCAAGACCGAGCAGGGGGCATCCATGTAAGCCAGGAACTCACCACCGAGCCTCAATCCCAGCAGCCTCAGTGCCTCTGATTATGGCACTGGGTTGTGACTGTCACAAGTTCTCCAGCAGCAAGACTGAGCCTTAACTGCATTCCTGAGATGATATCACAACACTCAGCTGAGATTAACTCAACCAGTTTTGACCCACCTCTCCAAGAAGGATCTGAAGCATCTAAGAATCACAAAAGGTGACATTATTCATCTCCCAGCCTCAGAGCTCATCCTCCAGCTCCAGGGCTTGGGTGGGGCCAGGCATCCACTTAAATACATCTTCCTGGGTGTCTCCCCCAGTAGTGAACCCTCTAACTCCACAGTCAGGAAGCATATTCACTCACTCACTCAGCAAACATCCCTGAGTGCCTGACACAGGCCAGCTCACAGTGTGGGGGCAAGTGAGAGGACAACTACACATTGTCACACTGCACTGTGGACACTAACCAAGCGGCACCCAGCAGCATGCTCCAGAGATGCAGGAAGGAGCTTCTCTTGCCTAGAATGTTGAGGTAGACCTCCTTAGGGACGTGATATGTGGGTTGTGACTTGAAGAGTTTCGAGTTGCAAGGAGGAACAGAAGAGCAGGCACCTGGCTCAGGCAAAGGCTGAGGTGTGAATGGAATGAGCGCCCAGAGGACAGAGCCCACAGGTGAATTGTGAGCAGTTAGAAGGAGCAAGGCTGGAGGAGCAGGATGAGACAGTAAGAAATGCTATGTGACAAATACAGTTGTAACGCGGTCCTGTGTATGGAAGGGAGGCGGTGTTTTAATCAGTTAGGTGATGGGTGAGAGGTGAAAGAGCAAGGGTAGGACCAGCTTTGTTCACAACAACCAGCTGCAAGATGGACGTGACCCCCTGCAGATGCCAGCTGGGCCCATTAAGTACCACCTCAGCAGAGCCTGCTCTCATCGGCCCTCTCCGCCTGCCTGCTGTGTGAGTGTCCAGCAGGTGGCGCCACAGGACAGGTCATTGAACCAGAAATCACCACAGGCTTCCCGAAAGGTTCGCAAGAAAACAAGTAGCCAGCACCTTTTCCACTTTGCTGGGTAAGCCTTCATCCACTTAACATGATTTCCTCAGCAAGCAAGTGGTTCACCAATAACTTTCACGTTTATAAACCAAAAACATGGCTTGAATTTCTAAAAAGTTAAACCATTTAGCATTGCCCAGGTAAAGCTACTGAGAATTTCACTGATTATCTTTGATCCAGCCATCATTCCCCTAGCAATTTATCCCCCAAATTTTAATTAGGCAGATGTTCAAAGTAATAATCAAGAAAATGCTCACCAATGTAATATCTGTAACCAAGAAGCAAGAGTAAAACCAAAACCTTGAAAACATCTAGTTAACAAATGTAGTACACCAGTATGATTCAGCCTTGGGCTGGATGATAACTTTTCACTCAAAGAAACCTTTTCTGACCAGTGGCTGGTGGGTGAGAGGGTCAGATGGCTCTCCTCTTCCCCCTACCTCTGTCCACTCTGGGGCAAAACAGCCCCCACACCACGCCAGCACAAGGACAGCAGCTTCCACACCTGCTCCTTCTAATTACCATCTCACTATGGACATCTCACATGCTGAGTCAGTGCGAGCCTTACCTTTAATGAGTGTGTGGCGATCACCTGCGTGTACCAGCATTCGTCTTGTCCATCCATCGCTGATTGACATTTAAATTACCTTTAGTTTACACATCTTAATGTCAGCTCTTCCTTAAGGTTGGATGTCTTCAGAATTTTGCCATGTGTTAGGTGCACCTGTGCTGGGTGCTGGGGACAAAGGATACAGAAATGAACTAAATAACATTCTTCTAGCCTGAGCAAGAACAAGACCCTGTCCCTACTTAAAAAACAGAAAAACGGGGTGGCGCCTGCGGCTCAAGGAGTAGGGCGCCGGTCCCATATGCCGAGGTGGTGGGTTCAAAACTAGCCCCGGCCAAAAACAAAACAAACAAAAAAAATGTTACACTTTTGGGCGGCGCCTGTGGCTCGAGGAGTAGGGTTGCCGGTCCCATATGCTGGAGGTGGCGGGTTCAAACCTAGCCCCGACCAAAAACCACAAAAAAAAATAGAAAAACTATTTTTTAGTTAGGCCTTATGGTGGGTGCCTAAAGTCCTAGCTATTCAGGAGGCTGAGCAAAAGCATTACTTGAACCCAGGAGTTTGAGATTGCTGTGAGCAATTGCTGTGGTCTCCAGAAGCCCAGGGTCTGGAAATAGAAAAAGACATCTAGACAAAACTTCAAGATCATGTACTTAGGAAAGAATCACAAATGTGCTAAACATGCATCCCTCACCTCATTCCCCTACCCCCAACTCACACCCCACAAACATTCCGGTCTCTGTGTCTTTCTAGTTGGGAAGAGCAGTCACCAAAAGCAAAGCCTTGTGATATCCAGAAGCCACTGCACCAAGGAGTAGATTTTCTGGTTACATGAGAGGAAAGGTTCACCCCCATTGGCCCTGAAGCCCCCTGGGGCTTTAAACAATTCAAGGATAGGAAGAGACCTCAAAAAGATAATAATCTATTTCTGGCTAAGACCGCGGTGGAGTGGGAATGAAGAGAATCAAATACTTCAAAAATTAAAGAAATGCAGCCACATTGGTATCTGAGATGATGAATCAGGTTATATTGGCTAAATGTATCAACTCAGTTGGGGGATTTATGCCAGTTCTCTATAGTGTATATCTACTTTCTACTTTACAGACCTATTTTGTCTTTAATTTTATTTTTTTTATTTTTTCTAGAAGATTTTGTTTATTTTTTAATTTGCATCACTTTTTCCTTATTCATTTTATTTCACTAATCAGCTCTAAAGGCCACTTTTAATTCTCTCTTCTATGAGGTCCTAAATGAAATTTTCTTGTTGATTTTTCTTTTTTTTTAATTAAATCATAGCTGTGTACATTGATATGATCATGGGGCATCATTCACTAGCTTCACAGATCGTTTGACACACTTTCATCACACTGGTTAACATAGCCTTCCTGGCATTCTCTCAGTTACTGTGCCAAAACACTTACATTCCACATTTACCAAGTTTCACATATACCCTTGTAAGATGCACCGCTGGTGTAATCCCACCAATCCCCTTCTCTCTACCCACCCCCCCTTCCCTCGCTTTCCCCCTTTCCCCTATTCTAGGTTGTAACTGGATTATAGCTTTCATGTGAAAACCCTAAATTGGTTTCATAGTAGGGCTGAGTACATTGGGTACTTTTTCTTCCATTCTTGAGATACTTTACTAAGAATATTTTCCAGCTCCATCCATGTAAACATGAAAGAGGTAAAGTCTCCATCTTTCTTTAAGGCTGCATAATATTCCATGGTGTACATATACCACAATTTATTAATCCATTTGTGGATCGATGGGCATTTGGGTTTTTTCCATGACTTAACAATTATGAATTGGTCTGCAATAAACATTCTGGTACAAATATCTTTGTTATGATGTGATTTTTGATCTTCTGGGTATATGCCCAGTAGAGGGATTACAGTATTGAATGGCAGATCTATTTTTAGATCTCTAAGTGTTCTCCATATCTCTTTCCAAAAGGAATGTATTAATTTTCATTCCCGCCAGCAGTGCAAAAGTGTTCCCTTTTCTCCACATCCACGCCAACATCTCTGGTCTTGGGATTTTGTGATATAGGCTAGTCTCACTGGAGTTAGATGATATCTCAAAGTAGTTTTGATTTGCATTTCTCTGATGATTAAAGATGATGAGCATTTTTTCATATGTCTGAAGGCCGCACACCTGTCTTCTTCAGAGAAGTTTCTCTTTAAATCCCTTGCCCAGCCTGCGATGGCATCCCTTGTTCTATTCTTGCTAATGCGTTTGAGTTCTCTGTGGATTCTGGTTATTAAACCTTTGTCGGAGACATAACCTGCAAATATCTTCTCCCATTCTGAGGGCTGTTTGCTTGCTTTACTTACTGTGTTCTTGGTTGTGCAGAAGCTTTTTAGTTTGATCAAGTCCCAATAGTGTATTTTTGAAGCTGCTTCAATTGCCCGGGGGGGTCCTCCTCATAAAATACTCGCCCAGTATTTTATTTCACTAATCAGCTCTAAAGGCCACTTCTACACCAATTTTCTTAAGTGTTCTGATCATGAAGGGATGCTGGATATTATCAAAAGCTTTTTCTGCATCGATTAAGAGAATCATATGGTCTTTGTTTTTTAATTTGTTTATGTGCTGGATTACATTTATAGAATGAATGCCCTTCTTCAAGGGTTTTCCCTGCACTCTCCTCTAGTATTTTTATAGTTTCATGTCTTAAGTTTAAATCTTTAATCCAGTGAGAATCTATCTTGGTTAATGGTGAAAGGTGTGGGTCCAGTTTCAGTCTTCTGCTGGTTGCCAGCCAGTTCACCCAGCACCATTTGTTAAATAGGAAATCTTTTCCCCACTGAATGTTTTTAATTGGCATGTCAAAGATTAAATAAGGGTAAGTAGCTGGATTCATCTCTTGGTTCTCTATTCTGTTCCAGACATCTACTTCTCTGTTTTTGTGCCAATACCATGCTGTTTTGACCACTATCGATATGTAGTATAGTCTGAGGTCTGGGAGCGTAATTCCTCCTGCTTTGTTTTTATTTCTGAGTAATGTCTTGGCTATTCGAGGTTTTTTCTGATTCCATATAAAACAAAGTATTGTTTTTTCAAGATCTTTAAAGCATTACAGTGGAGCTTTAATAGGGATTGCATTGAAATTCTATATTGCTTTGGGTAGTATGGACATTTTAACAATGTTGATTCTTCCCAGCCATGAGCATGGTATGTTTTTCCATTTGTTAATATTTTCAGCTATTTCTTTTCTTAGAATTTCATAGCTCTCTTTATAGAGATCTTTCATGTCCTTTGTTAGATAAATTCCCAAATATTTCATCTTCTTTGGCACTACTGTGAATGGGATAGAGTCCTTAACTGTTTTTTCAACTTGACTATTGTTGGTATAAATAAAGGCTACCAATTTATGAATGTTGATTTTGTAACCTGAGACACTGCTGTATTCCTTGATCACTTCTAAGAGTTTTGTAGTAGAGTCCCTAGTGTTTTCCAGATATACTATCATATCATCTGTGAAGAGCGAAAGTTTGATCTCTTCTGACCCTATATGGATACCCTTGATCACCTTTTCTTCCCTAATTGCAGTGGCTAAAACTTCCATTACAATGTTAAAAAGCAATGGAGACAATGGGCTGGTTCCTGATCTGAGTGGAAATGCTTCCAATTTAACTCCATTCAATATGATATTGGCTGTAGGTTTGCTGTAGATGGTCTCTATCAGTTTAAGAAATGTCCCTTCTATACTGATTCTCTCAAGTGTTCTGATCATGAAGGGATGCTGGATATTAGCAAAAGCTTTTTCTGCATTGATTGAGAGAATCATATGGTCTTTGTTTTTTAATTTGTTTATGTGCTGGATTACATTTATAGATTTACGTATATTGAACCAGCCTTGAGACCCTGGGATAAAACCGACTTGGTCCTGGTGTATAATTTGTTTGATGTATTGCTGGATTCTGTTTGTTAGGATCTTGTTGAATATTTTTGCATCTATATTCATTAGTGATATCGGCCTATAATTTTCTTTTCTTGATGGGTCTTTTCCCAGTTTGGGGATCAGGGTGATGTTTGCTTCATAGAATGTGTTGGGTAGTCTTCCTTCTTTTTCTACCTTTTGGAACAGGTTGAGTAATATAGGTACTAATTCCACTTTAAAGGTTTGGTAGAATTCTGACGTGAAACCATCTGGTCCTGGGCTTTTCTTTTTAGGGAGGTTTTGTATGGTTGATGCTATTTCCAAACTTGATATGGGCCTATTAAACATTTCCTCTTGATTCTGGCTAAGTCTTGGAAAGTGACGTGCTTCCAAGTATTGGTCAATTTCCTTCAGATTTTCATATTTCTGAGAATAAAGTTTCAACTAATATTCATTAAGGATGTTTTGAGGAGTCTGTTGTTATTTCGTCTTTGTTGTTTCTGATTGATGAGATTAGAGATTTTAGTCTTTTTTTCCTGATTAGGTTGGCCAAAGGTTTATCTATTTTACTGACCTTTTAAAAAAACCAGCTTTTTGATTTATTGATCTGTTGTATTATTCTTTTGTTTTCAATTTCATTTAATTCTGCTCTAATTTTGGTTCTTTCTTTTCTTCTACTGGGTTTGGGGTTGGAATGTTCTTCCTTTTCCAGTTGCTTGAGTTTCCCATTAAGTTGTTAACTTCCTCTCTTTCTGTTCTCTTTAGAAGGCTTGCAGTGCTATAAATTTCCCTCTCAGAACTACCTTTGCGGTGTCCCAGAGGCTCTGATAGTTTGTGTCTTCATGTGTCATTTTGTTGCAAAAATTTGGCTATTTTTCCTTAATCTCATCTCTGACCCAGCTATCATTCAGCATAAGGTTGTTTAACTTCCATGTTTATGTATGAGTATGCAGATCCTTGTTGTTACTGAGCTTAAATTTTATTCCATGGTGGTAAGAGAAGATGCAAGAAATAATTTCTATTTCTTTAGATTTACTGAAGTTAGACTTGTGATCTAAGATGTGATCGATTTTGGAGTATGTTCCGTGAGCTGATGAGAAGTGTGTGTATTCAGTTTTGTTGGGATGAAATGTTCTGTAGATTTCTGCTAAATCCAAATCTTAGATGGTTAGGTTTAAATCTAAAATTTCTTTGCTCAGCTTCTCATTGGAGGATTGATCCAACACTGGCAAAGGAGTGTTGAAATCTCCGACTATTATGGAGCTGGAGGAAATCAAGTTGCTCATGTCTGTTAGAGTTTCTCTTATAAATTGAGGTGCATTCTGGTTGAGTGCATAGATATTAATAATTGAAATCTCATCATATTGAGTATTACCCTTAACAAATATGAAGTGACCATTCTTATCCTTCCTTACTTTTGTTGGTTTAAAACCTATTGTATCTGCAAATAAAATTGCAACAACACCTGCTTTTTTCTGATTACCATTTGCCTGAAATATGAATGACCATCCTTTCACCCTGAGCCTGTATTTGTCTTTTAAGTTAAGATGTGACTCTTGTATGCAACAAATATCTGGCCTGAGTTTTTGTATCCATTCAGCTAACCTATGCCTCATTAGAGAACAGTTTAAGCCATTCACATTAATGGAGAATATTGATAAATCTGGTAAAATTTTGGGTATCAAGTTCTTCAAAAGTCCAGTAGACATTTTTAATCCTTTCACCAGTGTGGAAGTTGGAGTTTGATCAAAAGTTTCTGAGTGAGTTTACTTTTGTGTGGTAGAGGATTGGGCTGGTCGTTATGGAAGATAAGTCTGAGAATATTCTGAAGACCCGGTTTGGCTATGGCAAATTTCTTCAACATATGAATGTCATTAAAGTATTTAATTTATCCATCATAAATGAAACTTAATTTAGCTGGATATAGGATCCAGGGTTGAAAGTTATTTTGCTTTAGGAGATTAAAAGTCAATGACCACCCTCTTGTGGCTTGAAAAGTTTCAGCAGAGAGATCTGCAGTCATTCTAATATTCTTCCCTTTGTAGGTAATGGCTTTCTTGCATCTGGCTGCTTTCAGAATTTTCTCCTTCATATTAACTTTAGTGAAGTTAATTATGATATGCCTGGGGGATGTTTTATTGGGATTGAGTCATGCTAGGGTTCTGAAACTGTCTGCTTTCTGAATTTCAGAATCTCTAGGCATGTCTGGAAAATCCTCTTTCATAATTTCATGGAGAAGGGCCTCCATGCCTAGTGAGGCCACTTCATCAGATTCAGGGATTCCAATGGGGCGGATATTAGCCTTCTTCGAATTATCCCAGAGTTCTCTGGGAGAATGATACGTTTTTGCTCTCCATTTCTCTTCCTCTTTGAGAGTTTGGGAGTGTTCAAAGGCTTTGTCTTCAATGTCAGAAATCCTTTCTTCTGCTTGCTCCACTCAGTTACTGAGAGATTCTACTGTATTTTTCAGATCTTTGAGGGCTGCAAATTCTTGCTTCAGTGTGTCTAAGTCTTTGGTGGTTTTGTCTTTAAATTCGTTAAATTCTTGAGACAACTTTTGAATTTCTCCTCAAATTCCTAATTCCAACTTTTGAATTGCTGCTCGAATTTCTAATTCCAAATTTTCCTCCACTTTATTAATATTGTTTGCCCTCCAAATTATGAATTCGATTTCTGACATCTTGGCCAGTTGTTTATGAATGGGATCTTCAGTTACATCTGCCATATCTTTCCTTGGGGGGGGGGGGAGGTTGCTCTATTCTGGTTATTCATGTTACCAGAGTTTTTCCACTGATTCTGCCCCATGATTGTAAAACATGGGTTTTACACCCTTTGATTTTTCTCCTGGAGCTTTGTCAAGGACCCATACAGTGCTATGGCCTGACAAACTGGGGACCTGTTTGGTGTGGTGGGACTAAGTGGTTCTGTCTTGTTTTTAGCTGGTTTCTGTTCCACCCTAGTGAAACAGTTACTCTAGATTGAAGTCTCAGCTGTGGAGAAATACCAGCAATTAAGTCACCCCACCCACCACAGGCAACAATTGGAAAAGGAAAATCAAACCTTCCTGCAACCACACACCCATGGCACCACCTGAATAGTCCTCAGGCGATTGGCTTAGTTCAAAATGTCCAAATTAATTGTCTCAGTCAGCACATGTCTCAGGTGGGAGAGTTTAAGAGGTCTCTGGGAACTGGATCACAGGGGCCTGGTGACTACTCTGATATGGCTTGCTCCAGTGATGCGTGGAGTCAGGAGGAGCCACCCAGCAAATAGATCAGTCTGGGAAGGTTGATGCCTCCTTCCCTACCTTGCACCTCTGTCACACCCAGTCACTGATAGCCCTGCATTTGGCTCACCCAGTTGCCTGTAGTGAACAGACACTCCAGGGGGTTGCACCTGCCTGAATCACAAGGAAATCTATCTCTGTTCAGCCAGGCCACTGCGCTCTGCCTCTACCTAGCAGGAGGAAGTGAGGCCTGATGACCTCGGGTGCTTGATGAAGGCTGGGGGGTGTTCAGTCAGTTCCAGCCCCGCCCCTGATTGATGTTACTGACAGAACAGAACAGAACAACTTTGCGGGATTTTGTTTCTGTTCCTGCTAAATTCCCCTGTCAGTTCTATCCTGCTGCCTTCCTTTGTCTATAGGCTGATGATCCCCTGAAGGCCAGGTGAGTCTTAGGCTCAGTAAAGCAGTCCTCTGGGTCAGCCTTGCCCTGGGAACTTCTGGGGTCTGCGACTGCGTTTTTAGTCCCTGTGCTCCACCCAGGTCGGTACCACAGGCAAATCCTTTACTCACAGGGCCTGCGTTTCTGTCCCAGATGTGTTCGTGGTGGTTGCCGGCCTCCTCTGGTTGCCCAGGGAGACAGGGGGTGTGGCTTCAGAACATCTGGGAGTGAGCCGTATTGTTACCAAAAGACGGCTGCTGCTCTGTGCCTCAGGGAACCGGGGCTCCGGTGTGGTTCAGTCTCGGCTGACCATCCTCTTCTCACTCCCGTGCTCCAGAGTCAGCACTGACCAGCCACCGCTCAGGCACTGTCCACACCCCTTGAGAAATCACCCAAGAGTCCAGACTCCTGGGGGACAGGCCTCCAGACCTCAGAGTGAGAGTGGAGTGGAGCACTGGGAGCCCAGAGCTGCAGGCAGAGAATACACACAATTTTACACAGTTTTATGCCTGGCCATATTGTTGCCAAAAGATGGCTGCTGCTCTGTACCTCAGGGAACTGCTGCTCTTGTGTTGTTCCCTCCCAGCCTACCATCCTCTCCTCACTCCTGTGCCCCATTGTCAGCACTGACCATCTGCAGTTTAGGCACCATCCACACCCCTCAAGAAATCACCAAGAATATGGACTCCTGGGGGACAGGCATCCAGACCTCACAGTGCGAGTGGAGGGGAGTGCTGGGAGCTCTGAGTTGCAGGTAGGGAACATATACAGTTCTACACAGTTTTATCCCTGGCCGTATTGCCGCTAAAAGATGGCTGCTGCTCTGTGCCTCAGGGAACTGCTGCTCTGGTGTGGTTCCCTCTCAGCCGACCATCCTCTCCTCGCTACCATGCCCCAGAGTCAACACCGACCGGCTGTAGTTCAGGCACTGTCCACACCCCTCGAGAAATCACCCAAGAATCTGGACTCCTGGGGGACAGGCCTCCAGACCTCAGAGTGAGAGTGAGAGTGGAGGGGAGTGCTGGGAGCTCAGAGCTGCAGGTAGAGAATATATACAGTTTTATACAGTTTTATGCCTGGCAGAAGAACACTGTGGCACCCTAATAGGGGAGGTAGGCCCAGTTTTTAGAGGGTCTCTCCCATGGAGTGTAGTGGGAGGACCTTTGAGCTCTGCCCATTTGTTCATGGGGCACTCCGAGCTGTTCTCATTTGGGAGGGGACTCCCGTCCACTTGGTGATGGATTTTTTACCTTTTGTTTGTATCCTTGTGGTCGCAGCTCACCTCAGCGGGGTTGATGTGCATTCTTCAACCTTCTCTCTTGGTGCAGCTCAAATCCACCAGGTTACTTGCTAAATTTCTGTCCTTTAACTCTCCTTCTGGATGGGAGCCTCTGTGGAAAGCTGGCTTCAGTCAGCCATCTTGTCTCCACCCTCCTCTCATAGACTTTTTAACAGGCCTGTGGGTGATCTAACACCCCTGGGGGTTGATTGGACCCCTGCTTCCACCCAAATGGTGTTTCTGGCAGTGGGCATTGACACAGGTTTCTGGGAGTAGCTGACAGGCTGATAGGGCGGAGGCTCCCCACTGTTTCTTTGTGTGTGTGTGTGTGTGTGTGTGTGTGTGTGTGCTTCTAGCGGTGGGTTGCTCTACTGACACATGCCTCTGAGAGCCTCTGACAGGCCGATAGCCTGGCAACCCGGGGTCCCCAAAGTTCTGTGCCTTTGGCCTTACCTCAGAGGTCCCTAAGGGCTCTACACAAATCATAACAAATGAATTCAACAAATAGTTATATTTCCATAATAATCCACAACAAATAAATACAACAAAAATACCATCAATAGTTACAAAAATAGATGTTAAAATGGCTTACCTCCAGAGGTGGACTCACAGGTGAATTAGGGGTGATCATCAGCCAGTCTCCTGAGGGCTCTAGGTCCTCCAGGGGCCCTGGAATGTTTCCTGGTGGTGTATCCCCTCTGAGGGACCTCAGCCTGTCCCTCTCCTGGAGACTGCCTGAGGTCTGCAGAATCAGGCCAAACTTAAGAAGCAGTGGAGTAGAGGTGGGGAAAGAGTGACAGACAAAAAGGGAAAGCCTGGGAAGGGCTCAGTCAGATGCCTGCCTGGCCATGTCCCTGATGGGATAAGAACTCTATCTTAGCATACGCAGGATATATAAACCCTGTACCAGGTCACCCTGAAGTGTGATTTGCCACTAAGCTGTATGATGGAGTTGTGGAACCTCGGGTGAAGGCCCACTTGGATTCCGTATCCTCAGGGGCCATGGAATCACACGTAAAACTCAATCACTCACACATTTATTTATATGTTTATGTCAAATTGGAAAGGGAGGACAGTTTAGAGATCCACTCTATAATACCAAAGGAAAAATGAAACTAGAAGATCTGGTCGGACACCCCAACATGAGATCTGAAATCAGAAGATCTGGTTGGCACCCCAAAATAAGATCTGTTGCTGGCCTTATGGCTGTGTCCAGGCCCTGGGTGACCCAGACAGACAGACACATTTCTGGTAAGGGACAGAACCAGAACCAGATGACTCTGTTAAAGTGCCCAAATTTCAGTCAATTAATTTAGCTGATTGACGTGGTGAATGGGGTGGTCTCCCATCTGGAGCTGGGGAACATCACTCAGTGGCCATCCCCTAGATAGAGATCAGCCTGTGTACCCAGCTGCAACTGGTGGTCCCAACCTAGACCAATACCTAGGCATCTTGCTGGGGCCTCTAAATGTTATGGGCAAGAAAGGACCACACAGCTAATTTTAAAAGTGTCTGAATAGAGTCTTTATTAGCCAGCCGGCAGCTGTTTCTATAGTCTCAGAAAAACTGAGAGAGCAGCCCAGACTGGCTTGGAATCAGGGTTTTTATAGGGCTGGCTAGTGCAAGCAAGCAAGCAGTTGGTTATCATAACTGACCTTCACAGAAGCAGACTTTGTATTTGTGGTTAGCAGATAAACAAATTTTCACAATACAAGCTCAGTAAGTTCTTATCTCGTCTCCCCATTCTTCCCTCTGTCTCCCACCCCTGGTCTAAGGGAGTGGTGCAGGGCCGTGGTGGCCATCTCGAGGTCACAAATGCAGACTGTATTGGGAAGTGACCCATGAATACCTGGAGAAAAGTTTTCTTCCAGGAAGTACAATATTTATAGTTTCTGTAAACGGAATGAATCACCACAAGTAAACACGGTTTTGATTTTTATCTAAGTGATCAATTCATACACATCTACATAAGGAAATACCATACAGCCATTTTAAAAACAGGCAAGCCTACATGTGCTGACATCCAACAATCTTTAAGATAACACATGTGGTGTGCTGCCATGCAGCTACTCAATGGTTTAACAATCACTAAGATGAGTTGCCACACAGGGACTCGATGGTTTAACAATCATTAAGATAATACACATGGTGTGCCGCCATGCAGCCTCTGGACAGTTTAACAATTGCTAAGAGGACACACGTGGTGTACCACTATGCAGCCACATGATTGTTTGTGGAAAGACACCCAAGCAACTGGTAACCAGCTAACTTTGGAGAAGGGGACTGGGAGTTTGGAATGGTATGGGGGTTCATTTTCACTATAAACTTTAGACTTTTTTCTAACACCAAGGACATGTATTCTTGAATGATTGCTTTCTTTTTTAAAGAACCATAAACAAAACACAGATTTCAGACCAGGATGTAAATGTTTCCAGTCTGCACTGGACAGAGGTAGGAGGTCACAGGAGGAAGCAGAGAGAAGTGCTAATAAGCTCGCAGTTTTTATACAGGGAAACAGCCCCTTCCAGCTCCACCGAGCCAGAGCTGCTTTCAACACAGGACACTCCAAAACCAGAATCCACATGCTGTTTCGTTTTATCCAGACCCATCATGATTTTCCTTATGTCACTGCTTTTGCTGAAGAGTTTGTAGATGTGTTCTCAGTGGGTAAAAAGGCCTCTGGAGCTCAGTAGGTAGGGCGCCACCACATATAACCGAGGCTGGTGGGTTTGAACCCAGCCCAGGCCAGCTAAAGCAACAAAGACAACTGCAACAACAAAAAGAGAAGCCTTCCAACACACACCTCACAGCTTCCTTGTGGCTTTTCTTCAGCGATGTTTTTCCCTCTTCATTGTCACTGCAAATGCTAGTCCAGTGCAATCCGGGCTCCAGGTGGGGTGGCCTCCCCCTCAGAGGTCACTGGCACAGTGCAGGGTGGAGGGGACAGTGAGGTGGCAGAAGCGGATGAGAACCCTGGAAATGAATCTGTTTGGTGACATTTGGCGTTAGTTGTGGAGGGTCCATCTAGTTTGGGAACAATCATTTCCCACTGCACCCAATGTGAGGAGGTTGGGCCACCGAGGTTGATACTGGCAAGTGGGGGAAAGCAGTGGCCGCTCCAGGATTCTGACTGATGATCAGGCTGCTGTGGTCCCACCAATGGGGTCAGCGCCCCCAGGGAGCAGGCTGGGCTGCGGTTGGGGGTGTCTTCAAGTCCCCATGGTGGCACAGGGCTTCTCTGCCAGGCTGCCCTGCTGTCCTACCAGCCACGGTCTTATACCTGGAGCATGTGTTGCTGGTCTTCACTGAAAGCTTCTGAAGGGCAAGAGGAGTTTTCTCATTTGTTCATATTCTGCTCTCTCCCAAATGCCCACCATGGAGCTTTGCACAAAATCATGTCTTGGGGAAGTAGTCGTTAATCAAGAGTTGGCAGAAACTTAAAAAAGTTAAAATAATTAAGTTTTAACAATAGTGTATTAGTTAAGTAGATTTTTGCTACATATATGCATAAAATCCCTGTGATAACACAAAATATGTATTTGGTCTTGGTTCCTGACACAAATCTGCTAAAACCCATTGAGTTTCCTGGAACCTGAGGCTGATAGGATCATCTTTGCCACTCATAACAAGCCCTGGGTGTGGTGGCTCATGCCTGTAATCCCAGCAGTCTGGAAGGCTGAGGTGGGCGGATTGTCTGAGCTTGAGGGTTTGAGACCAGTCTGAGTTAGAGCAAGACCCCATCTCTAAAAATAGTCTGGCTTTGTGGTGGGTGCCTGTAGTCTCAGCTACCTGGGAGGCTGAGGCAAGAGAATCGCATGAGCCCAAGAGTTTGAGGTTGCTTTGAGCTTTGATGCCACAGCACTCTACCAAGAGTGACAAAGTAGGGCTCTGTCAAAAAAAAAAAAATGCAGAATACAAATGCCTGCATACAGTAACTAAGAAAATGCCATGAAGGCCACATTGAACAGTTGGATGAGAATATTTCAGATTGTATATGAAAACAGCACATTGTACCCCTTGATTGCACTAATGTACACAACTATGATCTAACAATAAAAATAAATAAATTTTAAAAAATAACAAGCCCTATCTTGTTATGACATAATAAATACTGAGTCTGTGTTCTTGGAAGGGGGTCCCTACATAGCTTCAGGATTAGGGGCCGATGGCCAGAGTAATCAGCTGTGCAATTAGAAGGTTGGCAGTTTCACCCTATCCTTGGGCCTCCAGAGAGGGGCTGGAGATCAAGTCCAATCACTAAAGGCCAATGACTTAGTCAACCACTCCTAAATAATAGGTTCTCCATAAAATCCTAAAGGACAGCCCCTGAAGAGCCCCCAGGGTGGTGAGCACATG
The DNA here is from genome assembly GCF_027406575.1 of Nycticebus coucang. Classification (NCBI taxonomy): domain Eukaryota; kingdom Metazoa; phylum Chordata; class Mammalia; order Primates; family Lorisidae; genus Nycticebus; species Nycticebus coucang. Next base: position 58,013,195 of record NC_069784.1, read on the forward strand.
GAGGTGTGTGAAGGACAGCTGAGGCCATGCACCTGGGTGTGGAAGGCTGCTCTGCACCTTGCCCTGCCATGTGTCTTCCCTGGCTGCTCCTGAGATGTATTCTTTAAAAGAAGTTATGAAACATCTGGAGAAGACTGTGGCTGTCGTCCACAGTGTGGACATGTGATGGGGATGGGGAATGGGTTTATGGGGTAGCGACTCCAAGCGTTCAACTTGACAAGATCCCCACTCAAGGCCACAGAACTCAGGGCACGGGGCTTGTTTTGAGCAGAGTCATGTCAGACTTTGAGTGGTGTCATAGAAGAGAGATGTCTTTAGGTAGGTGAAACTAAGAGTCTATGATGAAAAGTACCCTTAACTTGAACACTTATCTTCAATTGATTTTCAACAAGAGAGACAAGAAAGCTGGGTGCCCATAGCTCAGTGGTTATGGCTCAGGCCACACACAACAGGGCTTGTGGGTTTGAACCCGGCCTTGGCCTGCTAAACAAACAAACAAACAAAAAAAGAGATAAGTCTATTCAACTAAGAAAGAATAGTCTTTTCAACAAAATGTTGCTGCAGGAACAATTGGATAGCCACATGCAAAAGAACCAAGTGAGACCTCCCGGGCCCTGCCCACAGCCCATCCTTCACACACTGCAGATACTCTGGGGTCTTTTTTTTTTTTTTTTTTTTTTTTGGAGACAAAGTCTTAAGGTGTCACCCTCTACCTTTGTCTCGAACTTTTGAGCTCAAGCAGTTCACCTGCCTCAGCCTCCCAGAGTGCTAGGATTACAGGGGTGATCCACTGTGCCCCGCCGTGCTCTGGAGTCATTGAGTAGGATATCTGTTTGTTCTCAAATTAAAGACAAGGGAGGAGACAGGATGGCTGACTGGGACCAGCTTTCCACAGAGGCTCCCGTCCAGTAGGAGGGTTGAAGGACAGGGATTCAGTGGGTGACTTGGTGGATTTGAGCTGCACTGAGAGAGAGGGTTGAGGAGCGCACATCAGCCCTGCTGGGGCAAGCTGCAACTGTAGGGATGCAAACAGAGGGTGTGGAGTCCATCACCAAGTGGATGGGAGTCCCCTCCCCCATGAGAACGCTCAGAGTGCCCCACAAACAATTGGGCAGAGTTCATGGGTCCTCCCACTGCACTCCACGGGACAGACCCTCTAAAAACTGGACCTACCTACCCTACTAGGGTGCCACAGCGTCCTCCTGCCAGGCATAAAACTGTATAAACTGTATATAGGCTCTGCCTGGAATTCTGAGCTCCCAGCACTCCCCTCCACTCATACTGAGGTCTGGGGGCCAGTCCCCCAGGAGTTCAGAGTCTTGGGTGATTTCTCGAGGGGTGTGGATGGGGCCTTGACTGCAGCTGGTTGGCACCAGTTCCGGGCACAGGAGTGAGGACAGGATGGTCAGCAGAGAGGGGACCGCGCCAGAGTGGCGGTTCCCTGAGGCACAGTGTGACAGCTGTCTTTTGGTGACAATGCAGCCGGGCATGGAACTGTGTGGGACTGTGTGTGTTCTCTGCCCACAACCCCGGGCTCCCAGCGCTCCCCATACTCCCCTCTGCTCTCGCTCCAGGGTCTGGAGGTCTGTCCCCCAGGGGTCCAGATGCTCGGGTGATTGCTCGAGGGGTGTGGACAGTGCCAGGCTGCAGCCGGTAGGTGCAGACTCTGGGGCGCAGGAGCGGAGAGAGGATGGTTGGCCCGAGGGAAGCTGCACTGGAGTGGCAGTTGCCTGAGGCATAGGGCAGCAGCCCTCTTTTGCTAGCGATATGGCTCACTACCAAGTGTTCTGAGGCCACACCCCCTGCCTCCCTGGGCAACCAGAGACTCTGAGTGTGGGATTTGCCTGGGGCAATTCCAACTTGCAAACTGAGGAAACTCCCAGGGTGGAGCTGACCCAGAGGTCTGCTTTACTGAACCTGAGACGCACCTGGCCATCGGGGGGATCATCAGCCTATAGACAATACAAAAGCAAAGACAAGCTGATTTGGAACTCAGTTCAGCCTCTCTTCTGGGGGAACCGCAGAGTTGTTCTGTTCTGTTCTGTCAGTAACATTAATCAGGGGCGTGACTGGACCTGAGTGAAAGCATCCCAGCCTTCATCAGGTGCCCAAGGTTGTCGGGCCTCACCTCCTCCTGCTGGAGGGAGGCAGAGCACGGCGGCCTGGCAGAATTCCTTGTGGTTCAGGCAGGTGCAAGCTCCTGGAGTGTCGGTTCACTGAAGGCAGCTGGGTCAGGCAACTGCGGGGCTGTTGGTGACTGGGGATGATGGTGGTGCAGGGTGGGGTGGGGGCAGCAACATTCCTGGACTGATCTGTTGGCTGGGTGGCTCCTCCTGACTCCACGCAGCACTGGGGTGGGCCACACCAGAGTGGTCGCTGGACCCCTGTGGTCCAGTTCCCAGAGAACTCTTGAACTCTCCCACCCGAGACAGGTGCAGACTGAGACAATTGATTTGGACCTTTTGAACTGAGCCAATTGCCTGAGGACAGATCGGGTGGTTCCCTGGGTGTGCGGTGGTAGGAGGGTTTGATTTTTCTTTTCCAGGTGTTTGCAGGTGGGGGCGGGGTGACTTGATTGCTAATGTTTCTCCACAGCTGAGGCTTCAGTCCAGAGTATCAGTTTCACTAGGGTGGAACAGAAAACAAGACAGAACCACTTAGCCCCACCACACCAGACAGGGCCCCAGTTTCTCAGGCCACAACAATGGACAGGCCCTTGACAAAGCCCCAGGGGAAAAAATCAAAGGGAGTAAAACAACCATGGGGTGGAATCAGTGGGAAAAGTCTGGTAACATGAATAAACAGAATAGATCAACCCCCCCAAGGAAAGATATGGCAGATGTAATTGAAGATCCCATTCATAAACAACTGGCTGAGATGTCAGAAATCGAATTCAGAATTTGGATTGCAGACAAGATTAATAAAGTGGAATTAGGAATTCAAGGAGAAATTCAAAAGTTGTCTCAAGAATTTAATGAATTTAAAGACAAAACCACCAAAGACTTAGACACACTGAAGCAAGAATTTGCAGCCCTCAAAGATCTGAAAAATACAGTAGAATCCCTCAGCAACAGAATGGAGAAAGCAGAAGAAAAGATTTCTGACATTGAAGATAAAGCCTTTGAACATTCCCAAAAATCTCAAAGAGGAAGAGAAATGGAGAGCAAAAATGGATCATTCTCTCCGAGAGCTCTGGGATAATTTGAAGAAGGTCAATATCTGAATCATTGGAGTTCCAGAAACAGATGAAGTGGCCTCACTGGGCACAGAGGCCCTTCTGCATAAAATTATGAAAGAGAATTTTCCAGACATGCCTAGAGATTCTGAAATTCAGATAGCGGACAGCTTCAGAATCCCAGCACAACTCAACCCCAATAAGACATCCCCCAGGAATATCATAATTAACTTCACTAAAGTTAATATGAAGGAGAAAATCCTCAAAGCTGCCAGGAGAAAGAAAACCATTACCTTCAAAGGGAAGAATATTAGAATGATTGCAGATCTCTCTGCTGAAACTTTTCAAGCCACAAGAGGGTGGTCACCAACTTTTAATCTCCTAAAGCAAAATAACTTTCAACCCCGGATCTTGTATCCAGCTAAACTGAGTTTCATTTATGATGGAGAAATTAAATACTTTAATGACATTCATATGTTGAAGAAATTTGCCATAACCAAACCAGCTCTTCAGGATATTCTCAGACCTATCCTCCATAATGACAAACCCAATCCTATACCACAAAAGTAAACTCACTCAGAAACTTCAGATCACACTCCAATTTCCACACTGGTGAAAGGATTAAAAATGCCCACTGGACTTTTGAAAAACTCGATACTCAAAGCTTCACCATACTTATAAATAGTCTCCATTAATGTGAATGGCATAAACTGTCCTCTAAAGAGGCATAGGTTAGCTGACTGGATACAAAAACTCAGGCCAGATATTTGTTGCATACAAGAGTCACATCTTAACTTAAAAGACAAATACAGGCTCAGGGTGAAAGGATGGTCATTCATATTTCAGGCAAATGGTAATCAGAAAAAAGCAGGTGTTGTTGCAATTTTATTTGCAGATACAATAGGTTTTAAACCAACAAAAGTAAGGAAGGATAAGAATGGTCACTTCATATTTGTTAAGGGTAATACGCAATATGATGAGATCTCAATTATTAATATCTACGCACCCAACCAGAATGTACCTCAATTTATAAGAGAAACTCTAACAGACATGAGCAACTTGATTTCCTCCAGCTAGATAATAGTCGGAGATTTCAACACTCCTTTGCCAGTGTTGGATCGATCCTCCAATGAGAAGCTGAGCAAAGAAATTTTAGATTTAAACCTAACCATCCAAGATTTGGATTTAGCAGACATCTACAGAACATTTCATCCCAACAGAACTGAATACACATACTTCTCATCAGCCCATGGAACTTACTCCAAAATCGATCACATCTTAGGTCACAAGTCTAACCTCAGTAAATTTAAAGGAATAGAAATTATTCCATGCATCTTCTCAGATCACCATGGAATAAAACTTGAGCTGAGTAACAACAGGAATCTGCATACTCATACAAAAACATGGAAGTTAAATAACCTTATGCTGAATGATAGCTGGGTCAGAGATGAGATTAAGAAAGAAATCGCCAACTTTTTGGAACAAAACGACAATAAAGACACAAACTATCAGAACCTCTGGGACACCACTAAGGCAGTTCTAAGAGGGAAATTTATAGCACCGCAAGCCTTCCTCAAGAGAACGGAAAGAGAGGAAGTTAACAACTTAATGGGAAACTCAAGCAACTGGAAAAAGAAGAACATTCCAACCCCAAACCCAGTAGAACAAAATAAAGAACCAAAATTAGAGCAGAATTAAATGAAATTGAAAACAAAAGAATAATACAACAGATCAATAAATCAAAAAGCTGGTTTTTTGAAAAGGTCTGTAAAATAGATAAACCTTTGGCCAACCTAATCAGGAAAAAAAGACTAAAATCTCTAATCTCATCAATCAGAAACAACAAAGACAAAATAACAACAGACTCCTCAGAAATCTAAAAAATCCTTAATGAATATTACAAGAAACTATAAAAATCTAAAGGAAATTTACCGATACTTGGAAGCAAGTCACCTTCCAAGACTTAGCCAGAATCAAGCGGAAATGTTTAACAGGCCCATATTAAGTTTGGAAATAGCATCAACCATAAAAAACCTCCCTAAAAAGAAAAGCCCTGGACCAGATGGTTTCATGTCAGAATTCTACCAAACTTTTAAAGAGGAATTAGTACCTACATTACTCAACCTGTTCCAAAAGGTAGAAAAAGAAGGAAGATACGTTCTATGAAGCAAACATCACCCTGATCCCCAAACCAGGAAAAGACCCAACAAGAAAAGAAAATTATAGACCAATCTCACTAATGAATATAGATGCAAAAATATTCAACAAGATCCTAACAAACAGAATCCAGCAATACATCAAACAAATTATACACCAGGACCAAGTCGGTTTTATCCCAGGGTCTCAAGGCTGGTTCAATATACGTAAATCTATAAATGTAATCCAGCACATAAACAAATTAAAAAACAAAGACCATATGATTCTCTCAATCGATGCAGAAAAAGCTTTTGCTAATATCCAGCATCGCTTCATGATCAGAACACTTAAGAAAATCAGTATAGAAGGGACATTTCTTAAACTGATAGAGACCATCTACAGCAAACCTACAGCCAATATCATATTGAATGGAGTTAAATTGGAAGCATTTCCACTCAGATCAGGAACCAGACAAGGCTGCCCATTGTCTCCATTGCTTTTTAACATTGTAAAGGAAGTTTTAGCCACCGCAATTAGGGAGAAAAAGGCGATAAAGGGGATCCATATAGGGTCAGAAGAGATCAAACTTTCGCTTTTTGCAGATGATATCATAGTATATCTGGAAAACACTAGGGACTCTACTACAAAACTCTTAGAAGTGATCAAGGAATACAGCAGCGTCTCAGGTTACAAAATCAACATTCATAAATCGGTAGGCTTTATATATACCAACAATAGTCAAGTTGAAAAAACAGTTAAGGACTCTATCCCATTCACAGTTGTGCCAAAGAAGATGAAATATTTGGGAATTTATCTAACAAAGGACATGAAAGATTTCTATAAAGAGAACTATGAAACTCTAAGAAAAGAAATAGCTGAAAATATTAACAAATGGAAAAACATACCCTGCTCATTGCTGGGAAGATTCAACATTGTTAAAATGTCCATACTACCCAAAGCAATATAGAATTTGAATGCAACCCCTATTAAAGCTCCACTGTCATACTTTAAAGATCTTGAAAAAACAATTCTTCGTTTTATATGGAATCAGAAAAAAACTCGAATAGCCAAGACATTACTCAAAAATGAAAACAAAGCAGGAGGAATTACGCTACCAGACCTCAGACTATACTACAAATCAATAGTGATCAAAACAGCATGGTATTGGCACAAAAACAGAGAAGTAGATGTCTGGAACAGAATAGAGAACCAAGAGATGAATTCAGCTACTTACCATTATTTAATCTTTCACATGCCAATTAAAAACATTCAGTGGGGAAAAGATTCCCTATTTAACAAATGGTGCTGGGTGAACTGGCTGGCAACCTGTAGAAGACTGAAACTGGACCCACACCTTTCACCATTAACTATGATAGACTCTCACTGGGTCAAAGATTTAAACTTAAGACATGAAACTATAAAAATACTAGAGGAGAGTGCAGGGAAAACCCTTGAAGAAATCGGTCTGGGCTAGTATTTTATGAGGAGGACCCCCCTGGCAATTGAAGCAGCTTCAAAAATACACTGCTGGGATTTGATTAAACTAAAAAGCTTCTGCATAGCCAAGAACACAGTAAGTAAAGCAAGCAAACAGCCCTCAGAATGGGAGAAGATATTTGCAGGTTATGTCTCCGACAAACCTGATTTTAATAACCAGAATCCTGGTTATAATAAAACCTGGTTTAATAACCAGAATCCACAGAGAACTCAAACGCATTAGCAGGAATAGAACAAGGGACCCCATCGCAGGCTGGGCAAGGGATTTGAAGAGAAACTTCTCTGAAGAAGACAGGCACGCGGCCTTCAGACATATGAAAAAATGCTCATCATCTTTAATCATCAGAGAAATGCAAATCAAAACTACTTTGAGATATCATCTAACTCCAGTGAGACTAGCCTATATCACAAAATCCCAAGACCAGAGATGTTGGCGTGGATGTGGAGAAAAGGAAACACTTTTGCACTGCTGGTGGGAATGAAAATTAATACATTCCTTTTGGAAAGAGATATGGAGAACACTTAGAGATCTAAAAATAGATCTGCCATTCAATACTGTAATCCCTCTACTGGGCATATACCCAGAAGATCAAAAATCACATCATAACAAAGATATTTGTACCAGAATGTTTATTGCAGGCCAATTCATAATTGCTAAGTCTTAGGAAAAGCCCAAATGCCCATCAATCCACAAATGGATTAATAAATTGTGGTATATGTACACCATGGAATATTATGCAGCCTTAAAAAAAGATGGAGACTTTACCTCTTTCATGTTTACATGGATGGAGCTGGAACATATTCTTCTTAGTAAAGTATCTCAAGAATGGAAGAAAAAGTACCCAATGTACTCAGCCCTACTATGAAACCAATTTAGGGTTTTCACATGAAAGCTATAATCCAGTTACAACCTAAGAATAGGGGGAAGGGGGAAAGGGAGGGGAGGGAGGGGGGAGGTGGGTAGAGGGAAGGGGATTGGTGGGATTACACCAGCAGTGCATCTTACAAGGGTATATGTGAAACTTGGTAAACAGTCTGTGAAGCTAGTGAATGATGCCCCATGATTATCAATGTACACAGCTATGATTTAATAAAAAGAAAAAAAGACCTTGAAAAAACAATACTTCATTTTATATGGAATCAGAAAAAAACTCAAATAGCCAAGACATTACTCAGAAATTAAAACAAAGCAGGAGGAATCACGCTACCAGACCTCAGACTATACTACAAATCGATAGTGATCAAAACAGCATGGTATTGGCACAAAAACAGAGAAGTAGATGTCTGGAACAGAATAGAGAACCAAGAGATGAATCCAGCTACTTACCCTTATTTAATCTTTGACATGCCAATTAAAAACATTCAGTGGGGAAAAGATTCCCTATTTAACAAATGGTGTTGGGTGAACTGGCTGGCAACCTGCAGAAGACTGAAACTGGACCTACACCTTTCACCATTAACTAAGATAGACTCTCACTGGATCAAAGATTTAAACTTAAGACATGAAACTATAAAAATACTAGAGGAGAGTGCAGGGAAAACCCTTGAAGAAATCAGTCTGGGTGAGTATTTTGAGGAGGACTCCCCCCCCCCCCCGCCTGGGCAATTGAAGCAGCTTCAAAAATACACTATTGGGACCTGATCAAACTAAAAAGCTTCTGCACAGCCAAGAACATAGTAAGTAAAGCAAGCAGACAGCCCTCAGAATGGGAGAAGATATTTGCAGGTTATGTCTTCGACAAAGGTTTAATAACCAGAGTCCATAGAGAACTCTAATGTATAAGCAAGAAAAGAACAAGTGATCCCATCGCAGGCTGGGCAAGGGACTTGAAGAGAAACTTCTGTGAAGAAGACAGGCACATGGCCTACAGACATATGAAAAAATGCTCATCATCTTTAATCATCAGAGAAATGCAAATCAAAACTACTTTGAGATATCATCTAACTCCAGTAAGATTAGCCTATATCACAAAATCCCAAGACCAGAGATATTGGCATGGATGTGGAGGAAAGGGAACACTTCTACACTGCTGGTGGGAATGCAAATTAATACATTCCTTTTGGAAAGATGTTTGGAGAACACTTACAGATCTAAAAATAGATCTGCCATTCAATCCTATAATTCCTCTACTAGGCATATACCCAGAAGACCAAAAATCACATCATAACAAAGATATTTGTACCAGAATGTTTATTGCAGCCCTATTCCTAATTGCTAAGTTATGGAAAAAGCCCAAGTGCCCATCGATCCACGAATGGATTAATAAATTGTGGTATATGTACACCATGGAATATTATGCAGCCTTAAAGAAAGATGGAGACTTTACCTCTTTCATGTTTAACATGGATAGAGCTGGAACATATTCTTTTTAGTAAAGTATCTCAAGAATGGAAGAAAAAGTATCCAATGTACTCAGCCCTACTATGAAACTAATTCATGGCTTTCACATGAAACCTATAACCCATTTACACCTAAGAATAGGGAGAAGGGGGAAAGGGAGGGGAGAGAGAGGGGCAGAGAGAGGGGGACTGGTGGGATTACACCTGCGGTGCATCTTGCAAGGGTATATGTAAAACTTAGTAAATGTGGAATGTAAATGTCTTAGCACAATAACTAAGAAAATGCCAGGAAGGCTATGTTAAAAAAAAAAAAAAAAGTCTATGAGAGCACGTGGATATAGTATGACTGAAAGGACCTAGGGGAATGTTGATTTGCCTCCTATGGCTAATGGCAATCCGAGTGAGAAATCATGACTGCCCAGGTTAAGAAATGTGTTGGAATGTGTGCATGAGTACTTGGAGACTGACTGAGATGGGTAACAATAGGTGGAATTTCACCCTCCCCTTCACAAGATGAAATGATTGTGTGAGTGGCCCCTTCTTCACTGCTTCAACTTTGCCCCATGACTATTCTGAAAGAAACAAGAAGTTCCAGGTTTTCTGCTTTCTATCTCAGACACAGATCTAGTCTTTGGTGGCCATGTGGCCATGTAAAACTTAGGGTGGGAAATGAAAAGACATCAGAAAGAATATCTGTGTTGTGGCTTTGTTACTGGAATTTCTTCAGTGAGTTCTTGGTTTGGGGGATTCAGGAATTGAGCCCACGGGCCACAAATCAGTAATAAAATGGGATTTTATTGGACATAGGGGCATGCAGAGAGAGTAGAGAGAGTCAGTCATCCCTTGTCAGGGGCACCAGACAGACAACTCCTCAACTGCAAAGAGAAATGCCTTCACCTACCAAACAGCACGAAAGGTAGCCCAAAAACCATTGTGACCCGTTCAGGTACTGCTGGCATTGCCTTACTTGGAACTGACCCCAGAAAGCTACTGGCAGGAGGGAGGAAGCCCAAGTCAGAAGTCTCCTGTATGGGTCATTTATCTAGGGGGTGAATAATTATTCCTGAGAAATATTTTGACCAGAACTTAATAAATGGAAAAATATCTTTACAAACTAAATGAGTGTTCTAACAAATGAATGAATGCAGCCCCACACCTTGAGCAAGGTCATTTGGTTTTTGCTGCAGTTTTTGTCTGGGGAGGAGATTAGAGTATGTGTTCCCTACTCAGGGTGGAGCCATTCAAAGTGTTTAGAACTACTTCATTCCTCTGAGAATATAGGCTGGCCATGTGCACCGGGGATGGGGGGTTCAAACCCAGACTAGGCAATGTATTTGTGCCTAAACATAGAAATCTGATTTCTGAGCTTACCTGAACCTGGAAAATAGGAATTCCCTGTCTAGCCCTAAATGGGAAAATTCTGTATCAATATTATATTCCATAAAATATCTCTCATTTGTAAAATGTAATAATTTAGTAGTTTAAAATGTTGGGGAAACTGAGTCTTTATCAAAAAATAAAATTCAAGCCTTTTAAACCCTCTAATTATCAGTTTGGCCGAGTGAATGGCTGACTCCATAGTGAACTGTGATCCTGTGTTATAGAAAGTGAGTTTTCTGGAAGTGAGAATAATTATACAGAAAGAAAAATAACATTACATTTTTAAAAAAGAATCTTACATAAATTTTGTCCTGAAACAGAATAGTTATTTAAAAAGTGAAAGGCAACACAAAGGTTGAAGAAAGTTTAGAATATTTATAGATTATCTGTGCAGGTTAAATGAAGCTCATAAAAGAAAATTTGTAAAGAAAATTTACATGTTATCCAGTTGACTATGTACTGCCTTTAAATCTTTTGACTTGTAATTTTATTTGAACAAATGTTTTAAGCCTTTGATATTTGACAAACCTTCCAAAACCAAACTCTAAATTTGGGGCTCACCGCCCATAGCACAGTGATTACAAGGCTGGCCATGTGCACTAGGACTGTGGGGTACAAACCCAGCCCAGGCCAACTAAACAACTCTAAACTTAGTCTTTTTGAAATATTAAGATCACTGAGCGGTGCCTGTGGCTCAGTGGGTAGAGTGTCAGACCCATATGCCAAAGGTGGCAGGTTAGAACCTGGCCCTGGCCAGCTAAAATGTCAGTGATAACTGCAAAAAAAATAGCCGGGTGTTGTGACAGGCACCTGGAGTCCCAGCTACTCTGGAGGCTGAGGCAAGAGAATCACTTAAGCCCAAGAGTTGGAGGTTGCTGTGAGCTGTGATACCATGGCAATCTACTGAGGGCAATAAAGTGAGACTCTGTTCTCAAAAAAAAAAAACAAGAAATATTAAGACCACTGAAATTCTGAGAAAAACAAATTAGACGTATTTAATTTATTAAAAATGTATAGGGAAAAAATGTATAGGAAACACTGTCAAATATGAAATGGTAGTTAATTTTGTATACATTATAATTATATGTATGTGTTCCAATATTATAAACACTGGTCTGTCCTAAAAACCTTTGGACTAAAAGCAAACTTCTAAAACTTTTTTTTTTCAAACTTCTAAAACTTTAATTAGAAAGTTACCATGCCTGTGAGTGTTACTAACCTAACTTCAAATAGAACAGAAAACAGTTGCATAGAACAGCTGGTCTGTTATACCTTCTTTTGTTGTTGTTGTTGTTGTTGATTCATTGAGGGTACAAGAAACCAGGTTACACTCATTGCATTTGTTAGGTACAGTCCCTCTTACAATTGTGTCTTGCCCCCAAAAGATGTGGCAGACACCAAACCCCACCCCCTCCTTCCTTCCCTCTCTCTTCTCTTCCTTTCCCCACCCCTCCCTCCTTCTTTCTCTCTCAGCTCTCCCCTTCCCCCACACCCATCGTGTCCTTAATTGTCATTAATTGTCCTCATATCAAAATTGAGTACATAGGATTCATGCTTCTCCATTCTTGTGATGCTTTACTAAGAATAATGTGTTCCACTTCCAACCAGGTTAACACAAAGGATGTAAAGTCTACATTTTTTTAATGGCTGAATAGTATTCCATGGTATACATATACCAGCTTGTTAATCCATTCCTGGGTTGGTAGGCATCTAGGCTGTTTCCACATTTTGGCAATTGTAAGTTGAGCTGCAATAAACAGTCTAGTGTAAGTGTCCTTATGATAAAAGGATTATTTTCCTTCTTGGTAGATTCCCAGTAATGGGATTGCAGGATCAAATGAGAGGTCCATTTTGAGTTCTTTTAGGGTTCTCCATACTTCCTTCCAAAAAGGTTATATTAGTTTGCAGTCCCACTAGCAGTGTGAAAGTGTTCCCTTCTCTCCACATCTACGCCAGCATCTGCAGTTTTGAGATTTTGTGATGTGGGCCATTCTTGCTTGGGTTAGATGGTATCTCAGGGTGGTTTTAATTTGCATTTCTCTAATAGATAGAGATGATGAACATTTTTTCATATTTTGGTTAGCCACTTGTCTATCTTCTTTAGAGAAGGTTCTAATCATATCTCTCGTCCATTGATATATGGAATTCTTGGCTTTTTACATGTGGATTAATTTGAATTCTCTATGGATCCTAGTTATCAAGCTTTTGTCTGATTCAAAATATTTAAATATCGAATAAAAAAATATAAAAAAAATATATCGAGCCTCTTCTTCTGGGCCTCGGTCCTCCACCCATGCCTGCGGAACCTGTTCGCATTGACTGACCAGAGTCCGTGAATTCTCCGCTCTGATCCCGTCCGACCTTCCCCCACCCCAGCTTTCTATTATTTGAAAACTCTGAGAATAATGTACCCACATCAGTTTTTACTAGAGCAAATCACCTGTCATGCCTGGAACAGGGATCGTACCCAAATTGTCCTTAGCCCCAATAATCACGAAATGCACATCTATAAGAAAAATGGGAGCCAGTGGATAAAAGCTCATGAACTCAAGGAGCACAATGGACACATCACAGGTATTGACTGGGCTCCCAAAAGCGACCGCATCGTCACTTGTGGGGCAGACTGCAATGCCTATGTCTGGAGTCAGAAAGATGGTGTCTGGAAGCCAACCCTGGTGATCCTGAGAATTAATAGCGCAGCCACTTTTGTGAAGTGGTCCCGTTAGAGAACAAATTTGCTGTGGGAAGTGGAGCAGGACTCATTTCTGTTTGTTACTTCGAGTCTGAAAATGACTGGTGGGTAAGCAAACACATAAAAAAGCCAATTCGCTCTACAGTCCTTAGCTTGGATTGGCATCCCAACAAGATTTTGCTGGCAGCAGGATCATGTGACTTCAAATGCAGAGTGTTTTCTGCCTGTATTAAAGAAGTGGATGAAAAGCCAGCCAGTACACCCTGGGGCAGCAAGATGCCTTTTGGTCAGCTGATGCCAGAGTTTGGGGGCAGTGGCACAGGTGGCTTTGTCCATGGGATCAGCTTCTCCGCCAGTGGGAGCCGCCTGGCCTGGGTCAGTCATGACAGCACCGTGTCTGTTGCTGATGCTTTAAAAAGTGTACAGGTCTCAACTCTGAAAACAGAGTTCCTGCCACTCCTAAGTGTGTCATTTGTCTCGGAGAATAGCGCTGTGGCTGCTGCTCATGACTGCTGCCCAATGCTCTTTAACTATGATGACCACGGCTGCTTGACCTTTGTGTCCAAGTTAGACATTCCAAAACTGAGCATCCAGCGCAACATGTCTGCCATGGAACGTTTTGGCAACATAGAGCCATGACCAAGGACCACAATACAGCCCTGGAGACACTGCACCAGAATAGCGTCGCTCAAATGTCTATTTATGAGGTGGACAAGCAAGATTGTCGCAAATTTTGCACTACTGGCATTGATGGAGCCATGACAATTTGGGATTTCAAGACCTTAGAATCTTCTATCCAGGGCCTCCAGATAATGTGAAGCTGAGTGAGCCTCTGCCATCCAGCATGACAAACACAGCTCTGCGATTGAATGGAGAGGAAAGCCAGCCCCAAGAAAACACTGAAAACACATATCGTGCAAATATTGTGTGGTTTTGTTTGAGTATAAAATTGGTGAAGGTATTGGTTTTTATAAAGCAGCAGTGATTTTTTTTTTTTTTTGGCTATTTCATTCCATTCTTGACCAAAGCTTCTCTTTAAGTAGTTATTATGGAGAATTGTCGCACTAACTTAAAGGAAAGGGTGAGGGAGATATATAAATTGGTCCAGTAGAAAATTAAATTAAAATACTGACTATGGTTTTGGAAAAAAAAAATATGCAAATATCCTTTCCCATTGTGTAGATTGTCTATTTGCTTTGGTTGTTGTCTCTTTGGCTGTACAGAAGCTTTTCAGTTTAATTAAGTCCCCTTTTGTTTATTATTGTTGTTGTTGTGCCGCGGACCGCCGGTCGATGGGCCTCAGTCCGAGGGTGCTCAGGGAGAACGGTACAGGTTGGTTGAGAGGTCGACGCAGGATAAATGACAGACTGCCACACAGCATGTGATGAAGTAAGCAGCTGCAAATTTTACTGAGAGTATATGTTGGTATTTATACATTTTCTTTCCAAGGTTCAAACAATGCAATCTTTATTCTGCTTATGTTTGTAAATTATCTTTGTGTCTGCATATGCGGTTTATCATGCATTACATGTTTTCAAGGTTTTGCTCTCCGGAGGGAGGTGGTTTATCTTTTCAAGGTTTTACTCTCTCTTATCTAGGAATGTCAAGGCTTGTGACTTCTCTTAGCCCTGCAATTTTTTTCAGTTTCTTATGATCTTATTTTTAAAATAGTTGGACATATTCTTTTATGTATAATGCTTGGCTATTTCTATATATATTTTCTATATATCTTTTATTAGTAACTATACTTTGATTCATAATTAATTGTTTGTTAAATATTAAACTATTCTATTGATTTGTATTACATATGAAAATTAGTGAAGCAAGATGTTTTTCTAAGTAAAGTTTTATTGTAGGTGGTGATAGTGCATGTCGTGTTGGAACATCTTCTTTGCTGTGCCTGCATTGTCTCAAGTCACTGACATTTATGGTAGGGACGTGCTGTTGACCAGGCTTACTTGGAGCCACTGAGTCTGACACAGCCATTCTTGTTGTGCTTAATCTGGATCAGTAAATCACTATGTTCATTATTGATTACTTAGACAGGACAAACAAGCATTCAACATTACATACAAGTTACTAAGCCATACCCTTTAGGTTTCTGCGTCAAAAAACAGTATGCTGGGCAACATTTCTGTCGCTGCGCACACTGGGGGTGCTGGGGGCTTCGCTCCGAGGAGCACAGACCTCCTAACCACTCGTTTTACAACGCGGACAGCGCCACCTCGCTGCGGCATGATGCCGAGGGTGCGGCATTGTTGCAATTGCCATGCAGTTTTCTTCATAAAGTATTTCCCCAGGGTGATATCTTCCAGTGTTTTTCTATGCTTTCTTTAAGGATTTTTATTGTTTCTTGCCTTAAATTTAAGTCCTTTATCCATCTTGAATCAATTTTTATAAGTGAAGAAAGGTATGGGTCCAGTTTCAGTCTTTTTTTTTTTTTTTTGTAGAGACAGAGTCTCACTTTATGGCCCTCAGTAGAGTGCCGTGGTATCGCACAGCTCACAGCAACCTCCAACTCCTGGGCTTAAGCGATTCTCTTGCCTCAGCCTCCCGAGTAGCTGGGACTACAGGTGCCCGCCACAACGCCCAGCTATTTATTTATTATTTTTGGTTGCAGTTCAGCTGGGCCGGGTTTGAACCCGCCACCCTCGATACATGGGGCCGGTGCCCTACCAACTGAGCCACAGGCGCCGCCCCAGTTTCAGTCTTTTACATGTGGATATCCAGTTCTCCCAACACCATTTATTGAATAGGGAGTCTTTCCCCCCAGTTTATGTTCTTGTTTGGTTTATTGAAAATTAGGTTGTTGTAAGATATTAGTTTCATTTCCTGGTTTTCTATTTAATTCCAAATGTCTAAGTGCCAGTACCATGCTGTCTTGACCACTAAGGCTTCATAATACAGCCTAAAATCTGGTATGCTGATGCCCTCAACTTTGTTTTTATTACTAAGAACTGCCTTAGAAAACTATACGGGGTTTTTTCTGGTTCCATACAAAATGCAGAATCATTTTTTCCGAGTCTTGAAAGTACGGTGTTGGTATTTTGATAGGAATGTTGATTCTTCCCAGCCATGTTCCTGGTATGTTCTTCCATTTGTTAATATCCTCTGCTATTTCCTTTCTTAGGATTTTATAATTTTCTTTATAGAGGTCCTTTACCTCCTTTGTTAGGTACATTCCCAGGTATTTCAGTTTCTCTGAAGCTATGGTGAAGGAAGTTGTGTCCTTAATTAGCCTCTCATCTTGGCTGTTGGTGGCATATACAAAGGCTACTGACTTGTGGACACTGATTTTTATATCCTGAGACATTACTGTATTTTTGATGACTTCCTGGAGCCTTGTGGTTGAGTCTTTAGGGTTCTTTAAGATCATATCATCAGTAAAGAAGTAGAGTTTGACATCCTCTGCTCCCATTTGGATTCCCTTTATTTCTTTGTCTTGCCTAATTATATTGGCTAGAACTTCCAGCACTATGTTGTCGAATAGTAATGGTGAGAGAAGACAACTTTGTCTGGTTCCCTTTCTAAGAGGAAAAGCTTTCAGTTTTACTCCATTCAATAAAATATTAGCTGTGGGTTTGTCATAGATAACTTCAATCAGTTTTAGAAATGTGCCACCTATGCCTATACTCCTCAGTGTTCTAATTAGAAAAGGATGCTGGATTTTATCAAATGCTTTTTCTGCATCTATTGAGAGGATCATATAGTCTTTGGTTTTTGTCTTTTTTTTTTTTTTTTTTTTGAGACAGAGCCTCAAGCTATTGCCCTGGGTAGAATGCTGTGGCATCATAGCTCACAGCAACCTCAAACTCCTGGGCTCAAGCGAGTCTCCTATCTCTGCCTCCCAAGTAGCTGGAACTACAGGTGCCCGACACATTGGTTCCAGCCATCATTGTTGTTTGGCGGGCCTGGGCTGGATTTGAACCCACCAGCTCAGGTGTATGCGGCTGGCGCCTTAGCTGCTTAAGCCACAGGTGCCAAGCCTGGTTTTCTCAATACAGTGAATAACGTTTATGGACTTGCATATGTTAAATCATTCTTGCATCCCTGGGATGAAACCTACTTGATCATAATATATGACTTTTTTGATGATAAGCTGTAACCTATTGGCTAGGATTTTGTTTAGAATTTTTGCATCTACATTCATTAGTGAAATTCGTCTGAAATTCTCCTTTTTAGTTGAGTCTTTTCCTGGTTTTGGTATCAGGATGATGTTTGCTTCATAGAACATGTTGGGGAAGATTCAATCCTCCTCAATTTTTTGGAATAATTTCATCAGTAAAGGAATAAGCTCGTCTTTTAAGGTTTGATAGAATTCTGGTGTGAAGCCATCCAGACCAGGGCTTTTTTTGGTGGAAGATTTTTTTTTTTTTTAATTCTTTTCTCCCCTTTTCTTTTTTTTTTTTTTTTATTGTTGGGGATTCATTGAGGGTACAATAAGCCAGTTACACTGATTACAATTGTTAGGTAAAGTCCCTCTTGCAATCATGTCTTGCCCCCATAAAGTGTGACACAAACTAAGGCCCCACCCCCTCCCTCCATCCCTCTTTCTGCTTCCCCCCCATGACCTTAATTGTCATTAATTGTCCTCATATCAAGATTGAGTACATAGGATTCATGCTTCTCCATTCTTGTGATGCTTTACTAAGAATAATGTCTTCCACTTCCATCCAGGTTAATAAGAAGGATGTAAAGTCTCCATTTTTTTTAATGGCTGAATAGTATTCCATGGTACACATATACCACAGCTTGTTAATCCATTCCTGGGTTGGTGGGCATTTAGGCTGTTTCCACATTTTGGCGATTGTAAATTGAGCTGCAATAAACAGTCTAGTACAAGTGTCCTTATGATAAAAGGATTTCTTTCCTTCTGGGTAGATGCCCAGTAATGGGATTGCAGGATCGAATGGGAGGTCTAGGTTGAGTGCTTTGAGGTTTCTCCATACTTCCTTCCAGAAAGGTTGTACTAGTTTGCAGTCCCACCAGCAATGTAAAAGTGTTCCCTTCTCTCCACATCCACGCCAGCATCTGCAGTTTTGAGATTTTGTGATGTGGGCCATTCTCACTGGGGTTAGATGATATCTCAGGGATGTTTTGATTTGCATTTCTCTAATATATAGAGATGATGAACATTTTTTCATGTGTTTGTTAGCCATTCGTCTGTTGTCTTTAGAGAAAGTTCTATTCATGTCTCTTGCCCATTGATATAAGGGATTGTTGGCTTTTTTCATGTGGATTAATTTGAGTTCTCTATAGATCCTGGTTATCAAGCTTTTGTCTGATTGAAAATATGCAAATATCCTTTCCCATTGTGTGGGTTGTCTCTTTGCTTTGGTTATTGTCTCCTTAGCTGTACAGAAGCTTTTCAGTTTAATGAAGTCCCATTTGTTTATTTTTGTTGTTGTTGCAATTGCCATGGCAGTCCTCTTCATGAAGTCTTCCCCCAGGCCAATATCTTCCAGTGTTTTTCCTATGCTTTCTTTGAGGATTTTTATTGTTTCATGCCTTAAATTTAAGTCCTTTATCCATCTTGAATCAATTTTTGTGAGTGGGGAAAGGTGTGGGTCCAGTTTCAGTCTTTTACATGTAGACATCCAGTTCTCCCAACACCATTTATTGAATAGGGAGTTTTTCCCCCAAGGTAAGTTCTTGTTTGGTTTATCGAAGATTAGGTGGTTGTAAGATGTTAGTTTCATTTCTTGGTGTTCAATTTGATTCCAAGTGTCTATGTCTCTGTTTTTGTGCCAGTACCATGCTGTCTTGAGCACTATGGCTTTGTAGTACAGACTCAAATCTGGTATGCTGATGCCCCCAGCTTTATTTTTGTTACTAAGAACTGCCTTAGCTATACGGGGTTTTTTCTGGTTCCATACAAAACGCAGAATCATTTTTTCCAAATCTTGAAAGTACGATGTAGGTACTTTGATAGGAATGGCATTGAATAGGTAGATTGCTTTGGGAAGTATAGACATTTTAACAATGTTGATTTTTCCCATCCATGAGCATGGTATGTTCATCCATTTGTTAATATCCTCTGCTATTTCCTTTCTGAGGAGTTCATAGTTTTCTTTATAGAGGTCCTTCACCTCCTTCGTTAGGTATATTCCTAGGTATTTCATTTTCTTTGAAACTATGGTGAAGGGAGTTGTGTCCTTAATTAGCTTCTCATCTTGACTGTTATTGGTGTATACAAAGGCTACTGACTTGTGGACATTGATTTTATATCCTGAAACATTACTGTATTTTTTGATGACTTCTAGGAGTCTTGTGGTTGAGTCTTTGGGGTTCTCTAAGTATAAGATCATGTCGTCAGCAAAGAGGGAGAGTTTGACCTCCTCTGCTCCCATTTGGATTCCCTTTATTTCCTTGTCTTGCCTAATTGTATTGGCTAGAACTTCCAGCACTATGTTGAATAGTAAAGGTGACAGAGGACAACCTTGTCTGGTTCCAGTTCTAAGAGGAAAAGCTTTGAGTTTTACTCCATTCAGTAAAATATTGGCTGTGGGTTTGTCATAGATAGCTTCAATCAGTTTTAGAAATGTGCCACCTATGCCTATACTCTTCAGTGTTCTAATTAGAAAAGGATGCTGGATTTTATCAAATGCTTTTTCTGCATCTATTGAGAGGATCATGTGATCTTTATTTTTGCCTCTGTTAATATGGTGGATAACGTTTATGGACTTGCGTATGTTAAACCAGCCTTGCATCCCTGGGATGAAGCCTACTTGATCATGATGAATGACTTTTTTGATGATAAGCTGTAATCTATTGGCTAGGATTTTGTTGAGAATTTTTCCATCTATATTCATGAGTGAGATTGGTCTGAAATTCTCCTTTTTGTTTGGGTCTTTTCCTGGTTTTGGTATCAGGGTGATGTTTGCTTCATAGAATGTGTTGGGGAAGATTCCTTCTTCCTCAATTTTTTGGAATAATTTCTGCAGTACAGGAATAAGCTCTTCCTTGAAGGTTTGATAGAATTCTGGAGTGAAGCCATCTGGACCAGGGCATTTTTTTGTTGGAAGCTTTTTTATTGTTTCTTTGATCTCAGTGCTTGAAATTGGTCTGTTCAGGAGGTCTATTTCTTCCTGGCTAAGTCTAGGGAGAGGGTGTGATTCCAAATATTGATCCATTTCCTTCACATTGTCAAAGTTCTGGGCATAGAGTTTCTGGTAGTATTCAGAGATGATCTCTTGTATCTCTGTGGGATCAGTTGTTATTTCCCCTTTATCGTTTCTGATTGAGGTTACTAGAGATTTTACTTTTCTATTTCTAGTAAGTCTGGCCAATGGTTTATCTATTTTATTTATTTTTTCAAAAAACCAACTCCTTGTTTCATTAATATTCTGAATGATTCTTTTGTTTTCAATTTCATTGATCTCTGATTTGCTTTTGGATATTTCTTTTCTTCTACTGAGTTTAGGCTTAGATTGTTCTTCTTTTTCCAATTCCATAAGATCTCTTCTGAGACTGTTGATGTGCTCTCTTTCTGTTTTTCGAATGTAGGCATCTAAAGCGATGAATTTTCCTCTCAAAACTGCTTTTGCAGTATCCCACAGGTTTTGGTAGCTTGTGTCTTCTTTGTTGTTATGCTCAAGGAAGTTAATGATTTCCTGTTTTATTTCTTCCTTCACCCATCTGTTATTCAACAGAAGATTGTTTAATTTCCATGCCTTTGGGTGGGGTCGAGCATTTTTGTTAGAGTTGAGTTCCACCTTTAGTGCCTTATGGTCTGAAAAGATACAAGGTAAAATTTCAATTCTTTTGATTCTGTTGATATTTGTTTTGTGTCCCAGGATATGATCAATTTTGGAGAATGTTCCATGGGGTGATGAGAAGAATGTATATTCTTTATCTTTGGGATGGAGTGTTCTATATGCGTCTATCAAGCATAGTTGTTCTAGGGTCTCATTTAAATCTCTTATATCTTTGTTTAATTTCTGTTTAGAGGATCTGTCCAGCTCTGTAAGAGGAGTGTTAAAGTCCCCTGTTATGATGGTATTATCAGATATCATATTGCTCAGACTGAGTAAGGTCTGCTTCAAGAATCTGGGAGCATTTAAATTGGGTGCATAAATATTTAGAATTGAAATGTCTTCTTGTTGTAGTTTTCCCTTGACCAATATAAAGTGACCATCTTTGTCTTTTTTGACTTTAGTTGCTTTAAATCCACATGTATCTGAAAATAAGATTGCAACTCCTCTTTTCTTCTGAATTCCATTTGCCTGAAAAATTGTCTTCCATCCCTTGATTCGGAGCTTTAATTTGTCTTTTGAAGCCAGGTGTGTTTCTTGCAGACAGCAAATGGATGGCTTGTGTTTTTTAATCCAGTCAGCCAATCTATGTCTCTTCAGTGGGGAATTCAAGCCATTAACATTTATGGAGGTAATTGATAAGTGTGGTAGTATTCTAGTCATCTTATTTGGTGAGAGTCTATTGCTTAGTTTTATCTTTTGCATCAGTGTGGAGGTTAGGCTCTGTCCTTTGATTTCTGAGTTCTTACTTTGCTGCTGATCCATTGTGGTGGTCAGTATGCAGAACAGGTTGAAGTATTTCCTGTAGAGCTGGTCTTGTTGTGGCGAATTTCCTCAATGTTTGTATATCCATAAATGATTTGATTTCTCCATCAATTTTTAAGCTTAGCTTAGCAGGGTACAGAATTCTGGGCTGAAAATTGTTCTGTTGAAGTAGATTAAAGGTAGATGACCATTGTCTTCTTGCTTGGAAAGTTTCATTAGAGAAGTCTGCAGTCACTCTGATGGATTTGCCCCTGTAGGTCAACTGGCGCTTACTCCTGGCAGCTTGCAGAATCTTTTCTTTTGTCTTGACTTTGGACAGGTTCATCACAATGTGTCTTGGAGAAGCTCGGTTAGAGTTGAGGCGACCCGGGGTCCGATATCCCTCTGAAAGCAGTGTGTCAGAATCTTTGGTGATGTTTGGGAAATTTTCTTTTATAATATTCTCTAGTATGGCTTCCATTCCTCTGGGGCATTCTTCTTCCCCTTCTGGAATTCCTATAACTCGTATGTTGGAACGCTTCATAAAGTCCCATAATTCTGACAGTGAACGTTCTGCTTTCTCTCTCTTCTTTTCTGCCTCTTTTACTATCTGAGTTATCTCAAAAACTTTGTCTTCTACCTCTGAAATTCTTTCTTCTGCATGGTCTAACCTGTTGCTGATACTTTCCATTGCATCTTTAAGTTCCCTGATTGACTGTTTCATTTCCTTCAGCTCTGCTATATCCTTTTTATATTCTTCATATCGTTCATCTCTGATTTGATTCTGTTTTTGGATTTCCTTTTGGTTATTTTCCACTTTATTAGCAGTTTCCTTCATTGTTTCCATCATTTCTTTCATTGTTTTCAACATGTGTATTCTAAATTCCCTTTCTGTCATTCCTAACATTTCTGTATAGGTGGAATCCTCTGCAGTAGCTACCTCATGGTCCCTTGGCGGGGTCGTTCTGGACTGGTTCTTCATGTTGCCTGGAGTTTTCTGCTGATTCTTCCTCATGAGTGATTTCTTTTATCTGTTTCCTTGCCCTAATTTTCCTTTCACTTCCTCTTGCTCTTTAAGATCTTGTGCCTGTGGACTAAGGGTTACAGGACCAGAAGGGTGAGAAGATTGAAGAGCAAAAAAGGGATGAAAGAAAGGAGGACCGAGTGATAAGAGAAAAAAAAAAAAAAAAAAGAAAGATAGAGAAAGGAGAGGGGGTGGGGATAAGGAATATTGACAAAAAGAAGAGAGGCACAGAAAGAGGGAGACAGGGCAATATAGGTGTACAGTAGGGTACTTTGACACAACCTTAAAAAACCCCACCTTCTGGGGGTGCCCCAGTTGGGTGGTTCCCTTGAGGTCAGCAGCTCTTTGCTAACCTGATCAGACACAGTACCCCACCTCCACCAGGTAGAGAGGAAAGACAAAAATGCTACAAATCAAACCAAAACAAGCAAACAGAAAATTTTACGGGGATACAATGGGGTGAAAAACCAAATGATAGCGGTAGAAACACTAGCAAAAATGAAGTTGTAGTTATTAAAAAAGGCAGCAATGGGAAATTATAATTAAACTAGAAAAATTGAGAAAGAAAAAGGGATCTCTATGGAAAAGATTGAAATTAAAAAACAAAAGAACATCAACAACGTCAAAATAAACAAACAAACAAAAAAAAAAAAAAAAGAAAAAATACACAACCAAAAACAAAGCAGTTTGTATATGTTATTGAATATTGTCTGGGCAACACGTGGTCTTATGGGGTATGAGATGTTAGTCACAGTTCTGATACGACTGGAGGCAGCTGATTTCTCAAACCCCAGCAGGTAGACACCCTAAATCTCTCTTCAGCCCACTTAAAAGGCACTTTGAACTTGTAAACTTGCTGAGCAGAAGCTTTCCCAGCTTTCTTGCTGGAATCACTGCTGAAGTGGCTATCCACTTACCCAGGGTGCCAAAACCGGTCTCACTCTGCCCCTGAGGGTTAGGGCTGCAAGGCGGCTCAGACCCCACCCTTAGGCTACTTGGTTGCTGGGTTACCAACTCCCACCCGTTTCTAGCTCTGCCACCCTGAGGGCGGAGCTTGCCGGGGCAGATCACTGACAATGGATCCGTGTGACCCACCGCCAAACACTATTAGCTCCGTCTGGCTCAGCGGCTCAGACTGGGGCCCTAGACAACGGCCAAAGTTCTCCGCACTCCCGCTCAGGCCTTCCCCAAGGCAGTTCAACTCAGTGCCAAGTCCAAGGACATCAAAACAGTTCACAGGTAAGGCCTTTCTGGTTTGCAGTCTCGCTGCTACTGAACTTACAGTTGTGGGTGGGTTTAGACGGATTGAACACACGCGACCACTTGCCCGTTTTCCACTGTTTTAGTCCTCCTCTTGGGGTCCAGAAGTCTCTCGCTGACTCCCTGTAGCCTCATAGGAGTGATGATAGGCAGTTCCCACCAGCCAGAAATGCCTGGAGTCCTATCTCCCCCGACTCACGGTGCCCAGATGGAAGGAAGCTGTTACTCGGCTGGTGGAAGATTTTTTATTGTTTCTTTGATCTCAGTGCTTGAAATTGGTCTGTTCAGGAGATCTATTTCTTCCTGGCTAAGTCTAGGAAGAGGAGTGATTCCAAATATTGATCCATTTCCTTCACATTGTCAAATTTCTGGGCACAGAGTTTCTTTTAGTATTCAGAGATGATCTCTTGTATCTCTGTGGTATCAGTTGTTATTTCCCCTTTAACATTTCTGATTGAGGTTACTAGAGATTTTGCTTTCTTATTTCTAGTTAGTCTGGCAAAAGGTTTATCTATTTTATTTGTTGTTGTTTTTTACCCAACTCCTTGTTTCATTAATTTTCTGAATGATTTTCTTTTCAATTTCATTGATCTCTGATTTAATTTTGGATATTTCTTTTCTTCCACTGGGTTTAGGCTTAGGTTGTTCTACTTTCTCCAATTCCATAAGATGGCTTGTTAGTTTGTTGATCAGCTCTCTTTCTGTTTTTATAATGTAGGCATCTAAAGCAATAAATTTTCAAAACTGCGTTTGCAGTATCCCACAGGTTTTGGTAGCTTGTGTTTTCATTGTTGTTATGCTCGAGGAAGTTAATAATTTCCTCTTTTATTTCTTCCTGCACCCACCTGTCAGACAACAGAAGATTGTTTAATTTCCAGGCCTTTGTGTGGTGTTGAACGTTTTTGTTGGAGTTGAATTCCACCTTTAATGCCTTGTGATCTGAGAAGATACAAGGTAAAATTTCAATTCTTTTGATTCTGATAAGGTTTGTTTTGTGTCCCAGGATATGATCAATTTTGGAGACTGTTCCATGGGATGGGACAATGGGAAGAATGCATATTCTTTTTTTATTATTATTGTTGGGGATTCATTGAGGGTACAATAAGCCAGGTTACACTGATTGCAATTGTTAGGTAAAGTCCCTCTTGCAATCGTGTCTTGCCCCCAAAAAGTGTGACACACACCAAAGCCCCACCCCCCCTCCGTCCCTCT
Source organism: Nycticebus coucang (assembly GCF_027406575.1). Lineage (NCBI taxonomy): Eukaryota > Metazoa > Chordata > Mammalia > Primates > Lorisidae > Nycticebus > Nycticebus coucang. The sequence continues at coordinate 58,038,409 of NC_069784.1, forward strand.
TTCTGCTTCCCCCCCATAACTGTAATTGTCATTAATTGTCCTCATATCAAAATTGAGTACATAGGATTCATGCTTCTCCATTCTCGTGATGCTTTACTAAGAATAATGCCTTCCACGTCCATCCAGGTTAATACGAAGGATGTAAACTCTCCATTTTTTTTAATGGCTGAATAGTATTCCATGGTATACATATACCACAGCTTGTTAATCCATTCCTGGGTTGGTGGGCATTTAGGCTGTTTCCACATTTTCGCAATTGTAAATTGAGCTGCAATAAACAGTCTAGTGTTCTTATGATAAAAGGAATTTTTTCCTTCTGGGTAGATGCCCAGTAATGGGATTGCAGGATCAAATGGAGGTCTAGCTTGAGTGCTTGGAGGTTTCTCCATACTTCCTTCCAGAAAGGTTGTACTAGTTTGCAGTCCCACCAGCAGTGTAAAAGTGTTCTCTTCTCTCCACATCCATGCCAGCATCTGCAGTTTTGAGATTTTGTGATGTGGGCCATTCTCACTGGGCTTAGATGATATCTCAGGGTTGTTTTGATTTGCATTTCTCTAATACATAGAGATGATGAACATTTTTTCATGTGTTTGTTAGCCATTCATCTGTCATCTTTAGAGAAGGTTCTATTCACGTCTCTTGCCCATTGATATATGGGATTGTTGGCTTTTTTCATGTGGATTAATTTAAGTTCTCCATAGATCCTAGTTATCAAGCTTTTGTCTGATTGAAAATATGCAAATATCCTTTCCCATTGTGTAGGTTGTCTCTTTGCTTTGGTTGTTGTCTCCTTAGCTGTACAGAAGCTTTTCAGTTTAATGAAGTCCCATTTGTTTATTTTTGTTGTTGTTGCAATTGCCATGGCAGTCTTCTTCATGAAGTCTTTCCCCAGGCCAATATCTTCCAGTGTTTTTCCTATGCTTTCTTTGAGGATTTTTATTGTTTCATGCCTTAAATTTAAGTCCTTTATCCATCTTGAATCAATTTTTGTAAGTGGGGAAAGGTGTGGGTTCAGTTTCAGTCTTTTACATGTAGACATCCAGTTCTTTAAACACCATTTATTGAATAGGGAGTCTTTCCCACAAGGTATGTTCTTGTTTGGTTTATCGAAGATTAGGTGGTTGTAAGATGTTAGTTTCATTTCTTGGTTTTCAATTCGATTCCAAGTGTCTATGTCTCTGTTTTTGTGCCAGTACCATGCTGTCTTGAGCACTATGGCTTTGTAGTACAGACTCAAATCTGGTATGCTGATGCCCCCAGCTTTATTTTTATTACTAAGAACTGTCTTAGCTATGCGGGTTTTTTTCTGGTTCCATACAAAATGCAGAATCGTTTTTTCCAAATCTTGAAAGTACGATGTTGGTATTTTGATAGGAATGGCATTGAATAGGTAGATTGCTTTGGGAAGTATAGACATTTCAACAATGTTGATTCTGTCCATCCACAAGCATGGTATGTTCTTCCATTTGTTAATATCCTCTGCTATTTCCTTTCTGAGGAGTTCATAGTTTTCTTTATAGAGGTCCTTCACCTCCTTCGTTAGGTATATTGCTAGGTATTTCATTTTCTTTGAAACTATGGTGAAGGGAGTTGTGTCCTTAATTAGCTTCTCATCTTGACTGTTATTGGTGTATACAAAGGCTACTGACTTGTGGACATTGATTTTATATCCTGAAACATTACTGTATTTTTTGATGACTTCTAGGAGTCTTGTGGTTCAATCTTTGGGGTTCTCTAGGTATAAGATCATGTCGTCAACAAAGAGGGAGAGTTTGACCTCCTCTGCTCCCATTTGGATTCCCTTTATTTCCTTGTCTTGCCTAATTGTATTGGCTAGAACTTCCAGCACTATGTTGAATAGTAAAGGTGACAGGGGACAACCTTGTCTGGTTCCAGTTCTAAGAGGAAAAGCTTTCAGTTTTATTCCATTCAGTAAAATATTGGCTGTGGTTTTGTCATAGATAGCTTCAATCAGTTTTAGATGATTATGCCTATACTCTTCAGTGTTCTAATTATGCCTATACTCTTCAGTGTTCTAATTAGAAAAGGATGCTGGATTTTATCAAATGCTTTTTCTGCATCTATTGAGAGGATCATATGATCTTTATTTTTGCCTCTGTTAATATGGTGGATAATGTTTATGGACTTGTGTATGTTAAACCAGCCTTGCATCCCTGGGATGAAGCCTACTTGATCATGATGTATGACTTTATTGATGATAAGCTGTAATCTATTGGCTAGGATTTTGTTGAGAATTTTTGCATCTATATTCATGAGTGAGATTGGTCTGAAATTCTCCTTTTTGTTTGGGTCTTTTCCTGGTTTTGGTATCAGGGTGATGTTTGCTTCATAGAATGTGTTGGGGAAGATTCCTTCTTCCTCAATTTTTTGGAATAATTTCTGCAGTACAGGAATAAGCTCTTCCTTAAAGGTTTGATAGAATTCTGGAGTGAAGCCATCTGGACCAGGGCATTTTTTGGTTGGAAGATTTTTTATTGTTTCTTTGATCTCAGTGCTTGAAATTGGTCTGTTCAGGAGCTCTGTTTCTTCCTGGCTGAGTCTAGGGAGAGAGTGTGATTCCAAATATTGATCCATTTCCTTCACATTGTCAAATTTCTGGGCATAGAGTTTCTGGTAGTATTCAGAGATGATCTCTTGTATCTCTGTGGGATCAGTTGTTATTTCCCCTTTATCATTTCTGATTGCGGTTACTAGAGATTTTACTTTTCTATTTCTCGTTAGGCTGGCCAATGGTTTATCTATTTTATTTATTTTTTCAAAAAACCAACTCCTTGTTTCATTAATTTTCTGAATGATTCTTTTGTTTTCAATTTCATTGAGCTCTGATTTGATTTTGGATATTTCTTTTCTTCTACTGAGTTTAGGCTTAGATTGTTCTTCTTTTTCCAATTCCATAAGATCTCTTGTGAGATTGTTGATGTGCTCTCTTTCTGTTTTTCGAATGTAGGCATCTAAAGCAATGAATTTTCCTCTCAAAACTGCTTTTGCAGTATCCCACAGGTTTTGGTAGCTTGTGTCTTCATTGTTGTTATGCTCAAGGAAGTTAATGATTTCCTGTTTTATTTCTTCCTGCACCCATCTGTTATTCAACAGAAGATTGCTTAATTTCCATGCCTTTGGGTGGGGTCGAGCATTTTTGTTAGAGTTGAGTTCCACCTTTAGTGCCTTATGGTCTGAGAAGATACAAGGTAAAATTTCAGTTCTTTTGATTCTGTTGATATTTGTTTTGTGTCCAAGGATATGATCAATTTTGGAGAATGTTCTATGGGGTGCTGAGAAGAATGTGTATTCTTTATCTTTGAGAAGGAGTGTTCTATATGCATCTATCAAGCACAGTTGTTCTAGGGTCTCATTTAAGTCCCTTATATATTTGTTTAGTTTCTGTTTAGAGGATCTTTTCAGCTCTGTAAGAGGAGTGTTAAAGTCCCCTGTTATTATGGTGTTATAGGATATCATATTGCTCAGACTGAGTAAGGTCTGTTTCAAGAATCTGGGAGCATTAATGTTCGTGCATAAATATTTAGAATTGAATTATCTTCTTAACCAATATAAAGTGATCATCTTTGTCTTTTTTGACTTTAGTTGCTTTAAATCCACATGTCTCTGAAAATAAGATTGCAACCCCTTTCTTCTTCTGAATTCCACTTGCCTGAAGAATTGTCTTACAATCTTTAACTCAGAGTTTTAATTTGTCTTTTGAAGCTAGGTATGTTTCCTGCAGACAGCAAATAGATGGCTGGTATTTTGTTTTGGTTTGTTTTGTTTTATTTTGTTTTGTTTAAGACAGAGTCTCACTTTATCGTCCTTGGTAGAGTGCTGTGGCATCACAGCTCACAGCAACCTCCAACTCCTAGGCATAGGCAATTCCCATGCCTCACCCTCCCAAATAGCTAGGACTACAGTCACCTGTCACAATGCCTGGCTTTTTTTGTTGTTGTTGCAGTTTGGCCATGGCTGGGTTCGAACCTGCCACCCTCAGCGTATGGGGCCAGTACCCTACTCACTGAGCCACAGGCTCCACATATGGCTTGTGTTTTTAATCCAGTCTGTCAATCTATGCCTCTTCAGTGTGAAATTCAAGCCATTAACATTTATTGAGATAATTGATAAGTGTGGTAATGTTCTATTCATCTTATTTTGTGATAGTCCATTGCTTGGTTTTATCTTTTACATCAGTGTGGAAGTTAGGTTCTGTTCCTTAATTTCTGAGTTCTTACTTTGCTGTAGATCCATTGTGAATTTCAGTGTGTAGAATGGGTTGAAGTGTTTCCTGTAGAGCTGATTTTGTTGTGGTGAATTTCCTCTATGTTTGCATATCAGTAAATGATTTCATTTCTTTGTCAATTTTAAAGTTTAGCTTAGCAGGATATAAGATTCTGGGTTGTCAGTTGTTCTGTTTAAGTAGATTACAGGTAGATGACCATTGTCTTCTGGCTTGAAAAGTTTCATTAGAGAAGTCTGCAGTCACCCTTGTGGATTTGCCCCTGTAGGTCAACTGGTACTTACTCGTGGCAGCTTGAAGAATCTTTTTTTTTTTTGTCTTGACTTTGGACAGGTTCAAGATCGTTGAACAAAGCTCTATTAGAGTTGAGATGACCTGAAGTCCAATATCCCTCTGAAAGGAGTGTGTCAGAATCTTTGGTGATATTTGGGAAATTTTCATTTATAATATTCTGTAGTATGGCTTCCATTCCTCTGGGGCATTCTTCTTCCCCTTCTGGGATACCTATAACTCATATGTTTGAATGCTTCATAAAGTCCCATAATCTGTCAATGAATGTTATGCTTTCTCTCTCCTCTTTTTTGCCTCTTTAACTATCTGAGTTATCTCAAGAGCTTTGTCCTCTACCTCTGAGATTCTTTCTTCTGCATGGTCTAATCTGTTGTTGATACTTTCTATTGCATCTTTAAGTTCCCTAACTGACTGTTTCAGTTCCTTCAGCTCAGCTATATCCTTTCTATATTCTTCATGTCGTTCATCTCTTATTTTATTCTGTTTTTTTTTTTTATTTCCTTTTGGTTATTTTCCACTTTATCAGCAGTTTCCTTCATTGTTTCCATCATTTCCTTTATTGTTTTCATCATCTGTCTTGTAAATCCCCTTTCTGCCATTTCTAACATTTCTTTATAGGTGGAATCCTCTGCAGTAGCTACCTCATGGTCCCTTGTGAGGGTTTCTCTGGACTGGTTTTTCATGTTGCCAGGATTTTTCTGCTCATTCTTGTTTCCTTGCCCTAATTTTCCTTTCACTTCCTCTTGCTCTTTAAGTTTATGTGCCTCTGGACGAAGGTTTCGATAATTCCTTTAGGTACAGGACCAGAAGGATGAGAAGGTTGAAGTTCAAGAAGGGAAAAAAGAGAAAAAAGGAAAAGGAAAAAATAGAAAGGAGAGGGGGTGCAAAAAAGGAAATATTAACAAAAAGAAGAGAGGCACAGAAAGAGGGAGACAGGAGCAATATAAGTGTATAGTAGGGTACTTTGACCCAAGCTTAAAAATCCCCAACCTCTGGGGGTGGCAGGTTGTGTGGTTCCCTTGAGGTCAGCAGTTCTTGGCCACCTCCACTAAGTAGATAAGAAAGACAAAAATGCTATGAATCAAATCAAAACAAGCAAACAGAAAAATTTATGGGATAAAATTGGGGGGAAATACAAATAATAGGGGTAGAAACACTAGCAAAAATGAAGTTCCAATTGTTAAAGAAGGCAACAATGGAAATTTTTATTTAAACTATAAAAATGAACAAAGGAAAGAAAGAAAAAAATAAATAAAAAATCTAGAGAGAAAATATTGAAATTTAAAAAAAAAACAAACAAACAAACAAAAAAACCCAAAACCAAAACAAAGCAGTATATATCTTGCTGAATATTTTCTGGGCAACAGGTGATCTTCTGGGGTATAAGATGTTAATCACAATGCTGCTACAGCTATACAAGATGGAGACTGGGGGCCTGTGCTGATTTCACAGAGTTGAGAATCTAAATCTCTCCTCAGCCCACTTAAAAGTCACTTTAAACTGTCACCTTGGCTAAGCAGAAGCTTTCCCAGGAAAGCACTTGTCTCTGGGATCACTCCTGAAGTGGCTGTCTGCTTACTCAGTGTGCCAAAACTGGTCTCACTCTATGCCCCTGAAAGCCAAGGCTGTAAGGCATCTCAGTCCCCACCTTTAGGCTGCTGAGTCCCTAGATTACTCACCCAAGGTATCCTGCCTGATCCTCACTCTGTGACCCAGAAGGCAGAGCTTGCCAGGGCAGTTCTCCCACAGTGGCTCCACACAGCCCACAGCCAAACACCATTAGCTCCATCTGGCTCAGCAGTGTAGTCCTGGGCCCTACACAACACTTAAAGTCCTCCACACTCTTGCCCAAATTCTTCCAAAGTAGTTCAACTGAGTGCCAAGTCCAAAAAAATCAAAACAGCTCACAGGTAAGGACTTTCCAGGTAAGGACTTTCCCGTTTGCAATCTCACTGCTGCTGTACTTACAGCTGCCAGTGGGATTAGACTGAATGAACACACACAACCACTTGCCAGTTCTACACTGCTTTTGTCCTCCTCATGGGGTCCAGAAGTCTCTCACTGACTCCTTGTGTCCCCACAGGGATGTTTTTTGGCATATCCCATCAGCCAAAGATGCCAGGAGTCTTCTCTCCCCAGTCTCACCGTGCCCAGTTGCAAGGAAGCTGTTACTCAGCCACCATCTTGCTCCTTCTTCTGTTACAGCTTTTTGTTTAAAGTATCACTAATTCTTTCTGTGTTCTGTTTTCCAGAAGTCAAGAAAACCATTTTCTATCTTTTAAGCTATTTATAGCTTTCCAACAATGTATGGGCAGAATTTCAAATATTTATTACCTTCTCTCTTCCTAATTTCTCTACAATTTAAAAACCATTTGTAAGTATTCTTAATTTCTAATAATACAGTTATTTTCATAAGTTCAAAAAGAATGTTTTATTCTATAGAACATAATAAAGACACTAGTTATTTAACCAAGGCTTTGACTGGACTAACATTTCCAGAAATGTCCAGACTGCGTTAAGAAATTAAGGTTAACATTATAAAGCCAATAAAAAAGCCCTTTGAAAAAAACACTGGACAGATACCCATCAATAATGGTTCCTGATCTGTGATAAGTAACAAAGGTCACTTTCTAACAGGTGTGGAAATCAAAATGTGTTTGGGGACCTTAAGAGAAGAGGAATTTACCCAAGCATACAGATACCTAGTGGCAGAGATGAAACCTGGACTCATAGAAAGCTTTCAAGTCTAACCTGAGATTCCTTATGAATGGTTTCAACAAAGCAAATTTGAAAGGAAAGGAGAACCTAGATAACTAATAATTATTCTTGCTGCACTTTATGCAAATAATCAAACCCAGTATTCTGAAAGTACAGTTAATTTTGGCAACTAAGTTAATTCTATAATTTGTCTTTAGCAAAGAAAGAAATTGGAAGGAGAGCAAGATGGCAGCCGAGTAACAGCTTCCTTGCATCTGGGCACCATGAGTCTGGGGAGATAAGACTCCAGGAATCTCTGGCTGGTGGGATCTGCCTATAATCATCCCTTTGAGGATACAGGGAGTCCGCCAGAGACTTCTGGACCCCAAGAGGAGGACAAAAACAGTGGACAACTGGCAAGTAATCGCGTGTGTTCAATCAGTCTAATCCTGCTGACAGCTGTTAAGTGCAGTGGCAGTGAGACTGCAAACCGGAAAGGCCTTACCTGTGAACTGTTTTGGTGTTTTTGGACTTGGCACTCAGTTGAACTGCCTTGGGAAGAGCTTGAGAGGGAGGGAGTACGGAGAACTTTGGGCATTGTCTGGGACCCGAGACTAAGCCACTGACCCAGACAGATGGAGCTAATAGTGTTTGGCTGTGGGCCACAGGGAGCCATTGTGAGAGAACTACCCCAACAAGGTCTGCCCTAGGGGTTGCAGAGCAAGGATCGGGCAGGAACTACTAACCTAATGACAGATCAGCCTAAAGGCGGGGTCTGAGCCAACTTACAGCCCTAACCCTCAGGGGCAGAGTGAGACCCGTTTTGGCACACCGGGTAAGTGGATAGCCACTTCACCACTGATTCCAGAAACAAGCACTTTCCTGGGAAAGCTTCTGTTTAGCAAGTTTAGAAGCTTAAAGTGTCTTTTAAGAGGGCTGAAGAGAGACTTAGGGTGTCCACCCTGTGGGGTTTGAGAAATCAGCGGAGGCCTCCAGTCATATCAGCATTGTAATTAACATCTCATACCCCAGAAGACCACCTGTTGCCCAGACAATATTCAACAAGATATATATACTGCTTTGTTTTTGGTTGTTGTTTTGTTTTGTTTGTTTGGTTTTTGTTCATTTTGATGTTGTTGTTGTTGTTTTGTTTTTTAATTTCAATATTTTCTTTAGATATTTTTTCTTTTCTTTCTCCAGTTTTCTAGTATAAATACAATTTCCCATTGCTGCCTTTTTCAATAACTAGAACTTCATTTTTCCTAGTGTTTCTACCCCTATTATTTGGTTTTTCACCCAATTTCATCTCATAAAGTTTTCTGTTTGCTTGTTTTGGTTTAATTTATAGCATTTTTGTTTTTCCTCTATACTTGGTGGAGGTGGGGTACTGTGTCTGATCAGGTTAGCAAAGAGTTGCTGACCTCAAGGGAATGACCCAACCAGGCACCCCCAGAGGTTGGGGTTTTTTAATGTTCTGTCAAAGTACCCTACTGTACACCTATATTGCTCTGTCTTCCTCTTTCTGTGCTTCTCTTCTTTTTGTCAACATTCCTTTTACCCACCCTCTCTCCTTTCTCTATTTGCTTTTTGTTCTTTTCTTCTTTCTTTCATTCCTTCTTGCTTTTCAACCTTCTCATCTTTCTGGTCCTATACCAAAAGGACTCATTGAAACCTTAGTCCACAAGCATGGGAACTTATAGAGCAAGAGGAAGTGAAAGAAAAATTAGGGCAAGGAAACAGATAAAAGAAATCACTCATGAGGAAGAATCAGCAGAAAACTCCAGGCAACATGAAGAACTAGTCCAGAACAACTCCTCCAAGGGACAATGAGGTAGCTACTGCAGAGGATTCCACCTATAAAGAAATGTTAGGAATGACAGAAAGGGAATTTAGAATACACATGATGAAAACAATGAAGGAAATGATGGAAACAATGAAGGAAACTGCTAATAAAGTGGAAAATAACCAACAGGAAATCCAAAAACAGAATAAAATAAGAGATGAACGATTTGAAAAATATAGAAAGGATATAGCTGAGCTGAATAAACTGAAGCAGTCAGGGAACTTAAAGATGCAATAGAAAGTATCAACAACAGATTAGACCATGCAGAAGAAAGAATTTCAGAGGTAGAAGACAAAGTTCTTAAGGTAACTCAGATAGTAAAAGAGGTAGAAAAGAAGACAGAGAAAGCAGAAGGTTCACTGTCAAAATTATGGGACCTTATAAACCTTCCAACATACGAGTTATAGGAATCCCAGAAGAGGAAGAAGAATGCCCCAGAGGAATGGAAGCCATACTAGAGAATATTATAAAAGAAAATTTCCCAAATATCACCAAAGATTCTGACACTCTGCTTTCAGAGGGATATCGGACCCAGTTCGCCTCAACTCTAACTGAGCTTCTCCAAGGCACATTGTGATGAACGTGTCCAAAGTTAAGACAAAAGAAAAGATTCTGCAAGCTCCCAGAAGTAAGCACCAGTTGACCTACAGAAGCAAATCCATCAGAGTGACTGCAGACTTCTCTAATGAAACTTTCCAAGCAAAAAGACAATGGTCATCTACCTTTAATCTACTTAAACAGAACAATTTCCAGCCCAGAATTCTGTACCCTGCTAAGCTAAGCTTTAAAATTGATGGAGAAATCAAATCATTTATGGATATACAAACATTGAGGAAATTTGCCACAACAAGACCAGCTCTACAGGAAATACTTCAACCTGTTCTACACACTCACCATCACAATGGATCAGCAGCAAAGTAAAAACTCAGAAATTAAAGGACAGAACCTAACCTCCACACTGATGCAAAAGATAAAACTAAGCAATGGACTCTCACAAAATAAGATGAATAGAACACTACCACACTTATCAATTATCTCAATAAATATTAATGGCTTGAATTCCCCACTGAAGAGACATAGATTGGCTGACTGGATTTAAAAACACAAGCCATCCATTTGCTGTCTGCAAGAAACACGCCTGGCTTCAAAAGACAAATTAAAGGTCCAAGTCAAGGGTTGGAAGACAAATTTTCAGGCAAATGGAATTCAGAAGAAAAGAGGAGTTGCAATCTTATTGTCAGATACGTGTGGATTTAGAGCAGCTAAAGTCAAAAAAGACAAAGATGGTTACTTTAAATTGGCCAAGGCAAAAATACAACAAGAAGACATTTCAATTCTAAATATTTATGCACCCAATTTAAATGCTCACAGATTCTTGAAACAGACCTTACTCAGTCTGAGCAATATTATATCCGATAATACCATAATAACAAGGGACTTTAACACTCCTCTTACAGAGCTGGACAGATCCTCTAAACAGAAATTAAACAAAGATATAGAGATTTAAATGAGACCCTAGAACAACTATGCTTGATAGATGCATATAGAACACTCAATCCCAAAGATAAAGACTACACATTCTTCTCATCACCCCATGGAACATTCTCCAAAATTGATCATATCCTGGGACACAAAACAAATATCAACAGAATCAAAAGAATTGAAATTTTACTTTGTATCTTCTCAGACCATAAGGCACTAACGGTGGAACCCAACTCTAACAAAAACGTTCAACCCCACACAAAGACATGGAAATTAAACAATCTTCTGTTGAATAACAGATGGGTGCAGGAAGAAATAAAACAGGAAATCGTTAACTTCCTTGAGCATAGCAACAATTAAGACACAAGCTACCAAAACCTGTGGGATACTGCAAAAGCAGTTTTGAGAGGAAAATTCATCACTTTAGATGCCTACATTCGAAAAACAGAAAGAGAGTGCATTAACAAACTCACAAGCCATATTATGGAGTTGAAAAAAGAAGAACAATCTAAGCCTAAACTCAGTAGAAGAAAAGAAATATCCAAAATCAAATCAGAGATAAACAAAAGAATCATTCAGAAAATTCATGAAACAAGGAGTTGGTTTTTTGAAAAAATTAATAAAATAGATAAACCATTGGCCAGACTAATGAGAAATAGAAAAGTAAAATCTCTAGTAATCTCAATCAGAAATAATAAAGGGGAAATAACAACTGATCCCACAGAGATACAAGAGATAATCTCTGAATACTACCAGAAACTCTATGCCCAGAAATTTGACAATGTGAAGGAAATGGATCAATATTTGGGATCACGCCCTCTCCGTAGACTTAGCCAGGAAGAAACAGAGCTCCTGAACAGACCAATTTCAAGCACTGAGATTAAAGAAACAATAAAAAATCTTCCAACCAAAAAATGCCCTGGTCCAGATGGCTTCACACCAGAATTCTATCAAACCTTCAAGGAAGAGCTTATTCCTGTACTGCAGAAATTATTGCAAAAAATTGAGTAAGAAGGAATCTTCCCCAACATATTCTATGAAGCAAACATCACCCTGATACCAAAACCAGGAAAAAACCCAAACAAAAAGGAGAATTTCAGACCAATCTCATTCATGAATATAGATGCAAAAATTCTCAACAAGATCCTAGCCAATAGATTACAGCTTATAATCAAGAAAGTCATACATCATGATCAAGTAGGCTTCATCCCAGGGATGCAAGGCTGGTTTAACATACGCAAGTTTATAAACGTTATCTACCATATTAACAGAGGCAAAAAAAAAGATCATATGATCCTCTCAATAGATGCAGAAAAAGCATTTGATAAAATCCAGCATCCTTTTCTAATTAGAACACTGAAGAGTATAGCCATAGGTGGCACATTTCTAAAACTGATTGAAGCTATCTATGACAAACCCACAGCTAATATTTTCCTGAATGGAGTAAAACTGAAAGCTTTTCATCTTAGAACTCGAACTGGACAAGGTTGTCCTCTGTCACCTTTACTATTCAACATAGTGCTGGAAGTTCTGGCCAATACAATTAGGCCAGACAAGGAAATAAAGGGAATCCAAGAGGGAGCAGAGGAGGTCAAACGCTCACTCTTTTGCTGATGACATGATCTTATACTTAGAGAATCCCAAACACTCAACCACAAGCCTCCTAGAAGTCATCAAAAAATACAGTAATGTTTCAGGATATAAAATCAATGTCCACAAGTCAGTAGCCTTTGTGTACACCAATAACAGTCAAGATGAGAAGCTAATTAAGGACACAACTCCCTTCACCATAGTTTCAAAGAAAATGAAATACCTAGGAATATACCTAACGAAGGAGGTGAAGGACCTCTATAAAGAAAACTATGAAATCCTCAGAAAGGAAATAACAGAGGATATTATCAAATGGAAGAACATACCATGCTCATGGATAGGAAGAATCAACATTGTTAAAATGTCTATACTTCCCAGAGCAATCTACCTATTCAATGCCATTCCTATCAAAATACCAACATCGTACTTTCAAGATTTGGAAAAAATGATTCTGCATTTTGTATGGAACCAGAAAAAAACCCGTAAGCTAAGGCAGTTCTTAGTAATAAAAATAAAGCTGGGAGCATCAGCATATCAGATTTTAGTCTGTACTACAAAGCCATAGTGGTCAAGACAGCATGGTACTGGCACAAAAACAGAGACACAGACACTTGGAATCGAATTGAAAACCAAGAAATGAAACTAGCATCTTACAACCACCTAATCTTTGATAAACCAAACAAGAACATACCTTGAGGGAAAGACTCCCTATTCAATAAATGGTGTTGGGAGAACTGGATGTCTACATGTAAAAGACTGAAACTGGACCCACACCTTTCCCCACTCACAAAAATTGATTCAAGATGGATAAAGGACTTAAATTTAAGGCATGAAACAATAAAAATCCTCAAAGAAAGCATAGGAAAAACACTGGAAGATATTGGCCTGGGGAAAGACTTCATGAGGAAGACTGCCATGGCAATTGCAACAACAACAAAAATAAACAAATGGGACTTCATTAAACTGAAAAGCTTCTGTACAGCTAAGGAGACAACAACCAAAGCAAAGAGACAACCTACACAATGGGAAAGGATATTTGCATATTTTCAATCAGACAAAAGCTTGATAACTAGGATCTATAGAGAACTCAAATTAATCCACATGAAAAAAGCCAACAATCCCTTATATCAATGGGCAAGAGACATGAATAGAACTCTCTCTAAAGAAGACAGACAAATGGCTAACAAACATATGAAAAAATGTTCATCATCCCTATATATTAGAGAAATGCAGATCAAAACCACCCTGAGATACCATCTAACCCCAGTGAGAATGGCCCATATCACAAAATCTCAAAACTGCAGATGTTGGCGTGGATGTGGAGAGAAGGGAACACTTTTACACTGCTGGTGGGACTGCAAACTAATACAACCTTTCTGGAAGAAAGTATGGAGAAACCTCAAAGCACTCAACCTAGACCTCCCATTTGATCCTGCAATCCCATTACTGGGCATCTACCCAGAAGGAAAAAAATCCTTTTATCATAAGGACACTTGTACTAGACTGTTTATTGCAGCTCAATTTACAATCGCCAAAATGTGGAAACAGCCTAAATGCCCACCAACACAGGAATGGATTAACAAGCTGTGGTATATGTATACCATGGAATACTATTCAGCTTATTAAAAAAAATGGAGACTTTACATCCTTCGTATTAACCTGGATGGAAGTGGAAGACATTATTCTTAGTAAAGCATCACAAGATTGGAGAAGCATGAATCCTATGTACTCAATTTTAATATGAGGACAATTAATGACAATTAAGGTCATGATGGGGGGAAGGAAAAGCAGAGAGAGGGAAGGAGGGAGAAGGGTGGGGCCTTGGTGTGTGCCACACCTGGGGGCAAGACATGATTGCAAAAGGGACTTTACCTAACAAATGCAATCAGTGTAACCTGGCTTTTGTACCCTCAATGAATCCCCAACAATAAAAAAAAAAGAAAAGAAAACAAATTATGTGGCCCCCTATATTAAATTCCACCCTTGTCACCTTGGTGCCTGTGGCTCAAGCGGCTAAGGCGCCAGCCACATACACCTGAGCTGGCAGGTTCAAATCCAGCCTGAGCCCGCCAAACAACAATGACAGCTGCAACCAAAAAATAGCCAGGCATTGTGGTGGGCACCTGTAGTCCCAGCTACTTGGGAGGTGGAGGCAGGAGAATCGCTTGAGCCCAGGAGTTGGAGGTTGCTGTGAGCTATGATGCCACAGCATTCTACCCAGGGTGACAGCTTGAGGCTCTGTCTCAAAAAAAAAAAAAAACAATCCCACCCTTGTCTACAATGTCAGCTCATAAAATGAAACATAGCTGTTTTACTAAACTGATCTGTTAAATAGAACTATAGACTGGAGAAAACTGGGTGAACCTCCTTCCCTTGGCCCTCCTCTGTGTCCAGTGCACCCCTTATGTGAAGAGACTCACCCCATATGAAATAATGTTTGGAAAACCCCTGCCACTGATCCCTCACCTGGAAGACGAGAGACTAGCAGAACTTAACACACACTCTCTCCTCAGGTCATTACAGGCATTACAGATCTCCTCCCAACAAGTACATGAGACAGTAAAGGTGGTGCACAAGACAAAGGGGAACTCCCTCATCAGAGGAGCAAGGCCACATACAGCCTGGGGACCAGGTCTGGATAAAGAAACACCAACCCGGCTCTTTGAATACCCAGTGGGAGAGACTACTGCCAGTAATCCTCATCACCCCCACCGCTGTCAAGGTCGCCAGAAAACACTACTGAATCCACTGGTCCCAGGTCAAGAAAACACACCCAGACTCATAACGAGCCCAGCCAACCAAGGATCCTCTAAAGCTAAGATTAACCTGGGACTGATTTTGACATTGGGAAGACAATGTATGATAGATCCCCACATCCCTGTAAACTACATATGGGAATTGACTATGACCATAAATGGAGAATTAGCGAACAGAGTTCAGTTGGACAAACAGCCCACCTTCACCTTTGATCTATGTGACCTGTTCCTACCCCACTGGAACTGCTTCCCAGCGGATGCCTGTAATACCTAGGGGATTTTTTACTATGGGTGCTGCTCCCTCAAATGTGAGAAAAAAACAGCAGGAGCAGCAATATTATGCTTGTCCTAGTATAGGAAAGGACAACTGTGACAGAGTAGCTGAATACCACTGTGCCGAATGGGGCTGTGAAACCATAGCTACTTGGGGCAACAGTGATTCCCACCTCAGCCTATCCAGGGGAAGGGGACCATTAGCACCTAGGCCTAGATTCAAACTACCTATCCTCCAGAACAAAGAGGGCCCCCATCCTTATTCCAAGTGCTAATTGGATTAGGTATAAAAGGGTCAGCAGCAGTTGAAATGTCTGTCCTTGTAGTAAGAGAAAAAAAAATTTCAAACTACTAAACAAACAAATTGACAGGGATCTGAAGAACCTAGAAAACTCAGTTTCCTGATTAGAGACCTCTTTAGATTCTTTAGCAGAGGTAGCCCTTCAAAACCATAGAGAACTTAATCTGCTGTTCTTAAAGCAAGAGAGATTATGTGTAGCTCTAGGAGAAATATGCTGCTTCTATACTAACAATTCTGTAGTTATTAGAAACAGCCTAACGATGTTAAGAAAGAAGTTCAGAGATTGGGTAAAGGGTAGGAACCAGTCAGAAACTTAGTTTAAAAACTAGTTCAATTAATCCCCTTGTCTGACCACTCTCCTATTAGCCCTTGCAAGGCCCCTCCTCCTACTCCTTTTAGGACTGTTGATAGGACCATGCATTATTAATACTCTAACTTCTTACATCCAAAAAAGGGTACAGGCAGTAAAACTCATGGTCCTGCAAACACATTACTAACATATTTGTCAAGATGAGAATGAAACAACAATTTGATTCCCCAAAACAAGAAGTGGGGAATGAGATTGCTGCTGCAGCCCTGCACCACCTCCTTAAACCAGGAGTGGGAGATGGAGGAAAGAATGAGGAGATTGGTTTGTATTGTGGCCCTGAAAAGGCAACACCACCCCCTTAGACTGGGGGTGGGAGACGGTGGGAAGAATGGGGAGATGGGATAAGAATTTACTGAAAAAAAAAAAATGAAAAAAAAAAGAATTTACTGAGCTTGTACTGTGAAAAGTTGTTTGCTTATCTGCTAACTACAAATACAAAGTCTGCTTCTGTGAGGTCGGTTATAATAACTGATTGCTTGCTTGCTTGCATCAGCCAACCCTATAAAAACCCTGATTCGGAGCCAGTCAGGGCTGCTCTTTCAGTTTTTCTGAGACTGTAGTTTCAGCCACCGGCCGGCTAATAAAGACTCCATTCAGACACTTTTAAAATTGGCCCTGTGGTCCTTTCTCGCCCTTAACAGCCTCAGAGAAAGCCACCTCCTGTGGTTCTTGGGCTAACAGAATTAATGACAGTAAATCCTCCCAACAAACTCATTCTAGACAGGATCTCAGATCATTCCAGGGTGGGACCATAAGCTCTGGGCTGCGTCTGGGTCTTCCCATCTTCCTATCCTCATGGCGGATAGCGGAACAGCAGAACCTGTCTTTGTGATCTCTGTGAACTGCAGCACTGTCGCTCTCTCTCTCACCTTCCTCTTCCCTCACGGGTGCTTGGTCCAGGGATGCCGCTGGCCACCACAACCCTGCACAACCGAGAGTGACTTGCCATTTCTGAGCATCCCTGTGGCCTCCTTCTGCCCTGCCCTTCTCACCACACTCCATGGCCTACTCAAATGACACCCCAACAAAACTTGCCTTGACTTACCCACCTGAGAAGTGATTCTCCCTTCCCAAAATTCCCACACACTTTATGTAAAACTTTCTGAGGACACCTCACTTGCTAGTTCTCACTCCACACTGCACTAGGACCGTGGAGACAAGTGAGACGCGACCAGAGAGCTCAGCCAGGGCAAGATATGGCAAACACCCATGTGTGTGACCAGAGCTGTCACCAGAATGCTCAGGTGACACGGTGATGATGGCTCTGCCTGAAGAGGGTGACCAGTGGACTGCTTGGGAGTCTCAGAGCCCTCAGTATCCCTCCCACTCCTAAGCTTCCACCACCAGTGGTTTATAGGGCCCCCTTTGGAGACAGGAGTGCTCAGAGAGGCTCTGGGTCTGCTCCATCTCTCCCCGCCACTCATACCCTCACTCAGGGTGGGTGAAGCATTATTAATACTCTGACTTCTTACATCCAAAAAAGGGTACAGGTAGTAACTCCAAGTGTTAGCACTCCAAGTGTCATACATGAATAAACAAATGGCAAAAAGAACAAATAGTTTCTTGTCTTCTTCCTCCATCAAATTAGGATTTTCTAGAGACCCAGGATTCCTTCTGGAATTCCTTCTAGATTCCAGAAGGAATCTCTAGGAATCTCTACCCCAGATTGAGCAGAGGGGGATCCCCAAGAAGATGAAGAAGGTGAGAACACCAGCCAGCCAGATTCCCATTCACTGTAGACCTACAGTGAGCTCAGGGGCCTCAGTGGGGAGGTTATGGAGAGCATTTGCTCTAGACAGGACTAGGGGAGGGGCCACAGGTTCTGCCTGACCAGTGGGGAGGTTATGGAGAGCATTTGCTCTAGACAGGACTGGGGGAGGGGCCACAGGTTCTGCCTGACCTGTTAAAGCTAATTTGCTAAGACTGTGTTTTGAGCAAAAACAAACTGTCAGGTTTTCTGGACATCCCAAATAAGTATGTTTTGAAAATCATGTGCATTCTCTATGGCTGGGCACAAATTTACTTATGCATGTATATATAAATTTAAGTGTGTTATTCAAGGAGTTTAGAGCAGGAATCAGCAAACTATGGTCTTCAAGCCAACTCCAGCTAGCCTCCTATTTGTGTAGATAAGTGGTGATTGTGTTTATGTTGAGTGTGTATTTATGTCTCCAGCCTCTTCTGTGCGATAGCAGCAGAATCTGCCCCTGCTGTGTCCTGTCTGAGGTCTCTGTCAGCCTTCTCTGAGCCCTCAACAGACCCTGCCAAACCTGCCAGCAATTGTAAGTTCGTCAGTTTCCATTTGTTTCTTTCCATTTTTGCTTCATATAGTTCATGTATACATGTATAAGAATTAAGACTATTGCATCTTGGTGATTTGCACAACAAATAAGAAATACCTTTCTTTTGTATTTAATCCCTTTTCTTTGAATTCTTTGTTGTTCTTCATATAAATATGGCTATCCCTCATTCTTTCTGTATTGCTTCTCTTCTGTCCTTTTTTATTCTAAACAAGGATGACCCATAACTCAATATGAAACACAGATGTAAATGCAAAACACAAAATTACAAAACTCCTAGAAGACAACACAGGAGAACATATAGATGATCTTGGGTTTGGCAATGACTTTTCAGATGTAACACCAAAGGCAAAAATCTGTAAAAGAAATAATTGATAAGCTGGGGGGGGTGTTGTTTTTTTTTTTTTTTAGACAGAGTGTCACTATGTTACCTTTGGTAGAGTGCTGTGGCATCACAGCTCACAGCAACCTCAAACTCTTGGGCTTAAGCGATTCTCTTGCCTCAACCTCCCAAGTAGCCAGGACTACAAGCGCCCACCACAATGCTTGGCTATTTTTTTGTTGCAGTTGTCATTGTTGTTTGGCAGGCCCGGGCTAGGTTTGACCCCACCACCCTCGGCGCATGTGGCCGGCACCATAACCACTGTGCTACAGGTGCCAAGCCAATAATTCTTAAAACTCAACAATAAAAATTGGTTAGAACACTAACCAATCAATTAAAAATGGGCCAAAGGCCTTAACAGATACTTCATCCAAAAAAGATGTATAGGCTCAGCACCTGTAGCTCAATGGCTAGGGCCCCAGCCACATACACCAGAGCTGGTAGGTTCGAATCCAGCCTGGGCCTGCCAAACAATAATGACAACTACAACCCCCCCTCAAAAAAAGATGCATAGATGGAAAATAAGCATATCAAAATCTGCTCCAAATCATATACACTAAGGGAAATGCAGATTAAAAGAAGATTCTGGCCATCAGAATGGCCAAAATTCAGAAGCTGATGATATCAAATTCTGACCAGGATAAGGAGCAACAGGAATTCTTGTCCACTTAGGAAGATAGTTTGGCACTTTCTTTAAAAACTGAACATACTCTTACAGGATCCAGCAGTCACATTCCTTGGTATTTTTCTAAAAGAGTTGAGAACCTATGTGTACACGAATGTATATAGCAGCATTGCTTTTAATCGCCAAAACTTGGAAGAAACTAGGATGTCCTTTAGTAAGTGAATGTATAAATTGTGGTATTTCACACAATGGGATATTATATATTATCCAGCACTTTAAAACAAAAGAGCTCTTAGACTATAAAAAGACATGAAAAACCTTAATGTCTTTTTATAGTGTAAGAGCTCTTTTGTTTTAAAGTGCTGAATGCATTTAAGGTTTTTGCCTTAATAATACCAAGTGAAAGAAGCCAATCTGAAAATGTTGTGTCCTATATGATTCCAAAGGCAAAAATGTAGAGATGGTAGAAAGATCCACAGTTGCCAGGGACTGCAGGGAGGGCCCGATGAACAGATGGAGCACAGAGGGATTGAGAGCAGTGAAACTGCTCAGTAGGATAATGTAAGCTCAGGCACATGTAATTATACCTTTATCCTCACTTCTTGGGGACAAGACACAATTGTAAGAGGAACTTTACCTAACAAATGCAATCAGTGTAACCTGGTTTCTTGTACCCTCAGTGAATCTCCAACAATAAAAAAAATTATATCTTTGTCCAAACCCACAGAATATATAACACCAAGAGTGAATCCTAACGTAAACTAAGGACTCTGGGTGACAGTATGTCAGTGCAACTTCACCACTTATATGCACCACCCAGTGCAGGGCGTGGACAATAGGAGGCTGTGCACACATGTGGGACATCTGTGCCTTCAGCTTTATGTCGGCTTGCCTGAAACTGTTCTACAAAATTAATCTTTTTTTTTTTGTTACCCTGATAGAGTGCTGTGGTGTCATTATAGTTCACAGCAACCTCAAACTCCTAGGCTCAAGTGATCCTCCTGCCTCAGCCTCCTGAGCAGCTGGGACTACAGGTGCCCTCCACTACCATACCTGGCTAGTTTTTCTATTTTTAGTAGAGACAAGATCTCATTCTTGCTTAGGCTAGTCTCAAACTCCTGAGCTCAAGCAATCCTCCCAAATGACCTCCCAGACTGCTAAGATTACAGCCATAAGCCACCACACCCAGCGATAAAAAAATTATTCTATTATTAAAAAATTATCAAAGACAAAGCTTTTTGCTTATTTAACAAAATATATTCCAAATAAATTTTTATTTAGAGTAATTACATAATATTTATAGCATGGATACAATATAATATATTCACTTGTTCCCATTTTAATTGCCATGCAGGTTGTATATAACCTTTGCCACTAAAAACAATACTGGCATCATTCAGAGAAGTGGGGGAGGAAGAAACATAGACACCCCTGGTTCTCTGAGGACTGACAAGAAGGAAGTTAGAGAACTAGGATACATGGAGAAAATAGGCCCTACCCAGGGCAAGATCACAAGAGCTACCCGGAGCCCCAGGTTACCCAAGGGGCTGCTGACGAAATGACCTGGAACACCACATGCCAGGAACTTTGAAAGGACAGCAGGAAAACGGTCTTTTCCGGGAGTCATCACCCCTTTCCTCATCTTGCCCCAGGGCTCCTGTGACTCTCCACTCCTGTTGTCCCACCTGAAAAACCCTTCCTACAGCAGGTTGAGGCACATTATATGCCGGCAACACCCACTGCCTCCTACACAGACTGTTTTGCATACAGAAAGAGGAGGCCATTGAGAACTTCAGGGAAGTCACCACCAAGGGGCCAGGAAGGAACTTGCCCAATCCTAGCCTCCAGCTTCATTCAAAGGGTCACTCATCTGTGAATTTAGATAATGAGGCCCCTGACACCAGTTCCCCAACCCTTTCTGGGACTCCTGTGAGGATCTGAACTGAAGATGGCAGAGGAGTGACCCTGCCACCCTCCCTGGATCCTTGGACCCTGAGTTCCCAGCTTCATAATGTACCTGAAGGTTGAAATATGTGAGGCCTGGAGACTCACCCACCTCCTGGGCAATAGGCCCTCCCTGTGCACCCAGAAACCCGGAGCACAGCCCCCAAGGTGCGTCCCACCCAGCTGCAGTGGGCAAGGCTCCAGGAAGCAGGTGACAGGAGCCCCAGGGCTCCCAGCCCTGGGAGGAGCCAGGCTGAGCTTCATAAGGGGACTGCTCTTTGTCTCAACACGCATTTCACTCGACCTTCTCACCTGACGCTTCCTCAGCCCAGGTAAGTCTGCACCTGCATCCTTGCCTTTTCCAGAAGGGCCCAGTGCCCAGCTGCTCTGCTGCCTGCAGGAGGGGAAGGCTGTGGTGAGGACTCAGCAGCCGGGGTCTAGTCCCATGTGCCATCACAGGACCGTGCCAGCTCCATCCCAGCCGAAAGTCCTCATCTATCAGGTCTCTGGGCCATGCCCTCCCTAGGGCTCACGTGGATCTTCCAAGTCCACTTCTGTGACAGGTCCCCAGTGGGAGCTGAGGTCAAGGCCCTCCCTTCCCCCCATCTTCTTCCTCCCTGGTTCACCTTCCTGCCAGGGTCCAGGGTGCTGAGCCCCCTCCCTAGTCCCATCCCAGATCCTGGAGGGCTGAGGGTGCCCTGAGAGGGCTTTGCGGGCTCTCCTAGTCCCAGGCCTGGGGACTCCACTGAGAATAGCCCTGGCAAGATGACCTGTCCCCACACATGCAGGGGACTGCTCAGCCAGGCCTTCTGCACCAATCCCAGCCCAGGAAATGCCCAGCGACCCACTGGGCATAGAGTTGGGCCTCTGGCCATGGCCACGGCTCCCCAAAGCCTCTCGGGTACCCTCAGTGACACACCAGCACAGGGCTCGCTCCTGCATTGGGAGGTGGTGATGGCTGGTTATCAGGTGTCCACATGTGGGAGCCATAGTCAGTCCCTGGTCTCGGGATGTCTGAGTGTGGGGCAGCACTGCCCAGTTCTCTGGCCTGGGCTCCAGGCTCTCCTGGATGCTGACTGTGGACTCTAGAGCCTTCCCTTTACACAAAAACAGTCAAGGCCTGGTGACCTGGAGAGGACAGGAGCAGAGGGCAGATGATCCCCAAGAGCAGACAGACAGAAGGACCACCCCCAGTCTACCCTACCCAGTTCCTTAAGAAACAGGGCAGGTTTTTGTATTCATTTTAAATCTGAGGCCAGCTGTGGTGGCAGTGCCCCTGTCTGGCTCCCAGGTGGTCTGGGGAGGCCTCCCTGAAGGCATGGATGGGGCTCTTTCTGTTCACACTCACACTCACACCTGCCTCTGGAGGTTGCACACACCTTTCCAGGCAGAGTTCCCACTAGGATCAGGGTGGGACCTGGTTTGTGAAGCAGCTGGGAGGGTCAGACACCAGGCCACCGAGGACATCCCCTGCCCCTGTGACTCTCACCCCAGCTGTGAGGCTGAGGGAGGTGGGCTTGATACCGTTTGGGGAGGAGGCCAAATGCCAGCTCAGGGGTGTCAGTCAGGGTTCGGCCCTTTCTCTGGGCGGTCTCCAGCTCTCCCTGCCTGCCCTCCTGCCCAGCGCCATCCACAGCTGGTAGTGCTCTTCTCCGTGTCCCCCTGTCCCTGCCTGTGTGAGTTCAGGTCCCTGACTCCCGTTTGGGGGCCTTCAGCTCAGCACACAGAGATGCACCTTCCTCTCCACCACAGACTTTGTCACTTGCTCTGTAATTCCTTCCCATCTTCCTAATTTTGGTCATTTTCAGAGTAGGAAACATATCATTGTCTGTCTTTCCTGCAGCATTTCTGAAAGCAAAGATGGGCAGCACTCCAGCTGAGAAGTCCATGATGGCCTTGGTCGACCTGTTTCACAAATACGTTGGGAGTGATGATAAGATGGATAAGCCGGGCCTGTCGAGGATGGTGAAGGACCATTTTCCCAACTTCCTCAGTGCCTGTGTGAGTTGGAGTGTGCCTGCCCTGGGCAGGGAGAGGTTTTGGTATTTGTAAGGTCAAGAGGATAGTGATGCCTGGGCAGGTTGTAAGGGTTCTGGTATGCCCACAGACTCACGTCTGGTAGGTGAATTCACTAGTCTTACTGGGTGACGCTGAGCCCAGTGTGCCTCATCATCCTCTCCCAGCCCTAGGCAGGACCAGCCCAATGGGCAGGTGGAGCATGCAGGGGATGGAGCCTGGATCTCCGGTCCTGCCCCTGACACACCTGCTACATGGCTCTGCACAGGTTCCCTGCACTCTCCTAGCCCCCTTTTCTCCTGCCTAATGCTTCCTCCTCCTCTTTTAGAGTCACTCCTTGGTTCAAGCAGAGCCTTGCTAGGATGGTGCTCAATGGAAACCATAATACTATGACAGGAGCAGAACCCCTTATTTTTGGCAGAGCTCATTCATACACCTGCTGGGTTTTGTTTTGTTTTGTTTTCTGTTAGAATGCACTGAACTTATTAGCAAAATGTTAACAGAGAGCTGGGCCCTAAGGCAAGGGAACCCTGAACTCACAAGCGAGAGCAGCTAAATGGGAGGAGAGTCGACTACAAGATGAGAAGGGAGGTCAGCTGGTGGGGGCCCCAGGGAGAGTGTGGACAGCACCTGTAAGGTAGGGAGGCAGGTGGGCCAGGGAGGATGAGGGCCCCTCATCCCCTTGCTGGGGTGGTTCCTGGCAGAGCTGTCCAGAATCCCAGCACTCCCCATATTGGAGCTCTCCACCTGCCTCCTGTGTGCCCCTCTTCCACTTAGCCCTTGCCTTGCTCCCACTGCAGGATGCCACTTTTCCTCTTTTTTGCAATTTAAGTCTCACGTGTAATGGCTTTGTTCTTATTTGTATGTTTCTCTCCTCACAGGAAAAGAAAGGTAAAGATTACTTGGGCAATGCGTTTGAGAAAGCGGACAAGGATAAAGATGGGAAGATTGACTTTTCCGAGGTCCTCTCTGTGCTGGGAGACATTGCCTCTGACTACCACAACCAGAGCCACGGAGCAGAGCCCTGCTCCGGGGGAGGCCAGTGATGCATCCAGGCCAGGGCCTCCAGAAACCCCAGGACAATAAAGTGTCTCCTCTCACCACACACTTGCTTTATTTCCTTCCTCCCTTTTGTTACCTCCATTGTCAAAACTACCAATTCCTGGTTAACTTTTTCAGTGAGTTCCAGCAAAGCTGGGCCACATCTCTCACAGGACCTCTGCTCCTGCTCCCTAAACGCAGTCAACAACATGGGGCCTGGGTGGAGTCCATGCAAAGCCAAGTCACAGGGCTGCTCCTCTTTGTTAAGGCACACCCCAAGGTCATTCAAGCACTGCACTGACAGTGGGCGAGGTGGCTCATTCCTGTAATCCCAGCACTCTGGGAGGCCAAGGTGGGTGGATTGCCTGAGCTCACGAGTTCGAGACCAGCCTGAGCCCCAGCGAGGCTGCATCTCTGAAACATATCCAGGTTTTGTGGTGGGCACCTGTAGTCCAAGATACTTAGGAGGCTGAGGAAAGAGAATCACTTGAGCCCCAGGAGTTAAAGGTTGCTGTGAGCTGTGACACCACGGCACTCTACCAAGGGTGACAAAGTGAGACTCTGTCTCAAAAAAAAAAACCACACTGAGGACAAGCATGAAGTGCCTCCCATTGGCCCTTGCCCACCTACTCCTGCCCCAGCTGCTCCTCCAGGGCAGGGTAACAGATACCACTCACACAGGGCTTCCTTGGAGGACTGGGGGGCCTCATTGCATCTGGCACTGTGATTAGGAAATAGCAGTGCCCTGAGGGCTGGCCTCCTTGCCCAGTGTCCTAGGCTCCTGGGGCCATGCCCTTGCCCGGTGGTGTACGAACCTGTCCATGACCCTGTGGAAGTGAGGTTGAGTCTTCCCAATGCTGAGCTGGTCCTCACAGATGATTTGCTAAATACTAGGACTGGGCATCTGGGACATTCAGATGGTGATGAATAAATGTTCCAGATTTTGAAGAACTCAAAGTGGCCTTGGAATCTAGACAACATACAGGAATCAAGTAAGGAGACTGGGCTGATGACCACAGCAGTATTGGAAACACCCTGAAGACCAAGACAGGGAGCTCACATCAAGAGTTACAAAAAATCACAGCCACTGTGCCTGCCAAGTACAAAAGTTTTGTTTTAGGTCACCTGCCCCAGACCAGCCACTGTGCTAGGGGCTGAGGATCAGAAACCAGCAGGGTACAGGGATGCTTGGCAAAGTGCTGGCTCTGCCCAGAGATGTTGGTCTCTTAGTGGGGGCCGCAACTCCAGGCCAGCATTCATCTCATCCCCAGTGCCACTTCTAGATCATGTCCCCAGCAGCTGCCGTTAGCACCTGCTCTGAGGTTCACACCCTCTGTCCATGTCACCTCTACCCCCTGATCACATTATCCGGCTAATCTCTCAATCAGGCAAACAGTCTTCTCAGAGAAATCAGGCTGTGGTCGCACACACTTCTTCCATCCCACACAGGATTTGTCCGTGTGGATGGACAGACAGTCCACTACCTGTTCACGGTCCCAGAGCCCCACTACTCACAGAGCATCATTGCCTCTCTCTCCTCATCAGGACCACCCTCTGCTGACCATATTCTGCACTTTGGCATCATTCAGAGTTTATCCTGTAGGTTCTCCCTCCTCCATCCCAATGCCTAACCATTGCTTTTCTTCTCCCTCCTGTCTCCCACCCTCATTCTCATTCCAGCTGATCTCAGAGCTCACACAGACCTGCAGTTTCCAGGCTGTTTGTTTTCTCTCCTTATTGGCCCCTGCCTCCTGCTCCCTGCAGCCTGCCCCCAGGATCCATCAAAGTGCTCAGTCTTCTAACCCCACCTCTGCTTTTTGCTTTCCTCAGGCTGTTTCCTGTGCATCTCCAGCTCTGAGCCAGCCTCCCTCCATTTGCCCCAGAACTGCTGCTCCCTGCTAGGAACTGTCCAGGGCTCCTGCAAGCTGGTGTCTGACCTCTCTGCCCAGCCCTCCCACAGCCCCTTCTGTTAACCTAGCTCTCATTATTTTTGCAACCCTACCCACTAACATACCTTAGCATTTCCTGTCTCATTTCTAATTGTCCCTTCTGCCTGAAATGGCTTTTAATCCCTCATCCCTCATTAGTACCAAATTTCAAGACTGAGCTTAAAGTCAACTTCTCTGTGGACACTGAAAGGGTGAATCGCCATCACTTCACCCCAAAGAAATGAAGCCTGCCTCACTTATACATTAGCAACCATATCACCTCATTTTGTCTCTTCTCATTCAGACTTAGAGTCATGGAGAAGACACACCATGACCATAGCCCAACTGGATCCCCAGTTCCTGGCAATACTGCATCCTATTCCTATTAAATAAATACTCCAAGAGTTTTCTCATTAAAATTCATTGGTCCAAATTTTTTCCAATATCACCTAAGCTAAACAGCAGTCCAAAATCTAAAATTTTCCAGGCCCCAGAAACAGGCTCTGAGGCTTAGGAGAGTCCTCCAGATCTGGAGACAGATCAGAAAGAACAATGCAGCCACTACCAACTGCCCTCAAGACTCAGCTCTGAACTCCCAAGAGCAGAGGGACTCTCCTGCCAGGTGGGGGTTGCTAGACTCCCAAACCTAAACCCATGGCTGGTGTCCAGAAGACATGGAGAGCAGCACAAAGATCCTCTTACTGAGCCCCTCTACCCTTCACTCTCCCACTCATGTTGAATCTTATAATGATCCTTCCATGGGCAATGGTACATTAAATCAGGGTGAAGTATATGGACAAATATTCATCTTCCTATCTGGAATCAGAAATCACCTCCCCAAGGGAGCCTTCTCCCATACTCCTGAGATCTGCTCACACTCTCCCGGTGTGCATATGCCAGTTGTGGAACTCATCACATTTATGAGACTTTCCCTGTCCACACCCATGTCATCCCAGGGAGGTGATCTTTTTGAGGGCAGGGACCGCATGTCTGTCACGCAGTTCCTAGCTAACACCCACTGTCCTGAGCTAGTGCTGCTACTGCACTATGGAAGATTGTCAAAAGAAAAATATTCTTCCAAACTCACAAGGGTGGATTACAAAACTGAAGACCACTGATGTAAAGACAGGAGGAAGGCAGGTCACATCCCCCACAACATCTGAGAGCTCCAAACAGTCACCAGATGGAAAATTGAATTGGTTTTAGTCTGTGTTCAAACTACTTCAAGGAATAAAGTGGGAGTCAATATGTCATTCTGAACTGGATGTTTTAGAGTATGGCATAAGAGCTAAGTTTTAGTGTCATGTTGATCAAAATTGAAACTTTGTTCTGAAACATGCTAAAGAGCAATTAGCTTAAGAGCAATTAGCATATATGTTATATTGGTATTAAAGAGAAAGAGTAATTGAAAAGTCTGTGCCCACACTCACATGACAGCTAAAGTGGCAGAGATTCTGGGAATCTAAAAGGTCCCAAGGAATCTTGATATCAAAAGACCCCCATCTGCTTTAGCATCATGTACAAATATGTATAACCAGCATGTGTGTGCTGTCTGTGGTATCGAATCACTGTGCCCTCATGCTACTCACTCCTGCCTCTCTTTGCTTTGCTGTGATTCACATCCCTTAATCTTCTCTATAGGAATCTCTTTTTTTCCCTAATATTCATTTGAAAGATGAGCTCAATTTTTTAGGTAGAGAAGAGGACAAAGGGAACAATGTAGAGAAGAAAATCATAAAAGAGCATGACATGTTTGATAAGCAGCCAGAAAATTATACCATAGGCAGAAGCAGACATATTAGCAGTAATGCTGAGCTATAGGCAGTCCTTGTTACTACTAGCGAGAGTATCAGTCAAGCTGAAAGAACATATAATCCGAACATATAAGCACCATAAATGCACTGTGACAAGCACCCTTATACGTGACACCCATGGATGGATTTATGAAGTAATTTCTTCTGTACTCTTGCCTAGAATAGGAATTGATGGGTCATAGAAAAGACATATATTTAACTAAGTGTGAGATGACATCTAATTTTTCTTTAATTTGTACTTCATTTTCCTATTTAAATATTTTTAATTTTTTATTGTCATTTACCACTTTAAAACTAAATTGAAGTGGTTTATTTGAACCAACTAGCTTCCATGGGAGTCACATGAAAGAGCATGAGACCCTTTATTTGATGCACTCCCACAAAGCAGCCATAAAGAACTCTATAGGGG
Organism: Nycticebus coucang; assembly: GCF_027406575.1. Lineage (NCBI taxonomy): Eukaryota > Metazoa > Chordata > Mammalia > Primates > Lorisidae > Nycticebus > Nycticebus coucang. The sequence goes on from NC_069784.1 coordinate 58,066,714, forward strand.
CAGTCCAACATGTGTCCCTGCTGCTCTGCGCACCACTGTCATCACTACATCTGAGCTGCATTGACGTCAGACTGTGCACCACACATGCCTAGCCCATTCTCATTAAGCCACCCACAAGCAACGCCATTATGAACATCAGTACACATATTCCCTTATATTACCTACATGAATGTTTTTGCCTGGGACACAGATTATGTGTTTCCCTGCGCATGACAGATATGCTCTTGCCAGCAGGGACTCCCTATAGCACAACGTTACGGCTAACATGTATACTTCTGGCTATAGTTTATTTTTATAGCAGACCACTTATCTCAATAAAACCTACAGAAAAATTTCAAAAAGTAATCTATTTAAAGCCATCATAATGCTACCAAAGTAGCCAGGACTTTAAAAACTACCCAGGAGAAAGAAGACTCTGTGAATGACCTCAATATTCTAAGCTGCTTCTCATCCTGAGAAATTTATTGATTCACAAGTAGTCTCAACAAAGATGTTAACATACCAGACAGAAAGTAACTTCTAAGAAGCAAAGAAGATTATTTGATATTTTAACAAACATTAGTGACATTAAATTTCAGGATTTCTAATGCAGCCAGAACTTGAAAGACCAAGATTCTAGATTAAAGGGACAGCAAAGCCACACATGCTCACTGTTAAACTGGAGCTAATCGGTCAACACCCATATGCATAGTAGGTAGTAAACCTCAGTAGAAAGCAAGCAGGTGAGAGGGACAGGAGTATATGAGTAAATTCACATGTGATGGGCACAGGCACACTCTCTGGGTGATGGGCACACTTACAATTTCAATTCAAACAGTACAAAAGCAATTCATGTAACCAAAACATTTGTACCCCTATAATATTCTGAAATTAAAAATGAATGTAATTTTTTTTACAAATAAAGGGAAACCAAGAATGGTGAATATGTCACTCTAACTCGCATTTTCCCTGTAAGGTATGCACCTATTCACATGCTGTACAGGACTAGAGGAAAAGCTAATCAGGGTGTTTTTGTTAAGAGCCTAAATTTCTAAATAGAATCTTTGGAAGATAAAAATCATTGCTCAGAGGATCGCTGAGGTAGAGGGACCCTTCTAAACATTCTGAGATTGCAGTTAGAATGCTTAAAGTGTTACTCCTACTAGTAAGCAAGCATATGGATCAAAAATATAACAAACTTACAAATCTTACAACTCAATTTTAAATCAAATTTATTCCAGATTGTATGACCTGCTACTCTAATTGCTCTTTAAAAACTAAAGAAAATTCTCTGGAGGGAGACAAATTATCTATACCCTGAAGTGAAAATTTTTCATATTCAATGGTCAACATTCAATTAAGGAATGCCAAGCACACCAGGAGAGAAGACAAAGAAGGAAACAGAAGTTGGAAATGAATCCCCACATGACCTGGTTATTCACATAAACATCAAGAATAACTGTGGCTAACTGCCCAGTTGCATGCACAGGAGGAGGGTTGCTGGTCCAGGGGCACCTAGTAAGGGGAGAGGCCGTTGTTCCAATGGGAACCATTAAAACAACAGCCTAAAACACAAACTGAAGCCACTTCCTGGTGAGCTTGCATAATTATTTCAGATGCAAAGTAAAGTTCATGTATTGAGCCTAACTTTTTAATAAACACAGTGCCTTTTTTTAAAAAACTGTGATTAATATGTTCAAGAAAATAAAGGACAAAATGAAAGATTTCACCAGAAAACTGGACTCTATATTAAAACATAAGACTCTTCAACTAAAAGGAAGGGAGTATGAGAGGAAGCAAGGGATAGAAACTTGCCTGTCAGGTACGATGTACACTATTTTGGTGACAGATATACTAAAAGCCCTAACATTGATATTATACAATTTATCCATGCAATAAGAACACTTATATCCCCTAATATTATTTTTTAAACTCTAATAGCAATTCTAGAATTAAAATAAAATAACTGGAATTAAGAATGCAATTAAACAATGCAATCAGTAGGAGAGGGGCAAGATGGCCAACCGAGAGCAGCTTCCAAGGGAGGCTCCTGTCCAAAAGGAAAGATAACATCCAAAAACAGCCCAATTTAGCTAAAGACTGGGAGCCCAGCTGAGAGAAAGATGATAACTGCAGGTCACCTCTTCTAAGGCAAGCTGTGACTCCGAGAAACCAAGCTTCAGGTACAAAATTCATCTGGAAGGAGGAATGTCCATCCCCTCCCCCAAGAAAGCTGTGGGTTTTTTTGTTTTTCTGTCTCCTTTCTTTTCTCTCTTTGTTTGCTCCTGCAGGTTTTCTATGGACAAGCAGTGAACTGTGGACCTCTTGCCTCACCCCACGGGTGAGTGCTGTGGGAAGTGGGGACTACTTCCTCAGAGGGACCTTGCTGTGACTCTGAACACTCTCTTGCTAGGCAGAAATATCAAACTTCCCTGCCATTCTGAACTTCCAGTACGCCCTTCACACCTTACCCAATGAACCAGAAGCCTAACCCCTGCTGAGACTGAGGAAGGAGGTTCTTGAGCAGTGCCCCCCATACCTGTCTACCAGACGAAGCACCCGCCCAGCAAGAGACTCTGGGGCCGCACAGAGCCCCCACCCCACCAGGATCTCTGCCAGCAGCCACGTGACCTTGCACAACACACCCTGCACCTACCCGGGTCTTCGTATGCCCACCCCAGCCAGGGACTCACCGGAGGCAGCAAGACGTCATGACACACAACCCATGCCCGTGGGGCCTCCGCACACCCTGGCCAGGAACTCCAGGAGCTGTGCAACCCGCGTCCTCCCTTCTGTACCCTCCCTGCCACCACACCAGCCCGCTTGTCTGGCCAGGGACTCTGGTAGCTGTGCACCCTCCAGAGCCCTCCCTCCCTCTGGATGGAGCTCTTCTCCTGGCCAGAAACTGCTGGAGCCTTGGGATCTCTATGACAAAGTCACTGGGTGCCAGGCACTCCCAGAACTGTGTGCACCACCCCCCGCCTTGTTGCTGGATCCGGGTGTGTCACACTCCGGAGCTGTTCTCACAACCAGAACTCCCTGGCTGGGGCATCCCCAGAGGAGCTACACAGGGTCACTCCCTACAAAGATCCAGCAACAACAGAGTCATCCTGCTGGGGTCTAATCTTGGAGAGACACCTCCCCAACTCTGAGGATGGCCAGAGGCAACGGTGAAAAACAATCATGAGGCAAAATCAACAGGAAAACTGTGGCACTATGAATAATCAGAGTAGATCAACTACCCTAAGGAACAATAAGGCAAACACAGCACAAGATCCCATCCACAAACAAATAGCTAAGATATCAGAAATCAAATTCAGAATCTGGATAGCAAATAAGATCGAATTAGAATTCCAAGCAGTAACCCAAAGATGTCTCAAGAACTCAACAAATTCAAAGACCAAATGACCAAAGATTTTGACACATTGAGACAAGAAGTTGCAGCCCTCAAAGATCTGAGAAACACAGTAAAATCCCTCAGTAACAGAACAGAGCAAGCAGAAGAAAGGATTTCTGACATTGAAGACAAAGCTTTCAAATGCTCCCAAACTCTCAAAGAGGATGAGAAATGGAGGGCAAAAACAGATCACTCTCTTAGAGAACTCTGGGATAATCCAAAGGAAACCAATATTTGTCTTATAGGGATCCCCAGAAACGATGAAGTGGCTTCACAAGGCACAGAGTCTCTTCTTCATGAGATTATAAAAGAGAACTTCCCAGACATGCCAAGAGATTCTGAAATTCAGATAGTAGATAGTTTCAGAACTCCAGCACGACTTAACCCAAATAAGATATCCCCCAGACACATCATAATCAATTTCACTAAAGTTAATAGGAAGGAGAAAATTCTGAAAGCAGCCAGACAAAAGAAAACCATAACCTACAAGGGAAAGAATTTTGAATAACTATAGATCTCTCTGCTAAAACCTTTCAAGCTAGAAGAGGATGGTCATTGACTTTTAATCTCCTAAAACAAAATAACTTTCAACCCAGGATCCTGTATTCAGCTAAACTGAGTTTCATTTATGATGGAGAAATTAAATACTTTAATGACATTCACATGTTGAAGAAATTTGCCATAACTAAACCAGCTCTCCAGGATATCCTCAGACATATCTTCCATAAAGACCAGCATAATCCTCCACCACAAAAGAAAACTCACACAGAAACTTTTGATTAAATTCCAACTTCCACAGTCACAAAAGGATTAAAAATGTCCACTGGACTCACAAAAGGCTTATCAATAGTCTCAATTAATGTGAATGGTTTATTTTTTTTTTTATTAAATCATAGCTGTGTACATTAGTATGATCATGGGGCACCATACACTTGGTTCATAGACCATTTGACACATTTTCATCACACTAGTTAACATAGCTTTCCTGGCATTTTCTTAGTTATTTTACTAAGACCTTTACATTCCACAGGGAGGTAGGTGGAGGGAGGGAGATTAATGGGATTACACCTGCGGTGCATCTTACAAGGGTAAATGTGAATGGTTTAAATTGTCCTCTAAAGAGGCACAGGTTGGCTAACTGGAAACAAAAACTCAAGCCAGATATCTGCTGCATACAAGAATCTCCTTTTACCTTAAAAGATAAATATAGACTGAAGGTAAAGGGATGGTCATCTATATTCCAGGCAAATGGAAGGCAGAAAAAAAGCAGTCAATGCAATTCTATTCGCAGATACAATAGGCTTTAAACCAACCAAAATAAAGAAAGATAAAAATGGACACTTCCTATTTGTTAAAGGTAATACTCAATATGATGAGATTTCAATTATTAATATTTATGCACCCAACCAGAATGCACCTCAATTTATAAGAGAAACTCTAACAGACATGAGCAACTTGATTTCCTCCAGTTCCATAGTAGTTGGACATTTTAACACCCCTTTAGCAATGTTGGATAGATCCTCCAAAAAGAAGCTAACCAAAGAAATTTTGGATTTAAACTCTCTGATTCAACATCTGGACTCAACAGACATCTACAGAACATTTCATCCCAACAAAACTGAATACACATTCTCCTCATCAGCCCACAGAACATACTCCAAAATCAATCACATCCTTGGTCACAAGTCTAACCTCAGCAAATTTTTAAAAATAGAAATTATTACTTGCATCTTCTCAGACCATCATGGAATAAAAGTTAACCTCAATAACAACAGAAATCTGCATACCCATAAAAACATGGAAGCTAAATAACCTTATGCTGAAGGATGATAGGTTATAGATGACATTAAGAAGGAAATTACCAAATTCATGGAACAAAACGACAATAAAGACATGAATTATCAGAACCTCTGGGATACTGCAGAGACAGTCCTAAGAGGAAAATTTATAGCACTGCAAGCTTTCCTTAAGAAAACAGAAAGAGAGGAAGTTAATAATGTAATGGAACATCTCAAGCAACTGAAGATGGAAGAACATTCCAACCCCAAACCCAGCAGAAGAAAAGAAATAACCAAAATCAAAGCAGAATTAAATGAAACTGGACTTCTGGACAAGATGGCGGACTGAAGCCAGCTTTCAACAAAGGCTCCCGTCCAGAAGGAGAGTTAAGGGACAGGAATTTAGTAAGTATCCTGGTGGACTTGAGCCTCACCAAGAGAGAAGGCTGAAGAACGCACATCAACACCGCTGAGGCAAGTTGTGATCACAAGGACACAAACAAAAGGTACAAAATCCACCACCAAGCGGACGGGAGTCCCCCTCCCCCATGAGACCGGCTCATGAGCCCCACAATTGAACAAGTGGGCAGAAATTAAAGGCCCTCCCACTACACTCCACGGGAGAGACCTTCTAAAAACTGGACCTACCTCCCCTACTGGGGTGCCGTGGTGTTCTCCTGCAGGACATAGGGCTGAATAAAACTTTGGGAATCCTTTGCCGGCAACCCTGAATCCCCGGCGCTCCCCTCCCACCCACTGAGGTCTGGAGGCCTGTCCCCCAGGACTTCGGATCCTTGGGTGATTTCTCAAGGGGAGTGGACAGTCCCCGAGTTGCGACTGGTCAGCATTGACTCTGAGGCGCTCAAGTGAGGAGAGGGCACCGGGCTGAGGGGGAGTCACGCCTCACGGCACTTCCCTGCGGTGCAGTGCAGCAACCCTCCCCGGGCATACGGAGCCCAAGACTGAATCAGACTCTGGCCTCCCCGCTGAGAGCTGAGAACCCCTACTCTCACTCGGGGTCTGAGGGCCTATCCCCCAGGAGTTCGGCTCCTTGGGTGATTTCTCGAGGGGAGTGCACAGTGCCTGAGCTGCGTCAGGTCAGCGCTGACTCTGGGACACGTGAGCGAGGAGAGGGCACTCTGCTGAGGGGAAATCAAGCCTTGGCGGCACTTCCCTGCGGTGCAGTGCAGGAGCCCTCCCCAGACAGTAGTATTGAGTAAAACTGAAAGAAACTCTAGCTTCCCCCCCCCAACTCCCAATCGGGGTCTGGGGGCCCATCCCCCAAGAGTTCTGATTCTTGGGGGATCTCTTAAGGGGTGTGGACCCAGCAAAAACTGCGGCCGCTCAGTGCTCACTCTGGGGCGCGGGACAGAGGAGAAAAGGGTCGCCTGAGTGCCCACACCAGAGCAGCAGTTCCCTGGAGGTAGATCAACAGCCGTTTTTTCTTTAACGGCAGAACGCTCACTTCTGGATATTCTGAGGCCACACCCCCTGTCTCCCTGGGCAACCAGAGGAGGCCACCGGTGACACGGCTCAAAAACCCGGAAGCCTCCAGGGCGGGGCCGACCCAGAGAGGTGTTCAGACGCAATTCTCCAGCAGCAAAGACGTTTGAACTCAAAACAGCCCGTCTCCTGTAGGCGACGACAGGAACAGAGACAGAACCTCACAAAGTTGTCTGTTCTCTTCTGTTCTGTTAGCAGCATCCATCAGGGATGGGGCTAAGCCTGAGTGAACACCTCCTTCCCATCACCTGCATCAAACACTCAAAGATGTCAGGCCCCATCTCCTCCTGCTAGATAGTGGCAGTCTGCGGGGGCCTGGCAGACTTCCTTGCGATTCAGGCAGGTGCAAACATCTGGAGTGTCTGTTCACTGCAGGCAACTGGGTTAGCCATCTGCAGAGATACCAGTGACTGGGTCCGACGGAGGGGCAAAGTGGGGAAGGAGACGTCAACCTTCCCAGACTGCTCTGTTTGCTGGGTGGCTCCTCCTGACTCCACACTGCACTGAGGTGAGCTGTGTCAGAGGAGTCACCAGGCCCCTGTGATCCAGTTCCCAGAGACCTCTTGAACTCTTCCACCTGACACAAGAGCCGATTGAGACAGTTGATTCGGACCTTTTGAACTGGGCTAATAGACTGAGGACTTTTCAGGCGGTGCCCTGGGTGTGCGATTGTAGGAAGGTTTGATTCTCCTTTTCCAACTGGGGCCAGCGGTGGGCAGGCGGGGCGACTTAATTGCTGATTTTTCCACACAGCTGAGACTTCAAGCCAGAGTAGAAGTTGCAATAGGATCAAACAGAAACCAGCTGAAAACAAGACAGAACCACTTTGCTCCACCACACCAGACAGGGCCCCAGTTTCTCAGGCCACAACACTGTACGGGCCCTCGATAAAACCCCAGGGGAAAAACCAAAGGGAGTAAACCATGGGGCGGAATCAGCGGAAAAACTCTGGTAACATGAATAACCAGAATAGATCAACCCCCCCAAGAAAAGATACGGCAGATGTGATTGAAGATCCCATTCATAAACAACTGGCTGAGATGTCAGAAGTCGAATTCAGAATTTGGTTTGCAGACAGAATTAATAAAATGGAATTAGGAATTCGAGGAGAAATTCAAAAATTGTCTCAAGAATTTAACGAATTTAAAGACAAAACCACCAAAGACTTAGACACACTGAAACAAGAACTTACAGCCCTCAAAGATATGAAAAATACAGTAGAATCCCTCAGTAACAGAATGGAGCAAGCAGAAGAAAGGATTTCTGACATTGAAGATAAAGTCTTCGAACGCTCCCAATCTCTCAAAGAGGAAGAGAAATGGAGAGCAAAAACGGATCACTCACTCAGAGAACTCTCAGATAATTCGAAAAAAAACAACATAAGGGTTATAGGAATTTTGGAGAACGATGAAGTGGCTGCCAAGGGCACAGAGGCCCTTCTACATGAAATTATGAAAGAAAATTTTCCAGACATGCCTAGAGAATCTGAAATTCAGATAGCAGACAGCTTCAGAACCCCAGCACGATTCAACCCCAATAAGCCATCTCCCAGACATATCATAATTAGCTTCACTAAAGTTAACATGAAAGAGAAGATTCTCAAAGCAGCCCGGCGAAAGAAAACTATAACGTACAAAGGTAAGAATATTAGAATAACTGCAGATCTCTCTGCTGAAACTTTTCAAGCAAGAAGAGGCTGGTCATCAACTTTTAATCTCCTAAAGCAAAAAAACTTTCAACCCAGGATCTTCTATCCAGCTAAACTGAGTTTCATCTATGATGGAGAAATTAAATACTTCAATGACATTCATATGTTGAAAAAATTTGCCATAAGTAAACCAGCTCTTCAGGATGTTCTCAGACCTATCTTCCACAATGACCAACCCAATCCTATACCACAAAAGTAAACTCACTCAGAAACTTCGGATCAAACTCCAACTTCCACACTGGCAAAAGGATTAAAAATGTCCACTGGACCTTTGAAAAACTCGATACCCAAAATTCCACCAGACTTATCAATACTCTCCATCAATGTGAATGGCTTAAACTGTCCTCTAAAGAGGCATAGGTTAGCTGACTGGATACAAAAACTCAAGCCAGATATTTGTTGCATACAAGAGTCACATCTCAACTTAAAAGACAAATACAGACTCAGGGTGAAAGGATGGTCATCCATATTTCAGGCAAATGGTAATCAGAAAAAAGCAGGTGTTGCAATTTTATTTGCAGATACAGTAGGCTTTAAACCATCAAAAGTAAGGAAGGACAAGAATGGTCACTTCATATTTGTTAAGGGTAATACTCAATATGACGAGATCTCAATTATTAATATCTATGCACCCAACCAGAATGCACCTCAATTTATAAGAGAAACTCTAACAGACATGAGTAACTTGATTTCCTCCAGCTCCATAATCGTTGGAGATTTCAACACTCCCTTGGCAGTGTTGGATCGATCCTCCAGAAAGAAGCTGAGCAAAGAAACCTTAGATTTAAACCTAACCATCCAATATTTAGATTTAGCAGACATCTACAGAACATTTCATCCCAACAAAACTGAATACACATACTTCTCATCAGCCCACGGAACTTACTCCAAAATTGATCACATTTTAGGTCACAAGTCTAACCTCAGTAAATTTAAAGGAATAGAAATTATTCCATGCATCTTCTCGGACCATCATGGAATAAAACTTGAATTGAGTAACAATAGGAATCTGCATACCCATACAAAAACATGGAAGTTAAATAACCTTATGCTGAATGATAGCTGGGTCAGAGATGAGATTAAGAAAGAAATCACCAATTTTTTGGAACAAAATGACAATGAAGACACAAACTATCAGAACCTATGGGACACTGCAAAGGCAGTTCTAAGAGGGAAATTTATAGCACTGCAAGCCTTCCTCAAGAGAACGGAAAGAGAGGAAGTTAACAACTTAATGGGACATCTCAAGCAACTGGAAAAGGAAGAACATTCCAACCCCAAACCCAGTAGAAGAAAAGAAATAACCAAAATTAGAGCAGAATTAAATGAAATTGAAAACAAAAGAATAATACAACAGATCAATAAATCAAAAAGCTGGTTTTTTGAAAAGGTCAATAAAATAGATAAACCTCTGGCCAACCTAATCAGGAAAAAAAGAGTAAAATCTCTAATATCATCAATCAGAAACAACAAAGACAAAATAACCACAGACTCATCAGAAATCCAAAAAATCCTTAATGAATATTACAAGAAACTTTATTCTCAGAAATATGAAAATCTGAAGGAAATAGACTGATACTTGGAAGCACGCCACCTTCCAAGACTTAACCAGAACCAAGTGGAAATGTTGAACAGACCCATATCAAGTTCAGAAATAGCATCAACTATACAAAACCTCCCTAAAAAGAAAAGCCCAGGACCAGATGGTTTCACGTCAGAATTCTACCAAACATTTAAAGAGGAATTAGTACCTATATTACTCAACCTGTTCCAAAATGTAGAAAAAGAAGGAAGACTACCCAACACGTTCTATGAAGCAAACATCACCCTGATCCCCAAAGCAGGAAAAGAACCAACAAGAAAAGAAAATTATAGACCAATATCACTAATGAATATAGATGCAAAAATATTCAACAAGATCCTAACAAACAGAATCCAGCAACACATCAAACAAATTATACATCATGACCAAGTTGGTTTTATCCCAGGGTCTCAAGGCTGGTTCAATATACGTAAATCTATAAATGTAATTCAGCACATAAACAAATTAAAAAACAAAGACCATATGATTCTCTCAATTGATGCAGAAAAAGCTTTTGATAATATCCAGCATCCCTTCATGATCAGAACACTCAAGAAAATTGGTCTAGAAGGGACTTTTCTTAAACTGATAGAGGCTATCTACAGCAAACCCACAGCCAATATCATATTGAATGGAGTTAAATTGGAATCATTTCCACTCAGATCAGGAACCAGACAAGGCTGCCCATTGTCTCCATTGCTTTTCAACATTGTAATGGAAGTTTTAGCCACCGCAATTAGGGAAGAAAAGGCGATCAAGGGTATCCATGTAGGGTCAGAAGAGATCAAACTCTCGCTCTTCGCAGATGATATGATTGTGTATCTGGAAAACACTAGGGACTCTACTACAAAACTCCTAGAAGTGATCAAGGAATACAGCAGCGTCTCAGGTTACAAAATCAACATTCATAAATCGGTAGCCTTTATATACACCAACAACAGTCAAATTGAAAAAGCAGTTAAGGACTCTATCCCATTCACAGTAGTGCCAAAGAAGATGAAATATTTGGGAATTTACCTAACAAAAGACGTGAAAGATCTCTATAAAGAGAACTATGAAACTCTAAGAAAAGAAATAGCTGAAAATGTTAACAAATGGAAAAACATACCATGCTCATGGCTAGGAAGAATCAACATTATCAAAATGTCCATACTACCCAAAGCAATATATAATTTCAACGCACTTCCTATTAAAGCTCCACTGTCATATTTTAAAGATCTTGAAAAAACATTACTTCGTTTTATATGGAATCAGAAAAAACCTCGAATAGCCAAGACATTACTCAGAAATAAAAACAAAACAAGAGGAATCACACTACCAGACCTCAGACTTTACTACAAATCAATAGTGATCAAAACAGCATGGTATTGGCACAAAAACAGAGAAGTAGATATCTGGAACAGAATAGAGAACCAAGAGATGAATCCAGCTACTTACCGCTATTTGATTTTTGACAAGCCAATTAAAAACATTCAGTGGGGAAAAGATTCCCTATTTAACAAATGGTGCTGGGTGAACTGGCTGGCAACCTGCAGAAGACTGAAATTGGACCCACACCTTTCACCATTAACTAAGATAGACTCTCATTGGATTAAAGATTTAAACTTAAGACATGAAACTATAAAAATACTAGAGGAGAATGCAGGGAAAACCCTTGAAGAAATTGGTCTGGGTGAGTATTTCATGAGGAGAACCCCCCGGGCAATTGAAGCAGCTTCAAAAATACATTACTGGGACTTGATCAAACTAAAAAGCTTCTGCACAGCTAAGAACACAGTAAGCAGAGCAAGCAGACAGCCCTCAGAATGGGAGAAGATATTTGCAGGGTATATCTCTGACAAAGGTTTAATAACCAGAATCCACAGAGAACTCAAACGCATCAGCAAGAAAAAAACAAGGGATCCCATCGCAGGCTGGGCAAGGGATTTGAAGAGAAACTTCTCTGAAGAAGACAGGCGCACGGCCTTCAGACATATGAAAAAATGCTCATCATCTTTAATCATCAGAGAAATGCAAATCAAAACTACTTTGAGATATCATCTAACTCCAATGAGACTAGCCTATATCACAAAATCTCAAGACCAGAGATGTTGGCGTGGATGCGGAGAAAAGGGAACACTTCTGCACTGCTGGTGGGAATGCAAATTAATACATTCCTTTTGGAAAGATATATGGAGAACACTCAGAGATCTAAAAATAGATCTGCCATTCAATCCTGTAATCCCTCTGCTGGGCATATACCCAGAAGACCAAAAATCACAACATAACAAAGATATTTGTACCAGAATGTTTATTGCAGCCCAATTCATAATAGCTAAGTCATGGAAAAAGCCCAAGTGCCCATCGATCCACGAATGGATTAATAAATTGTGGTATATGTATACCATGGAATACTATGCAGCCTTAAAGAAAGATGGAGACTTTACCTCTTTCATGTTTACATGGATGGAGCTGGAACATATTCTTCTTAGTAAAGTATCCCAAGAATGGAAGAAAAAATACCCAATGTACACAGCCCTACTATGAAACTAATTTGGGACTCTCACATGAAAACTATAACCCAGCTACAACTTAACAATAGGGGGAAGTGGGAAGGGGGGGTGAGTAGAGGGAGGGGAATCGGAGGGATCACACCTGTGGTGCATATTACAGGGGTATTTGTGAAACTTGGTAAATGTAGAATGTAAATGTTTTGGCACAGTAACTGAGATAACGCCGGAAAGGCTATGTTAACCACTGTGATAAAAATGTGTCAAATGGCTTATGAAGTGAGTGTATGATGCCCCATAATCATATCATTGTATACAGTTATGATTTAATAAAAAAAAAAAGAATTAAATGAAACTGAAAACAAAAGAATTATACAACAGATCAATAAATCCAAAAGTTGGGTTTTTGAAAAGATCAATAAAATAGATAAACCTTTGGCCAACCTAACCAGGAAAAAAAGAGTAAAATCTCTAATTTCATCAATCAGAAATGGTAAAAATGAAATAACAACAGACCCTCAGAAATTCAAAAAATTCTTAACGAATATTACAAGAAACTTTACTCTCAGAAATATGAAAATCTGAAGGAAATCGACCAATACTTGGAAGCACACCACCTACCAAGACTTAGCCAGAATGAAGTGGAAATGTTGAACAGGCCTATATCAAGTTCTGAAATAGCATCAACTATACAAAATCTCCCTAAAAAGAAAATCCCAGGACCAGATGGCTCCATATCAGAATTCTACCAAACCTTTAAAGAACTAGTACCTCCATTACTAAACCTCTTCCAAAATATAGAAAAAGAAGGAATATTACCCAACACATTCTATGAAGCAAACATCACCTTGATCCCTAAACTAGGGAAAGACCCAACAAGAAAAGAAAATTATAGGCAAATATCACTAATGAATATTGATGCTAAAATACCCAATAAGATCCTAACAAACAGAATCCAACAACACATCAAAAAAATTATACACCATGATCAAGTGGGATTTATCCCAGGGTCTCAAGTCTGGTTCAATATACATAAATCTATAAATGTAATTCAGCACATGAACAAACTAAAAAATAAGGACCATATGATTCTTTCAATTGATGCAGAAAAAGCTTTTGATGATATCCAGCAGCACTTCATGATCAGAACACTTAAGAAAATGGGCGTAGAAGGGACATTTCTTAAACTAATAGAGGCCATCTACAGCAAGCCCACAGCCAATATCGTATTGAATGGAGTTAAATTGAACTCATTTCCACTTAGATCAGGAACCAGGCAAGGTTGCCCATTGTCTCCATTGCTCTTTAACATTGTAATGGAAGTTTTAGCCATTGCAATTAGAGAAGAGAAGGTGATCAACGGTATCCACATAGGGTCAGAAGAGATCAAACTTTCACTTTTTGCAGATGATATGATAATATATCTGGAACAAATGGTGCTGGGTGAACTGGCTGGCAACCTGTAGAAGACTGAAACTGGACCCACACCTTTCACCATTAACTAAGATAGACTCTCACTGGATAAAAGATTTAAACTTAAGACATGAAACTATAAAAATACTTGAAGAAAGTGCAAGGAAAACTCTTGAAGGAATCGGCCTGGGTGAATATTTTATGAGGAGGACTCCCCAGGCAATTGAAGCAGTATCAAAAATATATTACTGGGACCTGATCAAACTAAAAAGCTTCTGTACAGCCAAGAACATAGTAAGTATAGCAAGCAGACAGCCCTCAGAATGGGAGAAAATATTTGGAGGTTATACCTCCAATAAAGGTTTAATAACAAGAATCCACAGAGAACTCAAACATATTAGCAAGAAAACAAACGATCCCATCTCAGGGTGGGCCAAGGACTCGAAGAGAAACTTCTCTAAAGAAGACAGATGCACAATCTATAGACACATGAAAAATGCTCATCATTCTTAATCATCAGAGAAATGCAAATCAAAACTACTTTGAGATATCAGCTAACTCCAGTAAGAGTAGCCCACATAACAAAATCCCAAAACCAGAGATGTTGGCATGGATGGAGAAAAGGGCACACTTCTACACTGTTGGTGGGAATGCACACTAATACATTCCTTCTGGAAGGTTGTTTGGAGAATACTTAGAGATCTAAAAATAGACCTGTCCTTCGATCCTATAATTCCTTTACTAGGTATATACCCAGAAGACCAAAAATCACGATATAACAAAGACATCTGTACCAGAATATTTATTGCAGCCCAATTCATAATTGCTAAGTAATGGAAGAAGCCCAAGTGCCCTTCAACCCACGAATGGACCAACAAATTGTGGTACATGTATTTATGCAACCTTAAAGAAATATGAAGACTTTACCTCTTTCATGTTTACATGGATGGAGCTGGAACATATTCTTCTTAGCAAAGTATCTCAAGAATGGAAGAAAAAGTATCCAATGTACTCAGCCCTACTATGAAGCTAATTTATAGCTTTTATATGAAGGTTATAACCCTACTATAGCACAAGAATATGGGGAAAGGGCCAAGAGAGGGGAAGGGAGGGGGGAGGTTGGGTGGAGGGTAATTAGGGGTTCCACACCAAAATAAGCTTTTTGTTAGATAATTTTTCCCAACTGTAGGCTAACATAAGTGTTCTCAGCACATTTAAAGTATGCTGGGCTGAGCTATAATGTTTGGTAGTTTAGGTGTGTTAAATGCATTTTCAACTGACAATATTTTCAATTTATGATAAGTTTATTGGGAAGTAACCTGATTGTGAGTTGAAGAGCATACAGTGATGTGGAATTTTTCAAAAATGATGAGTGATTTCAAGAAACAAATTGAATTAGTGCTATGAACCTCAAGCAGAATTGAGAATTGACAATTAACTTTTCAAACTCATGCTAGAAAAAGTGCTGCATACCTCATTGTTGAGTAATTATGGTCATGTTCAAATTGGTACCCTTGGGAAGCTATATATCAATTCCAGCCCCTAGCCCAACCTTCAAAGCAACTTTGGAACTTTTTTCTGTAATGACTATCAGAGCTGTCACACAACTATAATGAACAGCACTCAGGAAGACATCGCCACACATCAACATGAACACACCTGTGAGACACTGATATAAAGGTTATGAAACCATACCAAGTTGTTTGTACAATACTGCCAATGTAAGCACGCTGTGGCTAGTTTGCAAACTTCATTGTTAAACCTTCTATATTCAAATAAAACCATATTTAAGCATGTCATTGCAAATTGTTACAAAGCAAAGACAAGGAGAAAAATCTAAAGCACTCAAAGGGGAAAAGACTTTCCCTCCAAAGGAGCATCATTAAGACTCAGTGCCTGACTCTTTTTGGGGGGCGGAGGGGACAGAGTCTCACTACATCACCCTTGGTAGAGTGCCATGGCATCATAGCTCACAGCAACCTCAAACTCCTGGGATCAAGCAATTTTCTTGCCTCAGCCTCCCAAATAGCTGGGACTACAGGCACCCACCACAATGCCTGGTTATTTTTTCTTGCAGTTGTCATTATTGCTTCACTTGCCCAAGCCAGGTTTGAACCCACCAACTTTGGTGTATGTGGCTGGTACCATAACCACTGTGCTATGGGCACCAAGCCACAGCCTGACTTCTTAACAGATATGTTCAGAGCCAGAAAGCAATGGAACAATATCTTAAAAGAGAATAACTGCCAACTAAGAATACTAGTCACAGTGAAAACAAGCAAACAAAGAACCTTTTTTTAATTTCTTTTTATATTTTTTTATTTTTTATTTATTTTTTATTAAGTCTTTTGTACATAGATCATAAATTTATGCCCATTTCTGTGTGTTGATTATTTATACGAATTGGAGTTCTTACATCATACTAATCAGCATAGCTTTCATCTCATTTACCCAATTATAGCATTTGGACATTTGTGTTCTACACATGATAGAACCCACTTGTACTTGCAGTGTGCTCCATAGTTGTGGTCCCCCCCTACTGTCCCTCCCACCCCCTTCCCATTCCTCATCCTTCCTTTCCCTCCATCATCATTAAAGTTGTGTTTCATTCTTCATATGCAAGTGTGAGTTATTATAAATTGGTTTCTCATTAGTACTGAGAACATTGGATACATTTTTTTCCATTCCTGAGATACTTTGCTAAGAAGAATATCTTCCAGCTCCATCCATGTAAACATAAAGGAGGTAAAGTCTCCATTTTTTTTTACTGCTGCATAATATTCCATGGTATACATATACCACAATTTATTAATCCATTCATGGGTCGATGGGCACTTGGGCTTCTTCCATGACTTGGCAATTATGAATTGAGCTGCAATGAACAATCTGGTGCAAATATCTTTATTGCCAAATGATTTTTGGTCCTTTAGATATACACCCAGAAGAGGAATTGCAGGATCAAATGGCAGGTCTACATTTAGATCCCTCAGTGTTCTCCAAACTTCCTTCCAAAAGGAACGTACTAGCTTGCATTCCCACCAGCAGTGCAGAAATGTTCCCTTTTCTCCACATCCATGCCAACATTTGTTGTTTTGGGGTTTTGTTATGTGGGCTACTTTTACTGGAATTAGATGGTGTCTCAGAGTAGTTTTGGTTTGCATTTCTCTGATGATTAAAGATGATGACTATTTTTTCATGTGTCTGTAGGCCATGAGCCTGTCTTCTTTGGAGAAGTTTCTGTTCATGTCTCTTGCCCACAATGAAATGGGATCACGTGTTTTTTGCTTAGTAGTAAGTTTGAGTTCTCTATGGATTCTGGTTATTAGACCTTTGTCAGTAGTATAACTTGCAAAAATCCTTTCCCATTCTGGGGGATGTCTATTTTCTTTACTTAGTGTGTTCTTGGCAGTGCAGAAGCTTTTTAATTTGATCAGATCCCAGTAATGTATTTTTGACGTTGCTTCAATTTCCCAGGGTGTCTTCCTCATGAAGTATTCTCCCAGGCCAATTTTCTCAAGTGTTTCCCCTGCACTCTCTCTAAGAATATTTATAGTTTCATGTCTTAAGTTTAAGCCCTTTAACCAGTGAAGGTCAATTTTAGTTAGAGGAGAAAGGTGTGGGTCCAGTTTCAGTCTTCTACAAGTTGCCAGCCAATTCCTCCAGAACCATTTATTGAATAGGGAATCTTTCTCCCAATTTATATTTTTAATAGGCTTATCGAAAATCAAATGATGATAAATGTCTGGGTTCACCTCTTGGCCTTCAATTCTGTTCCATACATCTACCTCTCTATTTTTGTGCCAGTACCATGCTGTTTTGATCACTATCAATTTATAATATAGTCTGAAGTCTGGAAGCGTGATTCCTCCTGATTTGTTTTTGTTTCTGAGTAATGTCTTGGCTATTCAAGTTTTTTTCTGTTTCTTTTTTTTTTTTTTTTTTATTGTTGGGGATTCATTGAGGGTTCAATAAGCCAGGTTACACTGATTGCAATTGTTGGGTAAAGTCCCTCTTGCAATCATGTCTTGCCCCCATAAAGTGTGACACACACCAAGGCCCCACACACCTTCCTCCTTCCCTCTTTGTTTCCCCCCCATAACCGTAATTGTCATTAATTGTCCTCATATCAAAATTGAGTACATAGGATTCATGCTTCTCCATTCTTGTGATGCTTTACTAAGAATAATGTCTTCCACATCCATCCAGGTTAATACGAAGGATGTAAAGTCTCCATTTTTTTTAATGGCTGAATAGTATTCCATGGTATACATATACCACAGCTTGTTAATCCATTCCTGGGTTGGTGGGCATTTAGGCTGTTTCCACATTTTGGCGATTGTAAATTGAGCTGCAATAAACAGTCTAGTACAAGTGTCCTTATGATAAAAGGATTTCTTTCCTTCTGGGTAGATGCCCAGTAATGGGATTGCAGGATCAAGTGGGAGGTCTAGCTTGAGTGCTTGGAGGTTTCTCCATACTTCCTTCCAGAAAGGTTGTACTAGTTTGCAGTCCAACCAGCAGTGTAAAAGTGTTCCCTTCTCTCCACATCCACGCCAGCATCTGCAGTTTTGAGATTTTGTGATGTGGGCCATTCTCACTGGGGTTAGATGATATCTCAGGGTTGTTTTGATTGTTTTTTTCTGTTTCTATATAAAATAAAGTACTAATTTTTTCAGGTCTTTAAAGTATGAGAGAGGTGCTTTAATAAGGATCACGTTAAATCTGTACATTGCTTTAGGTAGTATAGACATTTTAACAATGTTGATTCTTCCCAGCCATGAGCATGGTATATTTTTCCATTTGTTAACATCTTCAGCTATTTCTTTCCTCAGAGTTTCATAGTTCTCTTTATAGAGATCTTTCACGTCCTTAGTTAGATACACTCCCAGATATTTCATCTTCTTTGGCACTATTGTAAAGGGAATAGAATCTTTGATTGTTTTTCCCCCTTGACTGTTGTTCGTGTATATAAAGGCTACAGATTTATGAGTGTTAATTTTGTATCCTGATACGTTACTATATTCCTTGATCACTTCTAGGAGTTTTGTAGTTGATTCCCTGGGGTTTTCCAGATATATAATCATATCGTCTGTGAAGAGTGACAATTCGATCTCCTCTGGTCCTATTTGGATCCCCTTGATTGCCTTCTCTTGCCTGATTTCGGTGGCTAAGACTTCCATTACAATGTTAAAAAGCAGTGGAGATAGTGGGCATCCTTGCCTGGTTCCCGATCTGAGTGGAAATTATTTCAATTTTACTCCATTCGCTATGATATTGGCTGTGGGTTTGCTGTAGATGGCCTCTATCAGTTCAAGAAATGTTCCTTCTATACCTATTTTCTTAAGCATTCTAATCAAGAAAGGATGCTAGATATTGTCAAAAGCTTTTTCTGCATCAATTGAGAGAATCATATGGTCTTTGTTTTTTAATTTGTTTATGTGATGTATTATGTTTATGGATTTACATATATTGAACCATCCTTGGGACCCTGGGATGAAACCCACTTGGTCATGATGTATAATTTGTTTGATGTGTTGTTGGATTCTGTTTGCTAGGATCTTATTGAATATTTTTGATCAATATTCATTAGAGATATTGGTCTATAATTTTCTTTCCTTGTTGGGTCTTTTCCTGGTTTGGGTATCAGGGTGATATTTGCTTCATAGAATGAGTTGGGAAGTATTCCTTCTTTTTCTATGTTTTAGAAAAGATTAAGTAATATAGGTACTAGTTCCTCTTTAAAGGTTTGGTAGAATTCTGATGTGAAGCCATCTGGCCCTGGGCTTTTCTTTTGGGGGAGATTTCTTATAGTTGATGCTATTTCAGAGCTTGTTATAGGCTTGTTCAACATTTCCACTTCTTTATGTCTAAGTCTGGAAGAGTGACATGTTTCCAAGTATTGATCTTATTTCCTTCAGATTTTCATACTTCTGAGAGTAGAGTTTTATGTAGTATTCATTAAGTATTTGCTGAATTTCTGAGGAGTCTATTGTTATTTGGCCTTTATTATTTCTGATTGATGAAATTAGAAATTTTACTCTTCTACTTCTGGTTAGGTTAGCCAACGTTTTATCTATTTTATTGACCTTTTCAAAAAACCAACCCTTTGATTGGTTGATCTGTTGTATGATTCTTTTGTTTTCAATTTCAAGTTCTGTTTTAATTTTAGTTATTTCTTTTCTGCTGGGTTTAGGGATGGAAAGTTCTTCCTTTTCCAGTTGCTTGAGATGACCCATTAAGTTATTAACTTCCTCTCTTTCCATTCTCTTGAGGAAGGATTGCAACGCTATAAATTTTCCACTTAGGACTGCCTTTGCTGTATCCCAGAGGTTCTGATAGTTCGTTACTTCATTTTTGTTTTGTTCCAAAAATTTAGTAATTTCCTTCTTAATCTTGTCTATGACCCAGCTATCATTCAGCATGAGGTTATTTAGTTTCCATGTTTTTGTATGCGTGTGCAGATTCCTGTTGTTACTGAGTTCAACTTTTATTCTGTGGTGGTCTGAGAAAATACAGGAATGCTTTCTATTCTTTTAAATTTGCTGAGGTTAGACTTTGACCTAAGATGTGATCAATTTTAGAGAATGATCCATGGACTGATGAGAAGAATGTGTATTTGGTTTTGTTAGGATGCAATGTTCTATAGATGTCTATTAGATGCAAATGTTGAATGGTTAAGTTTAATTCTAAAATTTCTTTGCTGAGCTTCTTTTTTGAGGATCTATCCAACACTGCCAGAGGAGTGTTAAAGTCTCCAACGATTATGGTGCTGGGGGAAATCAAATTGCTCATGTCAGTTAGAGTTTCTCTTATAAACTGAGGCTCATTCTGGTTGGGTGCATAGATGTTGATAATTGAAATCTCATCATGTTGAATGTTGCCCTTAACAAATAAGAAGTGACCATCATTGTCTTTTCTTACTTTGATTGGTTTAAAGCCTATTGTATCTGCAAATAAAATGCAACACCTGCTTTTTTCTGATTTCCATTTGCCTGAATTATAGACCATCCCTTCACCCTGAGTCTATGTTTATCTTTTAAGGTAAGGTCAGATTCTTGAATGCAGCAGATGTCTGGCGTGAGTTTTTGTATCAAGTCAGCCAACCTGTGTCTCTTTAGAGGGCAATTCAAGCCATTCACATTAATTGAGGGTAATGATAAACCCAACAGAGTTTTGGGTGTCAAGTTTTTTGAAAGTCCAGTGGACATTTTTAATCCTTTTGTCACTATGGAATTAGAATTTGATCAAAGTTTCTGAGAGATTTTACTTTGGTGGTGGAGGACTCTGTTGTTCATTATGGAGGACAGGTCTGAGAATTTCCTGAAGAGCTAGTTTAGTTATGGCAAATTTCTTCAACATGTGAATGTCATTAAAGTATTTAATTTCTCCATCAAAGATGAAACTCAGTTTAGCTGGATACAGGATCCTGGGTTGAAAGTTATTTTGTTTAAGGAGATTAAAGTTCAATGACGCCCTCTTCTAGCTTGAAAGGTTTCAGCAGAGAGATATGCAGTCATTCTAATGCTCTACCCCTTGTATGAAATGGTTTTCTTACGTCTTACAGCTTTCAGAATTTTCTCCTTCATATTAACTTTAGCAAAATTAATTATAATGTGTCTATGAGAATTTTTGTTCTGGTTGAGTTGTGCCATTGTTCTGAAACTGTCTGATATCTGAATTTCAGAATCTCTGGGCATTAAAGAGAATTAAATTCTCTTTAATTATTGCATGAAGCAAAGCATCTGCATCCTTCTCAGCAACCTTATCAATTTCAGGTATTCCTATAAGGAATTAGACCTCTTCAAATTATCCCAGAGCTCTCTGACAGAATGATCCATTTTTGTTTTCCACTTTTTTCCTCTTTGAGTGTTTGGGAGCATTCAAAAGCTTTGTCTTCAATATCAGAGATCCTTTCTTCTGCCTGCTCCATTCTGTTACTGAGGGATTCTACTGTATTTTTTAGATCTTTGAGGGCTGCAAAGTCTTGCTTTAATGTGTCAAAATCTTTGGTCATTTTTTCTTTAAATTCGTTAAATTTTTGAGACATCTTTTGAATTTCTGCTTTAAATTCTAATTCATCATTTCCTCCATTTTGTTGATCCTATTTGCTATCTAAATTCTGAACTCAATTTCTGTCATTCCAGCCATTTGTTTGTGAATAGGATCTTGTGCTGTATCTGCTTTATCATTTCTTGGGGAAGTTGGTCTACTCTGATTGTTCATGTTGCCTGAGGTTTTTCTGCTGATTCCACCTCATGATTGTTTTTCACTGTTGGCTAGGTGGTCTGGTAAGGTGAGATTGGATTGGGGTTTCCTGGGGTTGTTGTTAACAAGCCCCTTGTTAAGGATCTGGGATTGATGACTGCAGCTTTTTCCCCTTTAGCTTTGCAAAGGACCTGTACACTATTACAGTCTGAGGCTGGGGAAACCTGCTTGGTGTGGTAGGGTTAGGTGGCTCAGTCTTGTATTCAACTGGTTCTTGTCTAATCCTTGTTGATCAGTGACTCTGGTGAAGTCTTAGCTGGAGATTGTTGTCTTGGAACTGCAGCTTGCCTCAGCAAGGGTGGCCTGTAGTTATCTCTCTTCTCTCTCAGCTGGGCTTCCTGTCTTTAGCTCAATTGGATACCCTCTGGACATTATCCTTCTCTCTGGACAGAAGCCTATGTTGGAGGCTGCATCCAGTAGGCCATCTTTCCCCTTCCTCCCAAAAGAAACCTTTTTATATGAAGGCAAAATAAAGACATTTCCAGGATACTCTCATTAAACAAATAAATATATATTCTAAAAGTTCTACAGCAGTGGTTCTTAACCTATGGGTCATGACCCCTTTCTAACAATGAAAATACATCCTGTGGGCCAGAGCAAGATGGCTGACTGGAGCCAGCATTCCACAGAGGTTCCTGTCCAGAAGGAAAGTTAAAACACAGAAGTTCAGAAAATAAACTGATGGTTTGGAGCTGAAAGAAAGAAGGTTGAAGAATGCACATCAACCCTGCTGAGGTGAGCTGCGACCCCAACAATAAAAATAGTAGGCACAAAATCCATCGCCAAGCAGACAGGAATCCCCTCCCCTATGAGAATGGCTCACAGTATACTTTCTATAAACAAGTGAGCAGAGTTCAAACATCCTCCTATTTTATCCCATGGGAAAGATCCTCTAAAAACTGGACCTCCTTCCCCTACTAGGGTGCCATGGCACTCTCCTGCCAGGCATAAAACTATAAAACTGTATATATTATCTACCTGCAATTCTGAACTCCCAGCACTCCCCTCCACTCTCACCCTGAGGTCTGGAGGCCTGTCTCTCATGGAGTCCAGATTCTTGGGCATTTTCTCAAGAGGTTTGGACAGGGCGTGGGCTGTTGCAGGTCTGTACTGATTCTGCTGCATGGGAGCAGGGAGAAGATGGTGGACTGAAGGAACCGTGCAAGACAGGGAGAGGTGGTGCTCTGTGGCACAGAGCAGCAGCAGCTGCTGCAGGAACAATAGGGCTCACATACCTGGGGATATTTTGAACAGACACTCCCTGCCTCTCTGGGCAACCAGAGAAATCCAGTCATCTTCTCTGGTGGAGGACACCGGTGGAGCATATCTGGGATGGAAACACAGGCCCTGTGAGTAAAGGGTATGCCTGAGGTGGTACCTGCCTGGGCAGGGCATGGCAGGGATGGAGAATAGAAGATGCACACGCAGAGATGGCATACCCCCAGGGCGGGGCTCAACCAAAGAACTGCTTTAGTGAGCCTAAGAAGCACCTGGCCCCCAGGGCATCATACTTAAGAGAGGAGCAGGCAGGCAGGGCTGGAACTGATTGCTGATTGTGAGCTCTACCTGTGCCTGCCCTAACACAGATGCAATGGAGTCAGACACACCAGCTCTGGGCAGCAGCACAGACCGGGGATGAGTTTCAGTTTCTGTGAACTCAAACAGTGTCTGGTCCACAGGGGAATATAGCTGGGACAGAGCCACTAATCCTGAGAAAATATAGGTGTCAGCAACATCAATCAGGAACGGGGCTAGAACTGAGTGAACCACCCCAGCTTCCATTAACCACCCAAGGTTGTGAGGCCTCAGCTCCCCCTGCTGGATGGTGTCAGACTGTGGAGGTCTGGCTGAGGAGACATAGATCTTCCTGTGACTCAAGCAGGCACAAACCCCTGGAGCATCTGCTCATTGGAGGGAACTGGGTCACAGCCCTGTGGAGTTACCACTGATTGGGTGTGATAGAGGTGCAAGGTGGGGAAGGAGGCATCAACCTTCCCAGACTAATTTATTTGCTGAAGGGGGGTCCTTCTGACTCCATGAAGCACCAAAATGAGTCATACTCAAGCTGCCAGCAGATCCCTGCTATCTAGTTGCTGGGGACTTTTTAAACTCTCCAACTTGAGACTCAGTGCTTACAGGGACAATTGATTTGGGCCTCTTAAACTGGACCAATCACCTGAGGACTATCCAAAGTGGTACCCTGGGTGTGTGGTTATGGGAAGGTTTGATTTTCCTTTTCCAGTTCTTGCCCATGGGGGGCGGGGTGACTTAATTGCTGGTATTTCTCCACAGCTGAGACTTCAACCCAGAGTAACTGATTCACTAGGATAGGACAGAGACGAGCTGAAAACAAGACAGAGCCACTTATCCCCACCACACCAAGCAGGTCCCCAGTTTCCCAGGTCACAGCACTATACAGTTCCTTGGCAAAGCTCTAGGGGAAAAGGTACAGACACCAGTCCCAGATCTTGGGCAAAGGCCTGGTTAATCACTCTAGGAGCCCCCCAACCCAACTTCACCTTATTTGCTCATCTAGCCAAATGGTGTAAAATAATCATGGTGTGGAATCAGTGGAAAAACTCCAGTAACATGAATAACCAGAATAGAGCAACTCTCCCAAGGAACAATATGGCAGACACAACTGAAGATCCCATTCATAAACAAA
Source organism: Nycticebus coucang (assembly GCF_027406575.1). Classification (NCBI taxonomy): domain Eukaryota; kingdom Metazoa; phylum Chordata; class Mammalia; order Primates; family Lorisidae; genus Nycticebus; species Nycticebus coucang. The sequence goes on from NC_069784.1 coordinate 58,091,493, forward strand.
TGGCTGAGATGTCAGAAATTGAATTCAGAATTTGGATTATAAATAAGATTACTAGAATGGAGGGAAAGTTGGAATTAAAAATTCAAAGAGCATTTCAAAAGATGTCTCAAGAATTCAATAAATTCAAAGACAAAATCACCAAAGATTTTGACACATTAAGAATTTGCAGCCCTCAAACATCTGATAAATACAGTAGAATCCCTCAGTAACAGAGAGGAGCAAGCAGCAGAAAGAATTTCTGACATTGAAGACAAAGTTTTTGAATGCTCCCAAACTCTCAAAGAGGAATGGGATAATTCAAAGAAAACTAATATTCACCTTATAGGAATCCCTGAGGGTGACAAAGTGGCTTTGCAAGGCACAGAGGCTCCTCTTCATTAGATTATGAAGGAGAATTTTCCAGACATGCCAAGAGATTCTGAAATTCAGATAGCAGACAGTTTCAGAACCCTAGCACGACTCAACCCAAACAAGATATCTCCTAGGCACATCATAATTAACTTCACTAAAGTTATAATGAAGGAGAAAACTCTGCAAGCATCCAGAATGTCATCTACCAAAGTGATGAAAATATGTCGAATGGTATATAAAACCAGTGTATGGTGCCCCATGATTGCATTAGTGTACACAGCTATGATTTATTAATAAATTTCAAAAAAAGAATGTCATCTACATACTGAATAAGAGTCACTATAGGATATGAAAATGACTCAAGTCTTGGGCTAAGTCTTGTCCAAACAAGTGAGGGCTGCCCCTAAATCCCTGGGGTAACATAGTCCATATGAGCTGGGTGTTAGAGTCAGAGGGGTCTTCAAAAACAAAAGGTATTGGGAATTCTCATGAAGAGGAATGCAGAAAAAGGTATCTTTTAAGTCTGGGACTATGAAACAGGCAGTCTTTTCAGGGATATGAAATAAAGTATACGGATTGAGAACTACAGGATGGAGAGAATTACTGCTTCATTTATAATGTGGAGGTCCTGTGCTAGTCTCCAAGTTCCGTTTGGCTTTGGCACTCCTAGAATACAACAGTTACATGGACTTTTGCAAGGTACTAATAATTTCTGTCACTTTAGATTCTGTATTATAGATATTGGCCCATTCTTAGCATCTGCTTTTAGAGGATATTATTTTTTGTTGGAATAGATGATGGAATTTTTAAACTTAATTTGGACTGGTTGAGCATATCTTGTTTGCCCCACCAGTCCCTCAGTAGCCCACACTTCTGGGTTAATTTCTGTCTCTAATAGGAGAAGGCAGAGTATATGTTCTTGTCCCATATTCATATAAATGGTTGTTCCCACTTTAGTTAGTATGTCCCTTCCCAAAAGGGGAGAAGGACTTTCAGGCATGATTAGGAAGGTGTAAGAGAACAGCCAGTATCCCCAATTGCAGCTTAAAGCAGCCTTTAAAGAGGATAATTTGGTAACTGGCTTTCCAGACATCCTCTGTATGGTTACAGATTTGGGAGATAGAAGACCAGGGTTACAGAGGAGTACAGAAAAGGTTGCTCCAGTCTCCAGAAGAAATTCTGTCTCCTGGACCTCCACTATGAGGCAAACCCGGGGCTCCTGAGGGATGATGACACAAGCTGGAACCATGAGAATCTGTCAGGCACCCTCAGTCCAGTTTGAGCACTGATGAGATCACTGTCCCAGGATGCCTTTGCCTCTGGGGACAGGCCACTCTCCAGTGGTCACCCTTGCATTCTGGACAGGGGCCAGGTGGCTTGCCCAGCTGGTGGTGCTGCTGGGGGCAGTATTTCCTGAAGTGGCCAGTCTGACCACATTGGAAGCACTTGTTCTTAGCTCCTCGGGCTTCCCTCTGCCCCTGAATAGTGCCCATTTGTTGGAGTGCCATTAGTAGAGCTGTCATTCTTCTTCTATCCCTTCTCTCTTTTTCCTCCTCTTTCTCCTGATCTCAGTCATAAAAGACCACTGTGGCCATTTTAAGAAGAATCTCCAGGTTATGATCCAGGCCTAGAGCCAATTCCTGGAGTTTTCTTTGAATGTCTGGGGCTGCCTGAGTGATAAATTTATCTTTTAAAATAATTTGGCCCTCTGGGCAGTGCCTGTGGCCCAGTGAGTAGGGCACTGGCCCCTTATACTGAGGATGGTGGGTTCAAACCCAGCCCTGGCCAAACTGAAACAAAAAAATAGCCAGGCATTGTAGGAGGCATCTGTAGTCCCAGCTGCTCAGGAGGCTGAGGCAAGAGAATCACGTAAGCCCAAGAGCTGGAGGTTGCTGTGAGCTGTGACGCCACAGCACTCTACTGAGGGTGGTAAAGTGAGACTCTGTCTCTACAAAAAAAAATAAATAAATAATAATAATAATAATTTGGCCCTCCAAGGAGTTGGGTGTTAACTGAGTGTGTTTTCTCATTGCCTCCCTAAGCCACTTAAGAAAGGCTGAGGGACTCTCATTTTGTTCCTGGTAAATGGTAGACAACTTAGAATAGTTCATAGAATTTTTCTTGGATCCATGTAAACCTTCCAGATAAATGTTAGAAAATGTTTACACTACCAGTCACCTTGTCTCTCAGGGTCCCATTTGGGATCCTCAAAGGGAACTGCCTGCCTTCTCATGGGGTATCTGTCCCTTTCCACAGGGAACATATTGCCACCAGTATTGGCCATGAACCACAAGTCACCCCCACTTTCCTGCTTCATCTAAGACTTCATTTTTTTTTCATTAAAAGTTAAAGTTTGATCTAGTAGTAGCATTACATCTCTACTAGAGAAGTCAAAACTTTGTCCTAACCCTTGGAGAACATCTGTGTACTTATCAGAGTCATCAGAAAATTTCCCTAAATCTACCTTAATTTGTTTTATATCTGCCAGAGAAAATGGAGCGAATACTCGACCATTTCCCCTTTCACCACTCCGCAGTTTCAACCAAAGGACATGAAGAAGGATACAGTTGCCTTTGGGGGGTCCCAATAGGAACTGAAGAAACTCTAGGAATAAACTCCTTCTTGGGGGTTTCTAAAGATATGGAAGAAGGTGCAGGAGAAGTTGATGGCAGGTTTGAACTAGGTGGTGATGGTGTCTCTCTTGGGAATTGCTGGCCCTTTGGGGAAGTTATTACAACAAGGAGAACTAGATCCATCTGACAGGTTTTACACAGTTGAGGGTTTTCCCTGAGGAAAAAGAAAGCTTTCACATAGATAATTTAGACCATTTCTCCTCTTGTTTACCATAATTTTAGAATACCTTCTGGTAGTTATCATTCACCATTAGCAATACTAAGGCTAGCCCTGGGTGCAGAAGAAAACCATACATTCTTTTCCTAGCATTTGGGGATAAAACATGTCCCAACATAACTCAGTGGGGTGTTCCAGCAGCACAGGATGAAATGTGAGGTATCCAGGGGCCTGGTCCCACCTGATGGCAAGAGAACATGATACCTGGATGTTCTCTTACAGAGAAAATGTTAACCATCTGTGGGAAGGAACGTCCAGGACTTTAATCAATCCCACCCTGTATTCCTGGGTTGTCAAAGCATTCTCTGACCAACCCAGGAAAACTTCCAGCCAAACAAAAGGAAGCATTCTTCCAATGTTTGGGGAAGAATCCCTGAGGAGAGTGGCCTCCTCAGCCCCTGCACTTTTCTGGATTTAACCACTCTTACCAGTGTAGCGCTTTGTACTCGTGGGCTCTCCTGTGCTTATTACTTCCCAGCAGCACAGCCTAAGAAATCAGGTATCTGAGAGCCTGGTCCCACCTGATGCAAGTTCTTCCCCTTTCTGCACCTGCCCCAGAGTATCAATTAAAGTAGGGATGAGCCCTGCCCTGGAGAAAACAGCTGCGTGGTGCTTGCACTTTTAACCTTTTATAATTTTTACAAGCTTTTTTCTAAATTCCCAGTAACAAAGGAAATTAGGCTTTTTATTATGAGTAGGACTTAAATGCTATGTTTTCTTTCTTCCATCCAAAGTGAGCAAGACAACAATAATTAAACTCAGTAACAAATCACAGTTGAGAGACAGTATGAAACTTTTGCATTATAATTAGTTACAATTAGCCAAAGTCTTAGAGAAACCTGGAGTTATTTTAAACTTTCCCTTTTATACCAATAAACCAGAAAAAAATATATATCCAGGGTCATTTTCCTTGCCTTTCTTCATTTCAAGAGACTGAACTACAGCCTAGGGTTTAGGGCCATTCTTTCCTTGGGGAGTTGCTCTGGACTTCCCATCACAGGTCTCTGGTTGCCCAGAGAAGACATAGAGTCTGGAGCTGACTTCTAGGCCTCTGTTAATATGGTTCAGCTTCTTTCTCAAACACACACCAAAAAAAGCCAATTGAATTTAATTTTGCATAAAAGGCAATAAAAAGGAACTTACAACACACCTACAACATCAGAATACCAGAATAAGCCAGTAAAAAATTAGCTACATACGTAAAGCAATCCTTTACCAACATTCAGACAAAGCATGCAAACTACAAGGAGAGAGAGAAAAGCAGCAAGGGTCTATTGCAGTGGTTCTCAACCTTCCTAATGCTATGACCATTTAATACAGTTCCTCATGTTGTGGTGACTCCCAACCATAAAATTATTTTCATTGCTACTTCATAGAACAAAAATAATTTTATGGTTGGGGTTCACCACAACATGAGGAACTGTATTAAAGGGTCACAGCATTAGGAAGGTTGAGAACCACTGGTCTACAGAGATAAATAGGAAAAGTTTAGGACCATGGAAGACAAGAGCAGGTAGTAAAAGAGCTGGAAGAGCACATTTTTAGAAAGCCTTCCAGTGTCCTGGGGTCAGAACCATTGCTGGAGACCCCAGGTCTTCTTGTGCTACTTCTTTGCTTGCTCTCAACCAGAGAAAATGAATGAATACAGAACAGTTTCAAAAGCCTTCTAACATTGCCTTCAGTTCCTTTCTGGAGCCAATGGGATTTAGAAAGTTCATTCCTGAACAGCCTCTTGCCAGTGACCTGGAAGTCAGCAACTCCACTATGCACCTTTGACAGCTGACAGACCTCAAAATTATTAGTCTCCATTATTATAACTATAGAGAAAAGCAGGATAGAGGTAAGTGGTCACATTGCTAACCACAGATCAGCTTCTATCCTAGACAAGCCCCCCAAATATGATACTGGAATTTCATCTTCAGTAGGTTCTTGGTGTCAGTGATTTGAAGAATGAATCCATGAATCTCAGATCAGTGGTAAGACAGGATTTATTTTACAGAAAATAATACAAAAACACCAAAGCTCCTGGCAGAGAGAAACAACCCAAGGTGGGTGGAGCTCTCTCTCTGGGCTCTTTGCCCAGGTGTGTGTGTGTGTATTTTTTTCCTCTGTAGTTACATTTGGCCAAGACTAGGTAACAAAAGAATGAGTACAATCCCTTTGGTTCCCAGGCCCAGGAAACCTACATGAAATTGACCAGGCCTGGGAAATGGAGGTTCCCTGTTCAGCTGCAAGTGCAATGGGAGGGAGATACTAAGGCACTGGTATCTCCCCAAGAGTTGTCTGGCCCACCAGCTACTGGAGACTTCTGTGCCACTCACCCTGCCTACCCTCCAACCCGCTGGTTCCTCTGCCCACTGCCAGGCACCAACGCCAACAGACAGGGCAGAGGCTACAGGTCCTCCCCACAGCTAGGCTGAGCTGGCTGGGGCACCACCTGCCCTATATCACTGGCTCCCAGCCCAGAGGCTCCCCCATCTCATGTGAGCAAGGAGCAAAGTGCTTTGTGCCTTAGACCTAGAAGTAGTGGAAAGGAAGAGGGGAATGCACCAGACCCTGAAGAAGAGGCCCAGGGAGTAGATGAGGGATGTGCAGTAGGATAACTGGACGTCCTTTTTATGGTGCCTGCTGTCCGGCCTTTTGGCAGCTGCCTTGCTGGGGTCTCCTCAGGAAATGGGTGGGTGAGGGTGACCAAAAGGGTCCCAGCCCTCTCTTCCTTGAGGACCCACCACACGCCTGCACAGGGCCACCAGTTTCAGCAGCCATGCAGGGGGTGGGCGGAGAGCATGCGCCAAAGGACTTCACGGTGGTCTCAGGCGTGGGAACTTAGGGCTCTGCTCCAGCGTGGGTATTAAGCTGCCAGCACCACCTGTTGGGAGCTGCTGCCTGGTCTGGGGACTAGACAGCAGCCAGCGGCGGGGACAGAGTGCCCAAGAGCTAGGGAAGCGTAAGGGGCGCTGGCAGGAGGAACTTCTCAGAAGCAGGGGGACCCGTGGGCACAGGGCATCAGTGTAGCGCCAGAGCTCCAGGGACAGCAGCGTCCTCCCATCCGCAAGCCCAGCTGCCTGAGGGCGAAGTCTCGGCACCTGCTCCCCGCACGGATGCCCGGTGGCGGGCACCTAGCGGGACGCATAAACCACAGCTCTTGATGAGGGGTGAGATCATTTTTGCTGCCAAGTGCACAGAAGCTGAGGTCGCAGTAGGCGCAGGAAACGCGTCTACCTTGAATGTGAAATGGTTCTAGGAGGACAGGTGTATATTCCCCGAGTTACAGACGCCCAACTTACATATGACTCACACTGCCAAATGGAGCCTATTACCGGAAATAAGTAGACGTATTGTTCCAACTTACATTCAAGAACAAACCTACAGAACCTATCTTGTTCATACCCCAAGGACTGCCTGCATATCATGAAGGATGGTCACCCATTCTGCTGCGGCTGTTTTGAATCTCTGTACAGAATACTGTGAAACTTGGGGGGCAAAATTGGGGTCAGCCACGCGCTGACTGATGTTGGCATCACTCACACGCCCTACTGGCAGGCCTTTCTCCTGCCCAAGGGTAAAGCCACTTCAATGGGATCTCCTTCCTTCCCCACCAAGCTCAGATCTATTGCTCAAATTCATGCAGCCTTGGTGAGGATGTCGGTGCCTCTGATTCTAGCAGCGGCTACAGAGTGAAAAAACACATTGCTCTTTATAATGTAGTATTTCAGAATTTGAGTGTTTTTCTAATGTAGGGGTTCAAATATTAATCTTCAGATTTTAAAGCTGATATTTTTACATCCCTGAATTTTAAGACGTTTCTCTGCCATGCTAGATTTATTAGGAAACTACAAACATTATTTATGAATGAAATGATTCCTTATATTTTAGCCAGGGTTTTTAAATTTAGATGGTCAAATTCATGTCGTCTAGTGGTGGAAAGTTCAGGGGTTTTTTATTTTTCAATATTAAAGGGTCTCTGTATGCATGGTGGGGGCTATGAAAATACTCTTTAAAACTATAGCCCTATTAATTTTATGAGTGTTATTTATGAATCAAGCAATGTAAAATGTGTAACTGCAAAACCAAATAAGAACCCATACACCTGGTAAAAAAAAAAAGTAGAAGTTATGTGAGTGAATGGCTCTTTTCTTCCCTGAGGGAGGGGTGCCTTTCTCTCTCTCAGCAAAGGTAATAATTACCCGTTGTGAAGAGACCAGAGCAACAAGGATGTGCTCTGTGTGGTAAAGAACTTCTTAGGTTTATAGCTTGGAGAGTGTATTCCTTTTTATCCCTCTCTTCCAGCTAATTTGTTGACTTTTAACACAAATTTTAAAACTGGGAGTTTTTCCTTCTAATTTTTTTTTTTTTTTGAGACAGAGCCTCAAACTGTTGCCCTGGGTAGAGTGCCATGGCATCACAGCTCACAGCAACCTCCAACTCCTGGGCTCAAGCAATTCTCCTGCCTCCACCTCCCCAAGTAGCTGGGAGTACAGGCACCCACCACAATGCCCAGCTATTTTTGGTTGCAGCCATCATTGTCGTTTGGCTGGTTTGGCTGGATTCCAACCCACCAGCTCAAATGTATGTGGCTGCCGCCTTAGCTGCTTGAGCCACAGGCCCCGAGCCAGGATTTTTTTCTTTTAAAACCTTTTAATGAAAAAAAGTTAAAAAAATAAAACCTTTTAATGAGAAACTTCAGAAATTGCAACTGCCACAGGCACCTTTTCACATGGGCCAGGTGTGGCAATTTGAGTCTCACCTGCAGGCAGCCATCCCGGCACCTAAAACTGGTCTAGGATACCCCCACTTCACAGGAACAGCTCCACGGAGAGTTTGTGAAACCTGCCTGTAAAGATTTTTTTTGAGATTGGTGAAATCAACACTTTGGCAGGGTCTAGGAGGCAGAGCATAATGGCTGACCAGACAGACTTTAGCTCAGCTGTCCCAGAACAACAGGTGAGAGTGAGTGGGCTAGATCATTCCCAGCAGGGAATATCAGCCTAGACAGGCAGTTTGGGGTGTGCAGCAAAGGGGATTGCTGGACTCAACGTGTAATCTGGAGCTGCAGAGACTGCCAGAAAAATTTCTGTGCCTCTGCTGAAGTGACAGGTAGCAACAGTGGTTACCAGCCCCTCCCCCCCAGAGGATTACAATTCCCAGTTTGTGGGGAAGCTAGGTGTTGTTTGGAAAATTGGTGAAGTGTGGACTCCTGAGTAGAATTTGGCCGTCAGATAAGGATGCCATCTGGAGTGGCACTGCAGGGGCTAGGCAGCCAGAGAGACACTCAGGCGGGAAGGAGGCAGGTTAGGAAGTGGACATATTTTGAAATTTTGGAAATGGTGACTGCCACAGGCACCTTTTCCCGTGGGCCAGGTGCCGTGATTTGAGTCTCAGCTACAGGCAGCCATCCTGCACCCAAAGCAGGTCCAGGATACGCTGCACTTCACAGGAACTGTTGCAGGGAGAATTTGTGAAACCTGCCTGTGAAGATTTTTTGAGATCAGTGGAATCAACAACTCGATGGAGTCTAAGCGCCAAGTGGGTAGCCAGGTAACCACCAAAAAGTGTAAACTGTGAATTAGGTATAAGCCTCACAGCCTCACCTGGTGTCTAGAAAGTATATTGCAACATAAATATATTACCTACTAAAGTTGATCCCTACGGCATACATATAGTCGTATGTTTTTATAACATACGACTGTATGTTTTTATATATATATAAAATATTATTCAATATATGAATATATGAATAATATTTATGTGAATAATATATGAATAATACTTTTGTTCTTGGTGCCATTTTTTTCTTTCTTTTTTCTTTGCTCGCTCTTTTTGCTCTTTTGCATTTTTTCCTTTTCTTTCTTGTGGAAGTTTTTGTTAATTTTTAAATTATTATTAATACTATTTTTTTCCTCTTCTTCCCTTCTTAGGTTGCTGAGAGTGCTTATATCAGCCTATTAGAGTCTTTTGTTGTTGTCGTTTTGTTTTGTCTGTTTGTTTATTTGTTTCTGATTGTCTGTGCATCTGTGTACTTGTATGTCTGGTTGGTTTTTTGTTTGTTTATTTGTTTGTTTTGTTTCGATGTGTCTTGTGTTTTGCTAAATCCTCAGGTTGGCTATTTTCTCTAACTCTAATTTTTACATTCAACAAGAAAAGGGGAGAATGGGGGATGATGGCTGACTGGACCCAGCTTTCAACAGAAGCTCCAGTCCAGAGGGAGAGATAATGTCCAGAAAGAACCCAACAAAGCTAAAGGGTGGGAGTCAAGCCAAGAGAACAGAAAGATAATCACACGTCTTCTCTGCCAAGGCAAGCTGCAACACCAAAGAAATAAATTTCAGCTGAGACTTCAAACCAGAGTTACTGATTCACTAGGATTGGACAGAGATCAGCTGAATACAAGAGAGAGCCACCTAGCCCCACCACACCAAGCAGGTCTCCAGAGTCTCAGTCTGTACTACTGTGTGGGTACTTGGCAAAGCTGTAGAGGAAAAGCTGCAGTCACCAGTCCTAGCTCTTTAGTAAATGGCTGGTCACTCACAAACCCAGAAGTTCCCAATCCAATTTCACCTTACCTGCTCATCTAGCCAAATGATGAAAAACAATCCTGGGGTGGAATCAGTGGGAAAACTCTGGCAACATGAATAATCAGAATAGATCAACTCCCCCAAGGAGCGACAAACCAGCCCCACCAGAGAATCTCATTCATAAACAGATGGTTGAGATGTCAGAAATTGAATTTAGAATTTGGATGGCAAATAAGATTAACAGAATGGAAGTAAAGTTGGGATTAGAAATTCTAGGAATAATTCAAAAGTTGTCTCAATAATTCAATGAATTCAAAGACAAAATCACCAAAGATTTTGACACATTGAGAAAAGAAGTTGCAACCTTCCAAGACATGAGAAATTCAGTAGAATCCCTCAGTAACAGAATGGAGCAGGCAGAAGAAAGGATTTCTGACATTGAAGACAAAGCTTTTGAATGCTCCTAATGCACAAAGATGAAGAGAGTGGAGAGCAAAAATGGATCATTCTCTCAGAGAGCTCTGGGATAATTCCAAGAAACTAATATTTGCCTTATAGGAATGCCTAAAGGCAATGAGTTTGCTTCAAAAGGTACAGATGCTCTACTCCAAGAGATAATCAAGGAGAACTTACCAAATGTCACAGGAGATTCTGAAATTCAGATAGCAGTTTCAGAATCCCAGCACAACTCAACCCATATAAAGCATCTCCAAGGCATATTATACTTAACTTCACCAAAGTTAATATGAAGGAAAAAATACTGCAAGCAGACAGACATAATAAAACCATAACCTACAAGAGAAAGAATATTAGAATGACTGCAGGTCTCTCCGCTGAAACTTTTCAAGCTAGAAGAGGATGGTCATCTATCTTCAACCTCCTAAAACAAATTTTCAACCTAGGAACCTGTATCCAGCTAGACTGAGTTTCATTTATGATAGAGAAATTAAATACTTTAATGATATTCACATGCTGAAGAAATTTGCCATAACTAAACCTGCTCTCCAGGATATTCTCAGACCCATCATCCACAATGACCACCACAATGCTTTACAACCAAAGTAAACTCACTCATAAATTTTAGATCAAAGCCCAACTTCCACAGTGGCAAAAGGATTAAAAATGTCCTTAGGAGTTTCAAAAAACTCGATACCCAAAATTCTACCAGGCTTATCAATATTCTCAATTAATGTGAATGGCTTAAATTGCCCTATAAAGAGGCACAGGTTGGCTGGCTGTATACAAAAACTCGGGCCAGATATCTGCTGCATACAAGAATCCCATCTTACCTTAAAAGATAAATATAGACCCAGGGTGAAGAGATGGTCATCTATAATTCAGACAAATGGAAATCAGAAAAAAGCACGTGTTGCAATTTTATTCGCATATACAATAGGCTTTAAACCAACAAAAGTAAGGAAAGATAAGGATGGTTACTTCATATTTGTTAAGGGAAACACTCAACATGATGAAATTTCAATTATTAATATTTATGCACCCAACCAGAATGCTCCTCAATTTATAAGAGAGACTCTAACTGACATGAGCAACTTGATTTCCTCCAGCACTGTAACAGTTGGAGATTTTAACACCCCTTTGGCTGTGTTGGATAGATCCTCCAATAAAAAACTAAGCAAATAAATTTTAGACTTAAAATTAACCACTCAACAATTGAATTTAACAGACATCTACAGAACATTCATCCTAACAAAACTGAATACACATTCTTCTCATCAGCCCACAGAACATCCTCCAAAATTGATCACATCTTAGGTCACAAGTCTAACCACAATAAATTTAAAGTAATAGAAATTATTCCTTGCATCTTCTCGGACCATCATGGAATAAAATTTGAACTCAGTAACAACAGGAATCTGCAAATTCACACAAAGACATGGAAACTAAATAATCTTATGCTAAATGATAGCTGGGTCATAGATGAGATTAAGAAATAAATTACCAAATTTTTGGAGCAAAATGACAATGAAGACACAAACTACCAGAACCTCTGGGATACCGCAAAGGCAGTACTAAGGTGGAAATTTATAGCATTGCAACCCTTCCTCAAGAGAATGGAAAGAGAGGAAATCAACAACTTAATGGGACATCTCGAGCAACTGGAGAAGGAAGAACATCTCAACCCCAAACCCAGCAGAAGAAAAGAAATAACCACAATTACAGCAGAGTTAAATTAAATTGAAAATAAAAGAATTATACAACAGATAAATGAATCAAAAAGTTGGTTTTTTTAAAAGATCAATAAAATAGATAAACCTTTGGCTAACCTAACCAGAAATAAAAGAATAAAATCTCTAATTTCATCAATCAGAAATGACAGAGACAAGATAACCACAGACTCTGCAGAAATTTTAAAAATCCTTAATTATAAAAAAAAACTCTGCTCTCAGAAATATGGAAATCTGAAGGAAATTGACCAATACTTGGAATTGTGCCACCTTCCTAGAATTAGCCAGAAAGAAGTTGGAATGTTGAACAGGCCTATATCAAGTTCTGAAATAGTATCAACTATACAAACTCTTCCCAAAAAGAAAATCCAGATGCCTTCACGTCAGAATTCTACCAAACCTTTAAAGAGGAACTAGTGCCCTATATTACTTAACCTTTTCCAAAACATAGAAAAAGAAAGAATACTTCCCAACAGATTCTATGAAGCAAACATCACCCTGATCCTCAAACCAGGAAAAGACCCAACAAAAAAAGAAAATTATAGACCAATATCTCTAATGAATATAGATGCAAAAATATTCAATAAGCTCCTAGAAAACAGAATCCAGCAACACATCAAACAAATTATACATCATGACCAAGTGAGTTTTATCCCAGACTCTCAAGGCTGGTTCAATATATGTAAATCTATAAACATAATACAGCATATAAACAAATTAAAAAACAAAGTCCATATGATTCTCTCAATTGATGCAAAAAAAGCTATTTTTTTTTCAGAAAAAGCTTTTGATAATATCTAGCATCCTTTTATGATCAGAACACTTAAGAAAAAAGGTATAGAAGGGACATTTCTTAAACTGATAGAGGCCATCTACAGCAAACCTACAGGCAATATTATATTGAATGAAGTAAAATTGAAAACATTTCCACTCAGATCAGGAACCAGGCAAGGTTGCCGACTATCTCCAATGTTTTTTAATGTTGTAATGGAAGTCTTAGCCATTGCAATCAGGGAAGAGAAGGCAATCAAGGGTATCCATATAGGGTCAGAGAAGATCAAACTTTCACTCTTCGCAGATTATATGATTGTATACCTGGAAAACTCCAGGGACTCAACCTCAAAACTCTTAGAAGTGACCAAAGAATACAGCAGCATTTCAAGCTACAAAATCAATACTCACAAATCAGTAGCATTCGTATATACTAACAATAGTCAAGCTGAAAAAACAGTCATGGACTCTATTCCCTTTACAGTAGTGCCAAAGAAAATGAAATATCTGAGAGTGTACCTAACAAAGGATGCAGAAGATCTCTATAAATAGAACTATGAAACTCTGAGAAAAGAAATAGCCGAAGATGTCAACAAATGGAAAAACATACCATGCTCATGGCTGGGAAGAATCAACATTGTTAAAATGTCCATACTACCCAAAGCAATCTACAGATTTAATGCAATCCCCATTAAAGCACCTCTGTCATATTTTAAAGATCTGGAAAAACTAGTACTTCATTTTATATTGAAACAGAAAAAACCTCACACTATCAGACTTCAGACTATACTATAAATCTATACTGATCAGAACAGCATAGTACTGGCACAAAAATAGAGAGGTAGATGTATGGAACAGAATTGAGAACCAAGAGATGAATCCAGACACTTACCATCATTTGATCTTCAAGCCTATCAAAAACAAAAATTGAGGGAAACACTCCCTATTTAATAAATGGTGCTGGGTTCATTGGCTGGCGACTTGTAGAAGACTGAAACTGGACCCACACCTTTCACCTCAAACAAAAACCGACTCCCACTGGATAAAAGACTTAAACCTAAGATATGAAAACATACAGATTCTTGGAAAGAGTGCAGGGGAAACACTTGAAGAAACTGGCCAGGGAGAAAACTTTATGAGGAGCACCCCCAGGGCATTGAAGCAATACCAAAAATACATTACTGGGACCTGATCAAACTAAAAAGCTTCTGCACTGCCAAGAACACAGTAAGTAAAGCAAGTAGACTGCCCTCAGAATGGGATAGGATATTTGCAGGTTACATTTCTGACAAAGGTCTGATAACCAGAATCCACAGAGAATTCAAACTTATTAATAAGAAAAGAACAAGTGATCCCATTTCACTATGGGCAAGAGACCTGAACAGAAGCTTCTCCAAAGAAGACAGGTGCATGGTCTACAGACACATGAAAAAATGCTCATCATCTTTAATCATCAGAGAAATGCAAATCAAAACCACTTTGAGATACCATATAACTCTAGTAAGAGTAGCCCACATAACAAAATCCCAAAATTACAGATGTTGGCATGGATGTGGAGAAAAGGGAACACTTTTCCACGACTGGTGGGAATGCAAGCTAATATGTTCCTTTTGGAAAGAAGTTTGGAGAACACTCAGGGATCTAAAAATTGATCTGCCATTGGATCCTGCAATTCCTCTACTAGGATTATATGTAAAAGGCCAAAAATCACTTTGCAAAAAAGATATTTGCACCAGACTATTCATTGAAGCTCAATTCATAATAGCCAAGTCATGGAAGAAGCCCAAATGCCCATTGACCCATGAATGGATTAACAAATTGTGGTATGTATACCATGGAATACTATGCAGCCTTAAAAAATATGGAGACCTTACCTCTTTTATGTTTACATGGAGGGACCTGGAACACATTCTCCTGAGTAAAGTATCTCAAGAATGGAGGGAAAAGTATCGAATGTGCTCAGTAATTCTATGAAACCAACTTATATTTACTCACACTTTCTTATGAAATATGGAAAACAACTATAACCCAGGATGAAGGAAAGAAATGGAGTGGGAAAGGAGGGGATGGGGGAGGTTTGATAGAAGGAGGGTAAACAGCAGGACTACACCTATGGAGCATATTGCAAGGGTACAAGTCAAATCTATCAAGGGTAGAACATAAATGTCTTAACACAATAATCAAATAAATGAGGTGAAAGCTATATTAATTAGTTTGATGTAAGCATGTCAAATTGTATTAAAAAAATCAACACATTGTACCCCATATATTCATAAATGTATTCATGATCTATGTGTATATGACTTAATAAAAGGAAAAAACCTATTTTTTTAAGTATTTTATGTATTTTATTTAATTCTTGCAAAAACCTAATAGGTACATTATTATCATCCTTTTGGTGATAATCCTACAGGAAGAACTGAAGCAAAGGGAGGTTATCTAATTTGTTCCAAGTTCACAAGGCTTAGCTCCTAATTGTTGGAACTAAGATACTAAGAATGAAGATATTAACCATGCAGTTATAATTTCAAAGAGTTGGCTATTAACCGCTATACATTTCCAGGATTATAAAGTTTTATGCCTCCATTTCCCTAAAAACAGATAGTGTGGAATTAAGGAGACAGGCTTGGTAGCTCACATTTCAAAACTTTTTTTTTTTTTTTTTTAAGAATAAGAACAATAGGGTCAGCCTAGAGATTTGTGACAGACTGGCTCCCAAAAAGGCACATTCTATCTTTGGCTGCATTCATAGAAATATTGTATCAAGGAGCCACGGTCATGGTGTACCTCCATACTGCCTCCGCTCCCACCTGCACTTTGTAACTCACTTGAAGAAACACATCAACAAAGACAAGAGGTGGGGTTTGAGAGGAGACTAAGAATCAACAAGGGTGCCTTAGAAAAATGTGTTAAGAAACTGCAACTATTAGCTTGCAAGTAAAGGCCCAACTCAAAGCAGGAGGTAGTTACGATAACTGTCTTTACATATTTCAAGTGCCATATGTAAGAGGGATTAGATTGTTCTGTATGGTCCCAAGGAAATAGAAAAAAAGGAACAATTTGTGAACTTAAAAGTTGAGAAGTTACGTTAAGTTTGGGAAGAACTTTGTAGTGGTCAAAACCATTTGAAGATGAAATGAAATAGATTATCTTGGGAAGAAGGAGTTACCAGGACCTGGATGTGTCCTAGCAGAAGTTCCTGGTTGGGTATGTTGTTGAAACTTCTTTTTTATTTTTATTTTTTTTTTTATTGTTGGGGATTCATTGAGGGTACAATAAGCCAAGTTACACTGATTGCATTTGTTAGGTAAAGTCCCTCTTGCAATCATGTCTTGCCCCCAGAAGGTGTGGCACACACCAAGGCCCCACACCCCCCCCTTCCCTCTCTCTGCTTTTCCTTCCTCCCCCATGACCTTAATTGTCATTAATTGTCCTCATATCAAAATTGAGTACATAGGATTCATGCTTCTCCATTCTTGTGATGCTTTACTAAGAATAATGTCTTCCACTTCCATCCAGGTTAATAAGAAGGATGTAAAGTCTCCATTTTTTTTAATAGCTGAATAGTATTCCATGGTATACATATACCACAGCTTGTTAATCCATTCCTGTGTTGATGGGCATTTAGACTGTTTCCACATTTTGGCAATTGTAAATTGAGCTGCAAGAAACAGTCCAGTACAAGTGTCCTTATGATAAAAGAATTTTTTTCCTTCTGGGTAGATGCCCAGTAATGGGATTGCAGGATCAAATGGGAGGTCTAGCTTGAGTGCTTGGAGGTTTCTCCATACTTCCTTCCAGAAAGGTTGTACTAGTTTGCAGTCCCACCAGCAGTGTAAAAGTGTTCCCTTCTCTCCACATCCACACCTTTTCTAATTAGAACACTGAAGAGTATAGGCATAGGGGGCACATTTCTAAAACTGATTGAAGCTATCTATGACAAACCCACAGCTAATATTTTACTGAATGGAGTAAAACTGAAAGCTTTTCCTCTAAAAACTGGAACCAGACAAGGTTATCCTCTGTCACCTTTACTATTCAACATAGTGCTGGAAGTTCTAGCCAATACAATTAGGCAAGACAAGGAAATAAAGGGAATCCAAATGGGAGCAGAGGAGGTCAAACTCTCCCTCCTTGCTGATGACATGATCTTATACTTAGAGAATTCCAAAGACTCAACCACAAGACTCCTAAAAGTCATCAAAAAATACAGTAATGTTTCAGGATATAAAATCAATGTCCACAAGTCAGTAGCCTTTGTATACGCCAATAGCAGTCAAGATGAGAAGCTAATTAAGGACACAACTCCCTTCACCATAGTTTCAAAGAAAATGAAATACCTAGGAATATACCTAACGAAGGAGGTGAAGGACCTCTATAAAGAAAATTATGAAATCCTTAGAAAGGAAATAGTAGAGGATTTTAACAAATGGATGAACACACCATGCTCATGGATGGACAGAATCAACATTGTTAAAATGTCTATACTTCCCAAAGCAATCTACCTATTCAATGCCATTCCTCTCAAAATACCAACATCTTACTTTCCAAGATTTGGAAAAAATGACTCTGCGTTTTGTATGGAACCAGAAAAAAACCTGTATAGCTAAGGCAGTTCTTAGTAATAAAAATAAAGCTGGGGGTATCAGCATACCAGATTTTAGTCTGTACTACAAAGCCATAGTGGTCAAGACAGCATGGTACTGGCACAAAAACAGAGACATAGACACTTGGAATCGAATAGAAAACAAAGAAATAAACTAACATCTTACAACCACCTAATCTTCGATAAACCAAACAAGGAAAAAACCTTTTAATGAAAGGATAATATTGTGCCACTGAGCACTTCAGGTTAATAGGAGGTTCTAGTTCAAGGGAAAATTATGTTGAACTATTGAGCAACTATTTTGATATGTGCCATTCTTGAATTGGGTTGCAGTCCTAACTAAAGGTCCTACTGGCTTCTGGGACTTTTAGAAAGGTATTTAATAAATTCTTACTATGTAACCAAAAAAAGAAAAAAGTAGGCAAATAATCTGAATAGACGTTTCTCAAGAAAAATACATACTTACATATGGCCTACAAATATATGAAAAAATACTTAACATCACTAATTAGGGAAATGCAAATCAAAACCACAGTGAGATATCTCATCCCAGTTCAGACTGTTGCAGAAGGAAAGTGGTTTGGTCACCTGTCACGATAGCCAAACACAGAGATAGGGAGTAGATCCTCATATAGCTTTATTATGAGAAAAGCTGGCAATTCTGGAGAATAGTGAGAGTAACCTCTCCAACACTGCTCTGCCAGTGGTATAACTTCAGCAGTTTTTATAAACCAATTTAATGAAATAATAGCTAAAAAATATAATTTATGTGCCTGAAACTACATGAAAAATAATGACTAAAAAAATTAAGGAACGATTGAAAGGTAGCAATGATCAAAAAAGGTATGTCAAGGTCTTACAGCCACAATGATTGAAAGGCAACAATGATCAAAGAAAGCATGTCAGGGTCTTACAGCTACATTAAACTTTTCATTAGGGGCCAGGCACAGTGGCTCTCACCTGTAATCCCAGCACTTTGGGAAGCCGAGGTGGGTGAATCGCCTAAGATCACAGGTTCAAGACCAGCCTGAGCAAGAGCAAGACCCCATCTCTAGAAATAGCCCAGGTGTTGTAGAGCAGCTGTAGTTCCAGCTACTCAGGAGGCTGAGGCAAGAGGATCGCTTGAGCCCAACATTTTGAAGTTGCTGTGAGCTGTGATGCCAGAGCACTCTATCAAGGGCAACAAAGTTAGACTCTGTCTCAAAATCAATCAATCAATCAATAAAGTTTTCATTATGCCCCATCACCTCCCAGGTTTCCCTTTAAGATTACCTTCTTTGTGGCCAGTCTCCAGCTGGGTCTGTGCTCCTGCACAGACATTATCAGTTTATAGCTCAGTTCACAAGAACAATGTCTTTGACTGTTCTATATGTTAACTGTAATGAGATAAACAGTGTTCATATCCTGCTTCTAGATGGCTATTATCAAAAAGAGAAGAAATAGCAAATGTTGGTGAGGATGCAGAGAAAAGGGAACTCTTATACATTATTGGTGGGAATGTGAACTAGTACAGTCACTATGGAAAACAGCATGGACTTTCCTCACAAAACTACAGATAGAACCTTTTATATGGCATTTATTCAAAATAAAGTAAACAAGTACATTGAAAAGACATTTACACACCAATGTTTATTGCGGCACTATTCACAATAGCCAAGATATGGAATGAACCTAAGTATCCAACAAAAGGTAAATGGATAAAGACAATGTGATATATAAACACAATGCAATACTTAACCATCACAAAAAGTGAAACACAGAAACAGGGATGGAACTGGAAGACATTATGTTAAGTGAAATAAACCAGGAACTGAAAACTAAGCTCCCCATGTTCTCACTCACTTGTGGAAGCTAAAAAGGTTGATCTCATAGAAGTAAAAAGTATAGCAGAAGATACTAAATATTGAGAAAGGTAGAGGAAAGTGAAAGATAGAGATTTGTTTAAGGATACAGTGAGATAGGAGGAATCAGTTCTAGTGCCCCATACCAATATAGAATGATCATAGTCAGCAATATATTACATAGTTCAAATGACTAAAAAAAAGATATTCAATGTTCCCAACTCAAAGAAATAATAAATGTTTAAGTTAAGGTAAATGACATGCCCTGATCACTATACATTATATACATCAAAACATCACAAACATGTACAATTATGTGTCAAGTAAAAAAAGTATAAAACAAACACAAACACTTGCCCAAAGTGAAGCCTGGCTTCTGCCCTTGGCTTTTGGAAGTAATCTTTTTTGAAGTTTTTGGCTGGGGCTGGGTTTGAACCTACCACCTCCAGCATATGGGGTCAGCACCTACTCCTTTGAGCCACAGGCGCCACCCCTCTGCAGGTAATCTAAGTCTTTGGAATATCATGGCTGATTAGAGTGTTCTTATTTACCTGGAGCTTTGGACCACTGCAGAAAATCTAACAATTTTATGTATAGGGGGAGGGAGGTCATGTGATATCACCTTGACCTCTGAAGGGGTTGGAGACTGAGGTCAGCCACGTAGGCGGTCAACTGTGGGATTTTCATAAAAACTTAGAGCACCAGGCTCAGCACCCATAACTTAGCAGTTAGGGTACCAGCCACATACACGGAGTCAGGCGGGTTAGAACCCGGCTGGGCCTGCTAAACAACAATGATAACTGCAACAAAAAAATAGCCAGGCATTGTGATGGGGGGTCTGTAGTCCCAACTACTTGGGAGGCTGAAGCAAGAGAATCACTTAAGCCCAAGAGTTTGAGGTTGCTGTGAGCTGTGACACCACAGCACCTTACCGAGGGCAACATAGTAAGACTCTGTCTCAAAAAAACAAAAACAAAAACAAAACACTTACGGCACCAAAACTCAGGTGAATTTCTCTGGTTGGCAAAACTGCATGTGTATTAATCACAAATTGTCAACAGGAGAATTGCAGTGGGGAGAGAGGATGACTGGAAACTGCATGTGGAGCCCTCCCAGGTTCTGCTCCACCTCTTTTCCTGGTTGATTTTTTTTCCTTTTTTTTATTTGATTATAACTGTGCATATTACTCCATTTATGGGGTAAAATATGCTGATTTTACATACAATTTGGAATACTTACATCAAACTGGCTAACATAGCCTTCACCTCACTCATTTAACTGTTGTGTTAAGACATTTATACTCTACTCTTAATATATTTGACACATACCTTTGCAATATGACAATAGGTGAGGTCGCATCAATTACGCTCCCTCCATCTACTCTCCTCTCCTTCTTTCTGGGCTATAATTGTGTTTTATCATTCATAAGAAAGTGGGGGTGATTATGTATTGTTTTCATAATAGTACTGAGTACATTGGAAACTTTTTTCTTCCATTCTTGAGATACTTTACTAAGAAGAATATGATCCAGCTCCATCCATGTAAACATAAAAGAGGTAAAGTCTCCATCTTTTTTATGGCTGCATAATATTCCATGGTATACATATACAGCAATTTGTTAATCCATTCAAGGGTTGATGGACTTTGGGCTGCTTCCATGACTTAGCGATTATGAATTGGGCTGCTGCAATAAGCATTCTTGTGCAAATGTCTTTGTTGTAAAATGATTTTTGGTCATCTGCATATATACCTAGTAGAGGAATTGCAGGATCAAATGGCAGGCCTGGTTTTAGTTCCCTACGTGTTGTCCAAACTTCTTTCCAGAAGGGATGCACCAGTTTGCATTCCCACCAGCAGTGCAGAAGTGTTCCCTTCTCTCCACATCCATGCCAACATCTGTAGTTTGGGATTTTGTTATGTGGGCTAATCTTACTGGATGATATCTCAAAGTGGTTTTGATTTACATTTCTCTGATGATTAAAGATGATGAGCATTTTTTCATGAGTTTGTGGCCATGCACCTGTCTTTTTTTTTTTTTCTTTTTGAGACAGAGTCTCAAGCTGTCCCCCTGGGTAGAGTGCCATGGCATCATAGCTCACAACAACCTGAAACTTGGGCTTAAGCAACTCTCTTGCCTCAGCCTCCCAAGTAGCTAGGAATACAGGCACCTGCCATAATGCCTGCCTATTTTTTGGTTGTAGTTGTCATTTTTGTTTGGCAGGCCCAGGCTTGATTCGAACCCACCAGTCCAGTGTATGTGGCTGGTGCCCCAGTCCCTGAGCTACAGGCGCTGGAGCCAATGCACCAGTCTTCGTGAGAGAAACTTCTGTTCAAGTCTCTTGCCCACAATGAAATAGGATCACTTGTTCTTTTCCTATTAATTAGTTTGAGTTCTCTGTGGATTCTAGATATCAAACCTTTTGTCAGAAACATAACCTGCAAGTGTCTTCTCCCATTCTGAGGGCTGTCTGCTTGCTTTATTGTGTTCTTGGTTGTGTAGAAACTTTTTTTTTTTTTTTGTAGAGACAGAGTCTCACTGTACCGCCCTCGGGTAGAGTGCCGTGGCATCACACACGGCTCACAGCAACCTCTAACTCTTGGGCTTACGCGATTCTCTTGCCTCGGCCTCCCAAGCAGCTGGAACTACAGGCGCCCGCCACAATGCCCGGCTATTTTTGTTGTTGTTGTTGTTGTTGTTGTTGTTGCAGTTTGGCTGGGGCTGGGTTTGAACCCACCACCCTCGGCATATGGGGCCGGCACCCTACTCACTGAGCCACAGGCACTGCCCATGTAGAAACTTTTTAGTTTGATCATACCCAAGTAATATATTTTTGGTGTTGCTTCAATTGCCTGGGAGGTCCTCCTCATAAAATATTCTCCCAGGCCAATTTCTTCAAGTGTTTCCCCTGCACTCTCTTCTAGTATCTTTATAGTTTCATGTCTTAAGTTTAAATCTTTTATACAGTGAGAATCAATTTTTGTTAATGATGAAAAGTGGGGATCCAATTTCAATCTTCTACACACTGCCAGCCAATTCACCCAGCACCATTTGTTTTTGGGTTTTGTTTGTTTGTTTGTTTGCTTGTTTGTTTGTTTGTTTGTTTTTGAGACAGAGCCTCAAGCTATTGCCCAGGGTAGAGTGCTGTGGCATCACAGCTCACAGCAACCTCCAACTCCTCGGCTCAAGCAATTCTCCTGCCTGAGCCTCCCAAGTAGCTGGAACTGTAGGCGCCCACCACAACACCTGGCTATTTTTTGGTTGTAGTTGTCATTGTTTGGTAGGTCCAGGCTGGATTCAAACCCACCAGCTCAGGAGTATGTGGCTAGCACCTTAGCCACTTGAGCCACAGGTGCCAAGTCGCACCATTTGTTAAATAGGGAATCTTTCCCCCAATTTATGTTTTTGATAGGCTTATAAAAGATCAAATGACAGTAAGTGGCTGGGTTCATCTCTTGGTTTTCTATTCTGTTCCATACATCTACGTCTCTGTTTTTGTGCCAGTACCATGCTGTTTTGATCACTACAGATTTATAGTATAGCCTGAAGTCTGGTACCATAATTCCTCCTGCTTTGTTTTTATTTCGGAGTAATGTCTTGGCTATTTCAGGTTTTTTTTTCTGATTCCATATAAAACAAAGTACTATTTTTTGAGATCTTTAAAGTATGACAGTGGTGCTTTAATAGGGATTCTATCAAATTTTTATATTGCTTTGGGAAGTATGGACATTTTAACAATGTTGATTCTTCCCAGCCATGAGCATAGTATGTTTTTCCATTGCCTTTCTAACCCCAGCTATTTCCTTTCTCAGAGTTTCATACTTCTCTTTATAAAGATCTTTCATGTCCTTTGTTAGGTAAATTCCCAAATATTTCATCTTCTTTGCCACTACTGTAAAAGGAATAGAGTGCTTGACTATTTTTCAGCTTGACTATTATTGGTATATGTAAAAGCTACTAATTTGTAAATACTGATTTTATAGCCTGAGAAGTTGCTGTATTCCTTGATCACTTCTAAGAGTTTTGTATTTGATTCCCTGGGGTTTTCCAGGTATAAGATCATATCATCTGCAAAGAGTGAGTTTGATCTCCTCTGACCCCATTTGGATAATCTTGATCACCTTCTCTTGCCTGATTACAATGGCTAAGACTTCCATTACTATGTTGAATAACAGTGAAGACAATGGGCATCCTTGCCTTGTTCCAGATCTCAGTGGAAAAGTTTTCAATTTTGTTCCATTCAATATGATATTGGCTGTGGGTTTTCTGTAGATGACCTCTACCAGTTTAAGATATGACCCATCTGGGCAGTGCCTGTGGCTCAAAGAGTAGGGTGCTGGCCCCATATGCCAGGGGTGGCAGGTTCAAGCAAAGCCCCAGCCAAAATTGCAAAAAAAAAAAAAAAAGAAAGAAAGAAAAAGAAAAAGAAATGACCCATCTACACCTATTTTCTTAAGTGTTCTGATCATGAAAATATACTGGATATTATCAAAAGCTTTTTCCGCATCAACTGAGATAATCATATGGTCTTTTTTTATTTTGTTTATATTTGTATATGTATTATATGTATTAAATATAATATAATATATGTATTATATTTATAGATTTACATATGTTGAAACAACCATGTAACCCTGGGATAAAACCAACTTGGTCATGGTGTATAATTTTTTTGATGTGCTGTTGAATTCTGTTTGCTAGGATCTTATTGAATATTTTTGCATCAGTTTTCATTAATGATGTTGGTCTATAATTTTTTTTCTTTGTTGGACCTTTTCCTGGTTTGGGGATCAGGGTGATATTTGCCTCATAGAATGTATTGGAAAGTATTCCTTCTTTTTCTATGTTTTGGAAAAGGTTACATAATATATAGATACTAGTTCCTCTTTAAAGGTTTGGTATAATTCTGATATGAAGCCATCTGGATCCAGGCTTTTCTTTTTGGGGAGATTTCATATAATTGTTGCTATTTCAGTGCTTGATAATAGGTTTTTTTTTTCTTTTTGTGATTTTTGGCCCACCACCTCCGGCATATGGGACCGGCGCCCTACTCCTTGAGCCACAGGCGCTGCCCTTGATAATAGATTTATTCAACATTTCCAATTCTTTCTGGTTGAATCTAGGAAGTTGGTATGCTTCCAGGTATTGGTCTATTTCCTCCAGATTTTCATATTTCTGAGAATAGAATTTTTGTAGTAATTATTAAGGATTTTTTTTTTAATTTCTGAGGTGTCTGTTATTATTTCTCCTTTATCATTTCTGATTGATGGTATTAGGAATTTTTCTTTTCTGCTTCTGGTTAGGTTAGCCAAAGGCTTTTTTAATTTTGTTAATCTTTTCCAAAAATACAACCTTTTGATTCATTGATCTTCTGAATGATTCTTTTGTTTTTGATTTCATTTAATTCCATCTAATTTTGGTTATTTCTTTTCTTCTGCTGAGTTTGGGGTTGGAATGTTCTTCCTTTTTCATTTGCTTGAGATGACCCACTAAGTTGTTAATTTACTCTCTTTCTGTTCTCCTGAGGAAGGCTTGCAGCACTATAAATTTTCCCCTTATGACTGCCTTTGCAGTATCCCACGGGTTTTGATAATTTGTCTTCATTGTCATTTTGTTCCAAAAATTTGGTGATTTCCTTCTTAATCTCATCTTTGACCCAGCTATCATTCAGCATAAGGTTATTTTGTTTCCATGACTTTGTTTGAGTATAAAGATTCCTGTTGTTGTTGAGTTCAACTTTTATTCTGTGGTGGTCCAAGAAAACATAAGGAATAATTTCTATTCTTTTAAATTTGCTTAGATTAGATTTTTGAACTAAGATATGATCAATTTTGGAGGATGTTCATGGGCTGATGAGAAGAATGTGTATTCAGTCTTGTTAGGATGAAATGTTCTGTAGATGTCTGTTAAATCCATTTGTTGTAGGGTCAAGCTTAAGTCCAATATTTCTTTGTTTAGTTTTTTCTTGGAGGATCTAGCCAATACTACCAAAGGGGTGTTAAAATTTCCAACGGTTATAGTGCAGGAAGGTATCAAATTGTTCATATCTGTTAGGGTTTCCTTTATAAATTGAGGAGCATTCTGATAGGGCACATAAATGTCAATAATTGAAATCTCTTCCTGTTGAGTGTTTCCTTTGACAAATATGAAGTGACCATCCTTTGTTGCTTTAAACCCTATTGTATCTGCAAATAAAATTGCAACCCCCGCTTTTTTCTGATTTCTGTTTGCCTGAATTATAGATCTCCATCCCTTCACCCTAAGTCTATTTTTATCCTTTAAGGTAAGATAAGATTCTTGTATGCAACAGATATCTGGCTTGAGTTTTTATATCCAGTCAGCCAACCTCTGACTCTTTAGAGGACAATTTAAGCCATTCACATTAATTAAGAGTATTGATAAGCATGGAGATTTTGGTTGTCATAAATTTCAAGGGACAGTGTATCTTTTTAATCCTTTCACCATTGTGGATATTAGGTTTTGTTCAAGGCTTTCCAGGTAAGTTTACTTGGTGGTAGACCATTTAGCTGATCTTATGGAGGATAGGTCTGAGTGTATCCTTGAGAGCTGGTTTAGTTATGGCAAATTTCTTCAACGTGTGTAAGTGAGTAAAGTATTTGATTTCTCCATCACAGTTCAAACTCAGATTAGCTGGATACAGGATCCTGGGCTGAAAATTGTTTCGTTGTAGGAGATTCATTCTAATATTTTTTCCCTTGTAGGTTGTATTTTTCTTATGTCTGGCTGCTTGCAGAATTTTCTCCTCCATATTAATTTTGGCAAAGTTAATTATGATGTGTCTAGGAGATACTTTATTTGGATTGAGTCATGCTGGGGTTCTGAAACTGTCTGCTATCAGAATTTCTGTATCTCTTGCCATGCCTGGGAAATTCTCCTCCATTATATCTTGGAGTAGAGCATCTATGCCTTTAGGACCATCCTCTTCTCCTTCAGGAATTCATATAAGATGAATATTTGCTCTTTTGTAGTGGTCCCACAACTCTCTCAGAGAACGATCTGTTTTTGTTCTCCACTTCTCTTCTTCTTTGAAGAAGCACATATAAAAGCACTCAAAAACTTTACCTTTATCTTCAGAGACCCTTTCTTCTGCCTCCTCCACTCTATTATTGAAGGATTCTACTGTATTATGAAGCTCTTTGAATATCTTTCTCATTTCTTTAAGATCTGCAATTTCTTTTTGCATTATGTCCAGATCCTTGGAGATTTTGTCTTTGAAATTATTGATTTCTTGAGACATCCTTTGACCTACTCCTTGAATTTCTTTTGTTGTTGTTGTTGTTGTTTATATTGAATATATGGAACAGTTGGGGTCATACATTCCAACAATTTACAATGATGTACTGCTAAGTAAAATACTAAACAACTCTTTTCAGATTTCTTGAAAGAATATCTAGCAAGTGAATATATTATAAAGAGAAACAGATCTTAAAGCATTTTCCATATTTTTTTTTTCCAACATGTTCTGGGCCTTTGTGTTAGCAATGAAGTTGCTTTAGTTGTCTTTATTGTGCAGAATAAAGATTTTCTACTTTTATTTTTCTTAATTAAATCATACCTGTGTACATTAATGTGATCATGGGGCACCATACCCTGGTTTTATAGACCGTTTGACACACTTTCATCACACTGGTTAACATAGCCTTCCTGGCTTTTTCTTAGGTATTGTGCTAAGACATTTACATTCCACATTTACTAAGTTTCACATATACCCTTGTAAGATGCACTGCAGGTGTAATCCCACCAATCTTCCTCCTGCTTCCCACCTCCCCCCTCCCTCCCCTCCCTTTCCCCCTTCCCCCTATTCTTAGGTTGTAACAAAGTCATAGCTTTCATGTGAAAGCCATAAATTAATTTCATAGTAGGGCTGAATACACTGGATACTTTTTCTTCCATTCTTGAGATACTTTACTAAGAAGAATATGTTCCAGCTCCATCCATGTAAACATGAAAGAGGTAAAGTCTCCATCTTTCTTTAAGACTGCATAATATTCCATGGTGTACATGTACCACAATTTATTAATCCATTCATGGATCGATGGGCACTTGGGCTTTTCCCATGACTTAGCAATTATGAATTGGGCTGCAATAAACAAATATCTTTGCAATGGTACAAATATCTTTGTTATGATGTGATTTTTGGTTTTCTAAACCAAAATAATAAACAAATATCTTTGTAATGGTACAAATATCTTTGTTACGATGTGATTTTTGGTTTTCTGGATATGTGCCTAGTAGAGGAATTATAGGATTGAATGGCAGATCTATTTTTAGATCTCTTAGTGTTCTCCAAACATCTTTCCAAAAGGAATGTATTAATTTGCATTCCCACCAGCAGTGTGGAAGTGTTCCCTTTTCTCCACATCCACACCAACATCTCTGGTCTTGGGATTTGGTGATATAGGCTAATCTTACTGGAGTTAGATGATATCTCAAAGTAGTTTTTTTTTTTTTTTCTTTTGGCCGGGGCTGGGTTTGAACCCACCACCTCCGGCATATGGGACTGGCGCCCTACCCGCTGAGCCACAGGGGCCGCCCAGCTCAAAGTAGTTTTGATTTGCATTTCTCTGATGATTAAAGATGATGAGCATTTTTTTCATATGTCTGTCAGCCGCACACCTGTCTTCTTCAGAGAAGTTTCTCAAGTCCTTTGCCCAGCCTGCAATGGGATCACTTGTTATTTTCTTGCTTATACGTTTGAGTTCTCTATGGATTCTGGTTATTAAACCTTTGTTGGACACATAACCTGCAAATATCTTCTCCCATTCTGAGGGCTGTTTGCTTGCTTTACTTAATATGTTCTTGGCTGTGCACAAGCTTTTTAGTTTGATCAAGTCCCAGTAGTGTATTTTTGAAGCTGTTTCAATTGCCCGGGGGGCTTCCTCATAAAATATTCGCCCAGACTGATTTCTTCAAGAGTTTTCCGTGCACTTTCTTTTAGTATTTTTATAGTTTTGTGTCTTAAGTTTAAATCTCTAATCCAGTGAGAGTCTACCTTAGTTAATGATGAAATGTGTCGGTCCAGTTTCAGTCTTCTACAGGTCGCCAGCCAGTTCACCCAGAACCATTTGTTAAATAGGGAATCTTTTCCCCACTGAATGTTTTTAATTGGCTTGTCAAAGATCAAATAATGGTAAGTAGCTGGATTGATCTCTTGGTTCTCTATTCTGTTCCATATATCTACTGCTCTGTTTTTGTGCCAATACCATGCTGTTTTGATCACTATCAATTTGTAGTAAAGTCTGAGGTCTCGTAGCGTGATTCCTCCTGCTTGGTTTTTATTTCTGAGTAATGTCTTGGCTATCCAAGGTTTTTTCTGATTCCATATAAAACAAAGTATTGTTTTTTCAAGATCTTTAAAGTATGACAGTGGAGCTTTAATAGGGATTGCATTAAAATTATGTATTGCTTTGGGTAGTATGGACATTTTAACAATGTTGATTCTTCCCAGCCATGAGCATGGTATGTTTTTCCATTTGTTAACATTTTCAGCTATTTCTTTTCTTAGAGTTTCATTCTTCTCTTTATAGAGATCTTTCACGTCCTTTGTTAGATAAACTCCCAAATATTTCATCTTCTTTGGCACTACTGTGAATGGGATAGAGTCCTTAACTGCTTTTTCAACTTGACTATTGTTGGTATATATAAAGGCTACCAATTTATGAATGTTGATTTTATAACCTGAGACACTGCTGTATTCCTTGATCACTTCTAAGAGTTTTGTAGTAGAATCCCTGGTGTTTTCCAGATATACAATCATATCAACTGCGAAGAGCAAAAGTTTGATCTCTTCTGACCCTATATGGATACCCTTGATCACCTCTTCTTCCCTAATTGTGGTGGCTAAAACTTCCATTACAATGTTAAAGAGCAGTGGAGACAATGGGCAGCCTTGTCAGGTTCCTGATCTGAGTGGAAATGATTTCAATTTAACTCCATTCAATATGATATTGGCTGTGGGTTTACTGTAGATGGCCTCCATCAGTTTAAGAAATGTCCCTTCTATACCAATTTTCTTAACTGTTCTGATAATCAAGGGATGCTTTATATTATCAAAAGTTTTTTCTGCATCAATTGAGAGAATCATATGGTCTTTGTTTTTTAATTTGTTTATGTGCTGAATTATACGTATAGATTTACGTATATTGAACCAGCCTTGAGACCCTGGGATAAAACCGACTTGGTCATGATGTATAATTTGTTTGATATGTTGCTGGATTCTGTTTGTTAGGATCTTGTTGAATATTTTTGCATCTATATTCATTAGTGATATCGGTCTATAACTTCCTTTTCTTGTTGGTTCTTTTCCTGGTTTGGGGATCAGGGTGACGTTTGCTTCATAGAATGTGTTGGGTAGTCTTCCTTCTGTTTCTACCTCTTGGAACAGGTTGAGTAATATAGGTACTAATTCCTCTTTAAAGGTTTGGTAGAATTCTGACGTGAAACCATCTGGTCCCGGGCTTTTCTTTTTAGGGAGGTTTTGTATGGTTGATGTTATTTCAGAACTAGATTGGGCCTGTTCAACATTTCAACTTGATTCTGGCTAAGTCTTGGAAGGTGATGTGCTTCCAAGTATTGGTCAATTTCCTTCAGATTTTCATATTTCTGAGAATAAAGTTTCTTATAATACTCATTAAGGATTTTTTGAATTTCTGAGGAGTCTATTGTTATTTCATCTTTGTTGTTTCTGATTGATGAGATTAGAGATTTTACTATTTTTTTCCTGATTAGGTCGGCCAAAGGTTTATCTATTTTATTGACCTTTTCAAAAAACCAACTTTTTGATTTATTGATCTGTTGTATAATTATTTTGTTTTCAATTTCATTTAATTCTGCTCTAATTTTGGTTATTCCTTTTCTTCTACTGGGTTTGGGGTTGGGATGTTCTTCTTTTTTCAGTTGCTTGAGATGTCCCATTAAGTTGTTAACTTCCTCTCTTTCCGTTCTCTTGAGGAAGGCTTGCAGTGCTATAAATTTCTCTCTTAGGACTGCCTTTGTGGTATCCCAGAGGTTCTGATAATTCATGTCTTCATTGTCATTTTGTTCCAAAAATTTGGCAATTTCCTTCTTAATCTCATCTCTGACCCAGCTATCATTCAGCATAAGGTTATTTAACTTCCATGTTTTTGTATGAGTATGCAGATTACTGAGCTGAACTTTTACATGAGTATGAGTTACTGAGCTCAACTTTTACTCCATGGTGGTCCAAGAAGATGCAAGGAATAATTTCTATTCCTTTAAATTTACTGAGGTTAGACTTGTGACCTAAGATGTGATCGATTTTGGATTATGTTCCGTGGGCTGATGAGAAGTATGTGTATTCAGTTTTATTGAGATGAAATGTTCTGTAGATGTCTGCTAAATACAAATGTTGGATGGTTAGGTTTAAATCTAAAATTTCTTTGCTCTGATTCTCATTTGAGGATGGAACCAATACTGCCAAATGAGTGTTGAAATCTCCGACTATTATGGAGCTGGAGGAAATCACGTTGCTCATGTCTGTTAGAGTTTCTCTTATAAATTGAGGTGCATTCTGGTTGGGCGCATAGATATTAATAATGGAAATCTCATCATATTGAGTATTACCCTTAACAAATATGATGCAACCCTTCTTTTCCTTCCTTACTTTTGTTGGTTTAAAGCTTATTGTATCTGCAAATAAAATTGCTTTTTTTTTGATTACCATTTGCCTGAAATATGGATGACCATCCTTTCACCCTGAGTCTGTATTTGTCTTTTAAGGTAAGATGTGACATTTGTATGCAACAAATATCTGGCCTGCGTTTTTGTATCCAGTCAGCTAACCTGTGCTTCTTTAGAGGACAGTTTAAGCCATTCACATTAAGGGAGAATATTGTAAGTCTGGTAAAATTTTGGGTATCGAGTTTTTCAAAAGTCCAGTGGACATTTTTAATCCTTTCACCAGTGTGCAAGTTGGAGTTTGATCAAAAGTTTCTGAGTGAGTTTACTTTTGTGGTAATGAATTGGGCTGCTCATTATGGAGGATAGGTTTGAGAATATCCTGAAGAGCTGGTTTGGTTATGGCAAATTTCTTCAACATGTGAATGTCATTAAAGTATTTAATTTCTCCATCATAAATGAAACTCAGTTCAGCTGGATACAGGATCCGGGGTTGAAAGTTATTTTGCTTTAGGAGATTAAAAATCGATGACCACCCTCTTCTGGCTTGAAAAGTTTCAGCAGAGAGATCTGCAGTCATTCTAATATTCTTCCCTTTGTAGGTAATGGCTTTCTTGCATCTGGCTGCTTTCAGAATTTTCTCCTTCATATTAACTTTAGTGAAGTTAATTATGATATGCCTGGGGGATGTCTTATTGGGATTGAGTGGTGCTGGGGTTCTGAAACTGTCTGCTATCTGAATTTCAGAATCTCTAGACATGTCTGGAAAATTCTCTTTCATAATTTCATGGAGAAGGGCCTCTGTGCCTAGCAAGGCCACTTCATCAGATGCAGGGATTCCAATGAGGCAGATATTAGCCTTCTTCGAATTATCCCAGAGTTCTCTGAGAGAATGATCCATTTTTGCTCTCCATGTCTCTTCCTCTTTGAGAGTTTGGGAGCGTTCAAAGGCTTTGTCTTCAATGTCAGAAATCCTTTCTCCTGCTTGCTCCACTCTGTTACTGAGGGATTCTACTGTCTTGTTTCTGGAACTCCAATGATTCAGATATTGACCTTCTTCAAATTATCCCAGAGCTCTCGGAGAGAATGATCTATTTTAGCTCTCCATTTCTCTTCCTTTTTGAGATTTTGGGAGCGTTTAAAGGGTTTATCTTCAATGTCAGAAATCCTTTCTTCTGCTTGCTCCATTCTGTTGCTGAGGGATTCTACTGTATTTTTCAGATCTTGAGGGCTGCAAATTCTTGCTTCAGTGTGTCTAAATCTTTGGTGGTTTTGACTTTAAATTCGTTAAATTCTTGAGACAACTTTGAATTTCTCCTCGAATTCCTAATTCTGACTTTTGAATTGCTGCTCAAATTTCTAATTCCAAATTTTCCTCCACGTTATTAGTTTTATTTGCAATCCAAATTCTGAATTTGATTTCTGACATCTCAGCCAGTTGTTTATGAATGGGATCTTCAGTTACAATCTGCCATATCTTTCCTTGTGGGAGTTGCTCTATTCTGGTTACTCATGTTACCAGAGTTTTTTCGCTGATTCCACCCCATGATTGTTTTACACCCTTTGATTTTTCTCCTGGAGCTTTGTTGAGGACCCGTACAGTGCTATGGCCTAAGAAACTGGGGCCCTGTTTGGTGTGGTGGGGCTAAGTGGTTCTGTCTTGTTTTCAGCTGGTTTCTGTTCAACCCTAGTGAAACAGTTACTCTAGGTTGAAGTCTCAGCTGTGGAGAAATACCAGCAATTAAGTCACCCCGCCCACCACAGGCAACAATTGGAAAAGGAAAATCAAACTTTCCTGCAACCACACACCCAGGGCACCACCTGAGTAGTCCTCAGGCGATTGGCTCAGTTCAAAATGTCCAAATTAATTATCTCAGTCAGCACCTGTCTCAGGTGGGAGAGCTTAAGAGGTCTCTGGGAACTGGATCACAGGGGTCTGGTGACTACTCTGATATGGCTTGCTCCAGTGATGCGTGGAGTCAGGAGGAGCCACTCAGCAAATAGATCAGTCTGGGAAGGTTGATGTCTCCTGCCCCACCTTGCACCTCTGTCACACCCAGTCACTGATAGCCCTGCAGTTGGCTCACCCAGTTGCCTGTAGTGAACAGATGCTCCAGGGGTTTGCACCTGCTTGAATCTCAAGGAAATCTATTTCTGTTCAGCCAGGCCACTGCACTCTGCCTCTACCTAGCAGGAGGAGGTGAGGCCTGATGACCTCGGGCACTCGATGAAGGCTGGGGGGTGTTCAGTCAGTTCCAGCCCCGCCCCTGATTGATGTTACTGACAGAACAGAACAGAACAACTTTGCAGGATTTTGTTTCTGTTCCTGCTAAATTCCTCTATCAGTTCTATCCTGCTGCCTTCTTTGTCTATAGGCTGACGATCCCCTGAGGGCCATACGTGTCTTAGGCTCAGTAAAGCGGTCCTCTGGTTCAGCCCCTCCCTGGGAACTGTTGGGGTCTGCAAGTGCGTTTCTAGTCCCTGCGCTCCACCCAGGTCGGTACCGCCTCAGGCAAATCCTTTACTCACAGGGCCTGCATTTCTGTCCCAGATCTGTTCATGGTGGTTGCTGGCCTCCTCTAGTTGCCCAGGGAGACAGGGTGTGTGGCTTCAGAATATCTGGGAGTGAGCCGTATTGTTGCTAAAAGACAGCTGCTGTTCTGTGCCTCAAGGAACTGCCTGCTCTGGTGTGGTTCCCTCTCAGCCGACCGTCCTCTCCTCACTCCCATGCCCCAGAGTCAGCACTGACCAGCTGCAGTTTAGGCACTGTCCACACCCCTCAAGAAATCACCCAAGAATCTGGACTCCTGGGGGACAGGCCTCCAGACCTCAGAGTGAGAGTGGAGGGAAGTGCTGGAAGCTCAGAGTTGCAGGTAGAGAATATATACAGTTTTATGCCTGGCAGGAGAATGCTGTGGCACCCTAGTAGGGGAGGTAGGTCCAGTTTTTAGAGGGTCTCTCCCGTGGAGTGTAGTGGGAGGACCTTTGAACTCTGCCCTTTTGTTTGTGGGGCACTCTGAGCCATTCTCATGGGGGAGGGGACTCCCGTCTGCTTGGTGATGGATTTTGTACCTTTTGTTTGTATCCTTGTGGTTGCAGCTCACCTCAGAGGGGTTGTTGTGCGTTCTTCAACTTTCTCTCTTGGTGCAGCTCAAATCCACCAGGTTACTTGCTAAATTTCTGTCCTTTAACTCTCCTTCTGGACAGGAGCCTCTGTGGAAAGCTGGCTTCAGCCAGCCATCTTGTCTCCTCCTCCTTGAATTTCTAATTTCAACTTTACTTCCATTCTATTAATATTATTTGCCATCCATATTCTGAATTCTATTTCTGACATTTCAGCCATTTGTTTATGAATGGCATCTTCTATTGTATCTCCTTTGTCATTCCTTGGGGGAGTTGATCTATTCTGATTATTCATGTTGCCGAGTTTTTCTGCGGGTTCCACCCCATGATTATTTTTCACAGTTTGGCTAGTGAAGCTGGTAAGGTGAGATTGGGTTGAAGCCTCCAGGAGTTGTAGTTGACCAGTACTTTACCAAAGAGCTGGGACTGGTGACTGTGGTTTTTCCCGTACAGCCTTTTATTTTTTTTTTTTTTTTAGACAGACTGTCTAAAGCTGTCACCCTGGGTAGAGTGCTATGGCGTCACAGCTCACAGCAACCTCAATTTCTTGGGCTTAAGTGATTCTCTTGCCTCAGCCTCCCAAGTAGCTGGGAATATAGGAGCCTGCCACAATGCCCAGCTATTTTGGGGGTTACAGTCATCATTGTTGTTTGGCAGGCCTGGACTGGATTTGAACCCACCAGCTCTGGTGTATGTGGCTGGTGCCCTAGCTGCTGAGCTACAGGCACAGAGCCATTCCCCTACAGCTTTACAAAGGTTCCTTACAGTCCTGCAACCTGAGACTATGGGGACCCAATTGGTGTGATGGGGCTAGGTGGCTCTGACTTGTGTTCACTCTATCTGATCTGAATGAATTGCTGGCTTTGAAATCTCAGCTAGAGGGAGGTACAGCAACTAAGACACCCCACCACCACCCCACCAGCAACAACTGGAAGAGGAAAATCAGTCCCTCCTGCTAAAACACCACCAGGGCTCAACCTTGAAGGGTCTGCAGGTGGCCAGCCCAGGCAGGTCAAGAGTTCCAACCCAATTGTCCCAGGCAGTAAAATCACTGTTCAAGTGGGAGAGTTCAAAAGGTCTCCGGCAACCAGACTGCAGGGGGCCCTTGGCAGCTCAAATGTGACTTGCTCCAGTACTCAGTGGAGTCAGAAAAGCCTACCCAGCAAAAGAGTTAGTCCAGGGGGGTTGTAACCTCCTTCCCCACTTTGCACCTCAGCTATGCCCAGTCACTGGTAACACCGCAGGGCTGTGGTCCAGTTCCCTCCAATACACAAGTGCACCAGAGATTTGCATCTGCCTGAGTCAAAGGGGAGTCAATGCCTCCATGGCTGGGCCGCAGCACTGTCATCTGCAGGCAGGAGGAGCTCAAGCCTGACTCCCTCCAGTGCTCATTGGAAACCTGGGAGTGTTCCACCTGAGTCTGTTCCAGGCCAAAGGTTACCATCACAGCACGTGATTCTCTCCCTTACAGACCAAGCCTCTGCCCTGGCCACACTTCTCCTCTGAAACCCCTTCAGGGTGAGGTCTGGCTCACTCTGGTGGTCCACAGAATTAGGAAGGCATCTCCCAAATTTGACCCTGGCTGGAGGGTGAGAGTGCACCACTGTGATGGAGGTGCCACTGTGGGTCGGAAGAGCTGCCACCTCCAGTCAGAGGTGCCACTGCTGTTTGGAGGTGCAGGCACCAAGGGTAGAAGGTTCCACTGCACAGATCCCTGTGCTATGCTCTTTCCCAGCACAGGGCCAATCCCCCGCCCCTTGCAACTCCCTGCTTCTACTAGAGTCACAGCTTCAGTGCAGCTGTACCACAGCCCATGAGAAGCTCAGCCATAGCAAGGAACCACCAGATACTCTGGATTCTGCAGGGGGTATGCTTCCAGACTGCCAGGAGAGGGTGAAAGAGTAGACTGGGATTTCAGGAATGCAGGGAAAATATTTGTTCAACTTTTATTTTTTTTTTATTAAATCATAACTGTATACAATGATATGATTATGGGGCATCATACACTCACTTCATAAACCATTTGACACATTTTTATCACAGTGGTTAACATAGCCTTTCTGGCGTTATCTCAGTTACTGTGCCAAAACACTTACATTCTACATTTACCAAGTTTCACAAATACCCCTGTAATATGCACCACAGGTGTGATCCCACCGATTCCCCTCCCTCTACCCACCCACCCCCTTTCCCACTTCCCCCTATTGTTAAGTTGTAGCTGGGTTATAGCTTTCATGTGAGAGTCCCAAATTAGTTTCATAGTAGGGCTGTGTACATTGGGTATTTTTTCTTCCATTCTTGGGATACTTTACTAAGAAGAATATGTTCCAGCTCCATCCATGTAAACATGAAAGAGGTAAAGTCTCCATCTTTCTTTAAGGCTGCATAATATTCCATGGTGTACATATACCACAATTTATTAATCCATTCGTGGATCGATGGGCACTTGGGCTTTTTCCATGACTTAGCTATTATTAATTGGGCTGCAATAAACATTCTGGCACAAATATCTTTGTTATGTTGTGATTTTTGGTCTTCTGGGTATATGCCCAGCAGAGGAATTACAGGATTGAATGGCAGATCTATTTTTAGATCTCTGAGTGTTCTCCATATATCTTTCCAAAAGGAATGTATTAATTTGCATTCCCACCAGCAGTGCAGAAGTGTTCCCTTTTCTCCGCATCCACGCCAACATCTCTGGTCTTGAGATTTTGTGATATAGGCTAGTCTCACTGGAGTTAGATGATATCTCAAAGTAGTTTTGATTTGCATTTCTCTGATGATTAAAGATGATGAGCATTTTTTCATATGTCTGAAGGCCGTGCGCCTGTCTTCTTTAGAGAAGTTTCTCTTCAAATCCCTTGCCCAGCCTGCGATGGGATCCCTTGTTTTTTTCTTGCTGAGCGTTTGAGTTCTCTGTGGATTCTGGTTATTAAACCTTTGTCAGAGATATACCCTGCAAATATCTTCTCCCATTCTGAGGGCTGTCTGCTTGCTCTGCTTACTGTGTTCTTAGCTGTGCAGAAGCTTTTTAGTTTGATCAAGTCCCAGTAGTGTATTTTTGAAGCTGCTTCAATTGCCCGGGGGGTTCTCCTCATGAAATACTCACCCAGACCAATTTCTTCAAGGGTTTTCCCTGCATTCTCCAGTATTTTTATAGTTTCATGTCTTAAGTTTAAATCTTTAATCCAATGAGAGTCTATCTTAGTTAAAGGTGAAAGGTGTGGGTCCAATTTCAGTCTTCTGCAGGTTGCCAGCCAGTTCACCCAGCACCATTTGTTAAATAGGGAATCTTTTCCCCACTGAATGTTTTTAATTGGCTTGTCAAAAATCAAATAGCGGTAAGTAGCTGGATTCATCTCTTGGTTCTCTATTCTGTTCCAGATATCTACTTCTCTGTTTTTGTGCCAATACCATGCTGTTTTGATCACTATCGATTTGTAGTGAAGTCTGAGGTCTGGTAGTGTGATTCCTCCTGTTTTGTTTTTATTTCTGAGTAATGTCTTGGCTATTCGAGGTTTTTTCTGATTCCATATAAAACGAAGTAATGTTTTTTCAAGATCTTTAAAATATGACAGTGGAGCTTTAATAGGGAGTGTGTTGAAATTATATATTGCTTTGGGTAGTATGGACATTTTGATAATGTTGATTCTTCCTAGCCATGAGCATGGTATGTTTTTCCATTTGTTAACATTTTCAGCTATTTCTTTTCTTAGAGTTTCATAGTTCTCTTTATAGAGATCTTTCACGTCTTTTGTTAGGTAAATTCCCAAATATTTCATCTTCTTTGGCACTACTGTGAATGGGATAGAGTCCTTAACTGCTTTTTCAATTTGACTGTTGTTGGTGTATATAAAGGCTACCGATTTATGAATGTTGATTTTGTAACCTGAGACGCTGCTGTATTCCTTGATCACTTCTAGGAGTTTTGTAGTAGAGTCCCTAGTGTTTTCCAGATACACAATCATATCATCTGCGAAGAGCGAGAGTTTGATCTCTTCTGACCCTACATGGATACCCTTGATCGCCTTTTCTTCCCTAATTGCGGTGGCTAAAACTTCCATTACAATGTTGAAAAGCAATGGAGACAATGGGCAGCCTTGTCTGGTTCCTGATCTGAGTGGAAATGATTCCAATTTAACTCCATTCAATATGATATTGGCTGTGGGTTTGCTGTAGATAGCCTCTATCAGTTTAAGAAAAGTCCCTTCTAGACCAATTTTCTTGAGTGTTCTGATCATGAAGGGATGCTGGATATTATCAAAAGCTTTTTCTGCATCAATTGAGAGAATCATATGGTCTTTGTTTTTTAATTTGTTTATGTGCTGAATTACATTTATAGATTTACGTATATTGAACCAGCCTTGAGACCCTGGGATAAAACCAACTTGGTCATGATGTATAATTTGTTTGATGTGTTGCTGGATTCTGTTTGTTAGGATCTTGTTGAATATTTTTGCATCTATATTCATTAGTGATATTGGTCTATAATTTTCTTTTCTTGTTGGTTCTTTTCCTGCTTTGGGGATCAGGGTGATGTTTGCTTCATAGAACGTGTTGGGTAGTCTTCCTTCTTTTTCTACATTTTGGAACAGGTTGAGTAATATAGGTACTAATTCCTCTTTAAAGGTTTGGTAGAATTCTGACGTGAAACCATCTGGTCCTGGGCTTTTCTTTTTAGGGAGGTTTTGTATAGTTGATGCTATTTCTGAACTTGATATGGGTCTGTTCAACATTTCCACTTGATTCTGGTTAAGTCTTGGAAGGTGGCGTGCTTCCAAGTAACGGTCTATTTCCTTCAGATTTTCATATTTCTGAGAATAAAGTTTCTTGTAATATTCATTAAGCATTTTTTGGATTTCTGATGAGTCTGTGGTTATTTTGTCTTTGTTGTTTCTGATTGATGATATTAGAGATTTTACTCTTTTTTTCCTGATTAGGTTGGCCAGAGGTTTATCTATTTTATTGACCTTTTCAAAAAACCAGCTTTTTGATTTATTGATCTGTTGTATTATTCTTTTGTTTTCAATTTCATTTAATTCTGCTCTAATTTTGGTTATTCTTTTCTTCTACTGGGTTTGGGGTTGGAATGTTCTTCTTTTTCCAGTTGCGTGAGATGTCCCATTAAGTTGTTAACTTCCTCTCTTTCCGTTCTCTTGAGGAAGGCTTGCAGTGCTATAAATTTCCCTCTTAGAACTGCCTTTGCAGTGTCCCAGAGGTTCTGATAGTTTGTGTCTTCATTGTCGTTTTGTTCCAAAAAATTGGTGATTTCTTTCTTAATCTCATCTCTGACCCAGCTATCATTCAGCATAAGGTTATTTAACTTCCATGTTTTTGTATGGGTATGCAGATTCCTGTTGTTACTCAATTCAAGTTTTATTCCATGATGGTCCGAGAAGATGCATGGAATAATTTCTATTCCTTTAAATTTACTGAGGTTAGACTTGTGACCTAAAATGTGATCAATTTTGGAGTAAGTTCCGTGGGCTGATGAGAAGTATGTGTATTCAGTTTTGTTGGGATGAAATGTTCTGTAGATGTCTGCTAAATCTAAATATTGGATGGTTAGGTTTAAATCTAAGATTTCTTTGCTCAGCTTCTTTCTGGAGGATCGATCCAACACTGCCAAGGGAGTGTTGAAATCTCCAACGATTATGGAGCTGGAGGAAATCAAGTTACTCATGTCTGTTAGAGTTTCTCTTATAAATTGAGGTGCATTCTGGTTGGGTGCATAGATATTAATAATTGAGATCTTGTCATGTTGAGTATTACCCTTAACAAATATGAAGTGACCATTCTTGTCCTTCCTTACTTTTGTTGGTTTAAAGCCTACTGTATCTGCAAATAAGATTGCAACACCTGCTTTTTTCTGATTACCATTTGCCTGAAATATGGATGACCATCCTTTCACCCTGAGTCTGTATTTGTCTTTTAAGTTGAGATGTGACTCTTGTATGCAACAAATATCTGGCTTGAGTTTTTGTATCCAGTCAGCTAACCTATGCCTCTTTAGAGGACAGTTTAAGCCATTCACATTGATGGAGAGTATTGATAAGTCTGGTGGAATTTTGGGTATCAAGTTTTTCAAAGGTCCAGTGGACATTTTTAATCCTTTTGCCAGTGTGGAAGTTGGAGTTTGATCCGAAGTTTCTGAGTGAGTTTACTTTTGTGGTATGGGATTGGGTTGGTCATTGTGGAGGATAGGTCTGAGAACATCCTGAAGAGCTGGTTTACTTATGGCAAATTTTTTCAACATATGAATGTCATTGAAGTATTTAATTTCTCCATCATAGATGAAACTCAGTTTAGCTGGATACAAGATCCTGGGTTGAAAGTTTTTTTGTTTTAGGAGATTAAAAGTTGATGACCAGCCTCTTCTTGCTTGAAAAGTTTCAGCAGAGAGATCTGCAGTTATTCTAATATTCTTACCTTTGTACGTTATAGTTTTCTTTCGCCGGGCTGCTTTGAGAATCTTCTCTTTCATGTTAACTTTAGTGAAGCTAATTATGATATGTCTGGGAGATGGCTTATTGGGGTTGAATCGTGCTGGGGTTCTGAAGCTGTCTGCTATCTGAATTTCAGATTCTCTAGGCATGTCTGGAAAATTTTCTTTCATAATTTCATGTAGAAGGGCCTCTGTGCCCTTGGCAGCCACTTCATCGTTCTCCAAAATTCCTATAACCCTTATGTTGTTTTTTTTCGAATTATCTGAGAGTTCTCTGAGTGAGTGATCCGTTTTTGCTCTCCATTTCTCTTCCTCTTTGAGAGATTGGGAGCGTTCGAAGACTTTATCTTCAATGTCAGAAATCCTTTCTTCTGCTTGCTCCATTCTGTTACTGAGGGATTCTACTGTATTTTTCATATCTTTGAGGGCTGTAAGTTCTTGTTTCAGTGTGTCTAAGTCTTTGGTGGTTTTGTCTTTAAATTCGTTAAATTCTTGAGACAATTTTTGAATTTCTCCTCGAATTCCTAATTCCATTTTATTAATCTTGTCTGCAAACCAAATTCTGAATTCGACTTCTGACATCTCAGCCAGTTGTTTATGAATGGGATCTTCAATCACATCTGCCGTATCTTTTCTTGGGGGGGTTGATCTATTCTGGTTATTCATGTTACCAGAGTTTTTCCACTGATTCCGCCCCATGTTTTACTCCCTTTGGTTTTTCCCCTGGGGTTTTATCGAGGGCCCGTACAGTGTTGTGGCCTAAGAAACTGGGGCCCTGTCTGGTGTGGTGGAGCAAAGTGGTTCTGTCTTGTTTTCAGCTGGTTTCTGTTTGATCCTATTGCAACTTCTACTCTGGCTTGAAGTCTCAGCTGTGTGGAAAAATCAGCAATTAAGTCACCCCGCCTGCCCACCTCTGGCCCCAGTTGGAAAAGGAGAATCAAACCTTCCTACAATCGCACACCCAGGGCACCGCCTGAAAAGTCCTCAGTCTATTAGCCCAGTTCAAAAGGTCCGAATCAACTGTCTCAATCGGCACTTGTCTCGGGTGGAAGGGTTCAAGAGGTCTCTGGGAACTGGATCACAGGCGCCTGGTGACTCCTCTGACACAGCTCACCCCAGTGCAGTGTGGAGTCAGGAGGAGCCACCCAGCAAACAGAGCAGTCTGGGAAGGTTGACGTCTCCTTCCCCACTTTGCCCCTCCGTCGGACCCAGTTACTGGTATCTCTGCAGATGGCTAACCCAGTTGCCTGCAGTGAACAGACACTCCAGGGGTTTGCACCTGCCTGAATCGCAAGGAAGTCTGCCAGGCCCCCGCAGACTGCTGCTATCTAGCAGGAGGAGATGGGGCCTGACATCTTTGAGTGTTTGATGCAGGTGATGGGAAGGAGGTGTTCACTCAGGCTTAGCCCCGTCCCTGATGGATGCTGCTAACAGAACAGAACAGAACAGACAACTTTGTGAGGTTCTGTCTCTGTTCCTGTCGTCGCCTACAGAAGACGGGTTGTTTTGAATTCAAACGTCTTTGCTGCTGGAGAATTGCGTCTGAACACCTCTCTGGGTCGGCCCCTCCCTGGAAGCTTCCCGGGTTTGTGAGCCGTGTCACCGGTGGCCTCCTCTGGTTGCCCAGAGAGACAGGGGGTGTGGCCTCAGAATATCCAGAAGTGAGCGTTCTGCCGTAAAGAAAAAACAGCTGTTGATCTACCTCCAGGGAACTGCT
The DNA here is from genome assembly GCF_027406575.1 of Nycticebus coucang. Taxonomy (NCBI): domain Eukaryota; kingdom Metazoa; phylum Chordata; class Mammalia; order Primates; family Lorisidae; genus Nycticebus; species Nycticebus coucang. The sequence continues at coordinate 58,133,554 of NC_069784.1, forward strand.
GCTCTGGTGTGGGCACTCAGGCGACCCTTTTCTCCTCTGTCCCGCGCCCCAGACTCAGCACTGAGCGGCCGCAGTTTGTGCTGGGTCCACACCCCTTAAGAGATCCCCCAAGAATCAGAACTCTTGGGGGATGGGCCCCCAGACCCCGATTGGGAGTGGTGGGGGGGAAGCTAGAGTTTCATTCAGTTTTACGCAATACTACGGTCCGGGGAGGGCTCCTGCACTGCACCGCAGGGAAGTGCCGCCAAGGCTTGATTTCCCCTCAGCAGAGTGCCCTCTCCTCGCTCACGTGTCCCAGAGTCAGCGCTGACCTGACGCAGCTCAGGCACTGTGCACTCCCCTCGAGAAATCACCCAAGGAGCCGAACTCCTGGGGGATAGGCCCTCAGACCCCGAGTGAGAGTAGGGGTTCTCAGCTCTCAGCGGGGAGGCCAGAGTCTGATTCAGTCTTGGGCCCCGTATGCCCGGGGAGGGTTGCTGCACTGCACCGCAGGGAAGTGCCGCAAGGCGTGACTCCCCCTCAGCCCGGTGCCCTCTCCTCACTTGAGCGCCTCAGAGTCAATGCTGACCAGTCGCAACTCGGGGACTGTCCACTCCCCTTGAGAAATCACCCAAGGATTCGAAGTCCTGGGGGACAGGCCTCCAGACCTCAGTGGGTGGGAGGGGAGCGCCGGGGATTCAGGGTTGCTGGCAAAGGATTCCCAAAGTTTTATTCAGCCCTATGTCCGGCAGGAGAACGCCACGGCACCCCAGTAGGGGAGGTAGGTCCAGTTTTTAGAAGGTCTCTCCCGTGGAGTGTAGTGGGAGGGCCTTTAATTTCTGCCCGCTTGTTCAATTGTGGGGCTCTTGAGCCGGTCTCATGGGGGAGGGGGACTCCCGTCCGCTTGGTGGTGGATTTTGTACCTTTTGTTTGCGTCCTTGTGATCACAACTTGCCTCAGCGGTGTTAATGTGCGTTCTTCAGCCTTCTCTCTTGGTGAGGCTCAAGTCCACCAGGATACTTACTAAATTCCTGTCCCTTAACTCTCCTTCTGGACGGGAGCCTTTGTTGAAAGCTGGCTTCAGTCCGCCATCTTGTCTCCCCCCTCTTGTTCAACTTTTATTCTGGGCAAGAGACTACCCCAGCTCCCAGCGGGATCTCTCTGGAGAAGGAGTCCCAGCCTTCAGTCACTCTCTCCCATGGGGTGAAACAAGAGGTCTTCTGTTCACTGCTCGCTTATACAGAGCACACAGAGAACACTGTCTTGGGGGAGGGGACAGACTCTCATCCTCTTTGGGATGGGTTTTGTACCTGAAATTTGCTTCCTTGGAGTCCCAGCTTGCCTTCGCAGGGATGACTTAAACTTACCAATCTACTCTATCAGCTCAGCTTTATTGGGTTCTTTCTGGCCATTATCTCTTCCTCTGGATGGGAGCTTCTGTTGAAAGCTGGCTCCAGTTGGCCATCTTACCTCCTCCCTCCCTAGTTGATTTTAATCTGAATCCTTTCCCTGTAAACAAACTATAACCATGAGTATCACTGCTGCCAGTGAATTCTGTGGCAGCAGAGTTCCTGTGTCCGCTGCCCCTCACATCCTCTCAAGCCCCATTGAAAGCTCCCTGGGCAAACCAGAATCCCCATCTTATTCTCTGCTTCGAGGAAATATGACTGTCAACTTGCCCTGTAGATGTTCTCCTGGTAGTGTAGAAGGGTGAGTGTAAGCCAGGGTTTGACTGAAAACACCCTTCTGACAAGAAAGGAAGATAAAACTGTGTCAACATAGCATGAGCCCTTGGGGAAGGTTGTAGAGGTGTGAGGTGCAGTGGGGAGCTGACCTGAACAGGCCCTGCCAGGGCCTGGAGGTATTAAAACAGAATTAGCAGCCCCCAGTAGAGACAACTAAAATGATGGCACTTTCCGAGGAGGGGCCACCATTGCATCACTTTTATTTCTGCATCCTCTGCTGAGCAGAGTACCAGGCTCAGAGATGAGCAGCAGCAGCCTTCTCCTCCCTGCCCCTTCACCTGCCGCTCCTTCTCCTTTAATGACCACCCCAAAAGCACAGGCCTGAATCAGCTAGACTTGTGACTAGACTCACATGTGTTGTGAGGACTTCACTACTGGACTGGGAAATGACTCTTTGTCCTGTGCCTCCCCAGCTCCCAGCAGAATGCCTAGCATTCAGCAACCTGCATCCAAGAGCAAGAAAACCACATCTGCTCCCACTGGTCCCAACGTGCAGACACAGGAGAAAGGCATAGACAGCTGCAGAGGCCAGGCCTGGTGCCCAGACCGCTGCTGCCCCTCCAGGCACAAAAGTGGTTCAGAGAGCAAGTGTCAATCTGGCACCTGGCAAGGTCCCCGGCAAGAGCTCCAGCTGCATCCTGATTGATGCTCTCTGAGGGAGGTGGGTGCCTGAGCCCAGGTTTCAGAGTGCAGGTGAATCTTAAAAACCCATGCAGACCAGACTCCAGGGGAAGTTCACTGGGAGCAGACTGGTGCTAGAAAGGACTTCTGCATCTAGGGAACAACATAAAAAGCAGCTAACCCAAAATTTTCTATTCTAAGATATATACACAGCCAAAGAAAAGGAGGAAGTGATGCAGCATCTGGTGGGAGGAGACATTTTATTGTCCTGGGGTCGCTGGAGGCCCTGGCCTGGATGCATCACTGGCCTCCCCCGGAGCAGGGCTCTGCTCCGTGGCTCTGGTTGTGGTAGTCAGAGGCAATGTCTCCCAGCACAGAGAGGACCTCGGAAAAGTCAATCTTCCCATCTTTATCCTTGTCCGCTTTCTCAAACGCATTGCCCAAGTAATCTTTACCCTTCTTTTCCTGTGAGGAGAGAAACATACAAATAAGAACAAAGCCATTACACGTGAGACTTAAATTGCAAAAAAGAGGAAAAGTGGCATCCTGCAGTGGGAGCAAGGTAAGGGCTAAGTGGGAGAGGAGTGCACGGGAGGCAGGTGGAGAGCTCCAATATGGGGAGTGCTGGGATTCTGGGCAGCTCGGCCAGGAACCACCCCAGCAAGGGGATGAGGGTCCCTCATCCTCCCTGGCCCACCTGCCTCCCTACCTTACAGGTGCTGTCCACACTCTCCCTGGGGCCCCCACCGGCTGACCTCCCTTCTCATCTTGTAGTCAACTCTCCTCCCGTTCAGCTGCTCTCACTTGTGAGTTCAGGATTCCCTTACTTCAGGGCCCAGCTCTCTGTTAACATTTTGCTAATAAGTTCAGTGCATTCTAACAGAAAAAAAACAGCAGGTGTATGAATGAGCTCTGCCAAAAATAAGGGGTTCTGCTCCTGTCATAGTATTATGGTTTCCATTGAGCACCATCCTGGCAAGGCTCTGCTTGAACCAAGGAGTGACTCTAAAAGAGGAGGAGGAAGCATTAGGCAGGAGAAAAGGGGGCTAGGAGAGTGCAGGGAACCTGTGCAGAGCCATGTAGCAGGTGTGTCAGGGGCAGGACCGGAGATCCAGGCTCCATCCCCTGCATGCTCCACCTGCCCATTGGGCTGGTCCTGCCTAGGGCTGGGAGAGGATGATGAGGCACACTGGGCTCAGCGTCACCCAGTAAGACTAGTGAATTCACCTACCAGACGTGAGTCTGTGGGCATACCAGAACCCTTACAACCTGCCCAGGCATCACTATCCTCTTGACCTTACAAATACAAAACCTCTCCCTGCCCAGGGCAGGCACACTCCAACTCACACAGGCACTGAGGAAGTTGGGAAAATGGTCCTTGACCATCCTCGACAGGCCCGGCTTGTCCATCTTATCATCACTCCCAACGTATTTGTGAAACAGGTCGACCAAGGCCATCATGGACTTCTCAGCTGGAGTGCTGCCCATCTTTGCTTTCAGAAATGCTGCAGGAAAGATAGACAATGATATGTTTCCTACTCTGAAAATGACCAAAATTAGGAAGATGGGAAGGAATTACAGAGCAAGTGACAAAGTCTGTGGTGGAGAGGAAGGTGCATCTCTGTGTGCTGAGCTGAAGGCCCCCAAACGGGAGTCAGGGACCTGAACTCACACAGGCAGGGACAGGGGGACACGGAGAAGAGCACTACCAGCTGTGGATGGCGCTGGGCAGGAGGGCAGGCAGGGAGAACTGGAGACCACCCAGAGAAAGGGCCGAACCCTGACTGACACCCCTGAGCTGGCATTTGGCCTCCTCCCCAAACGGTATCAAGCCCACCTCCCTCAGCCTCACAGCTGGGGTGAGAGTCACAGGGGCAGGGGATGTCCTCGGTGGCCTGGTGTCTGACCCTCCCAGCTGCTTCACAAACCAGGTCCCACCCTGATCCTAGTGGGAACTCTGCCTGGAAAGGTGTGTGAAACCTCCAGAGGCAGGTGTGGGTGTGAGTGTGAACAGAAAGAGCCCCATCCATGCCTTCGGGGAGGCCTCCCCAGACCACCTGGGAGCCAGACAGGGGCACTGCCACCACAGCTGGCCTCAGATTTAAAATGAATACAAAAACCTGCCCTGTTTCTTAAGGAACTGGGTAGGGTAGACTGGGGGGGTCCTTCTGTCTGTCTGCTCTTGGGGATCATCTGCCCTCTGCTCCTGTCCTCTCCAGATCACCAGGCCTTGACTGTTTTTGTGTAAAGGGAAGGCTCTAGAGTCCACAGTCAGCATCCAGGAGAGCCTGGAGCCCAGGCCAGAGAACCGGGCAGTGCTGCCCCACACTCAGACATCCCAAGACCAGAGACTGACTGTGGCTCCCACATGTGGACACCTGATAACCAGCCATCACCACCTCCCAATGCAGGAGCGAGCCCTGTGCTGGTGTGTCACTGAGGGAACCCGAGAGGCTTTGGGGAGCCGTGGCCTTGGCCAGAGGCCCAGCTCTATGCCCAGTGGGTCGCTGGGCATTTCCTGGGCTGGGATTGGTGCAGAAGGCCTGGCTGAGCAGTCCCTTGCATGTGTGGGGACAGGTCATCTTGCCAGGGCTATTCTCAGTGGAGTCCCCAGGCCTGGGACTAGGAGAGCCCGCAAAGCCCTCTCAGGGCACCCTCAGCCCTCCAGGATCTGGGATGGGACTAGGGAGGGGGCTCAGCACCCTGGACCCTGGCAGGAAGGTGAACCAGGGAGGAAGAAGATGGGGGGAAGGGAGGGCCTTGACCTCAGCTCCCACTGGGGACCTGTCACAGGAGTGGACTCGGAAGATCCACGTGAGCCCTAGGGAGGGCATGGCCCAGAGACCTGATAGATGAGGACTCTCGGCTGGGATGGAGCTGGCACGGTCCTGTGATGGCACATGGGACTAGACCCCGGCCGCTGAGTTCTCACATAGCCTTCCCCTCCTGCAGGCAGCAGAGCAGCTGGGCACTGGGCCCTTCTGGAAAAGGCAAGGATGCAGGTGCAGACTTACCTGGGCTGAGGAAGCGTCAGGTGAGAAGGTCGAGTGAAATGCGTGTTGAGACAAAGAGCAGTCCCCTTATGAAGCTCAGCCTGGCTCCTCCCAGGGCTGGGAGCCCTGGGGCTCCTGTCACCTGCTTCCTGGAGCCTTGCCCACTGCAGCTGGGTGGGACGCACCTTGGGGGCTGTGCTCAGCATTTCCAGTAAGCTGAGGGTGGGAGAAGCAGGTGCTGCACCTACTAAGGGACCTCACCTGGGAACTTCTCCTGTCCCCATCTTGATCTGGGGCTGGGAAGGGCAGTGGATGTATTAGAATAGGATGGGGTTGGGGGAGAAGGCTGAGACTCTGGACCCAAAGAGGATGGAATTTTGAACTCTGGAGGGCAGGGTGCAGGTCTCTGTCTCTGCACCCATTCTACTGACTTGTTCTATGGCAGTTGTTACCGCCACCCCCTCACTGTGCATCTCAGTCTGCTGGGGTCAAGACACCTGATGTACCTACATTTCACTTCAGTCTTCTCAGCCCCATCAGGCAAGTGCTGGTATTGGAAATACCTACAATTTGCGGAAGAGGGCATTGAGACATAAGCAACCTTCTGAGTTTACTCAGCTAGTAAACAGCAATGTAAAAAATGATTCCAGAAAAGCCTGCTTAAATCCTAATTCCTACACCCTCTACTAAACCTCTAGGGTGTCACAAGGGCCTGCCCCGGGAAATCAAAGTCCAGGAGGAAGAAGGGTCACTTCCTCACAGGGGCTACGGGGAGAAGGGTGGTCTGGTGTCATAACCAACAGTGTCTGTCAAGGGATCCAGAGAGGGTTATGGTGTGCACAGTGAACAGCTGAGGAGGGAACACACAGGGCAGGCCAAGTCGTGACATCTAATAGCCCCAAGAGGGTCCCTGGCCCACACTGGGCCCTGCTTCCTGGATTCTGGGATGATATGCCCCCCCTGCAATGGAATTGGCTTGATCTCAGGGATTGAGTAAAGTTCCCTCCCAACCTTGTGGCAGGGACTTCCCACATATGTCCTTCCTTCTTGCTTTATGCAAAGCAGTGCATGTAAGAGTCTACCAGGCCCTCATTTCTCATATGCCCCAATCTGCTGCAGAAAGGCCTTCCTAGGTGCAGACCCAGAGCCTGGATGTCAACACCAGCATCCTGGGGCATCTGGGGCCGTCCTGATGATTTACTGAGGAGCTCTGCCTGGTGTAGATGTGGACCCCCGGACAGCTTCACGCTGAGCCTGGCAGGCCCCTCCCACTATGTCCACACCTCCTCCAAGCAGACTTTGGGGGTGCCTTTGCTCCACTCTCAGGCCTCTCAAAAGGAGACACAGGAAACTGGGAGTGGGTGTCACCTTCTGCAGGGGACCTGTGGGGAAAAATGGTCAGGGGAGAAAGAGAAACTAAAAAATAGTTCGTAATTTTTATATTTAAAATATTTCTTTTGAGGGCCAGGTGCGGTGGCTCACGCCTATAATCATAACACTCTGGGAAGCGGAGGTGGGTGGATTGCCTGAGCTCACAGGTTTGAGACCAGCCTGAGTCAGAGGAGGCCCCATCTCTAAAAATAGCCAGGCGTTATGTCAGGCTCCTGTAGTCCCAGCTACTCAGGAGACTGAGGCAAGAGAATCACTTGAGCCCAAGAGTTTGAGGTTGCTATGAGCTGTGACACCATGGCACTCTACCGAGGGCTACAAAGTGAGACTCTGTCTCAAAAACAACAAAAAGAAATATTTTGTTCAGTTTTTGACCTCAGGTTCAGAGGCTGTGTTAGGGAATCCTTCACTCCTGAACTTCAGTATCAGTCACTTGTTACAGGCACCTCTCTTTTTTGCTCGATGTGTCTTCTCTCTCACTAATCTCCACTCCCATTCCATGCCCCCACACAAAAAAAATATTTTATTTTCATTTCCATGTATTTTTGCAGAACATTTGTGCATTATGGCCCATGCACTGTTTTACCTATTTTATGAAATAAATCAACCTCACAGAGAGGAACATAAAACAAAGATGTAGATGAAGAGCCCTGAACGCCTGCCTCTATCGCCCAGGTCACAGATTCAAAAGTAGCTAGTGCCTCTCCCTAAAGCGGCCCCCTGCTCTCTCCTGAGACAGCCACTCTCTGCACTTTGCTGACAAAGCTCTATCTTTATTTGATCCACACCTTGACTAGCTGAGCACATCTCCCAAACACTGCAGTTTTGCCAACTTTCTGCACTTTAAATGATAGAAAATATACTCCGTACATTCTTTCCCATCTGCCTTTCTTTGCTCAGTATTAAATTTATAAGGTTTATCTATGCTAAAGTATTTGTTTCATTGTCATGTAATATTTCTTTCTATGAAGATGACCATAATTTCCAATAATCTTCCTCAGGTGCCATATGTAGTTCATTTCCTATCTTCTCCCCTGAGCAGCCGCCAACCAGGAATTTAAGCCAGTGGCCTTCCATTGTGCTGCTGCACCAGCCCCCATCTGATGAGGTAACCGGGAAGGTCCCTGGTGCTGGTGTGTGCTGGGCTGTTTAGGGAATGAGGAAGGGAAGCAGCCCAGGACAGAGCCCCAGGCCTCACGACAACTTCCAATCAGTCTTGTTTATTGCCAAATGCATAATGTTGACAGCTGTCAGCAGCAGCAGGTCACACTGCAGGCACACCCAGTATCACTCACCACGCCCGGAAGCACTGTGAGAATCTTTCAAGGCCTCAGCCAGAAAGGCCTCAGGCACCTTCAACTGCACCACATCAATTCTGTCCTGTGACCAAATCTTCTAAGGCATTTGTTCCAGTTCACTCTCTCATCTCATCCCTGTGGCCTCTTGGACTTCAACTTTTCTCAGCCATGTTCAACTGAGACCTGGACCCATTCCATTCCATCTACAACATCTATTAAGCATAAAGAACACACATAGCTTTTACCTTGAAGTTAGGACAAGGCGGCTCAGCACCTGTGGCTCAAGCGGCTAACGCACCAGCCACATACACCTGAGCTGGTGGGTTCAAATCCAGCCCGGGCCCACCAAACAACAATAACGGCTACAACCAAAAAATAGCCGGGCATTGTAGCAGACACCTGTAGTCCCAGCTACTTGGGAGGCGGAAGCAGGAGAATCGCTTGAGCCCAGGAGTTGGAGGTTGCTGTGAGCTATGATGCCACAGCCCTCTACCCAGGTCGACAGCTTGAGGCTCTGTCTCAAAAAAAAAAAAAAAAAAAGGATAGGGCAGTGCCTATAGCTCAGCGGGTAGGGCACCAGCCCCATATACTGAGGGTGGCAAGTTCAAACCTGGCCCCGGCCAAACTGCAACAACAACAACATAAAAATAGCCAGGTGTTGTGGTGGGTGCCTGTAGTCCCAGCTACTCAGGAAGCTGAGGCAAGAGAATTGCCTAAGCCCAGAAGTTGGAGGTTGCTGTGAGCTGTGACGCCACAGCACCCTACTGAGAGTGATAAAGTGAGACTCTGTTTCTAAAAAAAAAAAAAAAAAAGATAGGACAATGCATTTTTTAAAAAAGAAAAGGAATTTATCTCACCTAGAAATGCTCACACTTTAGAAGAGAAGGAAAGATAGAAAATAGAAGCTGTAGCTGCTCAGCAATGCACATGGGGGCACTGTCCAGCCCACAAGAGACAACAGCTTCTGCAGGGGCAGAGATGGGCAGAGGAAAGCCAGGCTGGACATGGCATCTGAATGAAGGCTGCACCTGATGACCATCCAACAAGCAGAGTAGGAGAGGGACCCAGACACTGACCTGTGGGCAAACGCTCAGGGGCAGAAAAACAAACCATGTCACTCCTGAACCAATTTTGACAAAGCTAAAATTGGTGCTGAGGGTTTGGGGAAAGAGGTTTGGGACAAGCAATCCCTGTGGCCCACCAGGCACCCAGCCCTTCTTCCAAGTTAACTGATCGCCAGTTGTGTTTGGTGATCAGACTGCCCAGGGTCAGGATATGGGTCCTGCTTAGTCTGAGATTCCTAAAGGTCCTGAACCTGCTTTCCCTGCCTCCTTGAGCAAGACCACGTCTGCCACTCAACTTCAGCCCCAGTTCAGCTAGGGGGCACTCCTAAGAGCTCTGCTTTCCTGGCTGAGGGGTGGGGGCAGCCAGTCCAGACTTCTGCTCCTGCCCTGCACCATGACTGAGCCCAGCAGCTGGCATGGAGCCGTCCATCAGGAACTTCACCTACCCAAGGTCCCATCCTGCAGGCCATATGAGCCCCCGTAGCTCCCAGCCATGAACAGTGGCCCCCTCCCGCCTTAACCCTGCCCTCTGCAGCGGTGGAGCATGGTCCGTGCAAGTTCCTGGTGTCCTCCGGCCCAAAGGCCCCTGCCTCAGCTTCAGTGTAGGGGCATCATTCCCCTCTCTGCCCCACAGGTGAACAGGAGGCCAGGCCCTCACTGGGACATACTAAGTTTATCTACAACCATTAGAAAGTTAGACTATTTTCTTTCATTAGCAGTGTTGTGAGTAGTAGCTATTTTAAGTCATCTACTACCACTAATTTAAGACACTATGCTGGACTAAGTTATTTCACACTAGTGTATTCAGGGGTTCCATTTTCAGTCCTCGATAGATTTTGTGTATTCCTCATACTCTTCTTCGCTCATTAGCTCATCTAGTTCTGAAGAGTTACTCAGCATCATCTTGGTCAGCCAGCCGTCTTCGTAGCAAGATTTGTTGACGAATCCTGAATTTTCTGCCAGAGCTTCATTAATTATAGTTGCTTCTCCTGATAAAGGAGAACAGGTTCCCCTAGCAGCTTTCACACTTTCCAAAGCACCTACCTCATTTTATTTGTTTAGTACCAACTTCAGGCAGACAATAGTAAACAACATCCCCAAAGCTTCCTGTGCAAAATTGCTATTTCCACACAACACCATTTTCCACTATTATCCATTCTTCTTTCTCCTTGAATTTACACACTGAGAGCAGAGTGGGTCCCAGTGCAGCACCCTGTGCCAAGTTCTCAGCATACCAAGAATCATCTCGCTCCTCCTCCATCACTCTATTAATTGATTTCTATTTTAATTTTGTTGTGGTCTGAAAGCACACATTGCATGATTTCTATTATTTTAAATTAGTTAAGGTGTGTTTTATGGTCCAGAATTTGGTCTATTTTAACATGCTATCAGAACTTGAGAAGAATGGCTCAGCACCTGTAGCTCAGTGGTTAGGGTGCCGGCCACATGCACCAGGGCTGGCAGGTTTGAACCAACCCTGGGCCTGTTAAACAACAATGACAACTACAACAAAAAAGTAGCTGGGCGTTGTGGCAGGGGCCTGTAGTCTCAGCTACTTGGGAGGCTGAGGTGAGAGAATCGCTTAAGCCCAAGAGTTTGAGGTTGCTGTGTTTTGTTTTTGTTTTTTGGCAAATACAAAGGCTTTACTCACTTCTACCTTTAGAGCACAAAAAATGATGTGTAAAAGGCACCCCTTCCCACTCCCCCCAAGTTCAGTGTGCGCTCCAGTGCTGGCTGTCCAGGGAAGGCTGCTGTCCACTGCCATGGCCCTCAGGAAGACAGCTGACCTGAGCAAGCCTCAGCCTTTGAACATGGCACAGCTGGCACACAGCACTTTCTTGTAAACATCACTGCAGTCCACGAGGCCACAAAGGGCAGGCCACGGTGCCGCAGCCCCAGCAGGTGCGCACCCACTGCTCACACAGAGCCCATTCACACTGGCCACAGACAGCCTTCCCGTCCACAGCTTGAATGTACGAAGAGCAGGCGATGGATGCTGCCCCACGTGGGTCAGCTTCAGAGGCCTGCCCAGCCTCCTGGTCAAGCGGCCATCAGGTTCAATCAGCATTTGCCCACTTGCAGCCCTCGGGGCCCCCCCTGGGCCACAGCACTCTACTGAGGGCAACATAGTAAGACTATCAAAAAAAAAAAAAAAAACTTGAGAAGAATATGTATTCTGCTGTAATTAAATAGTCTATTATTAAATTTTTGATTTGTAGGTGTTTCTATTTGTTATTCTTATTTTTTGTAATTGGTTTTTTCATATTTCATAATAATTACTAAATAGTTAAATAGTCAATTATATCAAGCTGATTAATGGTTTTGTTGCATTTAAATGTGTCCTTATAGATTTTCTGCCTGCTGGTTTTGTCCATTTTTGACAAAGAGGTATTGAATTCTCTGGCTATGACACCGGGCCCCTCTGTTTTGCCTCCTGTAGTTGTATGTTTTAAATAAAAAATAAATATATTGCCAGCTTGTAGAGACCTGGGGGACCCAGCATTGTCTATAAACTTTCATTATCATTTTTCTACAAATGCTGCCACTGCCATCAGAGTCCTCATGCTTCCTCTTGCTGAAGCTGTCAGTTCTTCAATCTCAGCATTTAATTTATGTATTACCTGTCCCATTGTTTCTTGGCCTTTACTAGCATTTAAAGATATGGTACTTGCCATCAGTCCTTCAAGTTAACTGCTAAGGCTGACTCCTTTCACAGTGATCATGGCTTCTTGAGTCAAAATAGTTTTTTCTGGATCCTGAGGATGTGGTTTGTATATATGCCTCTCATCTACTGAAACCATATTTGTAAATGAAATATTAGTAGATTTAAGTTCCATTGTCTTCTCCGTAAAAAGTAACAAGTAAATCCCTGCAATTAACTTTATCAGCTGTAGGGTTATTCTAGTTAGCAGGAATGCAAGCACAGCAAGAACCTTGACAAGACTGTTTGCCTTATTTTCATGAGATTTATGACTGTAACACTTATGTATGAAATAAATACAGAGCCAGCCTGATACTCGGGCAGCATACTGGAAGCCTCATGAAGAAGGGCGCGCCCCTCCCAAGCCCCACTGCTCTTAAAACTGTCTCTTTCGGGGAGGCAGAGCAAGATGGCGGCTGAGTAACAGCTTCCTTGCATCTGGGCACCGTGAGTCTGGGGAGATAGGACTCCAGGCATCTCTGGCTGGTGGGATCTGCCTATCATCACCCCTGAGAGGAGTCAGAGAGAGACTTCTGCACCCCAAGAGGAGGACTAAAACAGTGGAAAAACGGCAAGTGGTCGCGTGTGTTCAATCCGTCAAACCCGCCTGCAACTGTAAGTTCAGTAGCAGCGAGACTGCAAACCAGAAAGACCTTACCTGTGAACTGTTTTGGTGTCTTTGGACTTGGCACTCAGTTGAACTGCCTGGGGGAGAGCCTGAGCAGGAGTGCGGAGAACATTGGCCGTGGTCTAGGGCCCCTTTCTGAGCCGCTGAGCCAGACAGAGCTAATAGTGTTTGGCTGTGGGTCAGAGGGAGCCATTGTGAGCGATCTGCCCCGGCAAGCTCGGCCCTCAGGGTGGCAGAGCTAGAAGTGGGTGGGAGCTGGTAACCCAGCGACCAAGTAGCCTAATGGCGGGGTCTGAGCCGCCTTGCAGCCCTAACTCTCAGGGGCAGAGTGAGACCAGTTTTGGCACATTGGGTAAGAGGACACCCACTTCAGCATTGATTCCAGTGACAAGCACTTTCCCGGGAAAGCTTCTGCTCAGCAAGTGAACAAGTTCAAAGTGCCTTTTAAGTGGGCTGAAGAGAGATTTAGGGTGTCTACCTGCTGGGGTTTGAGAAATCAGCAGCCTCCAGTCGTATCAGAACTGTGATTAACATCTCATACCCCAGAAGACCACATGTTGCCCAGACAGTATTCAATAACATATACATACTGCTTTGTTTTTGGTTGTGTTTTTTTTCTTTTTTTTTTTTGGTTTGGTTCTTCTTTTTGTTTAGCTCGATGTTGTTGATGTTGTTTTGTTTTTTAAGTTCAACCTTTTCCATACAGATCCTTTTTCTTTCTCAATTTTTCTAGTTTAATTATAATTTCCCATTGCTGCCTTTTTCAATAATTAGAACTTCATTTTTGCTAGTGTTTCTACTGCTATTATTTGGTTTTCCACCCAATTTTATCCCATAAAGTTTTCTGTTTGCTTGTTTTAGTTTGATTTATAGCATTTTTGTCTTTCCTCTCTATTTGGTGGAGGTGGGGTACTGTGTCTGATCAGGTTAGCAAAGAGCTGCTGACCTCAAGGAAACCACCCAATTGGGCACCCCCAGAAGGTGGGGTTTTTTTAAGGTTGTGTCACAGTACCCTACTGTACACCTATATTGCTCTATCTCCCTCTTTCTGTGCCTCTCTTCTTTTTGTCAATATTCCTTTTACCCACCCCCTCTCCTTTCTCTATCTTTCTTTTTTTTCTTATCACTCGGTCCTCCTTTCTTTCATCCCTTTTTTGCTCTTCAACCTTCTCACCCTTCTGGTCCTGTAACCCTTAGTCCACAGGCACGAGAACTTAAAGAGCAAAAGGAAGTGAAAGGAAAATTAGGGCAAGGAAACAGATAAAAGAAATCACTCATGAGGAAGAATCAGCAGAAAACTCCAGGCAACATGAAGAACCAGTCCAGAACAACCCTGCCAAGGGACCATGAGGTAGCTACTGCAGAGGATTCCACCTATAAAGAAATGTTAGGAATGACAGAAAGGGAATTTAGAATACACATGTTGAAAACAATGAAAGAAATGATGGAAACAATGAAGGAAACTGCTAATAAAGTGGAAAATAACCAAAAGGAAATCCAAAAACAGAATAAAATAAGAGATGAACGATATGAAGAATATAAAAAGGATATAGCAGAGCTGAAGGAACTGAAACAGTCAATTAGGTAACTTAAAGATGCAATGGAAAGTATCAGCAACAAGTTAGACCATGCAGAAGAAAGAATTTCAGAGGTAGAAGACAAAGTTCTTCAGATAACTCAGATAGTAAAAGAGGCAGAAAAGAAGAGAGAGAAAGCAGAACGATCACTGTCAGAATTATGGGACTTTATGAAGCGTTCCAACATACGAGTTATAGGAATTCCAGAAGGGGAAGAAGAATGCCCCAGAGGAATTGAAGCCATACTAGAGAATATTATAAAAGAAAATTTCCCAAATATCACCAAAGATTCTGACACACTGCTTTCAGAGGGATATCGGACCCAGGTCGCCTCAACTCTAACCAAGCTTCTCCAAGACACATTGTGATGAACCTGTCCAAAGTCAAGACAAAAGAAAAGATTCTGCAAGCTGCCAGGAGTAAGCACCAGTTGACCTACAGAGGCAAATCCATCAGAGTGACCACAGACTTCTCTAATGAAACTTTCCAAGCAAGAAGACAATGGTCATCTACCTTTAATCTACTTAAACAGAACAATTTCCAGCCCAGAATTCTGTACCCTGCTAAGCTAAGCTTAAAAATTGATGGAGAAATCAAATCATTTACGGATATACAAACATTGAGGAAATTCGCCACAACAAGACCAGGAATTCGCCACAACCTCTACAGGAAATACTTCAACCTGTTCTGCACACTGACCACCACAATGGATCAGCAGCAAAGTAAGAACTCAGAAATTAAAGGACAGAACCTAACCTCCACACTGATGCAAAAGATAAAACTAAGCAATGGACTCTCACCAAATAAAACGAATAGAATACTACCACACTGATCAATTATCTCAATAAATGTTAATGGCTTGAATTCCCCACTGAAGAGGCATAGATTGGTTGACTAGATTAAAAAACACAAGCCATCCATTTGCTGTCTGCAACAAACACACCTGGCTTCAAAACACAAATTAAAGCTCCGAGTCAAGGGTTGGAAGACAATTTTTCAGGCAAATGGAATTCAGAAGAAAAGAGGAGTTGCAATCTTATTTTCAGATACATGTGGATTTAAAGCAACTAAAGTCAAAAAAGGCAAAGATGGTCACTTTATATTGGTCAAGGGAAAAATACAACAAGAAGACATTTCAATTCTAAATATTTATGCACCCAATTTAAATGCTCCCAGATTCTTCAAACAGACCTTACTCAGTCTGAGCAATATGATATCTCATAATACCATAATAACAGGGGACTTTAACACTCCTCTTACAGAGCTGGACAGATCCTCTAAACAGAAATTAAACAAAGATATAAGAGATTTAAATGAGACCCTAGAACAACTGTGCTTGATAGACGCATATAGAACACTCCATCCCAAAGATAAAGAATACACATTCTTCTCATCACCCCATGGAACATTCTCCAAAATTGATCATATCCTGGGACACAAAACAAATATGAACAGAATCAAAAGAATTGAAATTCTACCTTGTACCTTCTCAGACCTTAAGGCAGTAAAGGTGGAACTCAACTCTAACAAAAATGCTCGACCCCACCCAAAGGCAAGGAAATTAAACAATCTTCTGTTGAATAACAGATGGGTGCAGGAAGAAATAAAACAGGAAATCATTAACTTCCTTGAGCATAACAACAATGAAGACACAAGCTACCAAAACCTGTGGGATACTGCAAAAGCAGTTTTGACAGGAAAATTCATCACTTTAGATGCCTACATTCGAAAAACAGAAAGAGAGCACATCAACAATCTCACAAGAGATCTTATGGAATTGGAAAAAGAAGAACAATCTAAGCCTAAACTCAGTAGAAGAAAAGAAATATCCAAAATCAAATCAGAGCTCAATGAAATTGAAAACAAAAGAATCATTCAGAAAATTAATGAAACAAGGAGTTGGTTATTTGAAAAAATAAATAAAATAGATAAACCATTGGCCAGCCTAATGAGAAATAGAAAAGTAAAATCTCTAGTAACCTCAATCAGAAATGATAAAGGGGAAATAACAACTGATCCCACAGAGATACAAGAGATCATCTCTGAATACTATCAGAAACTCTATGCCCAGAAATTTGACAATGTGAAGGAAATGGATCAATATTTGGAATCACACCCTCTCCCTAGACTCAGCCAGGAAGAAATAGAGCTCCTGAACAGACCAATTTCAAGCACTGAGATCAAAGAAACAATAAAAAATCTTCCAACCAAAAAATGCCCTGGTCCAAATGGCTTCACACCAGAATTCTATCAAACCTTCAAGGAAGAGCTTATTCCTGTACTGCAGAAATTATTCCAAAAAATTGAGGAAGAAGGAATCTTCCCCAACACATTCTATGAAGCAAACATCACCCTGATACCAAAACCAGGAAAAGACCCAACCAAAAAGGAGAATTTCAGACCAGTCTCACTCATGAATATAGATGCAAAAATTCTCAACAAAATCCTAGCCAATAGATTACAGCTTATCATCAAAAAAGTCATTCATCATGATCAAGTAAGCTTCATCCCAGGGATGCAAGGCTGGTTTAACATACGCAAGTCCATAAACGTTATCCACCATATTAACAGAGGCAAAAATAAAGATCATATGATCCTCTCAATAGATGCAGAAAAAGCATTTGATAAAATCCAGCATCCTTTTCTAATTAGAACACTGAAGAGTATAGCCATCGGTGGCACATTTCTAAATCTGATTGAAGCTATCTATGACAAACCCACAGCTAATATTTTACTGAATGGAGTAAAACTGAAAGCTTTCCCTCTTAGAACTGGAACCAGACAAGGTTGTCCTCTGTCACCTTTACTATTCAATGTAGTGCTGGAAGTTCTAGCCAATATAATTAGGCAAGAGAAGGAAATAAAGGGAATCCAAATGGGAGCAGAGGAGGTCAAATTCTCCCTCTTTGCTGACGACATGATCTTATACTTAGAGAACCCCAAAGACTCAACCACAAGACTCCTAGAAGTCATCAAAAAATACAGTAATGTTTCAGGATATAAAAGCAATGTCCACAAGTCAGTAGCCTTTGTGTACACCAATAACAGTCAAGATGTGAAGCTAATTAAGGACACAACTCCCTTCACCATAGTTTCAAAGAAAATGAAATATCTAGGAATATACCTAACAAAGGAGGTGAAGGACCTCTATAAAGAAAACTATGAAATCCTCAGAAAGGAAATAGCAGAGGATATTAACAAATAGAAGAACATACCATGCTCATGGATGGGAAGAATCAACATTGTTAAAATGTCTATACTTCCCAAAGCTATCTACCTATTCAATGCCATTCCTATCAAAATACCAACATCATACTTTCAAGAGTTGGAAAAAATGATTCTGCGTTTTGTATGGAACCAGAAAAAAAACGTATAGCTAAGGCAGTTCTTAGTAACAAAAATAAAGCTGGGGGCATCAGCATACCAGATTTTTGTCTGTATTACAAAGCCATAGTGCTCAAGACAGCATGGCACTGGCACAAAAACAGAGACATAGACACTTGGAAACGAATTGAAAACCAAGAAATGAAACTAACATCTTACAACCACCCTATCTTCGATAAACCAAACAAGAACATACCTTGGGGGAAAGACTCCCTATTCAATAAATGGTGTTGGGAGAACTGGATGTCTACATGTAAAAGACTGAAACTGGACCCACACCTTTCCCCACTCACAAAAATTGATTCAAGATGGATAAAGGACTTAAATTTAAGGCATGAAACAATAAAAATCCTCCAAGAAAGCATAGGAAAAACACTGGAAGATATTGGCCTGGGGAAAGACTTCATGAAGAAGACTGCCATGGAAATTGCAACAACAATAAAAATAAACAAATGGGACTTCATTAAACTGAAAAGCTTCTGTACAGCTAAGGAGACAATAACCAAAGCAAAGAGACAACCTACACAATGGGAAAGGATATTTGTATATTTTCAATCAGACAAAAGCTTGATAACTAGGATCTATAGAGAACTCAAATTAATCCACATGTAAAAAGCCAACAATCCCATATATCAATGGGCAAGAGACATGAATAGAACTTTCTCTAAAGACGACAGACGAATGGCTAACAAACACATGAAAAAATGTTCATCATCTCTATATATTAGAGAAATGCAAATCAAAACAACCCTGAGATATCATCTAACCCCAGTGAGAATGGCCCACATCACAAAATCTCAAAACTGCAGATGCTAGCGTGGATGTGGAGAGAAGGGAACACTTTTACACTGCTGGTGGGACTGCAAACTAGTACAACCTTTCTGGAAGGAAGTATGGAGAAACCTCAAAGTACTCAAGCTAGACCTCCCATTTGATCCTGCAATCCCATTACTGGGCATCTACCCAGAAGGAAAAAAATCCTTTTATCATAAGGACACTTGTACTAGACTGTTTATTGCAGCTCAATTTACAATCACCAAAATGTGGAAACAGCCTAAATGCCCACCAACCCATGAATGGATTAACAAGCTGTGGTATATGTATACCATGAATATATACTATTCAGCCATTAAAAAAAATGGAGACTTTACATCTTTCATATTAACCTGGATGGAAGTGGAAGACATAATTCTTAATAAAGCATCACAAGAATGGAGAAGCATGAATCCTATGTACTCAATTTTGATATGAGGACAATTAAGGTTATGGGGGGGGAAGCAGAAAGAGGGACGGAGGGAGGGGGGTGGGGCCTTGGTGTGTGTCACACTTTATGGGGGCAAGACATGATTGCAAGAGGGACTTTACCTAACAATTGCAATCAGTGTAACCTGGCTTATTGTACCCTCAAGGAATCCCCAACAATAAAAGAAAAAAAAGAAATGTAAACTGAACGTGTAAGAAGCTACTGAGTTTCTTTTCTTCACATGGATGGAGCTGGAACATATTCTTCTTAGTAAAGTATCTTAAGAATGGAAGAAAAAGTATCCAATGTACTCAGCCCTACTATGAAACTAATTTATGGCTTTCACATGGAAGCTATAACCCAGTTACAACCTAAGAATAGGGGGAGGAGGGAAAGGGAGGGGAGAGAGGAGGGAGGTGGGCAGAGGGAGGGGGATTGGTGGGATTACACCTGCGGTGCATCTTACAAGGGTATATGTGAAACTTAGTAAATGTGGAATGTAAATGTCTTGGCACAATAACTAAGAAAATGCCAGGAAGGCTGTTAACCAGTGTGATGAAAATGTGTCAGACGGTCTATGAAACCAGTGTATGGTGCCCCATGATCACATTAATGTACACTGCTATGATTTAATAAAAAAAAATTATAAATTCAAAAAAAAAACTATCTCTTTGTCTGTGTCCATTATTTCTCTATATTAATATTCTATAACTCCTACTAATAATTTTCCAGTCTCCTCGCACCACCAGGCCACAAGGAAGTAAACCCACTGCATGTTGAGGCTGGTCCATGACACTTTTGGCAAATCTTCAAGCTCATGATCCTTTCCTTGGTTATGTCCAATCTACTGATGAGCCTGTTGAAGGCATTCTTCACCTCTGATACAGTGTTTTTTTATTTCTAGCATATCCATCTCATTCTTTCTTAGAGTTTCTATATTTCTTTCTATATTACTCACCTGGTCTTGCATGTTGTCCATTTTTCCACTATTGCCTTTGGCATATTAATCATAATTATTTTAAATTCCGAGTCTTAAATAGCCAGGCGTTGTGGTGGGCACCTGTAGTCCCAGCTACTTGGGAGGCTGAGGTGAGAGAATTGCTTGCGCCCAAGAGTTGGAGGTTGCGGTGAGCTATGATGCTCGACACTCTACCAAGGGTGACAAAGTAAGACTCTGTCTCAATAAAAAAATAAAATAATAAAATAAAAATAAATTCCCAGTCTTTTTCTTATATACTCTGGATTATACATTTATTACAACTTCATGAAGCTTATAACAAACACAAAATGCCAAACTGGAATTTATTGATAATTCTTACAGGAAGGACAAAACTATTACCAACACTTGCAACATTGCCCTGCTGTAAAATTCTTAGAAACAGCTGGGATACTAAGATAACTGAATATTTGTAGCTCTAATAAAAAGTACTGAAATTATTATTTAAGGATACTGAACAGCACCGGAGAAAAATGAAGAGAAATATCAGTAGAGCTATCAAGTAGGAAAACAGTGATTTCCTTGATTAATATATTTTTACTGTGTTCAAATGCTTCTTCTTACTAGGGAAAAAAAACTTGTGCTTTTTACTGTCATCTCATCTTCTTATTCCAGAAAGCCTAAACCTACATGTAGCTTCTCCTGGTTAAATTCAGGCACCACAACTGCCTTTGGTTGGTATCTCCTGGCTCCCCACTTTCCCAATCACAGTTGTCATGAGTCTTGAGAACCAGAGAGCAGAAAAGGGAAATCCCTGCTCTGCAAAGCAATAGTGGAACTCAGTTCATTCCCGGAATAGAATCATGTTTTCAAACAGAAAACTCAGCTGGACCCCACACAGCACTCTCTGCAAGAAGCCAGAGGAGCTCATTTCTCCAAAGTTGTCTACACCCAGAAAAGTAGTCCACACCTTGAAGTTTCACACCCCAAAAAAGAAAAGCTTGTCCATACGGATGACAGTGCTGAATCTGGAGGTCAAGGGAGGCCACAGGGGTTTATTCTCCACTCTGGCTACACAGTACAACCACCCAGAGAAGTCTTTTGAAAAACCCTAATGCCCCCACTGCCACCCTAGGCCAATTTAATCAGACTACCTGGGCATAGGGCCTGGGCATAGGTATTTTTTAAGGCCTGCCTCAGGTAGTTTGGTTTTATTTAATTGACAAGGAAAACTTGTATATACTTATTTATGGTGTACAAAATGATGTTTTGATATATATATATATACACACATTGTGAAAGGGCTAAATCAAGCTAATTAACATATATATTACCTCATATATAATTTTTTGTGATGAGAACTCCTTTTTTTTCTAGAGACAGAGTCTCACTTTACTGCCCTCGGTAGAGTGCCGTGGCATCACACAGCTCACAGCAACCTCCAGCTCTTGGGCTTATGTGATTCTTTTGCCTCAGCCTCCTGAGCAGCTGGGACTACAGGCACCTGCCACAATGCCCGGCTATTTTTTTGTTGCAGTTTGGCCGGGGCTGGGTTTGAACCCACCACCCTCGGTATATGGGGCCGACGCCCTACTCACTGAGCCACAGGCGCCACCCCATGATGAGAACTCTTAAAATCTACTCTCTCAAAAGTTTTTCTCTCTCCCTTTTTTTTTTTTTTTTTTTGAGACAGAGTCTCACTATGTCGTCCTCAGTAGAGTACCATGGCATCACAGCTCACAGCAACCTCCAACCCTTGGGCTCAAGCAATCCTCTTGCCTCAGCCTCCCAAGTAGATGGGATTACAGGCACTGACCACAAAACCCATCTATTTTTGTTGTTGTTGTTGTTATTTAGCTGGCCCGGGCCAGGTTCAAATCCACCAGCTCCAGTGTATGTGGCCGGCACCCTAGCCGCTGAGCTATGGGTGCCGAGCCACTCTCTCAACAGTTTCCAAGTATATATTGTTGCTAACTGTAGTCATTACTAAGGTGTATGATAGCTCTCTTGAATTTATGCCTCCTGTCTAACTGAAATTTTTTGTCCTTTGACCAACATCTCCCAGGTCTCCCCAGATCCTCCTGCCTCTGGTAGTAACCACTTTACTCCCTGTTTCTATGAGTTCGACATTTTTTACACTCCACATGTAGTGAGATCATCTGATATTTGTCTTTCTGGGACCAATTTATTTCACTGAACATAGTGTCCTCCAGACATTCATTCACGCTGCTGCACTGACAAGATATCCTTTTTAGAAGCTGACTTGTATTCCACTGTGTATATACACTACATTTCCTTATCCAGTCATCCACTGATGGACACTAGGGTGAGTCCAGATCTTGGCTGTAGTGAATAGTGCTGCAGGGAACATGGACACCTGCCATGTCTCTTCAATGTGCTGGTTCTATATACTCCTCAGTGGAGTGTCACACACGTCTGAGCATAACGCTAACTGTGGGTTGGGCATAGCCATCATTTGTTGAGGTACAGTCCTTCTACAACAAACTTGGTGAGTTCATCATGAGTTTTATCAGTTTACTGATATTCTGTTGAGGGTTTTGCATCTATGTTCATCAAGGACATTGTCCTCTGATTTTCTCCTCTTGCAGTGTCCTTGTCTGGCTTTGGTACAGATCAATGGGTGAAGAAATGTGGTCTATACATACTAGAACACCATTCAGTTATCAGAAAGAATGGAATCCTGTCATCTCTTGTAAAACAAGTGGAACTAGAGGGCATTATGTTCAGGAAAATAAGCCAGAAACAGAAAGTTAAATACCATATGTTCTCACTCATGTGGAAGCTTAAAAAAGCTTAGGAACATGCTGTTTAATTTACACATATTGGTGAATTTTCCAATTGAATTCTCAGTCTTGGAATTCCAAAATCCCTACCTATCTATGTTTCATTCTAATGTTTGTTTTGTCTCTTCAGATTATGATTTTTTTGCCGTTTAGCACACAATTTTTTTCTTAAAAGCTGGACATCACATATCAGGTAAAAGGAAGTGAGGATGTTTATCTGGCCAGGAGCTGTTTGCTATATTTGTGGTGTCAGAAGCTAACATTCCCTTTAGTGTTCTTTCTGTCTCCTCTCTTGTCTCAATTTCCCTAGAGACTCCTTCCCAAATAGAGTTTGAAGCCTGCAGTTCTTTCAGTTTTAATTCCCTGTTACTAAATAGGAGCCCTACTGACATGGCAGTGAGGTACAAGAAAAGAGGAAGCATCTTGTAGTCCGGTGATTAGGGCTCAGCCTCAGGGCTGCAACTGTCACAAGTGCTTCTCAGCTGCCCCCACCATAAGTGAGACTAGAAAAATGGGAGAGACTACAGCATGGCATTTCCCTTCTTGCAATTGGTTAGGCTTTGGTAAAACCCCAGCCAGTTTGTCTCTGGTAAAATAGTTTACCTTGAAGGCAGAGAAAAAGAATTGAAATCTCTAGCCTTCTTTCAAAATGGTTACTTTTCCCTTCCTCCTGCTAGAAACCCTTCTTTAATCTTCACAGATGAATCAGCTGGGGTTCCAGAAGATAAAACTTACAGATGTCTGGGGTCTCCCCTAAGGTTGGGCCTCCAGTAGTTTCCGTCTCTTAGCTTTATTCACACTGAGCTTCCAGCAATTAGTAAACTGCCCTTTAAACATTCCCACCAGGCTCCAGTGGTGGCATCTGCTCTGGTAAGCTGCAATCCTCTGTCTCTGCAACTCTCTCCTCCTAGTTCCCTGTCCACTTCCTTCACTGCCATATCACTCTCCTGGTCCCCTCTGTTCTTCACCACTTTGCCATTCCTAGCCAAAAGCAGCCACTAGGACCATTTAGTTAAGATAGCAGTTACTGTTGGAAAGCATCTTGAGAGGTTCAGGAAGGATGAAGATACCAAATTGCATCTGATTATGACAGACAGCTGAATCAATGACTGGCTCCATATTACAGGACCGAGTTCTTCCTCCCAACTGAAACTAGGAGTCATCCCAGCCACTGCCCTGGTTGCATAAATTTGTCTATGAACTCAAGCAATAAAAAAGTCAGTTGTATTCCTATATACTAGCAGCAGTCCAAAATATGTACAATTGTGATACATCAATTTACAAAAACAACAACAAAGAAAAAGAATGGAGAGTTTTTTTCTCATTC
This sequence comes from Nycticebus coucang, assembly GCF_027406575.1. Taxonomy (NCBI): domain Eukaryota; kingdom Metazoa; phylum Chordata; class Mammalia; order Primates; family Lorisidae; genus Nycticebus; species Nycticebus coucang. The sequence goes on from NC_069784.1 coordinate 58,157,244, forward strand.
GCATACTAATCACCCAGAGAACCAACAGCATCTGAGCTATAACTGGGATTAAGAGAGGCCAAGTGGATGTCTGTCTAGGGCAGGTGGCATTCTCCTCCCACATCCCTCCCCTGAGGCACCCCACTACTACTTGTCCTAGAGTTATCAAGAAAGAAATCTGACAGGGCTGGGCCTCCTCATGCAAAAGCTTGTACATATCATGGACATCACAGATTAGGAAACTCTAGAATGTGGGCACACCCTACGCAGAAGTCCAGGCCTGCCAGCATCTTTATTGTGTTAAAATCACATGTGGGGCCGGGCGCAGTGGCTCACGTCTATAATCCTAGTGCTCTGAGAGGCCGAGGTGGGTGGACCACTTGAGCTCAGAAGTTCAAGACCAGCCTGAGCATAAGCAAGACTCTGTCTCTACTACAAATAGAAAAACCAGCCAGGCATTGTGGCTGTCACTTGTAGTCCCAGCTACTTGGGAGGGTAAGGCAGGAGGATCACTTGAGCTCAGGAGTTTGAGGTTGCTGTGAGCTGTGATGATACCACAGTACTCTTGCCAGGGTGACACAGTGACACTCTGTCTCAAAAAAATAAAAAGCCCTTATGCCAAGTGCCAGGGTCATGATGTAGGCCTACAAGTGAAAGAAAGATGTGTGAGACACTGAGACAGTGCCCCTGTGCTGAGAAAGTGACACAGTTGAGGAGGCTGATGTGTGTGACCCCATGGTAAAGAGCAGTAGGCCTTGGGGCCAACCAAGCCCAGGTTTGAACTGGGCCTTCTACCACCTAGCTATGTGACCTTGGCATCTCCAAGCCTCAGTCTCCTTGCCGGTAAAGTGGACATAGTGCCATTCACTTCGCAGAGTGGTTGAGGGTTATATAAGACAGGCTTCACTGAGTGGACAGCACAGACCTGCCACAGAGTCAGCTCTCAGTGAGGGGCCTGCTGGGTGGTGTGTGTGGCAGCGGCAGCACAACAGCAGGGTGGAGCGTGCTGGCGTCAGGCCTGTACTCAGCCCCATCTGTGTCTAATCAGCAGGGAGATAAGGACACAGTGAAAACAGAGCCAGACCTTTCTTCTGCAGCCCCAGGCAGCTGCTGTCACAACAGGCAAGTTCACAAAAGCCCGGAAAGTGGTGCTGGTCCTGTCCGGATGCTCCTCTATAGGCAAAGCCATCATCATGAACAACATTGATGATGGCACCAAGGACTGTCCCTACAGCCACTCCCTCTGACTGGGATTGATTGCTATCCCTGCAAGGCGACAGCTGCCATGGGCGAGAAGATGCCACACAAAGATGAAGTCTTTTGTAAAAGTTTGTAACTACAGTCGCCTCATGCCCACGAAGTATTCTGTGGGTATCTCCTTGGACAAAACCATCATCAATGAGGATGTTTTCAGAGACTCTGCTCCTAAACATAGGCCAGATGGGAAGCCAAGGTCAAGTGTGAAGAGAGATTCAAGTCAGGTAAGAAAAAGCGGTTCTTCCAGAAGCTGCATATTTAGATGGGTTTTGTTTCAGTCATTAAAAATTTTTTAATTAAAAAATAAAAATAGTGATATTCTGCTCAGGTATAAAATGGGAGACAGGAAACCCAGTTCCTCATGCCATCTTAGTTCTCACAGAGGGTCATCTCAGTTAAAGTGAGTATGACATCGCTGATTAGGACATATACTCACCGCAAAATCTGGCCCCTCAACCCAAGTCTCACCTAGAGCTCATCTCAGGCCAGGCATGGTGGCTCACACCTGTAATCCCAGCACTCTGGGAGGCCGAGGCAGATGGATTGCTTGAGCTCAGGAGTTCAAGATCAGCCTGAGCCAGAGCAAGACCCCCATCTCTAAAAAAACAGCTGGGTGTTGTGGCGGGCACCTGTACTCCCAGCTACTTGGGAGTTTGAGGCAAGAGAATCGCTTAAGCCCAAGAGGTTGAGGTTGCTGTGAGCTATGAGGCCATAGCACTCTATAGAAGGTGATCAAGTGACATTCTGTCTCAGAAAAAAAGAAAACAAAATAGAGCTCATCTTAGGCACTGGGAAATTGGGCTATGTTAGACCAGCTAAGAAGCAGCATGTCTGTCATCAGTGGAGCAACAGCCTGGAGCGTTTCCAAGGATACAACTCTTTACCCCAGTTAGTTCTCTTGATAGTGGATGGCAGCCTCACTCTGGACACAAGCCAGCCCTGTCCTTCCTGGTGACTGAATGAGATAGGCTCTGTTTTGTTTTGGTTTTTCACTGCTGCTGCTATTGCTATTATACTCTGCACCTGGCAGAAGTAAACGCCATGCATCTGGACTTGAATGGCTGGAACAAAATAAAGCCTCAGCAAGAAAAAGGAGAGGCTCACACTCACTGAGCACCAGCTCTGTCCCACACACTGCAGCGTCCACACCAATAGCCCAACACCCATTCATGAAGGAGGAAACCAAGGGAGGAAAGAGATCAGATAACTCGTCCAAAGTGACGAACTTGGGTTACAGATGCTGACCTGGCATCCCATGGGAGTCAATCTGTCCTCACTGCCCTTACCTGGGCTGCCCTTTCATATGAGATGAAACCCAGGCTGGGAAGAACAGAGGCCCTCACCCTCACTACAAAGAAGCAAACCCAGACACTTGGCCCTTCTTTGGGTACATGGGGACTCTGCTGACTTCTGAAAGAAGGAATACCTGTGAAATTCACTGACTTCTTACTTGACAAGCCAAGGGTGTGACAGAGTGAAGAGGAGGCATAGTGTGTCCTCACTTTTGGGGTGGGAGGCCCAGGCACTCCCACCTTCATCCCAAGCATTTGTGAAGAACCCCACCTCCAGACCAGGGCCCCTTAGGCCTTTCCTCAACTCCTCCTGCCAGAATTCTTTGGAACACTCCCGACCCAACCCTCTGCCTGGCACCCCCATGCACACTTGAATCCTCTCCCCACAAAGACTCCCACAGTGGGCCGCCAACTTCCAACCCAGCCTCAGCAGAGCACTGAGCCCCACCACCTCTCACAGAGGTGGAAGCTCCCCAAGCTGGGCTGCCACTTCCCCACCAGGCAGCTGTGTGCCAGCATCCTCCCTCCCACAGCTTAGAGCAGCAGTCTCAGACCTGGACATGGGAGAGAAAGAGATGTGTTCTCCTCCCTTCCCTCCCCAGTCCATCTTTTCCACCCTCTCCCAGGAATGCCTGGCTCTGAGTTTGTCCAATAGAGGCAGAAGGGATTCTGTTGCCAAGGATGCAACCCTAGCCTCCACCCTATGGACTCAAGGTGAATCCTTATGGTTGAAACTGGTAAGATGGGAAACAGATACTGAGATGACTCACTTTGATCTCACTGTCTAAGTAAACACCTGCCCAGTGTGATGAGTTGTTCCTCGTGCCAAACACAGGCTCCCTGGTATGCTGTGGACCCAGCATACAGACCATTCTTAGACCCAGATCTCCCTCCACCTCCTCCTGAAAGGCTAAGAGCTCAGTCTTCTTGCCTTTCTTCAGCGATTGTGCCACCGCTTTGTCCATCACATTTGCAACAATCGCTGTTCACCAGCCATCCACTGGGCCCCTTCTGCTCCTGCTTGCTGCCAGCTCCCACTTTCCACAACAAAGGCTGAAAATGCCAGAGACCTGGTTTCCATGCCTCCCTTGCATCTAAATGTGGCCTAGATGGGACCTTGCTCTGGCTGGTGATGGGATGAAGTTTTCTGGAGAGGTCATAAGAACGATGCTCTCTCTGCTTTGCTAAGAGAAGGGTGGAACAGTTCCCTGTCCTCCCTTCCTACTTTGGACACTGACATGGAATGAGGTGTGACCTTTGCTTCTTGAGAAGAGAAAAAAGAATCACAGAGAAATTGGCATGTTTGAGCTGCAGAATTACCCAAACCAGGTGCCTCTTAAGTCCGGATTTCTTGTTATATGAGACAATAAACCTGTATTATAATCTGCTTTAAATCAGTTATTCTGGGTTTTCACAATGAGAAGGATGCCAATTGGCGCAAATTTCCTCTTCCCAGACCAATTCCAGAGGGATGCTCAGTCTCCATCTCCCCTTTTTGGTACTCCCCAGAAATGAAGCATCATTTGTGAGTTCCAGCTGGACACTCTGTGGCCATGGAGCCCACTTGGGCTGAACTCCCATCTTCTGCTGTATGACTCAGCGGAGAAGAGATGGAACCAAGTTATGGGAATTGAGCACTAAACCAGATAATGACACCCCAAAGGGAGGCTGGAGCGATGCCGGGTGCGTTCAATTTGTTTTTTTCTGCTGATGCAGCTAGGTGTCATGTTTCTGCCATCTTTTAAATACCCAGACACTTGGCCTCTTCTTCCTGAACACCCTCCTCTTTGTTGAATTCCTGCTTCTCAGGGTGTCAGTTCCAACCCACTCTGCCCTTGCACCAAAGGCACTCCACAGCCACACCTGCAGAGCCTTTCCCAATAGCAAAAGCAGCACACTCTGCCCCAGCCTGACAGGTCTCACAGTGCCACTGCCCTGCCCCAGTGCTTGCCCTCAGGCTGTGCCTCCTTCTCTAGCCCACCATAGCTATTCCACCACCCAAGCCCAGGACAAGCCCCACTGGATCCATGAAGCCTCCCTGCTTTCAGCAACCCTGCTGCCCTTTCCCTTCCATAAACACCTAAGATTTCATTTCTCCACCACATCATTCAGCCTGGAATCATAGTTATCATTATTTAACTCCCACCAATATTTGCTGCATGTCACAAAGCCCGGCCAGGACTGTACTCTTGTCAGAGCACAAAGAAGATAAAGGCCACCCTGGCTTGCAGGTTCTCCAGCCCACAGAAGCAGGCCCTGCCTTTCTCCATTCTGACTCCAAAAAGAACACATTCACAAGGACTTTATCTGTGAGCAGCATGCTCTCCGGTACCATGCCAGCTGGGCCCAGCCTTTCATCACCCAAAGCAGTACACCCCATAAATAACAGCTGATGCCTTTAACAAGTAAGGGTAGCACCTGACATTTGCTGTCCACCTACCTCTAAACCATGCTGTCTTTATGTACTCCTTTCAACCAGAATCTGTAAATTTAAAATTCTAAATTTCATTTGGTATCCATGTGTCAACAGGGACCCCTCTGTCCATCACAACCACCAGCCCTGCCCTGATTCCACCCCCACATCCCATGTATGTCCAAAGCTGTCCCCAAGATCCCTACAAATGGGGGACCTTATATCCTGGTGCTCACCCCTGCCTCTGGAGCCTGCTTTCATGCAGGAAACATCTGTCCTGTGCAATAAGCCACATGCAAAATTCAACCCTTACCTCCATTTCCACACAAAACAAAACAAAACACAGATATCCAAAGCATTCCTGAAGGTAGATGATGTCACTGAGTATCAGGAGAGTCTCAAGAAAACCTCGTTTCTATCCTAAAAGGAAAGCCAGCAGACCTTCCATCAGAAAAGATTAAAAATGCACTAGAAGACCTTATTCTTCCTCAAAGCCAAGTATGACTAAAGGGGAGGAGGGAAGGAAAAATCAGAGCTGGGAGCCTCTTGTGGGCAGCCCAGACGGCTGTGCAAACCTGCCCTCCCCTGTCAAGGCCCTGGTGTAAAGCAGGATGGGCACCTTCCAATCCCCCTCTCCTCTGTGCCCACCAGCTCCCACCAAGCAGTCCTCTTTCTGAGCATCCTCTCCACCAGGACCAGCTTCCATAATTTTCACTCCCTCCTCCAAGACCAGCTTCCCTACTTTTCCCTCCCTCCTCCAGGTGCCCACCTCACTCCCCCAAGTCACACTCTGCCCCCTGCCCGACAGTCCTGACAGTGGCTCTGGTCTGCTCCCAGCCTGCTCCCTTCGTCCCCCCTTCTCTGCATTAACAGTGATGTTCCCACCCCATGTCCAGGACCCAGAGTTCAGCTACTGCCCCAGGGAAGCCAAGGGACACTTCAGAAGGCAAGGCAGGGGTCAGTGTCAGGGTCCCTCTAACTCACCCAAGGAGGAACTACATGACACCTACCCTTACCATCACACCACCAGCTCCAAGGCCCTAGAGCTTCCTGGGGCCACTCTGTGGTTAGGGTCGTGGTCTCTGGTTCTATTTGAATGAAACCAACAGAAAGGAATTTAACCAACCCCCAACAGTGGCCAATGAGGGTGAACATGGTAGATGAACCCATTCCAGCTGAGGAGGACAGGCTGTTCTCAGGAGACAGGTCACAACTGGGGTCACATCTGCTCTGAATTGCACTGTGACAGAGGATCTACTCCCATCAAAAATTCAAGGTGTGTTGAATTTTTCCCAGAGGTTAATCTCATTACAAAAGTGCAGAACACGTAACCTCCTCTGCCTGCCCAGGCTACCCCACCTGCCTGCTGTGACAGCAGGTCACAACCTCCTGGCTCCCCGGGGCCAGGCTGCTGATCACCTCAGCGCCCTAAGCCTCACCTCACATCCATCCTATCACTTCCTCCTGTCACGTGGGCTCCCCCAAATAGCTCAGGCCATGGCAGACACAAACACCAGGAACTCTGGAGGCTCTTCAGCAAGAGCCAAGGACCCAAACCCAGCTCTACAGACCCAGAGACCACAGAGCCATTTGGGGCAGTAAAGTTCAGAGAGGCCAGCAGGGAAGGGCCCAGGTCTCCACCCAACTCACATTGGAAACTGCCCCTGCCTCCCTCTTCTGCCAGGCACCTTCTCTCCGTGACTGTCTTCCCAAACCTGCAGAGCCAGGCTGCCTGGCCCTGGGAAAACAGACCAACAGGCCAAACTAGAGTCACACCCTCTCCAACCTTTTAGTGTGAGAATTAAAAAGTCTTTTTTTTTTTTTGTCTTCTTTTGATTTATTAATTATAAAAAATAACCCATCCTCCTTGGCTTGGCACCCATAGCACAGTGGTTAGGGTGCTGGCCACATACACTGAGGCAGGTGGTTTGGAACCCAGCCTAGGCCTGCTAAACAACAATGACAACTACAATAAAAAAAAAAAAAAATAGCCTGGCCTTGTGGCAGGTGCCTATAGTCCCAGCTACCTGGGAGGCTGAGGTGAGAGAATCACTTAAGCCCCAGAGTTTGAGGCTGCTGTGAGCTGTGATGCCACAGCACTACCAAGGGCAACATAGTGAGGCTGTCTCAAAAAAAAAAAAAAAAGTAACCTATCCTCATTGCAGAAAATGTAGACTATATGAAAGCACATAAATTAGAAAATAAGAACCATTATGTTAAAAATGATTTTTACTTTGTTTTTCTGCTTTATAATGCTTCTTTCGTTTTTATATTTTTATAAATATATATATATATATTTTTTTTTTTTTTTTTTTTTTGAAGAGACAGAGTCTCACTTTATGGCCCTTGGTAGAGTGCCATGGCATCACACAGCTCACAGCAACCTCCAACTCCTGGGCTTAAGCGATTCTCTTGCCTCAGCCTCCCAAGTAGCTGGGACTACAGGCACCCGCCACAACGCCCAGCTACTTTTTGGTTGCAGTTCAGCCAGGGCCGGGTTTGAACCCGCCACCCTCGGTATATGGGGCCGGCGCCTTACCGACTGAGCCACAGGTGCTGCCTTATATTTTTATTTTTTTTTTTTTTTTTTGGCCGGGGCTGGGTTTGAACCCACCACCTCAGGCATATGCGACCGGCGCCCTACTCCTTGAGCCACAAGCGCCGCCCATATTTTTATATTTTTAAGAGACAGAACCGAGCCCTGTCACCCAAGCTGGAGTATAGTGGCTGTTCACAGGCACAATCCCAGCTCACAGCAACCCCAACCTTCTGGGCTCATGCAGTCCTCCTGCCTCTGCCTCCCAAGTAGCTAGGACTAAAGCGCCCATCGTATCTGGCTGATTTTTCTATTTTTGGTAGTGATGGGGTCTCTCTGTGTTGCCTAGGCTGGTCTCAAATTCCTTAGCTCAAGCCTCCCATCTGGACCTCCCACCTGGGCTTCCTAAAGTGCTGGTATTACAGGTCTGTGGCACCACGTCCAGCACACATAGCTTTTTGAAAGTTAATTCATTCGAAAGTTTATTTAACAAAATAAACATTTCAGGCCCTGCCTGCAGTCCCTCTCCTCAAATGCAATTACTTTACAGATTTCTCCATCACTATTTCTGTGTACTACAATCATTCCAATGCAGTGGCTATGCTTCTGTAACCTCAGCCATTGATTTTTGATATTATCTGTTGAATTCTGGCAATGAAAGATTTAACTCTCCTTTGTGCCACTTCCCAACTCCTCTATCATCATCCCAAGTTTTGACAACCATAATTTTAGTTCTTTTCTTGACTCCCTATGTAACTTTTTATGATGAAGCCAAGCTTCCCTTTGTTTTGGACAATGCCTCTTAACTCCTAACTCAGTAAGATGAGGACCCTTCCCTCCACTTCCCTCTTCAATTCCCCCTCCCACCTTCTGTCAGTCACATTTTTACTTTTACATTGGTTGGTTCTGGCATGATAATTAGATCTTCAGGCTTTGTTTATAGGTTCATCAAAAATAATACTTTTTCAATAAGTTTCTTCAAGAAGAGAATATAATTGGTACATTTTATGAACCTTTGCATATCTGGGAATATTTTCTTGGTGTCTTCACAGATGACTAACAGCTGAGAATTACAAAATTCTAAATCAAAACCTTTTTTTCCATTGTTGGGCGGCACCTGTGGCTCAGTCAGTGGGGTGCCGGCCCCATGTACTGAGGGTAGCGGGATCAAATCCGGCCCTGGCCGAACTGCAACAAAAAAAATAGCCGGGTGTTGTGGCGGGCGCCTGTAGTCCCGGCTGCTTGGGAGGCTGAGGCAGGAGAATCGCTTGAGCCCAGGAGTTGGAGGTTGCTGTGAGCTGTGTGATGCCATGGCACTCTACCTAGGGCCATAGAGTGAAACTCTGTCTCTACAAAAAAAAAAAAAAAAAACTGCCTGGCTTATTGTACCCTCAATGAATCCCCAACAATAAAAAAAAAAAAAAAACTGAAAGTTGTGCTCATTTATCTTGTGACCCTTATGATTAACATCTAAGAAATATGGGATTCACTTGATTGCTCCTTCATAGGTAACATTTTTTTTCTTCTTTCTTTTCTGGTTTTTTGTTTGTTTGTTTGTTTTTCCCTGGATTGTAGGGAGCCCTTTTGGTCTACAGACTCATGTATGTTTTCAGTTTAGGAAAGTTTTCTTTCTTTGTGTTGTAAATAGTTTTTCTCTGTTCTATTTATTCTGGCTTTTCCTCAGGAACAAAGCAAGGCAATTTTTCTGTTCAGGGTCCAGGAGCCACACGCCAGCTCATATCCAGCAAGCTCTGTAACCTTCGGTACATTTTTTTAGTCTCCCAAGCCTGTGTCCTTGACGAGCAAAGATTAAAGATGATGATCAATATATGTCATTAGCATAGCGACTGCTACCTGGGAACTGTCAGGTAGCAAAGTACCTAGAATTTTAACTTCCTGTTCAAAATCAGTGAGGGGGAAATAAAGAGCAAGGAAGTAACTGTTTATGATAATTTCAGATTTGCTTCATCTTAATTTCTACTTGATACTTATCCACAATGCTTAGAAAAATTGTATCTTTAATTTTTCCTCTGCTAAAAATGATGCTGCCGAGCACAGTTGCTCACAACCGTAATCCCAGCACTTTTGGAGGCCTGGGGAGGAGGATGAGCCCAGTAGTTCAAAGACCAGCCTGGAAAATGATGAGACTCTGTCTCTACAGAAAAATTTTTAAACTTAGCTAGGAGTGGTGGTGTGTGTGTAGTCCCAGCTACATGAGAGGCTGAGGCAGGAGGATCTCTTGAGCCCAGGAGTTGGAGGCTACAGTGAGCTATGATGACACCAGGGCACTCCAGGCAGGGCCACAGAGTGAGATTTTGCCTAAAAAAAAAAAAGATTTGACCCTTTTACATAATCTAATAATTTTTTGTAAGGTGAATAATTTCATCCTCCAGTTTACCCATGTGCGATGAATGTAACTGAGTATTAATGGTAATATGTATGTCACGTTATGAACATTATGCACAATATGTTGTGCTTTTCTCCTCCTCTCGTTGAGTGGTTTTCCAGCGTCCACCCACCACCCAGGCAGCTGGACCAGAGTTGCCAGCAAACTTAGTGTGTGTGGTTAGGACAGGACCCAGAAAAAAAACAGGCATTACATTTTTGACACTTGCATTTAGAAAAGCCAGGGTGGAGATGCAAGTTCATAAGGATTTGAAAGCACCTATAACCCTTCTCTAAGCAAGGTTCCTCCTGCCCCCATCCAGGGAGTCCACACGGGGGAGGTGGACAGAAGCAGAGAGCCCTGAGCTGGCGACAGCCACTCCCAGAGATGACGGGGCCATCAGGAGGGCAACGCTGGGCCTGGGAACTTTATGTACAGTACATATTAACATTATGTACTTTATGTACAGTACACATTCAAACTATAGCAACTTTATGTACAGTACATATTAACATTATGTACATTATGTGCATTATGCTGTCCAGGGGCAAAGCCTCCAGGACAGTAGTCCTCAAAGTGTGGTCCCCAGGACAGCAGCACCAGCACACCTGGGATGTGCTAGCACTGCGTGTTGTCAGGCTGTCACAGACCTGCTGTGGTAAAGGCTCTGTGCCTCTGTGCACACTCACGTCCAGCAGCGCGCTTCAGATGCAGGGTCCTTCCACACTTCCCAGCCTGCAGGGACTAGTTAAGACAGGACAGAAGAGCAGAGTGCTGACCATCTGCACATTCTCTTATATTTGCTGTCTGCTGGGCTACAAAGTGCAGAGATTTTTGTCTTTCTCCCACCCTACATAACCTATTTCAAAAAATTGTGCTGGCGTCAGGGGCTGCAGGTCAGGGTACCCTCCAGAGATCTTCCTCCAGGAATATCTCTTCTAAATCTCAGGCAGCTTTGCAGGCTAGGTACTGTCACCCCCATTGCTATAGTTTGAATATTTGTCCCCTTTAAAACTTGTGTTGAAATTTAATCCCTACTGTGGCAGTATGGAGAGGTGAGGCCTTTCAAAAGTGATTGAGTCATGGCAGTAGAGCCCATTAATAGATTAATGAATTAATAACCTAATGGCTCATTATGAGAGGGGGACTAGTGGCTTTGGAAGGAGAGGAAAAGAGACCTGTGCTCAGCCATCAGCCACATCCTGGCCTCCACCGCCCCCACGAGCAAGAAGATCTTCACCAGATGTGCCCCCTTGACCTGCGACTTCCAAGATTCCAGAACTGTAAGAAATAAGTTTCTCACTTACAAATATTTTCTTCTGGAAAAAAAAAAAAATAATTCCTTTTCTAGAAAGCCAGTTTCAGGCTTTCTATTATCAGCAACAGAAAACAAACTAAGACATCCATTTTCAGATGATGAAGAATTAAATTGCAAAGAAGTTGGTGCCTTTTTTTAGTCAAACTCCAGCTCCCTGCCTTCTGAGATCCATGCTGCATAGTTGTATTGCCACCCCAGCCCGGCAACACCCGAACTCCTGGGTTTGCATCTCAGTTGTGGGCACAGCACCTCACTTCCCAAGCCTCTGTTTCTTCATCTGGGAAGTGGAGTAAATGCAGTGTCAGGGAAAAAAAAAGAAGAAGTCAGGCAGGCATTGTGTCGAGCCTGTAGTCCCAGCTACTCAGGAAGCTGAGGCAAGAGGATGGCTTGAGCCCACGGTGTATTAACAACTGCACTCCAGCCTGGGCACACATCAAGACTCCACCTCTAAAGAAAGAAACAAGAAAGAAAAGAACAGAGGGGAGGAAGAGATGATTCTCTCCCCCCCTCACTCTTTCACTCTCCCTCCACCTCCAAGGGCTCCTCCATGAGGACACAGGCAGCTCCAGTTCCCTCCATCTGTACTCGGCAGTCCCAGGGGAAAGAGGGCATTCTTCCCCCAGCACACTTCCCCCAGGAAAGGACTTCAAGTGTCCCAATTTAGGTCACATGCCTACCATTTCAACCATCACCATGGCCAGAGTAACATCCACAAAAGCTGAGTTTAAGTTTTGGAGAAAAGAGCACTCTGATGCCTCATTTGTGTAAAGTTGGTATCTTTTGCAGAAGACCCAGAGAACTCCCTTTCCTCACAACATTCCAGAGGATGTCAGACTGGAGGATGTTTGCTGTGCACCTCCTCAGTTTCCCCTCGTGTTCTCAACCTTGTCCTACTGAAACTGTAGCATGGTGACCTGACGTGGCTCCAAAACTGCATCTAGGAAGCTGTGTCACCTGGATCTGGCCTCTAGGTTTCAAGCCAATTTCTTCTCAGCTATGACCCCCATCTTGCTGCATCACCAACGGACCCTGAGTCACACAGCACCCAGGTCACGAAGGCCACTCAGCCTCCTGTAAGTGGCCTCCTATGTTACAGGGCTTTTAAGGATCAGGCAGGGCAGGCCCATCTGCCAGGTCCCGTCAGGGGACAGGGCTGTCAGGTCAGCCAGGCCTACAGTAGGAGTAAGGGACCACCAAAACCACATGGAAGTGGGGAAGGAAACTGCCCTAAAAAGGAGGGATGAGGTTATCAGAAGGGGGACCACACATGGTCATTCCTGAGGGCATGCAGATGAACACAGGAATGACACCAAGGCCCACTAGCTGCCCCTTTGCAGGCCCTCTGACCTTACCAGGCCCTCTCATGCCCACCATCTGGTCCCAGTTGCTGGCCCAGCTTTACGCAACCACCTGACTTTTTTTTTTTTGAGACAGTCTCACTTTGTCACCCTTGGGAGAGTGCCATGGAGTCACAGCTCACAGCAACCTCAAACTTTCTGGCTCAAGTGATCCTCTTGCCTTAGCCTCCCAGGTAGCTGGGACTATAGGCACCCGCCACAGTGCCTGGCTATATTTTAGAGACAGGGTCTCACTTTGCTCAGGCTGGTCTCAAACTCATGAACTCAAGCAATCCACCTGCCTCAGCCTCCCAGAGTGCTGGGATTATGGGCGTGAGCCACTGTGCCTGGCCACAACTGGCTGACATAACCAGCTCCATGAACAACAGTTTCTACTTCTAACGCCAGGGCTGAAGGAGTTGTGAAATTAATGCTAGAGAATCTAAAGAGCACATGAGTCAGCTGCCAGAGTGGAGGCCCAGATCCCTGTGGTAGGACCACCAGAGAGGAAGACCAGGCCCAGAAGAGAACAAGGGGAAGCAAAGAAACCCAGACTGGGGTGTGGGCAGCACAGGCTTCTGCCTACCACATCCACGTGGAGGGAGAAGGCTGGTGGTGCAGGACTGAGATGCACCCTTAAGGCCAAGATGAGGACCACACCGGGAGGGATGGGACAGTGCCTGTCTCTGCCTTTCTCCTCCCAGGGCCCAGAACCTGGCCTCCCCTCTGCCCTGAATTCCTCACCCCTGTCTCCGACCTCCCACCCCCCAGTGCTTTCAGCCAGGCCAAGACACCCAAACCCTCACCCACCCCTGCCCTGGTTAGCACAGCTATCACTATTGCTCCCAGGAGCAAAAATGCCAAAAATAATGAAAATACCAGAATGGGCTCAGCACCTGTAGCTCAGTGAGTAGGGTGCCAGCTACGTACACCAAGGCCGGCGGGTTCAAGCTCAGCCTGGCCTGCTAAGCAACAATGACAATTGCAACAAAAAAAATAGCCAGGTGTTGTGGCTGGCTCCTGTAATCCCAGCTACTTGGGAGGCTGAGGCAGGAGAATCGCTTAAGCCCAAGAGTTTAAGGTTGCTGTGAGCTGTGACGTCATGGCACTCTACCAAGTGCAATATAGTGAGACTCTGTCTCAAAAAAAAAAAACAGAAAATAGAGTGAAGTGTGTCTTGAGGATAAACACTAATCTACACCATCTCCTCCACCCTAACCCTATACGGTAGGCTCCACAACTGTCCCTATCTTAGAGATGAGGGGAATGTGAGAGTGGACAAGTGACTTTCCCAAAAACAAGGAGGCCAGGTTGCAAACCCAAGTCCACCCCTGCTTCCCTCACTCTGGCCTCTGGGAAGTAGACCTTACCGCAGGCCTCCATATTCTAGATTCCTCCAGTCACTGAGTCACTCTACAGCTCTTTACTTAGCAGGATGCTAAGACAGAACTCTGTCACTGCCACCTTCTTCACTGTGCCCTCAAAGCTGAGGACAGGGTAATAATGAAAGGAAGGCTACCCAAAACCTCGGTCCAGGGACTTTATCCCTCACATCAGGGATAAAGGCTGAGTTTGTTCAGTGAGGGTGGGGAGGTGTTGGGAGTGGTGTCGTTTACTCCCCACTTCCACCCTCCATGGAGGGGGCAAGGTGCTTCCCACCCCTTCAATCAAGTGAGACGAGCTTTAAGAGACCTGCTCAGAGAGCATGATTAGTAAGCTCTTATATGCTAAGCCGGGGGGCTGGATGTGAGGGCACAGTAGTGGACACAACGTCCAGGCCTCCTCCACAGGACTGAGCCCTTTCCACTTCCCTAAGAGGGTGACTCACACACTCCCTGCTTAGTGCAACAGTCCCAGCCCCCACCTGAGGACCTGGTCTCAAATAATTCCCCCATCTTCCCACCTCAGGACTGACCTGGATGAGTGTATCCAGGTACCGTAAGAAAGAGGAGACACTTACCCATGTCTAGGACCTAGATGTCACCAGGAAGGTGACATTTAGAGGGTGATAGCAAGAGACAGGAGAAATTGCATGAACAGATCAGGCTCAAGAGGCCAGGCTGGTGTCTGCCTCGAGCACTGCGCTCCTTCTTTCCGCCAGTGGGGGTTTGTTCCACAGAGCAGGTTAATGGGTGCTTTATCACTAGTGGAGTGCAAACACACCAATGTCTTCCTACATGAAGGATATACATTCCCCTGCTTATACCCCTTCACATCCTCTTCCTAAAGCACTGGCTTTATCATGCTACACTGTTTAATCTTTCAAAGGATACCACGTGAGCTGTGATTCCTCTGTGGGAGTCACCGGGCCAAATGGCTCCTTGCACCTGCATCTTGTCCTCACCCAGGTTTCTCTATACACTATAGCAAAGCTTTCTTTTGCCTCCAAAAGAGGCACAGATCCAAGCCTGGGAAAGGGACAAGTTGCAAAAAGTCAGAGAAGAGGTTAAGGCAAAGTTGTGAAGGCCCGTGGGAGCAAACGTAAAGAGCCATAACTTGGTCTGCACGCAGTGTGGGGAACAAGTGTAGTTCAAGCTTTGGAACCAGGTTCATTGCCCAATGGGGTAAATGTTAACAGAATGCAGAGGGCAAACAGGCTGAGAAGTCTAATTGGGCATTTTCCTTACACGATGGGGTTGCCCTTCCCTGGAGCTTGACAAAGAGGAGCAGAGGAGTCTGGCGCCTGTTCCGAACAGATGCTGTGCAACATCTGGCCACAGAGTCCTCCCAGGCTGTCCCTCAGGAGCCCACCACCCAGCAGATTCCCTCAGGCCTCCCTGCTGGCAGGAGCACGCAGAGTAGGGGCCGCATGGTCAGCAGGGGGCGCCAAAGCACCAGTGGTGGCGCCCCAGGCTGGTCGCATCCTCCTGCTGCATGAAAGAAAAGGAAGTCTTCCCGCCGCCAAGCCAAAGAAGTTGTCCAGTGTACAAGCCCTGGTGCAGCCTGATCCCCATGCTCTGACCCAAAATGGGAGGGAGAAAAGAGGGTGTGACTTAAAATTTTGAGCCTCCTGGCTGACAAATGGACCCCTTTCATGGCCAAGGGGACCCCACAAATATGAAGCTGAGTTGCTGACCAGGAGAAGGGAGGTCAGACATGCCTCTTCATGGCCCTTTCCCTCTTGGAGTTGTCCTTTGTAATTCATTGGCAGGCCTAAGGTTATGCAAGACAGAGCTGAGACCCCACCTGCAGGTCCTTAATTTACTTACTAGTGTAAGGACCAAATTAACTCCATTTTGTTAAAACTGAATTCATCTTGTCCCTCAGTCTTCATTTTGCAGCTGCATACCAAAGGCATCAGGCAACCTGCTTCCTCCACCGCCCCCACCACACCCCCCCCCGTCCTTGCCCCATGATCTACACCCTTGCACAACGTCTGCTCCGAGTGATAACAACACTCTCCCAGACAGCCAAAGACAACTGCTCGGTCCCCTAGACCCCTATCAGCTAGCCCCAGTGGCTCACCTCACAACCCCTCCCTTTTCTTTCCTTTCTGTACCCTTAAAAACCTCCCTCCTTTTTGAGATCGTGGCTTCTCCACTCTCCCGCTACACCAGGACCAGAGAGCCCAGGCTCAAGCTTGTAAATAAACAACCTCTTGCTTTTGCATCAGACTTGGTCTCCAGGTGATTTGTGTGGGGGATCCTGTGACTTGGGCACAACATTTGGGGGCTCGTCCAGGAAAAATCCCCAAAATCACCGAGTACCTGGTCCGGAGGTGAGTATGTGTGTGCCGGCATTTGTCTCATCCTGTTCCGTTTTGGTTCTGTTTGTTGAATCTGTAGTTGGGACATGGAATCCCTGGCAGAGTAGAAGAGGGGATGCCCCGTGATGAGGGATTGGGATGTGGATTCCCCAGTCCCTGGTCAAGAAGACCACGGAGAGGCGAGCCTTCTGGTTGAGAAACAAGGCGGGTCGCGACTGCCAGACGGGGTTACACCATCATTTCATTTTCAGTTTTGCCTGAAAACCCGCAAGGGCAGGCTTCTGTCTTCTGGAGGAATCTTGGGTGTTATTTGTTTTGTCTGTGTTTTATTATATTTGAAGGGTGACATGGGACAGACGCAGACAACCCCCCCTCCCTAACTTTGACTCATTTCCAGGACTTCAAAGACAAAACCCAGGAGTACAGCTTTAATGTGTCCAGAGGTAAACTTGTGGGGTTTTGCAGGAATGAATGGCCAGTGTACCACATTGGATGGCCACCAGAGGGCACTTTTCATCTCCCTATTATCTTTCAGGTCAAAGATATAGTCTATTGATCTGGGACCGGGCACCGGGACCAGATCCCATATATAATTGCTTGGCAGGACCTCGTGGAGAACCAGCCATCGTGGTCTAAACCCCTCCTTCCTCCATCAGGCAAGGAAGTAGCTAAACTCCTAGCCTTGAAGGAGAAAAAGGAGAAGTCCCCTGAACCCACTGCCCCTCCCCTGGTCCTCTAAGGATGAACTGATCCAGAAGTGCTCTTCCCCCCCTCCCTATCAACCCTCACCTCGGGAGGCACCTCTTCCTCAGAGTCCACCAGGCAGTGAGGTCCAGAGGGTAGCCACCGGAGCCCACCTCACACCTGCCGTAGAGCCCTGCGCGATCTGACAGCAGACTCCACAGTGTTGCCTCTCCGCGCAGCAGGCCCCCCTGATGGAGCAAACCCCCCGAATCAGCCGTACCACTATTGACCCTTCACCACAAGTGATCTCTATAACTGGAAAATGCAGACCCCTAAGTTCTCCGAAAAACCTACTGCCTTAATTGGCCTCTCAGACTCAATTCTTTTTACCCACCAGCCTACCTGGGACAATTGTCACCAATTGTTACAGGTTCTTTTCACCACTGAGGAACGGAACTGCATCTTGGCTGAGGCAAGGAAGGCTGTCAAGGATTCAGACGGAAGCCCCACCACCAACCAGGCTCTCATCGATGCTGCTTTTCCTCTTACTCACCTCAACTGGGACTTTAATATGGGAACAGGTCAGGTAAGACTCCAAGTCTACCACCAGACTCTAATGAGGGGTCTCCGTAAAGTGGCTAGAAAGCTGACTAATTTGGCCAAGGTAGGTAATGTACAGCAGGAAAAGGCAGAATCCCCAGCAGCTTTCTTAGAAAGAATTATAGAGGCATTCCGCATGCACACACCCTTAGACCCTGAAGCTGAGGAGAATAGAGCAGCAGTTGTCATGTTCTTTGTTAATCAGTCAGCTCCAGACATTAAGCGCAAGCTGCAGAGAATAGATACACTGGGCGAGAAGTCTTTGCAGGACCTCCTAGAAGGTGCTGAAAGAGTCTACAACAACCATGAGACCCCCGAAGAAAAGCAAATGAAGGCGGCTAAAAAACAGACCCAGGAATTAGCCAGGATTCTCCTGGCCTCCATGGCTGCGACCTCGGACGAAAGAAACAGGCGGCTGCACCGACTGGCGGCAGGAGGTAAGGAGGGCTCCCCAGGCAGGGAAAGGCTCTGCCTCCAGAAAGACCAGTGTGCCTATTGTAAGGAACATGGACACTGGGCCCAGGAGTGCCCCAGGAAACCACCTCCCAGACCTTCATGTCCCCCCTTAGTGCCAGTCTTGGAACTGAGCGGGCTCGAACGGTAGGGGGGTCAGGGCTCACCACCCCTCCCCTAGCCTCGGGTAACTCTTAGAGTGGAGAGGACCCCAATTAATTTTCTGGTAGATACCAGAGCCCAGCATTCAGTCCTGACACAGGACCACAGCCCTATGGATGCCAGGAAATCATGGATCCAGGGGGCCATGGGCATCAAACAATATTCATGGACTACCCAAAGAACCGTGAACTTAGGCATGGGCTGGGTATCCCACGGGTTCATGGTTATCCCAGATTGCCCCTACCCTCTTCTTGCGCGAGACCTCCTAACCAAGATAGGGGCTCATATCATCTTCAAAGACAAAGGACCCCTTGTCACAGACCAGTATGGGAATCTCATACAAATACTCACCCTACAACTTGAAGATGAGTACAGACTGCACCAGCAGCAGCCTAAGGGCCATCAGCCGACAGATGTCACTGTATGGCTGAAAACTTACCCACTTGCCTGGGCTGAGACTGGAGGAGTGGGGCTAGCTGCCCACTGACCACCATCGTAGAGCTCAAGCCAATGGCTGAACCTGTATGAGTACGGCAGTATCCCATGTCTCAAGAGGCCCGGCGGGGCATCATGCCTCACATCCGGAGGCTTTTTAAGAGCGGGATACTAGTGCTCTGTCAATCTGCATGGAACACTCCCCCGTTGCCTGTAAAAAAGCCACTGACTAATGACTACAGACCAGTCCAGGACCTAAGAGAGGTCAACAAGAGGGTACTAGACATCCACCCCACCATCCCAAACCCTTATACACTATTAAGTGCTCTCACCCCTGATCGAGTATGGTACACTGTTCTTGACTTAAAAGATGCCTTCTTTTTGTGTGTGTGTGGGTGTGGTTTTTGGCCGGGGCTAGGTTTGAACTCATGACCTCCGGCATATGGGACCAGCACCCTACTCCTTCAGCCACAGGCACCGCCCAAAAGATGCCTTCTTCAGCCTCCTGCTAGCCCCCTAGAGCCAGGCAATATTTGCTTTGAGTGGAATGATGAAGAGCAAGGGATCCATGGTCAACTTACCTGGACCCGGCTGCCACAAGGGTTCAAGAACTCCCCCACCATCTTCAATGAAGCTTTACATGAAGACCTGAGTGAGTACTGGCAGCAATACCCTCACCTGACTCTTTTACAGTATGTAGATGACATTCTGATTGCAGCTGAGGCAGAAGCAGAATGCCACCAAGGCACCTAGGACTTGCTGATAACACTAGGAGCTCTGGGGTACTGGGCCTCTGCCAAGAAGGCTCAGGTTTGTCAACAAACTGTGAGTTATCTGGGGTACATCCTTAAAGATGGGCAGTGGTGGCTGTCCCAGGCAAGAAAAGAAACAGTTCTGAAAATCCTCCCCACCACCACCACACAGCGAGGAGTGGGGGAGTTCCTTGGGTCAGCCGGGTTCTGCTGTCTGTAGATTCCAAGGTTCGTGGAGATAGCAAAGCCCCTCTATGAAGCCACCCGGGACAGCCTGCCTTTCCAGTGGAGTGCAGAACAAGAAAGAGCCTTCCAGGCCCTGAAACGAGCTTTGCTCTTGGCCCTGGCCCTAGGACTCCCAGATATTACCAAGCCCTTTCATCTGTATGTACATGAGCACAAAGGCATAGCAAAAGGGGTGCTTGCTCAACCACTTGGTCCTGGACCCGGCCAGTCGCCTACCTGTCAAAGAAACTAGACCCTGTAGTGGCAGGCTGGCCCCAATGCCTACACATCATTGCAGCTACTGCATTGCTAGTTAAAGACGCAGATAAATTAACTTTAGGGCAAGATCTGTTGATCATGACCCCTCACCCCATTGAGGGAGTCCTCAAACAGCCACCGGATCCATGGGTTAGCAATGCCCAACTCGCCCACTCCCAGGGCCTTCTGCTGAACCCTCCACGAATCCGATTCCTACCAAAGACCTCTCTCAATCTGGCAACTCTACTGCCAAATCTGGACCAAGACGCCCCCCTCCATGACTGTGTTAACATCCTAGCCCAGGTTCACAGCATATGCCAGGACCTTATGGACCAGCCCCTCCCTGACGTGGAGGCCACCTAGTACACAGATGGGAGCAGCTTCGTACAAGATGGATGCAGGTACACGGGAGCAGCAGTGGTGTCTGAGACCGAGACTGTATGGGCAGAGCCCCTCCCAGCTGGACGTCAGCTCAAAAGGCTGAGCTCATAGCTCTGACACAAGCCATGACCCTGGGGAAAGGCCTAAGACTTAACATCTATACCAATAGCCGATATGCCTTTGCCACTGCCCACATACACAGGGCAATTTACCAAGAGAGAGGACTCCTTAAGGCAGAGGGAAAGACTATCAAAAATAAAAATGAAATACTCAACCTCCTAAAAGCCTTATGGCTTCCCCAGAAACTAGCCATCATTCATTACCCTGGCCATCAGCGGGGCAACTCCCCTGTAGCCAGAGGCAACCAGCGGGCTGACCAGGTCGCCAGGACTACAGCCACTTCGGCTATCCAAGAGCTTCCTATTACTACATTGCCAGACCCTGGACCCTCAACACTTCCACAATCCCCGGAGTATACTCCAGAGGACCTAAAATGGATAAAGCAGATCTCACAAGCCCACTCCCCCGAGAAGTACAATGGCTGGTACGTTACCTGTGATGGCAAAGCGCTTGTGCCAGCAAAACTAGGGCAGGAAGTCCTCCATAGGATCCATTCATCCACCCACCTAGGGACACACAAAATGAAAGACTTGCTGTGCCACGCCAAAATCAAAATACAAAACCAGAATACTAAAATTGACAAAGTCGTAGCTTCATGCAAAGTATGTATTATGACTAACAGTGTATCTAGCTCCCACAATCCAGGGTCCAGAGAGCATGGGACGGAGCCAGGTACGTACTGGGAAGTGGACTTTACTGAAGTTAAGCCAGGTAAATATGGATACAAATATCTTCTTGTTTTCGTAGATACATTTTCAGGATGGGTAGAAGCATTTCCGACCAGAAATGAGACTGCGCGGGTAGTAGCAAAGAAAATACTGGAAGATATAATGCCTAGGTTTGGAATTCCTAACCAGATAGGATCAGATAATGGCCCAGCCTTTACTTCTCAGGTAGTGCAGAGTTTAGCAGAAGCCTTGGGGACTAATTGGAAATTGCACTGTGCCTATCGACCCCAAAGTTCAGGGCAGGTAGAGCGGATGAATCGCACCCTAAAACAGACTCTGACTAAATTAATCATGGAGACTGGTGGTGACTGGATGTCTCTCCTCCCCCTTTGCCCTGTACAGGGTGCAAAACTCACCCTACCTTTTAGGAAAAACTCCTTATGAAATTCTCTTTGGAAGGCAACCCCCTATAGTCCCTAAGTTGCATTACAACTCACTTCCAAGGGTCTGGATTTTAAAGCTTGGAAAGATTATGCAGTAACTTTACATTTCTATCAAAAGGCACAATGAGCTGATTGGGAGAGACTTATAGCCCTCTACAGCTCAGGACCTGTCCCTGAACCACACGCTTTCCGGCCTGGAGACTGAGTGTACCTGAAACGTCACCAACAAGAAATGCTGGAGCCCAGTGGAAGGGCCCATACACCATGGTCCTCGTTACTCCCACCGCACTCAAGGTTGACGGCATCACCTCCTGGATACATCACATGCACATTTGCCTAGCCGACCCGTTCGCCATCAAAGAAGACTCCACCCCCCAGTGGAAACTCCAACGGGACCCTGATAACCCACTGAAGCTCAAACTGCAGAAATGCCAGTATCCCTGATGCCACCGTATGTGTACCACTTACTAACTTATTCTGCCTTGCTGATTACACCCCTCGCCACCAACCCTCATCACCCCATTAAGATAACATGGCTAGTTACTGATGCCAGCATAGGGATGGTGCTCAACCAGACCTCTGGAGTTCATCCTAAGGGTACTTGGTTCCCCGAGCTCTTAGTGACCTATATAATCTGGTAGGAATTAGACCCTGCCCCTCAGGGTGGCAGTCATATTGATCCAGAAACACTCTAACCAAGTACTTTTATGTCTTCCCCAGTCACCTTCCTAATAGATGTGGAGGAGCAAGTTCATATTTCTGTAACTCATGGAACTGTGTTTCCACTGAGCAATTATGGTGGAACCCCCCGAGACAAGGAGACTTGATCCAAGTAAAGAGGAAGGGTGTTTGGAGAGGGCACACCTGTGCAGGAGGCCCCAAACCTGACACAGTTAGTATCACCTTTACAGAGAAAGGAAAGCGAATGTTGGATTGGGAACTCAGCAAATGCTGGGGCATGAGACTGTACGACATGCACGGCGCAGACCCGGGTAATGTTTTCCAACTAAAAATCTTATACACCCCTATTAATAATAAGCATGCTACAGTGGGCCCCGATATAGTGCTTAAGCCTCCCCCTGTAGTCATCCCTAAGCTCCGTGACTCCCCTGACTCCCTGGACCAAGCATTCAGTACACAAAGTCTGATTCTAAACCCCATACCTGTCCCTACCACAGATCCCGATCCACTTTGGAAATTGGTCATTGCTACATACCAAGTCTTAAATACTTCCAGACCAGACCTTACTAAGTCCTGTTGGTTATCTATAGAAGCCAGACCCCCATACTATGAAGGAATTGCCCTAATAAGCAAACCTAGGATCAGCTCCCAGGCTAGCGACTGCCATTGGCAACAGTCTAAGCCCCGAGTCACCCTACAGTCCATTATAGGACAAGGAACCTGTATAGGTCAGACACCCCTCCAATACCAACATCTATGTAATCAAACTCTCACCTGGGATGGGACTGGATATATAATTCCCACCAATAATTCCAGGTGGGCTTGCTCAACAGGGCTCACCCAATGTCTACATGGGGCAGTCCTTGATTTAACTCAGGGCTTTTGTGTCTTAGTGCAGCTCATCCCCAAGCTGATATATCACTCAGAGGAGGACATATCAGGCATACGAGTCAGCTGCAGGCACACTTACAAGAACCAAGAGAGAACCAGTCACAGCAATAACTCTAGCCATGCTCATGGGACTAAATATAGCAGGAGCAGGCACAGGAATCCCCTCCTTAGTCCTACAAGACAAGAACTACAGAGCTCTGTGTGCTGCAATAGACTTAGACATAGAAAGAATAGAAAACTCCATTTCCCACCTTCAAGAGTCCCTAACTTTCCTCTCTGAAGTAGTACTCCAAAATAGGCAGTGGCTAGACTTACTGTTCCTTCAGCAAGGTGGATTATGCATAGCCCTAGGAGAAGAATGCTGTTTTTATACTGACCACTCAAGAGTAATCAAACAGTCCATGGAGTTAGTGAGAGAAGGTCTCTGCAAAAGAAAACTCAAGCAGGAACAGTCTCAGAGCTGGTATAAATCTTTGTTTAGCAAGTCACCCTGGCTCACAACTTTAATTTCAACCATAGCGGGCCCACTTGTAATCCTATTACTACTATTAACTTTTGACCCCTGCATAATTAATAAATTACTGGCTTTCATCTGAGCTAAAATTAATACTGTTCAATTAAGGGTCTTATGGGCACAGTATACCCCTCTCAGCACTGAACACACCAGCAAGGGCATAGAGCTAGGGCTTGTAAAATGCACTGAAGACCCATGATTGGATCTTCTAGGCACAAGAAAAGGGGGAAATGTAAGGACCAAGTTAACTCCATTTTACTAAAACTAACTTCATCTTGTTCCTCAGTCTTCATTTTGCAGCTGCATACCAAAGGCGTTAGGCAACCTGCTCCCTCCACTGCCCCCCGTCCTTGCCCCATGATCTGTGCCCTTGCACAACGTCTGCTCCAAGCAATAACAACACTCTTCCAGACAGCCAAGGACAACTGCTGAGTCCCCTAGACCCCTATCAGCTCATCCCAGCAGCTCACCTCACACCCCCTCCCTTTTCTTTCCTTTCTATACCCTTAAAAAAAACCCTCCTTTTTGAGATCGGGGTTTCTCTGCTCTCCTGCTGCACCAGGACCAGGGAGCCCAGGCTCAAGCTTGTAAATAAACAACCTCTTGCTTTTGCATTGGACTTGGTCTCTGGGTGATTTATGTGGGGGATCCCACGACTTGGGCACAATAGATCACTTGAGTCTCCCAATACATCCAGTGGCTTGTCTCTGATTAGCAGACTTGCTTATCTTAACATAAAGCATTACAAGTCTTTAGACAAAGCTTCATTTCTTTAACCAATTACAAGTCAAAGATCTTTAAAGTTTAAACCCACCTACAAGCAGTAATCTCCTGTTTTAGATGTCCTGCCCTTGGGTCCAAACCAATGTTTCCCTTCTGTGTATTATCATTCTACCTATAATCCCTGTCTCCCTGACGGGAATAAATCCAAACTGCAACCCCATCACTGCTAGTCCACTTGCTCAAGGCTTCTTGGGTATGGCTCCAGGGTATTTACAAAGCTCTTTAAATTAAATTATTTTACAGAGTTTGGGGTCTTTTCTGTTTTTCTTGGCTGGAGATTTGAAGTATTTGTGTTTTATTTGATGTCTTGTAGTGTGTTTCTAAATTTTTTCAAAATATATTAAATACATAGTCCTGATGTTTTTAGTGCTATAAGTTCTGAAAATTATTACATAGAATATGTAGTATAGGCACTCACCTTCATATTTGATTGTGTGGAATGAATACCAGAATATAGGTATTGACATTTTACTCCCATAGAACAAGAGCTAAGAACGAGCCTTCTCAGGCTTGACTGCTTTTCATGTAGCTACTTTAAATTTCAGCTGCAGTGGCTCAGAGCCCTTAGCTCACTGGTTAAGGTGCCAGCCACAGCACCAGGAATGGTGGGTTTGAATCTGGCCCTGGCCTGCTAAAGCAATAATGACAACAACAACAAAAATATAGCCAGGCATTGTGGCAGACACCTGTAGTCCCAGCTACTTGGGAGGCTGAGGCAAGAGAACTGCTTAAGGCCAAGAGTTTAAGGTTGCTGTGAGCTGTGACACCTCTGCACTCTACCAAGGGCAGTAAGACTCCGTCTCAAAAAAAAATTTTTAATAAATAAATAAACTTAAGATGCAGTCAGATAAGGCTTTTGGAGTGAAGGGATGAAGGTGGTATAGAAAGGACAGCAGAAGGAAAAGGAAGTCTATAATGGGGAGTGTGGGATGGGGGCCCAGCAGCCTAGAAGGACTGTCAGGGGTGCTAGGCAGCTGGGCAAGAAAAGGAGCCCTGCAAAGGAGCCCTCTAAGGGTAGAACCAGCTCTCATGGCAGACCCCTCAGCCTTCACACCATGAGCACCAAGGACCTAGCCTTCCTTCAAGTGATGCTTTCTTTCTCCGGGCCAAGCACCAAAAGCTAACCATACAGGGAGCTCTGCCTGGCCTGAGGCAGTCATTGCCCTGATGCCACCAGATACACACACATCAGAGCAGCTTTCCATAGCACTCGTAGGACACTGACACAACCAAAGGGCACCCCTGCACACCAGAGGGATGGTGGGGAGGAATCCCCTCTGACACAGACAGCAGAAGGGGCAGATTTATGCTGTTGCGCCCAACAAAGACAGCATAATGCCCAATGGTGCTCTCACCCAAGGCAGAAATACAGAAAGGTAATATGAAAATCCAACTGTAAATTACTATGAGGGTAGAACTTTGAATTTTTAAGTGTTTTTATTTTTGTATTCTGTCATAGCATCTTCTCAATATTTCCAAAAGTTTATTTCCCCATGCTCTTCTCATGGCCTGACTATCCTCCACAGTAGACAAATTTGCTCCCATCACACTCCCCAGCCTCATCCTCTGATCACCTGCTACCAAATGGAACTCCTTTTACCCTACACCTGCCCTCCCTAGTCCCACCGGCTCCATTATTTCTCCTGTTTCTCCCAGATCCACAGGTATCTGTCCTAGAAGCTTCCCAGGAAGCCTCCCTCCTCCCTGCCCACCAGCTCCTCCCCAGTGTCCAAGGTGAGCAGGGAAGTTCAGAGTGCAGTGGCTTTGGCCACTTAACTCTATGTTGGTATTTTTTCTTATTGTTTTCATCAAAACAATAACCACACATGGTGACAAACTGAATTTGAAATTCTGTTGTCCCAGCTTCTGTACCCACAATCACTTTGGCTAATTTCTTTCAACTATTTCTGCCTTGAATGTCACCTATCTTCTGGTGACCACTTGGGTAATGGCAGATACAATGTTTATTTCCCTATTAATTGATCTATCACCTTTGTGGTGTTATTATTGTTTTGGCAAATGGATATTTGGTTGAAAAATAAAGAATTTGAGTAGCACCATATATACCTCCTATCACAGTCACAGAAAGAAAAAAAAACACCATGTAACAAAAACAACTTTCCTCTGCCCCCTACTCCATTCTCACTCAACCACTTTTAACACTTTGACCTATTACTTCTAGTCTCAAGCCTAACCTTGGTCACTTCAGCCTCGTCCTTGCCAGAGCCCAGAGTGGCTCCTCAGTAGGCCAGCAGGAGGCTTTGCCACCTTGGTGAGTGGCTGAGGCTTGGCTCATAGCTGTCCATCCTTGAGTTGTGAGGGATCTGCCCATGGAAATGTGTCTTTATTCTCTATCAGCAAATGCTTAATACTACCTAGTAAGTATTTACTATGGTGTTAATTATTGTTTATTACTTACTATGCTAATAATTATTATTATCATTTGCTATAGTACTGTGCTAAGTATTGTAAATACATGATTTCACTTAATTCTCACAATATCCCTAACAGGAAGGTATTTGAGTCTCCATTTAATATTGAGAAAATTGAGGCTCAGAGTGGTTTTTTTTGTTGTTGTTTTGTTTTTTTATTAAATCATAGCTATGTACATTAATGCGATCATGGGGCACCATACACTGGTTTTATAGACCGTTTGACATGTTTTCATCACACTGGTTAACATAGCCTTCCTGGCATTTTCTTAGTTATTATGTTAAGACATTTATATTCTACATTTACTAAGTTTCACATATACCCTTGTAAGGTGCACTGCAGGTGTGATCCCACCAATCACCCTCCCTCCACCAATCCTCCCCCTTCCCCTCCCTCCCCTCCCTCTCCTCCTTCCCCATATTCTTAGCTTATAACTGGGTTATAGCTTTCAAATGAAAGCCATAAACTAGTGTCATAGTAGGGCTGAGTACATTGGATACTTTTTCCTCCATTCTTGAGATACTTTACTAAGAAGAATATGTTCCAGCTCCATCCATGTAAACATGAAAGAGGTAAAGTCTCCATCTTTCTTTTTTTTTTAATTAATATTAAACCAAAGCTGTGTACATTAATGCAATCATGGGGCACCATACTCTGGTTTTATAAATAGTTTGGCACATTTTCATTACACTGGTTAACATAGCCTTCCTGGCATTTTCTTAGTCATTGTGTTAAGACATTTATATTCTACATTTACTAAGTTTCACATGTACCCTTGTAAGGTGCACCGCAGGTAATCCCACCAATCACACTCCCTCTGCCCATCCACCCCTTCCCTCCTATCCCTCCCCCTTCCCCATATTCTTAGGTCATAACTGGGTTATAGCTTTCATATGAAAGCCATAAATTAGTTTCATAGTAGGGCTGAGTACATTGGATACTTTTTCTTCCATTCTTGAGATACTTTACTAAGAAGAATATGATCCAGCTCCATCCATGTACACATGAAAGAGGTAAAGTCTCCATCTTTCTTTAAGGCTGCATAATATTCCATGGTGTACATATACCACAATTTTTTTCTTTTTCTTTTTATTGATTTATTTTCATTGTTAAATCATAGCTGTGTACATTAGTGCAATCAAGGGGTACAATGTGCGGGTTTCATATACACTCTGAAATATTCTCATCAAACTATTCAATGTAGCCTTCATGGCATTTTCTTAGTTACTATATGCAGGCATTTGTATTCTGCATTTAGTAAGTTTCACTATACCTATTCTTTTTTTTTTTTTTTTTTATTGTTGGGGATTCATTGAGGGTACAATAAGCCAGGTTACACTGATTGCAATTGTTAGGTAAAGTCCCTCTTGCAATCATGTCTTGCCCCCATAAAGTGTGACACACACCAAGGCCCCACCCACCTCCCTCCTTCCCTCTTTCTGTTTCCCCCCCCATAACCATAATTGTCATTAATTGTCCTCATATCAAAATTGAGTACATAGGATTCATGCTTCTCCATTCTTGTGATGCTTTACTAAGAATAATATCTTCCACGTCCATCCAGGTTAATACGAAGGATGTAAAGTCTCCATTTTTTTTAATGGCTGAATAGTATTCCATGGTATACATATACCACAGCTTGTTAATCCATTCCTGGGTTGGTGGGCATTTAGGCTGTTTCCACATTTTGGCGACTGTAAATTGAGCTGCAGTAAACAGTCTAGTACAAGTGTTCTTATGATAAAAGGATTTTTTTCCTTCTGGGTAGATGCCCAGTAATGGGATTGCAGGATCAAATGGGAGGTCTAGCTTGAGTGCTTTGAGGATTCTCCATACTTCCTTCCAGAAAGGTTGTACTAGTTTGCAGTCCCACCAGCAGTGTAAAAGTGTTCCCTTCTCTCCACATCCACGCCAGCATCTGCAGTTTTGAGATTTTGTGATGTGGGCCATTCTCACTGGGGTTAGATGATATCTCAGGGTTGTTTTGATTTGCATTTCTCTAATATATAGAGATGATGAACATTTTTTCATGTGTTTGTTAGCCATTCGTCTGTCATCTTTAGAGAAAGTTCTATTCATGTCTCTTGCCCATTGATATAAGGGATTGTTGGCTTTTTTCATGTGGATTACTTTGAGTTCTCTATAGATCCTAGTTATCAAGCTTTTGTCTGATTGAAAATATGCAAATATCCTTTCCCATTGTGTAGGTTGTCTCTTTGCTTTGGTTATTGTCTCCTTAGCAGTACAGAAGCTTTTCAGTTTAATGAAGTCCCATTTGTTTATTTTTGTTGTTGTTGCAATTGCCATGGCAGTCTTCTTCATGAAGTCTTTCCCCAGGCCAATATCTTCCAGTGTTTTTCCTATGCTTTCTTGGAGGGTTTTTATTGTTTCATGCCTTAAGTTTAAGTCCTTTATCCATCTTGAATCAATTTTTGTGAGTGGGGAAAGGTGTGGGTCCAGTTTCAGTCTTTTACATGTAGACATCCAGTTCTCCCAACACCATTTATTGAATAGGGAGTCTTTCCCCCAAGGTATGTTCTTGTTTGGTTTATCAAAGATTAGGTGGTTGTAAGATGTTAGTTTCATTTCTTGGTTTTCCATTCGATTCCAAGTGTCTATGTCTCTGTTTTTGTGCCAGTGCCATGCTGTCTTGAGCACTATGGCTTTGTAGTACAGACTAAAATCTGGTATGCTGATGCCCCCAGCTTTATTTTTATTACAGAGAACTGCCTTAGCTATACGGGGTTTTTTCCGGTTCCATACAAAACGCAGAATCATTTTTTCCAAATCTTGAAAGTATGATGTTGGTATTTTGATGGGAATGGCATTGAATAGGTAGATTGCTTTGGGAAGTATGGACATTTTAACAATGTTGATTCTTCCCATCCATGAGCATGGTAAGTTCTTCCAATTGTTAATATCCTCTGCTATTTCCTTTCTGAGGATTTCATAGTTTTCTTTATACAGGTCCTTCACCTCCTTCGTTAGGTATACTCCTAGGTATTTGATTTTCTTTGAAACTATGGTGAAGGGAGTTGTGTCCTTAATTAGCTTCTCATCTTCACTGTTAGTGGTGTACACAAAGGCTACTGACTTGTGGACATTGCTTTTATATCCTGAAACATTACTGTATTTTTTGATGACTTCTAGGAGTCTTGTGGTTGAGTCTTTGGGGTTCTCTAAGTATAAGATCATGTCATCAGCAAACAGGGAGAGTTTGACCTCCTCTGCTCCCATTTGGATTCCCTTTATTTCCTTGTCTTGCCTAATTGTATTGGCTAGAACTTCCAGCACTATGTTGAATAGTAAAGGTGACAGAGGACAACCTTGTCTGGTTCCAGTTCTAAGAGGAAAAGCTTTCAGTTTTACTCCATTCAGTAAAATATTGGCTGTGGGTTTGTCATAGATAGCTTCAATCAGTTTTAGAAATGTGCCACCTATGCCTATACTCTTCAGTGTTCTAATTAGAAAAGGATGCTGGATTTTATCAAATGCTTTTTCTGCATCTATTGAGAGGATCATGTGATCTTTATTTTTGCCTCTGTTAATATGGTGGATAACGTTTATAGACTTGCGTATGTTAAACCAGCCTTGCATCCCTGGGATGAAGCCTACTTGATCATGATGAATGACTTTTTTGATGATAAGCTGTAATCTATTGGCTAGGATTTTGTTGAGAATTTTTGCGTCTATATTCATGAGTGAGATTGGTCTGAAATTCTCCTTTTTGTTTGGGTCTTTTCCTGGTTTTGGTATCAGGGTGATGTTTGCTTCATAGAATGTGTTGGGGAAGATTCCTTCTTCCTCAATTTTTTGGAATAATTTCTGCAGTACAGGAATAAGCTCTTCCTTGAAGGTTTGATAGAATTCTGGAGTGAAGCCATCTGGACCAGGGCATTTTTTGGTTGGAAGCTTTTTTATTGTTTCTTTGATCTCAGTGCTTGAAATTGGTCTGTTCAGGAGCTCTATTTCTTCCTGGCTGAGTCTAGGGAGAGGGTGTGATTCTAAATATTGATCCATTTCCTTCACATTGTCAAATTTCTGGGCATAGAGTTTCTGGTAGTATTTAGAGATGATCTCTTGTATCTCTGTGGGATCAGTTGTTATTTCCCCTTTATCATTTCTGATTGAGGTTACTAGAGATTTTACTTTTCTATTCCTCGTTAGTCTGGCCAATGGTTTATCTATTTTATTTATTTTTTCAAAAAACCAACTCCTTGTTTCATTAATTTTCTGAATGATTCTTTTGTTTTCAATTTCATTGAGCTCTGATTTGATTTTGGATATTTCTTTTCTTCTACTGAGTTTAGGCTTAGATTGTTCTTCTTTTTCCAATTCCATAAGATCTCTTGTGAGATTGTTGATGTGCTCTCTTTCAGTTTTTCGAATGTAGGCATCTAAAGCGATGAATTTTCCTCTCAAAACTGCTTTTGCAGTATCCCACAGGTTTTGGTAGCTTGTGTCTTCATTGTTGTTATGGTCAAGGAAGTTAATGATTTCCTGTTTTATTTCTTCCTGCACCCATCTGTTATTCAACAGAAGATTGTTTAATTTCCATGCCTTTGGGTGGGGTCGAGCATTTTTGTTAGAGTTGAGTTCCACTTTTAGTGCCTTATGGTCTGAGAAGATACAAGGTAAAATTTCAATTCTTTTGATTCTGTTGATATTTGTTTTGTGTCCCAGGATATGATCAATTTTGGAGAATGTTCCATGGGGTGATGAGAAGAATGTATATTCTTTATCTTTGGGGTGGAGTGTTCTATATGCGTCTATCAAGCACAGTTGTTCTAGAGTCTCATTTAAGTCTCTTATATCCTTGTTTAATTTCTGTTTAGAGGATCTGTCCAGCTCTGTAAGAGGAGTGTTAAAGTCCCCTGTTATGATGGTATTATCAGATATCATATTGCTCAGACTGAGTAAGGTCTGCTTCAAGAATCTGGGAGCATTTAAATTGGGTGCATAAATATTTAGAATTGAAACGTCTTCTTGTTGTATTTTTCCCTTGACCAATATAACGTGACCATCTTTGTCTTTTTTGACTTTAGTTGCTTTAAATCCACATGTGTCTGAAAATAAGATTGCAACTCCTCTTTTCTTCTGAATTCCATTTGCCTGAAAAATTGTCTTCCAACCCTTGACTCGGAGCTTTAATTTGTCTTTTGAAGCCAGGTGTGTTTCTTGCAGACAGCAAATGGATGGCTTGTGTTTTTTAATCCAGTCAACCAATCTATGTCTCTTCAGTGGGGAATTCAAGCCATTAACATTTATTGAGATAATTGACAAGTGTGGTAGTATTCTATTCGTCTTATTTTGTGAGAGTCCATTGCTTAGTTTTATCTTTTGCATCAGTGTGGAGGTTAGGTTCTGTCCTTTAATTTCTGAGTTCTTACTTTGCTGCTGATCCATTGTGGTGGTCAGTGTGCAGAACAGGTTGAAGTATTTCCTGTAGAGCTGGTCTTGTTGTGGCGAATTTCCTCAATGTTTGTATATCTGTAAATGATTTGATTTCTCCGTCAATTTTGAAGCTTAGCTTAGCAGGGTACAGAATTCTGGGCTGAAAATTGTTCTGTTTAAGTAGATTAAAGGTAGATGACCATTGTCTTCTTGCTTGGAAAGTTTCATTAGAGAAGTCTGAGGTCAATCTGATGGATTTGCCCCTGTAGGTCAACTGGCGCTTACTCCTGGCAGCTTGCAGAATCTTTTCTTTGGTCTTGACTTTGGAGAGGTTCATCACAATATGTCTTGGAGAAGCTCGGTTAGAGTTGAGGCGACCTGGGGTCCGATATCCCTCTGAAAGCAGTGTGTCAGAATCTTTGGTGATATTTGGGAAATTTTCTTTTATAATATTCTCTAGTATGGCTTCCATTCCTCTGGGGCATTCTTCTTCCCCTTCTGGAATTCCTATAACTCGTATGTTGGAACGCTTCATAAAGTCCCATAATTCTGACAGTGAACGTTCTGCTTTCTCTCTCTTCTTTTCTGCCTCTTTTACTATCTGAGTTATCTCAAAAACTTTGTCTTCTACCTCTGAAATTCTTTCTTCTGCATGGTCTAACCTGTTGCTGATACTTTCCATTGCATCTTTAAGTTCCCTGATTGACTGTTTCATTTCCTTCAGCTCTGCTATATCCTTTTTATATTCTTCATATCGTTCATCTCTTATTTGATTCTGTTTTTGAATTTCCTTTTGGTTATTTTCCACTTTATTAACAGTTTCCTTCATTGTTTCCATCATTTCCTTCATTGTTTTCAACATGTGTATTCTAAATTCCCTTTCTGTCATTCCTAACATTTCTGTATAGGTGGAATCCTCTGCAGTAGCTACCTCATGGTCCCTTGGCGGGGTAGTTCTGGACTGGTTCTTCATGTTGCCTGGAGTTTTCTGCTGATTCTTCCTCATGGGTGATTTCTTTTATCTGTTTACTTGCCCTAATTTTCCTTTCAATTCCTCTTGCTCTTTAAGTTCTTGTGCCTGTGGACTAAGGGTTACAGGACCAGAACGGTGAGAAGATTTAAGAGCAAAAAAGCGATGAAAGAAATGAGGACCGAGTGATAAGAAAAAAAAAAAAAATGAAAAAAAAGAAAAATAGAGAAAGGAGAGTGGTTGGGTGAAAGGAATATTGACAAAAAGAAGAGAGGTACAGAAAGAGGGAGACAGAGCAATATAGGTGTACAGTAGGGTACTTTGATACAACCTTAAAAAAAAAAACACCTTCTGGGGGTGCCAAGTGGGGTGGTTCACTTGAGGTCAGCAGCTCTTTGCTAACCTGATCAGACACAGTACCCCACCTCCACCAAGTAGAGAGGAAAGACAAAAATGCTATAAATCAAACCAAAACAAGCAAACAGAAAGCTTTACGGGATAAAATTGGCTGGAAAAACCAAATAATAGTGGTAGAAACACTAACAAAAATGAAGTTCTGATTATTGAAATAGGCAGCAATGGGAAATTATAATTAAACTAGAAAAATTGAGAAAGAAAAAGGATCTGTATGGAAAAGGTTGAACTTAAAAAACAAAACAACAATCTAGAACGTCAAAATAAACAAAAAAAAACCAAACCAGAAAAAAAACCAAACAAACAAACAAAAAAAAACACACACGCAACCAAAAACAAAGCAGTATGTATATGGAATTGAATATTGTCTGGGCAACACGTGGTCTTCTGGGGTATGAGATGTTAATCACAGTTCTGATACGACTGGAGGCTGCTAGTTTCTCTAACCCCAGCAGGTAGACGCCCTAAATCTCTCTTCAGCCCACTTAAAAGGCACTTTGAACTTGTTCACTTACTGAGCAGAAGCTTTC
This sequence comes from Nycticebus coucang, assembly GCF_027406575.1. NCBI lineage: Eukaryota > Metazoa > Chordata > Mammalia > Primates > Lorisidae > Nycticebus > Nycticebus coucang. The sequence goes on from NC_069784.1 coordinate 58,191,259, forward strand.
TCAGGGAAGTGCTTGTTGCTGGATTCACTGCTGAAGTGGCTATCCACTTACCCTGTGTGTCAAAACTGGTCTCCCTCTGCCCCCGAGGGTTAGGGCTGCAAGGCGGCTCAGACCCCGCCCTTAGGCTACTTGGTCGCTGGGTTACCAGCTCCCACCCAATTCCAGCTCTGCGACCCTGAGGGCGGAGCTTGCCAGGGCAGATCGCTCACAATGTCTGCCTGTGACCCAGAGCCAAACTCTATTAGCTCCGTCTGGCTCAGCGGCTCAGACTGGGGCCCTAGACAAAGGCCAGAGTTCTCCGCACTCCCGCTCAGGCTCTCCCCAAGGCAGTTCAGCTGAGTGCCAAGTCCAAAGACACCAAAACAGTTCACAGGTAAGGCCTTTCTGGTTTGCAGTCTCGCTGCTACTGAACTTACAGTTGCGGGCGGGTTTAGGCGGATTGAACACACGCGACCACTTGCCGGTTTTCCACTGTTTTAGTCCTCCTCTTGGGGTCCAGAAGTCTCTCGCTGACTCCCTGTATCCTCTCAGGGGTGATGATAGGCAGATCCCACCAGCCAGAGATGCCTGGAGTCCTATATCCCCAGACTCACGGTGCCCAGATGCAAGGAAGCTGTTACTCGGCTGCCATCTTGCTCCACCCTCAACTATACCTATTCTAAGATGCACTATAGATGTGGTCCCACCCATTACCCTCCCTCCACCAAAACCTCCCCCCTCCCTTCCCCTTCCTTGGCCCTTTCCCCATAGTCTTGTGCTATAGTTGGATTATAACCTTCATGTGAAAGCTATAATTTAGCTTCATAGTAGAGCTGAGTACATTGGATCATTTTTCTTCCATTCCTGAGATACTTTACTAAGAAGAATATGTTCCAGCTCCATCCATGTAAACATGAAAGAGGTAAAGTCTCCATCTTTCTTAAAGGCTGCATAATATTCCATGGTATACATGTACCACAATTTGCTAGTCCATTCGTGGGTCAATGGACACTTGGGCTTCTTCCATGACTTAGCAAATATGAATTGGGCTGCAATAAACATTCTGGTACAGATGTCTTTGTTATATTGTGACTTTTGGTCTTCTGGGTATAAACCTAGTAAAGGAATTACAGGATCGAATGGCAGGTCTATCTTTAGGTCTCTAAGTATTCTCCAAACATCCTTCCAGGAGGAACATATTAGTGTGCATTCCCACCAGCAGTGTAGAAGTGTGCCCTTTTCTCCACATCCACGCCAACATCTCTGGTTTTGGGATTTTGTTATGTGGGCTATTCTTACTGGGGTTAGGTGATATCTCAAACTAGTTTTGATTTGCATTTCTCTGATGATTAAGGATGATGAGCTTTTTTTCATGTGTTTGTAGATCTTGCGTCGGTCTTCTTTAGAGAAGTTTTTCTTCAAGTTCCTTGCCCACCCTGACATGGGATCACGTGTTCTTTTCTTGCCAATATGTTTGAGTTCTCTGCAGATTCTGGTTATTAGACCTTTATCAGAGGTATAACCTGCAAATATTTTCTCCCATTCTGAGGGCTGTCTGCTTGCTTTACTTACTATGTTCTTGGCTGTGCAGAAGCTTTTTAGTTTGATCAGGTCCAAGTAGTGTATTTTTGATACTGCTTCAATTGCCTGGGGAGTCCTCCTCATAAAATATTCACCCAGGCTGATTCCTTCAAGAGTTTTCCCTGCACTTTCTTCAAGTATTTTTATAGTTTCATGTCTTAAGTTTAAATCTTTTATCCAGTGAGAGTCTATCTTAGTTAATGGTGAAAGGTGTGGGTCCAGTTTCAGTCTACTACAGGTTGCCGGCCAGTTCACCCAGCACCATTTGTTAAATAGGGAATCTCTTCCCCACTGGATGTTTTTAATTGGCTTTTCAAAGATCAAATAACGGTAAGTAGCTGGATCCATCTCTTGGTTCTGTATTCTGTTCCAGACATCTACTTCTCTGTTTTTCTGCCAATACCATGCTGTTTTGATTACTATCGAGGTCTGGTAGCGTGATTCCTCCTGCTGTGTTTTTATTGCTGAGTAATGTTTGGCTATTTGAGGTTTTTTCTGATTCCATATAAAATGAAGTATTATTTTTTTGAGATCTTTAAAATATGACAATGAAGCTTGAATAGGAATTACATTAAAATTATATATTGCTTTGGGTAGTACAGACATTTTAACAATGTTGACTCTTCCCAGCCATGAGCATGGTATGTTTTTCCATCTGTTAACATCTTCAGCTATTTCTTTTCTTAAAGTTTCATAGTTCTCTTTGTAGAGATCTTTCATGTCCTTTGTTAGGTATACTCCCAAATATTTCATCTTCTTCGGCACTACTGTGAAAGGAATAGAGTCCTTGACTGTTTTTTCAGCATGGTTATTGTTGGTATATATAAAGGCTACAGATTTATGGGTGTTGATTTTGTAGCCTGAGACATTGCTGTATTCCTTGATCACTTCTAAAAGTTTTGTAGTAGGATCCCTAGTGTTTTCCAGATATACGATCATATCATCTGCGAAGAGTGAAAGTTTGACCTCTTCTGACCCTACGTGGAAACCCTTGATCGCCTTTTCTTCCCTAATTGCAATGGCTAAAACTTCCATTACAATGTTAAAGAGCAATGGAGACAATGGGAAACCTTGCCTGGTTCCTGATCTAAGTGGAAATTAGTTCAATTTAACTCCATTCAATACGATATTGGCTGTGGGTTTGCTGTAGATGGCCTCTATTAGTTTAAGAAATGTCCCTTCTATGCCCATTTTCTTAAGTGTTCTGATCATGAAGGGCTGCTGGATATTATCAAAAGCTTTTTCTGCATCAATTGAAAGAATCATATGGTCCTTATCTTTCAGTTTGTTTATGTGTTGAAATACATTTATAGATTTACGTATATTGAACCAGCCTTGAGACCCTAGGATAAATCCCACTTGGTCATGGTGTATAATTTTTTTGATATGTTGTTGGATTCTGTTTGTTAGGATCTTATTGAGTATTTTAGCATCAATATTCATTAGTGATATTGGGCTATAATTTTCTTTTCTTGTTGGGTCTTTCCCTGGTTTGGGGATCAAGGTGATGTTTGCTTCATAGAATGTGTTGGGTAATATTCCTTCTTTTACTATACTTTGGAAGAGGTTTAGTAGTATAGGTACTAGTTCTTCTTTAAAGGTTTGGTAGAATTCTGACGTAAAGCCATCTGCTCCTGGGCTTTTCTTTTTAGGGGGATTTTGGATAGTTGATGCTATTTCAGAACTTGATGTAGGCCTGTTCAACATTTCCTCTTCGTTCTGGCTAAGTCTTGGTAGGTGGCGTACTTCCAGGTATTGGTCGATTTCTTTCAGATTTTCATATTTCTGAGAGTAGAGTTTCTTGTAGTATTCGTTAAGGATTTTTTGAATTTCTGAGGGGTCTGTTGTTATTTCATCATTACCATTTCTGATTGATGAAATTAGAGAATTTATTCTTTTTTTCCTGGCTAGATTGGCCAAAGGTTTATCTATTTTATTGATCTTTTCAAAAAACCAACTTTTGGATTTATTGATCTGTTGTGTAATTCTTTTGTTTTCAATTTCATTTAGTTCTGCTCTGATTTTGGTTATTTCTTTTCTTCTGCTGGGTTTTGGGTTGGAGTTTTCTTTCTTCTCCAGTTGCTTGAGATGTTCCATTAAGTTATTAACTTCCTCTCTTTCCGTTTTCTTGAGGAAGGCTTGCAGTGCTATAAATTTTCCTCTTAGGATTGCCTTTGCAGTATCCCAGAGGTTCTGGTAATTCGTGTCTTGATTGTTATTTTGATCCAAAAATTTGGTGATTTCCTTCTTAATCTCATCTATAACCCATCTATCCTTCAGCATAAGGTTGTTTAGCTTCCATGTTTTTGTATGGGTATGCAGGTTCTTGTTATTGAGTTCCACTTTTATTCCTTGATGGTCTGAGAAGATGCAAGGAATAATTTCTATTTTTTTTAATTTGCTGAGGTTCGATTTGTGGCCTAGGATCTGGTCCATTTTGGAGTATGTTCCATGGGCTGATGAGAAGAATGTGTATTCAGTTCTGTTGGGATGAAATGTTCTGAAGATGTCTGTTAAGTCCAGATGTCGAATGGTTGAGTTTAAATCTAAGATTTCTTTGCTTAGCTTCTTTTTGGAGGATATCTCCAGCACTGTTAAAGGGGTGTTAAAATCTCCAACTACTATGGAATTGGAGGAAATCGAGTTGCTCATGTTTGTTAGAGTTTCTCTTATAAATTGAGGTGCGTTGTGGTTGGGTGCATAAATATTAATAATAGAGATCTCATCATATTGAGTATTACCTTTAACAAATATGAAGTGTCCATCCTTATCCTTAATTATTTTGGTTGGTTTAAAGCCTATTGCGTCTGCGAACAGGATTGCAACACCTGCTTTTTTCTGCTTTCCATTTGCCTGGAATATAGATGACCATCCCTTCACCTTGAGTCTATATTTGTCTTTTAATGTAAGATGCGATTCTTGTATGCAGCAGATATCTGGCTTGAGTTTTTGTATCTGGTCAGCCAACCTGTGCCTCTTTAGAGGACAGTTTAAACCATTCACATTAATTGAGAATATTGATAAGACTTTCGAGAGTCCGGTGGACATTTTTAATCCTTTTGCGACTGTGGAAGTTGGAATTTGATCAAAATTTTCTGGGTGAGTTTACTTTTGTGGTGGATGATTACATTGGTCTTTATGGAGGATAGGTCTGAGAATATCCTGGAGAGCTGGTTTAGTTATGGCAAATTTCTTCAGCATGTGAATGTCATTGAAGTATTTAATTTCTCCATCATAAATGAAGCTCGGTTTAGCTGGGTACAGGATCCTGTGTTGAAAGTTATTTTGTTTCAGGAGATTAAAAGTCGATGACCATCCACTTCTAGCTTGAAAGGTTTCAGCAGAGAGATCTGAAGTTATTCTAATATTCTTGCTCTTGTAGTTGATAGTTCTCTTTCATCTGGCTGCTTTCAGAATTTTCTCCTTCATATTAACTTTAGTGTGTCTGGGGGATGTCTTATTTGGGTTGAGTCATGCTGGAGTTCTGAAACTGTCTGCTATCTGAATTTCAGAATCTCTTGGCATATCTGGAAAGTTCTCCTTCATAATCTCATGGAGAAAAGACTCTGTGCCTTGTGAAGCCACTCTCATCCCTATAAGACAAATATTGGTTTTCTTCTAATTTCCCAGAGCTCTCTGATAGAGTGATCTGTTTTTGCCCTCCAATTCTCTTCCTCTTTGAGAGTTTGGGAGCATTCAAAAGCTTTGTCTTCAATGTCAGAAATCCTTCCTTCTGTTTGCTCCATTCTGTTACTGAGGGATTCTACTGTGTTTCTCAGATCTTTGAGGACTGCAACTTCTTGTCTCAATGTGTCAAAATCTTTGGTCATTTGGTCTTTGAATTTGTCGAATTCTTCAGATATCTTTTGGGTTACTGCTTGGCGTTCTAATTCAATCTTATTTGTTATCTAGATTCTGAATTTGATTTCTGACATCTCAGCTATTTGTTTGTGCATGGGATCTTGTGCTGTATCTGCCCATTGATCCTTGGGGGAGTTGATCTACTCTGATTATTCATATTGCCAGAGATTTTCTGTTGATTTTGCCTCATGATTGTTTTTCACCATTGCCTCTGGCCATCCTCAGAGTTGGGGAGGTGTCTCTCCCAGTTTAGATCCCAGCGGGATCATTCTATTGTTGCTTGATCTTTGTAGGGAGTGACCCTGTGTACTTACTGTGGGGCTGCTCCAGCTAGAGAGTTCTGGTTGTGGAAGCAGCTCTGGCGTGTGATACACCCGGATCCAGCAACAGGGCGGGAGGTGGTATGCATGGTTCTGGGAGTGTCTGGCACCCAGTGACTTTGGCACAGAGAGCCCAAGTCTCCAACATCTCTGACCAGGAGGGCTCTGCGCAGAGGCAGGGAGGGCTCCAGAGGGCACACGGCTACCAGTATCCCTGGCCAGACGAGTGGACCAGTGTGGAGGCTTGGAGGACACAGGAGGGAGGACGCAGGGTTGCACGGCTCCTGCAGTTCCTAGTCAGGACATGCGGAGGTCCAGTTGGTGCTGTCCCATGACACAGATCTTAGGGAGGTCTGGGCAGCACCAAGCCCAGGAATTGAGGTTGCTATGAGCTGTGACACCACGGCACTCTACCCAGGGCAACAGCCCGAGCCTCCAGTGTGCCAAAACCGTCTCACTCTGCCCCTAAGGGTTAAGGCTATAAGGCAGCTCAGTCCCCGCCTTTAGGCTGCTCAGTCACTAGGTTACTAGGTCCTGCCCGATCCTTGCTCTGGGACCCTGAGGGCAGAGCTTGCTGGGGCAGTTCTCTCACATAATGGCTCCCTGCAACCCAGCTCAGTGGCTCAGTCTGGGGCCCCAGACAATGCCCAAAGTTCTCCGCACTCCTGCTCAAGCTCTCCCCAAGGCAGTTCAACTGAGTTCCAAGTCCAAAAACACTGAAACAGTTCACAGGTAAGGCCTTTCCGGTTTGCAGTCTCACTGCTGCTTGTACTTACGGTTGCCAGTGTGATTAGATTGATTGAACACACGCAACCACTTGCCAATTTCCCACTGTTTTTGTTCTCCTCTTGGGGTCCAGAAGTCCCTTGCTGATTCCCTGTATCCTCAAAGGGATGATTATAGGAAGATCCCACCAGCCAGAGATGTCTGGAGTCTTATATCCCCAGACTCACCGTGCCCAGTTGCAGGGAAGCTGTTACTTGGCCACCATCTTTCCATATACCACAATTTATTAATCCATTTGTGGATCGATGGGCACTTGGACTTTTTCCATAACTTAGCAATTATGAATTGGGCTGCAATAAACATTCTAGTACAAATATCTTTGTTATAACGTGATTTTTGGTCTTCTGGGTATATACCTAGTAGAGGAATTATAAGATTGAATGGAAGTCTATTTTTAGACCTCTAAGTGTTCTCCAAACATCTTTCCAAAAGGAATGTATTAATTTGCATTCCCACCAGCAGCATAGAAGTGTTCCCTTTTCTCCACATCCACGCCAACATCTCTGGTCTTGGGATTTTGTGATATGGGCTAATCTTACTGGAGTTAGATGACATCTCAAAGTAGTTTTGATTTGCATTTCTCTGATAATTAAGGATGATGAGCATTTTTTCATATGTCTGTAGGCCATGCACCTGTCTTCTTCAGAGAATTTTCTCTTCAAGTCCCTTGCCCAGCCTGCGATGGGATCACTTGTTCTTTTCTTGCTTATACGTTTGAGTTCTCGGTGGATTCTGGTTATTAAACCTTTGTTGGAGACATAACCTGCAAATATATTCTCCCATTATGAAGGCTGTTTACTTGCTTTACTTACTGTGTTCTTGGCTGTGCAGAAGCTTTTTAGTTTGATCAGGTCCCAGTAGTGTATTTTTGAAGCTGCTTCAATTGCCCAGGGGGGTCCTGCTCATAAAACCGATTTCTTCAAGGGTTTTCCCTTCTAGTATTTTAATAGTTTCATGTCTTAAGTTTAAATCTTTAATCAAGTGAGAGTCTATCTTAGCCCATAAGATTAGCCCATAATGGTGAAAGGTGTGGGTCCAGTTTCAGTCTTCTACAGGTCGCCAGCCAGTTCACCCAGCACCATTTGGTAAATAGGGAATCTTTTCCACACTGAATATTTTTAATTGGCTTGTCAAAGATCAAATAATGGTAAGTAGCTGGGTTCATCTCTTGGTTCTCTATTCTGTTCCATACATCTACCCCTCTGTTTTCGTGCCAGTACCATGCTGTTTTCATCACTGTCGATTTATAGTATAGTCTGAGGTCTAGTAGCATGATTCTTCCTGCTTTGTTTTTATTTCTGAGTAATGTCTTGGCCATTCGAGATTTTTTCTGATTTCATATAAAATAAAATATTATTTTTTCAAGACCATTGAAGTAGGACAGTGGAGCTTTAATAAGGATTGCATTAAAATTGTATATTGCGGGGTGGCGCCTGTGGCTCAGTGGGTAGGGCGCTGGCTCCATATACTGAGGGTGGTGGGTTCAAGCCCAGCCCCGGCCAAACTGCAACAAAAAAATAGCCGGTGTTGTGGCGGACGCCTATAGGCCCAGCTACTCGGGAGGCTAAGGCAAGAGAATCGCCTAAGCCCAGAAGTTGGAGGTTGCTGTGAGCTGTGTGACGCCATGGCACTCTACCGAGGGCGATAAAATAAGACTCTGCCTCTACCAAAAAAAAAAAATTGTATATTGCTTTGGGTAGTATGAACATTTTAACAATGTTGATTCTTCCCAGCCATGAGCATGGTATGTTTTTTCAATTGTTAACATTTTCAGCTATTTCTTTTCTTAGAGTTTCATAGTTCTCTTTATAGAGATCTTTCACATCCTTTGTTAGATAAACTCCTAAATATTTCATCTTCTTTGGCACTACTGTGAATGGAATGGAGTCCCTAACAGTTTTTTCAGCTTGACTATTGTTGGTATATATAAAGTCTACAGGTTGATGAATGTTGATTTTGTAACCTAAGATGCTGCTGTATTCCTTGATCACTTCTAAGAGTTTGGTAGTACAATCCCTGGTATTTTCCAGATATACGATCATATCATCTGCAAGGAGCGAAAGTTTGATCTCTTCTGACCCTATATGGATACCCTCAATTGCCTTTTCTTCCCTAATTGCAATGGCTAAGACTTCCATTACAATGCTAAAGAGCAGTGAAGACAATGGGCAGCCTTGTCTGATTCCTGATCTGAGTGGAAATGATTTCAATTTAACTCCATTCAATACGATATTGGCTGTGGGTTTGCTGTAGATGGCCTCTATTAGTTTAAGAAATGTCCCTTCTATACCAATTTTCTTAAGTGTTCTGATCATAAGGGATGCTGGATATTATCAAAAGTTTTTTCTGCATCAATTGAGAGAATCATATGGTCTTTGTTTTTTAATTTGTTTATGTGCTGAGTTATACTTATAGATTTATGTATATTGAACCAGACTTGAGGCCCTGGGATAAAACTGACTTGATCGTGATGTATAATGTATTTGACGTGTTGCTGGATTCTGTTTGTTAGGATCTTGTTGAATATTTTTGCATCTACATTCATTAGTGATATTGCTCTATAATTTTCTTTTCTTCTTAGGTCTTTTCCTGGTTTGGGGATCAGGGTGATGTTTGCTTTTTAGAACGTGTTGGATAGTCTTCCTTCTTTTTCTACCTTTTGGAACAGGTTGAGTAATATAGGTACTAGTTCTTCTTTAAAGGTTTGGTAGAATTCTGACGTGAAGCCATCTGGTCCCTGGCTTTTCATTGAGGGAGGGAGATTTTGTATGGTTGATGCTATTTCAGAACTTGATATTAGCCTGGTCAACATTTCCACTTGGTTCTGGCTGAGTCTTGGAAGGTGACCTGCTTCCAAGTATTGGCCAATTTCCTTCAGATTTTCAAATTTCTGAGAATAAAGTTTCTTGTAATATTCATTAAGGATTTTTTTAATTTCTGAAGAGTCTGTTGTTATTTTGTCTTTGTCGTTTCTGATTGATGAGATTAGAGATTTTACTCTTTTTTTTCTGGTTAGGTTAGCCAAAGGTTTATCTATTTTACTGACCTTTTCAAAAAACCAGCTTTTTGATTTATTGTTCTGTTGTATAATTATTTTGTTTTCAATTTCATTTAATTCTGCTCTAATTTTGGTTATTTCTTTTCTTCTACTGGGTTTGGGGTTGGGATGTTCTTCCTTTTCCAGTTGCTTGAGATGTCCCATTAAGTTGTTAACTTCCTCTCTTTCCGTTCTCTTGAGGAAGGCTTGCAGTGCTATAAATTTCCCTCTTAGGACTGCCTTTGCGATATCCCAGAGGTTCTGATAGTTCATGTCTTCATGGTCGTTTTGTTCCAAAAATTTGGCCATTTCCTTCTTAATCTCATCTATGACCCAGCTATCATTTAGCATAAGGTTACTTAACTTCCATGTTTTTGTATGAGTATGCAGATTCCTGTTATTACTGAGTTCAACTTTTATTCCATGGTGGTCCAAGAAGATGCAAAGAATAATTTCTATTCCTTTAAATTTGCTAAGGTTAGACTTGTGACCTAAGATGTGATGGATTTTGGAGTAGGTTCTGTGGGCTGATGAGAAGTGTGTGTATTCAGTTTTATTGGGATGAAATGTTCTGTAGATGTCTGCTAAATCCAAATGTTGGGTGGTTAGGTTTAAATCTAAAATTTCTTTGCTCAGCTTCTCATTGGAGAATCTATCCAACACTGCCAAAGGAGTGTTGAAATCTCTGACTATTATGGAGCTGGAGAAATCAAGTCGCTCATGTCCGTTAGAGTTTCTCTTATAAATAGAGGCGCATTCTAGTTCGGTGCATAAATATTAATAATTGAAATCTCATCATATTGAGTATTACCCTTAACAAATATGAAGTGACCATTCTTATCCTTCCTTACTTTTGTTGGTTTAAAGCCTATTGTGTCTGCTAAAAGAATTGCCACACCTGCTTTTTTCTGATTACCATTTGCCTGAAATATGGATGACCATCCTTTCACCCTGAGTCTATATTTATCTTTTAAGGTAAGATGTGACTCTTGTATGCAGCAAATATCTGGCCTGAGTTTTTGTGTCCAGTCAGCCAACCTGTGCCTCTTTAGAGGACAGTTTTAGCCATTCACATTAATGAAGAATATTGATAAGTCTGGTAAAATTTGGGTATCAAGTTTTTTGAAAGTCCCGTGGACATTTTTAATCCTTTTGCCACTGTGGAAGTTGGAGTTTGATCAAAAGTTTCTGAGTAAGTTTACTTTTGTGGCAGAGGATTGGGCTTGTCATTATGGAGGATAGGTCTGAGAATATCCTGAAGAGCTCATTTGGTTATGGCAAATTTCTTCGACATGTGAATGTTATTAAAGTATTTAATTTCTCCATCATAAATGAAACTCAGTTCAACTGGATACATGATCCGGGGTTGAAAGTTATTTTGTTTTAGGAGATTAAAAGTCGATGACCACCCTCTTCTGGCTTGAAAAGTTTCAGCAGAGAGATCTGCAGTCATTCTAATATTCTTCCCTTGGTAGGTAATGGATTTCTTATGTCTGGCTGCTTTCAGAATTTTCTCCTTCATATTAACTTTAGTGAAGTTAATTATGATATGCCTGGGGGATGTCTTATTCGGGTTGAGTCATACTGGGATTCTGAAACTGTCTGCTATCTGAATTTCAGAATCTCTTGGCATGTCTGGAAAATTCTCTTTCATAATTTCATGGAGAAGGGCCTCTGGGGCCCTTCATCACTTTCAGGGATTCCAATGAGGTGGATATTAGCCTTCTTTTAATTATCCCAGAGCTCTCTAAGAGAATGATCTGATTTTGCTCTCCATTTCTCTTCCTCTTTGAGAGTTTGGGAGTGTTCAAAAGCTTTGTCTTCAAGGTCAGAAATCCTTTCTTCTGCTTACTCCACTCTGTTACTGAGGGATTCTACTGTATTTTTCAGATCTTTGAGGGCTGCAAATTCTTGCTTCAGTACCTCAAAATCTTTGGTGGTTTTGTCTTTAAATTCGTTAAATTCTTGAGACAACTTTTTAATTTCTCCTCAAATTTCTAATTCCAAATTTTCCTCCATTCTATTAATCTTGTTTGCAATCCAAATTCTATTTCTGACATCTCCGTCAGCTGTTTATGAATGGGATCTTCAGTTACATCTGCCGTATCTTTCCTTGAGGTGGATTCCACCCCATGATTATTTTACACCATTCCACTTTTCCCCTGGAGCTTTGTTGAGGACCCATACAGTGCTATGGCCTGAGAAACTGGAGACCTGCTTGGTGTGGTGGGGCTAAGGGCTCTGTCTTGTTTTCAGCTGGTCTCTGTCTGACCCTAGTGAAACAGTTACTCTGGGTTGAAGTCTCAGCTATGGAGAAATACCAGCAATTGAGTCACTCCACCCCTCACAGGTAACAATTGGAAAAGGAAAACAAACCTTCCTACAACCATACACCCAGGGCACCACTTGAATAGTCCTTGGGTGATTGGCTCAGTTCTAAAGGTCCAAATTAATTGTCTCAGTCAGCACCTGTCTCAGGTGAGATAGTTTAAAAGGTCTCTGGCAACTAGATTGCAGGTGTCCACTGACAACTCAAATATGACTTGCTCCGGTGCTCCGTGAAGTCAGGAGTACCCACCCAGCAAATAGATTAGTCTGGGAAGGTTGATGCCTCCTTCCCCACCTTGTACCTCTGTCACACCCAGTCACTGATAACCCTGCAGGGCTGTGACCCAGTTGCCTCCAATGAGCAGATACTGCAGGGGTATGCACCTGCCTGAATCACAAGGAAATCTATATCTGCTCAGCCAGGCTGCTGCTCTCTGCCTCTATCCAGCAGGGGGAGATGAGGCCTGACAACCTCAGGCTCTTGATGGAGGCTGGTGGGTGTTCACTCAGTTCCAGCCCCACCCCTGATTGATGTTACTGACAGAACAGAACAACTCTGTGGGAATTTGTTTTTGTTCCTGCTAAATTCCCCTGCAGAAGAGAAGCTGTTTTAAGTTCCCAGAACTGCAACCAAAAAATAGCCAGGCAGTGTGGCGGGTGCCTGTAGTCCCAGCTACTTGGGAGGCAGAGGCAAGAGACTCTCTTGAGCCCAGGAGTTGAAGGTTGCTGTCAGCTGTGATGACACAGCACTCTACCCAGGGCAACAGCTTGAGGTTGTCTCAAAAAAAAACAAAATTGAAAACTTGTCCACCCAAAACCCTCTATGGGAATGTTCACAGCAGTACTCTTTATAACAACCAAAATGTGAAACTGACCCAAATGTCCACCAACTGGAGTTTCATTTCTTTTAAAAGCAGAAGAAATTTAACTATAATAATAGTAATGAATGTTTAATAATGAACATTATTGGATTGGATTTGCCTTGAGTTGGATTTGCCTTTTTACCAATGCAGTAATAAAATGTAATTCTTACTATTTTTCTATGGAGAAAAGGGCCCACATTGGCCTGGGGCCCGTGGGAGTGGTAATCGGCTGTTCCTACTGAGCTGCTGAGGAAACTGGTCCCAGTCTTCCCACTCCGCATCTTCCTCGCCCCTGAGTCTAAGACTCTGCCCCACCTGGGACACTGCAGAACTTGGGAGTCTTGAAGAACTGTGAGAGGAGCAGGGAGAAGAGCCATTGGCAGAGAGGCACAGGACCACGCCATCTAAAAGCCCACCTGGGCCCAGAGGCAGGAGAGCAGCTCTTCCTGACGCAATGACTCTCGCCCTCCCTCAGTGGAGGACGGGACGGGGTGCCTCCGGACCTTCCTCCATCCCCTCCTGGTGGACAGAGAGCTGGGCTGCTTTCTCTGGACTCTGGGAGGACACAGGCAAGGAAGCTGGGCCCTCAGAGGAGGGGAAAGGATCTGAATGGCCATCCCGCAGAGCCATGGGGCAGGGTTCCCCTCGCTTCCTCTGCTCCCCAGGCCCCACCCTGCTGAGTCTGAGTGGAGCTGCTGCTAAGCCCGGCTCCTCCCCTCCCGCACCCCCTGTGGGAGGTGCCCTCACCCAGCTCCTCCTCCTGCAGGCCCTCTAGGTGTGCACCTGCCCACTGCCTGGACTAGATGCCCAGGTGAGGCCCAAGGTGACCCGAAGGCTGGGTGCTATCTCCACTGAGTGCCCACGCACACCTCCCACATCCTAGATTCCCTCCCTAGACCCCATTCTACCCCAGAGCCCGGTTACCCCATACCAGTCTACATGTTCATCTGTGGGCACCTGTCTGCCATCTTCCTGTCATCGCACTCCACCCCTAGGCACGTCTTCACTTATCACTGGAGGTGCAGGACACCAGCTTCCTGGGAGGGCGCTTGGCCTCCACCCCCGACCTAGAACCCCTTCAAGTCCAGGCTTTCATCAGGTCAGCAAAACTTTCACTATTCACCCAATGCACCATAGCTTAGGGATGGAGCTTTCAAATATTCCTTTCTCCCTAGAACTTTTCTTTTCTTTTCTTTTCTTTTTTTTTTTTTTGTAAGATAGAGTCTCACTATGTCACCCTGGGTAGAGTGCCATGGTGTCACAGCTCACATCAACCCCAAACTCTTGCGTTTAAGTGATTCTCTTGTCTCAGCCTGCCAAATAGCTGAGCCTACAGGTGCCCACCACAATGCCTGGCTATGTTTTTGTTGCAGTTGTCATTGTTGTTTAGCAGACCCAGGCTGGGCTCAAACTCCAGCCCCGGTATATGTGGCCAGCGCCCTAACTACTGAGCCATGGGCGCCACCCTAGAAACTTTCTTTAAAATAAACTTTATGGGGAAGTCTGATATACAGGATGTCCATAAAATTCATGTGCAACTTAAAACAGACAACTATGCTCTGATTGAAACAGGGTAAGAGGCCAGGAGACCCACCATTTGAGCCACTGACCCTGGGGGAAGCTTTTTAAAATGATAGTCCCTAAGTCTGTCAGGAATGCCAGGAAAGGCTGTTCTCAATCTATTACTAATGGGGATTCGAATTGTTAACTGCTGTCTTGTAAAATAATAAACACAGCGGTAGCTATTTACATTAATATAGGTATGTGGGGCGGCGCCCATAGCTCAGTTGGTAAGGCTCGGCCACATACACCAAGGCTGGTAGGTTGGAACCCAACCCAGGCCTGCTAAAACAACAATGGCAACTGCAACAAAAAAATAGCCCAACGATGGCTCAGCACCCATAGTACAGTGGTTATGGTGCAGCCCTAGCCACATACACCAAGGCTGGCAGGTTCGAAACCCGCCCAGGCCAGCTAAACAACAATGACAACTACAATAACAACAACGAAAAATAGTTGGGCATTGTGGCAGGCACCTGTAGGCCCAGCTGTTTGGGAGACTGAGGCAAGAGAATCGCTTAAGCAGAAGAGTTTGCGGTTGCTGTGAGCTGTGATGCCACGGCACTCTACCAAAGGTGACATAGTGAGACTCTGTCTCAAAAATATATATATATAGACATAGATATGCCTGACAACCCAACAGTTTCACTTCTGGAAATCTGTGCTATAAAAATGAAATCATCAATCCTTATGCATATATATATACAAAGATATTTATTATATATTCCAAGATATTTATTATTATTATTATTGCTTGTAGTGAAAAAATATTAACTTGGGAAGGGACCATCACTAGGGAAACAGGAAATGGCAAGATAAATTATGAAGGATTTACATCTAGCTCCACTTGACCTGAAGAAATTTTCATGACATATTGTTAAATGGAGAACAAATAAAATGCAGAGAATATATATCACAGTATCATTTTATAATGCAATTACATTATACAAAAACATCTCTTATAAGCTGAGCTAACTTAATTTATATACAGTGACATGATCATAAAGAAAGCTATGGGAGAATGTATTCTAGTCTATTAAGATTGGTTATTTGAATGGGAGAAATAAACAGTCAACTTCAGTGAATTTCTCAATGCTTCCTAAAGGCTTTAGTCTCCTGGAATTCTTCACATACCTGAAGAATTAGTTACAGCCATTTGTATAGTTAATAGCTGTGATCTAAAAGAATAAAAAAAATTCTCTTATCTCCAAAAGAGGATGTCAAATGCTCACCCCCGGAGTAGGTCCCCAGGTTAATCCCTGTACCTGGAAGGCTGGAGTGTTACCTCCCCAGGGATTTAGACTTCAAAAGGGTTGAAGACCCAGAATTTAAAGACAACTCTAGGACAAAGCCAGAATGGGGGGGCGGGGGGCATGTATCTTGTTCCAGGATAGAATTTTACATTCCAAAGGGTCAGGCCCCTGACATTTCCAAAAAGACTCTTTCAGAAGGAGAGGAACACAACAGCCCTCTTCCCCTTTTGTAAATTGAGTAAAATCATTTTTCTGTGTCTTGAGCCTTTAGACGTTTGGTCCTCAAACAGAATCTGGTATTGGTTGTGTTTTCCCAGGGTAAGACCTGGGCCAAGGTGGGCACTGACATGGTGTTACTTACTGTAAGGTGATTAATGAGAAATCTATCTGTCCAGGACCTCAGGTGTGCATTCAGCGTAAAATGAGTAAAAATGGAGCCTGGCACAGTGGTTCATACCTATTATCCTAGCACTTCAGGAGAAGGAGAATTTCTTGAGGCTAAGAGTTCAAGACCAGCATAAGCAACATAGGGAGACCCCCATTTCTATAAAAAAAAATACTGAAAATACTAGCCTGTCATGGTGGCGCACACATATAGTCCTAGCTACTTGGGAGGCTGAGCCAGGAGGATCACTTGAACCCAGGAGTTTGAAGTTGCTGTGAGCTACAATTACACCATTGCACTCTACCCTAGGCAGCAGAACAAGACCTTGTCTAAAAAATGAAAATAAAATAAAAATATGGGAGGCCCCAGTAGCTCAGTGAGTAGGGCACCGGACACATACACCAAGGCTGGTGGGTGTGAACTCAGCCCAGCCAGCTAAAGCAACAATGACAACTACTACAACAACAACAACAAAATAGCTGGGCATTATGGCAGGCACCTATAATCCCAGCTACTTGGGAGGCTAAGGTGAGAGAATCACTTAAGCCCGAGAGTTTGAGGTTGCTGTGAGCTGTGACACCAGAGCACTCTAACCAGGGCAACCACTTGAGACTCTGTCTCAAAAAATACATAAATAAAATAAAATATAATATAATATAATATAATATAATTAATATAATATAATATGATACAATAAAATAACAATAGTAAAATGGTCCAGGCATGGTGGCTCAAGCCTGAAACCCCAGCACTTTGGGAGGCCAACGCAGAAGGATCACTTGAGGCCCCATCTCTAAAAAAATTATAATTAAATATTAGAGTCAGCCTAAATGTCTATCAAAGGATGAACGGATAAATAAATTGTACATATACACAATGGAATATTATATAGCTACAGAAAAGAAAGAAATATTGCTGTTTGCAACAACATGGATAGAGTTGGAGAACATTGTGTTAAGCGAAATAAGCCAAGTACAGAAGGATGTCACACGTTCTCACTCACATGTGGGAGCTAAATATTAAAACAATTGACCTCATGGAGACAGTAGAATGATGGTTACCAGAAGCTGGGAAGGGTACCAGGGAGGTGGGGATAAAGTGGGGATGGTTAATGGGTGCAAAAATATGGTTAGATAGAATGAACAATATTTGATAGCACAACAAAGTGACTATAATCAACAATAAGTGGCTCAGCACCTGTAACTCAGCAGTTAGGGCACTGGCCACATGCACCAGGGCTGCAGGTTCAAACCCAGCCCAGGCCTGCTAAACAACAACAACAACAACCACCACCACCAAAAAATAGCCAGGTGCTGTGGTGGGTGCCTGTAGTCCCAGCTACTTGGGAGGCTGAGGCAAGAGGATCGCTCAAGCCAGGACTTTGAAGTTGCTGTGAGCTGTGACACTCTACCCAGGGTAACAGCTCAAAAAAAAAAGAAAAAGAAGAAAGAAGAAGAAAAAAATTCACGGAGAGAGCAAGATGGCGGCCAAGTAACAGCTTCCTTGCATCTGGGCACCATGAGTCTGGGGAGATAGGACTCCAGGCATCTCTGGCTGGTGGGATCTGCCTATAATCATCCTTGTGAGGATACAGGGAGTCAGTGAGAGACTTCTGGACCCCAAGAGGAGGACTAAAACAGTGGAAATCCAGCAAGTGGTCACGTGTGTTCAATCAGTCTAAACCCGCCAGCAACTGTAAGTAAGTACAGTAGCAGCGAGACTGCAAACCAGAAAGGCCTTACCCGTGAACTGTTTTGGTGTCTTTGGACTTGGCACTCAGTTGAACTGCCTTGGGAAGAGCCTGAGCAGGAGTGTGGAGAACTTGGCCGTTGTCTAGGGCCCCAGTCTGAGCCGCTGAGCCAGACGGAGCTAATAGTGTTTGGCTGTGGGCCACAGGGAGCCATTGTGAGTGATCTGCCCCGGCAAGCTCCACCCTCAGGGTCGCAGAG
The DNA here is from genome assembly GCF_027406575.1 of Nycticebus coucang. Lineage (NCBI taxonomy): Eukaryota > Metazoa > Chordata > Mammalia > Primates > Lorisidae > Nycticebus > Nycticebus coucang. The sequence continues at coordinate 58,209,161 of NC_069784.1, forward strand.
CAAGAATCAGGTGGGAGCTGGTAACCCAGCAACTGAATAGCCTAAGGGCGGGTTCTGAGCCACCTTACAGCCCTAACCCTCAGGGGCAGAGTGAGACCAGTTTTGGCATACTAGGTATGTGGACAGCCACTTCAGCAGTGATTCCAGCAACAAGCACTTTCCTGGGAAAGCTTCTACTCAGCAAGTTTACAAGTTCAAAGTGCCTTTTAAGAGGGCTGAAGAGAGATTTAGGGTGTCTACCTGCTGGGGTTGGAGAAATCTGCAGCATCCAGTCGTATCAGCACTGTGATTAATGCTCATACCCCAGAAGACCACGTTGCCCAGACAATATTCAACAACATATACATACTGCTTTGTTTTTGGTTGTGTTTTTTTTTTCTGTTTTTTTTGCTTTGGTTGTTTTTCTGTTTATTTTGATGTTATTGATGTTGTTTTGTTTTTTAATTTCAACCTTTTCCGTACAGATTTTTTTTTTTTTTTTTTTTGGTTTTTGGCTGGGGCTAGGTTTGAACCCGCCACCTCCAGCATATGGGACCGGCGCCCTACTCCTTGAGCCACAGGCACCACCCAGATATTTTTTTTCTTTTCTTTCTCAATTTTTCCAGTGTAATTATAATTTCCCATTGCTGCCTTTTTCAATAACTAGAATTTCATTTTTGCTAGTGTTTCTACCGCTATTATTTGGTTTTTCACCGAATTTTATCCCATAAAGCTTTCTGTTTGCTTGTTTTGGTTTGATTTATAGCATTTTTGTCTTTCCTCTATACTTGGTGGAGGTGGGGTACTGTGTCTGACCAGGTTAGCAAAGAGCTGCTGACCTTAAGGGAACCACCCAACTGGGCACCCCCAGAAGGTGGGGTTTTTTTAAGATTGTGTCAAAGTACCCTACTGTACACCTATGTTGCTCTGTCTCCCTCTTTCTGTGCCTCTCTTCTTTTTGTCAATATTCCTTTTACCCACCCCCTCTCCTTTCTCTTTTTTTGTTCTTTTCGCTCATTCCTCCTTTCTTTCATCCCTTTCTTGTCCTTCAACCTTCTCATCCTTCTGGTCCTGTACCAAAAGAACTCATGAAAACCTTAGTCGACAGGCACGAGAACTTAAAAAGCAAGAGGAAGTGAAAGGAAAATTAGGGCAAGGAAACAGATAAAAGAAATCACTCATGAGGAAGAATCAGCAGAAAACTCCAGGCAACATGAAGAACCAGTTCAGAAAAACCCCACCAAGGGACCATGAGGCAACTACTGCAGAGGATTCCACCTATAAAGAAATGTTAGGAATGACAGAAAGGGAATTTAGAATACACATGATGAAAACAATGATAGAAACAATAAAGTGGAAAATAACTAAAAGGAAATCCAAAAACAGAATCAAATAAGAGATGAATGATATGAAGAATATAGAAAGGATATAGCAGAGCTGAAGGAACTGAAAGAGTCAATTAGGGAACTTAAAGAGGCAATGGAAACTATCAACAACAGGTTAGACCATGCAGAAGAAAGAATTTCAGAGGTAGAAGACAAAGTTCTTGAGATAACTCAGATAGTAAAAGAGGCAGAAAAGAAGAGAGAGAAAGCAGAACTTTCACTGTCAGAATTATGGGACCTTATGAAGTGTTCCAACATACAAGTTATAGGAATCCCAGAAGGGGAAAAAAAATACCCCAGAGGAATGGAAGCCATACTAGAGAACATTATAAAAGAAAATTTCCCAAATATCACCAAAGATTCTGACACACTGCTTTCAGAGGGATATCAGACCCAGGTCACCTCAACTCTAACCGAGCTTCTCCAAGACACATTGTGATGAACCTGTCCAAAGTCAAGACAAAAGAAACAATTCTGCAAGCTGCCAGGAGTAAGTGCCAGTTGACCTACACGGGCAAATCCATCAGAGTAACCGCAGACTTCTCTAATGAAGACTTTCCAAGCAAGAAGAAAATAGTCATCTACCTTTAGTCTACTTAAACAGAACAATTTCCAGCCCAGAATTCTGTACCCTGCTAAGCTAAGCTTTAAAATTGACGGAGAAATCAAATCATTTATGGATATACAAACATTGAGGAAATTCGCCACAACAAGACCAGCTCTACAGGAAATACTTCAACCTGTTCTACACACTGACCACCACAATGGATCAGCAGCAAAGTAAGAACTCAGAAATTAAAGGACAGAACCTAACCTCCACACCGATGCCTAAACTCAGTAGAAGAAAAGAAATATCCAAAATCAAATCAGAGATGAATGAAGTTGAAAACAAAAGAATCATTCAGAAAATTAATGAATCAAGGAGTTGGTTTTTTGAAAAAATAAATAAAATAGATAAACCACTGGCCAGACTAACGAGGAATAGAAAAGTAAAATCTCTAGTAACCTCAATCGGAAATGATAAAGGAGAAATAACAACTGAGCCCACAGAGATACAAGAGATCATCTCTGAATACTACCAGAAACTATATGCCCAGAAATTTGACAATGTGAAGGAAATGGATCAATATTTGGAATCATACCCTCTCCCTAGACTTAGCCAGGAAGAAATAGACCTCCTGAACAGACCAATTTCAAGCACTGAGATTAAAGAAACAATAAAAAATCTTCCAACCAAAAAATGCCCTGATCCAGATGGCTTCACACCAGAATTCTATCAAACCTTCAAGGAAGAGCTTATTCCTGTACTGAAGAAATTATTCCAAAAAATTGAGGAAGAAGGAATCTTCCCCAACACATTCTATGAAGCAAACATTGCCCTGATACCAAAACCATGAAAAGACCCAACCAAAAAGGAGAATTTCAGACCAATCTCATCATGAATATAGATGCAAAAATTCTCAACAAAATCCTAGCCAATAGATTACAGCTTATCATCAAAAAAGTCATTCAACATTATCAAGTAGGCTTCATCCCAGGGATGCAAGGCTGGTTTAACATACGCAAGTCCATAAACATTATCCACCATACCAACAGAGGCAAAAATAAAGATCATATGATCCTCTCAATAGATGCAGAAAAAGCATTTGATAAAATCCAGCATCCTTTTCTAATTAGAACACTGAAGAATATAGGCATAGGTGGCACATTTCTAAAACTGATCGAAGCTATCTATGACAAACCCACAGCTAATATTTTACTGAATGGAGTAAAACTGAAAGCTTTTCCTCTTAGAACTGGAACCAGACAAGGTTGTCATCTGTCACCTTTACTATTCAACATAGTGCTGGAAGTTCTAGCCAATACAATTAGGCAAGACAAGGAAATAAAGGGAATCCAAATGGGAGCAGAGGAGGTCAAACTCTCCCTCTTTGCTGACGACATGATCTTATACTTAGAGAACCCCAAAGACTCAACCACAAGACTCCTAGAAGTCATCAAAAAATACAGTAATGTTTCAGGATATAAAATCAATGTCCACAAGTCAGTGGCCTTTGTGTACACCAATAACAGACAAGATGAGAAGCTAATTAAGGACACAACTCCCTTCACCATAGTTTCAAAGAAAATCAAATACCTAGGAATATACCTAACGAAGGAGGTGAAGGATCTCTATAAGGAAAACTATGACATCCTCAGAAAGGAAATAGCAGAGGATATTAACAAATGGAAGAACATACCATGCTCATGGATGGGAAGAATCAACATTGTTAAAATGTCTATGCTTCCCAAAGCAATCTACCTATTTAATGCCATTCCTATCAAAATACCAATATCATACCTTCAAGATTTGGAAAAAATGATTCTGCGTTTTGTATGGAACCGGAAAAGACCCCGTATAGCTAAAACAGTTCTTAGTAATAAAAATAAAGCTGGGGGCATCAGCATACCAGATTTTAGTCTGTACTACAAAGCCATAGTGGTCAAGACAGCATGGTACTGGCACAAAAATGGAGACATAGACACTTGGAATCGAATTGAAAACCAAGAAATGAAACTAACATCTTACAACCACCTAATCTTCGATAAACCAAACAAGAACATACCTTGGGGAAAAGACTCCCTATTCAATAAACGGTGTTGGGAGAACTGGATGTCTACATGTAAAAGACTGAAACTGGACCCACACCTTTCCCCACTCACAAAAATTGATTCAAGATGGATAAAGGACTTAAATTTAAGGCATGAAACAATAAAAATCCTCCAAGAAAGCATAGGAAAAACACTGGAAGATATTGGCCTGGGGAAAGACTTCATGAAGAAGACTGCCATGGAAATTGCAACAACAACAAAAATAAACAAATGGGACTTCATTAAACTGAAAAGATTCTGTACAGCTAAAGAGACAACAACCAAAGCAAAGAGACAACCTACACAATGGGAAAGGATATTTGCGTATTTTCAATCAGACAAAAGCTTGATAACTAAGACCTATAGGGAACTCAAATTAATCCACATGAAAAAAGCCAACAATCCCATATATCAATGGGCAAGAGACATGAATAGAACCTTCTCTAAAGAAGACAGACGAATGGCTAACAAACATGAAAAAATGTTCATCATCTCTATATATTAGAGAAATGCAAATCAAAACAACCCTGAGATATCATCTAACCCCAGTGAGAATGGCCCACATCACAAAATCTCAAAACTGCAGATGCTGGCGTGGATGTGGAGAAAAGGGAACACTTTTACACTGCTGGTGGGACTGCAAACTAGTACAACCTTTCTGGAAGGAAGTATGGAGAAACCTCAAAGCACTCAAGCTAGACCTCCCATTTGATCCTGCAATCCCATTACTGGGCATCTACCCAGAAGGAAAAAAATCCTTTTATCATAAGGACACTTGTACTAGACTGTTTATTGCAGCTCAATTTACAATCACCAAAATGTGGAAACAGCCTAAATGCCCACCAACCCAGAAATGGATTAACAAACTGTGGTATATGTATACCATGGAATACTATTCAGCTATTCAAAAAAATGGAGACTACATCCTTCATATTAACCTGGATGGAAGTGGAAGACATTATCTTAGTAAAGCATCACAAGAATGGAGAAGCATGAATCCTATGTACTCAATTTTGATATGAGGACAATTAATGACAATGAAGGTTATGGTGGGGGAAGAAAAGCAGAAAGAGAGACAGAGGGAGGGGGGTGGGGCCTTGGTGTGTGTCACACTTTATGGGGGCAAGACATGATTGCAAGAGGGACTTTGCCTAACAATTGCAATCAGTGTAACCTGGCTTATTGTACCCTCAATGAATCCCCAACAATAAAAAAAAAAAAAAAGAATACTTTGGAAGGTACTCAAGTGAAACAGCATGAAGTATACTTTTTCCCAGGGAGGAATGGTGGCAGGCCTCATAGCTCCAAGACGAGCCTCTCCATACTGCAAATCCATGGCTATCTCCTCTGTTATCAGGAATCTAATTATTGCTCTGCCTTCTGCTCAATTACTAAAGACAAGGCCGTGAAGAGCCATGGAAGAGGGGGAAAGTCTGTTTTGCAGTAATGACAAACCGTATTTCATATGCATAAAGGGGAGAAATAAAAGAGCATTGCTTTTACTCTTAAAAAAAAAAAGAAAGAAAGAAAAAGAAAAAAATCCACAATAAGTTAGGGTATACTTTAAAATAACTAAAAGAGTGGACTGGAATGTTCCTAACACAAAGAAATGATAAATGCCCAAGGTGATGAAACCCCAATTACCGTGATTTGATTAATTCACATTGTATGCCTATGTTAAAAGTAGGGAGCTGGCACCATATACTGAGGGTGGTGGGTTCAAACCTAGCCCTGGCCAAACTACAACAAAAAAAATAGCCAGGTGTTGTTGTGGGTGCCTGTAGTCCCAGTTACTCAGGAGGCTGAGGCAAGAAAATCACCTAAACCCAAGAACTAGAGGTTGCTGTGAGCTGTGACGCCACAGCACTCTACCATCAGAGGGTGACAAAGTAAGACTCTGTTAAAAAAAAAAAAAAAAAGACTACCCTGGGCAAAATCAAGACCCTGTCTCTACTGAAAATGGAAAATATGAGGCAAGAGGATCACTTGAGCCCAAGTTGGAGGTTGCTGTGAGCTAGGATGCCATAGCACTCTACCCAGGGCCACAGATTGAGACTCTATCTCAAAAAAAAAAAAAACTTCACATCTACTCTGTAAAGACATACAACTATTATGTACCCATAGTAATTAAAAATTAAATAAAATATTGACAGCGAAAAATAAAATGAAAACATCTCTACCTGGAAATGAACATACCCCTTCCATCCACTCACCATTCCATTGTGAGAACAGTCTGTTCAGTATGTATGGCTGAGAAAGGCATTCCCTGACTGAATGGCCACTTCTAGCAATTCAGGTACATGATGGAAGGAGGAAGCATAACTTGATAAATAGCTGGTCCTGTTTGATTATGAATATCACAACATTCATAAATGATATTGGTCAACATTGCTTTTGCTTTATATTTCTCATATTTACATGTCAAAGCTATTCATGTTTCACAAAATAAGTTACAAGTACCTTTTCATATTTTTTCCATGTTCTGGAAACATCACAACAATTATTTGCTTAAAAACATTGCTTATGGGTGGCACCTGTGGCTCAAGGAGTAGGGCGCTGGCCTCATACTGCATCCACCATAGCCCACGTGTAGATTTCTTCCTGGTCAGGAATTTGCACCCAGGCAGAATAAAAGTCACATTGATAGAACAGAACCCTGACTCCATTTTCCTTTTGTCTCACGCCTGGGAATAATCTTTCATCTTTGGGTCCAGAAACTCTCAACATGAACATTAAAATCTCAACATTTAAGGCCCAGCATGGCAGCTCACACCTGTAATCCTAGTACTTGAGATTGCTTGAACTCAGGGGTTTGAGATCAGCCTGAGAAAGAGTGAGACCCTGTCATCTAAAAGTCATGGGGCATTGTGGTGGGGGCCTGTAGTCTCAGCTACCCATGAGACTGAGACAAAAGGGTCTCTAGAGCCCAGAGTTTGAGGTTGCTGTGAGCTATGACATCACAGCACTCTACGCAGGACCACTGAGTAAGACTCTATCTCAAAAAAAAAGGGCGGCACCTGTGGCTTAGTGGGTAGAACGTTGGCCCCATATACTGAGGGTGGTGGGTTCAATCCCGGCCCCAGCCAACGTGCAACAAAAAAAATAGCCAGGCGTTGTGGTGGGCACTTGTAGTCCCAGCTACTCAGGAGGCTGAGGCAAGAGAATCGCCTTAGTTCAGGAGTTAGAGGTTGCTGTGAGCTGCGATGCCATGGCACTCTACCAATAAAGTGAGACTCCATCTCTACAAAAAAAAACCTTAACATTTAGACAGCAGAGATGGAGGAGTAACCAAATGGAAAAAGGAAGAGGCGAGAGAGAGGAAAGTAAAAAGAAGAAACACTGACTTTTTTTTTTGAAAGAGAGAGGCTCTTACTCTTACCCAGGCTGGAGTGCAGTGGCACAATCACAGCTCACTGTGACCTTGAACTCCAGAGCATAATAGATCCTCCTGCTCAACCTCCTGAAATCCTGGGATTACAGGCCTGAGCTTCCACACTTAACCAGAACTGCCTTTAAAAAGTATCAATGCCTTAAAAAGGAAGGAATCCTGTCACATCTATAACATGGGTGAGCTTTGAGGACATTATTTATTCTAAGGGAAATAAGTCAGACACAAAAAGACCAATACTGCATAGAGGCCATCTACAGCAAACCCACAGCCAATATCGTATTGAATGGAGTTAAATTGAAATCATTTCCACTCAGATCAGTAACCAAGCAAGGCTGCCCATTGTCTCCACTGCTCTTTAACATTGTAATGGAAGTTTTAGCCACCACAATTAGGGAAGAAAAGGCAATCAAGGATATCCATATAGGTCAGAAGAAATCAAACTTTCCCTCTTTGCAGATGATATGATTGTACATCTGGAAACACCAGGGATTCTACTACCAAACTCTTAGAAGTGATCAAGGAATACAGCAGTGTCTCAGGTTACAAAATCAACATTCATAAATTGGTAGCCTTTATATATACCAACAATAGTCAAGCTGAAAAAACAGTTAAGGACTCTATTCCATTCACAGTAGTGCCAAAGAAAATGAAATATTTGGGAGTATACCTAACAAAGGATGTGAAAGATCTCTATAAAGAGAACTATGAAACTCTAAGAAAAAATAGCTGAAAATATTAAGAAATGGAAAAACATATCATGCTCATGGCTGGGAAGAATCAACATTGTTAAAATGTTCATACTACCCAAAGCAATATACAATTTTAATGCAATCCATATTAAAGCTCCACTGTCATACTTTAAAGATCTTGAAAAACTAATACTTCGTTTTATATGGAATCAGAAAAAAACCTCAAATAGCCAAGACATTACTCAGAAATAAAAACAAAGCAGGAAGAATCATGCTACTGGACCTCAGACTATACTATAAATCGACAGTGATCAAAACAGCATGGTACTGGCACAAAAACAGAGAGGTAGGTGTCTGGAACAGAATAGAGAACCAAGATATGAACCCAGCTACTTACCGTTATTTGATCTTTAACAAGCCAATTAAAAACATTCAGTGGGGAAAAGACTCCCTATTTAACAAATGGTGCTGGGTGAACTGGTGGCGACCTGTAGAAGACTGAAACTGGACCCACACCTTTCATCATTAACTAAGATAGACTCTCACTGGATTAGAGATTTAAACTTAAGACATGAAACTATAAAAATACTAGAAGAAAGTGCAGGGAAAACTCTTGAAGAAATCAGTCTGGGCGAATATTTTATGAGGAGGACCCCCAGGCAATTGAAACAGCTTCAAAAATACACTACTGGGACCTGATCAAACTAAAAAGCTTCTGCACAGCCAAGAACACAGTAAGTAAAGCAAGAAAGCAGCCCTCAGAGTGGGAGAAGATATTTTCAGGTTATGTCTCCGACAAAGGTTTAATAACCAGAATCCACAGAGAACTCAAACGCATTAGCAAGAAAAGAACAAGTGATCCCATCTCAGGCTGGGCAAGGGACTTGAAGAGAAACTTCTCTGAAGAAGACAGGCGCACGGCCTACAGACATATGAAAAAATGCTCATCATCCTTAATCATCAGAGAAATACAAATCAAAACTACTTTGAGATATCATCTAACTCCAGTAAGATTAGCCCATATCACAAAATCCCAAAACCAGAGATGTTGAAGTGAATGTGGAGAAAAGGGAACACTTCTACACTGCTAGTGGGAATGCAAATTAATACATTCCTTTTGGAAAGATGTTTGGAGAACACTTAGAGATCTAAAAATAGACTTCCATTCAATCTTATAATTCCTCTACTAGGTATATACCCAAAAGACCAAAAATCACGTTATAACAAAGATACTTGTACTAGAATGTTTATTGCAGCCCAATTCACAATTGCTGAGTCATGGAAAAAGCCCAAGTGCCCATCAATCTACGAATGGATTAATAAATTGTGGTATATGTACACCATGGAATATTATGCAGACTTAAAGAAAGATGCAGACTTTACCTCTTTCATGTTTACATGGATAGAGCTGGAACATATTCTTCTTAGTAAAGTATCTCAAGAATGGAAGAAAAAGTATCCAATGTACTCAGCCCTACTATGAAACTAATGTATGGCTTTCATATGAAAGCTATAACCCAGTTATAACCTAAGAATATGGGGAAGGGGGAGAGGGAAGGGAGGGAGGGGGGATGGGCAGAGGGAGAGTGATTGGTCGGATCACACCTACGGTGCATCTTACGAGGGTACATGTGAAACTTACTAAATGTAGAATATAAATGTCTTAACACAATAACTAAGAAAATGCCAGGAAGGCTGTGTTAACCAGTGTGATGAAAATATGTCAAATGGTCTATAAAACCAGTGTATGGTGCCCCATGATTGCATTAATGTACACTGCTATGATTTAATAATACATAAAAAATAAATTTTAAAAAAAGACCAATACTGCATGATTCCAACTACAGGAGGTATCCAAAGTAGTCAAATTCCTAGAGACAGAAAGCAGAATGGAGGTGCCAGGGCTGGGAAGAGGAGGAGATGGAGGCTGATGTTTAATGGGTATAGAGTTTTCCTTTCCCAAGATGAACAGAGTTTGGGAGGATGCATGCTCAGCAGTGTCAATGTGCTCAACACCACCCAGCTGCAGGGTTAGAAAGGGTGAAGGGGAGGGGTGCGGTGGCTCTCCATTGTCCTCCCAGTGTCTTGGGAGGCTGAAGTTCAAGGTTTACTTGAGCCCAGGTAGTTTGACACCAGCCTCTGTCTCAACAAAAAAATTTTAAAATCAGCTGGGTGGAGTGACACCTACCTGTAGTCCCAGCTACTTAGGAGGCTGAGACAAGAGAATCTCTTGAGCCTAAAAGTTTTGCTGTGAGCTATGATCCCATAGCACTCTACCCAGGGCACAGAGTAAGATCTGTCTCAAAATAAAAAGAAGTATCACCAATAAATAACTATACAATCCCATACATGTAAAACTATATATCTAAAAAGAGATGCTTGAAAGGATGTAATCAAACCAATGGTTATTTCATGGAGATGAGATTTCAGATGACTTGTTTTTCTTCACATTTTAAAATACTTTTAAAATTATTTACAATGACTATGTTTATAATCAAGGAATATGCATATTGTTGTGAAAAAAACATATAAAAATAAGCATCTCATGCCAGAATACTTCCACCTCCCCTCTCCCTCCAGGCTGGACTGTCCTACTCATCACACCACACCCACAGCTGAACTCTGACTGTCCTGCAGGTGAACATGCTGCCTTCTGGTCAACCTCTGACTCTGTGATCCCAACCAATTAAGCCACTAAATTACTTTTCTTTTTTGGGATTCTAGCACTTAAACTGCAGAATGGAGGAAGGGGGAACCATAGTAATGTGTTTTTTGAAAAATCAAAAACCTTATATGAAACCAGCTCATTGTACCCCTTGATTGCACTAATGTACACAGCTATGATTTAACAATAAATAAATAAATAAATAATAAAATAAAAATCTGTTAGAACTAGTAAATGATTCAGTAAGTTTACAGGATTAAAGAAATCAATACACAAAAAAAAAATCAAAAACCTCATGTTGGTTTGTTAATGAATTTTTACAAGAAACTACACATATTATAGGTAAAAGTAAGTGTCCTCATCAGAAAGTAGGAAGAGGTCCCAATGAGGCAAGGGAGTAAAGCAGAGCTGGACTCTGTCCAGTAACTCTGTACAGGCATTAGCCAGGCAGTCTGTGTCAGGTAGGAAAGCCACTAATTGCTACCCCTACTGCAGCAGATCTCTCTGTTATCTATGTGTTGGACCTATGTAGTAACCTTATAACTTCCCTAACCTTCTGTAATCTTTGAGGACAAGTGGCCCTGCACCAAGGGCACAGGCCAACCTGACCTTTCCCTGAATCACAAGACTTTCACCTGCACCCAAGCCCTAAAAAGTATAAAAGGAAGGCCAGAGATTGAGCCAGTGGGCTCAGTTTTTGGGACACTAGTCCTTCGAGTCTCCCAGCCAGTGAATAAAGCCACTTCCTCTTCCAACTGGTGCCTGGGGTCTTTCATCTGTATTGGCTCTTGCTACACCAAAGCTACCCAGAACACCCCCAGGTCTGCTAATCTGTACCCAGCCTTTGTGCAAATAAGAAAAAGGTGTCTCATCCTCCAGACAGATGTTTCCAGGCCCCAAGCTGGTGGCTTAGAAAGCTCAGCACAGGCTGAATTTCAGACCCCACTGACTCCCCTACTGGGGTCTTTTTGTGCACAAGACAAACTGTATTCCTGCCAAGAGGAACTCCAGGGAGCACAGCCTTGACACTCCAGACTAGACTTTCTCCAATATCCCGCCCTCCACTGGTACAGCTTCCTTCTTGAGGTGTGCAGCTCACTCCTGGGAAAGCAGTTGGGCCATGTATTCTTGTGAGATATTCTATTGCAGCTGTGAAATCCATTAAAACCCAAGTACCTAAGTAAACTGAAATGTCTTCCTCTGAATGGCCGTGGACAGGGAATTCCCTTAGGGCAGAGTGTGGATTTCATCCATCAAGACAGCCCAGCAACAAGGACAGCTACTGGTACACAGAAGGCTCTAAGTACTTATTTGTTGAATAAAACATTAAATAATGATAGAATAGGTACCTTGCTGAGCCAGAAACATCTTAAAATGCTGCATAAAATATGAACCCCTTTTAAAGTGCATCAGCAAAGAAACAATTTAGTAAGAAATATTCAGAAACTACATATGAATAAGAATGCAAATCCAATGAAATAAGAATACTTTGAACTGAGTTTTGCCTTGAGGGCATTTCCCAAACTTGGTGAAATGGAGCTTCTATTGGCTTAGCCTCCCAGGGTGATAAAACAGAAGACAAAGACCAAGGTCTTCTCTAAGAAGGAAATTTATTGGGAGAACCCCCTCCTTTCATCTCTGCATAAAGCTGAGGAGTTTTTTTTGAGACAAAGTCTCACTATGTCACCCTTGGTAGAATGCCATGGCGTAGCAGCTCACAGCAACCTCAAACTCTTGGGCTTAAGTGATTCTCTTGCCTCAGCCTCCCAATTAGCTTAGACTACAGGTGCCCGCCACAACGCCCAGCTATTTTTCTTTCTTTTTTTTTTTTTTTTTTTTGAGACAGAGTTTCATTTTGTTGCCCTCGGTAGAGTGCTGTGGCATCACAGCTCACAGTAACCTCCAGCTCTCGGGCTTAGGCGATTCTCTTGCCTCAGCCCCCTGAGAAGCTGGGATTACAGGCGTCCGCCACAACACCCAGCTATTTTGTTGTTGTTGTTGTTGTTGTTGTTGTTGTTGTTGTTGCAGTTTGGCCGGGGCCAGGTTTGAACCTGCCACCCTCGGTATATGGGGCCCGTGCCCTACCCACTGAGCCACAAGCACCACCCCATTGTTATTTAGCTTGCCTGGGCTAGGTTTGAACCCACCAGCCTCGGTGTATGTGGCTGACTCTATAACCACTGGGCTATCGGTGCTCACAAAGCTGAGATTTTTTTTAAAGCCTCACCTGTAGAGTGAGGTAAAATAGAGCTAAATCTACTCTTTTCCAGTCTCAAGAAAATTTGCCTTTTTTGAATCTGGATACTGAGTTCCCTCTTGGATGTGTATCTGGAATTCATACCACAGGGTGATTTAAAAAAAAAAAAAAACTTCAAATTAGTAACTTAGTTAAAAATGACTCCAGGAAAATAATACCCCAGGTGCGTGGTAGAAACCAATGCAAATCTGCTCTTTAAAAACCCACTTTGACCTAGGGCCCTAAAAAATTTCACATATAAGTTTTCCAGAAACATATGCTCACAGTCAAAAATTACAAAACACAGGTGGTGCTGGTAGCTTAGTCAGCAGGGCACCAGCCACATACACCTAGGGTAGCAGGTTCAAATCCAGCTCGGGCCTGCTAAGCAACAATGACAACTGCAAACAAAAAAGTAGTTGGGCGTTATGGCAGAAACCTGTAGTCCCAGCTACTTAGGAGGCTGAGGCAAGAGAATTGCTTAAGCCCAAGAGTTTGAGGTTGATGTGAGCTGTAACACCCTAGCACTCTACCCAGGGTGACAACTTGAGACTCTGTCTCAAAAAAAAATTTTTTTTTACAAAATACACAAGGAAACTAGGCAGTACGAGCAACAGCCAGAAGAAGCAGAGATCAGAATTTACCTTCAAAAGGCTCTAACACTGAAACATTAGCTATAGAATATAAACAATGTGTAATATGATGAACATAGGGAGTTGAAAATATTAGCTGTAGGCTTGGCAATTATAGCACAGTGGTTACAGTGCCAGCTACATACCTTGAGGCTGGCAGGTTCAAACAAGACCCGGGCCTGCTAAACAACAATGACAAATAAAACAAAAAATAGCCAGGCGTTGAGGTGGGTCCCTATAGTCTCAGCTACTTGAGAGGTTGAGGCAAGAGAATTGCTTAAACCCAGGAGTTGGAGGTTGCTGTGAGCTATGATGCCACAGCACTCTACTAAGGGTAACATAGTGAGACTCTGTCTCAAAAACAAACAAAAAAAAAATATTAGCTGCAATGCAGAAGGTTGAGACCAAGGAGGTTCACACAGGATTTGGACAAACCAAAATAAATAAATAAATAAATAAATAACCAAAGCACCAAAGGCAACTGTGATGCACCCTTTATTCAGCTCGTGACAGCAGGTGAGCAAGGGCAAAAAACTCTGTACAGGTGGAAAAATATCAGAGCCATATACATAGTGGCCAGAACAACAGTGGCTCTGAGTCAGCGCTGATTACCTAAAGATGATGTCATATTACTTAATCATGGTTATTTAGGCTAACATAGCACCTGCCATTACTTAAAATAACACAGCACCTGCCAGCCTTCAGCGGAGAGAGTCTAATTAACTCATCTTCCCCACATTAGCAAAGAGCAAAAAACTCCAAAACAGGCTCCGTGCCAGAAGTACAGTGGTTACTGCACCGGCCACATACACCGAGGCTGGCAGGTTCAAACCCAGCCTGGGCCAGCTAAACAACAATGACAACTGCAACAAAAAATAGCCAAGCCTTGTGGCAGGTGCCTGTAGTCCCAGCTACTTGGGAAGCTGAGGCAAGAGAATCACTTAAGCCCAAGAGTTTGAGGTTGCTGTGAGCTGTGACACTACAGCACTCTACCAAGGGTGACATAGTGAGACTGTCTCAAAAAAAAAAAAAAAACTCCAAAACACTAAGTATATCTGAAGAACTAAATATAGAAATGAAACATAATAGGGTGGCGCCTGTGGCTCAGTGAGCAGGGCGCCGGCCCCATATAAGGAGGGTGGTGGGTTCAAACCCAGCCCCGGCCAAACTGCAACAAAAAAATAGCCGGGCGCTGTGGCGGGCGCCTGTAGTCCCAGCTACTAGGGAGGCTGAGGCAGGAGAATCGCCTAAGCCCAGGAGTTGGAGGTTGCTGTGAGCTGTGTGACGCCACGGCACTTTACCGAGGGCAATAAAGTGAAACTCTGTCTCTACAAAAAGAAAAAAAAAAGAAATGAAACATAACAAAAATAAAATATAATATAATAATTAAAATTTAAAACTCAATGATGAAGTTTAACCACAAATTACATACAGCCAAAAAAACAATTACTAAACAAGAGAAAAAACTACATAGAATGTGGTACAGAAAGACAAAGAGACAGAAAACAGGAAAGAGAGGTTAAGAATGAAAAACATTCCATGACTTAGCAATTATGAATAGGGCTGCAATAAATATTCTGATACAAATATCTTTGTTATGGTGTGATTTTTGGTCTTCTGGGTATATGCCCAGTAGGGGGATTACAGGATTGAATGGCAGATCTATTTTCAGATCTCTAAGTGTTCTCCATATCTCTTTCCAAAAGGAATGTATTAATTTGCATTCCCACCAGCAGTGCAAAAGTGTTCCCTTTTCTCCACATCCACGCCAACATCTCTTGTCTTGGGATTTTGTGATATAGGCTAGTCTCACTGGAGTTAGATGATATCTCAAAGTAGTTTTGATTTGCATTTCTCTGATGATTAAAGATGATGAGCATTTTTTCATATGTCTGAAGGCCATGCGCCTGTCTTCTTCAGAGAAGTTTCTCTTCAAGTCCCTTGCCCAGCCTGCGATGGGATCCCTTGTTCTTTTCTTGCTAATGCGTTTGAGTTCTCTGTGGATTCTGGTTATTAAACCTTTGTCGGAGACATAATCTGCAAATATCTTCTCCCATTCTGAGGGCTGTTTGCTTGCTTTACTTACTGTGTTCTTGGCTGTGCAGAAGCTTTTTAGTTTGATCAAGTTCCTGTAGTGTATTTTTGAAGCAGCTTCAATTGCCCGGGGGGTCCTTCTCATAAAAAACTCGCCCAACCCAATTTCTTCAAGGGTTTTCCCTACACTCTCTTCTAGTATTTTTATAGTTTCATGTCTTAGGTTTAAATCTTTAATCCAGTGAGAGTCTATCTTGGTTAATGGTGAGAGGTGTGGGTCCAGTTTCAGTCTTCTACAGGTTGCCAGCCAGTTCACCCAGCACCATTTGTTAAATAGGGAATCTTTTCCCCACTGAATGTTTTTAATTGGCTTGTCAAAGATTAAATAACGGTAATCCCACAAATGGATCAATAAATTGTGGTATATGTACACCATGGAATATTATGCAGCCTTAAAGAAAGATGGAGACTTTACCTCTTTCATGTTTACATGGATGGAGCTGGAACATATTCTTCTTAGTAAAGTGTCTCAAGAATGGAAGAAAAAGTACCCAATGTACTCACCCTTATTATGAAACTAATGTAGGACCTTCACATGAAAGCTATATCCCAGTTATAACCTAAGAATAGGGAGAGAGGGGAAAGGGAGGGGAGGGAGGGGGGAGGGAGGGGAAAGGAGGGGGATTAATGGGATTACACCTGCGGTGCATCTTACAAGGGTATATATGAATCCTAGTAAATGTGGAATGTAAAGGTCTTAGCAAAATAACTAAGAAAATGCTACAAAAGCTATGTTAACTAATGTGATGAAAATGTGTCAAATGATCTATGAACCAAGTGTATGGTGCCCCACGATCATACTAATGTACACAGCTATGGTTTAATAAAAATAAATAAATAAATAAATAATAATAAAAAAATAATAAAGTTTGATACTGTACTATAATGTATATATACAACATAAAATATAAATCACTCAATAAAAATTATAAGTATTAAACATAAAAAAAAAAGAATGAAAAACATTCAGACCCGTAGGGGTCCAGCCCCCACACAACTCATGGGTATCTCCAATGCTCATTGGTGGTGACAGAATGAAAGAAATAAAAGCAATAGGGACAGAGTAATATTTAAAAGAATGGGCATGGAGACCAAGGCCACTTGAGACAAAGACAGTGAATTATGTTAACCAGTGTGATGAAAATAAGTCAAATGGCATATAAAAACAGTGTATGGTGCCCCATGATTGCATTAATGTACACAGCTATGATTTAATAATAAATAAATAAATAAATAAGACACTGAAGGCCCTGAACTGTAAATTGTGTACATTACCATTTAAATCAATCACATGAATAATCACAAAAAGAAAACCTTCTTCCCTGTGCTGTCATTCTTCTGGCATTTGCAATTTCAACTCATCTGTCAACTTTTTTTTCTCACTACATCACCCTCAGTAGAGTGCAGTAGCGTCATAGCTCACATCAACCTCAAACTCTTGGGCTTAAGCAATTCTCTTGTCTCAGCCTCCCGAGTAGCTGGGACTACAGGAGCCCTCCACACCCCCTGGCTATTTTTGGTTGCAGTTGTCGTTGTTTGGCAGGCACAGCTGGATTCAAACCTGTCAAGCTGGGTGATGTGGGCAGCACCCTACTCACTGAGCTACGGGCGCTAAGCCTAATCTGCCAACTTTTGTGGTACTTGCTATTTCATTCTGTTTTAATTGTAAAGAAATGGAATACGGTTGAACAAGGAGCCAAGCTTCCATGCTTTGAAGTAGGATGTGAAAGCAGTGGCAGGTTTGACCACACGCAGGCAGATTCTGCAGGAAGGGCTTATACCTCTGGGTCCCTGATAGGCTGATGTCACACCCATATCAGGAGCTGAGTAGAAAAGGGGAGATTTTCCCTATCTAGCCCCAAGACGCTTTTCCTCTTATCAGAGAACCAGATGCTTACACTGTCCCCAAGGCACGTTGCAGCAGTCCATTAGCCTGCAGAAACCTTTGTACAAGAGTCTATGTTAGGACGAGGTCCGGCCTGAGGAAGACGTTTTCCATCTTTTACGCTAATGGACTTTCCGTCGTTTTCAGCAGACTTTCCAGGGCTCTGGATAAGCATTTTGGTCTTCCTATGGACATCCTTTGCCCAAATGTTCTTTTCTCCATTAGCCACTTGTTCCTTGCCTAGAAATCCACCTTTTTTTTTTTTAGAGACAGAGTTTCACTTTATCACCCACAGTAGAGTGCTGTACAGTCACAGCTCACAGCAACCTCTAAATCCTGGGCTTAGGCGATTCTCTTGCCTCAGCCTCCCAAGTAGCTGGGACCACAGGTGCCCGCCACAACGCCCAGCTATTTTCTTTGTTATTATTGCAGTTTGGCCGGCTCTGGGTTTGAACCTGCCACCCTCAGTATATGGAGCCAGCACCCTGCCCACTGAGCCACAGGTGCCACCCTCACCTTTTTTTTTTTTTTTCTGAGACAGAGTCTCACTATGTCACCCTCGGTGTGCCATCACAGCTCACAGCAACTTTAAACTCTTGGGCTTAAGTGATTCTCTTGCCTCAGCCTCCCAAGTGGCTGGGAATACAGACGGCCGCCGCAATGCCTGGCTGTTTTTTTCTTGTAGTTGTCACTGTTTAGCAGGCCCAGGCCAAGCTCAAACCCTGCAGCCCCCATGTATGTGGCCGGCACCCTAAACACTGGGCTACAGGCACGAGCCAAGAAATCAATCTTTAATTACTTCATCAATCAACTGATAAAATTAAATCAAACAAAAACTTAAAAATTCAATCTTATAGGCCGGGCACCATGGTTCACACCTATAATCCCAGCACTCTGGTGTTGCATAAGATGAGGCCCAACGGAGAGAATGAGCACCACATTTATAAGAGGAAGGGCTTTATTCACCAGATGGGAGCTTACAGCATAGAAGAATTCCAAATGGCCACTCCCTGACTGGGTGGGTCTTTCCCTTTTTAGCAACAGTCAAAAAGTTCCACCCACAGGTACCCTTCTCATTGGCCAGTTTGAATCAAGTGGGAGATGCTATTCCAGCCCCTACAGAGCTACAGGATTTCACAGAACTTGGAAATTTCCAAGTTCCAGGAAGTTAAGTCTATAAATACCGTAGAGATGAGTCACCATGGAGAGGACCCTGCAGGTGTATCCTGTGGTCTCCTTGAGAAGACCTGTTCTCCCAGACCTTAACCTTATTGGGTATCCTCTCTCACTGGGAGGCCAAGGCAGGTGGATTGCCTGAGCCTCTCAGGCAGGTGGATTGCTGGTTCAAAACCAACCTGAGCAAGGGCAAGACCCCCATCTTTAAAAATATAGGGTTTTATGGTGAGCACCTGTAGTCCCAGCTACTCAGGAGGCTAAGGCAAGAGGATGGCTTGAGCCCAAGAGTTTGAGATTGCTGTGAGCTATTGAGAGAGGATACCCCTGTCGGTGGGTCTTCAAGGAGTCAAACACCGGGAGGAACTGGCATGCAGGAACAGGTACCTACACAGGAAGACGTCTAAGGCAAGGTATGATCGATCTGGGGATCCCACTACAATTTTAGTGGAAGAAGGAGACTGATCAACTCCTTGGGCATTAGATCACCAGCATGTCTGTTGCGAAGTGTGTGAGAGTGTGTGGATGTGGTGTGACTGAGAGAACGCCAAGGATGGAGTTGGACCTCCCTTCACAGGGCCTAGGGGAGTATTGGTTTGCCTCCTATGACTAAGTGGCAGCTCGAGTGAGAAATCGAGGCTGCCCAGGTTAAGAAATGGGTTGGAATTGTGTGCATGTGAGTGCTCTGAGAATGACTGAGATGGGTAACAATAGGTGGGGTGAAATTTCCAAGAGATGAGTCACCCTGGAGAGGACTGAAACCTTTCACCATTCATAGGGTGAAAGGAATCTGTGAGTGTGCCCTTCTTCCCTGCTCCAACTTTTCCCCCTAGCTATTCTGAGAGAAACTGGAAGTTCCAGGTTTTCCACTTTCTGTCTTTGGCAGAGGCCATGTGGCCATGTGGGACATGGGGGAAAATGAAAAGACATTAGAAAGAATGTTGTTGTAGTTTTGTTACTGGAATGTCTTTGGTGAGTGTTTGGTCTCAGGAATTTGAGAATTGAGCCTGTGGGCCACAGATCAGTGATAAAATGGCATTTTGTTGGACTGAGGGGCATGCAGAGAGAGTGGAGAGTAGCCAGAGCTATTGTCAGAGGGGTCGTGCCTTGGAAAGTGTTGTGGTTCAGGCAGTCCAGTGAGCTCTGCATGGCCCTTGAAAATCTGAGGAAGAGAATGTAAATCTTGTGCTGGACGAGGCTGTATCCACATAAGCAACAGGTCTCCAAGGTGAACAGCCTCTGGAAGGGGGGAGGAGGTCCAGATCGGAGGTTTCCTGCGTAAGTCCTTTTCCTAGGGGTAAATAATTGGCCCTGAGAGATATTTTGGCCAGCACTTGGTAGATGGAAAAACACCTTTACAAACTGAAGGGGTGTTCTAGCAAATGAATGAATGCAGCGCCTCACCTTGGACAAGGTTATTAGGTCTTTGCTGCAGTTTTTGTCTGGGGAGGGGATTAGGATGTGTACTCCTTAGTCAGGGTGGAGCCATCCAAAAGGTTTCGGGCTGCTTTGTCCATGACCTTGCTGGGGCTCAGAGGGTTTGTTCCTGGAGATGGGAGTCTGATGTCTAAGCTCACCTGAGCCTGAAAAATGGGGGTTCCCTATCCAGCCCTGAGTGGGAAAATCCTGTATCAATATTACATCTCATAAAATGTCTCTCATTTGTAAAATGTAATAATTTGGTTGTTTAATTTTTTTTTTTTTTTTTTTTTTTTTTTTGCAGTTTTTGGCCAGGGCTGGGTTTGAACCCACCACCTCCAGCATATGGGGCCAGCACCCTACTCCTTTGAGCCACAGGCACCACCCAGTTGTTTAAATTATTGGAGAAACTGAGTCTTTGTCAAAGGATAAGATTCTTGCCTTTTAAGCCTTCTAATTATCAGTTTGGCTGAATGAATGGGTGACTTCATGGTAAACCGGGATCCTGTTTTGTGGGAAGTGAGTTTCTGAGAGTAAGAGAAATTAAACAGAAAGGAGAATGGCATTCTGTAAAGAAAGAATCTTGTGTGCTAAATTTTGTCCTGAAACAGAATGGTTGTGTAAGAAAGTGGAAGGCAGGGCAAAAGTTAAAGAAAGTTTAGAATGTTTGTAGATGGTCTGTGCAGGTTAAATGAAGCTCATAAAAGAGAATTTGTGAAAGAATTTAAATGGGATCCAGTTGACTATGTGTATTTCCATTAAAATCTTTTGGCTTGTAATTTTGTTTAAACAAATGCTTTAGGCCTTTGATATTTGACAAACCTTCCAAAATAAAAACTCTAAATCTGAGGGTTGGTGCCTGTAGGGCAGTGGTTGCAACGCTGGCCACATGCACCAAGGCTGGTGGGTTCAAACTTGGCCCAGGGCAATAAAAAACAAAAAAACAGAACTCTAAATTTGGTCTTCTTGAAATATTAAGACTACTGAAAGTCATGGGAAAACAAATTAAACTTATTTGATTTATTAAAAATATGTAGGAAACATTGTCAAATATGAAATGGTGATTAATTTTATGTGGGTTATGGTTATATATATGTTCCAATATTATAAAGCATTGGCCTGTCCTCACCTGTCCTAATGTATAAGATATTGGTCTGTCCTAACATATATTGTCAGTTATAATTTTAATTCATCTAAAAAATAATTTTTTTTTTTATGTAACTGGCTGAGTCCAAATTTTATCCTTAAAAGAAAAAGAAATATTAAGAGAGGCTAACAAATTCTCTTGAATTCAAATTTCTGATGTCTTTGGAAATTTAATACCTTCGGACTAAAAAGCAGATTTTTAGAACTTTCATTGGAAAGTTAACATGTCTATGAGTATTGCTAACCTAACTTCAATAGAATAGAAATCAGTTATGTGGAACTGGGCTAGTTTGTAATGGCTTTTTGTTTGAAATATTGTTTATTCTTTCTGTGTTCTGTTTTCCAGAAGTCAAGAAAATAATTTTCTGTCTTTTGAGCTATTTGTAGCTTTTCAAGCAATGAATGTACTCACGGGCAAAGTTTGAAACATGTATTTTTCTCTCTCCTTGATTTCTCCGGAATTTGAAAGCCATTTGTAAGTATTCTTAATTTCTGACAATACAGTTATTTGCATAAGTTCAATAAGACTCTGTTTTGTTCTATGGGACATGATGAAGGTACTGGTTATTTTACCAAGGCTTTGGCTGGAATAGCATTTCCAGAGGTGTCCAGACTGCGTTAAGGAATTAAGGTTGACTTTATAAAGCCAATAAAAAAGCCCTTTGGAAAACTGGCCAGATACCCATCAGTAACATTTCCTGATCTATGGTAAGTAACGAAGGTCGCTTGTTGATGGGTCCGGGAATCAAAATGTACTTAGGGACCTCAAGAGAAGAGGGATTTACCCAATGCATACAGGTATCTAATGGCACAGATGAAACCTGGGCTCTGAAAGGCTTTTAAAAAGTCCAGCCTGAGATTCCTTATAAAAGGTTCCAGCAAAGCCAATTTTAAAGGAAAGAAGAGCCTAGATGGCTAATAATTAATTATTCTTACTGCACTTTATGCAAATAATCAGACCCCATATACTGAAGGTACAGTTTATTTTGGCAAATAAGTTAATTCTACTATAATTTGCCTTTAGTAAAGAGAGAAATTAGAGAGAGAAAAATGATTCAAAGAAAAAAGAGGCTGTGGTCCACCTGTATTTACATCCCAGCCTTGTCTGTACTGTCAACTCATAAAATGAGGCGTAACTGTTTTACCAAATTGATCTGTAAAATGGGACTAAGAGACTGGCCAAAGAGCATAGAATTATATGCAGTAGTTATATTTACTCTGAAACCTTAAGACTCCACAAAGGTCACCTGTTGGCTACACTGGAAAAATTTGTGCAGTATTAAATGTTATCTACTGTGTCTATATAGATACCTCAGGAAAAATTAAAACCTAAAATGAGAATTTCCCAGTAAATGGTGTAACTGTAACATTGTATACTACTATGCCTAATCTGTATACTCTGCTGAGTCTGCTGCCATCAGAAGCCAAGTGGCCCACTTGCCTGGACTTAAAAGATGCCTTTTTCAGTATAGGGCTGGCTCCGGGAAGCCAGAGACTGTTTGCTTTCCAGTGGGAGAGACCAGACATGAAAACTGCGATCCAGTACACATGGAACAGGTTGCCACAGGGATTCAAAACACCCACAATTTTTGGAGAAGCGCTGGCTCATGACCTCCAGAAATTCCCAGCTGAGGAATTAGAATATGTGCTGTTCCAATATGTCGATGACCTCCTTTCAGGACACCCTACCCAGGAGGGGTACACCCGAGGCATGGACTGTCTTTTATGACATCTAGAGGTATGTGGCTATAAAGTATCCAAACGGAAGGCCCAGATTTGCCAGCAGCAAGTACGTTATCCTAGATTTAGTATCCAGCAGGGGTAGAGGTATCTAGGCATGAAATTGAGGCAGGTCATTAATTGCCTCCTCAGCCCCATTAGCCAAAAGCAGGTTTGGAAATTCTTAGGCCCGGTCGGCTTCTGTCGTCTTTGGATTCCCAACTTTGCCATGTTGGCTGTCTTGGCTAAGCCCTTGTATGAGGCAACTAAAGGAGAGGAAAGAGAGCCCTTAGAATAGGGAGGAGAGGAGCAAGATGGCAGCCGAGTAACGGCTTCCATGCATCTGGGCACCGTGAGTCTGGGGTGGGCATCTCTGGCTGGTGGGATCTGCCTATCATCACCCCTGAGAGGATACAGGGAGTCAGCGAGAGACTTCTGGACCCCAAGAGGAGGACTAAAACAGTGGAAAACCGGCAAGTGGTCGCGTATGTTCCATCCGTCTAAACCCGCCCGCAACTGTAAGTTCTGTAGCAGCAAGACTGCAAACCAGAAAGGCCTTACCTGTGAACTGTTTTGGTGTCTTTGGACTTGGCACTCAGTTGAACTGCCTTGGGGAGAGCCTGAGCAGGAGTGCGGAGAACTTTGGCCTTTGTCTAGGGCCCCAGTCTGAGCCGCTGAGCCAGACGGAGCTAATGGTGTTTGGCTCTGGGTCACAGGCAGCCATTGTGAGCGATCTGCCCCGGCAAGCTCCACCCTCAGGGTCACAGAGCTAGAAGTGGGTGGGAGCTGGTAACCCAGCGACCAAGTAGCCTAAGGGCGGAGTCTGAGCCGCCTTGCAGCCCTAACCCTCGGGGGCAGAGGGACACCAGTTTTGGCACACAGGATAAGTGGAAAGCCACTTCAGCAGTGATTCCAGTGACAAGCACTCCCCTGGGAAAGCTTCTGCTCAGCAAGTGAACAAGTTCAAAGTGCCTTTTAAGTGGGCTTAAGAGAGATTTAGGGTGTCTACCTGCTGGGGTTTGAGAAACTAGCAGCCTCCAGTCATATCAGAACTGTGATTAACATCTCATACCCCAGAAGACCACGTGTTGCCCAGACAATATTCAATAACATACATACTGCTTTGTTTTTGGTTGTGTTTTTTTTTTTGGTTTGGTTGGGGTTTTTTTGTTTATTTTGATGTTGTTGATTGTTCTTTTGTATTTGAAGTTCAACCTTTTCCATACAGATCCTTTTTCTTTCTCAATTTTTCTAGTTTAATTATAATTTCCCATTGCTGCCTATTTCAATAATTAGAACTTCATTTTTGTTAGTGTTTCTACCGCTATTATTTGGTTTTCCACCCAATTTTATCCCATAAACTTTTCTGTTTTTCTTGTTTTGGTATGATTTATAGCATTTTTGTCTTTCCTCTATACTTGGTGGAGGTGGGGTACTGTGTCTGATCAGGTTAGCAAAGAGCTGCGGACCTCAAGGGAACCACCAAACTGGGCACCCCCAGAAGGTGTTTTTTTTTAAGGTTGTATCAAAGTACCCTACTGTACACCTATATTGCTCTGTCTCCCTCTTTCTGAGCCTCTCTGCTTTTTGTCAATATTCCTTTTACCCACCCCCTCTCCTTTCTCTATTTTTCTTTTTTTTCTTATCACTTGGTCCTCCTGTCTGTCATCCCTTTTTTGCTCTTCAACCTTCTCACCCTTCTGGTCCTGTAACCCTTAGTCCACAGGCACGAGAACTTAAAGAGCAAGAGGAAGTGAAAGGAAAATTAGGGCAAGGAAACAGATAAAAGAAATCACTCATGAGGAAGAATGAGTGATTCTCATTCTGCAGAAAACTCCAGGCAACATGAAGAACCAGTCCAGAACAACTCCACCAAGGGACCATGAGGTAGCTACTGCAGAGGATTCCACCTATAAAGAAATGTAAGGAATGACACAAAGGGAATTTAGAATACACATGTTGAAAACAATGAAAGAACTGATGGAAACAATGAAGGAAACTGCTAATAAAGTGGAAAATAACCAAAAGGAAATTCAAAAACAGAATCAAATAAGAGATGAACGATATGAAGAATATAAAAAGGATATAGCAGAGCTGAAGGAACTGAAACAGTCAATTAGGGAACTTAAAGATGCTATGGAAAGTATCAGCAACAGGTTAGACCATGCAGAAGAAAGAATTTCAGAGGTAGAAGACAAAGTTTTTGAGATAACTCAGATAGTAAAAGAGGCAGAAAAGAAGACAGAGAAAGCAGAAGGTTCACTGTCAGAATTATGGGACTTTATGCGTTCTAACATACGAGTTATAGGAATTCCAGAAGGGGAAGAAGAATGCCCCAGAGGAATGGAAGCCATACTAGAGAATATTATAAAAGAAAATTTCCCAAATATCACCAAAGATTCTGACACACTGATTTCAGAGGGCTATCGGACCCCAGGTCGCCTCAACTCTAACCGAGCTTCTCCAAGACACATTGTGATGAACCTGTCCAAAGTCAAGACAAAAGAAAAGATTCTGCAAGCTGCCAGGAGTAAGCGCCAGTTGCCCTACAGGGGCAAATCCATCAGAGTGACCGCAGACTTCTCTAATGAAACTTTCCAAGCAAGAAGACAATGGTCATCTACCTTTAATCTACTTAAACAGAACAATTTCCAGCCCAGAATTCTGTACCCTGCTTAGCTAAGCTTAAAAATTGACGGAGAAATCAAACCATTTACAGATATACAAACATTGAGGAAATTCACCACAACAAGACCAGCTCTACAGGAAATACTTCAACCTGTTCTGCACACTGACCACCACAATGGATCAGCAGCAAAGTAAGAACTCAGAAATTAAAGGACAGAACCTAACCTCCACACTGATGCAAAAGATAAAACTAAGCAATGGACTCTCACAAAATAAGACGAATAGAATACTACCACACTTATCAATTATCTCAATAAATGTTAATGGCTTGAATTCCCCACTGAAGAGACATAGATTTGTTGACTGGATTAAAAAACACAAGCCATCCATTTGCTATCTGCAACAAACACACCTGGCTTCAAAAGACAAATTAAAGCTCCGAGTCAAGGGTTGGAAGACAATTTTTCAGGCAAATGGAATTCAGAAGAAAAGAGGAGTTGCAATCTGCTTTTCAGATACATGTGGATTTAAAGCAACTAACGTCAAAAAAGACAAAGATGGTCACTTTATATTGGTCAAGGGAAAACTACAACAAGAAGACATTTCAATTCTAAATATTTATGCACCCAATTTAAATGCTCCCAGATTCTTGAAACAGACCTTATGCAGTCTGAGCAATATGATATCTGATAATACCATTGTAACAGGGGACCTTAACACTCCTCTTACAGAGCTGGACAGATCCTCTAAACAGAAATTAAACAAGGATATAAGAGATTTAAATGAGACCCTAGAACAACTGTGCTTGATAGACGCATATAGAACACTCCATCCCAAAGATAAAGAATATACATTCTTCTCATCACCCCATGGAACATTCTCCAAAATTGATCATATCCTGGGACACAAAACAAATATCAACAGAATCAAAAGAATTGAAATTTTACCTTGTATCTTCTCAGACCATAAGGCACTAAAGGTGGAACTCAACTCTAACAAAAATGCTCGACCCCACCCAAAGGCATGGAAATTAAACAATCTTCTGTTGAATAACAGATGGGTGCAGGAAGAAATAAAACAGGAAATCATTAACTTCCTTGAGCATAACAACAATGAAGACACAAGCTACCAAAACCTGTGGGATACTGCAAAAGCAGTTTTGAGAGGAAAATTCATCGCTTTAGATGCCTACATTGGAAAAACCGAAAGAGAGCGCATCAACAATCTCACAAGAGATCTTACAGAATTGGAAAAAGAAGAACAATCTAAGCCTAAACTCAGTAGAAGTAAAGAAATATCCAAAATCAAATCAGAGATCAATGAAATTGAAAACAAAAGAATCATTCAGAAAATTAATGAAACAAGGAGTTGGTTTTTTGAAAAAATAAATAAAATAGATAAACCATTGGCCAGATTAATGAGGAATAGAAAAGTAAAATCTGAGTAACCTCAATCAGAAATGATAAAGGGGAAGTAACAACTGATCCCACAGAGATACAAGAGATCATCTCTGAGTACTACCAGAAACTCTATGCCCAGAAATTTGACAATGTGAAAGAAATGGATCAATATTTGGAATCACACCCTCTCCCTAGACTTAGCCAGGAAGAAATAGAGCTCCTGAACAGACCAATTTCAAGCACTGAGATCAAAGAAACAATAAAAAATCTTCCAACCAAAAAATGCCCTGGTCCAGATGGCTTCACACCAGAATTCTAGCAAACCTTCAAGGGAAAGGAAGAGCTTATTCCTGTACGGCAGAAATTATTCCAAAAAATTGAGGAAGAAGGAATCTTCCCCAACACATTCTACGAAGCAAACATCACCCTGATACCAAAACCAGGAAAAGACCCAAACAAAAAGGAGAATTTCAGACCAATCTCACTCATGAATATAGATGCAAAAATTCTCAACAAAATCCTAGCCAATAGATTACAGCTTATCATCAAAAAAGTCGTTGATCATGATCAAGTAGGTTTCATCCCAGGGATGCAAGGCTGGTTTAACATACGCAAGTCTATAAACGTTATCCACCATATTAACAGAGGCAAAAATAAAGATCACATGATCCTCTCAATAGATGCAGAAAAAGCATTTGATAAAATCCAGCATCCTTTTCTAGTTAGAACACTGAAGAGTATAGGCATAGGTGGCACATTTCTAAAACTGATTGAAGCTATCTATGACAAACCCACAGCCAATATTTTACTGAATGGAGTAAAACTGAAAGCTTTTCCTCTTAGAACTGGAACCTGACAAGATTGTCCTCTGTCACCTTTACTATTCAACATAGTGCTGGAAGTTCTAGCCAATACAATTAGGCA
Organism: Nycticebus coucang; assembly: GCF_027406575.1. Taxonomy (NCBI): domain Eukaryota; kingdom Metazoa; phylum Chordata; class Mammalia; order Primates; family Lorisidae; genus Nycticebus; species Nycticebus coucang. The sequence goes on from NC_069784.1 coordinate 58,237,157, forward strand.
AGACAAGGAAATAAAGGGAATCCAAATGGGAGCAGAGGAGGTCAAACTCTCCCTCTTTGCTGACGACATGATCTTATACTTAGAGAACCCCAAAGACTCAACCACAAGACTCCTAGAAGTCATCAAAAAATACAGTAATGTTTCAGGATATAAAATCAATGTCCACAAGTCAGTAACCTTTGTGTACACCAATAACAGTCAAGATGAGAAGCTAATTAAGGACACAACTCCCTTCACCATAGTTTCAAAGAAAATGAAATACCTAGGAATATACCTAACGAAGGAGGTGAAGGACCTCTATAAAGAAAACTATGAAATCCTCAGAAAGGAAATAGCAAGGATATTAACAAATGGAAGAACATACCATGCTCATGGATGGGAAGAATCAACATTGTTAAAATGTCTATACTTCCCAAAGCAATCTACCTATTCAATGCCATTCCTATCAAAATACCAACATCGTACTTTCAAGATTTGGAAAAAATGATTCTGCATTTTGTATGGAACCGGAAAAAACCCTGTATAGCTAAGGCAGTTCTCTGTAACAAAAATAAAGCTGGGGGCATCAGCATACCAGATTTTAGTCTGTACTACAAAGCCATAGTGCTCAAGACAGCATGGCACTGGCACAAAAATGGAGACATAGACACTTGGAATCGAATTGAAAACCAAGAAATGAAACTAACATTTACAACCACCTAATCTTCGATAAACCAAACAAGAACATACCTTGGGGGAAAGACTCCCTATTCAATAAATGGTGTTGGGAGAACTGGATGTCTACATGTAAAAGACTGAAACTGGACCCACACCTTTCCCCACTCACAAAAATTGATTCAAGATGGATAAAGGACTTAAATTTAAGGCATGAAACAATAAAAATCCTCAAAGAAAGCATAGGAAAAACACTGGAAGATATTGGCCTGGGGAAAGACTTCATGAAGAAGACTGCCATGGCAATTGCAACAACAACAAAAATAAACAAATGGGACTTCATTAAACTGAAAAGCTTCTGTACAGCTAAGGAGACAATAACCAAAGCAAAGAGACAACCTACACAATGGGAAAGGATATTTGCATATTTTCAATCAGACAAAAGCTTGATAACTAGGATCTATAGAGAACTCAAATTAATCCACATGAAAAAAACCAACAATCCCATATATCAATGGGCAAGAGACATGAATAGAACTTTCTCTAAAGACGACAGACGAATGGCTAACAAACACATGAAAAAATGTTCATCATCTCTATATATTAGAGAAATGCAAATCAAAACAACCCTGAGACATCATCTAACCCCAGTGAGAATGGCCCACATCACAAAATCTCAAAACTGCAGATGCTGGCGTGGATGTGGAGAAAAGGGAACACTTTTACACTGCTGGTGGGACTGCAAACTAGTACAACCTTTCTGGAAGGAAGTATGGAGAAACCTCAAAGCACTCAAGCTAGACCTCCCATTTGATCCTGCAATCCCATTACTGGGCATCTACCCAGAAGGAAAAAAATCCTTTTATCATAAGGACACTTGTACTAGACTGTTTATTGCAGCTCAATTTACAATCGCCAAAATGTGGAAACAGCCTAAATGCCCACCAACCCAGGAATGGATTAACAAGCTGTGGTATATGTATACCATGGAATACTATTCAGCCATTAAAAAAATGGAGACTTTACATCCTTCATATTAACCTGGACAGTCGTGGAAGACATTATTCTTAGTAAAGCATCACAAGAATGGAGAAGCATGAATCCTATGTACTCAATTTTGATATGAGGACAATTAATGACAATTATGGTTATGGGGGGGGAAACAGAAAGAGGGAAGGAGGGAGGGGGATGGGGCCTTGGTGTGTGTCACACTTTATGGGGGCAAGACATGATTGCAAGGGGGACTTTACCTAACAATTGCAATCAGTGTAACCTGGCTTATTATACCCTCAATGAATCCCCAACAATAAAAAAAAAAAAAAAAGAATGGGGAAGAGAACAGGAACATGCCTTCTCACAGCTAAAGATGAGGCTGATAAATGCACCTGCACTGGGGCTACTAGACTTGGCAAAGCCCTTCACTCTGTATATCCCAGAGAGAGGAAAGATGTCTGTAGGTGTGTTAACCCAGCTGGTTGGGTCCTGGCCAAGGCCTGTAGCTTACCTCTCTAAGCAGTTGGATAGAGTGGCAAAGGGATGGCCACCATGCTTACGGACTCTAGCTGCTACTGCTCTCTTTGTGCAAGAAGCTGATAAGCTGACTCTAGGGCAGGATCTCAGAGTGAAAGTACCCCAGTCTGTGGTCACTTTGATGAATACAAAGGGACATTTTTGGCTCTCTCATGCAAAAACTCCCTGAACCCAGCCACACTCCTTCCATTCAGTGGAAGAGAGTCTGAGCATGACTGTATGCAAGTTATAGATAATGTGTATTCTAGCAGACATGACTTGTGTGACCAGCCATGGACAGATGCAGACTGGGACTTGTATGTAGACAGAAGCAGTTACATGAGGGCACAAAGTGAGTGGGGGGCTGGCTATGCAGTTGTCACCTTAACAGAGACTGTGGAGGCTAAGCCCCTACCTCAAGGGACATCTGCTCAGAAGGCTGAGTTAATTGCCTTGACTAGAGCCTTAGAATTAAGCAAAGAAAAAAGTGTAAATATTTACACTGACTCTAAGTATACTTTTCTGACTCTCCAAGTGCATGGGGCATTATACAAGGAAAAGGGACTTTTAAACTCTGGGGGAAAGGACATTAAGTATCAGCAGGAGATAACTTCAGTTGCTAGAGGCAGTATGGAAACCCAGGAAAGTGGCAGTCATGCACTGTAGTGGACATCAAAGAGATGCTTCCACCATCACTAAGGGGAACACCAGAGCTGATACAGAGGCAAAGAGGGCTGCCTCCCAGCCATACCAGGTGTCGCGAGTGGCTCCCCTCATCCCATGGGTCCCAGAGCTCACCCTTATCTACTTCCGGGAGGAGGAGGAATGGTTGGCAGCAGAGGGAGTTCAGGAAGCAGAGGGAGAATGAATAAACATGCCAGACTGACGAGTAGCTGTCCCCCAATTCTAGGAGCCACTGTGGTGACAGGAGTATTTGATAAAGTTGCTGGGCCAGTACTTCTACATCTCCCACCTGGCAGCCCTGGCCAAAACTATCAGTCTATAGTGTGTCACCTGCAGCCAGTTCAACACATGCCAAGGACAAATGGTACCCCCAGGAATCCAGTCGTATGGTGCAATGTCCTTCAAGGACTTCCAGGTAGACTTTACTGAAATACCCAGGTTAAAAGGAAACAAGTACTTGCTGGTAATGGTCTATCAGACTTGGAATAGGTAAAAGCCTTCCCCACCAGGATAAAAAACAACTCCTAAAATAGTAAAAATATTGCCCAGAGAAATCATCCCATGGTTTAAGCTGCCACCCTGTTTTAAATTTGGCAATGGGCTAGCCTTCATAACAAAACTAGTGCAAATGATAAGCTAAAGTTTTGAATAATATATAGGCCTCAAAGCTTAGACTGAGTAAAGTGCATGAACAGGATCATAAGAACAGAAATTATTAATAAACTCTGGCAGGAAGCAAAGTCTAATTGGATACAGGCCTTGCCACTGGTATTGTTCAAAGAGGCCTCTGTCAATTCTCTGCAATTTAGCAGAAACTCCTAAAGGAACTGGTAAAGGACAAAAACCCTAGAAAGAATGGCAAGGAAAATCTCCACTGGAATAATTAACCTTATTCTGTTTAGTCTTTTGTGTCTGTACATCCTTTCTCTCTGGAGGATCAAGGGGACCAAGTCTAGGTCCAGAATCAAAACCTGATCCCCCTGCACCCAAGGTAAAAAGGACTTTCCACCATCATCCTGACCACATGCACAGCAGTGAAGGTGAAATAAATCCTCACCTGGAGTCATCACAACTGGCTGAATAGGGCTTCACTGCCCCTTGGGAAGTAAAGGTAACTAGACCTTTTAAGACAGTCAACATGCCCTGCTCCAGCCACATACTGGGAGCTGGCTGGTCAATGCACGGCTGAAGCCTGAGGAAACTCCTCGAGGCACTTGTCTTAATTGGACTTTGAACTTTGGAAAAAGAGGGGAAAATGTCACAGGGAAAAGTGAAAACTCGTATGTATATTAGCCCACCACCACAGTACTATTAAGGCCTGAATAGAGAACCCAAGAAGAGTCATAGTCCCTAAAACCTCAGTGCTAAAAAGTAATTAATATTGGCACCTGTGGAAACAAGCTGATATTGAGACCCCAAATTAAAATACATTGGAGTCTCGAAAGGGAGGAATGAGAGAGGATACCCAAAAAGGGTGAGGTCTAGGAGAACAGTTCTTCTCAAGGAGACCAGAAGGATACACCTGCAAGGTCCTCTCCATGGTGACTCAACTCTTGGGAACTTGTAAACTTAACTTCCTGAAACTTGGAAATTTCCAAGTTCTGTGAAATCCTGTAGTTCAGTAGGGGCTGGAATAGCATCTCCCGCTTGATTCAAACTGGCCAATGAAAATGGTACCTGTGGGGTGGAACTTTTGACTGTCAATAAAAAGGGAAAGACCAAGGTAGTTGGGGAGCACGGCCATTTGGAATTCTTCTATGCCATAAGCTCCTGGCTGGTGAATAAAGCCCTTCATCTTATAAATGTGGTGTTTGGGTGCTCTTTCTCTCCATTGGGCCTTGTCTTCCTGCAACACTATAACCCCATTGCACTCTACCAAAGGTCACTGAGTGAGACTTTTCCCTCCCCCCACCCAAAAAATAAGAAATAGCTGACACAGGGCTGACACCTATAATCCTGGTACTTTGGGAAGCTGAGGTGAAAGGATCATTTGAGCCCAGGAATTCAGAGGTTGCACTGAGCTATGATCACACCACTTACTCTAGCCTGAGTGATAGAGTGAGATCTTTTTCTCTTAAAAATAAAACAAAATTAATTAAAATAATAAAATAAAATTTTTTAATTTTTAAAAAAATTAAAATGTAAAAAGTAGTCAGAAGAAAGGAATGAATATGAAAAAGTAAAAATTAGACTGACAACTGACTCCTCTAAAACAAAAATAGTGACAGAAGTGAAAAAATGCTTAAATGAGCAATGAGAAAATAAAATAACTGTCAACCCACCAAAAATAGGCAAAGGCAAAGTAAAGAAATAAAACCTGAGAGAATTCACCACCAAAAGATAAGACAGTGCTTAAGGATTTTCAAGAGCCTGCTCAGAGAAGGGGAACAAAGCAGAGTGGAAATGGTGGGGATGAGGAAATATAACACAAGAGAAGACACAGAGACTAAAATAGGATCGGGAGGACTGACTCAGCTGATGGCTGCAGCCAGCCCCAAAACACAAAATCACCTTTATTTTATAGTATCTCAGCAGGGTTGTTTATGGGGAAATGGCATAGACAAAAGACATCTTTTTTGGTCTTACAATATGATTGGAAAATGTAAATAACTTTAACAAAAACAAATTATCCTGTTAATGGTTTCTACTTAACTTTATTTACATATGTTAAGTAAAAAGGGAAAGATCACAAGGATTTCTGCATAGTTCCTAAAGATTAACTAGACAAAGAGCTACTGTGACTTCTGGCAGAGGGAGTAGGAAGAAAGGAATATGGCTGTTTTGGTTAAGAAGGAAGAGCAGTTGGGGGTTCATTCTCTGAACCCCAGGCTGTGGGGGCCCTGCTGCCTCACAACCCACTCTCCACAAAGGATAAATTTCAAACATAAGGAAAATTAAACAAAACATAGGAAATGTGTGGCTAAATTAAATACACATTAACTCCATAAAATAATGATGGCATGTGGTGTTGCCAGAAGACTAGGCCCAATGGAGAGAAAGAGCACTCAAACACCGTGTTTAAAGAGGAAGAGCTTTATTCACCAGCTGGGAACTTGTGGCATAGCAGAATTCCAAATGGTTGTGCTCCCCAACTGGCTTGATCTTTCCCTCGTTATCACCAATCAAAAAGTTCCAACCCATAGGTACCTTTTTCATTGGTCAATGTGAATCAAGCAGGAGATGCTATTCCAGCCCCCACGGAACTACAGGATTTTACAGAAGTGGAAATTTCCAAGTTCCAGGAAGTTAAGTTTACAAATTCCCAAGGGCTGAGTCACCATGGAGAGGACCCTGCAGGTGTATCCTTGTGGTCTCCTTGAGAAGACCTGTTCTCCTGGATCTCACCCTTCTTGGGTATCCTCTCTCAGTGGAACCAAAAAAGGAACAACAAGATGTTTGACTAAAACAGTGGATAAGTCAGGAGTGGGTGATCAGAATTAATTATTATAAGGTCCTTATTTCTTTAAGAGAAAACAAAAAATAGTGAATTACATTATACTGTAATTAATCAATATACACTTGAATGTATCTATGGTAACCACTGAAATAACAAGAATAGAATATATTCCAGACTTGCTAGGTGCCCGTAGCACAATGGTTACAGCACCAGCCACATGCACCAAGGCTGGTGGGTTTAAGCCCGCCTCAGGCCAGCTAAGCAACAATAACAACTGCAACAAAAAGAAATAGCCAGGCACTGTAGTCTAGCGGGCACCTGTAGTCTCAGCTATTTGGGAGACTGAGGCAAGAGAATCACCTGAGCCCAAGAGTTTGAGGTTGTTTTGAGCTGTGAGGCCAGGGCACTCTAGTGAGGGCAACATAGTGAGATTCTGTCCCCTAAAAAAAAAAAGAATATATTACAGACTAATACGGGGGGGGGGGGGAGGGCAGAATGAGAATATAAATACTTCAATCAATCAAGAAGGATAGGAAGGGCGGCACCTGTGGCTCAGTAGGTAAGGCGCCGGCCCCACATACCAAGGGTGGCGAGTTCAAACCCGGCCCTGGCCAAACTGCAACCAAAAATAGCTGGGCATTGTGGCGGGCACCTGTAGTCCCAGCTACTCAGGAGGCTGAGGCAAGAGAATCGCTTAAGCCCAGTAGTTGGAGGTTGCTGTGAGCTGTGTGAGGCCGTGGCACTCTACCGAGGGCCATAAAGTGAGACTCTGTCTCTACAAAAAAAAAAAAAAAAAAGAAGAATAGGAAAAGGAAACCTAAAATATGAGAAAAAGAAAAAACAGAAAACACAAAGTAAGATAGGAATAAGAACAAATGTATCAGTAATCTCAATACATACGAATGATTTAGTTATTCTGGTTAAAAGAGAAAGATCATCAGATCACATTGTTTAAATTCATATGTGCTGTTTACAAGAAAAATACTAACCCAGAAGAACATCAAAAGATTGATGGAAGAAAAATGAAGAAGCAAAGAGGCAGATCATGATGATGATGGGATGGACGTGTAGCCCACCTCTCCCAAGTCATCAGGTGAGAGGAAGGGGGGTCTGGACCTTTTCCCCGCGTGGATTATTGGTGTGGATGGACAGCTGGAGATGCACAGCAAATTGGCAGATTGCTATATATGAGGTGCAATTTAAAACCATGGACTCTGTTGTAGAGATTCTCCCTGTCTGGCCATGATGGCCAGCAGGCCCCTCTCTCACAGAGGACAGCAGCTTGCAATTCCTGGCAAAACTCAATTGATGAAAATTTATTCCTGAGCCAACTTTGGCAACCAGAAAGGAGTGCCGCTAAGAGCCACAAGGCGCTAAGCAACCCGATGGAAAATTGAAGGAAAGGGATCCCACCAGGGAAACAGACATTTTGAATTGTCCGAAATGGCGGACATCTTCTCCCAGAAAAGCAGGAGTGATTAAATAGACCAGACCATTCCTGGAGGGGAATATTGGTGTGGGCTGGCAGTTCAGGCTATGCAACAAACTGGCGGGTGGCTGGACTCAAAGTCCAGATTCAAAAGTGAAACTCTGAGCCACGAAAACTAAGGAAAAGGTCTCCATGTGCACAGCCAGGGGAGCCGGAGGCAGCCAGCCCCTCCCCCCCAGCCAATTACAGTTGCCAGTTTGCAGGAGAATGTGGGAGCAGAGTGGAAAGATTTGTGAAGTGTGGACTCCTGAACCAAGTTGGGAGGTCGGATGGAGTGCTGTCTGGAACAGAGCAGCTGAGGTCAGACAATTAGGTAATAAACTTTTACAGAAACTCCAAAATGGCGATGGGCCAGGTAGGGTGGTTACTGTGGTAGCAATGTAAACTGTGAATCAGGTATAAGCCTGGGAACCACTCACAGCACCACCTGATGTCCATAAAGTATATTGCATATAAATATATTCCTACAAAAGTTGATCCCTATATCATACATATAGATGTATATTTCTACATATATACAAGAATAATATTTTTGTGGTTGGTGCCTTTTTTTCTCTTTTTTATTCTCATCATTTTCTTGGAGGAGCTACTGTTAATTTTTTATTTTTTATTTTTATTTTTTCTATTTTTAATTTTTTCTTTCTTCTTTTTTAACTTTTTTAAGAACAACACTTTTTTTCCCTTCTCTCTTCCTCTTCTTCCCTTCTTATGGTTTCTGAGAATGCTTACATAAGATTTTTAGAGGTTTCTTTGTTTGTTTGTTTTGTTTGTTTGTTTTTTACCTTTTTTCAATTATTTTACGATTATCATTATTTTTTATTGTAGTTTTTGTTGTTGTCTGTATGTCTATGTGTTTCTGATTGTTCATGCATCTGTGGGCTTGTGTGTCTGGTAGCCATTTTATCTGTTTATTTGCTCATTTGGTCTCAATGTGTTTGGTGTTTTGCTAAATCCCCAGGTTGGCTATTTTCTCTAACTCCAATTATCACATTCAACAAGAACAAGGGGGACGGGGGATGATGGCTGATTGGAGCCAGCCCTCAATAGAAGCTCCAGTCCAGAGGGAGAGATAATGGCCAGAAAGAACCCAACAAAGCTGAAGGAGGGGAGCCGAGCTGAGAGATGAGATAGATAATTGCTCATCTTCCCTGCTGAAGCAAGCTTTGACTCCAAAGAAACTATTTTCAGGTACATATCACATTCCAAAGAGGTTGTGTGGCCATCCCCTCCCCTAAAAATGTTGCTTGCTTACTGTGGGATCTCTACTGGTGGACAATAAACTGAGGCTCTCCTTCCTCACCCCACCAAAGGGAATTGCTGGAAGTTGGGACTCCTTCTCAAGAGAGCCCCTGCGATGAGTCTAGGAATTCCCTTGTCTGGCAGGAAATTTGAACAAATATTTTCCTTGCCATCTTGATCCTTCAGTCTACCCACCACCACCACACCACATTCCCCTGGCCTGGCAGTCTAGAAGTCCAACTCCTTCAGAATCCAGAATGTCTGTATTTCTTGGCTAGGGTCGGGCATTGCATAGACAGTGGCAGTACACCTGTGCTGTACCTGTGAATCCAGTAACTGCACAGAAAGACATAGAGGGAAAGGTGACTGACCAGGCCCAAAAAAAGAGTATCTCAGAAGCAGACGGAGGCTTGGGTTCCTGCACTGCAGGTGGAGGCTCAGAAACTGCTGAGGTGCATGAATCCAAGAGGAGGCACCTCCCACCCACCTTCAGCATCAGTAGAGTGATCCTGCTGATGTCTAACTCTGGAGAGTCATCTCCCCAACTCTGTGGCCTGCCAGAGGGAACCATACCTTGCCCAATAGGGATTCCAGAGCTCCAGAACAGCAGCAACAAAGGTGCAGTGGCTGAGGGACAAATTCTTTTGCTGTCTGGATATCCTCGGGTTTGGACTGAGCTCAGGTGGAACTTTCTTCACTTGCCATTGAGCTCCTGAGGCAGGCAGACCTCAGCTTCCCCTGCTGGATGGTGGTAGACTGTGGTAACCATGAGGAGGAGGCAACGACCTCACTTTGACTCTGGCAGGCAAATAGCCCTGGCATATTTGCTGATTGGACAGAACAGGGCCACAGAGACTGGGTTAACAGAGACTGCCAGTGGGAATACTAGAGGCTGGGGTGACCAAAGTCCGGTGGTGAAGAACGACCAAGATGGGGTAAAAGGCATCAACCCCCTGGCTCTAAATCTCCCACTGGACAGGCCTCTCTAACCCATCAGAGCACCAGATGCACTCAAATCACACTTGAGCTGCCAACAGACCCCTAACATCTAGTTGCTGAAGTCCTCTTGAATTCTCCAGCTAGAGAGTGGGGGCTGTCTGGGACAATTGGTCTGAAACTCTTGAACTGGACAAATTACCCAAGTACCCTCCAAGGAGGGACCCTGGTTTTACTGTAGTGGGAAGGTTTGATTGTCCTCTTCCAGATATTACTGGTGGGGGAAGGGATGTCCTAGTTGCTTGTATTACACTAAAGCTGAGACTGCAACCTAGAGTTGCTGATTCACTAGGATTGGACAGAGATCAGCTGAATACAAGGTAGAGTCACCTACCCCCACTACACCAAGCAGGCCTCTAGAGTCACAGACTGTAGTACTGTACCAGTCCTTCTGCAAAATTATATAGGAAAAGTCGCAGTCACCAATCCCAGTTCCTAGGTGAAGGGCCGGTCAACCACAACCATAGGACTCTCCAGTCCAATTTTACCTTACCAGTTCATCTAGCTAAACACTGAAAAACAATCATGGGGCAGAATCAGCAGAAAAACCCTGGCAACATGAATAAAAGAACAGTTCTACTCCCCCAAGGAATGACAAAACAGCCAATCCAGAGGATCCCACTTACAAAACAGATAGCTGAGATGTCTGAAATTGGATTTAGAATTTGGATTGCAAACAAGATCAACAGAATGGAAGTAAAGATGGAGGTAGAAATTGTAGGATTAATTCAGAAGATGTCTCAAGAATTCAATGAATTCAAAGACAAAATCACCAAAGATTTAGACACATTGAGAAAAGAAGTTGCAGCCTTACATGATATGAGAAATGCAGTAGAATCCCTCAGTATCAGAATGGAACAGGCAGAAGAAAGGATTTCTGACATCAAAGACAAAGCTTTTGAACGATTCCAAACATTCAAAGAGGAAGAGAAATGGAGAGCAAAAACAGATCATTCTCTCAGAGAGCTCTGGGATAATTCAAAAAAATAATAATATTTGCCTTATAGGGATCCCTGAAGGTGATAAAGTAGCTTCACAAGGCACAGAGCTCCTTCTTCATGAGATTATGAAAGAGAACTTTCCAGACATGCCAAGAGATCCCAAAATGCAGATAGCAGATAGTTTCAGAACCCCAGCACGACTCAATCAGAATAAGACATCCCCCAGGCACATCATAATTAACTTCACTAAAGTTAATATGAAGGAGAAAATCCTGAAAGCAGCCAGATGTAAAAAAAAAAAAAAACATAACCTACAAGGGAAAGAATATTAGAATGACTGCTGATCTCTCTGCTGAAACCTTTCAAACAAAAAGAGGGTGGTCATCAACTTTTAATCCCCTAAAACAAAATAACTTTCAACCCAGGATCCTGTATCCAACTAAACTGAGTTTCATTTATGATGGAGAAATTAAATACTTTAATGACATCCATATGTTGAAGAAATTTCCATAACTAAACCAGCTCTTCAGGATATCCTCAGACCTATTCTCCACAATGGCCAGCGCAACTCTCCACCACAAAAGTAAACTCACTCTGAAACTTTTTATCAAATTCCAAATTCCACAGTGGTGAAAGGATTAAATATGTCCAATGGTCTTTCAAAAAACTCGATACCCAAAATTATACCAGGCCTATCAATATTCTCAATTAATGTGAACAAATTAAATTGTCCTCTAAAGAGGCACAGGCTGGATGACTGGGTACAAAAACTCAGACCAGATATCTGCTACATACAAGAATCTCAACTTACCTTAAAAGATAAATATAGACTCAGGGTGAAGGGATGGTCATCTATATTCCAGGCAAATGGAAAACAGAAAAAAGCAGGTGTTGCAATTTTATTTGCAGATACAATAGGCTTTAAACCAACAAAAGTAAGGAAAGATAAGGAGGGTCACTACATATTTGTTAAGGGCAAGACTCAATATGATCATATTTCAATTATTAATATTTATACACCCAACCAAAATGCACCTCAATTTATAAGAGAAATTCTAACGGACATGAGCAACTTGATTTCCTCCAGGTCCATGGTAGTCAGAGATTTTAACACACCTTTAGCGATGTTGGATAGATCCTCCAAAAAGAAGCTAATCAAAGAAATTTTAGATTTAAACTTAACCATCCAGGGCAGCACCTGTGGCTCAAAAGGGTAGGGTGCCAGCCAAATATGCCGGAGGTGGTGCGTTCAAACCCAGCCCTGGCCAAAAACTGCAAAAAAAAAAAAAACTTAACCATCCAACAATTGGATTTCACAGGTATTTACAGAACATTTTATCCTAACAAAACTGAATACATACTCTTCTCATCAGCTCACGGAACATACTCCAAAATTGATCACATCTTAGGTCACAAATCTAACCTCAGCAATTTTTAAAGAATAGAAATTATTCCTTGCATCTTCTCAGACCATCATGGAATAAAAGTGGAACTCAAAACAACAAGAACCTGCCTACTCATACAAAAACATGGAAACTGAATAACCTCATGCTGAAATATAGCTGGGTCATAGACGAGATTAAGAAGGAAATAAACAAATTTTTGGAACAAAACAACAATGAAGACATGAATTATCAGAACCTCTGGGATAATGCAAAGGCAGTCCCAAGAGGGAAATTTATAGCACTGCAAGCCTTCCTCAAGAGAACGGAAAGAGAGGAAGTTAACAACTTAATGGGACATCTCAAGCAATTGGAAAAGGAAGAACATTCCAATCCCAACCCCAGCAGAAGAAAATAAATAACCAAAATTAGAGCAGAATTAAGTGAAATTGAAAACAAAAGAATTATACAACAGACCAATAAATCAAAACGTTGGGTTTTTGAAAAGGTCAATAAAATAGATAAACCTTTGGCTAACCTAACCAGGAAGAAAAGAGTAAAATCTCTAATCTCATCAATCAGAAATGGTAAAGACGAAATAACAACAGACCCCTCAGAAATTAAAAAAATCATTAATGAATACTACAAGAAACTTTATTCTCAGAAATACAAAAACCTGAAGGAAATTGACAAATACTTGGAAGCATGCTACCTCCCAAGACTTAGCCAGAATGAGGTGGAAATGTTGAACTGGCCTATATCAAGCTCTGAAATAGCATCAACTATACAAAATCTTCCTAAAAAGAAGAGCCCAGGTCCAGATGGCTTCACATCAGAATTCTACCAAAATTTTAAAGAGGAACTAGTACCTATATTACTCAAACTTTTCCAAAATATAGAAAAAGAAGGAATACTACCCAACACATTTTATGAAGCAAACATCACCTTGATCCCCAAACCAGGCAAAGACCCAATAAGAAAAGAAAATTATAGATCAATATAACTAATGAATATTGATGCAAAAATATTCAACAAGATCCTAGCAAACAGAATCCAGCAACACATTAGACAAATTATACACCACAACCAAGTGGGTTTTAGCCCAGGGTCTTAAGGCTGGTTCAATATACGTAAATTTATAAATATAATTCAGCACATAAATAAATTAAAAAAATAAGGACCATATGATTCTCTCAATTGATGCAGAAAAAGCTTTAGATAATATCCAGCATCCCTTCATGATCAGAACACTTAAGAAAATGGGTATAGAAGGGACATTTCTTAAACTAATAGAGACCATCTACAACAAACCTACAGCCAATATCATATTGAATGGAGTTAAATCGAAACCATTTCCACTCAGATCAGGAACAAGGCAAGGTTGCCCATTGTCTCCATTGCTCTTTAACATTGTAATGCAAGTATTAGCCATCACAATTAGGGAAGAAAAGGAGATCAAGTGTATCCATATAGGGTCAGAAGAGATCAAACTTTCACTTTTTGCAGATGATGTGATAATATATCTGGAAAACACTAGGGATTCTACTACAAAACTTTTAGAATTGATCAAGGAATACAGCAATGTCTCAGGCTACAAAATCAACACCCATAAATCTGTAGCCTTTATATATACCAACAATAGCCAAGCTGAAAAAACAATCAAGGATGCTATTCCATTTACAGCAGCGCCAAAGAAGATGGAAATATTTGGGAGTTTATCTAACAAAGAACGTAAAAGATTTCTATAAAGAGAACTATGAAACTCTAAGAAAAGAAATAGCTGAAGATGTTAACAAATGGAAAAACATACCATGCTCATGGCTGGGAAAAATCAACATTGTCAAAATGTCTATACTACCCAAAGCAATATACAATTTTAATTCAATACCTACTAAAGCTCCATGTCATACTTTAAAGATCTCGAAAAAATAATACATCATTTTATATGGAATCAGAAAAAACCTTGAATAGCCAAGACATTACTCAGAAATAAAAACAAAGCAGGAGGAATTACACTCAGACTATACTATAAATCAATAGTGATCAAAACAGCATGGTACTGGCACAAAAACAGAGAGGTAGATGTCTGGAACAGAATAGAGAACCAAGAAATGAACCTAGCTACTTACTGTTATTTGATATTTGACAAGCCAATTAACAACATTCAATGGGGAAAAGATTCCCTATTTAACAAATGCTGCTGGGTGAACTGGCTGGTGACCTGTAGAAGACTGAAACTGGACCCACACCTTTCATCATTAACTAAGATAGACTCTCACTGGATTAAAGATTTAAACTTAAGACATGAAACTATAAAATTACTAGCAGAAAGCACAGGGATAACTCTTGAAGGAATTGGCCTGGGCGAATATTTTTTGAGGAGGACCCCCCCAGGCAATTGAAGCTGCATCAAAAATACACTACTGGGACCTGATGAAACTAAAAAGTTTCTGCACAGCCAAGAACACAGTAAGTAAAGCAAGCAGATAGCCCTCAAAATGGGAGAAGATATTTGCAGGATATGTCTCCGACAAAGGTTTAATAACCAGAATCCACAGTGAACTCAAATGTATTACCAAGAAAAGAACAAGTGATCCCCTCTCAGTCTGGGCAAGGGACTTGAAGAGAAACTTCTCTGAAGAAGACAGGCGCACAGCCTACAGACACATGAAAAAATGCTCATCATCATTAACCATCAGAGAAAAGCAAACCAAAATTGCTTTCAGATATCATCTAACTCCAGTAAGATTAGCCCACATCACAAAATCCCAAAACCAGAGATGTTGGCCCGGATGTGGAGAAAAGGGAACACTTCTGCACTGCTGGTGGGAATGCAAACTAATACGGTCCTTTTGGAAAGATGTTTGGAGAATACTTAGAAATCTAAAAATAGATCTGCCATTCGATCCTATAATTCCTCTACTGGGTATATATCCAGAAGACAAAAAATCGCACTATAACAAAGATATTTGTACCAGAATGTTTATTGCAGCCCAATTCATAATTGCTAAGTCATGGAAAAAACCCAAGTGCCCATCGACTCATGAATGGATTAATAAATTGTGGTATTTGTACACCATGGAATATTATGCAGCTGTAAAGAAAGATGAAGACTATACCTCCTTCATGGTTACATGGATGGAGCTGGAAAATATTCTTCTTAGCAAGGTATCCAAAGAATGGAAGAAAATGTACCCAATGTACTCAACACTAATAAGAAACTAATCTATAGCTTTCATACGAAGGCTATAACCCAATCTCAGTACAAGAATATGGGGAAGGGGGCAAGGGAGGGGAGTGGAGGGGGAGGTAAGGTGGAGAGAGGGTGATTGGTGGGTCCACACCTAGGGTGCATCTTGGAAGGGTGCAGGTGAAGTTTACTAAGTGAAGAGTTATAAGCATTTGAACACAATAATTAAGAAAATGCCATGAAGGTTATGCTAACCAGTTCGGTGAAAGTATTTCAGATACTATATGGAACCAGCACATTGTACCTCATGATTGCATTATTGTACACAACTATGATTTAATAAAAAAATACTAAAAAATTTAATTAATTAAAAATAATTTTAAAAAAACAAAAAAAAAGAAAGAAAAGAAAAATGAAGCATATACCATGTAACTATTAACCAAACAAAAGCCGGTTAACATAAAATTATAGCATGCAAAGAGCATTATTACAGAAAATAGTTGAGAGGTCAAAGACCAAAAATAAAAGCTTATTTCAAGGCAAGAGATAAAAGGAAAACAGTATCCAGGCTCTGTGTGGGCAAACCACGGCCTTTATTCCACCCTGGTGAGGGTGAGCTGAGTTCAAGAAGGAAGTCAGCCATGGGTCAAGATGGAGGGGGATTTTAAAGGTCAAGAAGGTGGGGGTCGGACAGTCCCTTTCCTGGGTTGGACATCTGTTGGAAGATAGGGGATGGCCCATTTACCTTTCCCAGGTGGGACATCCGGTGGGGTAGGGCAGGGGGTTGAGTCTTTCAGGCAGATCCATCCTATTTGGGGGGGGTTTGATCTATCGATAATCACTACATATTAATACATTTTCAGAAGACATAATAATTCTAAATTTGCTTGCACCTATTAATATAGCTTCAAAATATATAAAACAAATACTGACTGAATTACTACTCACGAGAGAGATGTACAAAATTACAGTTTTGGTGGGATATTTCAGCATGCTTATTTCAGTAATTGAATGAACAAGCAGACAACAGACCTTTTTTTTGAGACAGTCTTACTCTGTGTCCCTGGGTAAAGCGGCATGGCATGGCATCAGCCTAGCTCACAGCAATCTCACAGCCCTGGGTTCAAGCGATCCTCCTGCCTCAGCCTTCCAAGTAGCTGGGACTACAGGCACTACCATACCCAGAAATTTTTCTGTATACAGCAGAGATGGGTGTTGCTCCTCCTCCATCTGATCTCAAACTCCCAAGCTTGAGGGATCCTCCCACCTCAGCCTCCCACAGTGTTGGGATCACAGGCATGAGCCATGAGGAAAAAAGGAAAATAGATAAATACAGAATACACATTCTTAATTATGAACATTGACTGACTACATGCTAGAGCAAAGCAGAAGTTTCAAAATATTTCATAGAATTGATATCACAGATTCCCTGCTATCTGAACACAATGCAATTAAAAATTAATAACAACTATGTTAACCAGTGTGATGAAAATATGTCAAATGGTATATAAAACCAGTGTATGGTGCCCCATGATTGCATTAATGTACACAGCTATGATTTAATAAAAAAATTAATAACAAAAAGATAACTAGAAAAAAGGCATATGTTTAAAAATTAAAATATAGACTTCTAAGAAATACTTGCAGGAAGATAGAAAATTATAATGGAAATTAGAAAACATTTAAAACAGAACAATTACATATTTATGCACATTTATACAACAATATAAATATCTGTGGTGTGGCTAAAATAGTATGTAGAGGAAAGGGTATAGTCTTCTTTTTTTTAAGTGAAGCAAATACTTTATTTAAATTCGTCGTCAAATCACAATTTATCCAAATAAACATAATGCAACACTGTTCTTAAAAGAATGGGCACAAATATGGCACAGACACAATTCAGTATCTATCAAAATACCATTTGTAAGAACCTGACTTATTTCATGCTGTGTGTAAGAAAGTGTATCGTCTTAAAGTCGTCAATCAGAAAAGACAAGTCTAGTGGCGCCTGTGGCTCAGTCGGTAAGGCGCCGGCCCCATATACCGAGGGTGGCGGGTTCAAACCCGGCCCCGGCCAAACTGCAACCAAAAAATAGCCGAGCATTGTGGCGGGCACCTGTAGTCCCAGCTACTCGGGAGGCTGAGCAAGAGAATCGCTTAAGCCCAGGAGTTGGAGGTTGCTGTGAGCTGTGTGAGGCCACGGCACTCTACCGAGGGCCATAAAGTGAGACTCTGTCTCTACAAAAAAAAAAAAGAAAAGACAAGTCTGGGTGGCACCTGTGACTCAAAGGAGTAGGGCGCTGGCCCCATATGCTGGAGGTGATGGGTTCAAACCTAGCCCCAGCCAAAAACTGAAAAAAAAAAGAAAGGAATCAGGTGCCCACTTTGGCAGCACACATACTAAAATTGGAGTGATACAGAGAAGATTAGCATGGTCCATTAGAAAGCATGACACACAAATTCTTTTTTTTTTTTTTTTTTGAGACAGAGTCTCAAGCTGTCACCCTGGGTAGAGTGCTGTAGAGTAACAGCTCACAGCAACTTCAAACCTTAAACTCTTGGTTAAGCGATTCTCTTGCCTCAGACTCCCAAGTACCTGGGACTACAGGTGCCTGGCTTTCTTTTTCTTGCAGTTATCGTTGTTTAGCAGGCCCAGGCTGGGTTCGAACCCGCCAGCCCCGGTGTATGTGGCTGGGATCCTTCCCACCGAGCTACAGGCCCCACCCAACACACAAATTCTTTAAGTGCTCCGTATTTTACATAGATGCTGGAGTGGTGGGATTCCAAAGTATGGAAAGAAATATAAAGAGTCCTCAAAGAATTGAACATAGACCTCCCTTTTGGGGGGGAGACAGTCTCGCTCTGCTTCCCTGGGTAGAGTGCTGTGGTCATAGCTCACAGCAACTCCAACCTCCTGGGCTCAAGTGATGCTCCCACCTCAGCCTCCTGAGTAGCTGGGACTACAGGTGCCCACCACCACGCTCGGCTAGTTTTTTTATTGTTAGTAGAGACAGGTCTCGCCCTTGCTCAGGCTGGTGTGGAACTCCTGAGCTCAGGCAATCCACCTTCCTTGGCCTCCCAAAGTGCTAGGATTACAGGCGTGAGCTGCCTCACCTGGCCATAAGCCTTCCATTTGATCCTGCAATCCCCTTCCTAAGTATCTATCCAAACAAAAAAAAAGTCATTTTTGTCATAAGGACGTTTGCTCCTGAATGTTTATAGCAGCTCAATTCACAATAACAAAGATGTGGAAGCAACCCAAGCACCCATCAACTCATGGATGGATTAATAAACTGTGGTATATGTATACCATGGAATACTATTCAACCATTAAAAAGATGGAGATTTTGTATCTTTTGTAACAATCTGGATGGATTTAGGGAATACTTCTTAGTATCCCAGGAACATACAAACAGGAATGTAAGTTTGGTTTAATTTTAGAAAATAAAGTTATATAATTCATTTTTGTTATAATTCATAACAAAGGAGAAAATTGAATAATCATCTTAACATATGTAGAAAAAGCATTTGAAAAAACTTAATATAATTTTATGACTTTAAAATAAAATGCAGAAAACTAAGAATAAAGAGAACCTGTTTCTGATTTCTAATAAAAGATATTTTTCTTTAAAAAAAAGTAGAGCAAATATCATATTTAATGGTGAAATGCTAAAATACGATCAGAAACAAGAAAACCATACTCACTATCGCCTCTATTTAACAATGTGCTAGAGCTTCTTATCAATGTAATAGACACAAATAAGAAATTAAAGAAATAAGAATTAAGAATTGATTATTTTAGGCTGGGTGCGGTCCTAGCACTCTGGTAGACTAAGGTGGGTGGATTGCCTGAGCTCAGGAGTTCAAGACTAGGCTGAGCAAAAGTGAGACCAGGTTTCTATTAAAAAACAGAAAAACTGAGGCAAGAGGATCTTTTGAGCCCAAGAGTTTGAGGTTGCTGTGAGCTATAATGCCACAACACTCTACCCAGGGCAACAGCTTG
The DNA here is from genome assembly GCF_027406575.1 of Nycticebus coucang. Classification (NCBI taxonomy): domain Eukaryota; kingdom Metazoa; phylum Chordata; class Mammalia; order Primates; family Lorisidae; genus Nycticebus; species Nycticebus coucang. The sequence goes on from NC_069784.1 coordinate 58,256,641, forward strand.
AGACTCTGTCTTAAAAGAAAGAAAAGAAAGAAAAAGAAAGACTAGTGCCGGACTTTGTGGCAGGCACCTGTAGTTCCAGCTACTTGGGAGGCTGAGGCAAGAGGACCACTTGAGCCTAAGAGTTTGAGGTTGCTGTGAGCTATGACCGCACGCCACTATACCCAGGGTGAATGAGTGACACTCTGTCTCTCAAAAAAAAGAAAGAAAGAATTGATTATTTGCAGATTGATATAATTGGCTCTGGAGAAAATCCAAGAGAATCTCAAATATTTGAAATAATAAGAGAATTGGGCGGTGCCTGTGGCTCAGTGAGTAGGGCGCTGGCCCCATATACCAACGGTGGCGGGTTCAAACCCGGCCCCGGCCAAACTGCAACAAAAAAATAGCCAGGCATTGTGGCGGGTGCCTGTAGTCCCAGCTACTTGGGAGGCTGAGGCAAGAGAATCACTTAAGCCCAAGAGCTGGAGGTTGCTGTGAGCTGTGATGCCACAGCGCTCTACTGAGGGTGACAAAGTGAGACTCTGTCTCTAAAAAAAAAAAAAAAAAGAAAAAGAAAGAAATAATAAGAGAATTTAGCAAAGTTTCTAGATATAAAATCGGCACGAAATTCAAGTACAAAAGGTAAAAAATCCTTTCAAATGCAACATGAATGAACCTTGAGGATCTGGTTTTAAGTGAAATAACACAGTCACAAAAAGACAAACACTGTATGATTCCACTTATGTAGGGTGCTGAGAGCAGTCAAACTTACAGAATCAGAAAGTGGAATGATGGTTTCCAGGGGCTGGGGAGAGGGGAAATGAGGAATTGTCATTTAATGGATACTGTTTCAGCTTTGCAACCAAAAAGGTTCTAAAGATCTGTTGCAGAATAATGTGAATATAGTTAACACTACTGAACTGTCATTTAAAAATGATTAATATGGTAAATATTTTTTAATTAACTTTTTATGAAATTATAACTTTTACTGCTTCAATATACAATGTAAAATGCTTACATTGAACTAAGTAACACATCCATCACAATTATACTCATTTCTTAATAGTTTTGAAATGTACCATTGCATCTGCACATTAGGTGAGGGCCCCCTCAAATACCTTCCCTCCTCTCATACTCCCCCTCCCCTTCCTCTCTCTCTCCTCTTCTCTTCTACTTTCTGGACTATAGTTATGTTTTGCCATTTGTATGAGTGTGTAGGTGGTTATATATTGATTTCATAGTAGTATTGAGTACATTGGATACTTTTTTTCCCATTTTTGAGATACTTTACCAAGAAGAATATGTTCCAGCTCCATCCAGGTAAACATAAAAGATGTGAAGTCTCCATCTTTTTATGGCTACATGGTGTACATATACCACAATTTGTTAATCCATTCATGGGTCGATGAGCACTTGGGCTGTTTCCATGTCTTGGCTATTATGAATTGGGCTGCAATAAACATTCTGGTGCAAATGTCTTTGTTGTAAAATAATTTTTGATTATCTAGGTATATACCTAGTAGAGGAATTGCAGGATCGAATGGTAGGTCTGCTTTTAGTTCCTTGAGTGTTCTCCAAACTTCTTTCCAAAAAGGTCATATTAGCTTGCATCCCCACCAGCAGTGTAGAAGCGTTCCCTTCTCTCTGCATCCATGCCAACATCTGTACTTTTGGGATTTTGTAATGTGGGCTAATCTTACTAGAGTTAGATGATATCTCAAAGTGGTTTTGATTTGTATTTCTCTGATGATTAGGGATGATGAGCATTTTTTCATATGTTTGTAGGCCATGCGCCTATCTTCATGAGAGAATTTTCTGTTCAAGTCTCTTGCCCACATAGAAATGGAGTTATTTATTCTTTTTTTATTGATTAGTTTGAATTCTCTCTAGATTCTAGTTATCAGACCTTTGTCAGAAGCATAACCTGCAAAAATCTTCTCCCATTCTGAAGGTTGTCTGTTTGCTTTACTTACTATGCTCTTGGCTGTGCAAAAGCTTTTTAGTTTCATCAGATCCCAGTAATGGACCTTTGGTGTTGCTTCAATTGCCCAGGAGGTCCTCCTCATAAAATATTCTCCCAGGCCAATTTCTTCTACTGTTTTCCCTGCACTCTCTTCTAGTATTTTTATAGTTTCATGTCTCAAGTTTAAATCTTTTATCCAGTGAGAATCAATTTTTGTTAATGGTGAAAGGTGAGGGTCCAGTTTCAGTCTTTTACAGGTCTCCAGCCAGTTCACCCGGCACCATTTTGTTAAATAGGGAGTCTTTTCCCCACTAAATTTTTTTTTTTGTAGAGACAGAGTCTCACTTTATCATCCTCGGTAGAGTGCCGTGGTGTCACAGCTCCCAGCAACCCACTGAATATTTTTGAAAGGCTTGTCAAAGATCAAATGACGATAAGCAGCTGGGTTCATCTCTTGGTTCTCTATTCTGTTCCATAAATCTACCGCTCTGTTTTTGTGCCAGTACCATGCTGTTTTGATCACTATAGATTTATAGTATAGCCTGAAGTCTTGTAATGTGATACCTCCTGATTTGTTCTTATTTCTGAGTAATGTATTTGATATTCAAGGTTTTCTCTGATTCCTAAAATGGTAAATATTATGCTATGTTCTTTACTACAATTAAAAAAAATTTGAAGCCAGGCATGGTGGCTCATGGCTATAATCCTGGCATTTTGAGAGGTCAAAGCAAGAGGCCAGAAGTTCAAGACCAGCCAGGGCAACAGCAAGACCCCATCCCTACAAAAAAATTTTTAATCACCAATCATAATGGTATACATGTATACTTCTAGCTATCCAGGAGGCTAAGGCAGGATGGTGAACACTGGAGCCCAGGAATTCTAGCCTGCAGCGAGTCGTGACTGCTTGGTACCCCAGGCTGGGTGACAGAGAGAAATCCTGTTTCTAAAAAAAGGAAAAAAAAGGGCAGCGCCTGTGGCTCAGTGAGTAGGGTGCCGGCCCCATATGCCGAGGGCGGAGGGTTCAAACCCAGCCCTGGCCAAACTGCAACAAAAAAATAGCCGGGCATTGTGGCGGGCGCCTGTAGTCCCAGCTGCTCGGGAGGCTGAGGCAAGAGAATCGCTTAAGCCCATGAGTTGGAGGTTGCTGTGAGCTGTGTAAGGCCACGGCACTCTACCGAGGGCCATAAAGTGAGACTCTGTCTCTACAAAAAAAAAAAAAAAAAAAAAGGAAAAAAAAAACTTTTTAGTATAAAAACTCAATTACCTGGGGTGGCACCTGTGGCTCAGTGGTTAGGACACTGGTCCCATATACCAAGGGTGGCGAGTTCAAACCCGGCCCTGGCCAAACTGCAACAAAAAAATAGCAGGGCATTGTGGTGGGTGCCTATAGTCCCAGCTACTCAGGAGGCTGAGGCAGGAGAATCGCCTAAGCCCAGGAGTTGGAGGTTGCTGTGAGCTCTGGCACCATAGCACTCTACCAAGGGTGATAAAGTGAGACTCTGTCTCAAAAAAAAAAAAACTCAATTACCTTTCCACATCAGCAATAGAAAATATATCTTTGAAATATATCTTATATACTTAAAGCATTGCCACAATGTCAATAAACTGCACAATTATGCACTTACATGGTGAAAATGATAGCATGTTATTCAGAGCCATTAAAGAGAACCTAAGTAAATGGAGAGATAAACCATGTTCATAGATTGAAAGAGTCACTATTCTCCAGAAATTGATCTTTAGAATAAATTCAATGCCAGCCAAAATTCCAACAAGTTGTTTTGTGGAATTTGGCAAGCTCACTCTAAAATGGATTTTTTGTTTGTTTGTTTAAAATTCTTTTATCATTATGGCATTACACCTTTTTTAAGTTTTTTATTTTATTTTCTCTATACATGTACATGTGTTTATTTTATATATGTACATTTATTTTATATATACATGTACATGGTTTCCACTTTTTGCCTTCACAAAATTAAAGAGGCTTAAAATTTAATAACAATAACAATGTTTAAGATAAGGATTAGAGACAAAAACCTCATAAAGAACTAATGAAGATGCATATAATCAGAAATCAGATGATTGCTGCAATGAAATATTGAGCAATAATAATAATAATAATGCAAAAAAAGTAACATTCACATTGTCAGATAAAAGTATGTCAGTCATAGAATGCTTTGACTCTGAGGTTCAGTATGGAGTCATCAGTTAACTTCTTTTTTTCTTTTCCAAAGTCTCAAAAAATAGAGAATATTTATTTTTATAAACAAAAATAGAAGATAATTTCTTTTTTTTTTTAATTGTTGAGGATTCATTGAGGGTACAATAAGCCAGGTTACACTGATTGCAATTGTTAGGTAAAGTCCCTCTTGCAATCATGTCTTGCCCCCATAAAGTGTGACACACACGAAGGCCCCACCCCCCTCCCTCCGTCTCTCTTTCTGCTTCCCCCCCCCATAACCTTAATTGTCATTAATTGTCCTCATATCAAAATTGAATACATAGGGTTCATGCTTCTCCATTCTTGTGATGCTTTACTAAGAATAATGTCTTCCACTAAAATAGAAGATAATTTCAAAAAACAGATCATGCCAAATCTTATGGACAATAGAAAAAGAAGAAATACTTCAAAATCATTCTACTTCATCTGGATATATCTGATATTAAAATTGGGGAAAAAATATTATTATAAAGGGAAATTACAAACATATTTCACTTATAAATGAGGATGCAGTATCCTAAACAACATATTAACAAGTTGAATTAAAAATTGTTGTTCAGGGCGGCGCCTGTGGCTCAGGGAGTAGGGCGCCGGCCCCATATGCCGAGGGTGGCGGGTTCAAACCCAGCCCCGGTCAAACTGCAACAACAAAAAAAAAATAGCAGGGCGTTGTGGCGGGCGCCTGTAGTCCCAGCTACTCGGGAGGCTGAGGCAAGAGAATCACGGAAGCCCAAGAGTTAAGAGGTTGCTGTGAGCTGTGTGACGCCACGGCACTCTACCCGAGGGCGGTACAGTGAGACTCTGTCTCTACAAAAAACAAACAAACAAACAAACAAAAAATTATTGTTCAAACAATGTACTTTGGTCAACATTAAATCCAATTTATGTGAGAATTAGTCACTATTTTCTTTTCCTTTTTTTTCCTTTCTCTCATCCCTCCCTCCTTCTCTCTGTCCGTTCTCCCCTTCCCCCACCCCCCCACTGTGTCATTAATTGTCATTAATTGTCCTTATATCAGAGTTGAATGCATAGGATTCATGCTTCTCCATTCCTGTGATGCTTCACTAAGAATAATGTGTTCCACCTCCATCCAGGTTAATACAAATGCTGCAAAATCTCCATTTTTTAATGGCTGAATAGTATTCCATGGTATACATATACCACAGCTTGCCAATCCATTCCTAGGTTGAGGGGCATTTAGGCTGTTTCCACATTTTAGTGATTGTAAATTGAGCTGCAATAAACAGTCTAGTACACATGTCTTTATAATAAAAAGTGTTGTTTTTTTCCTTCTGGGTAGATGCCCAGTAATGAGATTGCAGAATCAAATGGGAGGTCTAGGTTGAGTTCTTTGGGGTTTCTCCATACTTCCTTCCAAAAAGGTTGTATTAGTTTGTAGTCCCACCAGCAGTGTAAAAGTGTTCCTTTCTCTCCACATCCACCCCAGCATTTGCAGTTTTGAGATTTTGTGATATGGGCCATTCTTGCTGGGGTTAGATGATATCTCAGGGTAGTTTTAATTTGCATTTCTCTAATAATTAGGGGTGATGAACATTTTTTCATATGTTTGTTAGCCATTCATCTGTCTTCTTTAGAGAAGGTTCTGTTCATATCTCTTCCCCATTGATGTATGGGATTGTTGGCTTTTTTCATGTGGATTAATTTAAGTTCTCTATAGATACTAGTTACTAAGCTTTTGTCTGATTCAAACTTTGTAAATATCCTTTCCCATTGAGTAGATTGTCTATTTGCTTTGGTTGTTGTCACCTTAGCTGTACAGAAGCTTTTCAGTTTAATTAAGTCCCATTTGTTTATTATTGTTGTTGTTGCAATTGCCATGGCAGTCTTCTTCATGAAGTCTTTCCCCAGGCTAATTATCTTCCAGTATTTTTCCTATGCTTTCTTTGAGGTTTTTTTTTAATCATTTCAAGCCTTAAAGTCCTTTATCCATCTTGAATCAATTTTTGTGAGTGGAGAAAGGTGCAGGTCCAGTTTCAGTCTTTTTTATGTTCATAACCAGTTCTCCCAGCACCATTTATTGAATAGGGAGTCTTTCCCCCCAGTGTAAGTTCTTGTTTGGTTTATCGAAAATTAGGTGGTTATAAGTTGTTGGTTTCATTTCCTGTTTTCTATTCGATTCTAAATGTCTCTATTTTTGTGCCAGTACCATGCTGTCTTGACCACTATGGCTTTGTAGTACAGCCTAAAATCTGGTATGGTGATGCCCCCAGCTTTGTTTTTATTACTAAGAACTGCCTTGGTTATACGGGTTTTTTTCTGGTCCCATACAAAATGCAGAATCATTTTTTCCAAGTCTTGAAAATAGGATATTGGTATTTTAATAGGGATGGTGTTGAATCGGTAGATTGTTTTGGGAAGTATAGACATTTTGACAATGTTGATTCTTCCCAGCCATGAGCCTGGTATGTTCTTCCATTTGTTAAAGTCCTCTGCTATTTCCTTTCTTAGTGTTTCATAATTTCCTTTATAGAGGTCCTTCACCATTATACCTTTTTCAGAACAAGTATAATTTACAGAAATTTTACCAGGCAAACTTTTATCAAATATTAATATTTATCAATGTTTTGTTTTGCTGAAATGTTATTTCAGTTGTAAAAACCATTTGTGGTTACAAAAGGAAAAATCAGAAACTTTATCAGATTTAGCCTGCTTTTTACAAATGAGCTAAGAATTCCTAAGCTGAACAATATTTTAAGTAGAAAAACAATTTTAAAATAGTTTGTTATACTGTTTCTGTGGTTTATGTATATATATATTTCCTACATATCTATCTGTACATATATATATAGGAAACCTTTTTTTTTTTTTTTAATTGTTGGGGATTCATTGAGGGTACAATAAGCCAGGTTACATTGCAATTGTTAGGCAAAGTCCCTCTTGCAATCATGTCTTGCCCCCATAAAGTGTGACACACACCAAGGCCCCACCCCCTCCCTCCGTCTATATAGGAAATCTTTAAAATAAAGGCAAGAGATAATCACCTTTTAACAAAAATACTCTGTATGCTACAAATGCACACATCAAAAATATTATTTAGAAGTTAATCATTGCCTGCTACAAAATCTTAAGCAAAGTACATTTACTGGATTGTTTTTCCAGTTTGCAGCTGCCCTCTCCCACCCAAAATAAGAATTTCCCATAAATAAAAGCCTTAATGCAATTCACTTAGTGGTTAGTTTTGGCCAATCCTCTCCTCACTGCCCCTGCCTCTCACAGTGACACCGTATTATTAAAAACATTAAGTACCTGGGGTTTACGCTGCAGATCAAGACCAAATGATGTATAGATTTTCATGTAAAAAAGATGTTTTGTGGTCACAATTACTTCAAAAAGTAATTACACTCAAATAAACTGACATATCATGCCTTAGCAATTACAAAAGAAGGATTTTGACACATGGCAATTTATAAGTTAGGCAAATGTGAATTGCTAAAAGATACGAACAGCTGTTCTGTTTAAGTTTAGAGTGCTGCAAAACTCAGGTAATGACTTTATCTTTTTCGGCTAGCATAACCAGCCCCCAGCACAGCACACTAAAGCCACGAAGCACAAATCCAACGAGGGTAACATGATGCCTTCACTAAGTCAGAGCTCTGGGAAACCAGCACAGTGACCTTAATACAGTAAAAGCATATTTTTGTTGGAGCCATGTATTACTTTAGAGATAATTTTCATGCCAAAAATTTTAAGTATGAAACTAAAACACTGTGGGGTTTTTTTGTTGTTGTTGTTTACAGACAGAGTCTCACTATGTTACCCTGGGTAGAGGGCTGTGGAGTCACAGCTCACAACCTCAAACTCTTGGGCTTAAGTGATTCTCTTGCCTCAGCCTCAGCCTCCCAAGTAGCTGAGACTACAGGCGCCCGCCACAATGCCCAGCTATTTTTTTGTCGTACTTGTCATTGACATTTTCTGTTTTTTATTTTTTTAATTAATTTTTTATTGTTTGGGGTTCATTGAGGGTACAAAGAATGAAATTACACTAATTGCATTTGATGAGTCCCTCATAATTATGTCTTTCCTCCAAGAGGTGTGCCATACCCTATAACCCTAAAACCCTTTTCTCCTCCCTGCTCCCTCATTCACTTGCCCCCCACTTCGAATTGATTTGAGTTTTTCCTCTTATGAGGGTATATGTTAGGTCATCTACTAGCTTCATATTAGAATTAAGTACATTAGATTCTTCCTTCTTCATTCTTATGATACTTTATTAAGAAGAATGTGTTCCAACTCAATCCAGGTTAATACAAAAGATGGAACGTCTCCATCTTTTTTAATGGCTGAATAGGATTCCATCATACACATACACCACAGCTTGTTAATCCATTCCTGGGTTGGTGGGCATTTAGGCCGTTTCCTCATTCCAGCGATTGTAAATTGAGCTGCAATAAACACTCTAGTGCAAATGTCCTTATGGTAAAATGATTTTTTTTTTTTTCTGGGTAGATGTCCAGTAATGGGATGGCAGAATCAAATGAGCAGTCTAATTTGAGTTTTTTGAGGATTCTCCATACTTCCTTCCAAAAAGGTTATATTAGTTTGCAATCCCACCAGCAGTGTAAAAGTGTTCCCTTCTCTTCGCATCCATGCCAGATCTGTAGCTTTGAGATTTTTGTAATGTGGGCTATTCTCACTGGGGTTAGGTGACATCTCAGGGTGTTTTTTTTATGGTAAAAGGGTAAAATATTAATATTTATTACATTTGGAGGAAAGGTACCTAGGTTTTTACTATATTAATCTTTTATTTTTTCCATATACTTTGCTAAGATTCAAAAGTTATCATTAAATAATTTTAATATACCATAGACCAGGGTCCTCAAACTGCAGCCCACAGGCCACATGAGGCGGTGTGATTGTACATGTTCCTGTTTTGTTTTTTTACTTCAAAGTAAGATATGTGCAGTATGCATAGGAATTTGTTCATAGTTTTTTGTTGTTTTTTTTTTTACTAGAGTCCGGCCCTCCAATGGTCTGAGGGACAGTGAACTGGCCCCCTGTTTAAAAAGTTTGAGGACCCCTGCAACCCTTTGAACTAGCAATTCCATTTTTAGAAACTTCGAAAAATAATTATCCTGACATTATATATAAATGGTAGATATTTACTGCCACATAGCTTTCTTTTCATCATTGTGGTTTTTAGCAGGTCCAGGAGGGTTTGAACCCGCCAGCCTCAATGTATGTGGCCAGCACCCTAACCACTGAGCTATAGGCATAGAGCCAACACTGTGCGTGTTTTGGGGGTTTGGGGGGTTTTTTTAGACAAAGCCTCAAGCTGTCACCTTGGGTAGAGTGCCGTAGCATCACAGCTCACAGCAACCTCAAACTCCTGGGCTCAAGCAATTCTCCTGCCTCAGCCTCCCAAGCAGCTGGGACTACAGGCACCCGCCGCAATGCCTGGCTACTTTTTGGTTGCAGCCATCATTGTTTGGCGGGCCCAGGCTGGATTCGAACCCAGCTCAGGTGTATGTGGCTGGCCCCATAGTGGCTTAAGCCACAGGCATGGAGCCTTTTTGGGTTTGTTTGTTTCTTTTTGACTGGGGCCAGGTTTGAACCCGCCACCTCCGGTATATGAGGCTGGTGCCCTACTCCTTTGAGCCACAGCCACCACCCCAACACTGTGGTTTTTAATGGTCATTTATAGCAAAACAAGTTATTTTATATAAATTAATACCTTTTGGCTCGGCGCCTATAGCTCAGCAGCTAGGGCGCCAGGCACATACACTGGGTCTAGGGGGTTTGAACCAGCCTGGGCCTGCCAAACAACAATAACAACTACAACAACAAAAAAAATAGCCGAGCGTTGTGGCAGGCACCTGTAGTCCCAGCTACTTGGGAGGCTGAGGCAAGAGTTTGAGGTTGCCGTGATCTGTGACGCCACAGCACTCTACCAAGGGTGACAAAGTGAGACTCTGTCTCAAAAAAAAAAATTAGACATTCATTTCAAACAGCACTAAGTTCAGGTGATCCATTTACTCCAAAGACTTGAGTCCCTCTATTTTGATCAAGTTACTGTATAAACATTGCCACCTGGAAGAAAGACTCTGACCCCACTTCAGGTATAAATTAGATGGTGATTTATTACACCTGTGCAGGGGACCGCTGCCCAAAGGGCAAACAGCCCCAAAGTGAGGGACAGGCGGACTTTTATACCATTTTTGTTGCCATGAAAGCAAGCAGAAAGAAAAGTGGAACATGGCTGGTTAGCTCAGGGGTGGGGTTACAATCAGGGGGCTACAGCGTGGCAACTGTGTGGCATATTTCATAACAGTTAGCATGGAGACAGCTTGGGAGACACAGTGGCCTGGGAACTTTGTGTAGGTAATTTTTTTCCATTTTGTTTACCCATTGCTAGGAGGTTGGGGTAAGTTCAGGGGGGTTACAGAACCTGGGAAATTCTGCTTGATTGACTTTTTGCTACAGTCTGGCAACAGAGCCAAGGAACTCAGAGAGAACTTCCTTGTACTAGTCTGAAACCTGTTCTCAGAATTAACCTGGGGTGGGGACTGAGATGTGCGGGGACTCAGGCTTAGACAGGGGCCTTTAGGGGTCCTTTGGCTGGGTACTACATTACATCAGCTTAGTAAAAAAATTACACCTAAAATATAGTTGCATTTTTTAAATAACAAGTAAGTATATTGCCAGCTTGTTGAGACATGGGGGACCCAACATTGTCTACCAACTTTTATTATCAACTTTCTGCAAATGCTACTGCTGCCATCACAGTCCTTATGCTTCCTCTTGCCAGAGCTGTCAATTCTTAGTCTCAGCATCTAATTTATGTGTCACCGTTCCATTGTTTCTTGGCCTTTACTAGCATTTGAAGATATGGTACTTGCCATCAGTCCTTCAAGGAACTTCTAAGGCTGACTCCTTTCATAGGGATTATGGCTTCTGGAGTCAAAAGAAAGCCATTTCTGGGTCCTGAGGACATGGTTTGTATTTAAGTCTCTCATCTACTGAAACTATATTTGTAAATGAAATACTAGTCGATTTAAGTTCCATTGTCTTCTCTATAGGATCAACTACAGAATGTTCTTGCACATATGTTTTGGTTCTTGCTGCATCAATAAGAGACTTTACAATGGAAGGCAGTCCCCACTCTATGCTGAGAAGCCTATGGCTGTGCAACTTTCTGGAGTGATCTATGTGTCTGTCCAATACATCACCTCCAACCACACTTAAGTTCATCATAGAGTTTGAATATTTCTGCGTCGCCACTGTTGTAGCAGTTTCCCATGGCTGCTCAAAGACATGCTCCAAAGTCCAGATCTTCATGGTGCTGGTGGCCTGCGCAATGTACGTATGGGTGGCACTAGAGCACAAAGGGGCCTCAAGTGGACATTTGATGGTAAAGGGCCAACAATAGCCAAGATATCCTTGAAAAAGAAGAGCAAGTGGGAGATAATTTTAAAGTCATAACAATTAAGACAGCATTGTATTGGCATAAAAATAGATCAGTCAGTGTATAAAACAGAAAAGAGAGTCCAGAAGCAGACCTAGTATGATGTCGGGAAATAAACATTTGATTTTCACCCATTTCCTGACATGGAGGTCCTTAAACCCTTGCAATCTCCAGGGTGTTAATAGTGTCCTTTGTATACTAATAAAATGACTAGTGGCTGTGGACCCCTGGGTAGTTTCAGGTCACCAGAAAAATCAAGGCATTATTAGAGGGTTGGGACTTTTATCCTCTTCTCCACAACCTCCCAGGAGAGCAGAAGGGTTGAAGATTAAGTTGATCACCAATGGGGTGGCGCCTGTGGCCCCATGAGTAGGGCGCCAGCCCCATATACCAAAGGTGGCAGGTTCGAACCCAGCCCCAGCCAAACTGCAACAAAAAAATAGCCAGGCATTGTGACAGGTGCCTGTAGTCCCAGCTACTCGGGAGGCTGAAACAAGAGAATCGCCTAAGCCCAAGAGCTGGAGATTGCTGTGAGCAGCGACTCCACAGCATTCTACCAAAGGCAACAAAGTGAGATTCTGTCGCTAAAAAAATAAATGGTCAAAATGGTCAATGTGTAATCGTCACGCCCACGTAGTAAAGTTTCCATAAAAACCCATAAAGACTTGGTTTGGAGACTAAACCAAGACTTGGTTTGGAACTAAATAGAAATCAGGTAGGTGGGAGGGGAAAAAGGTTGAGTAAATTCAACCTAACTGGTCTAATGCACACATTCTGGGTGAAGGGCACTCTGACTTAAAATGTATAAAAGCAAATTATGTAACTAAAACATGTGTACCCCGTAATATTCTGAAATAATAAAAAAGACCTAATACAGGTGCAAATGTAACATATTAAAATTTGTAGGAATGTCAAATTAAAAGCTGACAAAATGCTGACTCTGCATCCTTTAAGCACTCAGCTCTCCCTCACTTATTCCCTTAGTCCTGCCACCTCTGCTTCCTAGAATGCTTTAGAAACTCCGGCCATTCCACTGGCTGCCTCCTTCTCACACTTCAAGTCTCAACCGACTTGCTTCTTCCTCAGTAGGCCTCCCTTCCTCTGTGATCCAGTCTAAATAGCGCCCCTGCTCATACTTTCTACTTTCAGAAAATTATTTCCCTCGCACACCCCACTGGTCACCATGCAGCTAGGTGATTTGTTCTCTTAAATGGCTATTTGTTCTCTTAAATGGCCCGGCTATTTTTTTGTTGCAGTTTGGCTGGGGCTGGGTTCGAACCTGCCACCCTTGGTATATGGGGCTGGCGCCCTACTCACGGGACCACAGGCGCCACTACATTGGTGATCAACTTAATGGAGAGTTTCCATCCTTGATCTTAGCCAAAAGGCTGAGAAGCAATGGAGTTTCCAGACAGCTGAGCACGTGGAGCTTCCTAGAGGATGGCATGCCCAGGGAAAGAGGGCCTGGAAGCTCTGTCCCCTTCCCACGTGACTTGCCCTATGCATCTCTTTCATGTGGATGTTCATCTGTATCCTTTGTAAAAGGTAAAAACTGGTAAAAAGCAAGTGTTTCTCTGAGGCTGTGAACGTCCAGCAAATTAATCTAATCCAAGGAGGTGCATGGTAACACCGATTTATAGCCGATTAGTCAAAGCACAGGTCATAATCTATGCTTTGGATTGATATCTGATCTTGTGAGGCTGAGCCCTCAACCTACGGGATCTGACTCTCTCAAAGTAGGTATGCCCAAACCAAACTGACTCACCTGGGGTCCACCCAAGAACTACTTGGCAGGTGTGAGGGTGAAAACCCACATCCATTTCAGGCCAAGAAGTATTCTGTATTAGCCATTGTGTAAGGGCAGGAAAAACACACGCTGGTATTTGAGTGTGTTGAATGGAATAGAGAATGGAGAGGAAGGCTGGGTAAGCCTTGCTCACACCTATAATCCCAGCACTCTGAGAAGCTAAGATGGGAGGATCACTTGAGCTCAGGACTTGAGACCTGAGCAAGAGTGAGGACCCATCTCTACTGAAAACAGAAAAACAAGCCAGGCATTGTGGTGGGCACCTAGAGTCTTAGCTACTCCAGAGGCTGAGGCGGAGGATTACTTGAACCCAGGAGTTTGAAGTTGCTGTGAGTGAGGCTGACACCACCGGGCTTTAGCCTGGACCAACAGAATGAGACCCTTGTCTCAAACTAAATAGAGTAGAGAGTGGCTCAGCACCCATAGCACAATGGTTACCATGCCAGCCACATACACCGAGGGTGACAGGTTCGAACCAGGCTGGGGACAGCTAAACAACTGAAACAACACCAAAAAAAATAACCGGGCATGTGGTGGGCACCTGTAGTCCCGGCTACTTAGGAAGCTGAGGCAAGAGAATTGCTTAAGCCCAAGAGTTTGAGGTTGCTGTGAGCTGTGATGAGGGCGACATAGTGAAACTCTGTCTCAAAAAAAAAAAAAAACACAGAGTAGAGAGGAAAAACTGCTTTTTCCTCTTTCCTCTACCACCCACACGTACATTTATTACACAAATGGCATTGCAGAATGATAGAGAAAGGAGGGGCTTTTCAGTACATTTTTCTAGCACAGTCATTTACTACATGGAAAACAATTCAATTTGACTCCTACATCATGCTGTGTACAAAGATTAAATGTGGATTAAAAACATGTAAAAGCAAACATATAAAAATTTTTAGAATACTATAGGAAAATACATCTATTACCTCAGGATAGGGAAATAGTTCTTAAATAATAGGCAAACATAGTACAAACCAAGAAAAGAAGGTTAATTTTAATTACATTTAAATTAAAACCTTAAGCTTCAACCCATAAGAGAGTAAAAAAAAAAAAATCAGCCAGGAACTAAGAGAAGTTATTTGCAACACATGTAAAGACAAGAGCCAAACTCTTGAACAGACAGTTCACAGAAAGAGAAACTTACAGCCAAGAAACATGAAAAGATGCTCAGCATCATCAGTAATCAGAGAAATACAAATTTTAAAAATCAGTTCATTTTTCATACCACTAGATTGGCAAAATTTTTACCCAACAAAAAATAAGGATGTGGAGTAACTGCAACATGCAGTGCTGGTGAGAGTGTGAATTAGTACAATAACCTAGAAAAACAGTTGGCATCTTCTAGTAGAACTGAAGGTGCCAGTCGTGGGTGGGCACAGACCTGGCACATCCAGGGCTACCCTAGACACATGTACAGGAATGTTGGTCCAAGAGGCCCTGTTTGTAATGGGAGAAAACAGAAGAAACATGCCCAAATGACAATCAGAAATAGGTAAGATAAATAAATTATGTGATAATCATATGAGGAACTATTATAATATATAGTGGTGAATTACAGTGACTTAGATGAATCTCAAAAACATAATATTGAGTGAAAAAATCCAATAGCATAAGAATGCATATGGTTTTGCTGCATTCATACAAAGCTCACAATCATGTAAATCCACAAATTGTTTAGAAATGAAAATATATGCAGTGAACATTATTTTCAAAAGAAAAGAGATAAACACAATTACTAGATACTAGTTCCACTGAGAGGGAAGAAAACAGGATGGAGAAGGCAAGTTAGGGCTTAAAAGGTAATGGTAATGTTCATTCCTTACTTTTTTGTTTGTTTGTTTTTTGGCCAAGGCTGGGTTTGAACCCACCACCTGCAGCATATGGGACTGGCGCCCTATCCCTTTGAGCCACAGGCGCCGCCCTCCTTACTTTCTTAAACTAGGTGAGTTTGTGCTATTGTTCTTATTATCTTAGATATAGTTTATAAACAGTTTATAAACAGTTTCGTATTTTCCAATATCTAATTAAAACACTTATAAAAAAAAAGATGAAGAAGAAGAGATGGCGTGAGTACATCGTGAGACAAGCCTAACGAGCCGGCCGTGATCCAGAAGGAGCGCATGGTTTTGCCCCAAGCTCCCTACTTCTGATCCGAGCGCGGCCCTGGCCCCTCCCCCGCAGCTCAGTCTTCTCACTTGCTGACTCATAGAGTCAAACCGAGGGACCCGCCCAGGAAGAAATGAGCTCACATGTCTCACCGAGGAAAGAGTACTATACCAATCTCTTCTCTTCCGACCCGTTAAAATTCCCACCCACGTGCTGACTGCCTTCTCGAACTTCCGTGTGGGAACAAAGGCCGCTGTTGCCCACACAGAACCTGGACTCCATTTTCTTTCATTTCACGTTTTGGAAGAATCTTTCATTTAGGTCTTCGACCTCTCACTGACTGGAGTTAATAATAATCCTCTGAAGATGACAAGAGACAACAAATACGACAGAGCCTTGTATAAACAAAAGTGCTGTACAAATGTAAGGTGGTGGCACCCTGACAATTTCAGATCTGCTGGCCCACCTGTAAGGCTCCTGGAGGAGTAACTAAGATTGCAGGATTAATGTGAATTGCAGGATTGGGAACAGATGAAGCTGAGCGGCTTTATTTGGGAGTTGATTGCCAGGAGTTAAAAGATTCCCCTACCCTGACTTTTCTTGGGCGCCCTAGTCCCCACTTTCTCTTCGCTGGGAGCGTCCCCAGCTCCTAAACTCCCGCCCTCACTCCAGCCCCAGCCTTCCTGTCCCCGCAGTGCCCCTGTCTGCCCACACAGGGGCGCGCAGCGCCCCTCAAGCTGTCGGCCGCCGGGCGGCGGTGGAGAAGGGCGGGGTCAGGGTACTTTGCCAGAGCGAACTGAACTGAACCAAGGCTTGGACAGGGCTATGCAGAGGGGGAGACTGGCCCGGAACGTTCCTGCTGCCAACTGCGTGACTTCTCCCTCCAGAGAAGAGAAGGGTCCCGGCCGTTCAGCAGTCCCCGCCTGATGGCGACAGAAGACAACTTCATTCCGCAAAGCTACCCGCCCCACCCTAGGAGTGGGAAGAAGGGAGGAAAGACGGAGTCTCCATCTGATTCTGGGATCTTTTCCCCAGGACCTAGAGAGGAATTTTCACAGCTTGCACTAGACCTAAAGGCCATCACCCTGAAACACAGTTTACTCCTTTTCCCCTAACCCCCCTGCCTGAAAATACTGGGGCAGTAATGCAGTTAGTCATCTCTATGGAGGCTGAGGACCAGGCTCTGAATAATTGGGTGATTCATTCTGCTGAAACAGCAGGGACAGCCTGGGTCGATATTGACTGAAAGGATTGAAGCTTTTTGGCCCAGCTCCAGGGACCCCCACCCTGCCCAAAAAGGACACTGTACCCCATGGTCCCTGTGTTCATTCAGCTGCCAGCTCCTCAGGCCACCACCTACGCCCAAAAAGGACACTGTACCTGAATACATGGACAGCCTCCCTCACCTGCAGCTGGAGCATGGGCAGCCATGTCATATACTATCCTCCTTGGTCTGAAGAAATTCCCCTGGACCAAGCCTCCAGCATCTTGGGTGAACCTTCTCTGCCCCTTTCACTGTGGTGAAAAAGTGGACTGGCCCCACCCCAGGCCCCCCTCACCATACCCAGAACAAAGCACATCTTCCAGGACTGTCTCTGTCTAACTTCTAGGGGCCCTCAAACTCCATCACAGCTTGGTGTAGGCATTGTCCCATCTCCAGGCTCCCAGGATCCTCTACTGGAGACCACATAAGCACCCCCTTAAGGTGGTTCTACCAAGGGATCCATCGTTTCTAATCCACACAAAAGGCACCTGAGGAGCTGGCAATGGCCCAGTGGGTCCACTGGCCTGTGAGGCACCTCAGAGGTGAGCTGTGAGCACATCTGATGGCTGGTGCAGCACCTGACGGAGGCTCAGAAAGCCCTGGAAAGCCAGGACACAGGGTCAACTTGACCAAAAAATATTTATTGTACAATTACCCATCCCTGGATTTGATGCAGGCCCCTAGAAGGTGTCTCCACCTTCCTGATTTATTTTCAGCCCCTGAGGGCTTCATTGTAGATCAGAGTCAAGGCCCCCAGGAAGGAGACATACTCCTGGAAGTTCACCTCCTGGTCTCTATTCCGGTCCAGGTCTTCCATCAGGCGTGCAATCTCTGCGTCCTGCAGCATCTGATGTTAAAAAAGGAAATCCAGACTCAATGGTGATAAGAACCTGGACCCTCCCTTCCCGGGCCCAGCCGGCCCCCTCACTTGTCACAAAAGATCTGTGACCACCTGGGCTTTGCTTCTCCTCAGCTCCTGTCCCTCACTCAGGGCAGAGAACACCCCACTCCAGGAGGGACCAGGTCTGCCAGCTTCCTCCACTGTGTGCCCCAGGCCTCAGAGTGAATAAATGGGTGTCAGAGGCACCTGTTCTGCTTGAGGTAGGAAAAGGGGCCTCCAGAGCAGACCACTCACCGGGCCAACGGTGAGCTCGTTCTGGATCAGCTCCTTCAGCTCCTTCTTGCTCAGGGTGTCTCTGCTACCCTCTCTCCTGGAGTACTTGTGGAAGATGCCCACAAGGAGGCCAATGGCCTGATCCAGGGGGCTCGCCATGGCTGAGGGCTGGACTGGAGGCCCAGAAGCTGGTCAGTGCCCTTGGCAGCAGCAAGGACACCTCACTCACCCCCACACTCCAGGAGCCCTGTCGCCACCACCTCCCACTCTTTTTGACTTCCCTGCCCAAACCACAGTCTCCAGCCATGCACAGCGTCCTTGGGAGACAGCCCAGGGCTGGAGAGGAGTGAAAGATGCAAGTAGGGCCAAGGGAGAAGTGGTTTAAGGGGTAGCAGCTTTGGGCACAGCTGAAAATTGTCCTCCCAGGGTTCCAGAGAAGTTAGGGAGTGTGACCAAGAAAGGACAGAGGCCACATACACAGCCTCGTAGGGCCAGACACACTAGCAATGACACACCCAAAGCACACCCTCGCGCACCCCAAAAGAGCTCAGGGAGCCTCCCATGAGGATGCCTTAGGCTGGGACCTGCCTGACACAGCCCGCAGCCCCTGACTCTGCCTCCAACCCGGGGAGCTCACGACCGGCCGGTCCGGATGCCGATGCCTACTACCACCCGCGGAGCCCACGGCCGCCGGGCTGGGGCAGCGGGCGGCTCGACTCCCAGCCTGAGGAACGCCCTGGCGAGAACTCACCAGAAGGGAAGAAGTGAAGCGCCAAGACAAGGGACGGGCTGTGTCGCAGTCCCGCCAGCCTTATAGCGGCCGCCGAGTTGGAGGCGAGAGCCCAGCCCCCACCCGACAGCCCGCGCCGCACCCCTCCCCCGCCTGCCCCGCCCCGCCCCGCCCCCATAACTTACGCTGCACACACCCCGGCTCCCCTGTGAACATTCCCCTCCATCCCAACACAGGGCTGCTCTGGGTTAGCACAGGAAGGGGCAACCTAGTGGAGCCCACTGCAAGCCCCCCAATCTCCGTTACTCAGGTTGCTCTTCCTGACGTGTGACACGGCGTGGGGGGAGGCAGGGGCCGGCAGTCACTTCTGCCTGCCCCTCTGCGGTGTGTGTGCTGATGCAAAAACTACTCTCGAGGCCAGCGTCAACATGAGGGAGGGATGAGACCCTCACGGAGGTGGGGGGCCGGGATTCTACCCTTCCTGCGCCAGGCCCTGTTATCCTGGGGTGACAGTTTCAAATGAACCACTCGGGAAGAGATTTTGATAGAGGGAGGTGGGAAGAAAAGACAGTATTGGCCCCAATACTGAGAGGATGGGGGTGGGTCCTACAGAAGGGAAATGGAGGAGAGAAAACATGGCATGGAGGCAGACTCCCCCTTCTCACTGCTGCTACCAGGACAGCCTCCTGTGGGTTAGGCCTCTGCTATGGGCTAGGTCGCACCACTGTCCTCAGGAACCACCACACTCCATTCCCTCCCAGGATCCTCACTCTCAAAGCACTTCCCCCTTAGCTTTCTTCACATCTGGCAGAGGTCCTGGGAGGCAGCAGAAGCCTGGTGAGTTTCCCCATTTTCCAGGAGGGAGAAACTAAGCCAGGACAACCTCAGTGACAGACATCTATGCTGAAGGACAGGAAGTGGGGTAGGGATAGGACCCAGGACACTAAAACCTGGAGGCCATCTCAACCCACCCCAGCCAAAGTGGCCAAAACATCTTCAAAACCAACCTCCCAATACCAGGAATGGAAAAATTTTTATTTCCTCTGTTGGAAGGGTCCATCTTGGAGGGAAAGAGGGGCAGAGACCAAAGAGGGCCTGGAAGAGGCCCTGCACAGGTCAGGGACAAGGGGCTGGTGATGAGGGCAGCGGGGACCCCTAGTCATTTGTTGTCCTCCAAGAAGAAGTCGTTGTAGGCCATGCACAGCGTGGTCAGGAACACCGAGTACTCCTTGAAGTCGATCTCCTGGTCACTGTTTCTGTCCAGGCTTTTCATCAGGTCATCAATGCTGCTCTCCTTCATTTTCTGCAAAAGCCAACCTGAGGGACAGCTTGGGGACCCTGCCAACCTTGCCCCCACTGCAGGGTGCACACACATACACACACACACCTGCAGCCTATGGGTGACCCCTGCTGAGTCAGGACTCTGAGTATCTGGCCTCTCAGAGCCTGGCCCCAGTCCACACTTTGTGAAGGGCTTGGCACCAGGTAGGGGCTCAGCAACCTGACTCCTGAATCTAAATAAATTACAGTAGGAACGCTAGTCCAGCCTTTCTGCTCCTCAACACCCTCCCCCACCCAAAAAATAATACCTAGATTGGATACCAACACCTAATTAAAATAGCCTGGTGGTTATATGGCTTACTCTGTCCTCATGTTAGGGGCTAGTTGAGTTCCATATCCCTGTGTTGTGTGCAGCTTGACCTGGACACCCTGGACTCCTTCACCACCCATTGCTGAGTCTAGCCCCACATCCCTCTGAGCCCTCAGATGAGCCACAGTCCCATCCAGACTTAGCCCTTCCTCTTTCCTAGTGAGACCCAAACTCATCCCCCAGCACAGAGTCCTAGAGTTCTGTTGGTCCAAGATGTCCACCTCCTTCCTTCCGTCTCAGTCCATACCCTTGGGCCACCCTGCCCCAGCTTAGGCCAGAGTACCCCAAAAGCAAGTATGACCCCCCACAAGGAACACTCAGACTTGGAGGGGAGAGGGATGGAACTGCCATCTACCTCCCCAAGACTCAGTTCCTTGGTGATAAGCTCCTTAAGCTCCTTCCTACTCAGGGTCAGTTTGCTGCCCTCTCTCCCAGAATACTTGTGGAAAGTGGTGACCATAGTGGTCAGGGCCTTCTCCAGAGGAGTCTCCATCACCGTTTGCAGCTCTGCAAGCGGACAGGGGGAAGATCGCTCTGTTTAGGAAGCCAAACTTTCTGTACCCTCCCGCCCCCCACCGCACTACCACCAGCCCAATCCCAAGGCCCCTCCCTCAAAGGACCAGAGACTGAAGCCCATGCTGAGACGGAAGCCCACCAAACAAATGACCCATGTAGACACGGGAGGGGTGGGAGGGGAGAGTGATAAGACCAGAGGCAACTCTGGAGCAACCAGGACAGGAAAACGGCCACCCTCCCCGCTAGGGGACTGCAGACTGTCCTGCCTAGAAGATGTTGACAAGGACCTGGGCAGAGCATGACAAAAGAACTGGCAGGTGGTAGGGCAGATAAAGGCTCAGGATTTTCTCTCTGCCCCTTCCAGTGTGGCACTAGTTTTCCAGTCCAGAGGCAGTTCCCACCTTAGTCACCTCCTTTTGCCCCAGTGCCTGAATCACCTGATATAAAGTAGTGTCCCTTATTAAAGTGGAGGACAGAGCAAAGACAGAGTCCAGGGGCCAGAGAGGGCTAGAGTTAGAACTGGGCAGTAAGGTCTTAGCAGGAAGCAGCAGAGAGGTGATAGGCCTGCAGCCCAAAGAACACACAGACTGCCTGGGAGGGGGAACGGGACCTACTGGAATCTCTAGGACGATTTTGAGACCTGAGCACAGGGGATGGGCTTGAAGGGGGGTCCTCCATTCCTTCAGCACAGCTACCTCCACCCAAGGGAAAAGGCAGCTGGAGCTCAGTGACTCAGGCTTGGAAACCACTTCCTCCTTAGGGAGGAAGGAGGCCACACCCACGGGCTGCAGGTAAATCCTGCCAAGAGCCCTCCCTGCGATTCTTAAACTGAATCTGTCATTCACCTCCCACTACCTAAAAACCCACCTCAAAGGAACTCAGCCAGCCCCACAGTGGAAGTCAGCTGCCTCAAGGCGTCTGCAGGGGGCGTCCTGCTGACCCCTACCTCCACCCTGCTTGGGGGGGGCCAGGCCTTTCTTGGTGGGGGTTACCACCACTTGTTACCCTCATCACCCAAGGTGGCCCACCAGGTAGGTGAACAGGAGCTAAGAAAGAAGGACTCACCACAGCAGAAGCAAGAGCAGAGAACTCTGGCAACAGACACAGTCTCCCTCCCTCTGCTTGCAGCCTTTGTTCCCTCACTCCCAGTCCCCAGGAAACAGGGAGACAGGCAGGACCAATGAGAAAGGGTCAGGGACAGTAGA
Source organism: Nycticebus coucang (assembly GCF_027406575.1). Classification (NCBI taxonomy): domain Eukaryota; kingdom Metazoa; phylum Chordata; class Mammalia; order Primates; family Lorisidae; genus Nycticebus; species Nycticebus coucang. Next base: position 58,278,614 of record NC_069784.1, read on the forward strand.
GGCCCAGGTCAGAGCCTCCTGGTGTGGAGCTGGGGAGAAACCCCCCTGCCTACTTCCAAGTCCTTGTTTACACACAAGGCTGGGGACACATTGAGCTCATCATGGCACATGTCCTCAGTCCCAGAAGTCCCATCTTCCAACCAGAAATCAAAACTCACCATCTGAATCTGATGAACAATAGGCATGAGGGGGCGTCAGGCTGTCCTGGAGAGAAACCTGGGAGGCATGGCCCCAGCCCAGGGCATCTCCCCAAGTCTAGGCCACCCACCACATGGGGACCCTCCCACCCATCCTGCCACCCACTGTAAGAGAAGAGAAGATACACCCCAAGATGAGAATCCACGGGGGAAGAAGATATTCCCTGCCAAAGGCACGGTCAAAGTCATCAGCTTGCCTGGAACTAGAGGCTTTGAAGGGGCTTTTGTGCCTCACGGGCCCTCAGGGGAAGGACTTGTGAGACACTCTTGGCATAGAAGACTGAGCAAGGCCAGGGGAGGGACAAGGCCCAGTGATGGGGTGGAAGATGAGGACTGGGCAGGGTCTAGGTTAGGGTGCAGTCACGGGTAGGGTGGGGACAGGGAGTTGCCTGTGTCCTGGCACACACTCAAGAGTTGTTCTACCACCAGCCAGCTGAGTGTGAGGGCAGAACTGAGTCAGGCCCTTATTGCTCACCACTGCGCAACCCCTTCACCCCCCCGTCCTCCCACTGCCCCCACTCACCCCCACCCTGCCGCAGGCCCTGGTCGCTAAGCAGCAGGAGTGTCCAAAGTAGAGAGTGATGCCCAGGGGGCCTGCCAGAGAAGGTGCCGAGGTAGGGAGGCCAACTTGGTCCTAAACCAAAACTGGACAGAGTCTCCGCAGTCAGACCCTGAAGGAACATCCAGTTCCTGCCCCCTCCAAAACCTGAGAGGAAGCCAGTGCCAGCAGAGCTAACAGGAAGCCTGAGAGGTCAGGGCCACCAAGCCCTCAAGCATCTGGCCCTACCATCTCCACACTTAGTTCTCAAAGGTCCTGTGACCACCAGCCATAGCCTTGAAGTGTAACCTCAAACCCCCACCCCCACCGCACCCTGAGCCCCTCACCTCTAACCTTCCCTACAGGGAAGCACCTCCTGATCTCAGTTTCCTTCCTGAGATCATGTGTCTGGAACTTTGTCTTTAAAACTATGGCCACTACCCACCACCTAGCTCACTGCCCCCACCAGCCACTGTCCCCCACTCATCCCTCTGCAGTCACTGGTCCTTCTGAGGGAGCATGATTCCCAAGTGAGTACAGCCTGGCCTAGGCCTTGGCGACAGAGACAGGGCAAAGTGTGACTGCATTCTCATGCTGCCACCAGCCTGTTCCCCTGCAGATCACCCTCCCTGATGTAGACAAGGACAGGAGAGGGTTAATCCTCTGTGGCAAGGATTTCCAGTGATCTGGAAAGGGGCCGTAGAACAGGCTGGCCCCATACATGCTAGCCAGCCCTCCTCCCCATCCCTCCAACATGTTCCCTGGTCACCCAGACTCCACTCCAGATCCCAGCCAAGGGCAGATGTGACCTTCAATTCCTCCCCAGCCTTCATTCAAGGTCCTGACAGAGGCAAGGCTACAGTGAGGGGGTGGGGAGGAATGGGCTGGGAAACCCTTCTCTGCCTTTGGTCCCAACAGTCAACTCTGTCTGGTAGGTGTATACACTGCCCCCAAATCACCCCACATCCCTGTCCACCCTTCACTAGTCTGCTTTCTCATAAACTGCTTCAGCCCCACACACCCCACGCCACCACAACCAACCCCCAACCCAGGACCTGAGTGCCTCAGACCACCAGCCTTGCAGCTTCTAAGAATCTTTATTGTGCTTGCTCAACATGGCACATGTGACTGCAGGAGCAGAAACCAGCTGGCAGACACCCCCTGCCCTGGGGGGAGCCTTCATTTCTTTCGGGGCTCCTTATCTGGGAAACCTTCGAAGAACTCGTTGCACATCATGGCAATGCAGGACAGAAAGACGCAGTACTCCTGGAAGTCCACCTCGTTGTCCCTGTTGCTGTCCAAGTTGCTCATCAGTTTCTGGAACGCAGCTTCATCTGTCCTTTTCTGGAAGGGGAAGAGACTGCAGATAGAGAACAGATGCCTGGGACAGAGCTGAGACTAGACCAGGTTTCCGCTCAGGGCCTCTGCTGGGGAGGCCCAGGTTTGGAGCTCCAGCTCTCAGGGCTAAGAAAGGGTGTTTCTTAGAAGAGCCTTGAAAAATGCTGGGGCCACATCTTCCCCCAGTGTTGTTCTAATAGATTACATAATAGTTGTGAAAACAATGTAGAAATCTTTTTTTTTTTTTCTTTGAGACAGAGTCTCACTTTATCACCCTCGGTAGAGTGCTGTGGCATCACAGCTCACAGCAGCCTCCAACTCCTGGGCTTAGGCGATTCTCCTGCTTCAGCCTCTCGAGTGGCTGGAACTACCAGCAACCACCACAATGTCTGGCTATTTTTTGTTGCAGTTTGGCCGGGGCTGGGTTCAAACCTGCCACCTTCGGTATATGGGACCGGCTCTCTACCCACTGAGCCACAGGCACCGCCCGCAATGTAGAAATCTTAAAGGGAAGAAAGTCTGTGGGGGTGTGAGTATCTCCATATCTATGTTTGCACATCCACAAGCCAGTAGAAATTCAGACATCACCAGTTGTTATAGTGATGGCCAGAGTCAGACCATCCTGGCGCAGATCATAGTTTCATGCACCACCCTGGGAAGTTGCTTAGTGCCCTGAGCAAAGCCCTTGGCCGTGTCTGAACCTAGCCTACTTGCCCATCCTCAGCCCTTTTTCTGCTGAGGGCAGTACATAAGTGGTGCTGGTCACTGTTTTTCCATCCCAGGCAGCCAGAGCAAGTGCTCTGCCCTGTCCCCACCCCCAGCAATGGTTGCTCTGCTCAGACTGCTGTCCTCAGGGCCTGGCCCTCCTCTCTGGGACATGCCCGTATGGCACACCCCAGGCAGCGCCCCTTACCCCCAGGAAGCTGGGCAGCTCCCGAGTTAGCAGCTCCTTTAGCTCCAACTTGTTGAGCTTGTACTTGTCACCCTCTTTGCCTGAGTACTTGTAGAAGGTGAACACCATCGCATCCAGGGCCTTCTCCAAGGGGTATGACATGGCAGCAGTCAGGATCTGGGGGCAGGAGGCACAGAGACAGCCTTTACCTACCCCTGAGTGGTGGGTGCGCTCAAATGCCTCACTATACTACTCCCCTCCTGGACTGTTTGGTGAAATTCTGCTCCCACCCTTGGGGGACACAACATGGGCTCAGCTGCCTGCACAGTGACAAATGCATGTTTGCTTCCGGGGTAGGCTGGGCACAGGCTCTGTGGCTCAGGCCTCCTGCAGCACCAGGCACTTTTTCTACTACTGGCTCAGCCCAAGTACCCTCAGCTCAGCTGCAGCTGCCCTACCCACCCATTTTTCTCCATCCGGGTCTGGGCGCGGCTGCTGGCAGCCTGCCCAGGGAGCCCAGAGCGGAAAAAACCAGCCGCCTAGTGCCTCGTATAGGGAGGGGCAGGGAAGGTGACAGGCAGGAATACAAGAGGAAGGCAGGGATGCCAAGGCCTCTTGGGCTGGGCTGCCAGGCGCAGGGCACTACCACACAGAAGCCCACAGGCGCCTCTGCCTTCACTTTGCTTCTTGCGCTCAAGTGTGCACACAGGCTTGTGCAAGCCAGTGTGAGTCCAGAGGTGCCCAGCACACCCACACACATGGCAGCACATGCCAGCCCTGCTTCTTAGAAGTGCTGAGAGCTCAAGTTCAGCCCCCTGTCCACTCCTGTCAGCTCCCTCCCGTGCACGCATTCATGCATACACTCACTCACACCCACCACATTCCACACTCACATCAGGGTCCACGCACCACATCTGGACCCTCCAGCCAGCCGCCCCTTCTCCTGCCCCAGCCTTGGCCATCCAAACCCCTTGGGTGCCAGTTAGGCTAATGCCACTCACCAGGCTCACCAGGCTGAGAGAGAGAGGAAATGCTGAGGAGAAGGGTTGGGGAGAGGAAGCTTAGGGAGAGCCCAGCAGTCTGCCCTATTTATACCCCAGCCAGGCCCTGCCCCTGACAGGGGTGGGAGAGAGTGGACTACCTTCCTCTGTGGGCTCGTGTGAGTAGTGCCTCAGCCCCCTCCGACTGGAAGCCTGGGGACAGGGCTTCCTGTTCCCCTCTAAACAGATAAGCAGTGGGTAAGCTCCAGTGAGCACAGGCAGGGATCTTGAGGGGGTGGGCACCACACTGGGTTCTTAGATCAGCCTGAGTTTTAGGGAACTGGAGGAAGGGGCAGCCTGTGCCTGGGGTAGGGGGATAGCCCCGCTGACAGCTGTGACACAACAGGTAGGGAGTTGGATGACAAGTGGGAAATTGCCTAGAAATGTGGCTGCCCAGGTGGCGGCACAGTCCCAGTGCTGGGGACCATCTCCATCAGCCCTTCCCCACCCTGAAGAGCAAGGCCGGGTGAGGCTGGATAGTCAGGAGGAGGCTCTGTGACTACCTCAGGAAAGTCAGTGGATAGGTCTTGGGCCAGAGAATGATGGAGCAGGGCTGGCTGTGAGGTGTGGGGGCTTCCGGGCACATCAAAGGAGCAGAGGAGTGCCAGGTCAGGGTGGAGATGGGGACCAGAAACAGGGTGATCTCTCAGCGTGGGGCAATTGGGACTGCATGGAGCCAGAACTAGGGGGCTAAGTCACTCAGTGGGCTGCAGTTTCAGGGTAGGGGGCTGCTTCATGCAGTGCCCTTTCCCTCCACACAGGGCAGCCTCTCTGGCTGGGAGTGAGAGACTCAGATACCCTAATCCTATTAGTGCTGCTCTCTGGGCTCCCACTGCCTGGGGCAGGGAACAAACACCCACCCACCCCACACCCCGCCGTCCTCTCAGAACACAGGGTCATGAGGACTGAATTTCATCCCCCCTCCCACCTCCCCACGCCAGGAACCTCAGGCAGCCTTCTCAGCCTCCTTGACAGCCCGATGGGGTCAGCTCAGAGACCCCAGAGCAAGAGAGACAGGCCCTCCAGCCTCCACTGGATGGGAGGATGGGTGTCCCTGTGTTGGCCCCAGCCCCTCCTAGGGACCCTTGAGACCACTGCATTTCTGTAGGATCTGAAACTGCTCTCAGGGCCAGTGGGGAGCTCCCAGCTCCTGTCTTCGGAGCCTCCTTTCTCCAGTGGAAAAGGCCAGAGAGGAGCAAAGATCTCAGCAGGGCTGTGTGTCCTCTGAGAAGAATCAAACCCAGCCAGGCTGACATTGGTCTTTTATTAGGAGTTAAACAAGCATTTTCCCATCGTGGGCTCACACTCTGCTGAGAATCCTGGCCTCAGAGCAAATCCCACCCCTCCCACCCACACAGAGAGGCAGTGGGGCCCAGCAGGGGCTGGGGCTGCTCTAGCCCTCACTAGCTGGGCATCCTGAGAGGCTCCTACACACTCTGAGCCTCAGGGGAAAATGTGGTAACAGATGGGGAACCCAAGCCAGTCCTGACTGAAAGGGGTACAGCAGGGAGGGGAGCAAGTCCCCCAGGGTGGGGACTACTGGGAGCATGGAGGCTCTGGGGGGCAGGCCTAGTAGAGACACAGGCAGGCCAGAGAGCGCACATACTCCACAAAGTCCACCTCAAAGTCCTTGTTGGTGTCCAGTATACTCATGAACCTGTTGTAGTTACACTCTTAAAATTCAGTCTATGCAAAGGCAGGGTGGGTAGTGGAAAGGCAGGATGATGAAGGTAGAGCAGTCTGGGCACCGCCTCACCTTCCCAAGCCCTGTCCTATCCTGGTCTCATTGGTGCACACTCTGCTGAGCCTGGGTGGCCACTGGGCAGATTCCTCGCCTCCCATCCACACTGACAGGCACCAGTTGGCCACCCCAACTCACATCCCACCTGTCCTAATAGTGCACCCATTTCAATCTCTCTCCCAAATCCTCCTCGGATCCTTACTGAGGACCTGTGATTTGCACTGAGTGCCACTGTGGGGTAGGCATTCTTCATAGCACAAGGTGGCAGGCCCCACTTTATGAGTGATTGTCACCCCACTTTACGAGTGAGAAAACTGAGGCTCCTACCATGTCAGTTCCCTTCTTCCAACCCCCTCCAAACAGTCCAACCCCCCCGCCCCACTCACCCACCCCCCACTGTCCCTTGCTGTCCCATGTCCATGCCTGTCCCCTGGTCTCACCTTGCTGAGTCAAGCAGTGCCTCCCAGGGGCTCCCTGGTGCTCACTGGGGTCCAGTTAGGCATCTCCTTCTGCAGCAGCTCCTTGAGCTCCACCTGGCTCAGCTTGTGCTTGTCCCCAAAGTGTACTGAATATTTCTGGAAGGCGTCCACAATGGTGGCTATTGCCTGCTCCAGGGAACTGGCCATCCTCACTTTCACAGAATAAGGATGTGACTCACCTCTGCCCTTGGTGTTTCCCAAAGACTGTTCCCAGACCCATCTTAGTCTCCACCAGGCTCCAGGCCTCACAGGCCACCTCTTCTGTGCAGCTCTCCCTGACCACACCAGTCTCTCTTAATTTATGTCACAACTGTCTCCATTGTTATTTTGCTGAACAGAGGTCTCATTTCTCCAACATCACTGCAAACTCCTCAGGGAGGGAGCATCCCACCCCACCACCTGCACCCCCACAGGGCTCTCTGAAGACTCTCTAGCTCTCTGCCACCTCTTCTTACCCCCAGCACCCAGAAATGCCTGAGTCTCAGTCTGCCCCACTCATGAGATGAGGCCTCCTCGCCTGTGCAGCTACGCAAGAAGACCCTTGCCCCATGCTCCTTTGCCCTCAGACCCTTGGAGAAGTCTGCATTAGCAGAGAGGGTTGGGTATGAGAGGACCCCAACACATCTTCTCACCACTCCCCTCACCATGCTACTTGCCCCAAACTCAAGCAAAAACTTGTGGGATTGTCTCTACCTCTTACTAGCTATGCAATCCTGGCTGTGCCACGTACCCTCTCTGGCCCTCAGCTCCTCACCTATAAAGTGGTGTTAATCCTACCTCCCAGGGTTGTCAGGGGCCTAAACCAGATGTTCTCTTGAGAGCTGCCCACCTCAGGTTTTGTGGGTTTCTTGTTTTTTTTTAGACAGAGTCTCGCTATGTTCCCCTAGATAGAGGGCCGTGGTGTCACAGCTCACAGCAACCTCAAACTCTCGGGCTTAAGCGATTCTCTTACTTCAGTCTCTTCAGTCTCCCATGTGGCTGGGACTACAGGTGCCCACCACAATTCCTGGCTATTTGTTGTCATTGTTGTTTGGCAGGCCCGGGCTGGGTTCGAACCCGCCAGCCCCAGTGTATGTGGCTGACAACCTAGCCGTTGAGCTACGGTGCTGAGCTCAGTTTTTTGTTTGTTTGGTTGGTTGGTTGGTTGGTTGTTTTTTGGAGACAGAGTCTCACTCTGTTGCCCTGGCTAGAATGCCATGGCATCATAGCTCACAGCAACCTCAAACTCTTGGGCTCAAGAGATCCTCTTGCCTCAGCCTCCCAAGTAGCTGGGACTACAGGTGCCCACCACAATGCCTGCTATTTTTAGGGACAGGGTCTCACTCTTGCTCAGGCTGGTCTCAAACTCCTGAACTCAAGCAATCCTCCTGCCTTGGCCTCCCAGAGTGCTAGGATTACAGGCATGAGCCACTGCACCCAGCAAGACCAGCTCAGACATTCACCAATCTATGACCACCTACATTGAGCTTGCTCCCCGGACCTCTGGGGGACTGAGGTAGAGGCTGTGTAGGGCACCCTGTTCTGTTAGAGGGGAAGCCCTTCCTGGAGTTGCTCACCTACTCCCAGTTCCACTGTGCCTTCCACAGCCTTCTGGAATGATGCCTCCTGCCTGGGAAAGCCATAGGTAGCCAGGACAACCAGCCCAATGTTGTTTCCATGATTGCCCAATGACTCACTCCTAGATCCCCCAGGGCTGGGGGGCCTGCAACACAGGGCAGCCAGAGCCAAGACTCTCCCTGAAGATTTCCCTCTGCTGGAACCACTGCCCAGAGTGAATGGCTGGCATGGCTGTGGCTTGCAGGGAACTGGGGTGCCAAGCACTGCCTGGGGTCTAATTCCTTGTGACAGCCCAGGATTGGAGCAAGTGTCCAGGTTACCAGGAGAAGTGAGGGCCATGGCCCCAGGGGATGAGGAGCCTCAGAGGTATGCAACATACCCTCATGGGCCCCTGCCAGCCAGCCTGGCAACATCACTGCTGCTGTCTTGGAAGCCCAGTGCCTGGAGGCTGGTGGAGTCCTCTCTTCCCCGTGTAGCCCTGGCCAGTATCAACCCACCCTCAGGAATGGAGGAAGGAGGAAGAGGGTGCTAACGGGGGCAAACTGGACCTCAGGTCTCACACCCCCTCATCATGCCAGAGAACTCCTGAGAGTCCTCTCTTCTGACCCCCTCACACCAACAGTCCCTGCTGTGGTCATCTCTCTCTCTCTACGCCAGACACTCGGTCAGGAGAGAGGCTGAGCTACCCCCATGCCAACCCAGGGCCAGACCTGGGCAGCTGGTACTCACCACTGGTGCTGGCATCTCCACTGTGAGGGCCTAAAGATGGTGCTGCCTATTTGTACCCTCCCAACCAAAGAAGGGAGCAATTATAGGGACCAAGTAGGTCAGACCTGCTGAGGACGCCCAGGACATCCCCTGCCTCCTCCCTCCCACAGCCCCTGCTACATGCCCCACCTGCCCACCTATGGCACACTTCAAAGGCAATCTGAGCCTCAGACACCATCCCCCATTCATCCCCCCACCCCCTGGAGTGAGGACAGCCTCCTGCCCTTGTCCTTCCTGCATCATGGGAGGACAGGAGCAGGGCTAACCCATGGCATCCATCCCCCAAGTCTTCACTCTGAACAGGCACCCAGCTGAATGCAGTAATGCACTTTAGCATTGCTTGGGTTGTACCCCAGCAAATCCTTATGGGGGTGACCTGGAGAGCATCTAGCTGAGTGTTCACAGATGAGAAGATGGAGCCTGATGAGACACCCTCTGTGCCTGGCCTACAGGTTACTTTGGCTATGAGCTGCTTGCTTACCTAGGGGAAGTTATTACAGGAAGTCTTTGAGGCATAGGAGGAAAGTGTGTTCCTCCCAGGGGTGCTTTCAGCAATACGAGCTTGTGTTTTCCTGCCCTTCCACCCCTTGGGATGTGAATGGACTTGGACTACAGACTCGTGTGTCTGGCCTGGGCTGGAGCTCCTCCTCCCCGGCTCTGTTCAGTATGAAGACAACTTTCCTTGAGCCCTCTTTTGGGTGGAGCAGGGTGTCCTCTGGCTTTTAGCATAAGTGTGTAGCTTTTTGGGGTCCCAACATCATGGAGGGTCTCCCACTTGTGTCCCTTCCTCAGGTGAGCCCTGGGGATCTCCTCACTCCCCAAACCATTCAGGCCACAGCTCAGGTTCAGCTTGGCTTGGTCAGTGCCCTCAGGGCATGAGGGACCTGCTCACTCCGGGATTCTGCCCTCCCTTAAGGTTTTGATCTACTCCCTCCTTACTGCCTTACCAGCCCCTCAATTCTTTGAAAATGATTGATTTAATTCTATCCAGCATGTTTTGTTGTTTTTAGCTGGAGTTAGGCACAGACATCATGTTACCAAAAATGGATATTCCTTCATCAATCCTCTGTCCTCTCCCTCATCCCAGAGCCTGAGAGACCTCTCCCCACTTCACGGGAAGAGAACTCAAAACTTGGAAGTGTGTGAGAGGGAAGAGGAGGTTGACTCCCAGGCCAATGAGGAAGCCTTGGTGTGCTCAGAGGCAGCTAATGATACCTGGCCTCTCCTGGCACCGAACCCCTCCCTATGCCATGCCTCCTGGAAGATGAGCTCCTATGCGGGATGGGGGATGGAAGGGCTGTGATTAGCCCTGCTTTATAGGCAAGGAAGTACCAGGAGCTGGGGGCAGAGAAGGGCAGACAGTCACACAGCACAAGTGCACCAGCAGTTAACCCAGCTCTGGTCAAGCTGGATTCCCTCCTAGGATATCCCAGCTCTGTACCAGCCGCCTCCAGCAAGCAGATCACCCATCTCCCTGGGCTTCATTTCACTCCTCTCTCATGATGGAGGATAATAATTGTGACTACCTCAGGGATGTGTGGGGCTTAAATAAGTTAATTATATACAAAGCTCATCGAATACATAATGCCCAGCACATGGCAAGGCCTTGATAAAAGCTAACCAAGAGGTACCCATCCATATGTACCCAATGTCTCATAGCTAGTGAGCTGCTGGCATAGGAGGCATTCATTTTTCATATAAATATTTAGAGGCACCTGCATGCAGCGTTGAGAGCAGTAGACTTTATCTGCAGCATAGATAAAGTCCCTGCCCAGTGGAAGTGACAATCTAGGGAGAAAAACAGACAGCAACAATAAACGTTGAATAGATAGATGACACAAATGCAATGAAGATAAATAAAGTAGAGCTAAGAAGAAGAAAGTGAGGGTGGGGAGTGAGGTGGTGACACCAGGGAAGACCCCTCCCCCAGCCTCTGAGTTCATCACCATCACGCACCCTGCATGTCCTGTTGGGATCTGGCACCTCTGTTTGTGCACCAGGAGATAACTGGGGGAGGCCCAGAGGGGACAGCAGAGAAATCAGGAGCTCACTCTGGAAAGTGCTCCCAAGGGGCCAAGTGGGGAGATGGGCATCTAGATACAGGCACTTGGGGGCTGGGGGACTGCCATGGAAGGCGGCTCACAGCTCCACCACCCTCTCACCAGCAGACTGCAAGCAGAGACTGTTACGTTCTCTGTCATGTCAGGCCCTCTGTTTCCTCACCTCTGTGTGGGTTTGGAAGATCCCTGCCCTCAGAGTCCCATCCTCTGCCCTGTCAGGCCTTCTGTTTCCTCACCTCTGTGTGGGTTTGGGAAATTCCTGCCCTCAGAATCTAGTGCAGATGTGCTTTTTTTTTTTTTTTTTTTTTGAGACAGAGTCTCACTATGTCACCCTCAGTAGAGTGCTGTGGCATCACAGCTCACAACAACCTCAAACTCTTGGGCGTAAGAGATCCTCTTGCCTCAGCCTCCCAAATAGCTGGGACTACAGGTGCCTACCACAATGCCTGGGAGGGTCTCACTCTAGGCTGGTCATTGTTGTTTAGCAGGCCCAGGCCAGGTTAGAATCTGTCAGCCTAGGTGTATGTGGCTTGCGCCATAACCACTGTGCCTTGGGCACTGAACCCAGTGCAGATGTGCTTTGTCTCACTTGCCGTTGCCGTGGACAAAGCCAGGGCAAGGTCTGAGTCTGACTCAACACACACAGCTCAGCTCAACTCAGAAGAGACCACAGAGAGTGGACAGAGAGGACCAGCACCCCTCACCAGGGCATTTGGTCTTGTCTGCACATAGAGGGTGAGCAGAGCTGCCACTTCTCTTCCCTTGCTTTCCCCAGCTTTTCTTGGAGAAAGTGGATCACATTCTTATCCCATCTGCCCTGATCCTCTTCTCTGCAGTGGCTCCCCCTCCAAGACCCAGACAGGAAGCAGCCTCCTCCCTTCTTCCCTCCATGGTTCACATACTCAGTTCCTCCCCTTGGGCTGAGCCCAGGACCCTTGGCCTCTTACCTTTCAGAGATCCCCCACTGCAAATGTGGAGCTCAGCACTGGAAAATGCACTGTATATGGAGGGAAGGGAACTCTCTCCCCAAAGGGCTGGCAAGAAGGTGAGAGCAGATGCTGTCTCATAAGGCCGGGCTGCCCACAGCATGACTCACCCTCTGTCACTACATCAGCTTACCAAGGCCCCTGGGAACTGCATCGTCCTCCTGTGTAGCTCTGCACCTCAGGGAGAAACATGACAAAGTGTCCTAAGCACCTGGACATCCCACGTGTTTGTGCCAAAAGGGCCTGGGCCCCAGGGACAGGGTGACCCCACTCCCAATCCCTGGGGCAGTGAACCTTGTCAAAATACTGAACTTCTTTCTCACCATCCAAGCCAAATATGAGGGAAATGTGGGAAGGGTATTTGACTCCTGGAGTTAAGGCTGGAGCCGGAAGGCCTTTACTACAGACCGGGGAGCAGGAGGTGGACCTGAACTGGGATTAAAAAGAGATGGTGGAGCTACTTGATTTGACTCCCAAGTCAGTGAGTCATAAGGGCTCCTATCTCAGTCACTCTCTTGTGTCAGAGGCCCCCTTTTGCCTTCAGTCTCCCTTTTCTTAAAGAGTTAACAGGCTGCCCGGTGTTGAGCCCAAAAAGCAGGAGCCAAAGTAGTAGGACAGGATAGGGTAGGTGCCGGTTCTTAGGGCTCTCCTTCGGCAGTAATTCCCAAGGAAGTGGAAGAAAGCCTGCCCCAAAACCTTTCTAGGACTTCCTCCTCTCTGCCGCAGCAGAGAGTTGGGATGAGAGAAGATTGTAAAGACTGGCTAGGAAAGTCTGGTGTTTGTTAGTTTGTCAAACACCCAGAAAGAAAGGAAATCCAGCCCCCTTCAGAACCTACCCAGCTGGGGGGCAGCTCCAGAGGCAGCCAGCTGAGACCAGTCCCTACCAGCCAAAATAGCCCAGAACCTTCACCTGAGCCCCCAAAAGAAGCCAGGACCCACTGCGAGCCTAAGGCCAAAAAGAAAACAGTCTGTGCTAGTCCAAACAGCAGTGAGTGGGCCTGGGGAGACCAGGAGCATCTGGACTCTGCTGGGCAAGTCCCCTTCACCTTACACAAAGCCCAAGTCTTTGGGAGTGGCTGTGGGAAGAGGAGGAAGGCCCAGACTGCCACCTGAGTGTCCCATAGACATAGAGACTTCTCTTACAAACGCAGTCCTGATGCAATTCCCAGCCTCTATTTTCTCATCTGTGAAGTGCAGAGACTAGTAGCACATCCCTCATCTAATTGCTGCAGGGACTGAACGAGAGGCTTGGCAGACAGCGTGGCCAGGGAGTGCTCATGCTGCTTCCGCTAGGTTCCTCAGCTGTAGAAAGGGCCTTAATGACACAGGTCCTCTAGGATTACCAAGAGGCGGAAAGTGTGCACCCAGGAGCTTTGAGAACTGCTATAGAAATGTTAATATAGCAGTTAATGAATGTTAATATATTCATTTATAATAATAAATGAATTCCTGTGATTCCCTGACCTATATTTACTGGATCCCTTTCCTACAAGGTATTAAGAAGGTGGGCTTCTCTCTTTTTATTGCTATCAAAAGAGACCATTTGCCCTGGAAGACCTGTCCAGCCTTACCTCCCCAGCCCCGAATGTATGCTTAAGGCAGAACAGAGAGCAGGAGCACACAGGTGTCCCAACACCTACTCCCTCAGCCCCTTTCCATCTCTAGGGAACTCTAAGCTACTCTGTAAGTGGTTCCCAAGCATCAGAGTTTTCCCAAGAAGCAAGGAAAGTGAGAAAACAACTCAGGAAAACATTGCCTATCACACATACTTGCTCGCCATCCAGCCCCTCTTTCTTTATTATTAAAACCCTTTTTCTGGGCGGCACCTGTGGCTCAAGGAGTAGGGCGCCGGTCCCATATGCCGGAGGTGGTGGGTTCAAACCCAGCCCTGGCCGAAAAAAAAAACCCTTTTTCTTTCAAGGTGTCAACATACCCAGCAAAAAACACTTGGTTACAGCTAGGAATAGCGATAGCACATAGTCAAGGTCAAAAAGATATAGATTGAAGTCTCTGGGGAGGGCACTTCTACCATAATAAAAAGACAAAAGCTCCTGAAGAAAAAGCTTTTTGCACCTCACCCTTCCTCTGTCTGCCAACTTGGAACGTGGCGAGTGAGACCTGGAGGCACAGTAGCCATTCTGGGCTCATGAAGCAACATGTATGAGGCTTTGTCTCAAAAAAAAAGTGCATGTGTTATAAATTAAAAGACCCTGGGTCTCAGACAACATCTGAACCAGTCCTGCACTGCCTGCTTCAGACTTCTCAGTTTTTCTGTAACTTAAAGCTGAATAAACTCGTAAGTAGTATAGAATTTGTTATCTTCAAGTGGAATCCTCAAGTAAAAAAAACCTAAAATGTGGCTTGGTGCCTGTGGCTCAAGCGGCTAAGGCGCCAGCCACATACACCTGAGCTGGCAGGTTCAAATCCAGCTGGGTCCCACCAAACAACAATGACGGCTGCAACCAAAAAATAGCCAGGCGTTGTGGCAGATGCCTGTAGTCCCAGCTACAGGGAGGCAGAGGTAGGAGAATCGCTTCAGCCCAGGAATTGGAGGTCGCTGTGAGCTGTGATGCCACGACACTGTACCCAGGGCCACAGCTTGAGGCTCTGTCTCAAAAAAAAAAAAAACCTAAAATGTGGAGCTGGCAAAGTACAAAGTAGAAGGAGGCAGGCAGTGAGATATAAGAACCAATCTATCAGGCTGGAAAGTAAGAACCTTCACTGCGAAATAACAAGACATTTAATCACGTCTTACCCTGACATGTGTTGGAATGTAGACCAACTAGAAACCTAGATGTAGTGATAGAGGAAGTGGTAGAAAAAGCTTAGAAAGTTAACAAGAGCTGGCTCTTTGCATCAAAGTCCTGTAGGAGTAAGATGCCGCTATTATGAAAAACTAAAACAAGCATCACTGGCTTTGGGGCCAGGCCATGGATGGAAACTGGACGGGCCTCAAAGAGTTGTTAGTAATGATGTGAAGGACGTTGAGGAGTGACTAATGGAAGCTGGAGAGAAGGGGACCCTGTTAGTGGAGTGTCTGGCAGAACTGTGGTCTGTGGTTACGTGGGAAAGAAAGGATGCCTAACGAAAATAAAAGGTCCTCAATAGGTGTCTCCTCCCTAGAATAGAAAGGCAGCTAATGGGGCCGGGCTGGTACAGTGGCTCACTCCTGTAATCCCAGCACTCTGGGAGGCTGAGGCAGGAAGATGGCTTAAGCCTAAGAGTTTGAGGTTGCTGTGAGCTATCGTGCCACGGCACTCTACCAAGGGCAGAGTGAGACTCTGTCTCAAGAAAAGAAAAGAAAGGGCTTTCGGCCAGAGACGCCATCTTCCAGTAATTCACCAAAATGACAAACACAAAGGGAAAGAGGAGAGGCACCGATACATGTTCTCTAGGCCTTTTAGAAAATATGGAGTTGTTCCTTTGGCCACATATGTGCGAATCTACAAGAAAGGTGACATTGTAGACATCAAGGGAAAAGGCATGCCACACAGATGTCACCATGGCAAAACTGGAAGAGTCTACAGTGTTACCCAGCATGCTGTTGGCATTGTTGTAAACAAACAAGTTAAGGGCAAGATCCTTGCGAAGAGGATTAATGTTCGTATTGAGCATATTAAGCACTCTAAGAGCCAAGATAGCTTCCTGAAACATGTGAAGGAAAATGATCAGAAAAAGAAGGAAGCCAAAGAGAAAGGTGCCTGGGTTCAATTGAAGCGCCAGCCTGCTCCACCCAGAGAAGCCCACTTTGTGAGAACTAGCGGAAAGGAGCCTGAGCTCCTGAAACCCATTCCCTATTAATTCATGGCATAATAAGCATCTAACACAGCACACAGGAGTACCACTGGACTCATGTTTTGAGGTGCAAGAACCTAGTTATTCTCATGAACCCATGAGCTCATGGCATGGTAGGTGTACACCATAGCACACAGGATAACCAATAGACCCATGGAACAGTGATACAAGGTGCTGGAACCTATTTCCCATGAATTCAAAAGTCAATAAACACTTTGTCACATTCAATGGCAAGGTGCCTCCCTGAGCTACTGGAACCTATGAATTCATGGCATGGTAGATACAAATAATAGCGTAAAAATGTGTCATGTTCATTCACTACAAGTGTGATTTTTTTTCCCCAAAGAAGTATTAAAGCAAATTTTAATGTGTCCTAAAAAAAAAGAAAAGAAAAGAAAGTTACCTATTGAGAATAGAAAGGTACCTTAGGAATTTATATATCTGACTAAGGAAATTTTTAGCCAGAATAGTGAAAGTGCCAATTGGCTTCTTCTGTCTGCCAATGATAAAATGTGAGAAGAGAAAGTTGAATAAAGAAGGAACCCTTCAATTTTTTAGCAGAATTTAGCGGGAATATTGAGGGGCCAGTATAGTCCTTCCAGCCAGCAAAAGGCTCTCAAAATAATAAATGGCCTCAGGGCGAAACCCAAATCCAAGGTCTGACCAGTAAGGAGGGTCCCAGGGTAAAGATGAAGTCAAAGGCAAGACCGTTGAGTGAGACCTCAGAAACACTTAAAAGACAAGCTTCATTGATCTTTTCAGACTAACATGTTTAAAAATATGCCTCCTCGGCCCTTTCCAATAAGAAGGCTTTTAAGAATCTCACAGTCGGGCAGCGCCTGTGGCTCAAAGGAGTAGGACACCAACCCCATATGCCGGAGGTGGCGGGTTCAAACCCAGCCCTGGCCAAAAACTGCAAAAAAAAAAGAATCTCACAGTCATTTATTCACGGCACTTTGGCACTTTGCAGAAGTAGCAATCTCAGTGAGATTTGTAGGGTGGCTTTTGTCTTAGTAAGTGAACTATGAGTTGATGTACAGGAAGCCCACAACATTTTTAAAAGAATTATATCATTTAGACCAAAAGGTATGGAGACAGCCCAAAGCAAAAAAAGAAGATTTGGGTTCTAACTTTTATTTTTTTTTATTTATTTTTTTTTTTGTAGAGACAGAGTCTCACTTTATGCCCCTTGGTAGAGTGCCGTGGCATCACACAGCTCACAGCAACCTCCAGCTCCTGGGCTTAAGTGATTCTCTTGCCTCAGCCTCCGGAGTAGCTGGGACTACAGGTGCTCGCCACAGCACCCGGCTATTTTTTTGTTGCAGTTTGGCCAGGGCTGGGTTTGAACCCACCACCCTCGGCATATGGGGCCAGCGCCCTACTCACTGAGCCACAGGCGCAGCCCGGGGTCTAACTTCTACAGGCAACAGGCAGGCTGAGAAAGCCGCTGAGCTATCAACACAGATGTTTCTTGTGGAAAAGAAAGTGTTAACTCAGAAAAGGAAGTCAAAAACCAAGGGCCAAGAAGAGCCACAGAGAGAGCAGAACTGAACCCCAACCAAGAGCCTGGCTACAGGTGCGTAATGCGATTTCAGAATCACTGTTGTTCCATGTCCACTTTGGGCCCCAATACACATTTCCCCCTTCAGATAGGAGTGTTTATCACAGTCTTTGATCTTTCTATCTTTGAACACCGGCCATGTTCTTCCAGCAAAGAAGAACCATTGTCGTGGAGCTGTACAGGTATAAATGCTCCTGAGAGTCTCACTCATGACTAGATGCTGCAGGTCATGGAAAGAAGGCATGTGTGCGTCACACATGGGAGGGCTGTGGACTGTGGCTGCTAGAAGACGGACTATGGTGTATAGTCTCTGAGGATGGCCACCCCAGTGGCCAAGCTCACATTAAGAGATGTGTAAGCCTCCTCCGCTTGCATCTGGGCCAGCTTTAATGACTTGTTTGATCAATAGAATGCAGCAGAAATGATGTCCTGGAGTTTCTGAAATGATTCTTAAGAAGCCCACTTTCATTTGGGCCATACTCAATGCTCGCTGTGGGATCCATCTTTTCGTGACTCAGCTGCCACTCTTCAAGAAGCCCAAGCCACACAGAGAGGCCACAGGTAGGCACTAAAGCTAACAGTTTCAGCTGAGTTCCCAGCAACAACCAGTGTCAATTGCCAGGTGTGTTGTGTGAGACACCTTAGATCTTGAGTCAGCTTGAACTTTCAGATGTGTCCAGCTCCAGTTTCCATCTGCAACTGCATGAGAGACCCCAAATGAGAACCACCAACTAAGCCTGCTCTATCTACATAGCTATGAGAGGTAATAAAGTTATGTCTTAGGCAACCACATGTTGGGGTGGTTTTTTATGCAGCAAAAGGTAAGCCTTACAGCATCTCTGAGTCACTGAACCCAACCTGAACTGCCTACCCCAGACTTTTCTCTTTTTTTGAAAGAGTCTTACTGTCACCCAGGCTAGAGTGCTCTGGCATCATAGCTCACAGCAACCTCAAACTCTTGGGGTCAAGCAATCCTCTTGCCTCAGCCTCCCAAGTAGCTGGGACTACAGACGCCCACCACAGTGCCCAGCTAGTTCTTCAATTTTTAATAGAGATGGAGTTTGCTTTGCTCAGACTGGTTTGAATTCCTGAGCTCAAGCAATCCACCCATCTTGGCCTCCCAGAGTGCTAGGATTACAGGGTGAGCCACTGCGCCCAGCAACTCCAGACTTACTGTATAAGTCATGTAAACACTAATTTATTTAAGCCACTGCTAGTCAGGTTTTCTGTAATACATTCCTGACTGGTAGGGAGTTGGGTAACTAGAAGTGGGATGCACCAAGAAAAAGAACCTAAAATGTAGAATTAGATGGAGATAGGAAAGAATGAAATATGAGGACCTAACCTTCTCAGGCTAGAAAGTTGGGGACCCTTATTATTAGATGGAACAGCATCTGGCCAGTCTGTCACCTGGGCACCTTAGGATGCAGAATATATGACAACCTAGGCTGCAGCTTTAGGGCATATGGCAGGGAAAAATCAGACTTTTGATTCAAGTGGCTCCCAGTAGTAGCTTTTAGCAGAGACCAACAGAAAAGGAATGAACTCAAACCAGAGCTAGTCAGTCTGACAGCAGATGTCAAAAAAATACAGCTTTTTTTTTTTGGTGACAGAGTTTCACTTTGTTGCCCTCAACAGAGTGCTATGGCGTCACAGCTCACAGAAAGCTCAAATTCTTGGGCTCAATTTATTCTCTTGCCTCAGCCTCTCAAGTAATCTGGGACTACAGGCGCCTGCCATGACAACCGGCTATTTTTAGGGACAGGGAGTCTCACTCTAGGTCAGGCTGGTCTCGAACTCGTGAGCTCAGGTGATCTGCCTGTCTGGGCTTCCCAGAGCACTTGGATTACTGACATGAACCACCATGCCCAGCCTAAGAAATACGGCTTTTCCAAAAATAAGTACACTGCTTGCCTTATTCCATTTTGTACTGCTATAACAGAATACCACAGACTAAATAATTTTTAATAAACAGATTTTATTGGCTCACAATCCTGAAGGCTGGGAAGTCCAAGGTTGAGGGGCCAGCATCTAGTGAAGGCCTTCTTCCCACATCACTACATGGTAGGAGGACAAAGAGAAGGGGCAGCATGGGGCAGGGGGACTCATCCTTTATAAGGAGCCCTGTTCCCCTAGAATGGCATTAATCCATTCACCAGGGCAGAGCTCTCATGGCCTCATCACCTCTTAAAAGTCCCACTTCTTAACAGTGCTGCTCTGGACGCCAAGCTTCCAGTACATGAACTTTGGGGACACACTCAAACCACAGCATTGCTTATGGTCTGTAATCTGACAAGGAGTCCTTAAAACGAAGCTTTGTGGAGTTGGCTGATTTACATCTCTTGCGTAGGTCCTAGTGCCAACTCATTGCTCACAGTAATGAGTGCTCTAATCTGTCCTTCGTCATCAGACTATATCCTTCCTTCTGTATTGGAACTGAGATTCCTTCTTTTTATGAAATGATAGTGATGGGTGGGGTTATTTGCCTTTTTTGATGTCTTTATTTGGCAAAATAAAATATTGGCAACCTATTTCAATTTCCAAATTTTTTACTAGTATTTGTGTGGGGGGGGTTCTTTTTTACTGGTATTTGAACTCCAAAGTTGGGACCTAAGGCATAGCTCTGGCTTTGGAGAGATTTTCAGGTGACTCAGAGCTCAGAAGGGAATGGGACACAGGAGACACTTGGTTCCCAGGGCTCCAACTAAGCCAGTCGGGCTGTGGGACATCGCTGAGCAGCTTAGAACATTATCGACAAACAAAAAAAAGTGTATTGAGTACAAAACCAAAAGGGATTGGCAGTCCCAGACCAAGAGCTCCAACCATGGCAGGGAGTCA
This sequence comes from Nycticebus coucang, assembly GCF_027406575.1. Classification (NCBI taxonomy): domain Eukaryota; kingdom Metazoa; phylum Chordata; class Mammalia; order Primates; family Lorisidae; genus Nycticebus; species Nycticebus coucang. The sequence goes on from NC_069784.1 coordinate 58,298,404, forward strand.
AGGGCTCTGCTTCAGGGGTAGTGGGCGTAGCCCTGGAAGATTTCATTGCACATGGTGCTGACAAGGGCCAGAAACACAGCATACTCCTGGAAGTCCATCTGCTGATCACTGTTCTCATCAAGGTCACTCATCAACTTCTTCAGCCCCTCTTCATCCACCTTCTCCTGAATGCAAGAGGGAACAAGGTCAATGTAAGCCAGCCCCAGGCCAACTCCACACCAAACACCAAGAGCCCGCACAGACTCACAGGCCAGCAGCTGGGCACACAGGGCAGGGAGCTTGGGGAGCTACTAAGAGGGCCCGTGAGTATGGACAGAAGACACTCCTTAGTGAGTCTCCAGCATGCCCCCTCCCCCAGGTATGGGGAAGACACTGGGCCCCTAAGCCACACCACAGGAACCCCACGAGGTAGGTGCTGTCCTTTACCAGCGGGTGAACTCAGAAAAGGCAAACACTTTTCAATACCAACCAAAATGATTAGAGTCTCGGCACCTGTAACTCAGTGGTTACATACATTGGGGCTGACAGATTCAAACCCAGCCCAGGCCTGCTAAACGACGACAACTACAACAACAACAACAAAAATAGCTGGGCATTGTGGCAGGCGCGTGTAGGTCCAACTACTTGGGAGGCTGAGTTTGAGGCTGTGAGTTTTGATTCTATAGCACTCTACAGAGGGCAAAATAGTAAGACTCTGTCTCAAAAAAAAAGAAAGTTTAATCAAAAACTATAAAAGGAAAAAAAGGACCTCTTATGTTCAAAGCCTGAGGCCTGACTTTGGGATTACCCATGAGGGCATGGGGCAAATGCAGAGCTGATTGCGCCTCCCTGCAGACTGTCCCAGCTGTGTGTTGTCAATGGGCTCTCCTCTCCCTACACACCTTCTTAGTCTGGCACCTAAACATGGAGAGTCAGGCCGGACATGGTGGCTTGTGCCTGTAATCCCAGCACTCTGGGAGGCCCAACTGGGTGGATCACTTGAGTTCAGTAGTTCAAGACCAGCCTGAACAAGAGGGAGCCCCCATCTCTACTTAAAACTAGCCAGGTGTTATAGAGAGCACCTGTAGTCCCACTTGAGCTGGAGTTTGAGGTTGCTGTGAGCTATGACCCCATGGCATTCTACCCAGGGCAACAGAGTGAGACTTTGTCTGAAATAAATAAATAAATAAACAAACAAACAAACTTGGACAGTCAGAAGGAAAGAGAGCACACACAATATGTGATCTTGGCCAGTCACATCCCCTTTCTAGCCTCTCCAGTGAGGGGACCAGACAGACAAATTGCACAGCTCTCAAACCTCACTCCCACTACCATAAGCCCTGAAGCAAAAGTGGGGAGGAAGGAAGGGCTTGCCCTACCTGGTGCCCTGGGCCTGGGGAGGGAGAGGTATATCCAGCACTCCATACTCACACTGGGCCTGCCCTCCCCCCAGCCTTCCCCCACTCACCCCCACAAAGCTCGGCAGCTCCTTCTCCAGAAGTTCTTTCATCTCCCCCTTACTCAGCTTGAACTTGTCCCCCTCTTGGCCGGAGTACTTGTGGAAGGTGGTGACCATCACAGCCAGTGCCTGCTCCAGAGGACTGGACATCTTGGATCTGGGGCCCAGAGGTGGCAGGCGAGGAAGATAACCACCAAGGCTTTTGGGGCCTCATTCCAGCCTGTAGGACCTGTTTCTTCCTGTGCCCCAAACTACCTCACCAAACTATCTTTGATGGGAAGACAGGAGCTCTAACTTCTCCTCAGACCCTGGCTCCCTGAGGGCAGGCCATGCCCCCTGCCCTCACCCTGCAGGCAGATGCTAACCCTCCCCCCACGTCTGGAGTCACCAAGAGGAGGGCCTCATGCCTCTTCCAATCATGAGGAACACACCCTTGACAACAGGGCTCCCATTTGAGTGTCCATGGGAAGGGAAATGACAGGGTGAGCAGGGTCTCATTTGACCCCTGTCTGTGCCAAGGGCTGGCAGAATGGGCAAACCCATGGGCTAGCGAGCTGGGCCAGTGCGCTGCCTGCGCTGCCTGGCAGTAGCCAGGGCCACCGCCCAGTAGTGGGGCACTCCTTGAAAGAATCGTTTCCCAGACCAAGTGCAGTGGCTCACGCCTGTAACCCCAACACTTTGGGAGGCTGAGGCAGGTGGATCCCTTGAGCTCAGGAGTTCCAGACTGAGCAAGAGTGAGGCCCCATTTTTACTAAAAACAGAAAAACTAGCCAGCGTTGTAGCAGGCACCTGCAATCTTAGCTTACTCAGGAGGCTGAGGCAAGAGGATCACTTGAGCCCAGGAGTTTGAAGTTGTTGTGAGTTAGTCTGATGCCAGGGCACTCTGGCCTGGAGCAACAAAGTGAGACGCTGTCTTAAAAAAAAAAAAAAAAAAGTGGGACAGTCCTCAGAGGCCTTGCTTCCAAGAATGTTCAGACCAGCCTGGAAAGGTTAGGTAGGATCAGGGTGTGGCCAGAGAAGCTGATGCCAGAGGCAGGAAAAGCCCTGGGATGTCTTGCCACCCCACCTTCCCTATGGCAAACCTCTGCCCCTACCCAGTACCACAACTCAGGGGAACTGTGTACTCAAGAACTCCTCTTGTTCCTTAGTCCTCTTCGAATCCAGAACTTTGGGAAAAACAGAAACGAAAACTCAGGACTCTGTTGCAGTGCCCCCACATGTAAACTCAGGACTCTGTTGCAGTTCCCCTACGAGCACACCTCCTACTCCTTGGCCTAGACCCCCAAAGAAGGACCCATCCCCAGACTGAGAGACCTAGCAGAGGGCCTCAGTGTAACCCCTGATCTAAGATCTCACAAAGAAACCTGGAAAAAGACCCTTCAATGATCTGATACTTCACAGAAGATCCTGTAAAGTGGAAACCCCAGAGAGGCCCCAGCCCAATCCACCCAAGAAAGCCAGAATGAAAAAACTATGGGGATTAGATCAAAGCAGGGTGACAAAGGCAGAGACCTCCCCACCCAGCCCTCAGCAGGATAGAGGTACTCACCAGACTAGGCAGCACAGAGAGACCCAGGAAGGAGAAAAAAGTGGCCAGGCACACAGGCTGAGGATTTATATACCAGCCCCACCAGCCCCCAACTTGGCATGTTGGGAAACCAAACCTGCCTTAACCTGATACTGCCACAGCCTGGCCTCTGGCCCCCTCCCTCCCAGGACTGCCCACTCTACAAACACCTGGAGGAGGGCTCTAGACCTGGCCCAGGGCAGCCTTGGAGCCAAACCAAGCCATATAGAGAAATGGGAGGTGTCATGGGGACAGAGCAGCCTGAGCCAGGGTTGATGGACTATCTCCTGCCAGGCCCATTCTCATAAAAAAAAAAAATGCCCATGAGTCATAGCCCCTCCTGTGTCAGAGGCTGCAGGCACATGCCAAGACTTAACAGCATGGATACATGTGATATGCCTATGCATATGTGCATGGATGTGTGTCTCTGCGTGTGTGTGTGAGAGAGAGAAAGACGGTCTGGGGCCACCCTTAAGTAGCTAGGGGTTAGAGAAGGCAGCTGGGGACACCAGGTAGAGGGCAAGGCTGACCTCAGGAGTTCAGGGAGTGAAGTTACTTCTTTTTTTTTTTCTTTTGAGACAGAGTCTCACTTTGTTATCCTCCATAGAGTGCCATGGCATCACAGCTCGCAGCAACCTCAAACTCTTGGGCTCAAGCGATCCTCTTGCCTCAGCCTCCCTAATAGCTGGGACTACAGGTGCCCACCACAACGCTTAGCTTTTTTTTTTTTTTTTTTTTTTTTTTGAGACAGAGTCTCACTATGTTGCCCTCAGTGGAGTAATGTGGCATCACAGCTCACAGCAACCTCAAACTCTTGGACTTCAGTGATTCTCTTGCCTCAGCCTCCCAAGTAGCTGGGACTACAGGAGCCCTCCACACCCCCTGGCTATTTTTTGGTTGTAGTTGTCATTGTTTGGCAGGCCGGACTGGATTCGAACCTGCCAGCTCCAGTGTATGTGGCTGGTGCCCTAGCCGCTGAGTTACAGGCACCAAGCCACCCTGGCTATTTTTAGAGACAAGGTCTCCCTCTTACCCAGGCTGGTCTCAAACCCATAAGCTCAGACAATCCACCTGCCTGGACTTCCCAGAGTGCTAGGATTATAGGCGTGAGCCACCGTGCCTGGCCCCCAGAATACTTCTTAATGAGGTAATAAGGTAACTGGGTGTGCACAGTAGACACGAGATGAAAGGCCCTTTTCATGTATTTTGCTAGTTTTATTAGCTTTCTACTACAAATTATTGGCAGAAACAATGAGTTAAGCATTTAAAAAGTAACCCACCAAGGGGAGCGCCTGTGGCTCAGTGAGTAGGGTGCCAGCCCCATATACCAAGGGTGGCAGGTTTGAACCCCGCCCTGGCGAAACTGCAACAAAACAAACAAAAAAAATAGCCAAGCATTGTGGCGGGCGCCTGTAGTCCCAGCTACTCCAGAGGCTGAGGCAAGAAAATCGCCTAAGCCCAGGAGGTGGAGGTTGCTATGAGCTGTGATGCCACAGCACTCTACCAAGGGTGACAAAATGAGACTGTCTCTTAAAAAAAAAAGTAAGCCGGGCGGCGCCTGTGGCTCAGTTGGTAAGGCGCCGGCCCCATATACCGAGGGTGGCGGGTTCAAACCCGGCCCCGGCCAAACTGCAACCAAAAAATAGCCTGGTGTTGTGGCGGGCGCCTGTAGTCCCAGCTACTCGGGAGGCTGAGGCAAGAGAATCGCTTAAGCCCATGAGTTGGAGGTTGCTGTGAGCTGTGTGAAGCCACGGCACTCTACCGAGGGCCATAAAGTGAGACTCTGTCTCTACCAAAAAAAAAAAAAGTAAGCCACCAAAACAAAGGATTACAGTGGTGTCATCATCCCATCACAAGCTCAATTTTGAGCACGTTATTGTGTTTTGTTTTGTTGCAGTTTTTGGCCATGGCTGGATTTGAACCCGCCACCACTGGCATATGGGGCTGGCTCCCTACTCCTTTGAACTACAGGTACTGCCTTTTCGTTTGTTTGTTGTTGTTGTTGTTGTTGTTGTTGTTGTTGTTTTGCAGTTTCTGGCCAGGGCTGGGTTTGAACCCGCCACCTCTGGCATATGGAGCGGGCACCCTACTCCTTTGAGCTACAGGCACCGTCCCGTTCTTGTGTTTTCAAAGTCTCCTTCTGTCCCCATACTGGGGAGATGAGATAGTTACAGGTAACCCTGAATTTTTCCTGCATCTTTAGATACCCTCTGTCAAGGTTTCTGGTGGGGATGGAGTTAGAACCCACTGAGTAGGAGGCCTCTGAGACTGGAGATTGGACTTCTCTGCCTCTGTCCTCTGATGAGGCTACACCTAGGCAGGAGCCCTGGTGACATGCCTAGCCCACAGCCCCAAGCACAATGGCAGTGGTGGAAGGCTATGACTTGGAGTGACAGCTGCATTGACAGGAAAAGAACTTTTCAGAACTAAACTACCAGAGATTCCATCTGCACCACAGAGCATGAAGGAGCAGGGCATCAGCAGACAGGCCCCTATGTGTGGGAAGGTGTGTGGAAGGACAGGGAAGCTGTGAGAAGAGGGGTTGCTCTGCACACTGTTAGGGGTTGCAGGGGTTGCTCTGCACACCGTTAGGGGTTGCTCTGCACACCATTAAGGGTACAGGTCTATAGGAAGTGTAAGGAAGCCCTCAGGTGGCAAAGGATGAGGAGGAAAACTTTGGCCTCCTCTGTTCCAGGTAGAGGATGGGTGAATGGGTAGGGTGCTTGGGACAGAAGTATGGAGCTGGACAGTGTCCAGCTCTGGAGGCCAGGCCTGAGGCAGAGATCCAGCCAGGACCACAGCCACAGAGAAAGGCAAATACCCCAGCCACTCAGCCCTTCGCATCCCAGCCTAGTATACTCCTCCCAGGGCCTCCTTCTCTGGGCCTTTGTCTATCCCAACCCCAGTCTGGCCACCGCCCTTCCTGTGGGCCCAGGTGCCCTCCACATGCCAGATGCCAGGCAGCTTCTTTCCCCTTCTTCTGTCCCCTCCTCCAGATCTAGGTGACTCACTGTGGTTCCAGGCCCAGATGTCCAGGCAATGACTCAACGGCACCACCCTCCTCCCTCAGGGCCAGGGCAGCTGCAGTCCCAGAACAGCAGGTGGAAACCCCAACCAGCCTGGAAGCAACAGCACAAGCATAGAGACCTACAAAGTGGAACTGTGAATTATGACCCCCAGGAGAATCAGACTGAGAACTGACAGGGTCAGCTCTGATGATAAGCTGGTTTCTTCCTGGGGCCACCGTGGGACTCAAGGACCAGCCTGAGCAGCAGAGATAAAGTCAGGCCAGGATCCCCCAGTGTCCTCTGCTATACCTTGGCACAGCCATCCAGTGTCCTCTGCTCCCAAAGGCATTTGAACCCCTCATATTACTTATCTTCTTATCAAAAACTACTTCAGGGGGAACTCAGCCAAGGGTGAGGCCCAATAGCTTGCTGTGCCCAGCTCTTCTCTGCAGCTGTTATTATTTTTTTTCATCTTTTATGTGTTTTTTTAATATATGATTTTGAGATCCTCTTGGAAAGGATCTCAAAATCTTCTGTGCCCTGCCTTCTTTCTCTGTCTTTTTTTTTTCTTTTTTTTTTAAATCATAGCTGTGTACATGAATGCAATCATGAGGTACAATGTGCTGGTTTTATATACAATTTGAAATATTTTCATCAAACAGGTTAACATAGCCTTCATGGCATTTAGCTCTGTTATTTTAACCAAGAGCCTCAGCAGGGTCCTCCCTGCAGGGAAGCTGCAGTGGGTCCCATAAAGCCTGGCAAGGCTGTACTCTTGGTGGCCCACCTGCCTTCCAACCCCCCTGAATCCACTGCACTGCACGCACCAGTGCACACTCCGCGTGGCTGAAACCCGTTGCCTACGCTGCTCTTCCCTCTGTTCAGAATGTGCCTACACCACCTACCCTTCAAAGCCCAGTTAGATGCCACCCACCTTACAGTGCCTTCCCAGACTCAACCAGATTCGGTGTCTAGCTGTTTTGTCCTATACAAAGCACTCCTTCTGTCCTTTGTGTGCTGAGAGCATTCCGATTTTGACTGAACCACTTGTGTGCTTGTGGTCTCTTGCCCTTGCCCCTACGCAGTGAGCTCACGGGCAGGGGCTGGACCTTCCTTCTGAGTGATCTGGAGGCCTGTCTGCCCATACCAGCTGCCTGCCCGGCTTCACAGCTGCCCAATGGCAGCGGGGGTACCGGAGTAGCATACGTGAGCTAGGGGGTCCTTCTCACCTCCTGAAAACTCTGAACGTGCTACCGAGTAAGGATTTCTCCTCAGGATCCCAAGAATGGCACTGAGACACCCAGCTGGAAAACAGCTCTCAAAGCTGCAAGCCGCCGGGGCGCCTGCGGGAAACAGCTGGCTCTGCGCGGTCCAGGGACGCTGGGCGGTGAGGGAGCCGTGAAAGCTCCTCTGAGGGCAGAGACAGAGGCAGGAGGCAAGCAGGACCGACAGAGGCCGCCAGGTGGAAAACTCAAGGGGCAGAGAGGGCAAGGACCCACGGAAGGGACTTGGGGAAGGGCGGAGATAAATAGAACAGAGGGGCCATGAGGGGGAAGGAACAAGGCGAGAGGCCCGCAGGGAGAAGAGATTTCCAGGGGCAGCACTGCCTGTGATCAGGTGCTGTGTCTCAGGACCTGAGGCCAGGACTGTGCCAACAAATGGCCATATTCCTGAGACCGGTGATAAGCATACCAGTGTGCCCTTAACTTGCTCTGTGACCTTGGGCAATCCCCTGCTCAGGAGAGGTGAATGGGACAATCCCTGGAGGTTGATCCCACTCTGACAATCTCTGATGTTTTGTGAAGGCAGGAACTCGGGACACAGGCAGGCAGCTGGACAGCCAAGGCAATGGCTCTGCGGTGCCCCCCCACCCCCACCCACCCCCAGTCCCCACCGCCGCACGGTGCTGACTTTTCCACCAGCCTGCAGGGTTTTGCCTCCGGCTCTGCCCCCCGGCGGCCTCAGTGTGTCACTGCAGGGGCGCGGTCTGCGGTCCCCGCCCCGCCCTCTGACCGCCGGGTCCCCCGCCCCGCCCCGCCCCGCCCTGCGCCACAGTTCTCCCGGCGCCTGCCCGGCTCCAGACTCACGCTGCAGGAGCCGAGCGAACTCATCCCCAGGAGCATTTCCATAACCACACTTGCTTCACACAGAAGGGGTTTCCCGGACAGTCCCTGCTCGGAATTTCCCCACTGGACCTCTCAGATGGAAGCCAGATACCCGGGAGTTCTTTTAAAAGCGAGAGGATGGGGCCAGGGCGGAACTAGATGCCAGAAGGGCTGGCCAGTGCAACGTTCTGCGCGCCCCCCTTTTCATGGGCGGTTCCGTGGAAATGGTCTCACTGTGGGCCCCAGCTGGACGTCCCGGCGTTGTCTCTGACTCACTGTGTAATCTCGCAACTCTAGGCTTGTCGGATAGATCAGCATGAGAGAACTGGGTGGGTCAGGTCAGCGCGGATTTGCAGTGGATATTTGCCGCAGGGTTGGGGCTGACGCTCCGCAGCATCTGTGAGTCAGGCGCGGTCTGCGTATTACCCGGTTTAGTTCACAGGACAATCCCAGCAAGTTGGGACAAGCTGACCCCACTTTATAGAGGAGAAACTGACCCCTGAGAGCCCTAGCATACCGTTCAGGCTCAGCCCAGCATCTCGCGTGTCCTCTCCCACCTCCACACCCACTTCTCAGCCCCACTTTTAGGGCCCATTTTCTCTGCCTCTGTGGTTCTAGCATTTTTTTCTTGTCTTCGAATGCCCTCTGGCCTGAATTTAAAAATAAGCTTAATTGCTGGGTTCTGTTTATTGCAGCTCAATTCATAATTGCTAAGTCATGGAAAAAGCCCAAGTGCCCATCTATCGAATGCATTAATAAATTGTGGTACATGTACACCTTGGAATATTATGCAGCCTTAAAGAAAGATGGAGATTTTACCTCTTTCATGTTTACATGGATGGAGCTGGAACATATTCTTCTTAGCAAAGTATCTCAAGAATGGAAGAAAATGTATCCAATGTACTCAGTCCTACTATGAAACCAAGTTATAGCTTTCATATGAAGACTGTAACCCAAATATAGCCCAAGAATATGGGGAAAGGCAATGGGAGGGGAGAGGGGAGATGGGTGGAGGGAGGGTAATTGGTAGGACCACACCTATGGTGCATCTTACAAGTGCATTTCTTACATGTGAAATTTACTAAATGTAGAATATAAAGTCATAACACAATGACTAAGAAAATACTTTGAAGCCTATGTTAACGAGTTAGATGAAAACATTTCAAATTGTATATAAAACCAGCACATTGTACCCCACGATTGCATTAATGTACACAGCTATGATTTAATAATAAAAATAAATAAATAAGCTTAAAAGAAACCTTCCTTAGATCTCCGACCCCTTTTTGGCTCCCCCTTTGCCACAAATAACACCACCATCCACCCAAGGACCCACACCAGAAACTCAGCTGTCCTCCCAGCCTCCTGTCCCCACTCCCCACTTCGCTGTCTTCTGGACATCTGGTCACTCCACCTATCGTGCCACCGCCTCAATACCCATCAGCTCTGTCCACACCACCTTAGAGCCTGTCCATAGCATTCTTGCTCCTAAACTATTGCAGACACATCCAGACTCCTCCCGCCTACACCCTCGTCCCCAACTCTAACCCTTCTCAGCTCTGCCACCAGAGTGATCTTCCTAAAATTCACATCAGAGCATGTTGCTCCCCAGATGCAAACACTTAGCAAATCCCCATCACTTTCAGGAAAAGGCCGCCTCACATGGCGTGCCTCTCAGGGCACACCGACTGCAACCATGCAAGCTCCTGGCTCTCTTTCACACCTCCAAGCCTCTGCCTGCATCATGTAGTTTTCTGGAAAACCCTTCCTCGGTTGGTCCATCTCTCGTTCTCCTAATCACCCTTGAAGCAGCTCACAGATCATCTTTGTGCGACATTCCTGCATCTACTTCCCATCTCCCCCATGAGTGTGCTCCTGTGCACACACAGGCAAGAACACCCCTGTGTGCTTCTGCAGCCCCCTGCCCATCACCTTATCTCATTTCTTATAAGTAATTGTGACTATTTATTTACATTTCTTCCCCACTAGAGTGGGCTTCTAGAAAATAGACACTAAGTGTTGTCAACCCCCAGGACCCCTGTTGCCAGACACAGAGCAGGTGTTCAGTGGGTGGTGGATGGAGGTGTGCTGTCTCTCGGAGCCGCCATCCCTTCTCCTCCCTTCAATATTACTTTTTACAGACACATGCTATAAACATCTACCTACCCTCCTAGAGCTTTCTGAAAACCAACTCACTTCCCTTCTACAGAACCAGCTCTCTTCAATGTCACCAGAATCTCTTCTTGTCAGTGCTGGAGTTTGAGAGAGAGAGCAGTTTAACACACACTCCTTAAGAATCCTTCAGAAGGGAGGAGCCACCCTACTCCTCTCTCATCACCTCTTCCCTCCCTCTAGGAACAGGGGCAACTAAGGAACAGGCTCTGGGCAGGCTCCCTCTTCCCAGGCAGCCTGGTCTCACCAGGAGGGCGCCCCTCCTTCTGTGCTGCCTCCACTGATGCCCTCACCCCTAGGCAGCTGCTATCTCTGATGAGATGTGGGGATGGTCAGTTCAGGAAGCAGCAGGAGAGGAATATCAAGATCTTTGGGGCCTCAACTCCTAATTACAGTCTCTGGTCCATGGCTAAGATTAGTGAAACACTCTTTTGAGTCTTTGTTCTCAGAACTCCAAAGGGAGAAGGGTATGAACAGCACCCTCAGAAATCCCACTACTCAAACCTCCACCTTCTTGGCCACTCTGTTATGGTCTACATCATTAACCAGGTTTATTCCTCTGGGGATCTGGTCAGGAACAAACCACTCCTTGTGGCCCCCAACCTCAGACCACATTTACCTCATATGTATCCTTGTGAAATCTGAGAAGAAGGAACATGGCCACTCTGGGCCATTCCTCTACACCACTGAACTTCAGGGTTAGGGACCTGCCTGCCCAGCCTACAAATGCTTATGGAAAGTCCAAGTACAAGGGACTGTGTTCCCTGATTCTGATCCCTGGCACTTGACTCAGAGCCCAGGACACTTCCACCCTGGTCTGCCAAGTGCTCATGGCCTCCCACAGACACAGGCTGGCTGCTGTCCTGACAAATGCAGAGGCCTGGATATCAAGGAGGCTTGAGTCTGCAGCCAATCTTCACCATTTACCAGAACAGAGGTCCAAGAATGAACGTCTCTTGGTGAAACCGATGCTAACAGGAATCAACATACACCAGAGTGGTAACAATCTTCCCAGAAACACCCAACTTGAGAGATGTATTCTGATGTGCTCTGATAAACTCATGTACTTCCTAAGTCTCAGAAAGAGATTAAAGGCAGCTTCAGAAATAGAAAGGTGACTCAAGGGAGGGAACAGTGATTTTAAAAAATGATAGGGTGTTGCTCATGAGGAAGTGTTTTAAAGAAAGACATTTTAAGGGATCAATGTGTAATATTAGGAAATGGTTAGTGCAGAGGAGAGAAGACTTTGGATTCTGGATTTGAATCTTGATATCACCAGAGTCTATAATACCTCTATTTATCAAGATCATTCAGCTATAAGAAAGAGAAGGTCAATTTAAGCTCACAGAAGCAAAAAGATGATGTGATGTGTGTTACATAGCATAAGGTCACTATGATAATTCACAGGTTTGATAAACCACGGCCTTGGGAGCCAGAACAGAAAACTTACCATCATCTATCCAACCATCCATCCTTTTTGTCTCTCTGTGCATGTTGGCATAATAAGGAACATGACCACCACTCTTTGAACCCAGGATCTGCATACTAATTCAGGGAAGAGGCTCAGTGCCTGTAGCTCAGCAGCTTGGTGCCTATAGCTCAGCCAGCCACATACACTAGGGTTGGTGGATTCGAACCCAGCCTGGGCCTGCCAAACAACAATGACAAGTACAACAAAAAAATAGCCGGGTGTTGTGGCGGGCACCTACAGTCCCAGCTACTTGGGGGACTGAGGCAAGACAATCGCTTGATGAACCATATCCAAGTGAGCAATGTTTGGCTACTGCTTCTGTCTGAAATGATGCTGTGTTGTTTTGGTTGTGGTCCAAAGCTCTGAAGTGCTACTTGGCGTCTCCTTTCTTCCCATGGAGCTCTCACCATTCGAACATGACAGGTCTGGTAAAATACTAGTAAGGTTGAGTCTTGCTTGCCTCCACTCATCACCTTTGTATGAATCCAGTGGTTCTTTCCTTCCTTCCCCCTTCCATTTGTTTTGGTTCTTTTTTTTTTTTTTAACAGTTTTTAGAACTGTACCGTGAATGAAAGGAAATCCTACCTAAAAAGGTGCATTTCTTTACAGAGTTGTGTCATACCATCCTTTGGGCCCTCTGCTGGAAAAGTAGAATCAAGTCTCAAATAATGCCTTTTTAATTGTATCTTCTGGTATTACAGATGTAGGACAGTATTGTATTATACCTGTGTGAATGTAAAATATCTTGTACCTGCTTTATGACATGTAGTAGTGACCATACTTTATCAGAGCTGTTTTTAATGATGTTATTCTAGAATGTTTTCTTTCCAGATGATGATCAGAAGCTAATAAAAAAAAAAATGGTGCCAGATACCACAACGGTAACAGAACTTTGCTGTTTTCTGAGGTTTTGTTTTTTACCTTCCCCCCTTTTTTTTAATGAGTGTGCTGATGTCTCTGTAATTTTGTTCAGATGACTGCAGAACCTGGGAAAGCTGTTGCTGCTATTGATGCATAACATACTGCTATTATTGGTCTTTTTACATAAATATATATATACATATATATAATTTGAATTTTTTGAAACTTTAGCTGTGCTGTCAACTTTGGAAAAAGTATCCCAGTTTACTGTGTTGAGCTGGCATTGTACAGAAATTAACAGCCATATTGGTCTAGAAATGTTAAACTTAATTTTTTCCCATTTGTATAGGGGTAATGCACCATATTAAATATGTAAGGTCTTATCTACATGGGTTTGATTACAGAAACAAATAAAGTATTCTCTAAATAATGAAAAAAGAGAGAGAGAGAATCACTTAAGCCCCAGAGTTTGAGGTTGCTGTGAGCTGTGACTCCACAGCACTCTACCTAGGGTGACATAGTGAGATTCTGTGCCAAAAAATAATAATAATAATCCAGGGAAGATCCCCGATTGGCCCTGCCTGGCTCATGTACTCAGGCCAAACCCTGTTGCTGAACCCTGTTGCTGAACAGAGAGAGTGCTATGATTGGCCAATGTGGGTCAGATACCCTGCCCTGTGGTAAAAAAAGGAAGCAAGTTATCAAGATACGACACTCCCCCTGTGTGACCTTAGAAAGATTACTTAGCCTCCCTCTCTAAAACATCAGTTTCCTCTGCTGTAACATTAGGATACTATTGCCCACTTCACAGATCTAAGCAGATAATACATATAAAGTTCATAGTGAGGTTATTAAATGTAGCAATATAAGAAACCATAACACATGGGCAGCGCCTGTGGCTCAGTGGTAGGGCGCTGGCCCCATATGCCGAGGGTGGCGGGTTCAAGCCCGGCCCCGGCCAAACTGCAACAAAAAATAGCCGGGCGTTGTGGCGGGCGCCTGTAGTCCCAGCTGCTCGGGAGGCTGAGGCAAGAGAATCTCGTAAGCCCAGGAGTTGGAGGTTGCTGTGAGCCGTGTGATGCCACGGCACTCTACCTGAGGGCGGTACGGTGAGACTTTGTCTCTACAAAAAAAAAAAAGAAACCATAACACATAGTTAGAATCAGAGTGGAACCATCTGACAAGTCAGCAACACAGAACCTCGATCAAACCCCACTCATCCACCAGGACAGAGGACCATGATCTATCCCTGGTTTCCCTGTCAATGTTTGTGTATCCTTTGAGCCCTCTTTTTTTGTCATTATTAGTATTTGTTTTTTAGAAATAGTAAAGAAGACCTTAAAATTGAGAAAAGTCTGTTCATTTGTTTCATCCTTCCTCCTACCCTGTTTCCCCGAAAATAAGACCTACTTACAGGAAAGACATCCCCTGAAAATAAGACCTAGCGCATCTTTGGGAGCACACCTTAAAATAAGACACTGTCTTATTTTTGGGGAAACGGGGTAGTTTGGAAATGATCATATTTTTTTCATTATAATCGACAAACATCTAGGTCCAACTTCAAACAGTGGAATTTGGTGACAACCTAGGTTGATCTAGTTCAATGCCTTCCCTTACTCCATATCTTTCTTTTTTTCTTTTCTTTTCTTTTTTTTTTTAAGAGACAGGGCCTCTCTCTGTCATCCCAGGCTGAAATGCAATGACAAGATCACACACAGCTCACTGTAGCCTGCAACTCCTGAGCTCAAGTAATCCTCCTGCCATAGCCTCCCAAGTAGCTGAGACTACATTCAAGTGCTACCATACCCAGCTAATTTTTTTTATTGGTTTATTTTCATAGAAATGGAGTCCTTGGGCGGTGCCTGTGGCTCAGTGAGTAGGGCGCCAGCCCCATATGCCGAGGGTGGCGGGTTCAAACCCAGCCCCAGCCAAACTGCAACCAAAAAATAGCCGGGCGTTGTGGCAGGCGCCTGTAGTCCCAGCTGCTCGGGAGGCTGAGGCAAGAGAATCACGTAAGCCCAAGAGTTAAGAGGTTGCTGTGAGCCGTGTGACACCACAGCACTCTACCCGAGGGCGGAACAGGGAGACTCTGTCTTTACAAAAAAAAAAAAAAAAGAAATGGAGTCCTTTTTTTTTTATTGTTGGGGATTCATTGAGGGTACAGAGAACCAGGTTACACTAATTGCATTTGTTAGGTTATGATTATGTCCCACCTCCAAGAGGTGTGTCACACACCATGACCCTGCATTCCCCTCCCTCCTTCCCTGTCTCTGCTTCCCCATTCCCCAGCCCCCCACTATGTACTAAGTCATCAACTGTCCTCATATGAGAATTGAGTACATTGGATTCTTGTTTCTCCATTCTTGTGATGCTTTACTAAGGAGAATGTGTTTCAACTCCATCCAGGTTAATACAAAAGATGTAAAGTATCCATCTTT
Organism: Nycticebus coucang; assembly: GCF_027406575.1. Classification (NCBI taxonomy): domain Eukaryota; kingdom Metazoa; phylum Chordata; class Mammalia; order Primates; family Lorisidae; genus Nycticebus; species Nycticebus coucang. Next base: position 58,313,464 of record NC_069784.1, read on the forward strand.
TTTAGAGGCTGAATAATATTCCATGTATACATATACCACAACTTGTTAATCCATTCCTAGATTGGTGGGCATTTAGGTTGTTTCCACAGTCTGGCAATTGTGAATTGAGCTGCAATAAACAGTCTAGTGCAGATGTCCTTATGATAAAATAATTTTTTTCTTCTGGGTAGATGCCCTGTAATGGGATTGCAGGATCAAACTCAATCAAACTCTAGTTTGAGTTCTTTGAGGAGTCTCCATACTTCCTTTGAAAAATATTGTATTAGATTGCAGTCCCACCTACATGCCAGCATCTGCAGCTTTGAGATTTTGTGATGTGGGCCATTCTCACTGGGGTTAGGGTGGTTTTAGAAATAGTAAAGAAGAACAGTAATTTCTCAGATAATTAGTGACAATGAGCATTTTTTCATGAGTTGGTTAGTGTTTCATGTGTTTGTCTATCTACACATGAAACACTGAATAGAGAAGGTTCTATTCATCTCTCTTAACTATTGATATTAAAGGGATTGTTGCCTTTTTTATGCTGATTAATTTGAGTTTTCTGTAGATCCTAGTTATCAAGCTTCTGTCTGGCTGGGCTATCAGCCTACCAGACTTTAAGCCATACTATAAGGCCATAAGTGATCAAAACAGGATGGTATTGGCACAAAAACAGAGACATAGACATCTGGAACTGTATAGAAAACCATGAAATGAAATGAATATCTTACAGCCACCTAATCTTTGTTAAACCAAAAAAGAACATACACTGGGGGAAAGAATCTCTATTCAATAAATGGTGCTGGGAGAACTGGATAACTACATATAAAACACTGAAACTGGACCCGCACCTTTATCCACTCACTAAAATTGATTCAAAGCCTATAAACCTAGCACTTGGGAGGGTGAGGCTGGTGGATTGCCTGAGCTCACAGGTTCCAGACCAGCCTGAGACCCTGTCTCTAAATGAGACCCTTGTCTCTAAAAATATCTAGGCGTTATGGTGAGTGCTACTCGGGAGGCTGAGACAAGAGAATCGCTTGAGTGCAAGAGTTTGAGGTTGCTGTGAGATATGACGCCACAGCACTCTACCAAGGATGACAAAGTTAGACTCTGTCTCAAAAATAAATAAACAAATAAAATTGATTCAAGATGGATAAAAGTTCTAAATCAGAGTCATGAAACAATAAAAATCCTTGAAGAAACTGTGAAGTTATTAGACTGGGGAAAGACTTTATGAAGAAGACTTCAGTGGCAATTGCAACAATAGCAAAAATAAACAAATGGGACTTAGAGATGGATCTTGCTATGTAACTCAGGCTGGTCTCATACTCCTGCTTTGGCCTCTCAAAGTGCTGGGATTACAGGCATGAGCCACTGTGCCTGGCCCTCAAACCCCATTTCATAATAAGAAATTGATTCTCAGGCCAGGCGCTATGGCTCACACCTGTAATCCTAGCACTCTGGGAGGCTGTGGAGGGTGGATTATTTGAGCTCAGGAATTTGAGACCAACCTGAACAACAGCAAAACCCCACCTCTACTAAAAATATAAAAACTAGCCAGGCATTGTGGCAGGTGCCTATAGTCCCAGCTACTTGGGAGGCTGAGGCAAGGGGATCACTTGAGCCCAGGCATTTGAGGCTGCTGTGAGCTATGATGCCACAGCACTCTACTCAGGGGGGCTGAGCAAGACTCTGTCTCAAAAAAAGAAAGAAAGAAATTGGTTTCCTGCATGGAGATAGACACATACACCATTATCCAGACCTACTTGTACAACTCTTCAAGATTACCCACCCCCAGTTACCCACGCTCTCTAGTGACTGATTTATCATTTGGATTTTTAAAGGGATTTTCCTTTTGAGAAGAAATTGAGCTGATTCCTGGGACATTTAAGTTCACCATGTAGTCGGCTCGGCGCCTGTGGCTCAAGCGGCCAAGGCGCCAGCCACATACACCTGAGCTGGCGAGTTCGAATCCAGCCCAGGCCCGCCAAACAACAATGACGGCTGGAACCAAAAAATAGCCGGGCATTGTGGCAGGCGCCTGTAGTCCCAGCTACTTGGGAGGTGGAGACAGGAGACTCGCTTGAGCCCAGGAGTTTGAGGTTGCTGTGAGCTACGATGCCACAGCACTCTACCCAGGGCAATAGCTTGAGGCTCTGTCTCAAAAAAAAAAAAAGTTCACTGTGTAGTCATAGAGATGAATAGGATTAGCCTGTCAGAATAAGAGCATCCCTGATTGAAGTGATAATGAATGGCCTTCTGAACTTATCCAGCTTCTGGCCAGATAAACATCTGCTCCTAAAGGAAAAAAAGAAGGCAATCAGGCAGGTAGGCAGAAAGCAGCTAAAACTTACCTAGTGTTTACTCTGTCTAGGCATTGCACTAAATACCATACATATCTTATCTAATTTAATCCTCCCAACCACTCTATAATGTAGGCAATGTCTATGATTAATAGATCAGGAAACAGACACTCAAGGGATTAAGTGGACAGTCAAGGCCAGATGCAGTGGCTCACACCTATAATCCTAGCACTTGGTTAGCCACAGGAAGATCTCTGAGTGAGACCAGCAGTTCAAGACCAACCTGAGTAAGAGCAAAACCTTGCCTCTAAAAAAAAATAGAAAAGTTGGGCAAGGGTGGTGACATGTGCCTGTAGTCCCAGCTACTTGGGAGGCCAAGGCCAGGAATCCCTTGAGCCCAGGAGCTTGAACTTCTAGGGAGCTACAATGATGCCACTGCTCTCTAGCCCAGGTGCCAGAGCCAAGACCCCTGTCTAAAACAAAGGAGCCAGGATTTGACCAGACCCTGTGGCTCACACCTGACTGATGGATTGCCTGAGATCAGAAGTTTGAGACCAGCCTGAGCCACAGTGAAACCCCCATCTTAAAAACTAGCCTGGTGTTGTGGTGGGGCACCTGTAGTTCCAGCTACTTGGGAGGCTGAGGCAAGAGAATTGCTTGAGCCCAAGAGTTTGAGCTGTGAGCTGTGACTCCAAAGCACTCAACAAGGGTGACAAAGTAAGACTCTGTCTCCAAAAAAAAAAATCCAGGATTTGAACTCAGATCAACCTGGCTGCAGAGCACCATTCCTCAGTCACCTTGGATCTGCCACTCTACCCAAAGTTCCTCCTCTGTCCACTCCCCGGTTCCTCTTACTCTCTCTAAGCCAGCTAAGGGGCTCACATTTGTCCTGTAACATTTTCTCTCTTGCTTTCCTCTGCCTTCTTTCTCTCTTTCCCTCTTTCATGTGGTATTTTCACCCCCTCAGTTTATTTATTTATTTTTTTAAATAGAGACAGGGTCTTGCTGTGTTGCCCAAGCTGGTCTCAAACTCCTGGCCTCAAGCAATCCTCCTGCTCCAGCCTCCCAAGTAGCTAGAAACTACAGATGCAAGCCACTGCACCCCACGACACCCCTCGGTTTATATAACTCCTAGAAAGGGTTTAAATCTGCCCTGTGCCAGCTCTACCCTCCCAGTCCCAGACTCTTCCGGTGACCTCACCTCTTCTTAGTCCCATCCCCATCAGCTAAGCCCCAACAAGGGCGTTATCTCTGCCTTGCTCTACTGAACCCCTAATGCTGCCAAGCAGCTGTGCCAGCCCTAAGTCCTCACTGAACACACACCAAGAGCGGCAGGGTATTCCCTGGAACCACACCTAGCCAATCCTTCCTCTCTGTGCCTATCACTGCCGCCTCATCCCAGCCTGTCCTGGGACAGCAGCTTCCTGGCCAGTGTCTCCTGGACTCTGGTCTTTCCCTGCTTCATCCATTCTGCTCCGCAGCTGTTCATTGCATAACTTGCTTGCTCAGCAGCCTCCTGGGTCATCCAGCTCACTGTTTATTCCTGCAGAAAACAGATGTTTGTTAAGTACTAACACTAGACTAGACCCTGCAGGCAGACTGGTGAATAAAACAGGCATATTCCCTGCCCTGTGGTGTTAATCTTCTTTCTTTTCAGTGCCACATTGGAAGAATAAGAAGTGTCTTAGGCCACACATTAAATACACAAATACTAACAAAAGCTAATGAGCAAAAAAAAAAAAGTCTGTGCATACTTTTCACAATATCCAACGCCACAGATAAGCAAAACAGTCCCCCAGTAATCTGCATTCAGCCCTTAGGGCCCTTCCCCATTTGTCTTTTCCTGGGGAAAGACAAATCACAGTAAGAGCTATGAACAAAAACAGTGGTGCAATAAGAGAATTGTGCCAGGCTTGGCACCTTTGGCTCAAGCAGCTAAGGCGACAGCCACATACACCTGAGCTTCCAGATTCGAATCCAGCCCAGGTGGCCAAACAACGATGACAGCTACAACCAAAAAATAGCCGGGCATTGTAGCCGGCTCCTGTAGTCCCAGCTACTTGGGAGGCACAGGCAAGAGAATCGCTTCAGCCCAGGAGTTGGAGGTTGCTGTGAGCTGTGATGCCACAGCACTCTGCCCAGGGCAACAGCTCAAGGCTCTGTCTCAAAAAAAAAAAACAGAGAGGGAGAGAATTGTGCAGGTGACAGGCACCCACTCGGGTCAGGAAAGATCTGGTCAGGAGGAAACTTTCTTCCAAAGCCTGGTGAGGAGTTACCCATGGGGCTGGGGGCCCCCAGGGTGAGAAGGAGTTTGCAGAATAAAGGAAGTAAAAGAAGGCAGCGTGGCTGGGCACAGTGGTTCACACCTGTAATCCTAGCACTCTGGGAGGCTGAGGCCAGTGAATTGCTTGAGCTCATGAGACCAGTCTGAGCAAAAAGTGAGACCCTATTTCTACCAAAAATAGAAAAACTGAGGCAAGAGGATCGCTTGAGCCTGAGTTGGAGGTTGCCGTGAGCCATGACACCATAGCACTCTACCCAGGCGACAGCTTGAGACTCTGTCAAAGAAAGAAAAGAAAGAAAGAAAGAAAGAAAGAAAGAAAGAAAGAAAGAAAGAAAGAAAGAAAGAAAGAAAGAAAGAAAGAAAGAAAGAAAGAAAGAAAGAAAGAAAGAAAGAAAGAAAGAAAGAAGTGTGGGTGGAGCACAATTAGTGAGGGAGAGAACAGTGTGAGATGGAATTATACAAAGTCAGTAGGGTCAAATCATTCAGAGCTTTGCAGATCAGCATGAGGAGTTTGGGTTTTATTCTTACTCCAACAGGAGACATTAGAGGATTTTAAATAATTGAATAACATAATCTATTATTATTTTTTTTTTTTTTTTTTTTTGTAGAGACAGAGTCTCACTGGAGTCTCACTGTACTGCCCTCGGGTAGAGTGCCGTGGCGTCACACGGCTCACAGCAACCTCTAACTCTTGGGCTTACGCGATTCTCTTGCCTCAGCCTCCCGAGCAGCTGGGACTACAGGCGCCCGCCACAACGCCTGGCTAGAATAACATAATCTAATTTAGGGTTTTTTTGTTGTTGTTGTTGTTGTTGTTTTTTTGAGGCAAAGTCTCACTATGTCACCCTTGGTAGAATGCCCTAGCGTCACAGCTCACAGCAAACTCAAACTCTTGGGCTTAAGCGATTCTCTTGCCTCAGCCTCCCAAGTAGCTAAGACTACAGGTGCCCGCCACGATGCCTGGCTATTTTTTTGTTTCAGTTGTTTAGCTGGCCCAGGCTCGGATTCGAACCCGCCACCCTCGGTGTATGTGACTGGCGCCATAACCACTGTACTCTGAGCACCGAGCCTAATTTAGGTCTTGAAGATAACTCTGGGGAGCTACCAACAAAATATGGCAAAATAGAGGTATGTGAAGGTTTTTCCTCCACTTGGGAACTTCCCTAATAATAAACAGAACAAAATACAGAGGGGAGTAAAAGACCACAGTTAGTGAAACTGATATAATATCAAGCTAGAAATTGTGAAGGGCATTGGCCAAATAGGGTTTTCTATACTTAACAGATCTAAGCAAAAGCATTAAGTGAGAACAGAAATACGCTACCCAAACCCTTGAGTGGAATACCCTCTGAAAGGGCTATGCAATATCCTCTTGGATTTTTTTGTTTTTGTTTTATGAGGCAGAGTCTCACTCTGTTGCCCTGGGTAGAGTGCTGTGGCATCATAGCTCACAGCAACCTCAAACTCTTGGGCTCAAGTGCCTCAGCCTCCAGAGTAACTGGCACTACAGGCACCCACCACAATACCTAGCTAGTTTTTCTATTTTTAGTAGATACAGGGCTGATCTGAATGGTCTGGAACTCCTGAGCTCAAGCAATCCGCCTGCCTCAGCCTCCCAGAGTGCTGGTATTACAAGCATGAGCCACCACAGTAGTTCCAATGTCCCTTTGATTGGAGCAAAAATATTTGAGGTTGAGAACAGGTTGAGGGAGAGGTGTCCCTGTGGAGATCTAGTTTGATATTCCAGGACAGCAGGAAAGGTAGCTCAAGAAGAAAACCATGCTGGCATGATATACCCATTGCCTTGGGACACGGTCTCCTAATCAGAGACCACCAGAGTGAACTGGGATAAAATAGGAGAGAAGACAGAGAATATCAGGCCACATCCCACCAAGTTTTGCCATGATGCAACCCTGTCTGCTGTCAGGTTTGAGAACCAGATGTTAGGTCCCCATGTTCTCAGGTTCTTGGTTCCCAGTATCAAAGAATGGTTACTGGTACCAAGTGAAGGGAGTAAATGAGCAGAGCAAGCAGGTGCGAGCAAGCAGAGTGGCAAGGTTTTATTAAAGCACAGTACATTCCAGAAAAGGAATAGGTCAGCCCCTGAGAGTAGAGGAGACCCTAGTTTAGCAAGATTTCTCTTTTTATGCTGATTTCCTAATTTTATGTTAAGTTGGGGGGTGGAATATTCATGGTTTTTCTTGAAACAGGCTGGAGATTTCCTGGAATTGGAAACCCTCCCCTCTTCTAACCTTGTAAGGCAATTTCTAAGGTTGCCATGGTATTTATGAGCTGTCACAGTGCTGCTGAGCGTGATTTTTACTAAGTTAATGAGAGCAGGTCATTCAGGGACACTCTGACCTCAACTGTGTGCATGCCCAGAGACTCCCCATCAGAACCTAGACAATATCTCTACTTTGTGGGTTTTCTACCTTTTTTTGGTTGGTCAGTCCTGGAAGACCCTCTATCATAGACCAAACATCTGGTCAGGCCTTGACATGTCATCGGCTCTTCCTTGGGAGCCCCCACTGGCCAACTGTTTCCTCCTAGTAAGCAGAGCATCTCCTGGGGTCATATCTTCTTAGTGGAAATCCTTAGAATATCTGTCCCCCTCCTCCCTATCCCTACCTAACACTGCCAAATGCCAGATTTAAGAAGAAACGTGTCCTCCATCTCCCACCCACAAGTACCACCCAAGCCCACAACACTCCCACCCTATTTTACACCACACTATCCTTCAAGAAATAACTAGCTCTATTCAAAGAAAACAATCAGAAAGGAATTAATTTGGGAACTCAGCTTTTATTTTCTTTATTTTTTTGAGACAGAGCCTCAAGCTGTCACCCTGGGTAGAGTGCCGTAGCATCACAGCTCACAGCAACCTCCAACTCCTGGGCTCAAGCGATTCTCCTGCCTCCACCTCCCAAGTAGCTGGGACTACAGGTGCCCACCACAACACCCAGCTATTTTTTGGTTGCAGCCATCATTGTTGTTTAGCAGGCATGCACTGGATTCGAACTCGCCAGCTCAGGTGTATGTGGCTGGCGTCTTAGCTGCTTGAGCCACAGGCCCCGAGCCTAGGAACTTAGCTTTTAAATGCTTTTACCAGTCAGGCACTGTGGCTCATGTCTGTGATCCTAGCACTCTGAAAGGGCAAGGCAGAAAGATCACTTGAGGCCAGAAGTCTCAGACTAGCCTGGGCAACATAGCGAGACCGTGTCTCTACCAAAATTTAAAATAATTAGCCAGTCGTAGTGGTGCACGCCTGTAGTCCCAGCTGCTCGGGAGGCTGAGGCAGGAGAATCACCTGAGCCCAGAAGGTCGAGATTGCAGTGAGCTATGATCACACCACCCCAGGCAACAGAACAAGACCATGTCTCAAAAAATAAATAAATAAACTCTTTTTTAAAAACAGAGAAATGGGAGAAAGAAACATAGCAAAAAATAAAGTATAATTATCAAAAAAATATATGCCCAAAGAAACTCAGGAAGAATTCTGACAAGCACTTCTCCACTGTCTGGGGGGTGGGGGGGGGAAGCCTAAAAAACTTATATGACATGTCTTCTTGTAAAAAAAGACACAAAGTTTCAAAGAAAAGATTGTATATATAGTCAAGGTAAAGAAAGAAGAATTAACATATTTCAGAAAACAAAAGGGAAAAATGAAAACATTGCAAAGTTGAAGGTCATATTTTAAAATAGAATAAATACAATGTGAAACAAAATTAGGAACACAATTGGTAAGTTTAAAACTGTTATAATAATAAGCCCATGCAGTAGATCACACCAGTAACCCCAGCACTCTGGGAGACCCAGGAAGGAAGATTGCTTGAGCTAAGGAGTTCCAGACCAGCCTGAGTAAGAGCAAGACCCCATCTCTACTAAAAGTAAAAAAACTAGGGTGGCGCCTGTGGCTCAAAGGAGTAGGGTGCCAGCCCCATAAGCCAGAGGTGGTGGGTTCAAACCCAGCCCTGGCCAAAAACTGCAAAAAATAAATAAATAAAAATAAAAATAGAAAAACTAGCTGGGCATTGTGGGCGCCTGTAGTCCCAGCTACTCGGGAGGCTGAGGCAAGAGGATTGCTCAAGCTAGGAGTTTGAGGTTGCTGTCAGCTATGACACCACAGCACTCTACCCAGGGCAACAGAGTGAGACTGTCTCAAAATAAAAGTCATAAAAATGAAATGGAAGAGCTTAACAATTAAATATAACAAATAATTAACCTATCATTATAGAAAGAAGAAGAAATGTGGAAAACAGAAAAATGCAAATGATATGTAACTGGTATTCCTGCCAGCACGGTGGCTCATGCCTGTAATCCCAGCAATGTGGGAGGCTAAGGCAGGAGAATTGCTTGAGCTCAGGAGTTCTAGACTTGTCTGAGCAAGAGTGAGACCCCAACTCATCAAAAAAGAAATGAAAAACCCAGCCAGGCACCAAGGCAAGGGCCTGTAATCACAGTGGCTTTGGGAGCCTGAGTCTGAGGTTGCAGTGAGCTGTGATGCCACTGCACTCTGCTCAGGGCATAGGGTAGGACTATGTCTCAACAACAACAAAAAATAATAATAATAATAAGATATATAACTGGTATTCCTGAAGAAGAGTGCAAAGCACAAAATAATCTAAAATAAATATTTGACTCTGTAAAGCAAATGGCCACAGTATATTCCAATGGAAAAAAAAATACAGATTTTCACAGGAATGAAAGTCTCAGTGTTGGGCAGCACCTGTGGCTCAATGAGTAGGGCACCGGCCCCATATATCAAGGGTGGTGGGTTCAAACCCAGCCCCGGCCACACTGCAGCTTAAAAATAGCTGGGAGTTATGATGGGCACCTAGTAGTCCCAGCTACTCGGGAGGCTGAGGCAAGAGAATCGCCTAAGCTCAGGAGCTGGAGGTTGCTATGAGCTGTGAAGCCACAGCACTCTGTAGAGGGAGACAAAGTGAGACACTGTCTCTAAAAAAAAAAAAAGAAAGAAAGAAAGAAAAGGCTCAGCGCCTGTGACTCAAGCAGCTAAGGCACCAGCCACATACACCTGAGCTGACAGGTTCGAATCCAGCCCAGGCCCGCCAAACAACAATGATGGCTGCAACCCAAAAATAGCTGGGTGTTGTGGCAGGCGCCTACTTGGGAGGCGGAGGCAGGAGACTCATTTGAGCCCAGGAGTTGGAGGTTGCTGTGAGCTATGATGCCATGGTACTCTACCCAGGGTGACAGCTTGAGGCTCTGTCTCAAAAAAAAAAAAGAGGGCAGCGCCTGTGGCTCAAAGGGCTAGGGCGCTGGTCCCATATGCCAGAGGTGGTGGGTTCAAACCCAGCCCTGGCCAAAAACCACAAAAAAAAAAAAAAAAGAAAGTCTCAGTGTTGAAGACCAGATGGAGCAGTCATTCTTGTACTTTTGGGACCTTTTGGAAGGTAGTGAGAAAGCAATGGTAGGAACGATATACAAACATATAAACAATCTGCTGTCTAGATTGCTGAACCCAGGCTATTTTGAAAGTATTCCCATTCCCAAAAATGCCAAGGAAAAATAAGTACCATTGGAAGAAGAAAAGCTAATACAATCAGAGAAGGAAAAACAATTATCAAAAACTGAATCTGTCGGGGCGGCACCTATGGCTCAAAGGAGTAGGGCACCAGCCCCATATGCTGGAGGTGATGGGTTCAAACCCAACCCTGGCTAAAAACTGAATCTGTCAAAGAATCAGAGTCTCTCATGGAACTTGCACAGCCAGAGATACAATCACAAGAGTTTCTTAACAGATGCTATGTGATGAAAGTAGATTATTCAGACAAACAAGAGGAAGAGCAATGTTGGGAAGCAGATTATGCTAGAAAACCAAATCTCCCTAAATGTTGGGATATGCTTACCGAACCCCAGGCTCAGGAGAAAAAATGGAATCCTTCAAGTCCTGGAAGTCTCCTGTTAAGCACCAGAGTTCACAAAGGCTCCGGTTTCCTTAGAACAGAGAAAACAAGAAATTTCAAAACTCAGGTCTACTCTGCCACAAGAGCAGAAACAGCAGGAAGTCTCCAAAGCCACCTCCTGGCCTGTGGAAGCAAGAAATGCCTAAATCCAAGGCAGGATACATTCAAGAGGAGCAGAAGAAAGAGACACCAAAGCCTTGGCCAGTAGCAGAAAGAACAGGATCCAAAGAAGAAAATTCCAAAGTCTTGGATACCTGTGCAGAGTGAACAGAACATCACCAAGTCGTGGACTCCCCCACCCCCGTGTGAAGAACAGGATTCAAAACAGCCAGAGATGCCAAAATCCTGGGAAAATAGTGTTGAGAGTCAGAAGCTTCTGTGACATCACAGTCACAGATTCCTCCAAAGTCCTGGGGAGCAGCTCCAGCAAGCCTCAAGTTTAATGCCGAACCCAAAGATGTGCCCTACGCATCAGCCTGTAGGTTCTTCCTCTACCCTTCTGAAGGATCCAGTATTGAGGAAAGAAAAACTGCAGGATCTGATGACCTAGATTCAAGGAACTCGTAACTTCATGCAAGATAGACTACAATCCAATCTATTCTGGATTTTGACAAACCTTCAAGTGCAATTCCATCATCACAACCGCCTTCAGCTGTTCCAGGTAGCCCAGTAACATCTACAGAACAAAATCTATCCAGTCAAAGTGATTTTCTTTAAGAGCCATTATAGGCTGTGTCTTCTCCTGTTACTTGTAGCTCAAATGCTTGCTTGGTTACTACTGATCAGGCATCTTCAGGATCTGAAACTGAGTTAATGACCTCAGAGACTGCTGATGCAGCAATTCCCCCAAGGAAGCAACCATCTTCACTAGCTTCTCCAAATCCTCCCAGGTCAAAGAGCTCTGACCAGGGCTTCCAGTCACCTCCAGCAAGTACCCTTTTTCCCCAAAAATAAGACATCCTCTGAAAATAAGACCTACTTACAGGAAAGATAAGATGTCCCCTGAAAATAAGACCTAGCGCATCTTTGGGAGCACACCTTAAAATAAGACACTGTCTTATTTTCGGGAAAACAGGGTAGTAGCTCAGTAACCATTAACACAGCGCCCTTTCAAGCCATGCAGACAGTATTTAATGTTAACACACCTCTGCCTCCATGGAAAGAACAAGAAATAAAAGAATCCCCATATTCACCTGGCTACGATCAAAGTACACAAATACCACCCCAGATCCAACTGCCAGCTATTCATGTAGAACAAACTGTCCTTTCCCAAGAGACAGCAAATTTTCATCCTGATGGAACTCTTCAAGTAAGCAATGGTAGCCTTGCCTTTTACTCAGCACAGATGAATGTATTTCCCAGACCTACACAGCCATTTGTCAATAGTCGGGGATCAGTTAGAGGATGTACTCATGGTGGGAGATTACTGACCAACTCCTATCGGTCCCCTGGTGGTTATAAACGTTTTGATACTTACAGAGGACTTCCTTCAATTTCCAGTGAAAATTATAGCCAGCTGCAGTTCCAAGCTAGAGAGTATCCTGGAGAACCTTATTCCCAAAGGGACAATTTCCAGCAGTGTTATAAGCGAGGAAGGACATCTGGTGGTCCAAGAGCAAATTCAAGAGCAGGGTGGAGTGATTCTTCTCAGGTGAGCAGTCCAAAAAGAGACAAAGAAACCTTTAACAGGGCGGCGCCTGTGGCTCAGCGGGTAGGGTGCCGGTCCCATATGCCGGAGGTGGTGGGTTCAAACCCAGCCCCAGCCAAATTAAAAAAAAAAAAAAAAGAAACCTTTAACAGTGGTGACTCTGAACAAGGAGACTCCCAAGTTTCTCCTAAGTTGTTCAGAAGAAGATCAAACACAATAGTTTGAACTAAAGTTCCAGGGACCAGATAAGAGGTTCTGGCTGCTGAGAGGGCAACTCGCATCTGCGGAGGCAGGGGGTAGACGTGGACTGGCAGAACTGTGGCTGCTGGAACAGTAGTCACTGGTACGTCCACAGGGGATTTAATTGCCCAGTGAACGGCACTTACGTTTTCATTTTTCACATGCTAAAGCTGGCTGTGATTGTGCCACTGTATGTCAACCTCATGAAGAATGAAGAAGTCTTGGTGTCAGGCTACGCCAATGATGGTGCTCCAGACCACCAAACCGCTAGCAATCATGCAATTCTTCAGCTCTTCCGGGGAGACCAGATATGGTATGTTTGCACAGGGGAGCAATTTATGGAAGTAGTTGGAAGTATTCTACATTTTCAGGCTATCTTCTTTATCAAGATTGAAAGTCAGTACAGAATTGATACTCAAAGGATGGTGTTCCAATTAGTGGGATTAAAGGAAAAGTCCTTGCCCTGTGACTAATTGGTTTAGGAAAATATTTTCTTTTCTTTTTTTTTATTTTGGCCAGGGCTAGGTTTGAACCTGCCACCTCTGGCATATAGGACCAGCACCCTACTCCTTGAGCCACAGGCGCCGCCCTAGGAAAATATTTTCATTCCTAGAGGAAAGAGGAAGTCCTTACTTTTTTGTTTTCCTCCTTAATGTGAAAAATTTCAAGCTGAATGACAATTAGCACTAATCTGGCACTTTATAAATTGTGATGTAGCCTTGCTAGTCAAGCTGTGAATGTATATTATTTGCACTTAATCCTTAACTGTATTAACGTTCAGTTTACTAAACTGACTGCCTCAAGTTTGGGCAAGTTACGATGCCTTGTGCCTCAATAAAAAAGTTACATGCAAAAAAATAAAAAACAAAAAGAAAGAAAGAAAATAGGGCAGCGCCTGTGGCTCAAAGGAGTAGGGCACAGGCCCTATATACCAGAAGTGATGGGTTCAAACCCGGCCCCGGCCAAAACCTGCAAAAAAAAAAAAAAAAGAAAGAAAGAAAATAATACAGATTTATCAAGGCTAAGATATATTCTGAAGTTATTATGTTAAGGAAAAAGAGACTTCCATTTCCACCTGGCTAAATATGACAGGGATCCGTTTTTAATTCATAACCTAGTTTACATGAAAGTAAAGAAAATTCTCCAAGGCCCAAAGCAAAAGGGGAATTAAAACCAAGTAAGCATGAGTTAATGCTAGAACTATTCTTGCAAAGGATGGTTTCTCATCTCAGAAAACAACAGCCTTCAGTTTTTAAGCACCAATAGAGAAGAGTCCTGACATCTTCAAGCAGCTAGAAACTGGAAAGCCCCTCTACATGAAGCAAGGATGCCCAAGGGACTGCTAGTCCCTTGGTGAAAGAAGGCTAAAGAAAAATCTCCCGGCCCCCTGCGCCCCCGACCCGGCGCTGCTGCCATGGAGAGCCGTTCAGAGTGGGTCCCTCTTGGCTCCGCAGCTCTCAGCGGGGGTGGGGAGGGAGGGGCGGTGGGGAATAGGCGATGGACCTGGGATTGGCGGGCTTGGGGGGCCAAGACGGAGGGGGGCAAGAAAAAAAAAAGAAAAATCTCTCCCTAGCAAAGTGAGTTTACACGAAATCTTGCATGTCTTGGCTTAGGCTCTGGATTGGGGAAAACAGTTTTCCTAGAGAAAATTTTTAGTGTTTTTTTTTTTGAGACAGTTTCACTTTCTCGTTCTCAGCGGAGTGCTGTGCCATCACAGCTCACAGCAACCTCAAACTCTGGGGCTTTAGAGATTCTCTTGCCTCAACCTCCCAAGCAGCTGGGACTACGGGCGCCCACCACAATGCCCGGCTATGTTTTTTGGTTGCAGTTGTCATTATTGTTTTCCTGGCCCACGCTAGGTTCAACCCTGCCAGTCCTGGTGTATGTAGCTGGCACCCTAACCACTGAGCTATGGGCACCGCCATTCCTAGAGAAATTTTAACCATGAGCCTGCCTAAATGGTTATGGCTGGCATGGCTCCAAAAATCCCAAGCCAAGAAATTAACATAAAAAATGGAGCTAGCTGCGAAAGCAGCAGCACCAGATCCAAGATGGCGGCCAGCAGGAGGCTGATGAAAGACAACCCCCCATATGATAAGAATCTAAATCAACTTTCCAGCAGAGGACCCATTCAAGCCACCGAAGATCACATTTAAAACAAAGATCTATCACCCGAACATCGATGAAAAGGGGCAGGTCTGTTTGCCAGTAATTAGTGCTGAAATTGGAAGCCAGCAACCAAAACCGACCAAGTAATCCAGTCCCTCATAGCACTGGTGAATGACCCTCAGCCTGAGCACCCCCTACGGGCTGACCTAGTTGAAGAATGCTCTAAGGACCGTAAAAATTTCTGTAAGAATGCTGAAGAGTTTACAAAGAAATATGGGGAAAAGCGACCTGTGGACTAAAATCTGCCACGATTGATCCCAGCAAGTGTGAGCAGAGACCGCGAGCAGTGCATTCAGACACCCCGCAAAGCAGGACTCTGTGGAAAATTGACACGTGCCACCGCCTGACGTTCGCTTGTGGCAGTTACTAACTTTCTACAGTTTTCTTAATCAAAAGTGGTCTAGCTAACCTGTAGAGAAAGGACTAAAAATTTAAGATGTTCTAAAAAAAAAAAAAAAAAGGGAGCTAAACTGGTAATGGCCTTGGGGCACTGGGAGAAAGCAAAAGCAAAATAACTTTGAAGGCCCTCACCCATAAATCATATTAACCAGGGTTCTTTTTGATAAATCTAAGATTAAACATTTTTAATTACAATAAAATAGGCAGCTTTTCAGAAAAAATTATATATATGAATGACAACATTGACTAATAAAAGGAAAATGCTAAGAACTACACCATAAAAAAATTGATCAAGGGCAGCGCCTGTGGCTCAAAGGAGTAGGGCGCCGACCCCATATGCTGGAGGTGGCGGGTTCAAACCCAGCTCCAGCCAAAAACTGCAAAAAAAAAAGAAAAAAAGAAAAAAGAAAGAAATTGATCAGTGATATAAATCAACTCAACAAAGAAAAATTAAAAATAAAGGGTGGCGCCTGTGGCTCAAGGAGTAGAGTGCTGGCCCAATATACCAGAGGTGGTGGGTTCAAACCCCGCCCTGGCCAAAAACTGCAAAAAAAAAAAAAAAAAAATTAATTAAAAATTAAATAAACAGGGCAGTGCCTGTGGCTTAGTGGTTAGGGCGCTGGCCCCATACACCGAAGGTGGTGGGTTCGAACCCGGCCCCAGCTAAACTGCAACAAAAAATAGCCAGGCGTTGTGGCAGGTGCCTATAGTCCCTGCTACTAGGGAAGCTGAGGCAAGAGAATCACCTAAGCCCAGGAGTTGGAGGTTGCTGTGAGCTGTGACGCTACAGCACTCTACCTGGAGTTGGGGGGCCGGGAGACTCTGTCTCAAAAAAATAAAATAAACCTAATAAACACATGTATATGTAAAAATAAAAATAAATAAATTAGATTCAAACACAAACATACATGTCTGGGCCTAACATGTATGGTCAGGATTAGTGATATCAGATCATCGTCTTTCACCTCCATATCTTGTCCCCCTGGAAGGTGTTCAGAAGCAGTAACAAACATGGAGCTGCCATCTTCTATGATAACAATGTCTCCTGCTGAAATATGTACTAAAGGACCTTCCTGAGACTTTTACAGTCAACTCTTTTTTATATAAATAGAATGATCACACTCTAAAATAACAATAAAATTATAGTGTAGCAAATACTAGGCAATAGGAATTTTTTAGTTTCATTATAATCTTATGAGACCACCATCATACATGCAGTTCATAAAATAAAAAATAAAAATAAATAAAACAAACAGGCCAGCTATGGTGGTTCACTCCTGTAATCCTAGTGGATTAGGCCACATACCTATGCCAAGGTGGGTGACTGCTTGAGCTCAGGAGTTTCAGACCAGCCTGAGCAAGAGTGAGAGCCTGTCTCGCTTAAGCCCAAGAGTTGGAGGTTGCTGTAAGCTATGACGCACTGCACTCTACCCAGGGCGACAGCTGAGACAGAGGCTTGGCGCCGTAGCACAGTAGTTACAGCACCAGCCACATACACAGAGGGTGGTGGGTTCGAACCTGGCCCCAGCCAACTAAACAACTGCAACAAAAACAACAACAAAAATAGCCGGGTGTTGTGGCAGGCACCTGTAGTCCCAGCTACTTGGGAGGCTGAGGCAAAAGAATTGCTTAAGCCCAGGAGTTTGAGGTTGCTGTGAGCTGTGATGGTTTTCTTTTCTTTTCTTTTCTTTTTTTTTTTTTTTGAGACAGAGTCTTACTATGTCGCCCTTGGTAAAGTGCTATGGCATCACAGCTCACTGCAACTTCCAACTCTTGGGCTTAAGTGATTCTCCTGCCTTAGGTGAGACTACAGGCGCCCACCACAACGCCCAGCTATTTTTGTTGTTGTTGTTATAGTTATCATTGTTGTTTAGCTGGCCCAGGCTGGGTTGACCCTGCCAGCCCCAGTGTATGTAGCCGGCACCCTAACCACTGAGCTACAGGCATTGCCCCTTTTCTCTTTTAAACACAGTGTTTGGATATTCTTTCTCTCCATTGAGCCTCGTCTTCTTACAACACATACAAGGTAGGGGTGGTTGAACAGAAACACCAAAGGAGCCCTAGGCAATCAATCTCCACATAGTACAGAACACAGACATAAACTTCTCCCTCATTCAAGCCACTGTTAATTTTGATACTGGCTGCACACAGCCAATCCTCTGTACCAAGTAGGTCACCCCAGACACCAACACCAGAGATGAACCATATGAGATAGGAAAATTGAGAGCCAATCTGAGTTACAATTATAGGTGCAAAATCCCAAAGAAACTCTTAGTAAACGGAAACAAGTATTTAAAAAAAAAATTATTTTTTAAAAAAAGTATTACTTTTATTACTTAAATACTTTTTAAAGGTATTTTTTAAAAAACTATGATTTGGCACAGCTATGATTTAACAATAAAAAAGAAAAAAAAAAAAACTATGACTTGGGCGGCACCTGTGGCTCAGTGAGTAGGGCACCGGCCCCATATACCGAGGGTTGCCAGCCCTGGCCAAACTGCAACAAAAAAATAGCCGGGCGTTGTGGCAGGCACCTGTAGTCCCAGCTACTCAAGAGGCTGAGGCAAGAGAATCACCTAAACCCAGGAGTTGGAGGTTGCTGTGAGCTGTAACGCCAGAGCACTCTACCGAGGGTGACAAAGTGAGACTGTCTCTAAAAAAAAAAAATTATGACTGGGGTAGAGAGCAAGATGGCGGCCGAGTAACAGCTTCCTTGCATCTGGGCACCATGAGTCTGGGGAGATAAGACTCCAGGCATCTCTGGCTGGTGGGATCTGCCTTAATCATCCCTTTGAGGATACAGGGAGTCAGCGAGAGACTTCTGGACCCCCAAGAGGAGGACAAAAAAAACAGTGGAAAACTGGCAAGTAATCGCGTGTGTTCCATCAGTCTAATCCCGCCGACAGCTGTTAAGTGCAGTAGCAGAGAGACTGCAAACCAGTAGCAGAGAGACTCTTACCTGTGAACTGTTTTGGTGTTTTTGGACTTGGCACTCAGTTGAACTGCCTTGGGGAGAGCTTGAGTGGGAGTGCGGAGAACTTTGGGTGTTGTCTGGGACCCCAGACTGAGCTGCTGAGCCGGACAGACGGAGCTAATAGTGTTTGGCTGTGGGCCACAGGGAGCCACTGTGAGAGAACTGCCCCAACAAGGTTGCCCTCAAGGATCTGGGGACCTAGTAACCTAGCAACTGAGCAGCCTAAAGGCGGGGTCTGAGCCATCTTACAGCCCTAACCCTCAGGTAAGTGAGACCAGTTTTGGCACACTGGGTAAGTGGATAGCCACTTTACCAGTGATTCCAGCGACAAGCACGTTCCTGGGAAAGCTTCTGCTTAGCAAGTTTAGAAGCTTAAAGTGCCTTTTTTTTTTTTTTTTTTTTTTTAGCTTAAAGTGCCTTTTAAGAGGGCTGAAGAGAAACTTAGGATGTCTACCCTGTGGGGTTTGATAAATCAGCAGAGGCCTCCAGTCGTATCAGCATTGTAATTAACATCTCATACTCCAGAAGACCACCTGTTGCCCAGACAATATTCAACAAGATATATATACGGCTTTCGTTTGGATTGTTTTCTTGTTTTGTTTTGTTTGTTTGTTTTTTGTTCATTTTGATGTTGTTGTTGTTGTTTTGTTTTTTAATTTCAACCTTTTCCATACACATTTTTTCTTTTCTCTCTCCAGTTTTCTAGTATAAATACAATTTCCCATTGCTGCCTTTTTCAATAACTAGAACTTCATTTTTGCTAGTGTTTCTACCCCTATTATTTGGTTTTTCACCCAATTTTATCCCATAAAGTATTCTGTTTGCTTGTTTTGGTTTGATTTATAGCATTTTTGTCTTTCCTCCCTACTTGGTGGAGGTAGGGTACTGTGTCTGATCAGATTAGCAAAGAGTTGCTGACATCAAGGGAACCACCCAACTGGGCACCCCCAGAGGCTGGGTTTTTTTTTTTTAAGGTTGTGGCAAAGTACCCTACTGTACACCTATATTGCTCTGTCTCCCTCTTTCTGTGCCTCTCTTCTTTTTGTCAATATTCCTTTTACCCACCCCCTCTCCTTTCTCTATTTTCTTTTGGTTCTTTCCTTCTTTCTTTCATCCCTTCTTGCTCTTCAGCCTTCTCATCCTTCTGGTCCTATACCAAAAGGACTCATCGAAACCTTAGTCCACAGGCACGAGAACTTAAAGAGCAAGAGGAAGTGAAAGGAAAATTAGGGCAAGGAAACAGATAAAAGAAATCACTCATGAGGAAGAATCAGCAGAAAACTCCAGGCAACATGAAGAACCAGTCCAGAACAACCCCGCCAAGGGACCATGAGGTAGCTACTGCAGAGGATTCCACCAATAAAGAAATGTTAGGAATGACAGAAAGGGAATTTAGAATACACATGATGAAAACAATGAAGGAAATGATGGAAACAATGAAGGAAATTGCTAATAAAGTGGAAAATAACCAAAAGGAAATCCAAAAACAGAATCAAATAAGAGATGAACAATATGAAGAATATAGAAAGGATATAGCAGAGCTGAAGGAACTGAAGCAGTCAATTAGGGAACTTAAAGATGCTATGGAAAGTATCAGACACAGGTTAGACCATGCAGAAGAAAGAATTTCAGAGGTAGAAGACAAAGTTCTTGAGATAACTCAGATAGTAAAAGAGGCAGAAAAGAAGAGAGAGAAAGCAGAACGTTCACTGTCAGAATTATGGGACCTTATGAAGCGTTCTAACATACGAGTTATAGGAATCCCAGAAGGGGAAGAAGAATGCCCCAGAGGAATGGAAGCCATACTAGAGAATATTATAAAAGAAAATTTCCCAAATATCACCAAAGATTCTGACACACTGCTTTCAGAGGGATATCAGACCCCAGGTCACTTCAACTCTAACTGAGCTTCTCCAAGACACATTGTGATGAACCTGCCCAAAGTCAAGACAAAAGAAAAAATTCTGCAAGCTGCCAGAAGTAAGCGCCAGTTGACCTACAGGGGCAAATCCATCAGAGTGACTGCAGATTTCTCTAATGAAACTTTCCAAGCAAGAAGACAATGGTCATCTACCTTTAATCTACTTAAACAGAACAATTCCCAGCCCATAATTCTGTACCCTGCTAAGCTAAGCTTTAAAATTGATGGAGAGGGCGGCGCCTGTGGCTCAGTCGGTAAGGCGCAGGCCCCATATGCCGAGGGTGGCGGGTTCAAACCCGGCCCCCGCCAAACTGCAACCAAAAAATAGCTGAGCGTTGTGGCGGATGCCTGTAGTCCCAGCTGCTCGAGAGGCTGAGGCAAGAGAATCGCTTAAGCCCAGGAGTTGGAGGTTGCTGTGAGCTGCGTGAGGCCACAGCACTCTACAGAGGGCCATAAAGTGAGACTGTTGTCTCTAAAAAAATAAAAATAAAAAATAAATAAATTGACGGAGAAGTCAAATCATTTACGGATATACAAACATTGAGGAAATTCGCCACAACAAGACCAGCTCTACAGGAAATACTTCAACCTGTTCTACACACTGACCATCACAATGGATCAGCAGCAAAGTAAAAACTCAGAAATTAAAGGATAGAACCTAACCTCCACACTGATGCAAAAGATAAAACTAAGCAATGGACTCGCACAAAATAAGATGACTAGAACACTACCACACTTATCAATTATTTCAATAAATATTAATGGCTTGAGGGCGGCGCCTGTGGCTCAGTCGGTAAGGCGCCGGCCCCATATACCAAGAGTGGCGGGTTCAAACCTGGCCCCGGCCAAACTGCAACCAAAAAATAGCTGGGCGTTGTGGCGGGCGCCTGTAGTCCCAGCTGCTTGGGAGGCTGAGGCAAGAGAATCGCTTAAGCCCAGGAGTTGGAGGTTGCTGTGAGCTGTGTGAGGCCACAGCACTCTACCAAGGGCCATAAAGTGAGACTCTGTCTCTACAAAAAAAAAAAAAACAAAAACAAAAGAACTCAGAGAATACATAAGACAAGAGCTCTTTGACATACAACCAACCAAATAATGAATCAAATAAAAGATGCAGAAAAGAAGAAGCCAGCCTGTTTGTGAACACTGAATGCAGAGAGCTAAGGCTAAATTTACATGAAAATATTGATTGCAAAACAGAATGTATACTGTACACGCTGAAATTTGTAAATATAACTATCAGAAACTGGTACAGTGGGGTGAGGAAAATAGTAAGTGTAAATATAATATTTTCCTCATCTTCCTGGGAGCCCATAAGATAACTGTCTGAAATAAAAACATGTTCAACCCCCACTGTCAAATTTGACTTGGTAGAATGCCGTGGCATCACCACCACTCACAGCAACTTTAAACTCTTGGGCTCAAGCGATCCTCTTGCCTCAAACGCCCTGTAGCTGCACTACAGGCACCCGCCACAACACCTGGCTATTTTTAGGGCCTCGCAGTAGCTGAGACCGGTCTTGAACCCGTGAGCTGAGGCAATCCACCTGCCTCAGCCTCCCAGAGTGCTGAGATTACAGGGGTGAGCCACCACACCTGGTCTTCAGATGCCTTTTAAAACAGACCCTCTTCTCTTCTCACTCCATGCTTGTCCATGGAAAGCTCTTAGGTTTGACTCCCAAATCTCCAATCCAGCCCTGCCCTCCGAAGTCCTGAACTCTAGATGTGGATATCCTGCTACCTTCTTGACATCACCCATGACTGTCTCGAAGGGATGCCTGAAACTTGACTTGCAATATCCGCACACCTCCTTTCCTCCCACAAAGTAAGTAGATAGATAGATAGTAAATGAATGGGCCTCTTCCAGTGCTCCCTGTGTCAGTGACTGGCATGCCTATTCTGCTGGCAGCAGCCAGATACCTGCAAGCCACGTGGACACCTTCCTCTCTGATCCATTAGATCCAGTCCATCCTGACTGCTGTGCCCCCTGTTCTTCTCCCAAGTGTGTCCTCTTATTACATCTCCCACCAGTCCCACTTCTCAGGTTTGGCTGTGCCCTGTCTTGCTTTCTTTTTCCTCTATACATTGTATCATTTCCTTGTCAGTTTACTGATCACATGTCTCTGCCCGACTAGATTGTAAACCCTGGGAGGGCAGAGGCAGAACAATGCATGGCCCATAGTGAGCACTATGACAAGTGTGTGCTGACTAAATGAATGAGTCACCACCACAGTGGCACACAGGAGACAATTTGTCATTAAGAGCAGTAGCTCTAAAATAGCACAGAGGTTATGGCGCCAGCCACGTACACTGAGGTTGGTGGGTTCGAATCCGGCCCGGGCCAGCTAAACAACAGTGACAAATGCAACAAAAAAATGGCCAGGCGTTGTGTCGGGCGCCTGTGTGTCCCAGCTACTTGGGAGGCTGAGGCAAGAGAATTGCTTAAGCCCAGGAGTTGGAGGTTGCTGTGAGCTGTGACACCATATCTCTCTACTGAAGGCAACATAGTGAGACTCTGTCTCAAAATAAAAAAATAAATAAATAAAATAAAATCAGCAACTTGGGTGGCTCCTGTAGCTCAGTGAGTAAGGCACTGGCCCCATATACCGAGGGTGGCAGGTACAAACCCAGCCCTGGCCAAACTGCAACAAAAAATAGCCGGGCGTTGTGACAGGCACTTGTGGTCCCAGCTACTCGGGAGGCTGAGGCAGAAGAATTGCCTAAACCCAAAAGCTGGAGGTTGCTGTGAGTTGTGATGCCACAGAGCTTTACCGAGGGGGACAAAGTAAGACTCTGCCTCTAAAAATAAATAAATAAAATAAAATAAAATAAAATCAGCAACTTAAGTAACTTCTCTGTGCTTTGGTCTTCTCATCTGTAAAATGAAAATAATAACCCTACTTCATGGGGTTGTGGGGCTCAGGGAGTTAATACTTACAAAATACTCAGAATAGCACCCAAAATGGAGTAACCATTCAATAAAAATAAGTTATTAGCCCAGAGCCATCCAGCAAGGAGTAGGCAGATCTGGAAACAGCATGTACATGCCCATCCCCCAAAGTGGCACTCTGTTCCCAGCCTCAGTGCAGATTCCCAACCTGCATGTGTGGCAGGTGGAAAAGCTGAAGCCAGTGCCTGTACCACAAGAGAACCAGGGCATCTTCTCAGGGGATTCCTACCCAGTGCTGCACTATAGCCAGGAAGAGCTCTCTCATCTGCCCATGGATAGGCCAGCAGTCATCCCAGGGTGAGCTGTGAGGTGCTGGCCGTGTGCCTCCACACCCTGCGTGGGAGCAACCTGTGCAGCACCGTGAGGTGCAGGGCGATGAGATTGACCTCTTCCTGAGCTACTTCCCACATGGCCTCAAGTACCAGGAAAGTGGCTAGAGTCAGCCTTTCACAAGACTTCCCCCGGCACCCCAGCAGCTATTCAAGAAACTCTACCAACCAGGCCCAGTGGCTCACACCTGTAATCCTAGCGCTCTGGGAGGCCAAGACAAGTGGATTGCCTGAGCTCACAGGTTTGAGAATAGCCTGAGCCACAGCGAGACCCTGTCTCTAAAAATAGCCAGATGTTGACAGGAGCAGCTGCAGCTGGAGCTGGGTGGCGCCACCACTGTAGCCTTCTGCCTGCCAGGTCCACGGCCCTCTTTCCACTTCACTGCACCCAGACAGGCTGGCCCAGAGCTCCCTGAGGCATCCTTCGTGTGGCCGCAAGAAACTTCCCGTACTCCTGTAAGGAACCTGTCATTGTGATGAAACCCTTTCCCTCCTCATCTGAGTGAATCTTCTCAATGTCTATAGGAGATAGTGATGTTTTAACATTTAAATTAACAATTAAGGGTTCTGAAGTCAAAGTTCTTGAGATTAATAATGGCAGGAAAATCATCACTTTTTAAAGTAATTCTCCTTGGAGATGGTGGAGTTGGGAAGAGTTCTCTTATGAACAGATATGTAACTAATAAGTTTGATACCCAGCTCTTCCATACAATAGGTGTGGAATTTTTAAATAAGGATTTGGAGGTGGATGGACATTTGGTTACCATGCAGATTTGGGACACAGCGGGTCAAGAGTGATTCCGAAACCTGAGGACACCATTTTACAGAGATTCTGACTGTTGCCTGCTTACTTTTAGTGTTGATGATTCACAAAGCTTCCAGAACTTAAGTAACTGGAAGAAAGAATTCATATATTATGCAGATGTGAAAGAGCCCGAAAGCTTTCCTTTTGTGATTTTGGTAACAAGATTGACATAAATGAACAGCAGGTATCTACAGAAGAAGCCCAGGCCTGGTACAGGGACAACGGTGACTATCCTTACTTTGAAAGAAGTGCAAAAGATGCCACAAATGTCACAGCAGCCTTTGAGGAAGCAGTTCGGAGAGTTTTTGCTACTGAAGATAGGTCAGATCACTTGATTCAGACAGACACCATCAATCTTCACCGAAAGCCCAAGCCTAGCTCATCTTGTTGTTGATTATTAATGAGATGTATACACAAAATCAACATGGAGGAGAGAGAATTAACATTTGCAGCAGCATATCATCTACTAATAAACGTAAACTAATGTATATTGCTGCTTCATCAGTTGGTGGGAGAAGGGAAACATCCACTTACAGAGGAATGTATTCACTTAATAATGGCACCTTACATTTATAAATTGTAATGGTTGTCTAATAATGTTTCTTTAATTTAAATATGTAAGTTACAGAGCTAGTAAGAGATGACCAAGACTTTAATTATAATTAAAACAAAAAACTTGACTATTCTAGAGGTTATACTTGGATTTTTTTCCTGGGAAATTGGAGAACTACTTTTTATGTGTGTGTATTTTTATGTAATGAGCATTGTATTCTTGGTTCATGGAAAAACTTTCCTAAAGCAATACTGTTGGATATTAAAGATTAAAATCTAATGCAAAAAAAAATAGCCAGGTGTTGTGTCAGGCATCTGTTGTGTCCCAGCTACTCGGGAGGCTGAGGCAAGAGGATCACTTTAGCCCAAAAGTTTAAGGTTGCTGTGAGCTTTGACACCACAGCACTCTACCGAGGGTGATAAAGTGAGACTCTGTCTCCAAAAATAATAATAATAATAAAATAAGAAGAAGAAACTCTACCAGGTGAAGGGGAAGAAGAATATCCATGCCACTGAGCAGGCGCTGTGCTGGGACAGCTTCAACACTGGAAACTGCTTCACCCTGGACCTGGGCTAGAACGTCTTCACCTGGCGTGATATAAAGCCCAATATCCTGGAACAGAGGGAGGCGAGGGGCCTGGCGCTGGCCACCCGGGATAGTGAGCCACAGGGCAAGGCCCAGGTGGAAATTGTCACCAATGGGGAGGAGCCCACTGAAATGATCCAGGTCCTGGGCCCCAAGCCTGCTCTGAAGGAGGGCAATCCTGAGGAAAACCTCAAAGTGACCAGACAAAACCCAGGCTACAGCTCTGTACAAGGTCTCTGATACCACTGGAGAGATGAACCTCTCCAAGGTGGCCAATTCCAGCCCTTTTGCCCTCAAGCTGCTGATACCTGATGACCGTTTCCTGCTAGATAATGGGCTCTATGGTAAGATCTACATCTGGAAGGGGTGAAAAGCTAACAAGAAGGAGCAGTAGGCAGCCCTTCCAGTGGCCAAGGGCTTCATCTCCTGCATGTGGTATGCCCCAAACTCTCAGATAGAGATTCTGCCCCAGGGCCATGAGAGTCTCACCTTCAAGCACTTCTTCAAGGACTGGAAATGAGGGTGCTCATCTCCCTGCCCACTGCTCCCCCTACCCGCCTCCTGCTTTTTTCTCCTCTGGCAGCTGGGCAGTGCTATTGGCCCCCTGCAGATGTTCAGTAAAGAAGATGAGTGCTTTCCCCAGCCCTCTCTGAGCTAATGAGAAAAAATTAGTTACTATTTTTGCCTCCTAACTAGTCTCTTTGCATCTACTCTGCCCCTCTCCATCCCCTTTCCCAAATGCAAATCTGATTATATCACATGGACACACACACATATTCACATTGCTAAAAAAAAAAAAAAAACCTTCAGTGGTTTCCTGCCAAACATGATAGTCTCCCTCTATCTGAGAAGCCCTTCTCCCTTTGTCAAGGTAATTTCTGCTCAGCTCAAGATGTTACTTCTACAAGGAGACTCTCTACACCAAAGCAAGGTCGGTTTTCTTTATTAAAAGTTCCTACAGGCCGGGTATACTGGCTCATGCCTGTAATCCTAGCTCTTTGGAAGGCCAAGTTGGGTGGATTGCCTGAGATCATGAGTTTGACACCAGCCTGAGCCAGAACAAGAACCCATATCTAAAAAAATAGCCAGTTGTTGTGGCAGGCGCCTGTAATCCTACTTGGGGAGGCTGAGGCAAGAGCATCACTTGAGCCCAGGAGTTTGAGATTGTTGTGAGCTATGACACTACAGCACTCTACCGAGGTCAACAAAGTGAGACTGTCTCAAAAAAAAAAAAGTTCCTACAATGTCTCAGCTGTAAGATGGGATAAGGAAAAAAAAAATTCTACAAATGTGATCCTTCAGAAGTTATCTCAGTTTGTAATTATCCACTTTTTTGTGTGATCTGTGACTATTTGCTGACTTTCCCTTGAAACTGCAAGCTCTATAAAATCAGGAAGCATACCTATTTTCATTCATTTTGCTGTAGCATCTACTGTGTGTGACACATGCAAGGTGCTTTATTTATTCTTTATGAATGAATGTGCCCCCAGCAGAAACAACACAGTCACCATGCAGGGCCTCTAGGCGGCGCTGTTGGTCCTCCATAGTTACTGGGGCCAATGTTCAACAGGAGCCTCTACCCTTTGGGCAGTCCGCCCAGAGTCAGTAAAAGGTGGGGTCTGAGTCGCAGGTCTCCTGGTTGCCAGTAGTGTGTCCTTGGATAGGTCACATCACCCCTCTGAGCCTTGATGTCTTCATCTGTAAAATGTGGGTCATGATTCTTATCTCACAGGGGTGTCAGAAGGACCACATAAACCTTGGATGTGTAAGTGTGAAACTTTTAACATTGGGCAAGCATGGTGGCTCATGCCTGTATTCCCAGGGCTTTGGGAGGCTGAGGCAGGAGAATCGCTTGAGCCCAGGAGTTTGAGACAAGCCCAGACAACAATAAATGCAAAAACCAAAAATTTTGGCCTGGAGCATGGCACACACCTGTAGTCCCAGTTACTCAGGAGGCTGAGACAATAAGGTCACTTGAGCCCAAGAGTTTGAGGCTGCAGTGAGGTATGATTGACCACCACTGCACTCCAGCATGGATGACAGAGCGCGATACTGTCTCTAGAAAACAAACAAAAAGCTTTAACGTTGGACAAGCAGAAATATTGTTTAGTTTTTCAAAAAGAACTCTGCTAGGACTCTAAATGGAAAACAAAACCAAATTAATAGGAAGTACAAAATCTGACATAGATTTCGTGTCAGATTACCTGATGCGGATAGTTTTAGGTTCCTTACCCTAACATGAAGCCATGGCAGGTGTGGCTACAGATGGGTTTGACCAGCACAACTTACTGGGCTTACATCACCCCAGCCCCAAGTGGGCTAGACATTAGGCCTGGCCAGTGCAAGGCCCTGGAGCCCTCTCAGCCGCCATGGGACCCTTGCAGAGGCCTGCTACTGGCCCCTCTGCCCCGCTTTGCTCAGGCTGTCTGGTCCCAGGATCCTGGGCAAGAATGACCTGCCCTTCAGCAGCCCTGACACTCCGGTGGAGCCTCAGCATGAGCCGATGACACTGCAGTGACAGCTTTTTCTCCACTGGAACCTCTCTGGCTCCAGGCCCTGAAGCCAAAGCCCTGGCTGCTGTTAAAAGGCCTTTGACCTCCACTGTTGTTCAGCTTCCTCTCCAGAGCTCTGGGCTTAAGCTTCGATCCCCGCGCAACAAGCTTCTAACTGGAATCACACACCTGCCTATTTCTTGCCAGCTGTTCTAAAATCTTGGTGGAACAGATTTGTCTTGGCTCCAGCCAAGTAACACATGGTCTCTCAAGGAGACAGACATGGTCTTGGGGACAGGGCTGGTATTGACCCATCCACAACCAGCTCCTCCCTCACCCCTCCTAAGAGTCTTTCTCTGTTCTCTAATAGAGATAACATTTCCCTCATACCTTCCCTCTCCTTTTATGTTTGTTTATTTGTTTATATAGAGAGATGGGGGTCTCACTATATTGCCCAGGCTGGTCTCAAACCCAGCCCTCAAGCAATCCTCCTGTCTCAGCCTCCAAATTGCTGGAATTACAAGCATGAGCCACCACACCTGGCCACTGTATCCTTTTGAAAGGAAAAATGAGGATGCTGAGTGGCATGAGAGGGAGCAAGTATACTGTGGAGGACTAGAAAATGACTGAGGAACTGGTCATTGGAGGAGGCTGGAAGGGTGGCTCGATCTGAATTGCCTCCAGGATTATCCATGAGATCCCCCACACCCTAGGCTTCTAGGCTCCGCTTCCTCCACCACCCCAAGGCCTTGGCACCTGCCATCATCCCTGCTCACCCCTTTCCCAGGCCTGCCACTGTCCTGCATCCTGTTCCAGCTCAGCTTATGCCTCCCCAACACCAGCCCTGTCCCCAAGACCATGTCTGCCTCCTTGAGAGACCACGTTTTACTTGGCTGGAGCCTAGCTCTTCTGTAGTTAGCTTTTCTCTTCTGGAGCCTAGCTTTTCTAAGTAACGCTCACTCTGTATTGCTGGTAGCCCTTCTGTTCTTTAAGGTGTATTCTATCTTCATAGGCTTTGATTCGGGGCTCTCCCTAGAGGAAGTTTTTTAAACTATTTAATTCCAGGCTGGGCACGGTGGGTCACACCTGTAATCCTAGCACTCTGGGAGGCTGAGGTGAGTGGATTGCCTGAGCTCAGGAGTTCAAGACCAGACTAAGCAAGAGCGAGACCCTGTCTCTAAAAATAGCCAGGCGTTGTGGCAGGCACCTGTAGTCCCAGCTACTTGGAGGCTGAGGCAAGAGAATCACTAGAGCCCAAGAGTTTGAGGTTGCTGTGAGCTATGACACCACAGTACTCTATAAAGGGGCAACAAAGTGAGACTCTATCAAAAAAAACTATTCCTTGCACATTTTTTATGTCAACAGCTAAGATTTTTCATCATGTTTAAATCATTGCAAAGAGTGCAACTTCTGAAGTGTTTTAGATGTTGCAACATTTTTAAAAAATCTAACATTCTTTTAAATGTTTGTTCAGTGAAATCTAAACACTATAATGATTTGATACCCTCCATCATTCATTAAAATATGTATGTATGATAGAACAACCAGATGGAAGATCAATAAGGAAGCAGACAACTTGAAGGACACTGCAGATTGACTGAATCTAAACATGTAGGATATTCCAGCTGACAGCAACAGAACACACATCCTTCTTAATCTCACACAGAATGTTCTCCAGGAAAGATTATATATTAGGTCACATAACAAGCCTTAACAACTTTAAGATTGAAATCATACCAAGTATCTTTTCTGATCACAATGGAATGAAACTAGAAATCAGGGGGCGGCGCCTGTGGCTCAGTCGGTAAGGCGCCGGCCCCATATACTGAGGGTGGCGGGTTCAAACCCGGCCCCGGCTGAACTGCAACCAAAAAATAGCTGGGCGTTGTGGCAGGCGCCTGTAGTCCCAGCTACTCGGGAGGCTGAGGCAAGAGAATCGCTTAAGCCCAGGAGTTGGAGGTTGCTGTGAGCTGTGTGATGCCATGGCACTCTACCGAGGGCCATAAAGTGAGACTCTGTCTCTACCAAAAAAAAAAAAAAGAAACTAGAAATCAATAGCAGAATGAAAACTGGAAAATTCACGAATACGTGGAAATTGCACAACACACTCTTGAACAACCAATGGGTCAAAGAAGAAATCACAAGGGAAATTATAAAATATCTTGAAAAAATGAAAACAAAAATACAACACACCAATGGAATTTTTTTTTTCTTTTGAGACAGAGTCTCACTTTGTTGCCCCCTGTTGAGTGCAATACCATCACAGCTCACAGCAACCTCAAACTCTTGAGCTTAAGTGATTCTTTTGCCTCAGCCTCCCAAGTAGCTGGGACTATAGGCACCCACCACAACACCCAGCTATTTTTAGAGATGAGGGCTTGCTCTGGCTCAGGATGGTCTTGAACCAGTGAACTCAGACAATCCACCCTCCTAAGCCTCCCAGAGTGCTAGGATTACAGGCATGAGCCACTGTGCCCAGCTGAGACTTTATACTTTTTTTTTTTAACTGTCACCCTGGGTATAGTGCCGTGACATCATAGCTCACAGCAACCTCCAAATCTTGGGTTCAAGCAATCCTCTTGCCTCAGTTTTTCCATTTTTAGTAGAGAATGGGGTCCCACTTTTGCTCAGGCTAGTCTTGAACTCCTGAGCTCAAGCAATCCACCAGCCTTGGCCTCCCACAGTGCTAGGATTACAGGCGTGAGCCACCGTTTTTTCTTTTTTTTTTTTTAGTTTTTGGTCAGAGCTGGGTTTAAACCCTCCACCTCCAGCATACAGGGCCAGTGCCCTACTCCTTTGAGCCACAGGCACTGCCCCCACCTCATACTTCTTGATTTCAAAATATGTTTACACTCCTATAATCACAGCACTCTGGGAGGCCTAGGCAGGAGGATCCCTTGAACTAAGTAGTTCAAGATCAGCCTGAGAAAGAGCGAGATCCGTCTCTACTAAAAATAGAAAAAACTATCTAGGTGTAGTGGCTGGAGTCTGTAGTCCCAGCTACTCAGAAGGCTGAGGCAAGAGGATTTCTTGAGCCCAAAAATTTAAAGTTTCTATGAGCTATGATGCTACTGCACTCTACCGTGGGCCACAGAGTGAGACTCTGTCTCAAAAAATTAATTAATTAAATACATTTTTAATTTTTTTTTTTTTTAGAGACAGAGTCTCACTTTATCACCCTTGGTAGAGTGCCATGACATCACAACTCACAGCAACCTCCAACTCCTGGGTTTAGGTGATTCTCTTGCCTTGGCCTCCTGAGTAGCTGGGACTACAGGCGCCTGTTACCATGCCTGGCTATTAAATACATTTTTTAAAACAAAATACAACAAGTATGGGTGAAGATGCTGAAATATTTGCACACTGTTCATAGGGTTGTAAAATGGTGCAGCCAACTATGGAAAACAGCATGGAGGTTTCTCAAAAAATTAAAATAGATCTAACGTATGACACTGCAATCCCACTTCTGGGTACATATTCTAAAGAATTGAAAACAAGATCTTGAAGAGATATTTGCATACTCATATTCACTTGGAAACAACCCAAGAGCCTATCAGGAGATGAACAAATAAAAAAATACAGTATGTATACATGCAATGCAATATTATTCAGCCTTTTAGAGGAAGGGAACTGTCTTATGCTACAACATGGATGAACCTTGAGGACACTCTGATATCTGAACTAAGCCAACTACAAAAAGATGAGTATTGTATGATTCAACTTATATGAGGTATCTAAAGTAATTAAACTCATAGGAACAGAAAGTATAATGATAGCTGCTAGCAGAGGGTGAAAAAGTTGTTCAAGAGACGTAAGTTACATTCATGCAAGATGAAAAGGTTCTAGAAATCTGCTGTGCAATAATGTAATGTATACTTAAAACAAGTGTAAAGTTATGTCAAGTGTTTTTACGATAATAGTGAAATAGAGAGATAAATAGATGAATAATCCCCCACAAAAAAAAAAAAAAAAAAAACTGTGAACAACTTCTTTACCATTCATTATACTTTTTTTTTCTTGAGACAGCGTCTCACTTTGTCACCCTCGGTAGAGTGCTGTGGCATCACAGCTCACAGCATAACCTCAAACTCTTGGGCTTAAGTGATTCTCTTGCCTCACCCTCCCAAGTAGCTGGGACTACAGGTCCCTGCCACAATGCCTGGCTGTTTCTTTTTTTTTTTTTTTTTTTTTTTGGTTGTAGTTGTCATTGTTGTTTGGAGACCCCGGCTGGGTTCTAACCCTCCAGCTCCGGTGTATTATGGCTGGTGCCCCAGCCAATGAGCTACAGGGACTGAGCCTCAAGCAATTCTCTTGCCTCAGTCTCCCGAGTAGCTGGGACTACAGGCATCCACCACAATGACCAGCTATTTTTAGTGATGAGGTCTCACTCCGGCTCAGGCTGGTCTTGAACCTGTTAGCTCAGGCAATCTGCTGGCCTCAGCCTCCCAGAGTGCTAGGATTACAGGCATGAGCCACTGCACCTGACCTAACTTCTTCACCATCCAGTCAAGGCAGCATGGTAATCTCCACCACAGGTCAAGGGTATGCCCTCCGTTTGCAACTGGGAGGGATATTGTGATCCAAAAGTGGGGAAGCAGGAGCTGCGTGACACCTGGAGCACAGCTGTTTGGCAGTTTTACAGGGTTAAGGAGTGGACTTCAGTAAAACTATCTGTGGCTGTGCATCTTTTGGAAAATCTTAAATGTTGGGGCACACTGCCCCATTTGGAAACCATTGACCCCAAGCTCTGCAGGCTGGGTTTCCTCCTGGGGTTTCCTCAGTGCAAAAGCAGGAGAGCAACTGAGAAACTGGCATTGTCCCTCCAGCAGCTACAGGCCATGGTTTCCTTTCCCCCTGGCCTCCCACTCTCCTTCCTTGCACCCCTACTTCCCTATAGGAATAATCTATTAATGAGACTTCAGGGCCACAGGGCCTCAAGACTGAGGTCATGGCCCCTCTCTTGTGGAATCACAGTGAGGACTAAATGAGAATTACTGTGTACCTGGGAGTTGAATATGAGTCTGAGTTTGGGCTGTGAGGAACCAGAGGTGGTGACACATGGCCTTCAGCCCTTCATGGAATAAGAGGGAGGGAGCTGCTGGCTCGTGGCTGACAGTGCCTGCTTGGAGCCAGGAGTTCTGGCCTCTTGCTCTGCCTTCAGGTTTCTCTGTGAGACTCCCCCTTGCCACCAGGTCCAGGGCAAAGACCACCAAGCATAAGAAGTGTCCAAGAAGCGGTCAAGTTTTAATGAACATCACAATGGGACCCGGTGAGGGGGATACAAACTATGAATCAGGCTTTATTACCATTACGTCAGTGGCTGAGCAGAGGGAGGAGGCTCAGCCCTGCCTAACTTACTCCCGGACTCAGAGACAGCTAGAGGGGTGTCCCTGGAAGTGCTTCCCTACCCAACAGAGGGCTAAGGGGAAGGGGAGAGGGCTCTGCTACTGCTGTCACCACCAAGAGCTGGGGGACTTCAAGTATTCAGCTGACTTCCAGGGGTCAGGCAGAAACATCAGATGTCGAAAGGTTAGATGGACTGAACAGATGAGGAAACTCTTGGGGTCCCCAAACAGCTTTGACATCTTACAGAAGGGACCCTAGGGCTTGCTAACTAAGACCCTCAGGGTCTTAGTACCCCCATGCTGAGAGGTCCCTGTTCAGCAAGGGTCAGGACTGGGTCTGGGGAAGGAGGAAGGGCCTGGGGAGACCCTGGGCGCATGCCGGGAGGACTCTAGCTGGTGCTCTGCTGCTCCTGCTGGCGGACAAGGTTGGCGATGGGGCTGGTGATGCCGCCTATCAGGGCCCAGTACTCATCAAAGCTGATGCGGCCATCGTGGTTGGCATCTAGGCTCTGGATGAGCTTGTCTGCAGCCTTGCGGTTCCCCGTGTCCTGGGGAGGAAGTGGGGGTCAGCAATGCCAAGGGTCAGCCCCAGAGAGGGGCTGGCAGTGTCCCAGGATCTGGCCTGGGCGGTAGCTGTTCTTGAAAGATGCAAACAGAGCAAGGTTTAGGCATCCTGAGAAGACAGAGGGCTGCAGGCAGGGGACCCCAGGGCAGGGACAACTCTAAAAGGACCAAAGCTGCATGGGGGCAGGCAGGGGCAAGGCCCTGGGGTGAGTCCACACACCGTCAGCATGTGGTTCAGCTCTTTCTGGAGCATCTTTCGGAAGCTGCTCTTGCTGATCTTGTTCTTGACCAGGCTGTGCTTAGACACATATTTGTAGAAGTTTTCCACCAGTACCACAACTGCTTTCTCCAGCTCTGTGTAGCAGTCCGCCATCTCAGCGTGTCACCTCCTAGGGGGGCCTGGGCACTGTGTGGAGGAGAGATGAGAAGAAATCTGTGTGCCTCCCCTCCCCAGCTGGCTCCTCTTCTGGAGAAGGGAGGAGGTATGGAAAGGAGAACATGGGGGTAGGGGGCCCACAAGGGTGGGCTCTGGAATGAAATCTATGTGGCTCTTCTAATCCAGATGCTCCCAGCTCAACCACCTTGACAGGTTCTCCAGGCCATCCCCAGCCCCAGGCACTGGGCGGCAGCTCTCAGAGAGCAAGAAGCTCCCCACAGGACAAGGCTGAGAGTAACCGCCCAGCTGTTCTGCACCTGACCCACCCAGCTCCCTGCCCTGGAACCCAGCACAGCTGCTGTGGATGAGCCAAGGAGGAGGGGGCTTTTGCCTCTTACCCCTAGGACAGGCCAAGTCCCAGGTCCAAGCAGGAGGTAGGGACCTAGGCCCTCCCTAGTCCTTCATTAGGCTCTAGGGCAGTGAGTCCTAGGCTACCGGGGCCTCTTTGAATAAGGTCCTGATATATTAAATTGGGTTTTGTGCAGCCTCCCACCCCCACCCCCAGGGCCTGCTAGCCTCTCCTCCTGTACAACAGCTCCTAAATAAACAGCAGGATGTAAGGGCACCCCACCCTTACCCCAATACCTCAGGAGTAGCCAGGCCCAGTTCTGCCCCAGCTACAGACAGACCCAGGACACAGCAGCAGCCTGCCAGAGGCCACATACGTCACCCTCTCACCCCAGGACAAAAGACATTCACATTCAAAACGGATATAGCCTTCTGAATAACAGGATGTGAAGGGAGCAGGCGGGTCTACTATGAGTCACCGCCCATGCCCAGAGCCCCCCCAAGTCAACCCAGGCAAAGCAGACTCCCCTCCCTAAGCCCAGGAATGAGCTCCAGCCACCCGCCCCCATCTGGAACTGGCCAGGGTTGGTTGACATGGCCACCACTGGGGCCTGGGCAGCCATAGTTTGACATGGAAAGGAGAGTTGCTTCGCCAGTCCCACCACAGCCTCCTGCCCCTGCCACCTGCTCTCCAACCTCCTCGTGGCCATCCTGCTGCCCTGCCCATCACTCAGGCCTGCCTCCCCCCCCCCACTATGTCTCACCCCATGGGAAGCCCACCCTGATCCCTGCCCTTGGTGCTCTGCCCAACTCCCATAGGCACATCTGTCTCCACGCTCAGCCAACACTGGCTGTACCCAGCTAACTGGTATGGCCACAGTCTCTTTCTGGATCTTACCTGGTTCCTGAGACAAGCATAGTGTTTCTTAAATGCAGTTACTGTACTTTCTGCACCAAATAGCAGTATTCATAGACTTTGGGACACACACCTGAGTTGGTGGGTTTGAATCCAGCCCGGGCCCACCAAACAACAAAGACGGTTGCAACCAAAAAATAGCCAGGCTATTGCCAGGTTGTGGCAGGCACCTGTAGTCCTAGCTACTTGGGAGGCAGAGGCAGGAGAATTGCTTGAGCCCAGGAGTGGAGGTTGAGCCCAGGAGCTGTGATGCCACAGCACTCTACCCAGGGTGACAGCTTGAGGCTCTGTCTCAAAAAAAAAAATTGCACCTCCTTCTATCCCTGATACCAAGTATCCAAGGCTCCCAGTCACTTTTCTAAGCTTTTTCCTTCATGAGGCTTCTTGTAAAGGAAGGATGAAAACTATAAGGAATAGGCCAGGAGGAAAGAAGGCAGGAGAGGGAGGCAGGCAGGGCACTTTTGGAAGGGAGCCCCACCCTTCTCTCCCTGCCAGGCCACTCTGGCCTGAGAAACTATCCTGAGTACCAGGCTGCAGAAAACCACACTTTTGCTGGGCACCATGGCTCATGCCTGTAATCCCAGCACTTCGTAGGCTGAGGCAGGTGGATTGACCGACCTCACAGGTTCAAGACCAGCCTGAGCGAGAGCAAGACCCCGTCTCTAAAAAAAATATAGCCAGGTACTGTAGTGGGCGTCTGTAGCCCCAGCTACTTGGGAAGCCGAGGCAAGAAAATCGCTTAAGCCCAAGAGTTTGAGGTTGCTGTGAACTGTGACTCCATGGCACTCAAGAAGGGGCGACAAAGTGAGACTCTGCCTCAAAAAAAGGAAAGGGAAGGGAAGGGACAGTCTTTCCACACACTCGGTTCAACTGTGTGACCGTGCAGTTCAGTGTTTATACCTGTGTAAGACTTTCACAGAAACTGACAGTCACAAATGAAGAGGAAGACTATTGTTATCCCAGGATCTGTCTGCTCCCCTGCCTTTGGTGGGGGTGGTAGCCCAGGCCCATGACAGTGTTCCTTGGGATTCTGAAAACTGGAAACTGTAGCTGTTTAAGGAAGGACTGTTCTGGGCAGTGCCTGTGGCTCAGTGGGTAGGGCGCCGGCCCCATATACCAAGGGTGGCGGGTTCAAACCCGGCCCCGGCCAAACCGCAGCAAAAAAAATAGCCAGATGTTGTGGTGGGTGCCTGTAGTCCCAGCTACTCAGGAGGCTGAGGCAAAAGAATCACCCAAGCCCAGGAGTAGGAGGTTGCTGTGAGCTGTGTGACACCATGGCACCCTACCCAGGGCAATAAAGTGAGACTCTGTCTCTACAAAAAAAGAAAAAAAGAAGAAGGACTGTGCCAAGCCTACCCCTAGCCAAGCCTTAGGAGTAGGAAGAGAATTTAGAGAAAAACTCCCACCCTTAGCCATCTGAAACCTTGTTCCCTAAGTAAGCAATCTTATGGGAAATAGGGAAAGAGAAAAGGAAGAGATTGGTGTTTGGGAGTGTGCCTCCCCCACTGGCCAGCCCACCTCTCCCACCACCTGCCTTCTTGGAGTCATTTCTCTGAGCAGAGGAGTCTCCTCCTGCCCTTCCTCCATACCATACCCCAAAACCTACCCTGCCTCAAGCTGCAGCCAGGCAGGACAAAGAAGAGCCCCAAGAAATGGTCTGCTAATTGCTCTCAGGAGTGCTGGGTCACCCAGAGAGGTCGCCTCAGTTCCCAGACCTCCTCCCACTAATCTGCCCTCCTCCCCACCTTCTTCTTGTAAATGAGATAGCACTAGAGATAACCATCTGGACAATTGCTTTCCTGAAGGTTTTTCTGAAGGAAAGGTATCAGAGCAGGGTCATTAGCCTCATCCTCCCTCCCTCCCTTGGGGGCCAGGAGTCAGGCTCTGCCACCCCACCCATCCCACAGCCACCTACTCTTCCGCCTGCCCTACCTCCGACGAGCCAGGCCCAGGGGCCCCAGGCATGGACAAGCAGGAGGTAGATCCCCTGAGTGGGCAGTGTACACCAGAGCCTTCCAAAAAACTGGGAATGAGGAACCATGTGTCTTCCAAAGGGCCCTCTCACCTGGGCCCTAGCCCTCCCCCCCCAACCAGCTCTCATTGTCTCCTCCTGGGCTGACTCATCACTGAGCAACCAGGAGACTCCCACCCCCGCCTGCCCACCTCAGCACAGCTTGCTGACTTCTCCAAAAGCCCAAATTGCCCTGACTTCATGCCTCTGGATCTCAGCCACTCCAGCTCCACCCTCCCACCCACAAGGGACCCACCCCACCCCCACCTGCCCAGGCTCCTTCAACTCACTCCTTCATGTCCCTGAACACCTGCCACACCCTCCAAAGCTCACCTTCTCTTCTCACCCCTGGTGGGCTTGAGTCTGACACTGCTTCCAAGTGCTGGGACGTGTCCCTGGACTCCTGTCCCTCCTCAGCACTGTTCTCTCCAGAGCCTGGCCTAACTTTGGCATTGTCGGTGTCCCTTCCATTTCCTCCAATTCACTCCATCACTTATTCACCATTCATCTGCTTGTTCATTCATTGACTCATGTATTCACTCTTATTCATTCACCCTCTTGTTCAGTAATGCATTTCTTCTCTTCATTCATTCCCTTCTTATGTTGTTCATTTTTCCCCACTGCCTTCAATATACAGGGAAGCTATGATCTAAATTGGGCTAGTAATGCTATCTCTATTTGTAAGGTTTTTTCAAAAGAATTCCCCAGCCTCAACAACCCCATTCCCTGCCCTCTTACACTCTTTTTCCAGGTCCATAGAGGCCAGTCATTCCAGGTGCCCCTGCCTCAAAAGAATTCCCCAGCCTCAACAACCCCATTCCCTGCCCTCTTACACTCTTTTTCCAGGTCCATAGAGGCCAGTCACAGGTGCCCCTGCCTCAACCTTCCCACCTTCACAGGACTCCTGCATCTAATTCTCTCCCTCTCACCAACCCCCAAACACACACACACACACACACAGACTCTGCCATTCCTGACTCCTCCTGCTAGAGTGACCCATCAACCTTTCACTCATTTCTGCTTCTGAAATGTTTCCAAACAAGTGGAGTTGGAGCAGTGTAGCACAGACACACACACCCAGCTGCCCTGTCCTCCCCCCACTGG
This sequence comes from Nycticebus coucang, assembly GCF_027406575.1. Lineage (NCBI taxonomy): Eukaryota > Metazoa > Chordata > Mammalia > Primates > Lorisidae > Nycticebus > Nycticebus coucang. The sequence continues at coordinate 58,351,686 of NC_069784.1, forward strand.
GCTGGGTGTGAGGGCTCCTCTGGTGCAGGTGGCTCTGCCAAGCAAAGCAAGTCAAGCCAGGACCTGCTTAGGTTCTGAGGTGCAGAAGCTCTCCCTGCTGCCCTTTCCCTCTCCCCAGAGCACCTAGGCTCCCACTGGGTCTATCACCCCTCTCAGGGAACAGCTCTCAGAGCCCAGTGGGGCCTGCTGCCAGGGAGCTGCCTGGATTGGGAGGTAGGGAAGACCTCTGCCCCTACCTCTTCTCTCCAGTCTCAGGCCCTGTGGCCCTCCCTGGTTCCTCCAGATCCCATTACCTCAAGCAGGACACAGCTCCTAGAGTCCAGGGAGGCCTGTACCAAGGATCTGACTGCCCTCACCGCCATCAACACACATTTGCCCTTCTCTGCCTGCGGAGGGTTGAGCAGCTGCGGAGAGAGCTCCAGAATGCTCTGCCCAGTGGCCCAGCCCCTGGAGAGGAGACCAGTTAGGTGCTAGGCCAGGGAGGGGGTCTTACCACCCCATCCAACCCCCTGAAGGCCTCACCCAGCCCAGCCCCACCAGGACTCCTTGTTCCCAAACTGGCCTTTGGGGAAAGTTGATGATTGGCCAAATCTTCCTGCCCTGTCTCTGGCAGGCCCTTCTCCCTAGACCTCCTTCACTGCCCCTTCTCCTGGCCTCCCAGTCCCGAGGTCCCCTCCGGCAGCCCCAGACCTCCCAGGCAGGCCTGGGCTGCTCACCTGCCTCCGCTTCCGTGCTCCTCTGCTCCACGGGGCTCTGGCACTGCCAGGCGGCTCTCTGCACTCAGCCCAGCCGGGACTCCTCCCCACTGCACTCCCAGAATCTGTCCCACTCCCTCCTGGCCCTGCCCGCTGAGCTGAGCTGGCTCAGTGGGGAGATAGTGGCTGAGCTCCTCTCTACTTGGCCCTGGGGTTGGGCCCTTGTTAAAGGGAAACACACCTTTTTTAACACCTTCTCCCCCCACCCCAGAGGGAGTGGTGAAGCTGGCATTCCCCCAACCCTACCCTCCTCACCCCACAGGGCCTGAGCAGAACCTGACAGGGTGGAGAAAGGAAGGGAAGGACTATCACCTGCCCTTGTTACCTGGGTCACTGGGAACCTGGTTTCAGGGGCCCCCCATTAGACAATTTCAGTTGGCATTCCAGGATAGCCTAGCTGGCCACAGACACTTCCTTGCTGTTAGGATTTCACCTGATTTCTGGGAGCTCAAGTCAGAATGCAGACAGCAGGAACCAGTGTCCAGCTCCCTGGTCTTCAATCTAGCCCATAAGGAACCCCTAAGACCCACCCCTAAGTTTCATCATGAACAGTAGAGGACTCTTCTGGAAACCCACCCTCCACCCACAGAAAGTGGCCAGCTCAGAACAGTTTGATGAGAATATTTCAGATTGTATATGAAACCAGCACAGTGTACCCCTTGATTGCACTAATGTACACAGCTATGATTTAACAATAAAAATAATTAAAAAAAAAAAGAAAGAAAGAAAGTGGCCAGCTCAACCTCCCTACACCAGAGGTCAGCTGAAACCAGAGAGGGGCCACTCGCCCACTGCAACAGTAATGATGTTCCTTCCTTGGGCACTCATCATGTGCCAGGCTCTCTGACAAGTACATTAAATGACGTGTGGTACTGTACCTCTACTGACCCTGTGAGGGAAGTCCTATGAATACCTCCATTTTACAGAAGAGGACTTGATGCGAAGAGCACACCCAAAGTCCCAAAGATAGTAAGTGGCAAAGCTGGGATTCAACCCAGCCCTGGCAGCCCCACCTTCCCCTTAGTCATCCAGAGCAGCACACCTGGGTTCAAACCCTTTCCCAAGGTGTGCACACACACCCTCATCTCCTGCCAGAGGGCTGCCACTGGCAGAGAGAAACCTGTCCCTCAGAGGAGACCAGGTCACCCACCTTTGGGGCCTGGTGCCACCCTCCAGCCAAATCCACGAGGAAAAGTGAGACCCCATTCACTTCACTGCCAACTACTCCAGCCCCACAAGTTCCAGACCACTACCATTCACCCCAAATTCCCCTCACCCATGGACCCTGGGGGAAGGAGTGTCCAGTCAAGACAACATCTTTCACTTTTTTCATTTTTTATTAATCAAATGATATAAAACAAACATCATTCTGTAAATGCCAGAGCACCCAGCTGGTCCTCTTCACCCCCAATATCATGCCCTTAGCCTCTCCCCAAGCCCTGCTCTCCCTCCTCCCCTGCCCTAGCCCAGAGAGAGTCCTGGGAGGAGGCTGGGGCAGAGCTAGAGGAAGGAAGGGACATCAGTGGACAGACAGCTATGATTTGGGCTGGGAAAGAAATTAGGAGGAGTAGGTTCTTAAAGACCAATTTTAGTTTCAAATACCCAGCCGTATTCTCAGCCCTATTCTTCAAATCATTTCCCAAAGCCCAGCTCCTCTCTGCCCTCCCCCCCTACCAAATTCCCTCCAGCATCCCTCAATATCCATCCCTGGCCCAACCCACCCCCAAGCCTATCTCTGGTAGGTACACCTGGATCTGTAAACTCCACAGAGCGCCCAGGACGGAAGTACATGGAGACCCTGGGGAAGGCCATTGAGACGTGGATGTGGACAGAAGTGAGGAGGGGTGCAGGCCAGGGAGTAGGGCGGTGGTGAAAGAGTTTTTATTTCCAGACCCACAGTCTCTAAGGGCCCCTCTCCCCAACACCTGCCAAGCATTCCAGGGGGAGTTCTCAGCTCCCTTGGACAGGGCTCTCCAGCTTCACACTCTTGGCTGCTTCTCCAATCAGCTCCCAGAAACTCCCAAACTCCAGCTTAGAGTCGCTACAGCTGCACAGGTTGGCAATTTTCTCTTCCAGCCCACAGTTGCTCTAAGAGAGGGAACACGCTTTGCTCAAGGAGGCAGCATCTTCAAATCTTCCCATCCTGCCCTACGCAGGTGTGGGAGCAGGACCTGAGCCTCCCTGGCCAGGGGAAGGGCTGGGGGTTGCTAGCGCCAGTGTGGGTGGGGTCTCAGAGCATTTGCTTGGGAAGTCAGGGTATGGGCTGGGCTGGGGTCCTCTCCCTCAGTACCGGCACGAGGTGAGGCAGCTGCTGGGTGACCAGGTCTCGTAGCTCAGAGGGGGTCAGTGTCTCCTTCCCACCCTCTACAGAGTACTGGTGGAAGTTCTTGATGAGGGTCTCAATGGCCCTCTCCACATCACTGAATTCCTGGGCATCCTGAAGGCAGTGGATGCAGAGTCAGGAAGGCTCCTCCCACCCACAACACCCTCTTCCCCCGTGAGCCTGGCAAAGAACACTCCAAAGCCCAGAATCCAACCCCTCTGTTCCCACCCCTGGCCTGGCCTCCAGGCCACAGTGGCCTCTGCCTGAGCCACAGGTTGGGCAAGGCTTCCGTCCCCACCCCCCGAGCCCAGGCAGAGCAGGTCCCAGCATGCAACCGGCATCCTCTTCCAGGAGGACTCCATCTGCAGCACCTTGTGTGGGCCCCAGGGAGGGAGTTCGGCTCTCACCGGCTGCATCTGGGGTGCAGGGTAAGGCCGAGGTGAGGGGCAAAAATCAGTGGGGACACAGACCCTCAGGGTGGAGGAGTGTAGGAACAGAAAGACAGGCTAGGATGGATGGGCCCACCTCAGCATTGGCTGACCGACACTGTCCCATGGTTCCTGGTGCGCTCGGTCCTTTGTTGAGTTTTGTCGTCTTACTGCCTGCCCTAGAGGAGCTGATGGCTCATGATCTGCCCAGAGAAATGGGAGGCCTGAGGTGAGGGGAGGGCTCAGTGTTTCTTTCCCAAATGCTCCACCCTAGATGGTCTGTGCCTTGCCAAGAGGTCAGAGACAACTAACTCCCCAGAGTACAGTCCCTATCCTAGCTCCATGAGCCAAGGTCACAGCCCCAGCCCACCCCATTTCTCACCTTATCCTCTTCCAACTACCCACCTCCATTTGAAACATGCCCCTAACCTCCAGACCTTGCCCCTAGCCCTTACCTTGGCAGACCAGGGTAGGAAAAGCTAAGTGAGCCCTCTGGACTGGGGCAGCCCATTTGGATGAAAAGCCCTGGGTTTCCTTACCTGGTGGCAGCTGCTGACTGAGGACAGGAGGAGCCAGTTTACCTGAGCTCAGCTCTTATACCTGGGGGAAGGGAGGGGAGGCAGGGGGCTGGGCCTCCTCCCTAAGCCACCCCAGCTATTGCAACTACCTAGGCAGAGAGCCAGCTGTGTGGGCCCCACCCTCCATTGGCCAGAGTTCCTCAGCCTACCCTCACCCGTGCCACGAGGAGAGGAGGGGGCAGTTATGGGAGGCTTGGGCTGGCCTGCCCTTGGCCCCAGATCAGCTTGTGGGGTCTTAGAGAAAGGGGGAGGGCTTGGCAAGCCCTGGGGCCAAGTCTGGGAGGTGGAAGAGCCTGGGGTAATTGTGGGCATCTAAGTCCGTGACTCAGTTACCAGAAAAGCAGCAGCAGCAGAGGTTGATCAAGGCAGGGTTTGAGAGACAGAGGGAGGGCCACAAGAGCCTCTCTGTACTTTCCAAGTGTCACTCACACCCTCCTCTCAACCAGGGCCAATTTGGATAGTGACACTCAAGCCTGCCTAGAGCTCAGCCTTTCCCAGTCCTGACTACAGAGATGAATGGAGAGAACTTGGTCGGGAGGAAGGACCCAAGGAAAGGCAGCCTGGATGAGGAAGCCAGACTGGGTGAGTACTGACCTGACTTCCTTCAGCTCCCACAGTGGCCCAGAGTCCACATGTGCAAGGCCCAGATGGGCTGCCTGGCAGCTAACACCTGTCCAAACTGGTTAGGCTGCATGCTCCTCCTTCTGCTCAGGACCTCAGAACCTAGAGCCTTCCCTGACTTATCAGCTGGACGAGTAACAGCCCTGGGAGCCTGGACTGTAGCACCAGGGATTCAGCCCAACCCAGATGGCTTTCTCACTCAGGGCCAGAGGCCTGGAACTTGAAGTCATGGGGTGGGGTGGGGGTGGGAGGAGGAAGGGCTGAAGTGTCAGCAAGGAGCAGGGCAGGAATGGGGCAAGCCGAGGGCCAGAGTTCCTGGGAGCCTTTTCTAAATGCAGAGGTCAGAGCATACCTCCCCATCTCCCTCCCGATATCACTTTCTAGGGCTCCCTATACTGCACTTTTGGTCTCAATCTGGGGCCTTCTGCATCTCAATGGAGGGGCCTGTCCAAGAGCATCTCGATCTGAAAGTTCCTCTGAGGGACTCTCAATCTGAGGGCTTCCCTGAGAGGGACTCAGCCTGAGGTCCCTTAAGGAGTCACAGTCTGAGTGCCCCTTATGGAGTCTCCTGTGAGGGAGCCCTCCAGGGTGGGAGCCCCTAAGGACAGTCTCCACCAGTGATCCCTCATATTCCCTGTCTGGAGGTCACTCTGAAGTCTCTGTCCAGAGACCTTGAGATAGGAGGCTTCAATGTGGAATCTTTTCATGGTGTTTGACAGGGAGCTTGTCTGAGTCCTGACTGTCAGAAGCAGCGTGGGACACCGGCGGGCTGGCAGAGCTGCCCTGCCCCTGCGCCCTCTGGTGGTTGACAGTGCAGACCACATGCCCCCAGGGCAGCCAGGCTTGATGCCAACTCTGCTTCCCATAGGCCACTGCTCTCTCCCCGCTAGCCTGGAGAGAACCTGTCTGTCCCACCTTCTGCTTTGTGTCTGCTGAGAAAGGATGGTGGGAGGAGGTCCAGTGCTCCCAAACACCCATCCAGACAGGGTCCTGGTTAATCAGAGGCTCTGTAATTTTAACCCAGTTGTACCTAATGTGACCCTCATCTTTAACGAAGAACTTAAAATAGGACCTACCACAAAGGGCTGTGACAATTAATTGAGATAATGCAAGTGAAATGTTTAGCACTGTGCCTGGCACTTAGTAAGCCTTCAACACATGTCCACTGCTATTATTATCCTCCCAGACAAACCCCAGGACAAGAACACCAGGAGCCAGGACCATGCAGCTGAGTCCCATGAGGTACCTAGTGGGCAGAATCCCCTCTCCTGCCCCATGTCTATGTCTCTACTTTTCATATATGCATTCAACTTTTTTTTTTTTTTTTTTTTTTTGAGACAGAGCCATAGCATCACAGTTCACAGCAACCTCAAACTCTTGGGCTTAAGAGATTCTCTTGCCTCAGCCTCCCAAGTAGCTGGGATGACAGGCACCCTCCACAAGGCCTGGCTATTTTTTTTTTTTTTTAGAGATGAGGTCTCGCTCTGGCTCAGGCTTGTCTCAAACCTGTGAGCTCAGGCAATCCACCCATCTGGGCCTCCCAAGTGCTAGGATTACAGGCGTGAGCCACCACACCCAGCCCAACATTTTTTCTTAGATAGAGTCTCACTCAGACACCCTATCAGGGGTCCTCAAACTGTGGCCCGCAGGCCACATGAGGCGGTGTGATTGTATTTGTTCCCGTTTTGTTTTTTTACTTCAAAATAAGGTATGTGCAGTGTGCATAGGAATTTGTTCATAGTTGTGTTTTTTTTTTTAACTATAGTCCGGCCCTCCAGCGGTCTGAGGGACAGTGAATTGGCCCCCTGTTTAAAAAGTTTGAGGACGCCTGCCCTAGATAGAGTACCATAACATCAGCCTAACTCACAGCAACCTCAAACTCCTGGGCTCAAGCAATGCTCCTTCCTCAGCCTCTTGAGTAGCTGGGACTACAGGTGCTGACCACAAACCCCACTAATTTTTTTATTTTTAGTAGAGATGGGATCTCTCTCTTCCTCAGGCTGGTCATGAACACCTGAGCTCAAGAGATCCTCCTTCCTGAGCCTCCCAGAATGCTGGGATTACAGGCGTGAGCCACCACACACAGCCCATTCAACCATTTATTGCTGAACACCTACTCTGTAGGTGTTAGACCTGGTGTTAGACCTGGTGTTAGACACTGCATAATATTCAAAGATGAATAACACTCCCTGTCCTTAAGGAGCTCATACTCTTCAGACCCACCCTCAGGGCAAGGCAGAGCTTTCCCATCACCTGGTCTCCAAAGAAGAAACCACAGTGGCATGAGTAAGAAACACTTGCATTTCAAGGAGGAAGCTTTATTTGGGGAAAGTGGGGTTCTGCTCAGCCCTGCCCAGCCCTGCCCAGCCCTACCCCACCTGCCCCAATCCCAGCCAGCTGGCTTTACTTCTTCCGGATCTCCAGGGCCTTCTCCTTCTTGATTTCCTTGGCCAGCTCCCCAATCAGTCTCCAGTACTCGTTGAATTTAAGCTCCATGTCCTGATTCACATCCAAGCTCTTCATCTTCTCCTCCAGGGAGCCCACATCCTGAGAAGACATCAAAGAGAGGGTAGGATTAGAAACTAAGGTTCTTCAGACAGGGAGAGAGGGAAGAATTGCAGGCTGCCTGTCTCTGAGGGCCTTTCCCGCAGAGTGCTGGCATCTGTCTCTCACCCGAAGCATGAGGCTGCAGCCCAAAGACTCATTGAGATGGGGTCCCAGTTCCAAGGGACACTGGCAGAGGGAGGTGGAGGATCTGACTTGTAGTGCTCACTCTGGTATAAATACTACTATCATGACTGGTTATAAACCACAAACATGATTTCACTGGGAAGAAATGCAGTCTGTTCTCCCCACAAGCTGGGAGCTGTCCTAAGACCGGATAAAGTCTGACCACCGTAGAGCCTTCTCACCCTCCAGCCTCCTCATTCACAGAAACCTTGAGAAGTTCCCAGTAAATGCTAATTTGCAGAACCCCAGTGTCTTCTTTTATTTATTTATTGCAGTTTTTTTTTTTTTTTTTTGGCTGGGGCTGGGTTTGAACCCACTACCTCCGGTATATGGGGCCGGTGTCCTACTTCATTGAGCCACAGGCACGGCCCAACCCAGTGTCTTCTCTTTTATCCAGTTGGGTTACTAGCCTGGTAGATCTGGGAAATGGCAAAGATGTGGGGGACCCTTGACAAACTCACTCATAATAGCCTATGAAATCAAAGGATGCTGTGAAGTGGATGTTCTGATCAAAGGATGTGTTGCCACAAAAACAATCACAAAAAAAGTTAATTGTTGAACAATAGGTCAGCATCAAACCAGAGAAGAATGCATTTGAGTGGACATTCAGAGGAAAGCAAAAGAGACTTGCCAAATCCCTGAATGGGGCAAAGGTAATTCATAGAAAAGCTTCAAAAACTTTTTTTTTTAAGTTACAATCATGCTTAATGTAAAATACTAGAAGCTTTGCTGATGGAAAGCAAGGGATGGCTAGTGGACCGTTATATCAGGAGGAGGAAAAACATTTAATTAGTAAAAAGAAAAATAAGTATTAACAAGAAAGAAGTAGATTCACCAGTATTAGCAATTATGTGATTGTATGTCTAGAACAAAACAAAAGAATTATAATGGCTAACACAAACTAGTACAAGCACCTAATAGTGCTAACAGTTGCAGGCATCATACTAAACACATTACATACTTTATTTAATCTTCATCTGCTGGAAGAAAAGGTTTTGGCCAGGACAGTGGCTCACACCTGTAATCCTAGCACTCTGGGAGTCTGAGGCAGGTGGATTAGGATTTGGGAGACTAGCCTGAGCAAGAGCAAGACCCCATCTCTACTAAAAATAGAAAAATTTGGCTGGAGGACGTGGCTCATGCCTATAATCCCAGCATTCTGGGCGACCTAGGCGGTGGATCACTGGAGCTCAAGATCAGCCAAGCAAGAGCAAAAAAAAAAAAAAAAAAAATGCCAGGTGTCAACTGCTCTGGAGGCTCAGGCAAGAGAATCGCATAAGCCCAGGAGTTAGAGGTTGCTGTGAGCCGTGTGACGCCATGGCACTCTACCTGAGAGCGATACAGCGAGACTCTGTCTCTACAAAAAAAAAAAAAAAATGCCAGGTGTTATGACAGGTGCCTGTAGTCAAAGCTACTCAGGAGGCTGAGGCAAGAGGATCACTTGACCCCAACAGTTTAAGGTTGCTGTGAGCTATGATGCCACAGCACTCTACCCAAGGTGACAAAATGAGACTCTGTCTCAGAAAAAAAAGAATGAGAGTGAACCAGCCCTATACATACTGAAGCATATCATAAAACTACAGTAATTAAACCATTTTGTTGGGCGGCGCCTGTGGCTCAGTGAGTAGGGCGCTGGCCCCATATACCGAGGGTGGTGGGTTCAAACCCAGCCCCGGCCAAACTGCAACAAAAAAATAGCCGGGCGTTGTGGCGGGCGCCTGTAGTCCCAGCTGCTCGGGAGGCTGAGGCAAGAGAATCGCTTAAGCCCAGGAGTTAGAGGTTGCTGTGAGCTGTGTGAGGCCACAGCACTCTACCCAAGGGCGATACAGTGAGACTCTGTCTCTACAAAAAAAAAATAATAATAAAAAAAAATAAACCATTTTGTTACTAGATAAATAGCAAATAAATGAATGAAACAAAGTGAAGAGACCCAAAATACACATGGAAATTGAATAAATAATAAAGGTGGTATTTCACATCAGTAGGAAAAGTCTAATAATAAAATAAAATCTGTGTTTTTAAAATAAATTAAAATAGGGAAAATCTGGGCGGTGCCTGTGACTCAGGGAGTAGGGTGCCGGCCCCATATACTGAGGGTGGCAGGTTCAAACCCGGCCCCGGCCAAACTGCAACAAAAAAATAGCCGGGCGTTGTGGTGTGTGCCTGTAGTCCCAGCTACTCGGGAGGCTTAGACAAGAGAATCGCCTAAGCCCAAGAGCTGGAGGTTGCTGTTAGCTGTGATGCCACAGCACTCTACTGAGGATGACAAAATGACACTCTGTCTCTAAAAAAAGAAAAGAAAAGAAAATAGGGAAAATCTTCCTAAGCATGGCATAAAACACTGAAGCTAGTTAGGAAAAATTTAATAGATTTGATTACATAAAAATCTTTTATAGTCTCCAGGGAAAAAACTAACAAAACGAAAGTCAAAGGACAAAAGGTAAATTAGGAGAAAATATTTGCAACACACATAACTTTTTTTCACATAATTTTTTTAAAAGGCTAATTTCTTTATTCTATAAGGAACTATAATGAATCAATATTAAAAAGAAAAACTTTGATTAAAAAAATAAACAAGCAGGCTCAGTGCCCGTAGCACAGTGGTTATGGCACCAGCCAAGAACACGGGAGCTGGCGGGTTCGAACCCAGACCAGGCCAGCTGAACAACAATGACAACTACAACAAAAAAATAGCTAGGCGTTGTGATGGGCACCTGTAGTCCCAGCCACTTGGGACTTATGGCAAGAGATCTTGGCAAAAGATCTCTTAAGCCCAAGAGTTTAGCCCAGGTTGCTGTAAGCTGTGATGCCAAGGCAGTCTCCCGAGGGCAACACAGTGAGACTCTGTTTCAAAAACAAAAAATTAAAAACAAAAAAATAAACAAGCAGTTCATAGCTAAAGCAATATAAATATTCATCAAAAATATTTCTTGGCTTGGAGCCACATACACCAGGGCTGGCGGGTTCAAACCTAGCCCAGGCCCTGCCAAACAACAATGACAACTACAACAAAAAAATAGCCAGGCATTGTGGCAGGGGGCCTGTAGTCCCAGCTACTTGGGAGGCTGAGGCAAAAGAATTGCTTAAGCCCAAGAGTTTGAAGTTGCTGTGAGCTGTGATGCCACAGCACTCTACCATGGTGACATAGTGACACTCTGTCTCAAAAAAATATTCTTTTTTCTTTTTTTTGTTTTGTTTTTGGCTGGGGCTAGGTTTGAACCCACCACCTCCGGCACATGGGACTGGCACCCTACTCCTTGAGCCACAGGCACCACCCTATTCTTTTTTCTTGTTTTCACACTCCAGCAAATGCAGGAAAAAAAATATTTTTTACTGTTCAACTTCACTGAGAATTAAATATAAGTATAAATTATATTTATTTTAGATATTACATCAGCAAGAATTAAAAGCTTAATAATACTTAGTTTAGGTAAGGATACAAGTTTTGCATGAACTGAGGGAGGCAGGTAACTGGTACAACCTTGTTAGGAGGCAAATTGGTATTATTCTTAAAAATTAAGAACAAACATGCCTTTGACATATTATTTCTACTGCCAGACATTTACCCTGTTGTTATTTTACCTCAAGTATGTAAACACAGAAAGATATTTGCAGGCCCAGGGAGGTAGCCCTGGGTAGAGTGCCCTAGCATCATCGTAGCTCACAGCAACCTTAGCCTCTTGGGCTCAAGAGCCTCTTGCCTCAGCCTCGGGAGTAGCTGGGACTACAGGCACCCGGCACCATGCCTGGCTAGTTTTTTCTGTTTTTAGTGGCGACAGGATTTCAACTCTTGCTTGCTCAGGCTGGTCTCAAACTCCTAAACTCAAGCAATCCACCCACCTCGGCCTCCCAGAGTGCAGGGATTATAGGCATGAGCCACCATGCCTGACCTTTTCTTTCTTTTTTTTTTTTTTAAGATGTGATATAGTACAGCATATTTATAAACTATTAAGAATGATCCAGTAGGGTAGGAAAAGTTGATAAAGCAAGAGGAAGTCTTTAAGTAGGTGGGAGGGGATAGGATCCAATGAGAAAACTTCTCAGTGAGGGAGCATTTGCAAAGAGATGGTGGACTTTGAGAAGAGAGGGAAAGTTGTGAAATAATCATCTGAAAGAACTGGCAGGGAAAACAAGAGAACTGTCAGCCATTGCCAAGGTCCCTGTGGGGGTTGCAGTTAGAGATTTAAAGTGAGAGAAGTCAATATAGCTGGGCATTTTCCTCCAGCCAGATCCACCTTCCCACCACGGTACAGAACAGTGGGTTTCACCAGCCAGTCAATATAGGTGAAATGTGGGATTTAACCAGAGTTAGGGTTCTGCCAGACAACTAGGACAGAGAAAGACAGAATCAGCTCAGAATCTGAGCTGATGAAAAAAGAAAATGAGAATATAAGGGCTGATGATGGAAGATGTGGGAACACATGTGGTGAAAATAAAGCTAGAGGACATGGCACAGCTGGTCTGACCAGTTCAGGTCCTCTGTGACCTTTACCGCATGTCTCCCATTCTTAATGTTTTGTAAATTTAGCTCCCACCCTAAAGATGCCCATCTTGAATAGTTTAGGAAAATTGATTTAGGAAATGTTAATAGGTCACTGAGTTACGCTGATTATTACTTAAAATAAGGGTTATTGTGGTCTTTGCTTTAGGAGAATTGATATAGGAAATTAACTTTTAGGATTTAGGAATTAGAAATGTTGAGGCCAAGGTAAGTGGATTGCCTGAGCTCACAGGTTTAAGACCAGCCTGAGCCAGAGCAAGACCTCCTCTCTAAAAACAGCTGGGACTCGGCACCCATAGCTCAGCGAGCCCTGTAGCTCAGGGGTTAGGGCACAGGCCACATGCACCACAGCTCAGCAGGTGGGTTCAAACCAGTTCGAAGTCTGCTACACAAACACACAAAAAGCAGCTGGGCATTGTGGCGGGCACCTGTAGTCCCAGCTACTAGGGAGACTGAGGCAAGAGAATTGCTTGAGCCCAAGAATTGGAGGTTGCTACAAGCTGTGACACCATGGTACTCTAAGGAGGGCGACAAAGTGAGACTCTGTCTCAAAACAAAAAGTTGTGTTAAGTCACTGAGTTATGTTGATTGTTATTTAAAATGAGGGTTAATGTGGTCTTTGCTTTGAACCTTTATGTATAAAACTGTGATTTTGGTGCGGGCAAGACACAATTGCAAGAGGGACTTTGCCTAACAAATGCAATCAGTGTAACCTGGTTTATTGTACCCTCAATGAATCCCCAACAATAAAAAAGAAAAAGAAAAAGAAATAAATAATGAAAAAAAAACAAAAACTGTGATATTTGGAAATGGAAGAACAGAACAGTCTTGGAGAGGCTACCCTCCCTGTTCTCCAGAATCACCAGCCTTCTGACAAAGTTTGGTGGACCTGTCCCCACCTCTGTGTGTTGGCTGACAGTGACAGGTGGTGAGACCCTCTTTGTCATGGACAAGCAATAAGGTCAAGCAACTGAAAGTACCAGAGGAAATGCTGGGGTGGAGGAGCTGGATAGAATAGAAGGCACATGACAGGAGCGGGTCATCAGGTAAAGGAAGGCTTGAAATCAGGATTTTGCAAGTGGAGCATTATTTTGGTTAATGACAAAGTCGGAAGCGTGAGCAGAAGAGTGGGGTGCTGAGGGCCAGATACTGTGGTTCATGCCAGTAATCACAGCACTCTGGGAGGCCGAAGCCGGTGGATTGCCTGAGCTCACAGGTTCAAGACCAGCCTAAGCAAGAGTGAGACCCCCATCTTGAAAACAGCTGGGTATTATGGTGGGCACCTGTAGTCCCGCCTACTTGGGAGGCTGCGGCAAGAGAATTGCTTGAGCCCAAGAGTTTGAGGTTGCTGTGAGCTGTGATGCTATGCCCATCTTCAGAGGGCAACAAAGTGAATCTCTGTCTCAATAACAAAATAAAAATAAAAAATAAAATAAATAAGATTTACATATACTAAATAATTAAAAAGCAATACTGGCTCAGTGCCTACATACACTGAAGCTGGCAAGTTCAAGCCCAGCCCAGGCCTGCTAAACAACAATAACAACTGAAACCAAAAAATAGCTGGGCGTTGTGACAGGCGCCTATAGTCGCAGCTACTCAGGAGGCGGAGGCAAGAGAATCACTTAAGCCCAAGAGTTTGAGGTTGCTGTGAGCTGTGATAGCACAGCCCTCTACCCAGGGTTACAGCTTGAGACTCTGTCTCAAAAAAAAAGAGTGAGGTGCTGAGATGAAGGAGAAAAAAATCTTTGGAAATGAGGAGTTCAAAAAATTGAAAAGCCCACATATTGAGTAAGTTGTGTGGGTAGGTGCTGAGTCCACAGAGAATAATGACAGAAGCAATAATGAGAAGAAAAACAGCGAGCCAACAGCTGGGGAGCTATAAGGAGTACAATAAGAGGGACCGCAGGCAGCAGAAGCTGGAAGGTTTTAGGAAGAAGAAAAAACTAAAATCAGGAAGAAGCCATGGAAAGCAAAGAGGTCACTTCCTGCATTTCCAAGCCCCAAAGGGAGTTGGATTTGAAAGAAGAACCAGTCACAGCTTGGCAAGATTAATAGGAAAGCTTCACTTGCAGGGGAGAGACTGAAGGTTCCAGAGAGAAGAAAGGAAAGTTTGAGAAGTCAGAAGATGTCACCTGCAGGGGTCTTCAAACTTTTTAAACAGGGGGCCAGTTCACTGTCCCTTAGACCATTGGAGGGCAGGACTACAGTTTAAAAAAAAAAACTATGAACCAATTCCTATGCACACAGCACATATCTTATTTTGAAGTAAAAAGACAGAACGGGAACAAATAAAATCACACCGCCTCATGTGGCCCGCGGGCCACAGTTTGAGGACCCCTGATAGAGGATCCATATTAACTCATTTTAATGTGTTTGTGAATTTTCAGAAATGATTCTCCTGTACAAGGAACTGGTTAGTGTTTTGTTTGTTTGTTTTGGAGACCTATTCTAGGAGACCCTTCCTATTTTGACCTCGGTAGAATGCCATGGCATCACTGCGCACAGTAACCTCTAACTTTTGGGCTTAGGCGATTCTCTTGCCTCAGCCTCCCAGAGTAGCTGGGACTACAGGCGCCCACCACAACACCCAGCTATTTTTTGTTAGTTTGGCCGGGGCCAGGTTCAAACTCACCACCCTCGGTATATGGGGCCGGCACTCTACCCACTGAGCCACAGGTGCTGCCCAGTCCATGGAATTTGAATCCTGACTCCCCACTATGAATAGAAGAGAAGGAATGAGCCTGCTGGGCACCCTATTGAGGGGATGCCCCTAGAGGGTGGGAATTAATCACATATGCCCCTTACAGGCCCTTTTGCACTGAAAGTCTGTGACTCTAATGAATTTAGCCATCTCTTTATTTTTGACAAGTCCTTTCCCACTGCTAAGCCTCAGTTTCCATATATGTAAAGTGAGGAGTTTGAACTGTATGTTCTCTTGCCTCCTCCTAGCTCTGATAATCTTCAAATCTCTTGGAAGCTCTGGATCCAGTCCTGTGTTGGGGAAATGAGACCAGAGAGGCACAGAAGATGCACAAGAAGTCAATAGCATTGGCCCAGGACTGGCTCAACACCTGTAGTGTTCTCTGGGACACTAAGACAGGTGGATTGCTTGAGCGCAGAAGTTCCAAACTAGCCTGAGCCAGAGCAAGACCCTGTCTCTACTAAAAATAGAAAAATTAGCTGGAGGTGGTGAAATCTGTTGTCCTAGCTACTTAGAAGGCTGAAGCAATAGGACCGCCTGAACCCAGGAGATGGAGGTTGCTGTGAGCTATAGTACCCCGGCACTCAGGGTGATGGAGTCTAAAAAAAAAAAAATAGCATCATCTGAGAGGAACAGAAGACCCAATACTTCCACTTGTAGGAACACAAGCATCTTTGCTTTCCTTGTTACACATACACACACATTCTAGGCAAGAAAACCCAGAACCATTTACACCTGCAGTCACCCACACCCATCCTGTGGCCACATCATCATACTCAAGTTGTATTCACATCACCACAAACACAGTGTCCCACAATCACCGTCTCCCAAAATCTCAATCCAGAGACCTCTTAGTACCTTGAGCAGATGAGGCAGCTGCTGAGTAATCAGTGCCTTAAACTCTTCAATGCTGAGGCTGCCCTTCCGGCCTTCCTTCCCTGCAAAGGTGAAGAATGTGGTGACTACTGTCTCAATGGCCATCTCCAACTCAGTCAGAGGCTCTGCTGCCATGACTCCCTGGGGCTGGCGCTGACCTGCGGAACAGGGAAGGAGCAGAGAGGGAGAGTCAGGGATCAGGTCCCTGTCTTGGTGCTGCCACCTCAGACCTCTGCCTGGAGGGCACCGTGTGGGAAGAGGGAAGACACAGGGGCTGAGCTTGGGGAAGGGGGCCAGGCAACAGCAGTTCAGTTTAGGTGTGAATGGGGCATTTGGTTCCAGAAACCCTCTGGTAGGCCTCATAGTCTCAGAGGGTCCTTCTCAAGTGTCTGTGTCTTAGGGACCCCCTGTGGTAGCTCCTCAATCTGAAGACTCCTCTGAGAGATTTCAGCCTGGAGTCCTTCTTTGGAGTTATTTTGAGTCTGATGGCCCCTCTGTGGGGTGCTGTTCCAAGCGCCCCTTCTTGTCTCACCCAGCCTCACAGGGTCTGGAGATGGTTTGTCTCCAAAACATGTTTATGTTGGGACCTGGTGTCCAACTGCCTGCACCCCGCCCGCCCACACACACTCTTCCCAGCAGAGAAGCCTAAGGTCTGGGCAGTGGCCAACCATGGTCAAACCTCGCTGGGGCGGACAGATCCATCTTCCTTGCTCCCCAGCCCTGCCCCTCCTCAGGGCTGGCTGAGAAGAGTGCTTGCCCAGGCCCTCAAGGTTCTCCCGGTTCCTGCTGCCCCCTGACAAGGGTGCTGGGACAAGACTCCTCTGAGCCCTGCGCACAGGAGGGTAGGCAAGGCACTCGCAGCCACTGGGGTGCAGAGGGGAGAGCTGAAGGAAGGGACTGCCCCTCCTCCCCACCTTCTCTGCCCACACCCACACTCCGGCAGGGACTGTTGCTGGGATTCCCAGAGCCACTTCCTGAATTCCTCCCTAGGCTGGTTCTGGGGGAGGGCTGGGACTCTAGGAGAGAAGAGGCTCCCCAGGCTCTTTCCAGGGTCAGGGGCCCGCAACTTACCGGGGTGCAGCCTCACCAGGTGCAGCGCTCGCAAGAGCTGGAGCCCGCAGACTGAGGTTTACCAGCAAGAGACGGGAGAGAGACAGCGAACAGAGCCGGCCAGCAGGAGTGCTCTTGTGGCCGGAGGTGTCAAGTTCCCGTCGTTGATTCCGAACAGGAGCCGCCCAATCACGCCTCTCGCCCTGCAATCAGGCCTGGCCTCGGCCCCCCAAACAGACTCATGTGCACCCCGCGCGCGGAAAGGGGCTGCATGGAGCGAGGCTCCTAGTGTCTATCCCCCCAAACCACCACACTCCCCACATCTAATCAGGAGAGTCTATGTCAGGGAAGGGGGAGGAACAACAGCTGATTGAAAAAAATCAGCCCAGGGAGCTCAGCACGGAGAGGCCAGACCCTTCCAGGGTCCCTGCAGACCAAGACCCAAACCCCTGAGAACCCCAGGCTGAGACGCCCATGGAAGAGTTCTAGATTGAAACCCCTCAGGAAGGCCCCTCAGTGGACCCTCTGCCCTGCTCAGCAGCGGGAGCATCTCAGGCCCCTCCTTGCGCCTCCTTCCCCACTTCCTCCCTCTTGCCTGGCCTGCTGGTGCCCAGCAGGGGGAAGGGGGCCAGCCAAGGCCAGTTAGAGACACAAGGCAGCCTGTTTCAGCCCAGGAGACAGAGGGCGCCTCTGTCCGCAGCTGGCCTCTTGCCCTGTTGGGTGTCTGTATGTGAAGGGGTGGAGCCGGTGGGGGACAAGGGAGGAAGGACACTGAAGACAGGTCTCCCCACACAGCTCCAGCAGCCACACTTGCAGCCTTGACTGGCCACCTAGAACCTGTTTCCACTTCTGGCTGGCTGACTGTGAGTATCCCCCAACCTATGCTAGGACCCATGGTGTGGCCAGCCTGGGAGAAAGGGGGCCTCTAAGGGATTCCAAGAGTCTGGGGACAATAGAATTATGGTTCATTGAGTATCTGGCAGGGCAGTCAGGCTGAGGGCAGTCTGGGATTTGAGAGGAAGTAGGTTTGCAAGGTAGTGAAGAGAGTTAAGTGAGCTGAGGGTCAGAGCTGGAGTTCAGCAGAGGGGACCAGTGAGGACTCCCTACAAGCTCTCAGTACCTTACCCCACACACACAGAGCCCTCAAGTTCTCTGCCGAGGCCCTCCCCTTCCATGGGGTAAGAGTAAGAGAGAAGACAGCTCTGCCCCCTTCCATCCTCCATCTCTGCCAGCCCACCCAGCCTTGCCAAGATAATTCCCAGGGAATCCCGGGGGTGGGTGACAGAGCATGGCTCCTGTGACATCAGGAAGAAGGGGCCCTGGATGCTTACCTGCTCCCAACTCGATCTTATACACAACCTCCCCTTTCCTTCTCCTCTTTCTTGGCCCAGACCTCCAGACTCCTCTTTCCCCCAATCCTTTCCTCTTTATTTTCCTGTCTGCCCTGCCTGGGTCCTCTCAGAACTGCCCACACACAAACATAAAACCCTAGGCTGCTCTAGGGCTCCAGGCAACTCCCATGCAAGCCCCTCCTGTCTAGGGTCGTAACTGAACCACCAGCATCTCTCCCTCAAGCACCCCCTTATCCTCTCCATCAACCCAGGCTTAGGTTCCATCTCCCTGTGTCTCTGTGACAACTGCTTCTCATGTCCGGAGTTCAGGTGACACTCACAAGGGCCCCATTGATGACCTGGCATACCATCTGATCAGGGCCTATTGTCCAGCCCCCCAGGCCTGGGGAGGGTTGGGGATACCTGATCTGAGACACTTGAGCTGCCCCTGGGACTGTGACTATAGAGGGCTTGACTATCTCAGTGCCAAGGGCAAGAGACCTCCCACCAATAGCAGTCCCTCCTCGTAACAGACTCTCCATTCATCCCAGGCTGCTGACAGAGAGCTCAGAGGCAATGCAACCCCTTCCCCAACTAGCCAAGAAGCCTTAGGCACCTACTCAGGCTGCCACCACTCCATCAGACTCATTGAGGTGCCAAAATAACTCCTTGCCAGGGGTAGGCAGCAGATATAAGACTATAGATGAGACTCCAGCCCACCAAGCCACAGAGCTTGGCTGTGCTAGACAGGCATAGGGTAAAAATAGAGCCAGAGTGAGCCTTGCCTGGTCCTGTGACCACCCTGCTGCCCCACCCTCCTCAGTCTCTGCCCGGCAGCTGGTGTAGATGCCTACTGGAGGCCCCTGGAGCCAGCCCAGCCCCAGCTGCTCTCTCTCCATGACCCAACCATGATTCCTCTGGGCTGGGGTACAGATCTGGGGACACAGAGGACAGGTCTGAATTTGGGTCTGTTGGAGGACTAGGTGGGCTTCCCTCACCTAGTCCCCAAGTACACTAGACCTAGTCCCTAGCTCCCTTCCATTGTTGGGGGGTTATGCAGGTGCACTGCTGTGATGGGCTCTGAGCTGGAGACAGCGATGGAGACCCTCATCAACGTGTTCCATGCCCACTCGGGCAAGGAGGGGGACAAGTACAAGCTGAGCAAGAAGGAGCTGAAAGAGCTGCTGCAGACCGAGCTCTCTGGCTTCCTGGATGTAAGCAGAGGGTGGGAGGAGGATGGAGTGGGAGAGGGGTGGGGCAAAGTGGAGGTACCTCTCTGCCATCTCCCCACCCACCCCAGTTCAACCCCATCATCTTCCTCCTCTCGCAGGCTTCTCTCCTGGGTTTTCTCAGGTGCCTGACTCCTCCTGGGTCAAGTCAAAATGGTCTGGTTTATTGGTCCCCTGTTGAGTGCTGGGCCTATGTAAATTCATCAATAAGGCTCGACAGTCTAGAAGGGAATGACTGACACTTAAAAGTAGACCATGGGGGCCAGGCGCAGTGGCTCACAGCTATAATCCCAGCACTCTGGGAGGCCAAGGTGGATGGACTGCCTGAGCTCAGGAGTTGGAGACCAGCCTGAGCAAGACCTTGTCTCTAAAAATAGCCGGATGCCTGTAGTCCCAGCTACTCTGGAGGCTGAGGCAAGAGAATCACTTGAGCCCAGGAGTCTGAGGTTGCTGTGACCTGACGCCAGGATACTCTACCAGGGGGCAACAAAAGTGAAACTGTGTCTCAAACAAACAAAAAAAAAAGCCAACCAAACAAAAGTAAACCATGCTGGCCAGGCCCAGTGGCTCATGCCTGTTAATCCTAGCACTCTGGGAGGCTGAGGTTGGAAGAATGATTGAGATCAGGAGTTCCAGATCAGCTTCAGCAAAAGTGAGAACCCCACCTATACTAAAAATATAAAAACTAACCAGGTGTTGTGGCCGGCACCTGTAGTCCCAGCTACTTGGGAGGCTGACGCAAGAGGATCACTTGAGCCCAGAGTTTGAGGTTGCTGTGAGCTATGATGATACCCAGGGTGACAGAGTGAGATGCTCAAAAAAAAAAAAGTAAACCATGATGACCCCATTATCTAGGCTAAAAAAAAAATTAAACAATAACAAAAAGTAAACCATGAACTCCAGGAAGCATGAAAAGCCTAACAGGGGTGCTAGAAAATGTTGTGACTGACCTGAAGGAAGACCGCTTCCCTGAAGAGGTGATCCCTGAGCCACGGAAGAGGGGCTTCCACTGGAGGATTATGAGGGTAAATACAGACATTTTAGGAGGAGGCATCTGCATGCACAGAAGTAAAGGAGAAAGAAAAAATATAGAGCATGCCTAGTAGTTTCATTTGACTGGTGTGAAGGATGCAGAAAGGGGACCACATAGTAAAGAAACCTCTGGGCACAGCAGAACATGCACTAGCTGTGAGGTTTTATTAGAGTGGGTTCAAATTCTGGCTCTGCTTCTTTCTAGCAGTGTAACTTTGGGAACATTCATTTAACCACCAACTGTCAATCTGTTTCTTCTCCAGAAGAAAAGTAATGAAACTTACCTCATACCATTTGTATCGGTATGAGGTATTTTAGAAAATGCTCCTAAAGCTTGTCATATGGTCACTGATGTTAATATTATAATAACAGCTTATTCTGCAAGCAACAGGAGCCCTCCAGTGTTCTAGGAGAGCAGAGTCCCATAATTAGTTGTAGTTCCTCTTTTTGTCTCTCTTCAACCACCTTCCCCACCCTTTGCTGAGTGTTGCACAACTCCCTACACACCACCCCCTCTCTCCCTCTCTGCCCACAGGCCCAGAAGGATGCGGATGCTGTGGACAAGGTGATGAAGGAGCTAGATGAGAATGGAGACGGGGAGGTGGACTTCCAGGAGTATGTGGTGCTGGTTGCTGCTCTCACAGTGGCCTGTAACAACTTCTTCTGGGAGAACAGATGAGCAGACGCCAGTGGGCAGCGCCCTTCCTCTCAGCCCTGCCAGACCTGCCTCTTCACCCTGCTTCCACCTTAGCCCACTTCTCCCTCTCCCATTCCCACTCTTGCCTACCTCTCCAATCCACAAAGGGCGCAGGAGCAGCAGTCCAGGCCTACAACTCATCTTTCATTAAAGGCTCCTCTCTCACCTACCATTTGGTGTCTGTCTCTTCAGTCTGGAAGTGAGTGGAGAATTGAGGCCTGTTTACTCCCAACTCCCCTTATTTGGGAAGGGGTCTTAAATTAATTAGGGAGAGGTCACAATGCATTACATCTTCCTATTTGAGGAATACTCAAGGCCCAGGAATGTGGGGTTTCAACGATCCAGCTGCAAGTGGAGAAGACATCATTTTCTCTGCCATAAAAGCTGAACAAAAACATCTTTCAACCTTCAACGACTATTTAAGATAAACTTTGTGTAGGAATTAGGGAGATGGCAATGACCAAAACAAACACCATCCTTACCTTCACTGGAGTACAGTTCAGTAAGGATGATGGGCCATTAAACACACACACACACACACACACACACACACACACACACACACACACCAGGAATAAAAGGGTCTCAATGCATATATGGGGTGAAGAAAGGTGGAA
The DNA here is from genome assembly GCF_027406575.1 of Nycticebus coucang. NCBI lineage: Eukaryota > Metazoa > Chordata > Mammalia > Primates > Lorisidae > Nycticebus > Nycticebus coucang. Next base: position 58,373,158 of record NC_069784.1, read on the forward strand.
ATGTGTTCATTCATTCATTCCTCAAACATTCAGCACTGTATTGTGTAGGGAGGCATGAGGAAAACCCCCTTATAGATCTGCATCAAGTCCACATGAATGGAAGGTGGATCAATGACCCGAAGGTCCCCTCCTAAAGGATTAAACAATATTCAGGCCAAGTGGGCAGAGGAAGAAGCAAACAGGAAAACCGGCCGGGCGGGGGTGGCCATCGCAGGACCCGCTAGCGGTACAGGGGCTCCAGGCTTCTAGAGCTTCCCAGCCTTCCGGACGGGGCGGACCGGCGCAAGTCTCCTGTAAAGATTTGTAGACCCTATGCCTTGGCCGAGGGCGGGGAAGGGAATACGGGACCCAAATCTCCTCTCCGTGCCTGGACTATGAACGAACGGCCCCTTAAGTTCGCAGCACAACCCCAGTTCTTTTTTTTTTTTGTAGAGACAGAGTCTCACTTTATGGCCCTCGGTAGAGTGCCATGGCATCACACAGCTCACAGCAACCTCCAACTCCTGGGCTTAAGCGATTCTTTTGCCTCAGCCTCCCGAGTAGCTGGGACTACAGGCGCCCGCCACAACGCCCAGCTATTTTTTGGTTGCAGTTCAGCCGGGGCCGGGTTTGAACCCGCCACCCTCGGTATACGGGGCTGGCGCCTTACCGACTGAGTCACAGGGGCTGCCCAACAATCCCAATTCTTGAAGGCGAAGCACCGGAGAGCCCAAACTGGCCACTGGTCACGCCCCTCGAGGGCGGAGCACTACAGTAACTCTAGAACCTTTGCTAAAGCCCCTCCTTCCCTGTAGGGCTCCGCCTCTGACCTCTGCGCAGGCGTGGCACCAGTCTGTTCCACCCTCTAGCGTGTACGGATCTGACGTCGGGCGTAATTGCGTCGACGCCATTTTAGCCGGTCCCACACGCACGGGGGTGGCGGCCATTTTGTTTTGGACCTCGAGCGGGAGTTGGCGGCGGCTTCGGGATCTGTGGTGCTACAGACCAAGACAGGAAAAGCCAGGCTGGGCGATTAGGTGGATCTGCCGACCAGACAGTCAACCAGCAACAACGAACTAATCTCGCAATCTACAGCTTACCCATCTGACCAACCGCCCACTTAGCTAACCCAAGCCCCTCCACCGTCAGCTGAGGTTCGGCCGTTCCCCGGCCCACCTGCCGGAGCCGTGGTGGCAGCCCCAGGAGGAGCGCTGGCGTCCGTTTCCTTCGGTGAGTTTTGTCTGGAGAAGGAGGGGCTGGCACAGTGGCCGCGGGGCGCGGGCTGTGGACGCGGACGGGGCGGGGGAGCCGAGCCGGAGCGCAGACGGGCACGGGGGTGAGCGGGGAGGTGGTTCGGCGGTTGAACGAAGTTGGCGGTCTAGACGGGGCTGTGAGAATGGTAGGGACTGAACGTTGGAGTGGATGGCGGCTCGAGGGTCGAGTAGAAGGCTGTGGGATAACTCCCCAGGGCCCAGGTGCTCTTTGGGGAACGAGGAAGGGCCGAGAGCGGTGGCGCGAGCTGTCGTCCCAGCACTCTGGTAGGCGAGGCGGGAGGCTCCCTTGAGCTCGGGAGGTGGAGACCAGCCTGTACAAGGACGAGACCCCCGTCTCTACTGAAAACAGAAAAGGTAGCCGGGCGCTGTGGTGGGCGCCTGTAGCCCCACCTACTCAAGAGGCTCAGACGAGAGAATCACTTGAGCCCAGGAGTTTGAGATTGCTATGAGCTGTGATGATTGTGAGACCGTGAGACTGTCTCAAAAAAAAAAAAAAAAAAAGAGAAAGTAATTTTGAAACTTAAAACTCCCGGGGTAAGTTGTATGCAGTCAAGTTGAGAGGAATTGCTGTCCATTAAAAGCCAAATTTTCCATTTCATTAGCTAGACCTGGTTCTGCCTTTTCTTTTTTTTTTTCTTTTGAAGCGGTCTCACTCTCACCCTGGGTAGAGTGCCCTGGCATCATCATAACTCACTGCAACCTCTTGGGTTCAGGCGATTTTCCTGCCTCAGCCCCCCTTGTAGCTGGGACTGCACGTGTCCACTACCAAGCCTGGCTAGTGGGTCTAGCTCTTGTTGGGGCTGGTTTCCAACTCCTGAGCTTAAGGGATCCTTGGCAGCTCCCATAGCTCGGTGGTAGGGCACAGGCCCGCATACACCAAGGGTGGCAGGTTCAACCCTGGCCCTGGCCTGCTAAACAACAATGACAACTGCAACAACAACAACAAAAAAAAGGCAGGCGCCTGTAGTCCCAGCTACTTGGGAAGCTGAGGCAAGAGAATTGCTTAAGCCCAAAACTTTGAGGTGGTTGTGAGCAGTGACACAACACTCTACTCAGGGCTACAGCTTGAGACTCTCTGTCTCAAAAAAAGCAGGTGGGGGGGTGGGTCCCTCTGCCTTGGCCTTCTAGAGTTCTGGATTACAGGTGTGAGCCACTGTGCCCAGACGGGTTCCACCATTTTTGAGACTTGAGCAGATATTTTCTTTCCCATGTCCTTGAAGTGTTAATAATTTGAAGTATAAGCACTTGAAAAGAGTTTTGATATGATCTTTAGCAGTCAATGATGAGGTTTTTCATCTATTTTTGGTTTGGGGTCTTTCCCTTGGTAGAAATTATTTGCTTATTTTGCCTATTGTACTTTGTAGATTCTCGGGATTTGAAGATGGCTGCACAGTCAGCACCGAAAGTTGTGCTAAAAAGCACCACCAAGATGTCTCTAAATGAGCGGTGAGGCAGCCAACAGCAACTTCAGCTACTTCCTAAGAAAACATTGCTTAAGTTGACCCTGGGGTCCAATACACAAAACCAGTTTTAAGCTAAATACCAACAGAAGGCTACAGACCTCTGTTCTTAGTTGCATCTTATGTGGTACACAAAACAAATGGGGCGGCTGTTTCAAAACCCCTTATCAGTAGACTTTTATGTTAAGCTATCTGAAATATTTATCTGGTGGGATATATTTTAAAAAGACTCCTAACACCCTCCCTTTTCTTCACATTTGTTTTACATTGATACAGGGGTGGTGCAGCACAATAGCATGGTATCCTGGCTGCAGTAGGCTTGCTGCCCAGTCCAAGGCCAGCAGTGTTGTGTTTGGCCTGTAAGAGGCAGGTAGCAAGCTATGAATATGTCCAAAGGCCCTTGAATGTCATTCTTGGGCCTTGTAAGAGGCACTTGGCTTTGTTCATTTCACTTCTTTCCATTCTGCTTTTAGTTTGTTTTTGTTTTGGATTCTTTTATACTTAAATGTTTTTCTCTTCCATTCCATTAAATTACCTGCAAATAATACAGGGTGTCTCCACAGGCTCTTAAATGATTGAACTAATTTAACTTTCAGAAGTAAGTACTTGGTGTAAGAAAAAGTGATCATTTGAGACTAACAAAATTAAAGATATTTAAAGGCAGTTTCTGTCTCTGAGAGCTTTGTTCATTGTGTGCATTTGACCGATAATTTCATTAAATTGATAGTGGATCACTAAGAGATTTAATGTCTGTTTTTGGCTCTTTTGAAGCATATGTGCTGCTTTCCTTTATCCTTAAAGATGTGATATGCTGATTATATTCATATGTTACTAAAGTGACAAATATATTTTGAAATTTATTATACTCCTGTAATTTTTATGAGTACATTATTTCCATGAGCTTCAAAGGTCTTCTAGTCCTTTCTCATGTTTGCCTTTAGAATGCTCCCTCAAGTCTCCCAAGATCTAAGCTTTCTTTGTCTTTGAAACTACATCTTGTGTCTCTTGTCATCATATCTGCTTATTGCGTGTTTTTCATACTTTCCACCTTTCTAAAAGTTGTTACCTGAGCCCTTGTTACCACTTTTGATTGAATGTGCTGCACTTAGCTGCATTTCTAAGTTTCTGATTCTTGCAAGTTTGTGGAAACAGTGGAGTCTTTAACCCACATCAGCCTTGATCTAAGTGTACCACTTTGCTTAAAAGTTCGTGGGATCTGGAGCTCCTGGTCTAGCAAGCCATGAAAATGCCAATAAATGTTTTGTAATAAAGCTTTTATTTAAACATCCATTTTGTTCGACCTTGAAGCTTTACTAATATGCTGAAGAACAAACAACCGATGCCAGTGAATATTCGGGCTTCGATGCAGCAACAACAGCAGCTAGCCAGTGCCAGAAACAGAAGACTGGCCCAGCAGATGGAGAATAGACCCTCTGTCCAGGCAGCTTTAAAACTTAAGCAGGTGAGAGGATGAGTCTTAGTGCTCCAGAAGCAGCTGATGGTCTCTGTCAGCTGAGGCTGTCAGGACGTGATGGAGATTGCAAAGTGGCTCAGGGCAAAAGCTGAAACTTCTCTGGAAGAAAGAGAAGTTCAGAGAATTCCAATTGTGGCAGGTACCTATAAGTAACTTTTTACTGTCTTTCTGTTTTGGGGGATCTGCCATCTGTGTGGCCTGTTTCTATTAGAGTATTGACCTTGGTTTCTGATCTATTACCCTTAATGTAGGTTAATGGCTTTTTTCTGCAAAGAAGCTGTTTCAACTTTAGATAATTATCAAAACATCCTTTACTCCTGTTAAATGAGTTACAAACTAGGGGACTAATTTTATTTTTTCTCCCCTAGCACAGGGAATCTTGAATGGATTACTCAAAGGTTTTCAGTGCTAAAACATAGAAGAAGTTAAGAGACCCTCCTTGACAACACCTGACGTTTTATGAGTAACATGGAGCAAGAGTGCTGAGTGGTTAATCAAGTCAGTGGGCTTTCAGATTTCCAGTGAGAGATAATCCTATTCAGACCTGAAATAAAACCTGCTGTTCATTATCACAGACTTTAGATCAGCGATTCTCAGCCTGTGGGTTGTGACCCACAGGAACTGCATTAAAGGGCCGCAGCATTAGGAAGGTTGAGAACCACTGCTACCACTGCTTTAGATGCAAGTCCAGACAGTGGCTGTTGAAAGGATATGTCCAAGCTGTGACTGGCTGGCTGGAGGGCAATGCCAAGCAACTATAAGGACTTCATTGGCAGCCCTGCATGGCCGGGCTAAAATTCAACAGTTAAACACAACACCCTGCCTCCCCCGCCCTGAGCCATTGGGCTCACTGACAAAAAATAAACAAGGCTTTCTACTTTACCTACCTTAAGCTTTGGAGTGATTGAATTCCTTCCTGACTCTGAAAAGTAGCAAAAGGTACCACCATTTTCCAATACTAAAATAAAAATTGTTGCAGATAAGTCTGACACACCATTCCAAAGGATCTTTCAACAAGAGGCTTTCAGTATGGGCTCTGCAGAGAGTAGCCAATTTCTAGAGTAATGCTATCCAATAGAATTTTGTGTGGTGATAGAAATGTTGTATATCTGCTATGCAGTATAGTAGCTACTTAACTACATGTGGCTATTGAAACCTTCCAATGTGGCTAGTGTAATTAAGGAGCTTAATTTTTTTTTTATTTTAATTTAATCGCTTCAGCCCAAGAGTTTGGCTGTGAGCTGTGCATCATAGCACTCTGCCGAGGGTGACAATAAAGAATTATCTCCAAAAAAATAAATTTTAAATGGTCACATGTGGTTAATGGCTACCTTAACCAGACCAGCAGTAAAGTAGAAACTGTGTGGCATAGTTGATACCTTTATAATGTTAGAGACCACTATTGGTGGCAGGTAAGGATTAGGAATGGAGAAGAATTTTTAGCACTATGCACTTTTCTCCACTTCAAGTACAAAGCTTAGGTGGCCAGGAGCAGTGGCTCATACCTGTAAACCTAACACTTTGGTAGCCCATGGTGGGTAGATTGCTTAAGTTAGGGAGTTCAAGACTAGCCTGAGCAAGAGCAAGACCCCCCTCTCTATAAACAGCTAAGCATTGTGGCATGAGCCTGTAGTCCCAGCTGCTCAGGAGACTGAGGCAAGAGGATCACTTGAGCCCCAGAGTTTGAGGTTGCTGTGACTTACGATGCCAGGGCACTCTACCAAGGGTGACAAAGTGAGACTGTCTCGAAAAAATGAAAGTGCAAGGTTTGGGAGAATGAATATACTCAGGAAGTTGAACATGAAGGAACTTGAGAATTGTGGTCCTGACCTCATAAATTTTGTGTTAATCAGGGAAGTGACAGAACCGGCCCCCACAGGTGGTTACAACTGCCTGTGCTAAGTGCATGATGTTCAGAGCCTTCCCCTCTGAGTAGAAACCATTTATGATCTTGCACTAGAAAGCTAGTAATAGTGCCGCCCAGCATCTTTTTGAGGGGTATGATGGCAAAAGGAGAGACATTAATAATTCTTTGGGTGTAACATATAGAATATATTTTCATTCGTATTAACTGATGATATTACAGAAAACCAGGCTTGCTAGGACCCTAGTGTTAGGGTCAAGGCTATCCTGTCTTTTTTTCCTTTGAAGGGATTTAATTCTCTGGGATGTGGTCTTAGTGGTTTCCCTTTGAGATTAGATTACTGAAAACTAACTCTCACATTCCGGTCCTTACAATTTATGTGGCCCTGGGTTTTGTGATAATAGCTTACCTGTGTAAGTTTGGCTAGTTCACTGTGGAGGTACATTTGAGTTAAGAGTTACATTTTTTATTTTTAATTTACATTTTTAAGGAAAGGTCATTCTGTTGGCTTAAAAGAGCTGCTGGCAAGGGTAGACATGGAATTACAGATTTTTAAGAGATGTAAGGAAAGGAGATTTGACTTCTGTTTATTTACATCTTAAGGTAAAAAGTGGACCATCTGGAGATAGATACTCAAAGGAAAAATGGAGCACACGGGCCTCTTTGAAAAAGTCTTGTTCTTAAGTCACAAGAACTCAAATGAACTTAAAATTTAAATTTTTCCCAGAGTATGATGAACTTCCTATGGAGTTTGAGTAAGCCTTGAAGACAGTGATAGTCTTTGGGCAAGTATGAATCAAGTCATATCATTGTCAACCTGTAGATCAAAACAGTACAAGGCGCAAGCCAGAATTAAACTAATTTCTTACTAAAGAATGTTTGTTTGTTTGTTTGTTTGTTTTGAGACAGAGCCTCAAGCTGTTGCCCTGGGTAGAGTGCCATGGCATCACGGCTCACAGCAACCTCCAACTCCTGGGCTCAAGCAATTCTCCTGCCTCCGCCTCCCAAGTAGCTGGGACTACAGGCGCCCACCACAACGCCCGGCTTTTTTTTTGGTTGCAGCGGTCATTGTTGTTTGGCGGGCCCAGGCTGGACTTGAACCCGCCAGCTCAGGTGTATATGGCTGGCGCCTTAGCCACTTGAGCCACAGGTGCCGAGCCACTAAGGAACATTATTAATAAAACTTGGGTTCCAACTGATAGTGTGTGGCTTCTGTAGCCAAACTAGTGACGTAATTTATGGTGATGCCAGTTTCATGGGACCATGCTCAAGCTTGTTAGAGTTTCTGCTTTGGATCAAAATTGTGCTTTTATACCACATTCTGGGCGGCACCTGTGGCTCAGTCGGTAAGGCGCCGGCCCCATGTACTGAGGGTGGGGGGTTCAAACCCGGCCCCGGCCAAACTGCAACCAAAAAAAAAAAGAAAATCTCTATACCACATTCTGAGGCAAAGGCTTGCTTCTGGTTTGGGATCCTTACAATACCATTTCAGGTTCATCTCCCTCCACACCAGACATCTCACTTGCTGCTTTTTCTCTGCACTTTGGATTGCCGTTTTGATCTCAATCCCCCAACACCTTTTCTTCCAGAAGAGCTTAAAGCAGCGCCTGGGTAAGAGTAACATCCAGGCACGGTTAGGCCGACCCATAGGGGCCCTGGCCAGGGGAGCAATCGGAGGACGAGGCCTGCCCATAATCCAGAGAGGCTTGCCCAGAGGAGGACTACGTGGGGGACGTGCCACAAGAACCCTACTTAGGGGCGGGATGTCACTCCGAGGTCAGTGCTGTATACCTGATAACTTTCTGGCCCTACCCCCTTCCCTTTTCTCTTGGGCTGCTTATGGACACATTTGTTAAACATCTTTAAGCTTGAATTTGTATTATTGTAATTAGTAACCTTTGAAATCACATATTTTTAATAGTGCTGCATGTCTTTTATCGATAACCATTCCTTTTCTGAACAATGTGCAATGGTGAGAGGCTATGACCTGCATAATAGGTATTTCATATCATCTCCATTTCATTTTAAAACACCCTGCTGTTGCTTGAATCAAAGCACATTGACGTTCTAGAAATAAGTCACATCTAAGAAATTTATGGGTCTTTTGGTCTGTTTTAAACAGTTCCTGTGTTCCTAGTGTAAACTGGTAAAATACTGTTACATCTAGTTGCCTCCTTAGCGCAGTAGGCAGCGTGTCAGTCTCATAAAATGCTGTTACATCTGTAAAAAGAAAGGACAAATAGACCTGTAGCACTTTCCTGTATGTTACATTTGGGGCACTATTATTATTTTCCCTATATAGAGTGTATTGAGATCAGGAACCACAGCATTTATTTTTAAATCCTAGAAATCCATGTGATTATTCAGCGTATATTTATTAAATGCATATACTTACTAATTAACTTGATTCCCAGCTTCTTCCAAAAATTTGTGATCAGACTTGATGAATTGATTGACTAAAGAGCCACTTAATTTAGTCACACTCAGTGTGCAGCTTGCCCCAACCAACCTAAAAATGAATCTGAATTATTCTCATTTAACCTTCACCGCCTTCCTTTGGTTAGAATCTACTTTGTCTCTCTTGGATTTACCTGCATATACATTGTATGCCTCCTCTCCAAGGTCAAAACCTGCTCCGAGGTGGACGAGCCGTAGCTCCCCGAATGGGCTTAAGAAGAGGTGGTGTTCGAGGTCGTGGAGGTCCTGGGAGAGGGGGCCTAGGGCGTGGAGCTATGGGTCGTGGAGGAATCGGTGGTAGAGGTTAGTCAGCTACCAACTTCAGAGAGTAGCTCCCCCTTATTTTCCTCCCTTAAAAAACTCAGAGCCACCCTCTGCACAGCTTCAAGTCATAGGCAGGCTTCTCTGTTTGTCTTGTTTTGTTACTTGAAACTGCCTTATCTTCAAACTCACATGCTGGTGGTGTGCAAGTCTGTCATGGTTTTTCCAAGAACCAGTCAAATGTATTGCAAATGTAAATTGTTTTATTAAAATAGCCAAAAACACAAAAATGTTCAGTTTAGGGTTTACTTTTCTTCGTTTCTGCCCCCACCACCACTACACCCCACCATATGTTTCAGAACCCCAGTTTGAGTTGCATGAGAGTAGAAAAGGAGGTGTACAAAGATGAAGTGGAGTTAAAGAGGGTGAAGAGACTTGGAGCTGGGCATTGGCTCTGAAGCCAAGTAAATTCAATGTAAAGTTTGTGCCTGTGGGAAACTAGAGAGGACTATTTTTGTTCAAGTTAAAAAATAAGATATTATTATCTGTTAATTAACTGGTTCTTGTTGACAGTCTTACCTTTGAGACGTACTGAAAACATGTCTTGTGACCTCATGACCCAGATTGGAAAAGAGTTTAAGGGTGTTGCTGTCAAATCTCATGGGAGCCTTCTGGCTTGGAGCTTAATGGAAAACTCCCAGCAACACCTGTACAGGATAGAAAATCTATTGTAGCCCCTGTGTATATTTGCTTTGGTCTTTTAAAGCATGTGATGGATCTTATAATTTGAGATGTTGAAGTTGCCAAGGAACTGTAAGGAAAGGAAATTTGATAACCAAGGGCTTGTTTTCTTTCCCATTTTATGCTACTTGGCTTATTGAGTGAAGTGCAAGCTAGTTTGGCTTTCAGGATGAAATAACATGCTTCCAAATTTAGTTTCTGAGAGAGACATCATAGGGATGGGAGTGACTAAAGTAGCTTTACAAGTGTGTTTCGTTAAGTGAATTGAAACTACCTCTCAGATAACCAAAATTGTCAGTTGTCATAAGGTGACTAGAACTAGATTCAGATGTAGAAATGGCTGTGACTAGTCAAAATGTTTTCCCCATCTCCCCACATCGCTCCTGTGTCAGAATAGTTCCTCAGTCTCCTGACACATGGGGTCAGCTCATTAGACTTGAAAGTTTAAGGGAAGCTGAGGTAACTTCCAAAAGGTTCACCACTAAACTTGATTTGAAAACTCTACCTTTATACCTCTGATTATCTGTGCCCTTGTTACTGCATCCCTAGCTTACTAAATGGGGTTATCATGTATTTTGGTTATGAAGTTATAGTGGGCCTCAAATGTTAGGAAATTTCTTTATCTTAAGAAAGATAAAGGGGGCGGCGCCTGTGGCTCAACGGAGTAGGGCGCCGGCCCCATATGCTGGAGGTGGCGGGTTTAAACCCAGCCTCAGCCAAAAACTGCAAAAAAAAAAAAAGAAAAGAAAAAGATAAAGGATTTTTTAAATTATAATTGTCACTAAATGATTTTCCTTTCTTTTTTTTTTTTTTTGGCCGGGGCTGGGTTTGAACCCGCCACCTCCGGCATATGGGACCGGTGCCCTACTCCTTGAGCCACAGGCGCCACCCGATTTTCCTTTCTTGATAAAAGAAAATTTTGAGTAGCATTTAGAGATGAGCATGTAATAAGGGATTCATTATGTGTGCTTTCCATATGCTGCTTTCTACCCAGTGTGTTTCCTGTTTTTCCAGATTTCTTCTCCTCTTTGCCCTCCCCTTCAGCTTTTCTCAGCTAGGCCCCACTGCTCTAAGGGGCATTAACTATGGCACCCATTAAAGCTACTTGTAACTATCTTTCTTTTTTCCCTTGGGCCAGGTCGGGGTATGATAGGTCGGGGAAGAGGGGGCTTTGGAGGACGTGGACGTGGACGTGGACGAGGAAGAGGTGCCCTTGCTCGCCCTGTGTTGACCAAGGAACAGCTGGACAACCAATTGGATGCATACATGTCAAAAACGAAAGGACACCTGGATGCCGAGTTGGATGCCTACATGGCTCAGACAGATCCTGAAACCAATGATTGAAGCCTGATCTCCTTCCCATGAGAGACTCTTGTTAAAGTCACCACATCTGTAAATAACCTTGAGCGATAACAGCTGAGAAGAAATTTGATTGATGCTGGATGGACCTATCATAATAGGCTATGGACTTGCCACCAGTTTGTGCATTTAGGTGTTCCTTTCACTTTTTGATACTGTTGTGTGAAAAATTTTTCCCCACTTCGATTTGGTTGGGGTTTTGGGTTTTTGGTGTCTTTGTTTTCTACCCTTTGCCCAGACTTTGAACACAGATGTGTTGGCCTTGTGGCTAGAAAACCTTCCTCCTACCCCTCCTTCCCTCACTTGTCATATGCTGGGACACTAATATTTCTTCCGTTCATCTCTTTGCTCCCACAGAAAGGTGCCAGAAAGAGCCAGCGTTCTCCCCAGTGCCGCGGTTTCTGAGTTTGTATAGTTCTGTTCTAACATCTTTAATAGCCTCTTAGAAGTGTTTAGAAATCTGGAGCTCAAAAAGGCATTCTGCCACATTGTAATTGGAAACCATTGCCACAGGGCCACATAACAGTGTACATGTGGTAGCAGCTCTGATTTGACTGAAGTTATTACCCTGTGCACTGGGCCCACACAGATGAGACCGTTTTGTGCTGGTTGAGTACATGCACTTTCTACCTTCATGAGAGATTTACAGACTTCTTTTGGCTTTATTATGTCATATCCCAGAGGGGGTACCATAGAGCTGTCTTACACCTGCAATACAGAGGATGGAGGATGGTGGCAGAGGAGCTGCTGGGAGGGGTCAGGAGATAGCCATGTTGGAATGCAGTTGGCTTCATGTTTATCCCACACCAGTCTTGGGCTTTTCCACTCACTGGCTTTGGCCCTTTTTGTATCTTCCTTGAAGGTTTAAATTCAACCATATTCTGTCCACTTCCAGTTTCAGTGACATCTTGTATTTCTGGTTCATTATAACAAATTGTTCTCTCAAATGCATTCAAGACTTGGTTTGTTGGGTTCCTCAAAATGATACGGCTACTTTAATGATGTCTTTATACTCTTTTGTATAGTAGAGTCTTGTCTTGGTTGTATTAGAATTCTGTGGAGAATATTGCTTTGAGGCAGTGAAGAATTTGGCCTTTGATTAAGGCCTGCAGAAAGATGATCAACCCCACAAAGAGGTGAACTGACCCTTTCAGCCCTGGCACTAGTTTTCCTTTTCCCTGTGCTGTTTAAGGGAAAGGAAGAAACTCACCTTCCCTAACCAGTTTGGTTGTACCCTAAACTGCCGGAGGTTGTGTATATTGGGGGGAAACCTGAACTTGGATCCTATCTGTGTGGTGTGGGGTGTCCAAGGGTCCAGGGGAAATGGGGAAGAGAGGTGATGGCGGAGGGGTAGGTATTAAACAGCGGCTCAGCAGAGCTGAATCCCCAACTCAGCTCTCTCCATCTGTTCCTTGTGCAAGCCCAAGAACCTCCCCTGAAACACCAACAAGGGCAGAATGCTATGGTCCCTCCACCCCAGAGGACACTGACCATTAAGGGATGCAGGCCAGGTGCAGTGGGTCACAGGTGTAATCTTAAGCACTTTGGGAAGCCAAGGCAGGTGGATCACATGAGCTTAGGAGTGAAAGACCCTGTCTACTGAAAATAGAAACTAGTAGTGGCACACACCTATAGTCCCAGCTACTTGGGAGGCTGAGGCAAAAGGATTGATTGCTCAAGCCCGAGAGTTTGGAGGTTGCTGTGAGGTATGATGCCATGGCACTACCCAGGGTGACAGAGTGAGACTATCTCAAAAGCATCCACAAGATAGCCGGGCGCCTGTAGTCCCAGCTACTCAGGAGGCTGAGGCAAGAGAATCGCTTAAGCCCAGGAGTTGGAGATTGCTGTGAGCTGTGTGAGGCCACAGCACTTTACCGAGGGCCATAAAGTGAGACTCTGTCTCTACAAAAAAAAAAAAAAAACATCCACAAGAGAAGTGACTACTACAGCCTAGGCCAGCGGTTCTCAACCTGTGAGTCGCTATCCCTTTATAACAATGAAAATACATTGGCATTAGGAAGGTTGAGAACCCCTGGCCTAGGCCCTCTTTTTCTGTCACCTCTGTATCTTGTCTATCATATGAAAGAGTAGTTCATCCCCAATTCCCAATGAGGCACAGGGAGCTGTCTACCAGCTAGGGGGCCTTCATTCACACCGGCTGCTCACTGAAGTTCTTAAGGTCCTCTGAGTCCTGTGCCTTCCTTGGCTATCCTCAAGTGCCAGTAGTATGGAGAGTAGGAGAGTAAACCTGGTCTCTGGGTCAGCCTTTCAGCTGCCACCTGCTGAGGGCTTGCCCTAGAGACAAAGGCATTTTTGTTAGAAGGGTGGGAACACAGAAGAGATGATATTCAGCTTGAAAGTTAAGGGGAGATTCTAAAGGCAGAAGGGGAAAGGATATACCAAGCAGAGGGAACAAAGGGGAAAGGTACATTGACCTAAAGTCATACATGCCATGGAAATTGTTAAATGGGATTGGACACAGCTGGTGTGTAGGTATCCTAAAGCCACATTGTCTGCTAAAGTGCTTGGACTTCGAGTAGTGAGATAAAACAGGATGATTTACGGTGAAGACAGGCTAGGGGAACAAGCTACCCATTTTCTTTGGCAACAGTTCTCAACCTGTGGGTAGCGACCCACGGGAACTGTATTAAAGGGCATTAGGAGGGTTGAGAACCACTGCCCTTTGGCCTCATACCCTGGTAAGAGCCAAGCTACCAGCCCTCCTAAGTCCTAATGGCAGCACCCATTCACATTCAGGTTTCCTGAAGTGTCCGTTTTAGCTAGCTTCCCTCCCCCAAGCAGCTGAGCAGCACCCAAATGGGCTCTGTAAGTGGGGTAGGCCTGGGAAAGAGGCAAGGAAGCCTGAGGGGCTAGGACTGGGTCTGTAGCCTAGCCTAGCCTTTGTTCCCCCTCTCTTCCAAAGGGCTGTCCTATCATCCTCTGTACCCCAGCCGTCTCATTGAGGAATGTGAGAAGGGCTGGGGTGCCCAAACCTTTATTTTCTTGGGCTCTAGAAGTCAAGCGCTCACCTCTTCCTTGCCTCATTTAAAACACTCCTACACACAGCACTGCCACAGTGGGAGTGCCACCACCCACCAGCCTCTTACTAGGAATCACTGCATGTCCAGATTTCTGGTACTCGTCTCCCATTTTTTTAGCTAGATGTGCCAGGAAAGGTAATCCAGGTGCCACCTGGCTATCCTGTACTGTTATGAATAGGTTACATGGGCCCAGCAGAGGTCAGGGTGGAGGCTGGTCACCTGCTTCTGTCTGGATGGGCTCTCCCACCTGTACTATACCCTGGCTAGTGACCCAAAGCAGCATACTGGGGGTTCTAGCTGACCATGTGACCCAGGGACAAGGAAGGGAGGACAGGGAGGCATTGGTGACCCCTGAGGATAAAGAAGTGTGGAACCTGTGATGGTGGCAGCAGCCCTCAGTCACAGGTCTCACCATGTGGGGAAGGGCAGCTGAGCAGGCCTGGCTCAGCTAACACCGCCACAAGACCTCTTTAAAGCAGTCTCTTGATTCTCCATTTAGGCTTGATTTATTTATATTAATTTCCTTACCTTTAGTATAAGGCAATTATCAGCCCAAGATTTAAACATATCCATAGGAAGAGGGAGGAAAAGTGTTCCCCAAAATGTCCTAAAGCTTTCCCCCTTTGGATTTTAATCAAAAGCACATACTCAGCTTGGCACCTGTAGCTCAGCAGCTAGGGCACAGGCCACATACACCAAGGCTGACAGGTTCGAACCCTACCCGGGCCTGCTAAACAATGACAACAACAACAACAAAAAAAAAAATAGCCTGGCATTGTGGCCTGTGCCTGTAGTCCCAGCTATGGGAGGCTGAGGCAAGAGAATCACTTAAACCCAAAGTTTGAGGTTGCTGTGAGCTGTGACACTACAGCACTCTACTGAGGGTGACATAGTGAGACTCTGTCTAAAAAAAAAAAGGAAGAAGGAGCAAGATGCCGGCTGAGTAACAGCTTCTTTGCAACTGGGCACGGTGAGATTGTGGAGAGAAGACTCCAGGCATCTCTGGCTTGTGGGCTCTACCCAGAAACAGCCCTTTGGGGACACAGGGAGACAGCAAGAGACTTCTGGACCCCAGGAGGAAGATAAAAGCATTGGAGAACTGGCAAGTGGTTGCTTTCATTTGGTCTGAGGCTGTGGCTGCCACAGCTATAACTACAATAGCAGCGAGATTGCAAACAGAGAAGGCCTTCCCTGTGAGCTGTTTTGTTTTTCTGGACTTGGACACTCGGTTGAACTACCTTGGGAGAACTTGGGCGAGATTGCAGATGACTTTAAGCATCTGTCTAGGGCCCCAGACTGAGCCACTGAGCTGGAATGGAGCTAATATTGTTCGGCTGTGGGCCACACGCAGCCATTGTGGGAGAACAGTCCTTGCAGGCTCTGCCCTCAGGGTCACAGCACGAGGCTTGGGCTGGGAGACCTTGGGTGAGTGAAGTAGTGATTGAGCAATGCCAAAGGCCGGGACTGAGATGTTGGGGAAGAGCGGAGATTTCAGTGTTTGGCAGTGGGAGGATTGCCTTGCAGCCTCAGCCCTCAGGGGCATAGAGTGAGACCAATTTTGGCACGCTGGATAAGCGGGCAGCTGCTTTAGGAGAGATCCCAGCAACAAGTGCTTTCCTGGGAAAGCTTCTGCTTAGCCAAGGTTAACAGTTTAAAGTGTCTTTTAAGCAGGCTGAGGAGAGATTTATGCTCTCAACCCTCCAGGGTTTGAGAAATCAGCAGAGGCCTCCAGTCTCCATCTCATACAGCTGTATCACCATTGTGATTAACATCTCATACCCCAGAAGATCACCTGCTGCCCAGACAATATTTAACAAGATACATATACTGCTTTGTTTGGGGTTTTTTTGTTTTGTTTTTTTTTTTATTTCAACATTATCTCTCTAGATTTTTCTCTCTTTTTCTTTTGTTTCTTCATTTTTCTAGTTTATTTATTTATTTGTCACCCTCAGTAGAATACCATCGCCACACAGCTCACAGCAACCTCCAGCTCTTGGGCTAGGGTGATCTCTTGCCTCAGCCTCCCGAGTACCTGGAAATACAGGTGCCCGCCAGAACTCCAGCTATTTTTGTTGCAGTTGCCACTGCTGTTTTAGCTGGCCGGGGCCAGGTTAAAATCCGTCACCCTCGGTATATGGGGTTGGCGCCCTACCCACTGAGCTACAGGCGCTGCCCCATTTTTCTAGTTTAAATATAATTTTCCAAGGTTGCTTTGTTTTTTTTTATTATTATTATTATTTTTTTTTTTGGTTGCAGTTTGGCAGGGGCTGGGTTTGAACCCGCCACCTTTGGTATATGGGGCCAGCGCCCTGCTCACTGAGCCACAGGCGCCACCCCCAAGGTTGCTTTCTTTTTTTTTTTTTTGTAGAGACAGAGTCTCACTGTACCGCCCTCGGGTAGAGTGCCGTGGCGTCACACGGCTCACAGCAACCTCTTAACTCTTGGGCTTACGCGATTCTCTTGCCTCAGCCTCCCGAGCAGCTGGGACTACAGGCGCCCGCCACAACGCCCGGCTATTTTTTTTTTGGTTGCAGTTTGGCCGGGGCTGGGTTTGAACCTGCCACCCTCGGCATATGGGGCTGGCGCCCTACTCACTGAGCCACAGGCGCCGCCCCCAAGTTTGCTTTCTTTAATAATAACTTCATTTTTGCTAGTGTTTCTGCCCCTACTATTTTTTTTTTTTTGTAGAGACAGAGTCTCACTTTACCACCTTGGGTAGAGTACCATGACGTCACAGGACTCACAGCAACCTCTAGCTCTTGGGCTTACATGATTCTCTTGCCTCAGCCTCCCAAGCAGCTGGGACTACAGGTGCCCGCCACAACGCCTGGCTATTTTTTGGTTGCAGTTTGGCTGGGGCTGGATTTGAACCCGCCACCCTTGGTATATGGGGCCGGCGCCCTACTCACTGAGCCACAGATGCCGCCCAAATGGTGGGGTTTTTATTTGAAGTTTTTGGCCAGGGCTGGGTTTGAACCCACCACCTCCAGCATATGGGGCTGGCGCCTTACTCCTTTGAGCCACAGGTGCCACCCCTTTACCCCTACTATTTGTTTTTTTCCCCCAATTTTATCCCATAAGGTTTTCTGTGTGCTTGTTTTGATTTGATTTCTAGTATTTTTGTCTTTCCTCTCTATTTGGTGGAGGTGGGGTACTGTGTCTGCTCAGGCTGGCAAAGAGCTGCTAACCTCAAGGGAACCAATCAACCGAGCACCCCCAGAGGTTTTTAAGGTTGGGTCAAAGTACCCTACTATACACCCTTATTACTCCTGTCTCCCTCTTTCTGTGCCTCTCCTTTTTTTTTTTTTTGTTTTTTGTTTTTTAGAGACAGAGTCTCATTCTGTTGCCCTTGGGAGAGTGCCATGGCATCACAGTTCACTGCAACTTCCAGCTCTTGGGCTTAGGCGATTCTCCTGCCTCAGCCTCCTGAGTAACTGGGACTACAGGTGCCCACCACAACACCCAGCCATTTTTTTGTTGCAGTTTGGCCAGGATCAGGTTCGAACCCACCACCCTCAGTATATGAGGCCAGCACCCTACTTACTGAGCCACAGGTGCTGCCCACCTCTCTTCTTTTTTTCAATATTTCCTTTTACTCACCCCTTCTCCTTTCTCTTTTTTTCTTTAAAAAGAAAAAAAGTACATGCTCTATAAAGGATTCAATTTCAAGGAGAAAGCCAGATCAGAAAAGAAAGGAGATGGGGAAAAGTAAGACTGGAGAGACAAAAGAATAAAGGCCTTCAGTGCTCTTCTCAGCACTACTAACGCCAGGAGCCCACACTCAGCCTTCTGACCTCTTTGTGATAAGCAAGACTCTTGGGAGTCTGGCCACATGGATAGGGGAGGGGACAGGGATAGCAGTCCTCCAGGAGCACCACTTAAGCTCCCACCCCTATTGCTAACTCTTGGTTCCTACACTGAGGCATTGTAAGGCTTCCTACACAGAGGTCCGGCCTCTCAGAAAACAGGCTAAACCAGGAATATCCCTGTTCCTGTCCTCTGGGCCTAGCAAGCCCAAGAAGTCTGACTCTCAGGTTCTCCTCCCCAGTTAAAGGCATTATCAGATACCAGTCTGTGGCCCCCATCTCCCACAAGAAAGACCATCTGCTAACCCTAACCATTCCCTCAACCCCACCCGGGCTCCAGTGAGCACAGGGTGACTGCACTAGCTGAGCAGCAGTGCATGTTCCTGTGGAGGCTCCTCATGGGCCTGCTCAAGACCCACCTAAGGCAGCAGCAAGGAGAGGACAGTTAACCCTAAGTACAGAGAGGACAGGGGTCCTGGAGTAGGGCAGACCCAGAGCTTCTAGGAGATGGGAACAGACCTAAATCTAGAACAGAGAGGCTCCCAGGTGCTGAAACCCTGTTAACACCCAATCCAGCATCCCAAAATTCTGGCCAGGATGAGAGTGGGCAATATGAGCACAGCTGGGTTGGCAGAGTATCCTGATCTCCAGCCTCTTGCCTAGTGTCTGGGTGTGCCAGTCAGCCTATGGCAGGCAGCAGGTGGCCACATTTCATGCACAGTGGCTGTGAGGGGCAAAGTGAGACTCTTTGGGGGCATTAGTCCTGCAATGGGTGAGGGGGAGGAAGCCAATGAGCCAAGACTATTGGAGGAACATGGGGCACCTGGTCCCATGTAGCCCATACAATTGGAAGAGTGTAGAAAGTGAGTACTGGGAAGATATCCCTAGTGGAGAGATGAAAAGGAGAAGGAAGACATTCAGACTGGAGATGGCTTGAGTAGAGGGCTTGACCGAGGTGACTGTTGAGGTGAGAAAGTGAGATGCTTTGAGAGATGGTGAAGAGCTGAGGCCCAAATCAGAGTGTAATGAAGTCAACCTGAGCTCCACTCCCTCTGCACACAAAGAGCCGGCATTGGCTGCAGGCACTGTAGCGGAAGATAGGCGGACCTGTACATCCTTTTTCTACATACTCTAATGGCTGACAGCATCATAAACTGCATCAGGGCATCACCCACACACTCACTCACACCCCCACGCTGAGTGGACATGCAACTGCACCAGTGACCACACTGCTGGGCCAGGTGCTACATACCATGCTCAGGTTTGGCTTGGTCCCCAACCTTGGCTGCCCAGGCTGTGGGCTGCAGGTTATGGTGCTCTGCTGGGCATGAGTCTGCTCATCTTTAAGCATCAAGCAGGACTTCAGAGGTGAAAATGTAGGGTGGTGCCTGTGGCTCAAGGAGTAGGGCGCTGGCCCCATATACCAAGGTTGGCAGGTTCAAACCCAGCCCTGGTCAAAAAAACTGCAAAAACCAAAATGCTTGTGAACTGTAAATCCTCTATGCTGAAGCATTTTGGGGAAAATGGAAATCCAAGACAGGCCTCTGAAGCAATCTGCAGAAAGTGAGATTTGCTTGTGGACAGTCACAGGAAGCTGTTGGAACATGAGAGGATAATGGTCTCTGAATTTTCCTGTACAACTTCTCACAAATTCTGCCTCCCCCATTCTCCCCTCCTTCCACTGCCCTCTCCTTAGATAGCCTCTGCCCTTTATTGCTCATACTTTTCCATTTTAATACAATTACACCTAAGAAAATAAAATACTTGGAACCAAAAATGGAGAGGTTGGAAAACAAGATCCATTAGGGATAGTGGTCAGGCTTTAGAGGTGGGGACACCAACCTTACCCTGTGAGTTGTACCCAAGTGAATAGAATGATTTAGAGCTTTCTGCTGGAGCAGACCCATGAATTTTCCAGCTATTGAACAACCGGGAAAAGAACCACAACACTCTAAATTAATCATTTTGTCTGCTCTGTGAAAATAGTTATAGATTCTAAGTATTGTTTCTTTGCCAGTTGGTACAATGTTAGTTTGTCTGTAGAGGATACTAGAGGAAATTTTCAGGAGGAATCATTGCTCACCAGTCCTGGTAGGTCCGAGAACATAGCTTCTCCAGGCTTGGCTCTTCCTGTGAGCCATTTCCTATAAACAGCTTTCCCAGGCACTCTAGCAGGCATCCTCAAACTTCTTAAACAGGGGGCCAGTTCACTGTCCCTCAGACCATTGGAGGGCCGGACTATAGTTTAAAAAAAAAAAAACTATGAACAAATTCCTATGCACACTGCACATATATTATTTTGAAGTAAAAAAACAAAACAGGAACAAATACAATCACATCGCCTCATGTGGCCCACGGGCCGCAGCATGAGGACCGCTGCTCTAGAGAGTAAAATTCTTGTAAGTTCTAGAAGGCAGATTTCTGGCACACCAGCTTGGCATCTTGGCAACTCATTCAGTGAGTCCTTTTCTTTTTTCTTTCTTTTTTTTTTTGTAGAGACAGAGTCTCACTTTACCGCCTTCAGTAGAGTGCCATGATGTCACAGAACTCACAGCAACCTCTAGCTCTTGGGCTTTCATGATTCTCCTGCCTCAGCGTCCCGAGCAGCTGGGACTACAGGCGCCCGCCACAACGCCCGGCTATTTTTTGGTTGCAGTTCAGCTAGGGCTGGGTTTGAACCTACCACCCTCGGTATATGGAGCCGGGGCCCTACTCACTGAGCCACAGGCGCCACCCTTTTTTTTTTTTTTTTTAGAGACAGTCTCATTTTATTGCCTTCGGTAGAGTGCTGTGGCGTCACAACTCACAGCAACCTCCAGACCCTGGTCTTAGGCAATTCTCTTGCCTCAGCCTCCCGAGTAGCCGTGACCACAGGTGCCTGCCACAATGCTTGGTTATTTTTTTGTTGTAGTTTGGCTGGGGTGGGTTCCACCCGCCACCCTGGGTACATGGGGCGGGTGCCCCACCCACTGAGCCACAGGTGCTGCCCTCCCTTTTTTTGAGACTTAGTGGCACCTTATGGCCCTGGGTCGAGTGCGATGACATCACAGCTCACAGCAACCTCCCACCAACCTCAATGTATGTGGCCAGTGCCATAACCACTGTCCATTGTGCTACAGGCACTGAGTCTCTCTTTTTTTTTTTATGAGACAAAGTCTCACTTTCTTGCCCCTGGTAGAGTGCTATGGCGTCATAGCTCACAGCAACCTCAAACTCTTGGGCTTAAGTGATTCTCTTGCCTCAGCCTCCCACATAGCTGGGACTATAGGTGCCCACCACAACGCCTGGCTATTTTTAGAGACAGGGTATCACTCTGGCTCAAGATGGTCTTGAACCTGTGAGGTCAGGCAATCCACCTGCCTTGGCCTCCCAAGTGCTGGGATTACAGGGGTGAGCCACCACGCCCAGCCCCAGCCATGTCATTTTCAACAGTATAGATTCAGACCTGGAGGAAGGGTCACTGCTGCTTCTAGCATCTGCCCTTACCATGTGGTTTAGAATTCTCTCTGCTGGGCGGCGCCTGTGGCTCAGTCGGTAAGGCGCCGGCCCCATATACCGAGGGTGGCAGGTTCAAACCTGGCCCCGGCTGAACTGCAACTAAAAAAATAGCTGGGCGTTGTGGCGGGCGCCTGTGGTCCCAGATACTCAGGAGGCTGAGGCAGGAGAATCGCTTAAGCCCAGGAGTTGGAGGTTGCTGTGAGCTGTGTGAGGCCACGGCCCTCTACCGAGGGCCATAAAGTGAGACTCTGTCTCTACAAAAAAAAAAAAGAATTCTCTCTGCTTCTTAGCTAATTCCTCCTTATTCCAATCCCCTGTTATGGGTGATAACTGTTCATATTAAACTCTCCCAGTGGGTGTTACTGTGTCTTTTCTCTCTCCTGATGGGTCCTTGGCTGATACCAACAGCATGGTGGTTGGATGGGAGGGGCTAGTTTTAGAGCTCTTATGACCTATGTCTCCTCCAGTCTCTGAGGAAAAGCCAAAGACCACAGGATCTGGACCAGTGCTATATGTTATCTGTGGGCCGGGAGTCAGGGGATTTGGGCTAAATATCTTGTGCCTGGAGTTTGGTAAGTGTTTAGAGAATGAATAATTGAACCAGCACTGGCCTTCCACCTGTTATCAAACTTCAGGGTTTCTGCAAGACCCTTGTCCAGTCTTCCTCACAAGCGTCCTAAGAACCAAGGAGAGGTGTATTCTAAAATCCCTTCCAGTGCTAATTTACTCTAACCAAGGGTATTATGTGGTCTGACTGGTATTTCAGTGCAGACTGACCTGGCAGGTAGAGACCAGAGGCAAGATCAGTCAGGAGCCCTTGTGAGAGATAAAGGCTAACTGAAGGTGATAAGGGCTAAAAAGGAAAGTATAAAAACAAGTAGTGATTTTCCTGGGAGAACCAGCCTTTGAAGTAGGATTACCAGATAAAATACTAAAAATTGTTTATACGAAATTCAAAGGTACATTGTGTCTCAGGTGTTTTGTTTGTTCTGTTTTCTAAATCCAGCAACCCTTCTTTGAAGAGGCACCTGAAAGGACTGTGGTCTCAGGGGCTCTTGCCTAGGTACTGGGCCATCAACCCCCAAAGCCCTTTTCCAGCCCAGGCCAACACCCTTCCTCTCTTTCCAGTAGGCCCTCGTGGACCTGGACCCTTTTCCTTTCCTCTTCAATACTGTCAGCACTCTATCCCCTGTGCTTCCTCTTCCAAGGCCTAACTGTGAAGTAGGTTGCAGCTGCCCTCAATACTCCCTTCCTTTGCGCCGCTCGCGCCGCCCGCGCCGGAAACTTCATTTCCCAGAAGCCCCGGCGGCTCCTCCCGGGCGCCCCCCTGTGGCGCGCATGTTCGAGGCCCGTTCCCAGCGGCCCTCGCGGCAGGTTCCGGGCGTCAGGACTGTGCGTGATGGCTTGGGCCGGTTCTGCCGCTGTGTCCGGAGCAGGGACTCCGGTGACGGGACCGACGGGCCGAGACCTCTTCGCCGAAGGACTCCTGGAGTTCCTGCGACCGGCTGTGCAGCAGCTCGACTCTCACGTTCACGCCGTCAGGTGAGTAAGCAAGGAGCTGGGGGCGGGGCCCAGGGAACGAGAGCGGACTAACGAATCCGCGAGGCCGCGGGAGGGAGGCCGCAGCGGCGGGGAGGAGCTGAGCTGGCTTCTCGCAGCGCTCGGGAACGGCGCAGGGAGTTAGTTTCGTGAGCTCCGTTAACTGCTGACCGAGCAGGCCTTCTACCTCTTTGCAGAGAGAGCCAGGTTGAGCTCCGGGAACAAATTGACAACCTAGCCACAGGTAAGCCGGCGTCTCGTGCACCGGGAATTCTCCGCCTCACTTTTAGGGCTATTATCTCCTGCCATCCTCTGGGCTGGGTTTCTGTCACTTGCTGCCAGGACATCAGCGCTGCTAAAGGACTCCTTTCAGGGATGTTTCCAGTGTGGGGTGGCTGCGGCCCATGTGGGTGCAAGAGTGTTTTCCATCCCGGTGGTGCCTGTGGCTCAAGGAGTAGGGCGCCGGTCCCATATGCCAGAGGTGGTGGGTTCAAACCCAGCCCTGGCCAAAAAAAAAAAAAAAACAAAAAACAAAGAAGAGTGTTTTCCATCCCGTTAGCAGCCTGTTTTCCCTGAGAACAAGAGACGAGCCGTCACCTTAGCTGCATCTTACTTCCATTCCCAGAACTGTGCCGTATCAATGAGGATCAAAAAGTGGCCCTGGATCTCGACCCCTATGTTAAAAAGCTTCTTAATGCCCGGCGACGTGTTGTCCTGGTTAACAACATTCTTCAGAATGCTCAGGTAAAAGAATTTCCTACAGTGATTCTTTGCCCTTCTTTATAGGTGCTCAACACTAACGTCACTGTAATGTTTTTGTGTATTTTGTTTTTAGTAATTTTTGGCCAGGGCTGGGTTTGAACCTGCCACCTCTGGCATATGGGGCTGGCGCCCTACTCCTTTGACACCACCCACGTCACTATAATGTTAAATATCTTTGAGGGAAAGAGAAACTCACTATTCTCATTCTCAGTTACCCAGTTGCTGTCATTTAGATTTTTCATATACTTCAGAAAACTTTGGGGTTAAACCAAGGCTAAGATATTTTGCAGCACCTAATTGACTCAAACTCTAAAGCCTTTCACAGCAGTTGTAAGATTAAAGATTTTCCTTGTCTTGTAGGAACGGCTGAGACGGCTAAACCACAGTGTTGCCAAGGAAACAGCCCGCAGAAGGGCAATGCTGGATTCAGGAGTTTACCCCCCTGGTTCCCCAAGTAAATAACAGAAAACGAGTCCACAACCTCAGAATAGCACAAGAACTGTTCCCCAGCTGACCTGCTTCAACACACATGCAAAACTTCTAGGAGGCAATCCCTATGGACCTTGGCGCAACATTAAAAAGATAGCCCTGTGGTTTGTTTGAAGCACTGGGTCTTACCCATTTATGTAGGAGCTCCAGGGCCCTATGTGCAGCTGGACAGAGGTTCTCAAAGGACTTAAATTATGGCTTTTCCTTCCATGAATGAGCTGAGACCTTTACATTTCATATAAGCTACTTATTAGAAGCCTACCTTCTGTAAGCCTGGTTAAACACAAACATCCTTTGTTACATGGGCCTGGGCAGCCAGCAGTTCTCTACCTGTGACTTGTCATTTGCCTTTGTGCACACAGAGGATTGGGAGGGGAGGGAAGGCAAAGTCAAGGTGGACCTTTGTCCAACCTTTTAAATTTTGCACTGGCTTTATTTTTCTTTGCAGTTTTTGGCCAGAGCCTGGTTTGAACCCGCCACCTCCGGTATATGGGGCCGGTGCCTCACTCCCCTGAGTTACAGGCGTCACCCTGCACTGGCTTTAATATACTAAGTGATGCTAGCCACCACTTAATTCATTAAATACTTCAGTAATCTTCTAATTTATTCTATGAAAAGATTCCAGGAGTCTGCTTTAATTCAAATACAGCTTCAAGTTGTGATGTTAACTGTGTATAGTTAAAAGACTCAATTATCACTTTTATTGAACAGTATACAAAGCAAAAGGTGCCACATGCTAAGGAGAAACAAGACCAAGAGCCTCACTAGGAAGTACTTTGTTTTTCTTAGAAAAAAAATTTCTGGACAGTAACAGTTTACAACACTTCAAAAAAATTAATGGCTGAGGTTTTTCAGGAGTTGGGGACTCAAAAAAAAATGGTGGTATCCTGCTTCATTATAATGGATGACAGGGGCCATAAATGTGAGACTTAACGGCTATTAAGCCAATATCAATGGCATGAAACTCCTAATTTTCCTTCTGTGGTCTTCCCTATCCACAGAAATGCCACCATATAAAGCCCGGTAGCAGCTAGCTTAGGCTCCAGTCTTCCCCTGGTGTAGGAAAGGGAGTGGAGGTCACTCCTGGGTTTCCATGCTTTCCTCCTCTTCTCCTTGAGGGGGTTCTTCTGTATTCTCCTCCTCTTCCTCTCCTTCCTTCTTCTCTGGTGGCTTCTCATAAGCCTTTTCTGAGGGTGTCACAATCACTCCATCCCAAGTAGATATTTCAGAAGCCAAATCTGGGAGAAAAAGGTGATTTTAAACAAGTAGCCCTTGGCTCGGTGCCCATAGCTCAGCAGTTAGGGCACCAGCCACATACACCAAGGCAGGCGTGTTCGAACCCAGCCAGGACCTACTAAACAATAATGACAACTGCAGTAACAACAAAAAATAGCCAGGTGTTGTGGTGGGTACCTGTAGTCCCAGCTACTTGGGAGGCTAAGGCAAGAAGCCCAGGAGTTAAATAGAGCTGTGAGCTATGACGCTATAGCACTCTACCAAGGGTGACATACTGAGACTCACTCTCAAAAAAAGAAAAACAAGTAGCCCAGCACACAAGTAATGATTTACAGCGGCAATATTAAGACATCTGAGTAGTATACAGCCTCTTTGTAGACCACAGAGTACAATAAGAAACCTGTGACCCGCTTGTAATCCCAGCATTCTGGGAGGCAGGGCGGATGGATTGCCTGAGCTCACATGTTCGAGACCAGCCTGAGCAAGATCAAGACGCTGTCTCTAAAAATAGCTGGGTATTGGGCGGCACCTGTGGCTCAGTGAGTAGGGCGCCGGCCCCACATACCAAGGGTGGTGGGTTCAAACCCAGCCCCGGGCGAACTGCAACAAAAAAATAGCCGGGCGTTGTGGTGGGCACCTGTAGTCCCAGCTACTTGGGAGGCGGAGGCAAGAGAATCACATAAGCCCAAGAGCTGGAGGTTGCTGTGAGCCATGTGATGCCACGGCACTCTACCGAGGGCAGTAAAGTGACACTCTGTCTCTACAAAAAAAAAAAAAAATAGCTGGGTATTGTAGCAGGTGTCCGTAGCCCCAACTACTTGGAAGGCTGAGGCAAGACAATCACTTGAGTCCAAAAGTTTGAGGTTGCTATGAGCTACGATGCCACAGCACTCTACCTAGGGTGACAAAGTTGAGACTGTCTCAAAAACAAAAAAAAGAAACCTGTGACCCACAGTGCTTACTCACAGCTGGCATCACCCTCCTGGCCAAGAATCTTCCTAAAGCCACCATGTGAGAGGATTCGGACCAGAGTCTGAGCTGTGTAGCACACCATGTCCTGAAGAACAGCAAAGTGAGGGTAAGTTAGCAAGGAGAATCAAAAGTAGCACCTTACTTAATTAACATCCTTGTAAAAATAAAGACAAAGACAATTTCAATCTCAGGACCAAAGTCTTTGAGAATCTCAAATCCCTGACCACTAAAGACCATATTCTCTTTTCCTTCTGTTACTCAACAGAGGGGCAGACAGCTCATTCCACAATTATGCCAATACCTGCTGTTCCAGGGTCATGACTGTGTGTACTCTGAAGTTGCCACTCTCACAGGGGTCAGTGATACCCACGGAACCTGGCAGGAACAGTCCTGCAGCTAGAATCTGTAAGCAACGCCTGAAAAACAGAGGTATCATAAGAACGCATAAAACCGCTTATAACGAGCCCTAAACCCAAAGAAGCATGCTGTACCTGTATGCCACATTTAGGGCCAAGGGCTGTCTAGTGGGGTTGTTCATCACAGCGTAGTGACCCTGGAAAATAATGAATATGGTAGCTATGTTGACAACTCTGTCTTGAAGCAAACTAAAACTTTAATTTATATATATATATATATATTTTTTTTTTTTGTGGTTTTTGGCCGGGGCTGGGTTTGAACCCGCCACCTCCGGCATATGGGACCAGCGCCCTACTCCTTGAGCCACAGGCACCGCCCCCGCAAACTAAAACTTTAAAACTGATCACTAAAGTACAGCCAAAAATCCTGATCTGGATGCTATTTCTCATCATTATCACAATAATGAAATGGTAACAATGATGAAAAGAGTAACTACTCATTTGAGTACTCCCCAAAAATCCAATGAATAAACTTTATAGAACTTCACTGGATTCCTGTTCACCAATGAAAGTTCTTTTTTTTTTTTTGGTAGAGACAGAGTCTCACTTTAAGGCCCTCGGTAGAGTGCCATGGCATCACACAGCTCACAGCAACCTCCAATTCCTGGGCTTAAGCAATTCTCTTGCCTCAGCCTCCTGAGTAGCTGGGACTACAGGTGCCTGCCACAACGCCCTGCTATTTTTTGGCTGCAGTTCAGCCGGGGCCAGGTTTAAACCCACCACCCTCAGTATATGGGCCGGCGCCTTACCAACTGAGCCACAGCGCAGCCCTCAATGAAAGTTCTTTTAATAGCTGGGCTCAGTCACTCCCACCTGTAGTCTCAGCACTCTGGGAGGCTAAGGAGGGATTGCTTGAGAGCAGGAGTTCAAGACCAGCCTGAGCAAGAGTGAGTGAGACCCATCTCTAGTAAAAAACAGAAAAACTAGGTGGGCATTGTGGCAAACACCTGTAGTCCCAGCTACTCAGAAGGCTGAGGCAAGAGGAATACCTGAGCCCGAGAGTTTGAGGTTGCTGTGAGCTATGATGCCATAGTACTCTACCCAGAGCAACAGAATAAGATTCTGTCTCAAAAAAAAAAAAAAAAAAAATGTTCAGGAGGCCAAGGCGGGTGAATTGCTTGAGCTTACAGGTTTGAGACCAGCCTGAGCAACAGCGAAACCCCACCTCTAAAAATAGCTGGGCGTTGTGGTAGGTGCCTGTAGTCCCAGCTATGTGGGAGGCTGAGGCAACAGGATCACTTAAGCCCAAGAGTTTGAGGTTGCTGTAAGCTATAACACCACCACACTCTACCGAAGGCAACAAAGTGAGACACTGTCTCAAAAACAAAAAAAATTCTTTTAAGCTTTACTAATTTCAGATTTTGATAGATTTCAGAGCAACTATTGCTAGATGAGGTTCAGTGGCTCGTGCCTGTAATCCTAGCACTCTGGGAGGCCAAAGTGGGTAGATTGCTTGAGCTCCAGGGTTCGAGACCAGCTTGAGCAAAAAGTGAGACCCCATCTCTACCAAAAATAAGAAAACTGAGGCAAGAGAACTGCTTGAGCCCGAGTTGGAGAGTGCTGTGGAGCTATGATGCAAGGGCACTTTACCAAGGGTGACAGCTTGCAAGTCTGTCTCAAAAAAGAAGAAGAGGGGCGGTGCCTGTGGCTCAGTGAGTAAGGCGCCAGCCCCATATACCGAGGGTGGCGGGTTCAAACCCAGCCCCGGCTGAACTGCAACCAAAAAATAGCTGGGCGTTGTGGCGGGCGCCTGTAATCCCAGCTGCTTGGGAGGCTGAGGTAGGAGAATCGCAGAAGCCCAGGAGCTAGAGGTTGCTGTGAGTCCTGTGTACATCATGGCACTCTACTGAAGGCGGTTAAGGTGAAACTCTCTACAAAAAAAAAAAAAGAAGAAGAGACCCCCATCTCTACTAAAAATAGAAAATAAATTAGCCAGGGGTAGTGGTGGGTACCTGTAGTCTCACTACTCAAGAGGCTGAGGCAAGAGGACTGCTCAAGCCCGAGAGTTTGAGGTTGGTGTGAGCTATGATGATACCATAGCACTCTACTCAGAGTGACAAAGTAGGACTCTGTCTCCAAAACAAAAAGAGTAACTACTGCTAGAGATTATCAGGAACTCCAAGTGCCCTTGACTTACCAGCAGGTCAAGGATCCAGGGTGTGAGGGGCTCAAAGCCAGGAAAACGAATCCTCAAGTCCTTCAGCAGTCGGATAAGAACTTTAACTCTGAAAGCAAGCGTAACCAAAGGATTAAAAGTAATCAACACTGGCCAAATTAGATGGTTCATGCCTATAATCCCAGTGCTTGGGAAGGCCCAGGTAGGACTGCTTGAGGCCAAGAGTTAAAGACCAGCCCCAGGAACATAGCAAGACTGTCTCTGCAAAATAAATTAGCCAGACATGGTGTCCTTGTACTCCTATTCAAGAGGGTCAGACAGGAGGATCATTTTGAACCCAAGAGTTCAAGTACTGTATGGCAGCCTATGCAACAAAGAACCTATCTCAAAAAAAAAAATAAAAAAGGTAATAAAATGTATTTCCACACCTGAGGTGGAGCTGAACTACATTTCTGATACCTCTCAATCTTAACTTGATTACTAATGGTAAAAATCAAAATCCAGGGCCAGCCATGGTGGCTTATGCCTGTAATCCTAGCACTCTGGGAGGGTGGGGGGTGGAGGGGGAGTGTATGGACTGCCTAAAGTCACAGGATGGAGACCAGCCTGAGCAAGAGGGAGACCTTGCCTCTAAAAATAGCCAGGGGTTGCGGCAGATGACTGCAGTCCCAGCTATTCAGAAGGCTGAGGCAAGAGAATCACTTAAGCCCAAGAGTTTGAGATTGCTGTGAGCTATGATACCATGGCACTCTGTCTCAAAATAAAATAAAAATCCAAAGAGAAAATCACAAACAGTTCTGTCAGAGGTGAAGTATGTGAGTATCCTGCTATTCGCTATTCACTGAAGTTATCTTTTTTTTTTTTTTTGCGACAGAGCCTGAAGCTCTCACCCTGGGTAGGGTGCCTTGGCATACACAGCTCACACCAACCTCCAACTGCTGGGTTCAAGCGAGTCTCCTGCCTCCACCTCCCAAGTAGCTGGAACTACAGGCACTTGCCATAACGCCCAGCTATTTTTTGGTTGCAGTCGTCATTGTTGTTTGGCAGGCCCTGGGCTGGATTTGAACCCGCCAGCTCAGGTGTATGTGGCTGGCGCCTCAGCCGCTTGAGCCACAGACGCAGAGCCTCATCGAGGTTATCTTAATCCAAAGTCAGAGAGGGACTCACGTGGACTGAGAAGCATTTTCCTCAAACCAGCGGGCATGTCGGATGGCTGCTAAGGCACTCTGTAACACCTTTATATCCACTAGAAGACAAACATGAATGGCCAAGATGAAACATTATTAAGCAAGCAAGTCAATCCTATTCCTACCGTCCAAAAACTTGGAAGGAGGGGATAACTTAATTCCTTTTTCTTTTTTTTTTTTTTTGCAGTTTTTGGCTGGGGCTGGGTTTGAACCCGCCACCTCCAGCATATGGGGCTGGTGCCCTACTCCTTTGAGCCACAGGTACCGCCTCCTTTTTCTTTTTTTTTTAGAGACAGAGTCTCACTTTATTGCCCTCGGTAGCGTGCCATGCCGTGGTATCACAGCTCATAGCAACCTCCAGCTCTTGGGCTTAGGCGATTCTCTTGCCTCAGCCTCCCGAGTAGCTGGAACTACAGGTGCCCACCATTAATACCCGGCTTTTTTTTTTTTTTTTTTAGACAGAGACTCAAGCTGTTACCCTGGGTAGTGCCATGACATCACAGCTCACAGCAACCTCCAACTCCTGGGCTTAAGCGATTCTCGTCTCAGCCTCCCAAGTAGCTGGGACTACAGGCACCTGCCACAACGCCTGGCTATTTTTTGGTTGTAGTTGTCATTGTTTGGCAGGCCCGGGCTGGATTTGAACCCGCCAGCTCTAGTGTATGTGGCTGGTGCCTAGCCAACATCTGGCTATTTTTTTTGTTGCAATTTGGCCTGGGCAGGGTTTGAACCCGCCACCCTCAGTATACGGGACCGGCGCCCTATCACTGAGCAACAGGTGCCACACAATAACTTAATTCTTTAAACTATCCCATCTTCCTCTGATCAGCAGATCACTTGTCCAAAAGAAATCACTACTGCTTTTCTGAACTTAATCTAAAAAGCATGTGAGTTTCAAGATTTTCTCCAAAGTCTATCCTCTTTAAATATTTCTACAGTCCTCTTTAAGTCCTCCAACTGCTTTCCTGGCCATCCTATCTGAATATATCACGAGCAAGCTGGTAAAACTATTTCCAAATTACATAGAAAGAGCAAAAGTTCAGGGTAAATGTAGGCCCTTCAATTCCCAGAAAACTTCAGGGGAGATACCAAAATATGTTTTGAATTTTTACCAAAAATATCATGTTTTGAATCCCCCCCCCCCCCCATTTCCCAGCAATGGAAATAAAGTCTAACAATGAAGTTCTGGGTCCAGTTTTCGGAGATTGGGTGGCACTGTTGTAATGAGAATCTTCACCGTAGCATCAGAAGAACTGATTTCAAAGCCAGTTTCATTGGTCAGCATGGTCAAAACTGAAATAACAGAATGATCAAAACACTTCTGTGAGATAACTAAATTAAATCCAGTATGGGCAGGGGGTTAGAGCGACAGGTTTTTAAAAACAGCAAAAGACTGTTTCTTTTTTCCTTTTTTTTTTTTTTATGAGACAGAGTTCCACTCTGTCACCCTGGGTAGAGTACTGTGGCATCATCATAGCTTACAGCAACCCCAGTCTCTTGGGCTCAAGCAAACCTTTTGTCCCAACCTCCCAAGTAGCTTGACTGCTTTTTCTATTTTTAGTAGAGCTCAAACAATCCACCCGCCTCTCCTTCCCAGCCCTCCCAGAGTATTAAATGACCAGCTGTTTCTTCTGGGATTAGTCCTCTCTCTACCATCTTTGAGAGTGTACTATATTTTCCACTCTTTTTTTTTTTTTTTTTTTTTTTGAGACAGTCTCAAGCTGTCACCCTGGGTAGAGTGCCATGAGGTCACAGTTCACAGCAACCTCAAACTCCTAGGCCCAAGCGATTCTCTTGCCTCAGCCTCCAAAGTAGGTGGGACTACAGGCACCTGCCACAATGCCCAGCTATTTTTTGGCCCCGGCTAGATTCGAAACTGCCAGCTCCAGTGTATGTGGCTGGCGCCCTAGCTGCCTGAGCTACAGGAGCCAAGCACGATACTCTGTCTTTAATGAAGTGTTTTTGCTTAAAAAACAAACAAAAAAGTTCAGTTCATAATGAGAATTTAGAACAAAGAGCTTTAGAAATAAAGATCATATAGGTTTTGTATAGCTGAGGCCCCTGCCAAAAAATTTTCCATAACATAAAGCCCTGCATTTACTTTTCCCTCTAGTTTGAATGAATTTTTTTTTTTTTTTTTTTTTGCAGTTTTTGGCTGGGGTTGGGTTTGAACCCACCACCTCCGGCATATGGGGCCAGCACCCCTCTCCTTTGAGCCACAGGTGCTGCCCTGAATTTTTTTACAAATATAAAACTTGGTTCCTATAACCACTAAACAAGTATTCTGCAACAAATGTAAACCTTCAGAAGGATCCTGTGCTCTTAGGCTTTCCACGACCTTGTTCCCCAGGGCGGCAACAGCTTCCACTAGAGAGAAAAGGAGATAATTGATTATAATAATAATCTATACATAGACTTTCTGTGTATCTCTAAGCTATTCTGTACTCTCATTTCTGCCCCATGGTTCAAGGCTGGAGTGGACACTTTCACAAGGGGAGTAAGGCCTGAAAAGAAAAATTGGAAGGCTCAAGAAAGAGGATACCACCTATATTCACATTCTTTCTCTGTAACAGGATTTTTTAGGTCAGTGGTATAGTGACATTTTGGGCTAGACAATTCTTTGTTTGAGCCAGGCACAGTGCTCTCCTGTAATCCTAGCACTCTGGGAGGCTGATGTGGGTGGATTGCCTGAGCTCACAGGCTCAAGACCAGCCTAAGCCAGAGCAGGACCTCATCTTTAAAAATAGCCTGGCTTTGGGAGGCTGAGGCAAGAGAATTGCTTCAGCCAAAGAGTTTGAGGTTGCTATGAGCAACACCACAGCACTCTACCACGGGTGACAAAGTGAAACTCTGTCTCCAAAAACATAATAATAAAAAGTAATTCTTTGTTTGGCCGGGTGAGGTGGCTCACACCTATAATCCCAGCACTCTCTCCTGTAGGAGAAGGAGACGGCTGAGACAAGTGGACTACCTGAGTTCACGAGTTTGAGACCAGCCTGAACCAGAGTGAGACTCCATCTCTAAAAATAGCTGGGCATTACAGCAGGCGCCTGTAGTCCCAGCTACTTGGGAAGCTGAGGCAAGAGAATCGCTTAAGCCCAGAAGTTTGAGGTTGCTATGAGCTATGACGCCACAGCACTCTAACAAGGATGAGAAAGTGAGACTCTGTCTCAATAAATAAAATTCTTTGTCTGAAGTGGTAGGGGAATAGTCGTTCCTGTGCACTGTTCAGCAACATCCCTGGCCTCTATCCTCTTCTGATGCCAGTGCACCCCCCTTAATTGTAATAAGCAAAAATGCCTCCAGAGGGGCAAAAATCACCTTCAGCTGGAACACTACCCTATAGTAAGCAACCTGCTGTCCATTCTTTCAGGCACACTCCACCCCAACATACATTAAAAAAATAGGTTCTAAGATGGAGACTTTACATCTATCTTTTGTATTAACCTGGATGGAGGTGAAACACATTCTTCTTAGTATAGAATCACAGGACTAGAGAAGCAGAACCTAATGTACTGAATTCTAATATGAAGGCAGTAGATGAGCTAATACAAGGGGGTAAGGTAGGGGAATGAGCAAGTGGGGAAAGGGGAGAGAAGGGGATAGGAGTGATGGTGTTTGGCACACCTCTTAGGGGTGGGACACAATTATAAGAGGGACTTTAACAAATGCAATCTGTGTAACCTAATTCTTTGTATTCTCAATGAATTCTCCCCCCTCCAAAAGACAAAATGGAGACTACAGTGCAAATGGAAGTTACTCAAAATAAAACACCTCCATCACCATGACCTAATTTTAGAACATTTTCATCACCCCTGAAAGGAAGCCCATACTCAGTACATCCTCCCCACCCTCCTGCCTTGGGCAATTTCTTTTTTCTTTTTCTTTTTTTTGCAGTTTTTGGCCGGGGCTAGGTTTGAACCCGCCACCTCTGGCATATGGTGCCGGTGCCCCACTCCTCTGAGCCACAGGCGCCACCGCCTTGGGCAATTTCTAATCAACTTTCTTGCTAT
Source organism: Nycticebus coucang (assembly GCF_027406575.1). Lineage (NCBI taxonomy): Eukaryota > Metazoa > Chordata > Mammalia > Primates > Lorisidae > Nycticebus > Nycticebus coucang. The sequence goes on from NC_069784.1 coordinate 58,407,102, forward strand.
GCAGTTTTGCCCATAATGGACATTCATGTTTTACTTAGCATAAGGTTTTTTAAAGCTCATTCATGTTGTTCCATGCATCAATACTACACTGCTCTGCAAATATACTATAAATACATATATTGAATTGTACACTTTAAACACGTAAATTGTTTTGGATGTGAATTACATTTCACCAAAGCTCTTTAAAAAATCAGGAACTTAGGGGCTAGGTGCAGTGGCTCACACCTGTAATCCCAGCACTTGGGAGGCCAAGGCAGGTGGACTGAACTCACAGGCTTGAGACCAGCCCGAGCAAAAGTGAGACCCCCATCTCTAAAATAAGATGGGCATTGTAGCAGGCGCCTATAGTCCCAGCCTCCCAGAGGCTGAGGTAAGAGAATCGCTTAAGCCCAGGAGTTTGAGGTTGCTGTGAGCTATGACACCACAGCACTCTACCAAGGGCAACAAGTTGAGACTCTGTCTCAAAAAAAAAAATCAGGAACTTAATAGAGAAGTGGTTAATGTCCAAAAAGACAACTTTTGGCATTCTGGCTTTCTGATCTAAGGCAACTAGCAGCTCTTGCAGAAGTGGCAGAAAGTCCCTTGGAAGTATCAGGAGCATTTGGGTAGCAGTGGTAGCATCCCTACCTAAATGCAATTATTGGCTGGGCGCGCAAAATGACAATAACAAGTATCATCAGTTCAAAATAAAAAGCCAATAGAATCATCAGGTCAGGCACGGTGGCTCGTGCCTGTAATCCTAGCACTGTGGGAGACTCAGGGGGGTGGACTGTCTGAGCTCACAGTCTCAAAAAAATAATAAATAAATAATTCCTAGGCAGCGCCTATGGCTCAAAGGAGTAGGGTGCCAGCCCCATATACCAAAGGTGACGGGTTCAAACCCAGTCCCGGCCAAAAACTGCAAGAAAAAAAAAAAATAGTAATTCCTTCATAGGAATATTATGAGCAGAAACTACCCAGACAATTCAAAATGAACTAGGTATGCCGAAGGTGGCGGGTTCAAACCCAGCCTGGCCAAAAACTGACCCAAAAAAAAAAAAAAAAAAAAAAAAATCACCTGTAAAAATGAACTAGGTACTCAACCAGATCAAAATAGGCCATCAAATGTCTGATCTACCTGTTCAGAAATTTGCAAAAGTTTTATCTATATTTGGGTAATTTCCTAGATCTATCTACAGGTAACTCTAATAAAAGACCTTGTTTTACTTCTCTCCTGTGATTCTGCAGTCAACACAGAGTGAAAAATTGGCAATTAGGGAATGCAGGGTGTGAGATGAATATTTTAGTAATGTAAAAAATTGGATATTTGATACAATACTTTGTATTGGTAAGTTATTGAGTTGTAAGTTTGTTTTATGTGAAGCTAAAAAACTCTAAAAGAAAGCCGACAAAAATTAAAAAATATTTATAAATGCATTTGGAATACTCCAAAGGAAATGTAAAAATAAGTTTGCAACCAAAATGTATAAACTAATACGTAACAGCTTATTTTATGGGCTGGTTCTTACAGAAAAATATAATAATTTCCCATTTGCCTTCCAAACATCTTTTCAATCTTTAAGCTTTAAAGATTCCTAGGCCCTAACCCCAACTACTACCTTCTGTTCCCATGGCCAGAAAGAGGTATACTCACATGTTGGCAGAATCTTTAGTATTACTACCAGGTCAGCCACATTGTGTCCTGTTGTCATTGTTCCCTTTTTATATGATCCTACCTGTCGTACTTCTTCAATTTGCTGTTGTAAAAGAGATTTCAGGAAAAAAAATTAGCAAGAAAGAAGGTGTTCCTCTCAGAGCTCCATTACAATACAGCTTCTTATTACCCAGATTTGGAAGTAGCAGAGGTAAAATCATATCCCCCAAACCCTCACATGAATGCCTCATACACCACACCTAGCTGATAACAATGATAAAACTCTTGGTCCCCACAATAAGCACTACAAAGGAATTCCACTGTACTTTCCCATTCCACACTTGTATATAGGTAATAGGCAACTGAAAAATTAAGAAACAAGAGCCAGGGCGGCGCCTGTGGCTCAGTCGGTAGGGCACCGGCCCCATATGCCGAGGGTGGCGGGTTCAAGCCCAGCCCCGGCCAAACTGCAGCCAAAAAATAGCCGGGCGTTTGTGGCGGGCGCCTGTGGTCCCAGCTACTCGGGAGGCTGAGGCAAGAGAATCGCTTGAGCCCAGGAGTTGGAGGTTGCTGTGAGCTGTGTGAGGCCACGGCACTCTACTGAGGGCCATAAAGTGAGACTCTGTCTCTACAAAAAAAAAAAAAAAAAAACAAGAGCCAAGGATACACCTATGCTACCAAGACTGCCCTTTTCTAATCATCAAAAACTTACCACTTCAAATGTTCCTGGAGCCACAATCAAATTGTCAATCACATTGTTTATTTTTGTAACCAGAGAAAGAATAGAGGCCTGAAAAACAGCATGAAACAAAATACCCTAAGACGAAAAATTATAACCAATTTCTCAGAGTTTGAATATTTCCCCCTAATCCCTTCCAACAAGCTGACCCAGTATCAAATAGGACTTTGTAAACACTTCAACCCTCTGGCCTTGAATATATCAGAAAAGAATGACTTTTAGTATCATGGATAGATTAAATAAGATATGAATGCATACGCAGTCTGTTTATATATTCACCTAGCTCTCCATCTACATTGAGAAACAAGGAGAACTAAACCCTCTGTGGAGTTTAAGCATTTTTTTTTTTTTAATTAAATCATAGCTGTGTACATTAATGCAGTCATGGGGTACAATGTGCTGGTTTTAAATACAATTTGAAATATTTTCATCAAACTGGTTAACATAGCCTTCCTGTAATTTTCTTAGTTATGTGTTAAGACATTTATATTCTACGTTTAGCAAGTTTCACATGTACCCTTGTTAAGATGCACCATAGGCGTGTGGTCCCACCAATTACCCTCCCTCCACTCATCCTCCCCCCTCTCCTCCCCTTTCTTTCCCCATATTCTTGGGCTATAATTGGGTTATAGCTTTCATATGAAAGCTATAAATTAGTTTCATAGTAGGGCCGAGTACATTGGATACTTTTTCTTCCCCACACTATTCTTAACCTTATCAATAATTAGTCACTTTTCTAACTTTCTTAGAAAAATCTCAGGAAGGGAGCCAAAAGAACACACCTGTTCAGCAGAATTGGGAGCAAGGTCCTGATTCCTTTTCAGCAAGGCCTCACTGAAGGAAGTTTCATCAGGTGCTGGCTTCACCCGGGGGAAAGCCATTTCACACTAAACCAGAAATAAACAACTACATATTATTTACCAAAAATAATATACAAGATTGTTTTCTTCTGTTACTACAACAGAAAACAATTGAAAAACAGAAAACACTGGTGGTGCCCATAGCTCAGTTGGCAGGGCACGGGCCACATACACTGAAGGTGGTGGGTCTGAACCCAGCCCAAGCCAGCAAAAACAACAATGACAACTGTAACAAAAACAGCTGGACATTGTGGCAGGGGCCTATAGTCCCAGCTACTTGGGAGGCTGAGGCAAGAGAGTCGCTGGTTGGAGGTTGCTGTGAGCTGTGCTGCCAAGGGTGACAGCTTGAGACTGTGTCTCAAAAAAAAAAAAAAGAAAGAAAGAAAGAAAAGAAAACTTAACAACACTTGTTTTTACTCTTTCCGATGTTCAAACAAGGATACAAGCTAGAAGAAACAGCCATAATTTAAGCTCTCACTACCTTTATATTAAAAAATAAACCAGAGGGTGGTGCCTGTGGCTCTAAGGACTAGGGCGCTGGCCCCATATGCCAGAGGTGGTGGGTTCAAACCCAGCCCCGGCCAAAAAAAAAGATAAGCCAGAAATACAATGAATTGTTCAGAACACAGATTACAATCATGTTACTGCCAATGGTAGCAAAGGAATTATCTTCCCCATCCAGCTTACACCATTTCCATAGGTAAAGCCAACAGTTAACTCAAAAACCTCCCAACTATATTCACAAATCCCTTTTCCAAATCAAAGGAGACACTGGGCTCCATTTCTACATCTATAGGGGAACAGTGGCCAGGAAACGTATTAATACAGCGAACTCACCAAATAGAAATCAAATGGGATATGTGGTACAAAGGGCCTGAACCTAAAACAAGAAACAGATCAAATTATTTGTCACATAGCAAACAAAGGAAATGTATACAACACACGAGCAATTTAAAAACTATGTCCTAGAAAGCAGCGGGATGTGTGTGTGGAGGTAGGGTACCATTCTTAGAGTGATCAAACTCATTTAGCACGAGCAGGGAAAGACCAAAGACCACAGCTGGCTCTTACAACAGCACTCCAAACTCTTATTTAGATGTCTGAAACAGAAGCTAACTGTAGAGGCATTAAAAACCAGCACTCACCCTCCTCCTGGGCCTCCTCTGGAACCAAAGCGCCCACCACGACCACGGCCTCTGTCACCCCTAGAAATGCAGAGTTCATTTGCACCTCACTGAAGGGCTATCCACCTCATTTCAAGCTGCCTGCCTCCATCGTTCGGAACTCTACAACACAAGCCAAGCGGCCCCTCCCGCTTACACTCTCTCCACTCCAAATGAGTACCCGGCTGCACCCCCGTGCCGTCCTCATTCCGGACGAGCTCATCACAAGCCCAAAAAGAAATATCCACAATCCTCGGCCACGCCGATCCCACTTCGGAAGCCTAAGTGATGGCTCCTTTGCTCATTAACTTCGTGAACTTAGCGGGCCCGTCCGGGAATAAGTGGCAGCGGCCTACTCAGTCCAGTTGGGGTGCGGGTGCTGTTCCTAGGAACTGAGGACACCCCTGGGTCTCAACCCCTCAGAGACTGAGGGGCCAAACCCGCCTCCCCTCCGCTGGGCCCCACCCCCGTTGAGCCCCAGGCCCCCGCCTCTGCCGGCCTCGGCCTCCCGCTTCCCTCAGACCAGTCAGGTGTGGGGCGAGCGCCCCAAGTACGTGGCACGTTAGCTCCTCTAACTTCTTTCGGTCCACATTTCTCAAAACGTCCGGCGGAAGACTTGAACTGTTCGACCACCTGGCTACCCTTACCTCATGGCGACTTAAATCCCGAACAATGGAGGCCGCACCAACAGCCCCACTCCTCCGAGGAGCAGATTAACTGGAGTCTGGCCTGCGCGTCCCAACAAAACCCGGCGCGATTGGCTCCCGCCCTGCTTTGCCGCTAATGCTTATTGGCTTAGTTTGTGAGCCCGGACTTGAACCAATAAAAAATGCCTAGAAACAGCCAATAAGAACAGGCTCAATAGAGCCGGCGACACTTTTTCGAGCAGACATTAGTCGGCACTGCATAAAAGCGTCTGGAAGGATAAGACTCAGAAAACCTTCTATAGGAATCACTAGAGGGTCATTCCTTATCAGCAGAGTGGCGCAGCGGAAGCGTGCTGGGCCCATAACCCAGAGGTCGATGGATCGAAACCATCCTCTGCTACGGAATGGATTATTTTCTACCCCAGCACAAATAGCACAGGTAATGTACAATTCTCCTTTGAACGTAAATGCCATCTTTCTAATTTTTCCTCCCTCAAAAATACAAGCTCCAGCCGGGCGTTGTGGCGGGCACCTGTAATCCCACCTACTTGGGAGGCTGAAGTGCAAGAGAACCGCTTGAGCCCAAGAGTTTGAGATAGCTGTGAGCTGTGACGTCACGGCACTCTGCCGAGGGTGACAAAGTAAGACTCTGTCTCAAAAAAAAAAAGGCAAGCTTTCTTGCCACCGCCAGGTAGAGTGGAAGGAAATAAGAAGGGACTTTAAGCTGCAGGGAACACTAAATATGTCCTGCAACTTGAGGCAGGAGAAACACAGGGAGCATGTTCATTGAATTGATGCGAAAAACGCGGGTTGGTGAGAGAATAGAAGAGAAATTGAGGCGACAGCTTTTGGAAAGAGAACTCAGAAAAAGGGAGCAATATCAGCCATAGGTCTGACTCACTGTAAAAGAAGATAAAATAAAAGTAAAAACATAAATCAATAAAGAGAGCGAGGGAGTGGTAGAGAGGATTTGACATCCGTATTGTCCAGTTTCCCTCTAGTTCTCCTCTTTCCTTCCTCACAAACTCTCCAAATGATTTCGCCTTTACACCTTACACCTTCACCAACCACATATAGATACACTGTAGTGCTTAATCGTCATTTTTTTGAGACAAGAGTCTCACTATGTCGCCTGGTAGTGTGCCTGGCGTCACAGCTCACAGCAACCTCAAACTCTTGGGCTTAGGCGATTCTCTTGCCTCAGCCTCCCGAGTAGCTGGGACTACGGGTGCCCGCCACAACGCCCGGCTATTTTTTGTTGCAATTGTCATTGTTGATTGGCAGGCCCAGTCCGGGTTCAAACCCGCCAGCCCCGGTGTATGTGGCTAGCGCTGTAACCGTTGTGCTATGGGAGCAGAGCAACTTCCTTTCCTTATATCCCTTCCTTCCCTTCTTTCCTTCTTTTTAAAAGAGAAGGGCGGCGCCTGTAGCTCAAAGGGGCAGGGCACCTGTAGCTCAAAGTGGTAGGGCACTGGCCCCATACGCCGGAGGTGCGGGTTCAAACCTAGACCCCAGCCAAAACTGAAAAAAAAGAGAGAGGCGAGCTCTCAGTATGTTACCCAGTCTGAACTTGGATTTCTGGGCTCAAAGGATCTTCTTGCCTCAGCTTCTCAAGTAGCTGGGACTACTACTACTTATTATTATTTTGTGTGTGTGTGTGTGTGTGTGTGGTTTTTGGACAGGGCTGAGTTTGAACCCACCACCTCCGGCATATGGGACCAGCACCCTACCCCTTTGAGCCACAGGCCACCGCCCTGGGACTACTAGTTCTGCTTGAGCCACCACACGGGCCATAAAGCACATTCTTATCGCCTCAGAAAGTTCGCTTATATCCCTTTGCCCTGCCCCAAGAGGCAATTACTATTCTTCTTTCTCTTAACATAGATTAGTTTTGTCTGTTTTCTATCTTCACATAAATGGACTCATGCTGTACATACTCTTCGTAGAGGTGGGGAGTCTGACGTTCCCTTGACACATTTCAAGATTCATGTTTTTGCATTGTTCAAAGTTCTTTAATGCTGTTGCATTTATCAGCAATCTGTTCTTTTTTTCTAAATGAGAAATATTCCATTCAATAAAAGCACAATTTGTCCTGAATTCTTCTGTCAATGAATTCAGAAACTGGCTGAGAGGAGAATACATTTGGTTGTTTCCAGTTTGGGGCCACTATGAATAAAGATACTATGAACATTCCTGTGCAAGATGTCTTGTGATCAGATGCATTTGTTTCTCTTGGGTAGAAGTAGATGAACAGAATTCAAATTCAACCGGACACAGTGGCTAATGCCTGAGATCCTAGCACTCTGGGAGGCCCAGGTGGGTGGACTGTCTTGAGCTCAGAGAGCTGGAGACCAGTGTGAGCAAGAACAAGACCCCATCTCTAAAAATAGGCTGGCCTTGTAGTGGGCAACTGTAGTCCCAGCTACTTGGGAAGCTGAGGCAAGAGAATTGCTTAAGTCTAAGAGTTTGAGGTTGCTGCAAGCTATGATGCCATGGCACTCTACTAAGGGCAACAAAGTAAGACTCTGTCTCAAAACAAACAAACAAAAAATACAAATTCTATGTTTATTATTTTATTTTTATTATATTTTGTGTTTTATTTATATTCTATTATATGTTTTGAGGCAGAGGCTCACTCTGTCACCCTGGGTAGAATGCCCTGGTGCTATAGCTCACAGCAACCTCAAACTGTTGGGTTCAAATGATCCTCTTGCCTCAGCCTCCCAAGTAGCTGGGACCACAACGCCAAGCTGTTTTTTTAAAATGGGGTCTCACTCTTACTCAGGCTGGTCTCCAGTTCAGGCCATCCACCTGCCTCCGCCTCCCAGACTACTAGGATTAAAGGTGTGAGCCACCATGTAATCCAGGCACATACCCCTTTGGACTGTATTAAAGAGTTGCAGCATTAGGAAGGTTGAGAACCACTGATGGTAGGATCTGAGTATGGGAGGGACTTCAGGACAGAAAGACCCCACTCTAGTAGCCCTTAGTGGAGGAAAAGAAGGGATGGGTTCCAGGCATGGGTTCCAAGACCACCATAAGAAACCAGGCACTGGGCAGCGCCTGTGGCTCAGTCAGTAAGGCGCCAGCCCCATATACTGAGGGTGGCGGGTTCAAACCCGGCCCCTGCCAAACTGCAACCAAAAAATAGCCGGGCATTGTGGCAGGTGCCTGTAGTCCCAGCTACTCGGGAGGCTGAGGCAAGAGAATCGCTTAAGCCCAGGAGTTGGAGGTTGCTGTGAGCTGTGTGAGGCCACGGCACTCTACTGAGGGCCATAAAGTGAGACTCTGTCTCTACAAAAAAAAAAGAAAGAAAGAAACTAGGCACTTCTAATTCCTAAATGTACTGACAAAAACCTAGAGTTGCATGGCTTTTGCATAAAACACTACTTGGAGACAAGATAGTGGAGGAATGGTAAACAACAATTAGGGATTTCTATGACCTATGGGTGTACATTACAGGAACTTTCTCCTCACCTCCTTACTCTGCATGGCTTTTGCATAAAACACTACTTGGAGACAAGATAGTGGAGGAATGGTAAACAACAATTAGGGATTTCTATGACCTATGGGTGTACATTACAGGAACTTTCTCTCTCCTCACCTCCTTACTCTGAGTAACAGAATCAAAGAAAATCTCAAAAATTAAGGTTAAAATAAAATAAAAAGAGGGCAGGGCAGTGCCTGTGGCTCAGTCGGTAAGGCGCCGGCCCCATATACCGAGGGTGGCGGGTTCGGCCCACGGCACTCTACCTAGGGCCATAAAGTGAAACTCTGTCTCTACAAAAAAAATAAAAATAAAAAGAGGGCAGTGCCTGTGGCTCAGTGAGTAGGGTGCCGGCCCCATATACCAAGGGTGGTTCAAACCCGGCCCCAGCCAAACTGCAACAAAAAATAGCCAGGAGTTGTGGCGGGCGCCTGTAGTCCCAGCTACTCTGGAGGCTGAGACAAGAGAATCGCCTAAGCCCAGGAGTTGGAGGTTGCTGTGAGCTGTGACACCACATCACTTTACTGAGGGCGACAAAATGAGACTTTGTCTCTAAAAAAAATAAAAATAAAAATAAAATTAAAAAAAATTATGCTCAAGGTTTTTTGAGCTTCCTGAATCCATGACTTGAGTTGTTCTTCCTCTCATTAACTTTCTCAGCTAGTATCACTTCAAGTTATTTGTTTTAACCTATTATCTCCCTCCTTCCTGGACTTCAAATAAAGATGTGTTAGACTTTCTCCCAGTATCTCTTTTATCTCTTACCTTCTGTTTTAAATTTTCTATTCTTTTTTTATCCTTGCTTCACTCTGGGTAGTACCTTCTGCCCTTTTTTCCAGTCTTTAGTGGAGTCTAACCTGCTGTTAAATCTATCAATTCATTCTTAATTTTGGTTTTTGAATATTTAGGGTCTGTATTTTCTTTTTCTTTTTTAAGACAGAGTCTATGTCACCCTCAGTAGTGTACTGTGGTGTCATAGCTCACAGCAACCTCAAACATTTGGGCTTGAGCAATCTTCTTGCCTCAGCCTCCGAAGTACCTGGAACCACAGATATGTGCCATCATGCCTGGCTAGTTTTTCTATTTTCAGTAGAGACAGGATCTCACTCTTGCTCCAGTTGGGTCTGGAACTCCTGAGCTCAAGCAATCCACCCTCCTTGGCCTTCCATAGTGCTGGGATTACAGGTGTGAGCCACTGTGCCCTGGCCTAGAATACCTTTCTCTTTTTTTTTTTTAGAGACAGAGTCTCACTTTGTCACTTCGTCACCCTCGGTAGAGTGTCCTGGCGTGTCACAGCTCACAACCTCCTACAGCTCTTGGGCTTAGGTGATTCTCTTGCCTCAGCCTCCCAAGTAGCTGGGACTACAGGTGCCTGCCACAACACCTGGCTGTTTTTTGTTTTTTTTTTTTTAAGAGACAGAGTCTCCCACAGAGAACTCAAACGTATTAGCAAGAACACGTGATCCCATCTCAGGGTGGGCAAGGGACTTGAAGAGAAACTTCTCTAAAGAAGACAGACACGGGCGGTGCCTGTGGCTCAGTTGGTTAGGCGCCGGCCCCATATACCGAGGGTGGCGGGTTCAAACCCAGCCCTGGCTGAACTATAACCAAAAAAAAAATAGCCGGGCTTTGTGGCGGGCGCCCGTAGTCCCAGCTACTCGGGAGGCTGAGGCAAGAGAATCGCTTAAGCCCAGGAGTTGGAGGTTGCTGTGAGCTGTGTGATGCCAAGGCACTCTACTGAGGGCCATAAAGTGAGACTCTGTCTCAAAAAAAAAAAGAAGACAGAAGCAGGATCTACAAACACATGAAAAAAAGCTCATCATCCTTAATCATCAGAGAAATGCAAATCAAAATTACTTTGAGATATCACCTAACCCCAGTAAGAGTAGCCCACATAACAAAGTCCCAAAAGCAGAGATGTTGGCATGGATGTGGAGAAAAAGGCACACTTCTACACTGCTGGTGGGAATGCACACTAATATCTTCCTCCTGGAAGGATGTTTGGAGAATACTTAGAGACCTAAAAATAGACCTGCCATTTGATCCTATAATTCCTTTACTAGGTTTATACCCAGAAGACCAAAAATCACAATATAACAAAGACATCTGTACCAGAATGTTTATTGCAGCCCAATTCATAATTGCTAAGTCATGGAAGAAGTCCAAGTGCCCATCGACCCACGAATGGACTAGCAAATTGTGGTACATGTATACCATGGAATATTATGCAGCCTTAAAGAAAGATGGAAACTTTACCTCTTTCATGTTTACATGGATGGAGCTGGAACATATTCTTCTTAGCAAAGTATCTCAGGAATGGAAGAAAAAGTATCCAATGTACTCATCCCTACTATGAAGCTAAATTATAGCTTTCACATGAAGGCTATAACCCAACTACAGCATAAGACTATGAGGATATAACCTGGCTTATTGTACCCTCAATGAATCCCCAACAATAAAAAAAAAAAGGAAAAAAATATTCCCTCAATGGCGGGCGCCTGTAGTCCCAGCTACTCGGGAGGCTGAGGCAAGAGAATCGCTTAAGCCCAGGAGTTGGAGGTTGCTGTGAGCTGTGTGAGGCCAGGGCACTCTACTGAAGGCCATAAAGTGAGACTCTGTCTCTACAAAAAAAAAAAAAATAATAATTCCCTCAAAATAGAAAATGAAAAGGAAAAATAAAGAAAATGAAAAGTGAAAAAAAAAAAAAGACTATGAGGATAGGGCCAGGGAAGGGAGGGGAGAGGTTAGGGTAGAGGCAGAGTAATGGGTGGGGCCACACCCACGTGCATCTTAGAATGGGTACAGGCGAAACTTACTAAAGACAGAATACAAATGTCTACATACAATAACTAAGAAAATGCCATGAAGGCTACATTGAACAGTAGATAAGAATAGAATATTTCAGATTGTATATGAAACCAGCACATTGTACCCCTTGATTGCACTAATCTACACAGCTATGATTTAACAATAAAAAAAAAAAAAGAGACAGAGTCTCACTTTGTCGCCCTCAGTAGAGTGCCCTGGCGTCACAGCTCACAGCAACCTCCAACTCCTGGGCTTAGACGATTCTCTTGCCTCAGCCTCCCGAGTAGCTGGGACCACAGGTGCCTGACACAACGCCCAGGTATTTTTTGTTGCAGTTTGGCCGGGGCCGGGTTTGAACCCTCCACCCTCGGTATGTGGGGCCGACACCCTACCTTTCTCATTCTTCTACCCTTGTTGATTGATTTCTCTTTGGAAATTTTCCTGCCCCAATACAAGCATAATTAATTGCCCTTGTTTGAGCCCCTTAGCAATTTATCCATGTCTCTGTTGTAATGATTAATGCACATTCCATTACAACTATTTGTCTCAAATAGAGCTCCTCAAAGTCATATTCATCTGTATGCCCACATCACAAGTTCCCTGTCTGGCGGTGCAACGCCGTCAGTGACGCCTGCTGACCACTAGAGGGCACACCGACCGTGAGGTGGTTGGGACCAGGGCCTAGCAGTCAAGCGCTCCAAAATCCTCCCTCCAATTTATGCCTTCCACAGTCATTTCCAGGACCACCTCCCACCGCCACCACCAACCGTTTTAACAATCTTTCTCAACACAAAACAAACACACACTCTCATTCCAGTAACGACCCTGAGGTCACACTTCCCCCACTCCAAACCACGCGCCGCCCACAGCACGCCTCTTCTTACAATCTTTTGGGAACTGAAGAGTTAATTCTGCCTTCCCACCTGGTCCCTTTCCCACCGCGAGCCCGCCCGGTCTGGAAGGCCCAGGGGACGAAAAGGGCCGAGTAGATGAGGGGCGCATGAGTCTCCCACTCGAACGCCTTTTCCAGAACCCGTCATCCCCACCCCCAGACGCACACTCACACTTCCTCCTACCACGGTCCCGAACAGCACAGAGGAAATCAGGTGGGAAGGGAGGGGGAGGCGGGCGCTGGCGGTCCCCGGGGCGCCCACTATGTCCCTGCTCAGTCCTCCGCCCCGCACGGGCGCAGCTTCAGAGGGCGCTGCTCCTCAGAGCCGAAGAGAGAAGAGGGCGTGCGGGGCGAGGCTGAGGAAGCGCGGGAGAAGACAGGGCGTGCGGAGAGAGGGTGTGGGGCCGTGGGGGAGAGCGTGAGGGTCAAGGGTAAGGTGTGCGGCCGTGGGGGGAGGGCGTGAGGGGCAGGGGTAGGGTGTGCGGCCGTGGGGGAGGGCGTAAGGGTCAGGGAGGAAGGCGTGTGGGGAGAGGGTGTGCGGAGCGAGCGCAAGGGCTGGGGCAAGGGCTAGCGGGCTACTCCCAACTTTGGGGCGGGGAGGAAGGAGTTAAAGATCCAGGATTGGCTCTTCTGTCACCAAGTCTGGGAGGGACGAGCCCGGGAGGGAGGGTTCGGGGCTTAACTCTGGTCCTCCACGGTTCCCGCCGGACGCCGCTTCTGGCACACTCGCGGAGGCCGGCGCTTGCGCGCGTACCGCAGACACTCGCACTGCCGGTCCTCCCTCGTGCCCCGCTCGGTTCTTCTTCCTGGACACCACTCGTTCGCTATCTTTTTCTTTCTCTCTCACACGCAAACACACGCGGTCGCTCTTCTGGCGCACACTGCTCCGTGCAGGCGGCGGTCCGTGTACGCCTCAGCAGCCCGCACGCCCCGCGCCCCTCGCGCCCTCAGCCCTCAGCGGCGGGGCAGCGAGCCTGGGGAGAGCGGCCCAGCCCCGCTCCTTCCCTTAGGGGAGCGCTGACGCCCAGGGTGGCCGCTAAGCCTTGAGGGGTACGGAGGAGGCCGTAGTGGGAGCTCCCACCCGTGGCAGTGCCCGCTGAGGCCATGTCCGGCGCCGGTGCCCGCCTGCGCCTGCTGCTGTTCCTGCCTCAGCTGCTGCTGCTGCTCCTGCTCCGGGTCACCCACGCGGGCAACCTGACCGTAGCCGTGGTGCTGCCGTTGGCCAACACCTCGTACCCATGGTCGTGGGCGCGCGTGGGACCCGCCGTGGAGCTGGCCCTGGCCCGAGTGAAGGCGCGACCCGACCTGCTGCCCGGCTGGACGGTGCGCACGGTGCTGGGCAGCAGCGAGAACGCGCAGGGCGTCTGCTCCGACACTGCCGCGCCCCTGGCCGCCGTGGACCTCAAGTGGGAGCACAGCCCCGCGGCGTTCCTGGGCCCAGGCTGCGTGTACGCCACAGCCCCCGTGGGGCGCTTCACGGCGCACTGGCGGGTGCCGCAGCTGACCGCTGGGGCCCCGGCGCTGGGTTTCGGGGCCAAAGATGAGTACGCGCTGACCACGCGCGCCGGACCCAGCCACGCCAAGCTGGGAGACTTCGTGGCGGCGCTGCACAGAAGACTGGGTTGGGAGCGCCAGGCGCTAGTCCTCTACGCCTACCAGCACGGCGACGACCAGCGCTGCTTCTTCCTGGTGGAGGGGCTGTATGTACGCGTCCGCGACCGCCTCAACATCACGGTGGACCACCTGGAGTTCGCCGAGGGCGACCGCGACCACTACACCATGCTCCTGCGGACCGTGCCGCGCAAAGGCCGGGGTGAGAGGCGGGCACACCGGGCCCACGGCTTGGCCTCCTTTGGGCCACCAGAGGCACCAGGACTTTCTGTGTCCTCTGAGCTAGTTTCTCCCTTCTCGCCGCTCCTCGTTCCTGTCTCGACCTCCCTGGCCCCTTCTACCTCGGAGCTTCCATCCTGCTCTCTCCTCATCCCGCTCCAGTCCCTTCTTCCTACCCTCGCCTCTCCTCACTCCTGCCCCGCTTGCGGCCCCAACCCCCAACCCCGTTCTTCCTGAGACAGAATTAGTGAGGAGGCGCTGGTGCCATCTCAGCACAGCTGTCACGGCCCTTCCTTTCTCCCCATTTCCTCTCTTCCCTACAGCCTTTTCCCCTCCTCCATCCTTCCCGCACATTTCTCCAACACTCCCTCTCCTCTCCCCACACCTCTTCAGCAGGCCCCACCTTCAGCTCCACTACCCTCCCCCCCCACTCCACGTTCTCTCACACCTCCTCCTTCCCAAGTCTTTCTCATGCCATGAGATCTAGACTCGGCCAAGAGTTGGCACAAAACTCTTACTGGTTTCTCATGCCCCATCTTTAAACTTTCTCCCTGGGTGCCCCAGCTTTCCTACCCTTTCTCCCCCACCCAGTTCCTAGGCTCTCCTCTCTGACTGCCCTTTTCCCTGCAGTTATCTACATCTGCAGCTCCCCAGACGTCTTCAGAACCCTGATGCTCCTGGCCTTGGAGGCTGGCTTGAGTGGAGAAGACTACGTCTTCTTCCACCTAGATGTCTTTGGGCAAAGTCTGCAGGGCGCACAGGGCCCTGCTCCTCGCAGGCCCTGGGAGAGAGGGGATGGGCAGGATGTCAGCGCCTGCCAGGCCTTTCAGGTGAGCACCTGGTGTTTGAAACCCAAGCTGTGGAACTCTGAGTTGGTGGCTTGTCATTTCTGGGCACTGTGTCCCAGTGTCTGAAGGGTGCCAGAAAAGACCCTGCAGTGTTCACAGAGAGTTAGGGAAGGAAGGGTAGGGGCGGTTCAGAGCCAGGAATTAAAGCCCCACATACTAGCCAGGGCTTGAAGAAGCCGACTTGTATATCCTGCTTTGAAGCAGACATCACCTTACGCAGAACATAGGGTCCATTTTGACCTTGAGCTAAGCAGAAATGCAGCTCTGGGAGGTGGCCTCCACATAGCTGAGTCCCCACAGTACTAGAAGGACTGGAGTCAGCTCCCAACTCACCCCTCTTCTCTGACCCCTCCTCAGGCTGTTAAAATTATCACATATAAAGAGCCAGATAATCCTGAGTATTTAGAATTCCTGAAGCAGCTAAAGCACTTGGCCCATGAGCAGTTCAACTTCACCATGGAGGATGGCCTGGTAGGAGGGGGTTCTGGGACCCTCCAACCCCCACTCCTTGACCCTCTGCCCATCTCCACCCTTTTGTATTGCCAGGTCTACCCTTTTCTCCCTTCCCATTGTTCTCATATCTCTCCTGATGATGAAGGGGGATATGGCAAGTTGAATCTGAAACTCAGGTCTTCATTAGTAAAATGGGTAGGATACATCCTGTCCAACCTAGCAGGATTCTAAAGGCTGTGATATATACAAAGATTTAAGTAGTAAAATTTCTTCGTGATGTGAGGGTGTCATTCTCTCCCATCCTCTTCTGAGCTCCCAGTGCCTCCTGTACCCTTCCCCACCGCACTCCACTTTGTGTCCTTCTCACATCCCAGCCCAGCTGATCTCTGCTTGCCGTACAGGTGAACACCATCCCAGCGTCCTTCCATGATGGGCTCCTGCTCTACATCCAGGCAGTGGCAGAGACACTGGCACATGGGGGCTCTGTCACTGATGGGGAGGATATTACTCAACGGATGTGGAACCGAAGCTTCCAAGGTCAGGGCCTAGAAGTGGCTGGAATGGGCTGATTGTGGGGGGGGGGAGGGGTTGCCAATGCCATGCAGGAGGCCACGAGAAGCCTGAAATTCTGCAGCACAAGTGTCATGTACCCATGCCAGTGTCTTTTTCCCCCCTTCACGGAAGAATCTCCACAGCTTCCTTGAGGTCTTTTTTCCCTCCAGAAGTCCTCCTAAATGATCAACTTCAGTCAGTCCTGCTGCTGAGACATTTGTCCCCTATACTATTTACTATAACTCTGTACATATGCTATATATGTTTGGAGGTCAAGGCCCAGAAGAACGGGATGGAGACGAAGTGGGGCACCCCTAAACTTCCACTCTTGTAAAGCACAACCTTCTTCTCCCACACATCCTCCAGGTGTGACAGGATACCTGAAAATTGATAGCAGTGGAGATCGAGAGACTGACTTCTCCCTCTGGGATATGGATCCTGAGACTGGTGCCTTCAGGGTAAGTTTGCATACGCAGAAGACAGTGCCAACTCAGAATGACACCTCATCCTCATCCTCCCCATCCCCAGCCCTGCTAGGCACCTGTTTATTCTGTAATCACTCCACCATGCCTGGACACTTAGGAGAGTTCTGGATAAAACAGACTCATCTCCAGTCTGGGGAGCAACCAGAATGATAAGGAACTCACAGGCATCACACTTGGGGATCCCCTGGAGCGGCGCCTGTGGCTCAAGGAGTAGGATGCGGGTCCCATATGCCGGAGGTGGCGAGTTCAAACCCAGCCCTGGCCAAAAACCACAAAAAAAAAAACACACTTGGGGATCCCCAAGTCTGAGGAGGAAACACAACCCTGCTCTCAGGGAACTCCTAAGGTAGGCAGACAGGACTGTCCCACAGCAAAACAGGCCACCTGGGGATGGGCCTACAGTATGCAGCTCCATAAGTGCAGAAGGGACAGGAAGGGATTGAGGCCTCAGGAACCAGGGAACAGATCATTCCTGGAAGAGGGGCATGTGAATTAGGCCTGGGCATGTAGATGGAGACACTACCTTTCCTGTTTTCCATGTGCTTCCACCAAGATTATCAATTTCCTGAATGAGGCTGGGCATCCTGGCTCACACCTGTGATCTTAACACTCTGGGAGGCTGAGCCAGGAAGATCCCATGAGCTCAAGAGTTCAAGATGAACCTGAACAAGAGTGAGCCTGTCTCTACTAAAAATGAAAAACTAGCTGGGTGTTATGGCAGGCACCTGTAGTCCCAGCTACTCAGGAGCCTGAGGCAGGAAAATCGCTTGAACCCAGGATTTTGAGGTTGCTGTAAGCTAGGCTGAGGCCACAGCAACAGAGTAACACTCTATCTCAAAAAAAACACTATCAATCAATTAATAAACTCCCTAAGTGTAGGGGTGGGGTTCTACATGGCATTTTCTTTCTAAAGCCCTTATGTGGTTTTCAAGTATTTATGCCTTTTATAACAATTCTATGGGCATGAGGTGTCTATATCCAGTCACAGCAGGGGCTTATTGAGGAGTTGATAGCCCAGACATGGGCCCTGGAAGCAGAGCTGGGGTAGGTGGGAGGCAGGACTGCCCTACTGGACAGGAGACCTACCCTGAGCCCTTACCCACCCACCACTCTTGTTCTCCTATAGGTTGTACTGAACTACAATGGGACTTCCCAAGAGCTGGTGGCTGTCTCAGGCCGAAAGCTGAACTGGCCTCTAGGCTATCCCCCTCCTGACATCCCAAAATGTGGCTTTGACAATGAGGAACCAGCCTGCAACCAAGGTGACTGGCTCCGTTCTGGAGATGCTGCATCCTTTTCCCTAAGTGGTGTCCAACAGGGACTCATGCTGAAGGTTTTCTGAGGAAAGACTCCTCCAAAAAAAAAAAAAAAGAAAGAAAGAAAAAAAAGACTCCTCCTGCCCTTTTTTCCCCTTCATCCATCATCCTAATTCACTGATTGACTATTAGAAGGTTCTTCCTTCTGTTATCTAACCCAAATCTTTGTTGTTGTTTTTTTGAGACAGAGTCTTATTATGTCACCTTTGGTAGAGTGCTGTGGCATCACAGCTCAAGGCAACCTCAAACTCTTGGGTTCAAGCAGTTCTCTTGCCTCGGCCTCCCTAGTAGCTGGGACTACAAGCATCTGCCACAACACCTGGCTATTTTGTTGTTGTTGTTGATGTTGTTGTTGTTGTTATTTATCAGGCCTGGGCTGGGCCTGGTTCAAACCTACCAGCCTTGCTACATGTGGCCAGTGCCCTAACCACTGAGCTATGGGCACCACCCATAACCCAAATCTTTCATGCGGCATCTCGGAATCTCTCTTGCAGACCACTTTTCCACCGTGGAGTTGCTGGCTTTGGTGGGCAGCCTCTCCTTGTTCAGCATTCTCATTGTCTCCTTCTTCGTATACAGGTGAGCTTGACATGTGAGTGGTGAATGAGGCCGGGGGGCCTGGAGAAGCAACAGCAGAGAAGTGACCAAGACCCTGTGAGAAGAGGGAAGGAGTGAAGGGCAGGAGGGAGATGAAGGCTCCAGGACACAGAAAGAGAGAGGGGGGTGGCGAGGGCAAGAAGGGACAGAGAGGGTCCAAGAGATCCAAGGCGGAGCAGGGAAGTAGGGGTGACGTCATGGGGGGCATGGACTCTGCCAGTAGACTGGCCTCCCTTGCTGTTCCTGCAGGCCATGCGGGAGGTAGTGGCTCAGAGCCTTTGGGATTAGGCCCCATCTAGTGAGCAAGGACCATAAGCCCTGCTGTGTGCTGAGTTACCAAAGCTAGAGTAGAGAAGATAGCTGAGTGGGCCCCATTGCTGCCTTCTTGTGGAAGTCGGTATGAAAGCACAGGAGAACTTAATGTAGCATAGCAGGAGGGAGGGGAGAAAATCAATAATGGTCACACATAAATCATACAGCAGACACTTTACACACAGTATTTCTTCTCATTCTTACAATAGTTAAGAATGACATAGGCTAGGTGTGGTGGCTCATGCTTGTAATCCCAGCACTCTGGGAGGCTGAGGCTGGTGGATTGTTTGAACTCAAGAGTTCAAGACCTTGGCTCAGCGCCTGTAGCTTAAGCAACTAAGGCGCCAGCCACATACACCAGAACTGGTAGGTTCGAATCCAGCCCAGGACTGCCAAACAACAATGCCGACTACAACCAAAAAATAGCCGCGAGGGCGGCACCTGTGGCTCAGTGAGTAGGGTGCCAGCCCCATATACTGAGGGTGGTGGGTTCAAACCCGGTCCAGCCAAACTGCAACAAAAAAATAGCCAGGTGTTGTGGCGGGCACCTGTAGTCCCAGCTAGTCAGGAGGCTGAGGCAAGAGAATCGCCTAAGCCCAGGAGTTGGAGGTTGCTGTGAGCTGTGATGCTATGGCACTCTACCAAGGGCAATAAAGTGAGACTCTGTCTCTACCAAAAAAAAAAATAGCCAGGCGTTGTGGCGGGCACCTGTAGTCCCAGCTACTTGGGAGGCTGAGGCAAGAGAATCTCTTAAGACCAGGAGTTGGAGATTGCCGTGAGCTGTGATGCTGTTACGGTACTCTGCACTCTACTCAGGGCAACAGCTTGAGGCTGTGTCTCAAAAAAAACAAAAGTTCAAGACCAGCCTGAGCAAGAGCAAGACCCGATCTCTAAAAATAGCTGGACACATTAAAAAAGATGAAGACTTTACATTTTTTACATTTACCTGATTGGAGTTGAAATATTTTCTTTTTTTTTTTTTTGTAGAGACAGAGTCTCACTGTACCGCCCTTGGGTAGAGTGCCGTGGCGTCACACAGCTCACAGCAACCTCTAACTCTTGGGCTTACGTGATTCTCTTGCCTCAGCCTCCCGAGCAGCTGGGACTACAGGCACCGGCCACAACGCCCGGCTATTTTTTTGTTGCAGTTTGGCCGGGGCTGGGTTTGAACCCGCCACCCTCGGCATATGGGGCCAGCGCCCGACTCACTGAGCCACAGGCGCCGCCCTAAGTTGAAATATTTTCTTCTTAGTAAAGTATCTCAAGAATGGAAAAATAAATATGCAATGTACTCCATATTAACATGAAATCAATGTATAAACAATTACATGTCCCTAAGAACAATAAACCACTATTATAGTCTAATTGGGGGGAAGAGGAAGAGAGGGCATGAGGCGGGATCTCACCTAATGTGCACATTGTGAGGGTGTATAACATACCCCCTGGGGAGGGGCTCTTTTACAAAGGGAACTTTACCCTGGAAGTGAGAACAATGTAACCTAAATATTGTACCCTCATATTAATTTGAACAAAATTTAAAAAAATAAAAGTAAAAATAGGTGGACGTTGTGGTGGGTGCCTATAGTCTCAGATTTTTGGGAGGCAGAGGCAAGAGGATCACTTGTGTCCAAGAGTTTGAGGTTGCTATGAGCTATGATGCCACAGCACTGTACTGAAAGTGATAAAGTGAAACTCTATCTAAAAAAAAAAAAAAAAGACATAGATAATTGAGGTCTCCAATTTCCAAATGAGGACATGGAGGTATCTACCCCAAGGTCCTTGTTGAGGCAAAATTTCACGGAGGCCGGCCTCCTGGCTTTCAGCCCTGAAGATAGAATCCCCCCACCCACCTCAGCAAATGGAGTGGTGCTGGGGGTCTGAGAAGGGGACGCTGAGCACCCCCAACCTGGGTCAGAGCCCCAAACACGGGCTCAGATGCAGGCTTCCAACCCCAGGAAGATGCAGCTGGAGAAAGAGCTGGCCTCGGAGCTGTGGCGGGTCCGCTGGGAGGATCTGCAGCCCAGCAGCCTTGAGAGGAACCTGTGGAGCGCAGGCAGCCGGCTGACCCTGAGTGGGGTGAGGACACTTGCTGTGTGTGTGTGTTTTGGGAGGAGGACAAATGAGTATAAGGTGTGTGTCTGATGGGAAGGGTAGAGAGCAGGTTCTAGTCTAAGGTTTGCCTTCCTTTGCTGTGTGACCTTGAGCAAATCACATTCCCTCTCTGAGACTATCTCAGATGATGATTACAGCTATCAAGGCTCCCTCACAGGGCTTTTTCAAAGGTCAAAGGAGATAGTATATATGAAAACACATTTATAAAAAACACATAAAATGCTAGGTACAGTGGCGTCTGCCTGGAGTCCCAGCTGCATGGGAGTCTGAGGCAGGAGGACCTTATGAGCCCAGGAGTTCTGCACTGCAGGGCCCTACGCCAGTCAGATGTCAGCACTAAGTCCAGCATTGGTATGATGACCTTCTGGAGGGAGCAAGGGACCACTGAGTTGCTTAAAGAGGGGTGAACTGATGAGGTGGGAAAGGGAACAGGTGAAAAGTCCCATGCTGATCAGTGGTGGGATCAGACCTATAAATAGCCACTGCACTCCAGCCTGGCAACACAGCAACACCCAATCTCTTAAAAAAAGAGAGAGAAATGGATTTCATGATGTGGAATATAAAGGAGAATGATACAAAGATAAGGCAGGATGGTAAAAAAAAACACCAGCGCTCAAGCAACCAGGATGCAAACTGGCTATGGCTAACCATCCTGCCTGCTCTCCATCTCTTCAGAGAGGCTCCAATTATGGCTCCCTGCTGACCACAGAGGGCCAGTTCCAAGTTTTTGCAAAGACAGCATATTATAAGGTGGGCCTGGGGACTAGGACAGGGTGTACTCTGATGGGGCCCTGGAGGAGGGTCCCAGGGCAGGAGTGGGCTGTTGGTGAGCAGTTGGGGCCCTCAGGGTGGGCTTTTGGGAACAGCTGAGGGTCCTGGGGGAGGCAATGGGCTGTCAGAGCAGGTGGCATTCCCAGGGCCATGTTCACAGTGACAGTCTCCATTCCTTGCCTAGGGCAACCTCGTGGCTGTGAAACATGTGAACCGTAAACGAATAGAGCTGACAAGAAAAGTCCTGTTTGAACTGAAGCATGTAATGTGGGGGAGTGAGGCAGTGGCCTGGAGAAGGGTTCCATTGGGCCAGAAGGGAAGTCGGCCAACAGAACTGGCTATGGGGAGGCCTCGGGGTGTCCCAGGAAAGGGCAAGGACTGTGGCCCTGTCGCTGGGCATGGGGGAATCATGAGACTGGAGACAACCTGAAGGAAGGGCCTTAAGGGGCCATACGTGATACCCCTAGGGATGGAGCCTTAGAGAGAGTAGTGATCAGATTCTGGGGAAGGTGAGCAGAAGAACTTGAGTGGGAATCACCAGGTCCTAGGGTTGTCTGCAGAAAATGAATAATGAAAAGAGTAAGGGTCCTTGAGGCTGCTGGGCTCCTGACACTGGCTTCCACCTACAGATGCGGGATGTGCACAATGCACACCTGACCAGGTTTGTGGGTGCCTGCACTGACCCCCCCAACATCTGTATCCTCACAGAATACTGTCCCCGGGGAAGCCTGCAGGTGAGGGGGACATATGGGTATCAGGAAACCTGAGCCTCAGCCCTGGCTCTGGCCCTGACCCCAGGCCCCTCCCTCTTTCTGACTTTTCTGGCTCCATCTGTAAAATGGGATTTTGGGGAGGGCAATGGCACTAGAGAAAATCCAAGGCTTTGTCCTTTTGCATCATCTTATGTCAGTAGGACCCTGCAACCTCCTCCCACTCCCAGGGAGAGTCTGTGGGGGACTGGTCTGACCCTCCCTGCCCCAACAGGACATTCTAGAGAATGAGAGCATCACCCTGGACTGGGTGTTCCGGTATTCTCTCACCAATGACATAGTCAAGGTAGGCCCCAGAGGGTCCATGGTTGTGTGGAGCAGGTCTAGGCATGCTTCTCCTGGCCATGGTTGGAGGTCCCAGTCTTGGCTGAGACCACTGCCTCCCCAAATTCCTCAGGGTATGCTGTTCTTACACAATGGGGCCATTTGCTCCCATGGCAACCTCAAGTCATCCAACTGTGTGGTGGATGGGCGCTTCGTGCTCAAAATCACCGACTATGGGCTGGAGAGCTTCAGGGACCTGGAGCCAGAGCAAGGACACCTCCTTTATGCCAGTAAGCCCCAATTCTCAACCCTACCACCCACCCCAAGCTATCCCCAGTAGGGAAACAAATACCTGGCCTCTGATGGGTGTGGGCGTGAGTTTCCTGACTCCTCAGTGAAGGAGAAAATCCAAGGCTTTTGTGAAGAGGGTCACTGAGTGTCTCTAAGGCCACAACTGGCTCTGAGGCTCTGTGTGATCTGTCTAGATCAATCTCTACTATGTCCTTGCTTCTCCCTTGCCCCTTATCTTTGAACTCCCTCACTCAGTGACTCCTGACCTCTGACCCACAGAAAAGCTGTGGACAGCCCCTGAACTCCTACGAATGGCTTTGCCCCCTGCACGGGGCTCCCAGGCTGGTGATGTGTACAGTTTCGGGATCATCCTACAGGAGATTGCCCTAAGGAATGGGGTCTTCCACGTGGAAGGTCTGGACATCAGTCCCAAAGGTAAGAGGACCATACTTCCCCATATTCCTGCCACCTCTCCAAGGAGAGGGACCCTGAAGGCACCACCATACCTTCCTTCTACAATGGGGCTTGGGCCACTGTTTGACCCACTGCTTCCAGTGCCTGGTCGCCCACCTAGCTCCCCTGCCCCACACCTTGGTCCTAGACTTCCCCAACCTGGCCCAGCTGTTTGCCCCCTGTCCCTTGCTCGGCCCTCCCCCTCTCTTCCTGCAATGCAGAGATCATCGAGCGTGTGACTCAGAGTGAGAAGCCTCCCTTCCGGCCCTCCCTGGCCCTGCAAAGCCACCTGGAGGAGCTGGGGCAGCTGATGCAGAGGTGCTGGGCTGAGGACCCACAGGAGAGGCCGCCTTTCCAGCAGATCCGCCTGGCTCTGCGCAAATTCAACAGGTCTGCAGTCCCCACCACAGCCACCAAATGTCCAGTGCCCCATCTTGTCCCTGCAGGCAAAGGGAGCCTGCCCCTGGGCCTCCCATACATGGCCAGTCTCATGGCTGCCTTTGCAAACACTGTATGATTCCACTATTCCCATTGTCTCCCACCTTCCAGACCTTTCCCCCACTACTGATGCCCCATAGTGTACAGTGAATGGGCCACATACCTGGCTTCCCATTTCTCCCCTGTGAGCTCTGGGCTGCCCACAGGAGCCCCTGCTCTCCCTTTGCCAGTGTAACCACCAGGCCCATTCTTCCAGACACACCTTTCTGCTACCTATGTGCATGCTAGTCCCTCTCCACCTCCTCCTGGTCCTTATACCATAGAAATGAACAAAATATCCATGTGTAAAGCTTCATGCTTGACACTCAGGGACTGATCAAACTTTCCTCCTACCCTTTTCCTCTGTTCCCTGGTCCTGCTTTGCCTCTAGCCCAGAGCTTCTCTAGGTGCCACCTGCCCTCCCCCCCACACAGCCTGGGAGTGGGCACTCAGAATAGGACCTGCCTCACTGCCTCTACCCCACCCCCACCTCCAGGGAGAACAGCAGCAACATCCTGGACAGCCTGCTGTCCCGCATGGAGCAGTATGCCAACAACCTGGAGGAGCTGGTGGAGGAGCGCACCCAGGCGTACCTGGAGGAGAAGCGAAGGGCGGAAGCCCTGCTCTACCAGATCCTGCCTCAGTGAGTGCCATGTCTGGGACCCCCAAACAGCCCCCGTCCCAGCTCACCCCAGCCTCTGACCCTGCTGCACCTCCCCTGACCTCTCAGCTCAGTGGCTGAGCAGCTGAAGCTTGGGGAGACAGTCCAGGCTGAAGCCTTTGACAGCGTCACCATCTACTTCAGTGACATTGTAGGTTTCACAGCCCTGTCAGCGGAAAGCACCCCCATGCAGGTAAGCTGGAGCTTCCACAGGGGTTAGACCCTCAGACAGACACACTTATATAGCCCCTCCATCCCATCAGGCCTGCTCTGATCCCCAAGTGGGATCCCTTATTTCCTGTCCCTCTCACTTCTCTTCCCTTCCAGGTGGTGACCCTGCTCAACGACCTGTACACTTGCTTTGATGCTGTCATAGACAACTTTGATGTGTACAAGGTGAGGGTGAGAGTAGGGAAGGCCAGGGACACATAGGCATAGATAGGGCCAGAAAAAGGTAAGGGGCAGGCAGAATGGTGTGGTTTTTTTTGTCTGTTTGTTTGTTTTAAGACAAAGCCTCTCTTTGTTGTCCTTGGTAGAGTGACATGGCATCATAGTTCACAGCAACCAGTAAACTATTGGGTTCAAGTGATCCTCCTGCCTCAGCCTCCTAAGTAACTGGGACTACAGGTGCCCATCACAACGCCCAGATAGTTTTTAGAGATGATGTCTCACTCTTGCTCAGGCTGGTCTTGAACTCCTGAGCTCAAGCGATCCACCTGCCTTGGCTTCCCAGACAGAGTGCTGGGATTACAGGGTGAGCCACCAACCCAGCTTTTTTTTTTTTTAAATGTGGAGTCTTTTTTTTTTTTTTTTTTTTTGTGGTTTTTGGCTGGGGCTGGGTTTGAACCCGCCACCTCCGGCATATGGGACCAGCGCCCTACTCCTTGAGCCACAGGCGCCGCCCTCAATGTGGAGTCTTAAGAGAGGAGGCCCAAGGCTTTGGGCAGAGATAGTGACCCAGGAACGGGCAAAGAAACCGTGCAGAAAGGGGCACGCGCAAAGACAGCAGCAGGTAGATTGGGGTCAGAATGATCTGTGTTGCACACGGCCACATACCGTGGCCGGTGGCACAGGGAAGAGAAAGTTCCAGCTCTCATCTTGTGCACCCTCTGGCTGCTCCCACAGGTGGAAACGATTGGCGACGCCTACATGGTGGTGTCGGGTCTCCCGGTAAGGAATGGCCAGCTCCATGCCCGTGAGGTGGCCCGCATGGCCCTGGCGCTGCTGGACGCTGTGCGCTCTTTCCGCATCCGCCACCGGCCCCAGGAGCAGCTGCGCCTGCGCATCGGCATCCATACAGGTGAGGGGCCCCACACAAGGGAGGAGGCCACGAAGGCCTGGAGCTTCAGAAGGGAGACTTCTCGACACCCACCCTCACTCCCAAAACACACAGGCTCTCACAGTTGGGAACTCAGATCCCACCTCCTCCCTCTCCTGGAACAAACCCTCCCCACCCCCATCCCTTAAAGCCTCTCCCTGCCCGGCTCGCTTTCTCCTTTGTTCCTCCCAGGACCTGTGTGTGCCGGAGTAGTAGGGCTGAAGATGCCCCGTTACTGTCTCTTTGGGGACACAGTCAACACGGCCTCAAGGATGGAGTCCAATGGGGAAGGTACAGTACCCTCCTGGAGGGAGTCGGGAGGGCAGGAGGCCAAGGGCAATGCCTCGGTATGGGTGATAGGGTCGACCCTATCAGTGGGCAGCTCATGCGTACACCGTCCCTGTTCCAGCTCCTAGCCCTTTCTCCTCCCAAGTCCCCTTCTCATACTAGTTCAGAGTGGGTTCATCACCTTGGCTGTAAATGAGAATCTCTAGCTGCGTCCTCTTGCCAAATGATGTAAAGTACTTCCAGGCCAGTGTTCAACAGCTCCTTGCAGGAGTCCTCCATCAAGTCCCTCAGTTCCTCCTTAGTGTGGTACAGAGGGCTTCAGAGCCAGTCCACGTGAGTGTGAATCTCAGCTCCTTGACTAGATACCTGTCTGGGTCTTTGTTTTCCTCATCTGTAAAATAAAAATAAAATATCTACCTCATAGGAATTATGTGAGAAAACCACATAAAATGCCTAGCACAAAATTGTCATTCAGCTTGTCTTAGCCTCAGTTGTTTGTCTATCTCAGGGTTGTAAAAAACCTAGCACAATACCTGGGACCTAGCAGGTGCCTAATAATTGCTGCTCCCGCCCTTCCCTCGGTCTAACTCCTGTTTATCTTCTAGCCTCCTGCTGTATTCAATACAATTCAATTCAGTCAACATATATTGAGCAACTACTAAGTGCCAGACTCCAGGATACTAAGATAACTCAAACCCAGAGTTAGAGAGTCCATGTGCATCCCTCCATACCTCACCATGGGAGAAAAGCTACCTGGTAGCCAGTCCTGGGGCCTCAGAGGGATTTGGTTCAGTAAATAATATTGGGTACTGTGTTTGGGGCTGCCCTTTGCTGAGGTCTAGTCCTCAAGGAGCACATTCTCAGAAATTGTTCAACAAAACCAACTTGACTGTGAGACTTACAGAAAAAGCAGGGACATGATTCAGAGGGTAAAGGGTATGGGGATACTGGGCCTCACTCACTCTCCATCGCTGCCCTCCTCAGCAACCTGCACAGGTCTCAGTTTTTTAGCCATAAAATGAGGGTACAGAGTCAAATAGTGACATCATCAACTTGTATTATGCTTCCTATGAGCTACATTATGTTTATTTTTTTGAGACAGAGTCTCACTTTGTTGCCCTTGATAGAGTGCCATGGCGACACAGCTCACAGCAACTTCAAACTCCTGGGCTTAAGCCATTCCCTTGCCTCAGTCTCCCAAGTAGCTGGGACTACAGGCGCCCGCCACAGCACCTGGCTATTTTTTGTTGCGGTTGTCATTGTTGTCTAGCTGGTTTGGGCTGGGTTCAAACCTGCCAGCCCCAGTGCATGTGGCTGGCTCCATAACCACTGCACCGAGTCTACATTATGTTTAAATACTTTATGAATGTCAGCCAGGTGCAGTGGCTCACACCTGTAATCCCGGCACTCTGGGAGGCTAAGTCAGGTAGATTGCCTGAGCTTAGGAGTTTGAGATCAGCCTGAGCAAGAGGAAGACGCCCCCATCTCTACTAAAAATAGAAAATCTAGTTGGACCTGGCTTATTGTACCCTCAATGAATCCCCAACAATAAAAGAAAAAAGAAAATCCAGAGCCTCAGCCGAGCATGGTGGCTCACACCTGTTATCCTAGCACTTGGGAAGACAAGGCAGGTGGATTGCCTAAGCTCAGGAGTTCAAGACCCCCCTGAGCAAGAGCGAGACCCTGTCTCAAAAAAAGTAGCTAGGCATTGTGGTGGATTCCTGTAGTTCCAGCTACTTGGGAGGCTGAGGCAAGAGAATCGCCAAGAGTTTCAGGTTGCTGTGAGCTATGAAGCCACGGTACTCTACCCAGAGCAGCATTCTACCAGGGCGACATAGTGAGACTGTCTCAAAAATAAATCCAGGCGGTACTCGTAGCTTAGTCAGCAGGGTGCTGGCCACTTATACCTAGAGTGGTGGGTTGAAACCCAGCCTGGGCCTGCTAAATAACAATGGCAACTGCAACCAAAAAGTAGCCGGGTGTTGTGGCGGGCAGTAGCCCCAGCTACTGGGAGGCTGAGGCAAGAGAATCACCTAAGCCCAAGAGCTGGACGTTGCTGTGAGCTGTGATGCCACTGCACTCTACCCAGCACGACAGCTAGAGATTCTGTCTTAAAAAAAAAAAATCCAGGGCGGTGCCTGTGGCTCAGTCGGTAAGGCGCCGGCCCCATATACCGAGGGTGGCGGGTTCAAACCCGGCCCCATATACCGAGGGTGGTGGGTTCAAACCCGGCCCCGGCTGAACTGAAACCAAAAAATAGCTGGGCGTTGTGGCGGGCGCCTGCAGTCCCAGCTACTCGGGAGGCTGAGGCAGGAGAATCGCTTAAGCCCAGGAGCTGGAGGTTGCTGTGAGCTGTGTGATGCCATGGCACTCTAGTGAGGGCCATAAAGTGAGACTCTTTCTCTACAAAAAAAAAAAAAAAAAATCCATAGCCACTACTGTGTCTATTAAAACAATTTAAATTCCTAAAAATGCAAGGAAGGGGCAGTGCCTGTGGCTCAAAGGAGTAGGGCGCCTGCCCCATATGCTGTAGGTGGTGGGTTCAAACCCAGCCCTGGCCAAAAACTGCAAATAAATAAAAGAAAAACTAGTTGGGTGTTGTGGCAGGCGGCTGTGGCCCCTGGTTTTGGCAAGGCTGAGGCAAGAGGATTGCCTAAGCCCAAGAGATTGAAGTTGCTGTGAGCTGAAACACTAGCCTGGACAACAGAATGAGACTCTGTATCCAAAAGAAAAAATAAATAAATATTTTATGAAAATTAAATTTAACCCTCACAGCAAGGCTTTCCTTTTTTTTTTTGGCAGTTTTTGGCCAGGGCTGGGTTTGAACCCACCACCTCCAGCACATGGGGCCGGAGCCCTACTTCTTTGAGCCACAGGCGCTGCCCAAGGCTTTCCTTTTTGTTGGTTTTTGTTTTCTTACTTGTTTTGTTTACAAGGAGATCCCACTATGTTGCCCAAGCTAGTCTCAAACTCCTGGCCTCAAGCAGTCCTGCACTAGCCTTCCCAGAGCGCTAGGATTATAGGCATGAGCCATTGCACCCAAATGCAGCCTAATCTTTACAGCAAGACTTTGGGTACTATCACTATCAACATTTTACAGATTAGGAAAATAAGGCCCAGAGAGTTTCTATTTCTTACCCAAGCAAGGTTTCAAAGATGAGATTCACCTTGAAGCAGAGCCGAATCCAGAGGGCGAGCTCCCACTATCCTGTCTCTCTAGAACCTGGCGACACTCCAGAGCAGTGCTGTCTATTAGCACTTTTGGCAGTCACAAAAACATTATGTAATCTGTGCTGTCTGTTATGTGGCCTCTAGGCACATGTGGCTATTGATAGATACCTTGAAGTGTGACTAGTACAACTGAGCCACTGAATTTTTTTTTTTTTTTTGAGACAATCTAATCTCACTCTGTTACCCTGGGTAGAGTGCCATAGCAATATCATATCTCACAGCAACTTCAGACTCTTGGACTCAAGCGATCCTCTTGCCTCAGCCTCCCAAATAGCTGGGACTACAGACATGTACCACCATGCTGGCTAGTTTTTCTATTTTTAGTAGAGATGGGGTTTCACTCTCGCTCAGGCTGGTCTCCTGAACTGGTCTCCACCTACCTCAGCTTCCCAGAGTGCTAGGATTACAGGTGTGAGCCACTGCACTCAGCTAAGGCACTGAATTTTTAACTGTATTTAGTTTTTTTAGTTTTTTGGTTGGTTGTTTGTTTTGAGATAGAGTCTCACTATTTCATCCTCGGTAGAGTGCTGTGGTGTCCAGCTCACAGCAACCTCAAACTCTTACGCTTAAGTGATTTTCTTGCCACAGCTTCCCAAGTAGCTGGGACTATAGCCGCCTGCCACAATGCCCTGCTAAACTGTATTTAGTTTTGATTAATTTATATTTAAATAGGCACACATAACTAGTGGCCACCATATGGGACAAAACATCTCTAGAGCTCCTAAAGGAAAGCCAGTATGGCCACTCACTGCTGGGGTATGAACTAGAAGGCTTCCTGGCTGAGAGGAGGATACCTGCTTGCCCCCACAGTCCTAACTCTCCTCTTCTGCCTCCACGTTGGCCCTGTATCTTTTCAATCCCTTACCTTACTTTCTCTCCTGTCATCCCCAGCCCTGAAGATCCACTTGTCTTCTGAAACCAAGGCTGTCCTGGAGGAGTTTGGTGGTTTTGAGCTGGAGCTTCGAGGGGATGTAGAGATGAAGGTAGAGAGGGAAGCCCCTACCTTTACCACCTCTCAAGCAGCCACCCCTGTCCTAGGCCTCTCATCTGTTCATCTGTTCATCTGTTTGGGAAGGCAGGTATGCTGCGTCCCACCCCAACCTCTGCTTTTTCTTTCCAGGGCAAAGGCAAAGTTCGGACCTACTGGCTCCTGGGGGAGTGGGGAAATAGCACCCATGGCTGACCTGCCTTCCTTCCTGTCCCTGTGTTCCTGTGGCACACCTTTCTACCCTGTGTCAGAAGTGGCAGAGAGGTGCCAGGCCTCAGCCTCACCTACAGCAGCCCATCATTGCTAAAGGATTGGAGTAGTGGGTTGAGCAACTGGGGTGTGCTAACCCCAGTGGAGATCCCAGATCAACCTCTGAGAGAGGACTAGTGTGGGGGAGAACTCCCAGTTCTCAGCACAGGACCAAGGCACACAGTCACACATAGTGGCACACAGAGGCCCTGCCCCCACTCCACCCTGACTTGGGTCACGCTGAGCTGTGGATTCCTGAGCCTCCTTCCTCCCATAGCCCATGTTCCCTCCCTCAACCTCGCTACATTGTGACTTTCACAGGGAGGAAAGGAATCATCTGGGAGGGAAAGATCTCCACATCTGGGCCTAGCCCATGTGGGCCACAATACCCTGCATCGCCCACAGTAGACAGAGCACACAGGGGAGGAAAGGCTGGCACAGAGGGGCTGCAGGCCTGTTTGCCTTGCTCTCTGGGCAGAGACCATTAAAGTCTTTATTCCAGCAACATTGTTTCTTCTTGAGGGAGAGAGAGTTGCCAGAAAACAAGTTATGTTCTCCACCCTCTATATCAAATGAGACTCTGGATTCACAAGCTGGGAACATAGGGTCTGAGAAAGACCATACAGCCTATAGATTACCCAAGCAGTGCTGAAACCTTTGGTCTAAGGACCCATTTATACCCTTAAAAATTATTGAGGGCCCCAAAGAGTTTTTGTTTATGTGGTTATATC
Source organism: Nycticebus coucang (assembly GCF_027406575.1). NCBI lineage: Eukaryota > Metazoa > Chordata > Mammalia > Primates > Lorisidae > Nycticebus > Nycticebus coucang. Next base: position 58,438,328 of record NC_069784.1, read on the forward strand.
TATTGATTTTTGCATATTAGAAGTTAAAACAAATTCTTTTTTTTTTGGCTGGGGCTGGGTTTGAACCCGCCGCCTCCGGCATATGGAGCTGGTGCCCTACTCCTTTGAGCCATAGGCCCACCCAAATTCTTAATTTATTAACTCATTTAAGATAACAATAATAAACCCACTACATGCTAATTTTTTACTGCTTTATCAAGAACTTTTTTTTATTTTTTTTAGTCAAGAACATTCTTAGGAAGGCTGGGTGAGGTGGCTCACACCTGTAATCCTAGCACTCTGGGAAGCCCAGGCAGGTAGATTGCCTGAGCTCAGGAGTTCAAGACCTAGTTCAAGCCTGAGCTAGAGCCAGACCTCGTCTCTAAAAATAGCCAGCCGTTGTGGCAGGCACCTGTAGTCCCAGCTACTTGGGAGGCTGAGGCAAGAGGATCACTTGAGCCCAAGAGTTTGAAGTTGCTGTTAGTTATGATGCCACAGCACTCTACCAAGGGTGACAAAGTGAGACTGTCTCAAAAGAAAAACAAAACATTCTTGAGAGAATAATACAATGACTAAGTTGCCTTGATTTATGTAAGACAATAGCAGTTTTATCCCTGTTGTCCACAAATATGTAAATAATGTATTAGTATGAAAAGCATTTGACTTGGCGCGGCGCCTGTGGCTCAGTGAGTAGGGCGCCGGCCCCATATGCCGAGGGTGGCGGGTTCAAACCCAGCCCTGGCCAAAACTGCAACAAAAAAATAGCTGGGCATTGTGGTGGGCGCCTGTAGTCCCAGCTGCTCGGGAGGCTGAGGCAAGAGAATCGCGTAAGCCCAAGAGTTAGAGGTTGCTATGAGCCGTGTGACGCCAGGGCACTCTACCTGAGGGCGGGTACTGTGAGACTCTGTCTCTACAAAAAAAAAAATCATTTGACTTCATCTATCCCCTGAAACAATCTTGGGGACCCCCCAGGACCTGTGCATCACACTTACAGAGATGCTATATTACTCCATGATTGGCATACAATAGGAATAATATAATTAGTACAGACTGAATGGAGAGGCCAGGGAGCCAGAAAGGAGGTTGGAGTAGGGTGAGAACAACCTTTTTTAAATTTATTATTTTTATTTTAGCAATGGGAGTCTCCCTGTGTGTCCCAGGCTAGAGCACAGTGGCTATTCAAAGGCGTAGTCAGAGCACCACAGCCTCAAACTCCTGGGCTCAACCAGTCCTCCCCCAGACTCCCAAGCAGCTGGGACTACAGACCCACTGTTGCCCAGCCACCAGGCCTGGTCACATGCAGTCCTTTCTGAGATTGGTTGTTAGCCACCTGCTCCTCCATTCCCCATGTCAACGTAGACAAATGTTGAGTGGTAGTCTGCAAAATGTCTCCTATCTGGGCTAAAGGCCCTCCTTTCCTTGTCCAGCCACCCCTCACACCCCGCCCTAGGCAGGCAGGAATGCGGGGGAGAGGTGGCGGCAGCTTCACCTCTCCCAGGGGGAAGAAAAGTGCCAGACTTTTTTTCAGGATCATCCATCAAGACTAGATGGCCCTCCTCCGCCTCCCCAGCCTCTTCCTGGAGTCCACCCTGTGGGACCTGGAGGTTGGGGCACGTGGCAGTGCTCCCTGGTACACAGTGGCAGCTGGGGATGAAGGAAGGGTAAATTGTTCCCCGTCACGTCCAGTGACTCTTATTGTTTTGTGTTTCCTATTCACCCTTTTTGGCCCCAGTCAGACTTGATTTACTGGGAAAGGGCGCTTACGAGGTAAAGTAACTCACCAGCCCAGCCGGGGACCTGCCCGGGGAAGGCCTGAGCGAAGATGGTCGCCCTGGCAACCGGCCAATCCGCTTCCTGGCGGACCCAGGTGACCCCCCACCCCCACCCCCAGAGGCCGGGATTCCTCCTCCTCGGGGTAGTTGACAGCCCCAGAAGAAACTGGCCATGACAGAGGGAACTGGGGGTGCTAAGAAGGTAGATCAGGGCCAGAGCTGGGCGTTCAGAGGGACTGGAGCTCTGGGGAGGGGAAGCCGGTGGGGGGCGGGACAGGAGGGGGGGCCACGGCTTCGGCAGGACAATTCCAGGAAACGGCCCGGGCAGCCCGGCTCCGGCGCCCGCGCTCAAAAAGAGGGGGCCGGGCGGGGCGAGGACAGGCCCAAGGAGCCGGTGATTTCAGCAGCTCGAGAACTTTCACTGGAACTGAGGAGATTTCCTTCCGGCGAAGGACTGGGAAAGCCATTACGGAGGTGGGAGAGCAGCGATGACCCTCCTCCCCCAGGCCGGAGAACGCTCGGCCAGTGGGGCGGTCTGGCTCGTCCGAGCGTCCCGGGCTGTCCCGCCTGGTGGGGTTGGGTGGGGGCAACACAGTTTCCCTGGAGCATAAGAACAACAATAATAACTGGGGTCGGGCGGCGGCTGTGGCTCAAAGGGGTAGGGCGCCGGCCCCATATGCCGGAGGTGGCGGGTTCAGACCCCGACCCTGGCCAAAAACTGCAAAAAAAAAAAAAGAAAGAAAAATAATAACTGGGGTCAGTTGTGCCTTTAACATACATTGTCTCAGCGGCCCCCGGGACAGGAGGGTAGGGCAGGCGCCCAGTGAGCCGGGCCCCACAGCCGCAGAGAAACAGCCAGGTGGAACCAACAAATAACCTCCCCCACCTCCTCTTTTCTCTACGTCAAAGGGCTTGGGTAATTTATTTATTTATTTTTTTTTTTTTTTTTTGGTTTTTGGCCAGGGTTGGGTTTGAACCCGCCACCTCCGGCATATGGGACCAGCGCCCTACTCCTTGAGCCACAGGCGCCGCCCAACTTGGGTAATTTATTTATCATAGCAGTACACTTAGTAATAATTACTTTTTTAAAAGATTTGTAACTTTCAGAACAGATATGTGGGATCTAATTAGCAGCAGAAGCCAGTTTAGCACTCTGAAAGTCATTTTTTAATTAAATTGCATGAGCTATAAAACTATAAAAATAAATAAACTACACAAATAATGCTGTCCTGGCTTGGGGCCATAGCTCAGCGGTTAGAGCGCCGGCCACATACAACAGTGCTGACAGGTTCGAACCCTGCCGGGGCCTGGTAAACAACAATGACAACTACAACAACAACAAAAAAAAACAGCTGGACATTGTGGTGGGCGCCTGTGGTCCCAGCTACTTGGGAGGCTGAGGCAAGAGAATCACTTGAGCCCAAGAGTTTGAGGTTGCTGGGAAAGCAACCATGGCACTCTACTGGGGGTGACAGAATGAGACTCTGTCTCAAAAAAACATTTTTTTTAATTAAATAAAATTAATTTTTGGGCGGCACCTATGGCTCAAAGGAGTAGGATGCCAACCCCATACGCCAGAGGTGGCGGGTTCAAACCCAGCCCCGGCCAAAAACAAACACTTTGGGCAGCGCCTGTGGCTCAGTGAGTAGGGCGCCGGCTCCATATACCGAGGGTAGCGGGTTCAAACCCAGCTCCGGCTGAACTGCACCCAAAAAATAGCCGGGCATTGTGGTGGGCGCCTGTAGTCCCAGCTGCTCCAGAGGCTGAGGCAGGAGAATCGCTGAAGCCCAAGAGCTAGAGGTTGCTGTGAGTCCTGTGACATCATGGCACTCTACTGAAGTGGGTAAAGTGAGACTCTGTCTCTACAAAAAAAAATGCTGTCCAGGGAGATTTAATCTCTGGGGATTAGAACACAAGTAAGGTTCCACATGAGGTGTTTACCACCAAGGCCAGGTGCTGATGAAGTTGCTTTTGCACAGAGCAAGGCAAGGATGCTCTTGAGAAAAATGAGGACCATACATGGGCACCTGCTGCCAGACTGCAACCTACTAGGAAAAGGGGAGATTGAAGGGGTGGGGGTGGGGGTGGGGCTGGCAGGAACCTGCTTGACTATAGCTCAAAGCCAAGGTTCAACTAGCAGTGAGAAGTTCCAGATAGAAGGCTCCAGCCACCCACTGGCACTAGTGAGTGAGGGACAGGGCTGGTAGCCCTTTAAAAAGCTTTGGAAAACAAAGATCCTGTAATCAGGCACATCTGCCAATTACTGTGACACCCCTCTGGATTTGATGGAGACACCCCAGTGTTACTGTCTGCCTGTGGCTTCCCAGTATGCACTGCATGTGGTGCATCTTGTCTATGGGGGTTCCTGTGATCAGGTCAGCTGGTCTTCTCTCAGCCCACAAAATGCCTAGCAGGCGAAAGCTTGGCCAAAATACCATGTAGATCTCAATGTACAGAAATGGCACAATTACACACTCTAGCAAGTGGAAGGCAGTGCTGTGTTAAGAGGCTGGACTCCAGGCTGGAGTGGTGGCTCACACCTGTAATTCTAGCACTCTGGGAGGCCCAGGCAGGGGGATTGCTTGGGCTCACAAGTTCAAGACCAGCCTGGGCAAAAGCAAGACCCTCATCTCTAGTAAAAATAAAAAACCTGAGGCAAGTGGATTGCTTGAGCCCAAGAGTGAGAGGTTGCTCTGAGCTATAATGCCATGGCACTCTACCCAGGGCAACAGCTTGAGACTCTGTCTAAAAAATAAAAGAAAGAAAAGGCTTAGCCGGGCGTTGTGGCGGGCGCCTGTAGTCCCAGCTACTCGGGAGGCTGAGGCAAGAGAATCACCTAAGCCCAGGAGTTGGAGGTTGCTGTGAGCTGTGTGAGGCCACGGCACTCTACCGAGGGCCATAAAGTGAGACTCTGTCTCTACAAAAAGAAAAAAAAGAAAAGGCTGGACTCAGGAAATAGCGTGACTCGATGCAAATTCCCACTCTGCCATTCATAATCCTTAGAACCTTTGGCCCTCAAGAGTTTGAGGTTGCTGGGCGGCGCCTGTGGCTCAAAGTGGTAGGGCGCCAGTCCCATATGCCGGAGGTGGCAGGTTCAAACCCAGCCCTGGCCAAAACCCACAAAAAAAAAAAAAAAGAGTTTGAGGTTGCTGTGAGCTATGATGCTACAGCACTCTACCAAGGGCAACAAACAACAACAACAAAAAAAAAAACCTAAGGCCCTGCTCAACTTCCTTCTGCCCTGAATTTTGTGTCTATAACATGCAAATGATCATAACAAGACCTGCCTCCTGTAATGAGAGGATTACACGACTTAATTCTTCCTGTTAGATGCTTAGAACACTGACTGGGGGCGGCGCCTGTGGCTCAGTGAGTAGGGCGTCGGCCCCATATGCCGAGGGTGTGGGGTTCAAACCTAGCCCTGGCCAAACTGCAACAAAAAATAAAATAGCCGGGCGTTGTTGCGGGCACCTGTAGTCCCAGCTGCTCGGGAGGCTGAGGCAAGAGAATCAGGTAAGCCCAAGAGTTAGAGGTCACTGTGAGCCATGGCACTCTACCTGAGGGCAGTACAAGGAGACTCTGTCTCTACCAAAAAAAAAGAACACTGACTGGGAGGTAGTAAGAGCTAGGGAAGTGTTTGTTAGGAGAATTAAGAGTACATATTACACATGTACAAACTGTACCACTAGATATAAGGACTTACTGATATCCAGAAAACAGTTGAAAGTGCAATGCAGGGGCAGCACCTATGGCTCAGTGGGTGGGGCACTAGCCCCACAGACTGAGGGTCGGGGGGGTTCAAACCCAAACCCAGCCAAACTGCAACAAAAAATAGCCGGGCGTTGTGGCGGGTGCCTGTAGTCCCAGCTACTTGGGAGGCTGAGGCAGGAGAATCCCTTGAGTGGAAGATTGCTGTGAGTTGTGAAGCCACGACACCCTACCCAGGGCAACAGCTTGAGGCTCTGCCTCAAAAAAATAAATAAATAAAATAAAAGTCTTTGTGTTGGGACAAAAAGCACAGGTTATGCCATCCAACTGCCTATTCAGGGCCAAAATCCTTTTTAAAATATCTGCGATCTTCTACTGTCCATTGGAAAACTTTCAGGGACATGGAACTAAGACCATTCTATTTTTAAACTGCTGTAATTAGGATATTCTTCCTAAATTAAGAAGATAGAGCTGGGCACAGTGGCTCATGCCTGAAATCCCAGCACTCTGAAAGGCCGAGGCGGGTGGATTGCCTGAGCTCACGGGTTCCAGACCAGTCTGAGCAACAGTGAGACCCTCGTCTCTAAAAATAGCTGGGCCTGGGTGGTGCTTGTGGGCTCAAGGACTAGGGCACCAGCCCCATATACCAGAGGTGGCAGGTTCAAACCCAGCCCCGGCAAAAAACTGCCAAAAAAAAATAGACAGGCATTATAGTAGGTACCTGTAGTCCCAGCTACTTGGGAGACCGAGGCAAGAGAATCACTTGAGCCCAGAAGTTTAAGTTTACTGTGAGCTATGAGGCCACAGTATTCTACCAAAGGTAACAAAGTGAAACTCAGTCTCAAAAAAAAGAAGATAGAGGTAATTCAACCATCAGAATTCTTTTTTTTTTTTTTAGAGACAGAGTCTTACTTTATCTCCCTCGGTAGAGTGCTTTGGGGGATAGCTATGGTGTCACAGCTCACAGAAACCTCCAAATCCTGGGCTTAGGCGATTCCCTTGCCTCAGCCTCCTGAGCAGCTGGGACTTCCGGCGCCCACAACAACGCCTGGCTATTTTTTTGTTGCAGTTTGGCCATGTGCCCTACCCAGTGAGCACAGGCGCCACCCCATCCGAATTCTTTTTGAGGGAATCATTTTATTTATAGAAAAGAGGGCTTGCCTCTAAAACTTTCATCTAAGGTAAATGCATCCTTTTTTGTTTGTGTTTATTTTTAAGACTGGGTTGCCCAGACTGGTCTCAAACTCCTGAGGTGCAAATGCTCCTCCCACCTCAACCTCTTGAGTAGCCAGGACTTTCCCAGCCAGGAAGTGCATCTTGTTGGATGAGGGATTCTTTGTATTGTTGAGGTTAGAGATGAGGCTTTATATAAACTGTGAAACTTGGTATGATCACTTGTGTGATAGTTGAAAGAAGAAGCAAGGATAGAGGTATTTTGGTAGCTGAATCAGGATTTCAGAGAATAGAGGCTTTTTAAAAAGGACTTACAACATTATCATTTTTTAGAAATAACACATAACTTTGACAAAAAAGGATGAAGAACAAATTTTACGTCTTCTAAAATTCTAATATTGAAAGCCTTTGGCCAGGCACAGAGGCTCATACCTTTAATCCTAACACTTTGGGAGGCTGAGGATCACTTGAGTTCAGGAGTTAGAGACCAGCATGAGCAAGACCAAGACCCTGTCTCTACTGAAAATAGAAAACCCAGCCAAGGGCAGCACCTGTAGCTCAGTGGGTCCGGTGCCAGCCACATATACCGAGGCTGGCGGTTCTAACCCAGCCCAGGCCGGCTAAACAAAAATGACAACTGCAGGGCGGCGCCTGTGGCTCAGTGAGTAGGGCGCCGGCCCCATATGCCGAGGGTGGCGGGTTCAAACCCAGCCCTGGCCAAACTGCAACAAAAAAAATAGCCGGGCGTTGTGGAGGGCGCCTGTAGTCCCAGCTGCTCGGGAGGCTGAGGCAAGAGAATCGCGTAAGCCCAAGAGTTAGAGGTTGCTGTGAGCCGTGTGACGCCACGGCACTCTACCGGAGGGCGGTACAGTGAGACTCTGTCTCTACAAAAAAATAATAAAAAAAAAAATAATAATAATAATAAATAAATAAAATAAAACACTTTAAAAAAAAAAAAATGACAACTGCAAGAAAAAAATAGCCGGGCATTGTGGTGGGAGCCTATAGTCCCAGGTACTTGGGAGGCTGAGGCAAGAGAATTGCTTGAGCCCAAGAGTTGGAGGTTGCTGTGAGCTGTGATGCCATGGCACTCTACCCAGGGTGACAACTTGAGGCTCTGTCTCAGAAAGAAAGAAAGAAAGAAATCCATTTGTATGGCAGGTACCTGTAGTCCCAGCTACTGGGGAGACTGAGGCGAGAGGATTTCCAAGCCCAAGATTTTGAGGTTGCTGTGAGTTATGATGCCACAGCACTCTACCCAGGGCAACAGAGTGAGACTCTGTCTCAAAATAAATAAATAAATAAAGCATAAAGCGAAAGTCATTGCTTGCATTTGACGAACATCATTCAAATATGAATTATAAATTGTTCGACATTTAATATATATTTATATTTATATTATTCATATTTAATATAAAATTCCCTTTACATTTATAGAAAAGCTAATTGGTCTTCCCATCTCTTTGGCTGGTCCCAGCACTAACTGTGCAGATGCCTACTCTCTCCTTCAACAACAGTGCCTGCCTCACTTCCCCTCCTTGAATTACAATGGAGTTATGTCTCAAGAAACCCATCCTAGGCTTGGCGCCTGTAGCTCAGTGGTTAGGGCGCCACCCACATATACCCGAGCTTTTGGGTTCGAATCCAGCCTGGGCCTGCCAAACAGCAATGACAACTACAACCAAAAAATAACTGGGCCTTGTGGCAGGCACTTTTAGTGCCTAGCTACTTGGGAGGCTGAGGCAGGAGAATCGCTTAAGCCCGAGAGTTTGAGGTTGCTGTGAGCTGTGATACTACAGCACTCTACTGAGGGCGACATAGTGAGACTCTGTCTCAAAAAAAAAAAAGAAACTCATCCTAAATTGAAAATATCAAGTAAGCCAAAAATTCACTTAATACACCTAACCTACCAAACATCATAGCTCAGCCTAACCTACCTGAAATGTGCTCAGAACACTCACATTCACCTATAGTCAGGCAAAATCATTTTACACAAAGCCTATTTTATATAGAGTATTGAATATTTCATGTAATTTACTAAATTCTGTACTGGATGCTGGGCACAGTGGCTCATGCCTATAATCCCAGTACTTGGGAGGCTGAGATGGGTGGATTACCTGAGTTCACAGATTCGAGACCAGCCTGAGCCAGAGCAAGATTTGTCTCTAAAAATATGTGGTGGCTTGGCGCATGCTCAGTGGTTAGGGCTCAGCCACATACACTGAGGCTGGCAGGTTTGAACCCGGCCCAGGCCAGCTAAACAACAATGACAACTGCAACAAAAAATAGCTGGGCATTGTGGTGGGTGCCTATAGTTCCAGCTACTTGGAGGCTGAGGCAAGAGAATCACTTGAGCCCAGGAGTTTGAGGTTGCTGTGAGCTGTGGTGGCAGGGCACCCTACCAAGCCAAAGTAGTGAAACTCTGTCTCTAAATAAATAAATAAGTAAATAAATAAAAATAGCTGGGTGTTGTGGCAGTTGCCTATAGTCCCATCTACTTGGCAGGCTGAGGCAAGAGAATCACTTAAGCCCAAGAATCTGAGGTTGCTGTGAGCTGTGACACCACAGCACTCTACCAAGGCTGACAAAGTGAGACTCTGTCTCAAAAAAAAAAAAAAAAAAAAATTCTGTACTGGAAGTGAAAGCAGAATGGTTTGTGTAAGGACCATTGTGAAGCCAAAACTCCAAGACCATTTTCTTTTTCTTTTTTTTTAACGTAGCCTTCCTGGCATTTTCTTAGTTATTGTGTTAAGACATTTACATTCGAGTGGCGCCTGTGGCTCAGTCCGTAAGGCGCTGGCCTCATATACCGAGGGTGGCGGGTTCAAACCCAGCCCCGGCCAAACTGCAACCAAAAAATAGCCGGGCGTTGTGGCGGGCGCCTGTAGTCCCAGTTACTCGGGAGGCTGAGGCAAGAGAATCGCTTAAGCACAGGAGTTGGAGGTTGCTGTGAGCTGTGTGAGGCCACGGCACTCTACTGAGGGCCATAAAGTGAGACTCTGTCTCTATAAAAAAAAAAAAAAAAAATGGGCGGCGCCTGTGGCTCAAAGGGGTAGAGCACCGGTCCCATATGCTGAAGGTGGCGGGTTCAAACCCAGCCCCGGCCAAAAAAAAAAAAAAAAGACATTTACATTCTACATTTACTAAGTTTCACATATACCCTTGTAACATGCACCGCAGGTGTAATCCCACCAATCACCATCCCTCCACCCTCAAAGACCATTTTCTAAGTAGCTTCTTTTTCTTTTTTTTTTGAGACAGAGTCTCCAGCTGTCTCCCTGGGTAGAGTACTGTAGTGTCACAGCTCACAGCAACCTCAGATTCTTTGGCTTAAGTGATTCTCTTGCCTCAGCCTCCCAAGTAGCTAGGACTACAGGCACCCACCCCAACACCCAGCTATTTGTTGGTTGTAGTTGTCATTGTTGTTTGGCAGGCCTGGGCTGTGTTTGAACTCCCCAGTTCCGTTGTATGTGGCTGGCACTCTAGCCGCTGAGCTACAGGCACCCAGCCTCTAAGTAGTTTCTTTTGAGATTTCTCCAAGATCTGACTCCAAACTCTTCATCATTCTGGATGACTGCCTGCTAGTTTGTCAACAGCCCTTTGACAACCTACTTCCCACTCTGCAGCAGAATCTTCCAGGCACCATCTGAGGAGTGCAGAGAGCAGGACAGTCACCTCCCCAAGCCTGTCACACAACTGGCTATTATGTGACTTGATGCTGTACATACACCCTCCACCACCCACGCGGTTCTCACTGGTGCTGTTAATCCAAGCGCATTTGTTCAGGTTGTTCTCGATTGAATTTTAAAGTGAAAAATACCAATTTTACTAAAGATTTCTTACAGGATTTGGGGAAGAGGAGGATTACGTAACACAGAGTACAGTATTTCTTTTCTTTTTTTTTTAAAAAACTGATGTTTATTTTCCTCCTTTATTTCCATCTTGTTTAAGAGCTTGTGGAAGAACAGCTTAAGACCACTCAGTGGTTGTTCCTACCCATTCAGTGGCCTGAGCAGTGGGAGCTGCAGACCAGTCTTCAGTGGCGGGCTGGGCACTCCAGTCTTCAGTGGGGAACTGCTGAATAGGCACAGAGGGCACTTGCACACCTTCTGACCAGTCTGCAACCTCTGGTTGCGTAGCAGTAAACTCAGGAGCTGGAGCAGTCCATTCACCCTGAAATTCCTCCTTGGTCACAGCTTTCTCAGCAGCAGCCTGCTCTTCCTTTTCAATCTCTTCAGGATCTCTGTAGAAATAGAGATCTGGCATGACCTCCCACGGATGTTCACGGGAGATGGTGCCACGCATGCGGAGAACTTCCCGGGCCAGCATCCACCACATCAAACCTACTGAGTGAGCTCCCTTGTTGTTGCAAGGGATGGCGATGTCCACATAAGGCAGAGGAGAATCTGTGTTACACAGAGCAATGGTAGGCAGGTTAACATAAGATGCCTCTGTGAGAGGTTGGTGGTCAGCCCTGGGATCAGTAACCACTAGAAGACGAGGCTCCCGGAAGGCTGCCTGTATCTGGTTAGTGAAGGTTCCGGGAGTGAAGCGGCCAGCAATAGGAGTGGCTCCAGTAGCAGCAGCAAACTTCAGCACAGCTCGCTGGCCAGTATTCCTGGAGGATATGACACTGACATCGGCAGGGTTTTCAATGGCAACAATGGCCCGAGCTGCCAACAGAAGTTTTTCCCAGGTCCTCTTCAGATTTATGATGTAGATACCATCACTTTTCCTTTTGTAGATGTACTGTTCCATTTGGAAGTCAAGATTGGTGCCACCTAAGTGGGTTCCTGCTGCAAGGAATTTGAGGACATCCTCCTCCTTCATTTGCAAGACATCAAGGGCTCCGGACATTGTGAAAATTTCCCTTTAAGTTATGGTGGGAATCCAGAACAACGCCGTATGGGCCCTCCCTGAGCGGCGCCGAAAAGCCAGAGTACAGTATTTCTTTTTTTTTTTTTTTTTTTATATATTTTTTTGTAGAGACAGAGTTTCACTTTATTGCCCTCGGTAGAGTGCCGTGGCGTCACACAGCTCACAGCAACCTCCAACTCCTGGGCTTAAGCGATTCTCCTGCCTCAGCCTCCCGAGTAGCTGGGACCACAGGCGCCCGCCACAACGCCCGGCTATTTTTTTGTTGCAGTTTGGCCGGGGCCGGGTTTGAACCCGTCACCCTCGGTATATGGGGCCAGCGCCCTGCTCACTGAGCCACAGGCGCTGCCCCAGAGTACAGTATTTCTAACTAAAAACTCCACTAGACAGGTTTATGTCTCCTCAAGATCCCTCTGCAGGTGGCGTTGAGCCAGGATGAATCCAGGTGTTTTTTTTTTTTTTTTGTAGAGACAGAGTCTCACTTTATGGCCCTCGTTAGAGTGCCGTGGCCTCACACAGCTCACAGCAACCTCCAACTCCTGGGCTTAAGCGATTTTCTTGCCTCAGCCTCCCGAGTAGTTGGGACTACAGGCGCCCTCCACAACGCCCGGCTATTTTTTGGTTGCAGTTTGGCCGGGGCCGGGCTTGAACCCTCCACTCTCAGTATATGGGGCCGGCACCCTACCAACTGAGCCACAGACACCGCCCTGAATCCAGGTTTTGTGGAACCTGGAGCTTATACAATTTGGTGGCTCCTTTTTTTTTTTTTTTTTTTTTTTCGTAGAGACAGAGTCTCACTGTACCACCCTTGGTAGAGTGCCGTGGCGTCACAGGGCTCACAGCAACCTCTAACTCTTGGGCTTACGTGATTCTTTTGCCTCAGCCTCCCGAGCAGCTGGGACTACAGGCGCCCGCCACAACGCCCGGCTATTTTATTTTTTGTTGCAGTTTGGCCGGGGCTGGGTTTGAACCCGCCACCCTCGGCATATGAGGCCTGCACCCTACTCACTGAGCCACAGGCTCCGCCCCTGGTGGCTCCTTTTTAAGAAAAAGAGTACAGGGTGGCAACTGTGGGTCAGTGAGTAGGGTGCCAGCCCCATATACCGAGGGTGGCGGGTTCAAACCCAGCCCCAGCTGAACTGCAACCAAAAAATAGCCACGCGTTGTGGCGGGTGCCTGTAGTCCCAGCTGCTTGGGAGGCTGAGGCAGGAGACCGCTGAAGCCCAAGAGCTAGAGGTTGCTGTGAGTCCTGTGACATCATGGCACTCTGCTGAAGGCGGTAAAGTGAGACTCTGTCTCTACAAAAAAAAAAAGAGTACAGAATTGTTATGAAACATTTAATTAGAAGGTGAAAAGAAATTACACTAAATTGTAAATTTCTTTTTTCTTTAAATCAGACCCTCCCTTTTAAGTTAGGGAGGATCTCATTATGTTGCTCAAGCTGGTCTCAAACTCCTGGACTCAAGCAATGCTCCCTCTTCAGCCTGCCAAACAGCTGGAACTACAGGTGCCCACCTTGTCCAGATTACAAATTTCAAAAAGCTGACAAATATCCAAAGATCTCAAAATCTGGAAAAATAACTGTATATTTATTAACTGACACATGCCTATAATGTTACTTCCTACTTTTCTTTCTTTTTTTGGATACAGAGTCTCGCTCTGTGGCCCTGGCTATAGTGCTGTGGTGTCATTTCCCACAGCAACCTCAAACTGAAGGGATCCTCCTGCCTCACCTTCTCAAGTAACTGCAACTACAGGCACCCACCACAACCTACACCTAGCTGATTTTTCTGTTTTTAGTAGAAACAGTTTTGCTCTTGCTCAGGCTGGTTTCAAACTCCTGAATTCAGGCAATCCACCTGCTTAGGCCTCCCAGACTGCTGGGATTACAGGCGTGATCTACCACATCTGGCCCTTCCTAGCTTTGTATTTTTTGGCCAGGGCTGGGTTTGAACCCACCACCTCCGGTATATGGGGCCGGTGCCCCACTCCTTTGAGCCACAGGTGCCGCCCCCTTCCTAGCTTTTTTAATGTGAAAAGAAACATATGTATCTGCTTTCCCTTTTCTTTCATGAAAGATAGCACCTTGCTTAGCTCACTTAATAATATATCTTGGAACTCTCTGCATGTTAGTGTTGACCTAGAAGGAAGAAGCTGAGGTGGATTAAGTAGAGGATGTTTGGGCCAACCTGAGGACTGCAGCCCAGGAGCACAGACACAAGTGGCCCTGAATATACACCTAGATCAGCAGCAATTACAAGTGGGTTTTTAAAGCCAAAATTACAGGAGTGCACTACCAGGCCAGGCCCTAAAAGTTAATTACTTTTCTCATCAGTTTGGAAAGAACTTCTGTAGAGACCAAAGGAAAGCTTTCCATTTGTTTTCTGAAAGTTCACTGATAAAAAGCACAAAAGGCGATTAAGTGGAGAAAAGTTATTAACTTGCAAAAGGGGAGAGAACGACAGAGTGATCACACCTTCTCAGTGGGGTTCAGAGCTCACTTGAGGCTGCAGAAAGAACAGGGCTTGTATCATGGCAAAACATGTTATGGGAAGCAGGGAAAAGAAACCTGATTAGCAAAGGTAGTTTATGTGTATAAAATCTTACAAGCAGAATCTCTCAGAGAAAGTGATGGGAAATGTCCTTCTGATTTTTTATTTTTATTTATTTATTTTTTTGTCCTGATTTTTAAAGGTGTCACAGTCTGAGTTAATCTTATTTATTTATTTTTTTTTTTTAGACAGAGTCTCACTGGTCACCCTTGGTAGAGTGCTATGGTGTCATAGCTCACAGCAACCCCAAACTCTTTGGTTAACATGATCCTCTTGCCTCAGCCTCCCAAGTAGCTGAGACTATAGACACCCGCCACAGCGCCTGGCTATTTTTTGGAGATGGGGGTCTTGCTCTGGCTCAGGCTGGTCTCGAACCTGTGAGCTCAGGCAATCTACCTGCCTCAGCCTCCCAAGTGCTAGGATTACAGGCGTGAGCCACCAGGCCCAGCCTTCTCTCAGTTAATTCATGGATCTGTGGGAGGGCAGTCTTCAGAGAAAACCTGGCTGCCTCAGTGCAGATTTTCTATACAGATGCAAATCTCCCCAGCAAAGGACAAGTTTGTAGGAATGCTTGTTTGTAAATCCTCTAAACAGCCATCTCAAATTATGTCAAAGAAGTATATTTGGGGGTAAAATATTTTTTCTTTTCTTTTTTTTTTTTTTTTTTTTATTTTTGGCCGGGGCTGGGCTTGAACCCGCCACCTCCGGCATATGGGACCGGCGCCCTACCCGTTGAGCCACAGGCGCCGCCCTTCTTTTTTTTTTTTTTTTTGAGACAGAGTCTCAAGCTGTCGCTCTGGGTAGAATGCCATAGCATCATAGCTCACAGCAACCTCAAACTCTTGGGCTTAAGTGATTCTCTTGCCTCAGCCTCCTAAGTAGCTAGGATTACAGGTGCCTGCAACAATGCCCAGTGAGTTTTATGTTGTAGTTGTCTTTGTTATTTGGCAGGCCGGGGCGGGCTGGATTTGACCCTGCCAGTCCCGGTGTATGTGGCTGGCACCCTTGCCGCTGAGCTACAGGCGCCAAGCCCCGGCGATTTTTTTGCTACAGTTGTCATTGTTGTTTTGTTGCAGGAAGACAAGGCCCAATGGAGAGAAAGAGCACCCAAACACCACGTTTATAAGAGGAAGGGCTTTATTCACCAGCCGGAGCTTACGGCATAGAAGAATTCCAAATGGCCATGCTCTCCGACTACCTTAGTCTTTCCCTTTTTATTGACAGTCAAAAAGTTCCACCCCACAGGTACCCTTCTCATTGGCCAGTTTGAATCAAGTGGGAGATGCTATTCCCGTCCCTACAGAACTACAGGATTTCACAGAACTTGGAAATTTCCAAGTTTCAGGAAGTTAAGTTTACAAATTCCCAAGAGCTGAGACACCGTAGAGAGGACCCTGCATGTGTATCTTGTGGTCTCCTTGAGAAGACCTGTTCTTCTAGACCTCACCCTTCTCGAGTATCCTCTCTCAGTTTTAGCTGGCCCATGTAGGGTTCAAACCTGCCAGCTCTGGTGTATGTGGCCAGTGCTTTGGCCACTGAGCTATGGGTGCCGAGCCTATTTTTTTTTTTTTTTGTAGAGACAGAGTCTCACTTCATGGCCCTCGGTAGAGTGCCGTGGCCTCACACAGCTCACAGCAACCTCCAACTCCTGGTCTTAAGGTGATTCTCTTGCCTCAGCCTCCCGAGTAGCTGGGACTACAGGCACCCGCCACAACGCCCGGCTATTTTTTGGCTGCAGTTTGGCCGGGGCCGGGTTTGAACCCGCCACCCTCGGTATATGGGGCCGGCGCCCTACCGACTGAGCCACAGGTGCCGCCCCCTATTTTTGTTTTTTAATTTAAAGAAAGAAGTTTAAGGCTTAGTGCCTGTTACACAGTGGTTACTGCACCAGCCACGTACACCGAGGGTGGTGGGTCCCAACCCGGCCTGGGCCAGCTAAACAACTGCAACAAAAAAACAGCTGAGCATTGTGGTGGGCGCCTGTAGTCCCAGCTACTTGGGAGGCTGAGGCAAGAGAATCGCTTAAGCCCAAGCATTGCTGTGAGCTGTGATGCCACAGCACTTTGCTAAGGGTGACATAGTGAGACTCTGTCTCAAAAAAAAGAAAGAAAGAAAGAAGTTTAATTAATCACACAACTAGAAGACAAGTGGGCGACGCCTATGGCTCAGTGGGTAGGGCGCCGGCCCCATATATGGAGGGTGGTGTGTTCAAACCCAGCTCTGGCCAAATTACAACAAGAAAATAGCTGGGCATTGTGGCGGGCACCTGTAATCCCAGCTACTTCGGAGGCTGAGGCAAGAGAATCGCCTAAGCCCAAGGATTTGGAGGTTGCTGTGAGCTATGACAGCACCGCACTCTACAGAGGGTTAATAAGTGAAACTCTGTCTCAAAAAAAAAAAAAAAGAAAAGAAGACATGTAAGAAAGTTTTTAAAAAAGGTCTAAAATAAAATAATTTCTTAAGTCTCTTTGATCAGTGATTTGTCTTACTTTGATCATCCATATTTTTACCATTAAATGCCGTGGGATTTCTTTTATATTTTGTAAAATATTAAACATGGTATTGGTTTCTAGTGTATAAATAACTTACTTTGTTTTGGAGTTGAAGATTCAGTTTAATTGATTTCACATGTTTTTTAAAAATTTTAAATAAATTGCTTTTCCTGTCGCGGCAGTCCTGTGTGGAGTCGGCCCCTGGATCTGAGAGTCCCTAAGATTGACAGGGTCTTTGTATCCCAGAGGCTGCGCCCATCATGCCACAAAATGAATATATTGAGAATATATTGAATTACACCGTAAACGCTATGATTATTGCTTGGATTACCATGAGAAAAAGAGAAAAAAAGAAAGTCCAGAGGCTCATGAACGGCCAAAGAAGGCAAAGAAGATGATTGGTCTGAAGGCTAAGCTCTACCATAAACAGCGCCATGCTGAGAAAATACAAATGAAAACGACTATTAAGATGCATGAAAAGAGAAACACCAAACAAAAGAATGCTGAAAAGCCTCCACAGGGAGCAGTACCTGCCTATCTGTTGGACAGAGAGGGACAATCCGAGCCAAAGTACTGTCCAATATGATTAAACAAAAACGAAAAGAGAAAGTGGGAAAATGGGAAGTCCCTCTGCCCAAAGTTCGTGCCCAGGGAGAAACAGAGTACTAAAAGTTATTCGAACAAGAAAGAGAAAGAAGCATGGAAGAGGATGGTTACTAAAGTCTGCTTTGCTGGAGATGGCTTTACAAGAAAACCAGCTAAATATGAAAGATTCATCAGGCCAATGGGCTTGCCTTTCAAGAAGGCCCATGTAACACATCCTGAACTGAAAGCTACCTTTTGCCTGCCAATACTTAGTGTAAAGAAGAATCCTTCATCCCCATTATATACAACTTTGGGTGTTATTACCAAAGGGACTGTCACTGAGGTCAATGTGAGTGAGCTGGGCCTTGTGACACAAGGGGGCAAGGTATTTGGGGGAAATATGCCCAGGTTACTAACAATCCTGAAAATGATGGATGCATAAATGCAGTCTTACTGGTTTGATAACCATTTCACACAAGTAACTTGTTGAAGATCACACGACAATTGAGAAAACCAGCATTGGGTGGCCCCATATACCGAGGGTGACAGGTTCAAACCCAGCCCTGGCTGAACTGCAACAAAAATAGCCGGGTGTTGTGGCGGGTGCCTGTAGTCCCAGCTGCTCGGGAGGCTGAGGCAGGACAATCGCCGAAGCCCAAGAGCTGGAGGTTTCTGTGAGTCCTGTGACGTCATGGCACTCTACTCAGGGCCACAAAGTGAGACTCTGTCTCTACAAAAAAAAAAAGAAAAAGAAAGAAAGAAAAAGAGGGCGGTGCCTGTGGCTCAGTGAGTAGGGCGCCAGCCCCATATACCGAGGGTGGAGGGTTCAAACCCAGCCCCGGCCAAACTGCATCCAAAAAATAGCCGGGCGTTGTGGCAGGCGCCTGTAGTCCCAGCTGCTTGGGAGGCTGAGGCAAGAGAATTGTGTAAGCCCAAGAGTTAGAGGTTGCTGTGAGCTGTGTGACGCCACGGCCCTCTACCCGAGGGTGGTACAGTGAGACTCTGTCTCTACAAAAAAAAATAAATAAATAAATAAAGAAAAGAAAAAGAAAACCAGCGTTACTGTGATGTTTCTGAATGCTACCAAACAGTCTTACATGTCTGCAGTCATTAAAAGAACTATTTATTAAACTGTACAAAACTTTAAAGTGGTCCAGTTTAAAAAAAAATTTTTAAGTAAATTTATTTGTTTAATGTGAGAGCATAAGCAAGCAGGTCAAATATTTGATTTTGTGGGCGGCGCCTGTGGCTCAGTGAGCAGGGCGCCGGCCCCATATGCCGAGGGTGGCGGGTTCGGACCCAGCCCCGGCCAAACTGCAACAGAAAAATAGCCGGGCGTTGTGGCGCGCGCCTGTAGTCCCAGCTCCTCGGGAGGCTGAGGTAAGCCCAAGAGTTGGAGGTTGCTGTGAGCCGTGTGACACCACGGCACTCTACCCGAGGGCGGTACAGTGAGACTCCGTCTCTACAAAAAAAAAAAAAAAAAATTTTGATTTTATTAGGTAGAGTTTGTCTAGTGGTTGTATCCCACATACAAAAGGTGTGCCAACCTCCCCATCCCATGTCCATTCAGTGAGAGTGCCCCCAACCCCCTCCCCCACCCTTGTTACCTCTCCCCACAACTTGAATCAAAATGAGGCCTTTTCCTATTTGGGCATGCCTTGGATCATCATATTAGTATTGAATACATTGGATATTTGCTTTTCCATTCTTGTATTAGTTTACTAAGAGAATATATAATATATTTCAGCTGTATCCAGGATATTACAAAAGATGTGAAGTCACCATCTTTTGTATGGCTGCATAGTATTTCCATGGTATGCATATACCACAATTTGTTAACCTATTCCTGAGTTGATGGGCATTTAGGTTGTTTCCACATCCTTGTAAATTGAGCTTCAACAAACAATCTAGTGCAAATGTCCTTATGGTAAAAGGATTTTTTTCTTCTGGGTTGATGCCTAGTAGTGGGATTGCTAGGTCAAATGGGAGATCTGAGATCTTACAGGATTGTCCATATTTCTTTCCAAAGAGGCTATATGAGTTTGCAGTCCACCCCAGAATTTGCAGCTTTGGGACTTTGTAATGTATTTCTTTCCAAAGAGGCTATAAGAGTTTGCAGTCCACCCCAGAATTTGTAGCTTTGGGACTTTGTAATGAGGGCTAACCTTACTGGAGTTATGTGCTATCTCTGGGTGGTTTTGATCTGCATTTCTATGATCATTAGGGACGATGACTATTTTTTCATAAGTTTATTAGCCATTCATGTGTATTTCTTTTTTTTTTTTTTTTTATTGTTGGGGATTCATTGAGGGTACAATAAGCCAGGTTACACTGATTGCAATTGTTAGGTAAAGTCCCTCTTGCAATCATGTCTTGCCCCCATAAACTGTGACACACACCAAGGCCCCACCCCCCTCCCTCCGTCCCTCTTTCTGCTTCCCCCCCCATAACCTTAATTGTCATTAATTGTCCTCATATCAAAATTGAGTACATAGGATTCATGCTTCTCCATTCTTGTGATGCTTTACTAAGAATAATGTCTTCCACGTCCATCCAGGTTAATACGAAGGATGTAAAGTCTCCATTTTTTTAATGGCTGAATAGTATTCCATGGTATACATATACCACAGCTTGTTAATCCATTTCTGGGTTGGTGGGCATTTAGGCTATTTCCACATTTTGGCGATTGTAAATTGAGCTGCAATAAACAGTCTAGTACAAGTGTCCTTATGATAAAAGGATTTTTTTCCTTCTGGGTAGATGCCCAGTAATGGGATTGCAGGATCAAATGGGAGGTCTAGCTTGAGTGCTTTGAGGTTTCTCCATACTTCCTTCCAGAAAGGTTGTACTAGTTTGCAGTCCCACCAGCAGTGTAAAAGTGTTTCCTTCTCTCCACATCCACGCCAGCATCTGCAGTTTTGAGATTTTGAGATATGGGCCATTCTCACTGGGGTTAGATGATATCTCAGGGTTGTTTTGATTTGCATTTCTCTAATATATAGAGATGATGAACATTTTTTCATGTGTTTGTTAGCCATTCGTCTGTCGTCTTTAGAGAAAGTTCTATTCATGTCTCTTGCCCATTGATATATGGGATTGTTGGCTTCATCTGTATTTCTTAGAGAAGGTTCTATTCATGTCTCTTTCCCAGTGATATAGGGCAGGAGTCCTCAAACTACGGCCCGTGGGCCACATGCAGCCCTCCAGGGACATATATCTGGCCTACGGGTGTTTTTGCTGCAGCTGCCTGTCCTGCTTAGCAGCCGACTCATCCCGGGCTGCAGTGCGCATGTGTGGAATGTGTGCCATACTCTCTGACTCCCCTCCTTCTCTCTGGCTCCTCTCAATCTCGGGTGTGATCAAACTAGTCACCAGCTTGCCTGTGCAGAGCCTGCTGCTGCCTAGGACCACAGTAAGAACAAGTTAGGATTTATTTTTTTTTTTAAGTTAGGAGGTCTATTTTTTTTGCAGTTAGTAGGGTTTTTTCTTTGCGGTTAAGGGGGGCCGTTTTTTCCTGAAGTTAGGAGGTCTTTTTTTTTTTTCAGATAGGGGTGCTTTTTTTTTTTTGAAGTTAGGAGAGCCTTTTTTTTTTTTTTGGTAGAGACAGAGTCTCATTTCATTGCCCTCGGTAGAATGCTATGGGGTCACAGCTCACAGCAACCTCCAACTCCTGGGCTTACACGATTCTCTTGCCTCAGCCTCCTGAGCAGCTGGGACTACAGGCGCCCGCCACAATGCACGGCTATTTTTGTTGTTGTGGTTTTTTTTTTTTTTTTTTTTGGCCGGGGCTGGGTTTGAACCCACCACCTCTGGCATATGGGACTGGCACCCTACTCCTTGAGCCACAGGCACCACCCATGCACGGCTATTTTTTTGTTGCAGTTTGGCTGGGGCTGGGTTCAAACCCGCCATCCTCGGTATATGGGGCTGGCGCCCTATCAACTGAGCCACAGGTGCTGCCCGGAGAGCCTTTTTTTTAAAGTTGGTTAGTTGGTTGGGGGTGGTTTCTGGGGGGGGGTTGCATGACAGTGATAATGCAAATGGTCAGTGCTCAGAGGTAATGCGAATAGTCAGTGCTCAGTGGTAATGATAATTATAAGTGCTCAGTGTTAATGCAAATGGTCAGCACTCAGTGGTAATGCAAATTGTCTGCAGTCAGTGTTAATGCAAATGGTCAGTGCTCAGTGTTATGGCATGGGGGCCCCAAACTGGTAATCTGCCTAGGGCCCCATGGGAACTTAATCTGGCTCTGCAGACAGCCAAGGAGTAGGAAACCCAATTTAATTGACAGTAAGTGCATTTATATTCTGATTGATATTCAGTTGTGTATGATGTTGTATGTTGTGTGCTTGTAAGCCCCGGTCACACTGTTGCAATCTCTGAGCAGTGCGAGTTCAGCCATACAAGCATATGGCTGAACTCGCATTAGATTTGGAAGAAAGGGGCAGTGCCTGTGGCTCAAAGGAGTAAGGCACTAGCCCCATATGCCAGAGGTGGCGGGTTCAAACCCAGCCCTGGCCAAAAACCGCAAAAAAAAAAAAAAAAAAAAAACTTCGGGAAAAAAAGGCATATGTGCCTTCTTTTTTCCTGCTGGAATCTGATCACATGGGTCTTCTCACAGATTCCTGTGTGAGTTCATAGATGGCAGTGAGGTTTGCACAGGCTAATGTGTACTGGAAAGATGGTGGAGGAACTGGCTCTGTAATCGTGCCAGTTACCACACCACACCAGTGTGAGCCTGAGGTAAAAGTGGACTTCCACCAATATGGGCACTGGTGAGGCTGAAATGATGTGGACTGGCAAGGCTGCATTGATGGGCACTGATCAGACTGCATTGATGGGCAGTGCAGTCTATCTGTGTGGGCAAAGTTATTGCTGGTATATTGTTTTTGGAGTGCTGTATATATATATTGGTATTTTACTAATAGCAATTTGGAATCCCTAGGAAACAATGATATCAAGAAAGAGAAAAATTGACTCAGAGTGTAGGATATTCAAAGAACAGTGGACTTATGATTACTTTTTCATGCAGTACAAGGAAAGTGCTGTGTGTTTGATATGCCAGAATATAGGGTCTGTGTTCAAAGAAGACAATTTGCGTTGACACTATCAAACTTAAAGATAAATATGATTATTTGGTCAGAGAAGTGAGAAAAGATAAAATATTAAAACTGAAAAATACATTGACAACTCAGCAAAATACTTTTGTGAAGCAGAGCAGCTAAATATTTCATCACTGCGAGCAGTTTTCAAGTTGCCAAGCTAATAGCATGCACTGGCAGACCATTAGTGGAGGGAGAATTTGTTAAAGAATGCCTTCTTTCTATTGCCAAAGTGATTATGTCCAGAGAAGGCTGATTTATTTAGTACAGTGAGTCTTTCAGGACCTAGAATTACATGAAGGATTGAAGAAATGGGAGACAATTTGCATCAGCATTTGCAAAACTCTGCAAAAAAACTTTCCTATTTTTCCTTGGCACTCGACGAAAGTAATGATGTTTGTTATTCTGCACAACTTCTAATTTTTATTTGTGGGATGAATGACTATTTCAAAATCACAGAAGAGCTTGCTGCACTGCAAAGCATCAAAGGAACAACTATAGGAGAGGATATCTATGAAAAGGTTTGCCAAAAAAAAAAATAAAAAAAAAAAAAAAAAAAAAAAAAGGTTTGCCAAACTGTGAATGGTTTGGAGCTGGACTGGGCTAAACTAGCCAGTGTGACAACTGATGGTGCTCGTAGCATAGTGGGGTCTAAGAAAGGAGTAATTGCTGGGGTGGTGCCTGTGGCTCAAAGGAGTAGGGTGCCAGCCCCATGTGCCGGAGGTGGTGGACTCAAAGCCAGCCTCAGCCAAAAAAAAGCAAAAAAAAAAAAAAAAGAAAGGAATAATTGCTCGCATTAACCAAGAGATGGACAAGCATAACCATTCTCAAATAAGCACTGTGTAGTAAATCACTGAAGTGGGACTCTATTTTGAAAATTGTGGGGCGGCGCCTGTGGCTCAAGGAGTAGGGCGCTAGTCCCATATGCCAGAGGTGGCGGGTTCAAACCTAGCCCCGGCCAAAAGGAAAAAAAAAAAAAAGAAAATTGTGGTATCTTGTGTTAACTTCATTACAGCTAATGCATTAAACCACAATTTCAGGAATTTCTGTCTGAGCTAAATATTGTCTATGAAGATGTTCTGTACCACACAGAAGTCCATTGGCTGAGTCGAGGGAGAGTTTTGAAACATTTCTATGACTTACTTCCACAGATTACAGCTTTTCTGCTTTCAAAAAACAAAGAAGTACCAGAGCTCAGTGATGCAGAGTGGAAATGGCACCTCGCCTTTCTGACAGCAGAACTACTCAATAGTTTCAATGTGCAACTTCAAGGAAAGGGGAAGCTCATCGGTGATATGCAATCACATGTGAAAGCATTTGAAGTAAAATCAGGCCTCCTCATCAAACAAGTGAAGGAGGAAAATTTCTGCCATCTCCCCACAACTCAAAATCTGTTAGTGGAAAAACCATTGGTTACATTCCCAAACAAAACATGTGTGGATTCACTGGAAAAGTTGCAAAAGGAGTTCTAATTTAGATTTAAAGAGCTTCATCTCCATGAACAGGACATACAGCTTTCCGCAACCCATTTTCTACTGACATTGAAAATGTGGATACAGGGCGGCACCTGTGGCTCAGTCAGTAGGGCACCGGCCCCATATACCGAGGGTGGCGGGTTCAAACCCAGCCCAAACTGCAACCAAAAAATAGCCGGACGTGGTGGCGGGCGCCTGTGGTCCCAGCTACTCGGGAGGCTGAGGCAAGAGAATCGCTTAAGCCCAGGAGTTGGAGGTTGCCGTGAGCTGTGTGAGGCCACCGCACTCTACTCAGGGCCATAAAGTGAGACTCTGTCTCTACAAAAAAAAAAAAAAGAAAAAAGAAAATGTGGATACAGTTTACCAAATGGAACTGGCTGAACTGCAGAACTGTGACTCTCTGAAAGATGCATTCAAGTCAAGCAGCCTTCCTAATTTCTATGCATCTTTCCCCTCTGAGACATACCCTAATCTCAGGAACCATGCACTCAAAATGGCAACCATCTTTGGCATCACTTATGTCTATGAACAGACTTTTTCCAGAATGAAACCTCCGAAATCTCCAACCAGATCTAGACTAACGGATGCACACTTGCATCACTTGTTACGACTAGCAGTGACAAATATGGAACCGGACATTGACCATCTCATTAGGCAAAAGCAGGCCCATAGTTCCCATTGAAATACCGGTAAGTAGGGCGGCGCCTGTGGCTCAGTGAGTAGGGCGCCAGCCCCAGGCTCAGTGAGTAGGGCGCCAGCCCCATATGCCGAGAGTGGCGGGTTCGAACCCAGCCCAGGCCAAACTGCAACCAAGAAATAGCCGGGCGTTGTGGCGGGCGCCTGTAGTCCCAGCTGCTTGGGAGGCTGAGGCAGGAGAATCGCGTAAGCCCAAGAGTTAAGAGGTTGCTGTGAGCCGTGTGACGCCACGGCACTCTAGCTGAGGGCGGTACGGTGAGACTCGGTCTCTACAAAAAAAAAAAAAAAAGAAATACTGGTAAGTTTGTTGATTTAACTTTACTTGTTCTTCATTTTAAATATTGTATTTGTTCCCGTTTTGATTTTTATTTCAAAATAAGATATGTGCAGTGTGCATAGGAATTTGTTCATAGTTTTTTTTGTTTGTTTGTTTTTTGTAGAGACAGAGTCTCACTTTACCGCCTTCGGTAGAGTACCATGATGTCACAGGACTCACAGCAACCTCTAGCTCTTGGGCTTCCGTGATTCTCCTGCCTCAGCCTCCCGAGCAGCTGGGACTACAGACGCCTGCTACAACGCCTGGCTATTTTTTGGTTGCAGTTCAGCTGGGGCTGGGTTTGAACCCACTACCCTCGGTATATGCGGCTGGCGCCCTACTCACTGAGCCACAGGCGCCACCCAGTTTTTTTTTTTTTTTGTAGAGACAGAGTCTCACTTTACCACCTTCGGTAGAGTGCCATGATGTTACAGGACTCACAGCAACCTCTAGCTCTTGGGCTTCCGTGATTCTCCTGCCTCAGCCTCCTGAGCAGCTGGCACTACAGGCGCCCACCACAATGCCCGGCTATTTTTTGGTTGCAGTTCAGCCGGGGCTGGGTTTGAACTCGCCACCCCCAGTATATGGGGCCAGCACCCTACTCACTGAGCCACAGGCGCCACCCTGTTCAGTTTATTTATTTATTTATTTATTTTGTAGAGACAGAGTCTCACTTTATTGCCCTTGGTAGAGCGCCATGACATCACAGGACTCACAGCAACCTCCAGCTCTTGGGCTTAGGTGATTCTCTTGCCTAAGCCTCCCGAGTAGCTGGGATTACAGATGCCTGCAACACCACATGGCTATTTTTTTGTTGTTGTTGCAGTTTGACTGGGGCCAGGTTTGAACCTGCCACTCTCAGTATATGGGGCCGGTGCTCCACTCACTGAGCCACAGGCACCACCCTCTTTTCTTTTTTTTTGAGACAGAGTCACTTTGTCACCCTTGGTAGAGTGCCCTGGCTGCTTTTATCCATCTTGAATCAATTTTTGTGAGTGGTGAAAGGTGGAGGTCCGGTTTCCGTCTTTTACATGTGGTTATTCAGTTCTCCCAGCAACATTTATTGAATAGGTATTTTCTCCCAGTGTGTGTTCTTGTTTGATATTATCAAAGATCAGGTGGCTGTTAAGATGTTAGTTTCATCTCATGGTTTTCTATTTGGTTCCAAATGTCTATGTCTCTATTATTGTGACAATACCATGCTATTTTGATCACTATGGTCTTGTAGTATAGCCTAAAGTCTGGTAGGGTGATGCCCTTAGCTTTGTTTTTATTACTAAGAATTGCACTGACTGTATAGGTTTTTTTATTTTTCTTTTCAAACAGAGTCTCAGTATGTCACCCTTGGTGGAGTGTGGTGGAATCACAGCTCACAGTAACCTCAAACTCTTGGGCTTAAGCGATTCTCTTGCCTCAGCCTCCCAAGTAGCTGAGATTACAGGCATCTGCCACAACACCCAACTATTTTTTTTGTTGTTGTAGTTGTCATTGTTGTTTGGCAGGCCCGGGCCAGGTTCAAAACTGCCAGCCCCAGTTTAGTTTATGTGGCTGGCGCCCTAGCCACTGAGCTACAGGCGCCAAGCCTGTACAGGTTTTTTTTCTTTTTCTTTCTTTCTTTTTTTTTTTTTTTTTGTAGAGACAGAGTTTCACTTTATCACCCTCAGTAGAGTGCCATGGCGTCACACAGCTCACAGCAACCTCCAACTCCTGGGCCTAGGCGATTCTCCTGCCTAGCCTCCAGAGTAGCTGGGACTACAGGCACCCGCCACAACGCCCAGCTATTTTTCTGTTGCAGTTTGGCCGGGGCCGGGTTTGAACCCGCCACCCTCAGTATATGGGGCTGGCGCCCTGCTCACTGAGCCACAGGCACCGCCCTACAGGTTTTTTTCTAATTCCAATCTTATTAAAAGACTAATTGTGGGGCGGCGCCTGTGGCTCAGTCGGTAGGGTGCTGGCTCCATATACTGAGGGTGGCGGGTTCAAACCTGGCCCCGGCTTAACTGCAACCAAAAAATAGCCGGGCGTTGTGGCGGGCGCCTGTAGTCCCAGCTACTCGGGAGGCTGAGGCAAGAGAATCGCTTAAGCCCAGGAGTTGGAGGTTGCTGTGAGCTGTGTGATGCCATGGCACTCTACCGAGGGCCACAAAGTGAGACTCTGTTTCTACAAAAAAAAAATAAAAATAAATAAATAAATAAATAAAGACTAATTGAAACAAGCAAACAAAGCAAATGTTGTGGATATGTCTTTACAAATATTTAAGGTTCGGGCGGTGCCTGTGGCTCAGCGGGTAGGGCGCCGGTCCCATATGCCGGAGGTGGCGGGTTCAAACCCAGCCCCGGCCAAATTAAAAAAAAAAAAAAAAAAAAAAAAAAAAAAACAAATATTTAAGGCTCAGTGCCGTAGCTCAGTGGTTAGGGCGCCGGCCATATATACCAGGGCTAGTGGGTTCAAACCGGGCCACTGCCTGCTAAACAACAATGACAACAGTAACAAAAAAATTGCTGGGCGTTGTGGCGGGCACCTGTAGTCCCAGCTACTTGGGAGGCTGAGGCAAGAGGATCACTTAAGCCCAAGAGTTGAGGTTGCTGTGAGCTGCGACACCATAGCATTCTACCAAGGGTGACAAAGTGAGACTCTGTTTCAAGAAGAAAAGATTAGAGAAGTAGCAGGATTTTGAATGGACTGGAATCCACTGGACTCCCTAAAGAGATACATCTACAATGTGTGTGTGTGTGTGTATATATATATATATATATATATATATATATATATATATATGTATATAGCATTGGCCAGAAGGGAGGAACACATTCCAGAGATATTTCTAAGAAAAAAAGGATGAATGTCAATAACAAGCTTCTGCTCTTACGTTGCTGGGGGCAGAGGGGCATATGCTGACACTGACACAAATGGAGCAATTGGGAGGACAATGTCAAGCTTCTAGAAGCTTTTCTAATAATGAATCAGTGAGTCAAGTATTCCTAAATGCCGATTCATTTTTATTTATAATTTATTAATTATTTAAGATTTAACATGGTTAATAGGGCTAGGTGCTTTGAGTTAGAGAAAGGTGTTACAAACTTTTTGAAGTTTATTACAGCAAAAATGATTTTCTTTCTTTTTTTTTTGTAATTTTTGGCCAGGGCTGGGTTTGAACCCACCACCTCCGGCTTATGGGGCTGGCACCCTACTCCTTTGAGCCACAGGCACCACCCTAAAAATGATTTTATTTTTGAAAAGTTGAAATTTCCCAAATCACCACTCTGTTTTCTACTTTGTATTAACAAAAAGGCATTGGGCATGTTCTGGGGCCAGGCCCCTTGGGTTCACATCATAACTCTTGATATGTCCTAAGCTAAGTGATCTGGAAAAATTATTAAATTAAGTGCCTCGGTTTCTTTCTCTTTTTTTTTGAGACAGAGTCTCACTAAGTCGCCCTCAGTAGAGTGCCGTCACATCACAGCTTACAGCAACCTCACACTCTTGGGCTTAAGCGATTCTCTTGACTCAGCCTCCCAAGTAGGTGGGACTACAGGCACCTGCCACAGCACCTGGCTATTTTTTTTATTGTTGTTGTAATTGTCATTGTTTTGGCAGGCCCTAGCTGGGTTTGAACCTGCCAGCCCCGTGTATGTGGCTGGCGCCCTAGTCGCTGAGCTACAGGTACCGAGCCTCAGTTTCTTCATCTGGAAAGTGGGAAAGATAGTAATACTTAACTCAAGGTATAAATGAATTACAACACAAAGTATTTGGATTGTTGCCTGGGACATAGCAGGCCTCTGGTAGATGTAAGGTGTAACTTTATTAATATGTATGTAAGAACTATAATGTGTACCCTGACCATCAGGTAAGCTACTAGAGAAGGGTAAATACATTTCCTCTTAAAATATATATATATATATATATTTTTTGTAGAGACAGAGTTTCACTTTATGGCCCTAGGTAGAGTGCCATGGCATCACATAGCTCACAGCAACCTCCAACTCCTGGGCTTAAGCGATTCTCTTGCCTCAGCCTCCCAAGTAGCCGGGACTACAGGTGCCCGCCACAACACCCGGCTATTTTTTTGTTGCAGTTCGGCCGGGGCTGGGTTTGAACCCGCCACCCTAAGTATATTGGGCCGGCACCCTACCGACTGAGCCACAGGTGCCGCCCTCCTCTTAAAATATTAGTCAGATTTATTATTTTTTGTTTAGAGACAGAGTATCACTTTGTCGCCCTTGGTAGAGTGCTATAGCATCACAGCTCACAGCAACCTCCAGTTCTTTCTTGGGCTTAAGCGATTCTCTTGCCTCAGCCTCTGGAGTAGCTGGGACTATAGGCACCCGCCACAACACTGGGCTATTTTTTGTTGCAGTTTGGCCGGGACGGAGTTCCAACATGCCACCCTCCGTGTATGGGGCCCGTGCCCTACTCACTGAGTCACAGGTGCCATCTTTTTTTTTTGTAGAGACAGAGTCTCACTTTATTGCCTTCAGTAGAGTGCCATGATGTCACAGGACTCACAGCAACCTCTAGCTCTTGGGCTGCAGCGATTCTCCTGCCTCAGCCTCCAGAGCAGCTGGGACTATAGGCACCCGCCACATCGCTCGGCTATTTTTTGGTTGCAGTTTGGCGGGGGCTGGGTTTGAACCCGCCACCCTCAGTATATGGGGCCAGCGCCCTACTCACTGAGCCACAGGCGCCACCCAAGGTGCCATCTTTTAAGTTCAGATTTAAATAATCACTACATGGGCGGCACCTGTGGCTCAGTCGGTAGGGTGCCGGCCCCATATACCGAGGGTGGCGGGTTCAAGCCCAGCCCCGGCCAGACTGCAACCAAAAAATAGCCGGGCGTTGTGGTGGGCGCCTGTAGTCCCAGCTACTCGGGAGGCTGAGGCAAGAGAATCGCCTAAGCCCAGGAGTTGGAGGTTGCTGTGAGCTGTGTGAGGCCACGGCACTCTACCGAGGGCCATAGGATGAGACTCTGTCTCTACAAAAAAAAAAATAATAATCACTACATGTACATGGTGCTTATCTTAAAAATCATGAAAACTCACACAGTAAAATATTAAGTTTCTCTCCCACTCCATGTCCCAGTCATCCAGTCTCTTACCTGGAGAAAACCAGTATTATGGGGTTTTGTGTATGCTTCCAGAGATAGACTATTTATACAGTAGAACCTCTGTAAGTTGACCATCCAAAGGACTATAACAAACTGGTCAGCATATGGAGGTGGTCAACATAAGGAACTAGGCCTGCTGTATACTGATACATACATGTGATGCATGTCTAGTCTATGAAAATTAGGTCAACTTAAGGAGGTGGGCAACTATGGAGGTTCTATGAAGTTAAATTGTCAGG
Source organism: Nycticebus coucang (assembly GCF_027406575.1). NCBI lineage: Eukaryota > Metazoa > Chordata > Mammalia > Primates > Lorisidae > Nycticebus > Nycticebus coucang. The sequence continues at coordinate 58,468,396 of NC_069784.1, forward strand.
TCATTACAAGTGGAAAAATAGAACTGGCTGTACAGCAGTGATAACTAGTATCGCTACAGTGATCTCCTATCCATAAAATCTCAAAGCTAACAGGTAGGTAGCCCTCGACTCCAATTTACATTAAGCAAAACAAGGAGGGGTATTGATTTTTTCTTTTTGAGATAGGATCTTTGTCGCCCAGGTTGGAGTCCAGTGAGCTCGTCATAGCTCACTGTAGTCTCAAACCCCAGCCTCCCTAGTAGCTGGGAGAAAAGGGGCGCACCACCATGCCAGATAATAATCCTTCTTTTTTTTTTTTTGGTTTTTGGCCGGGGCTAGGTTTGAACCCGCCACTTCCGGCATATGGGACCGGCGCCCTACTCCTTGAGCCACAGGCGCCGCCCTAGATAATAATCCTTTTTAAAACAGTGAAATATGAAAATAAAGATAACAAAATAAAAACACTGAAATATGATCTGTCTTTGAGTCTCTTAAGAATCTTAAAATGCTCTTGAAAACACGGAAAATGCTATTGTGAAGCACAGATCAAGAATGAGCTCACAACGCATTAACGTTCTATCCCGGACCATTAGAGGGAGTACAATGACTTCAGTGACGCGGATCAGTCTCAAATACTCAAAGAGGAATGATTCCATGATTTAGCAAAAAAATTTTTTTTTTTTTGTAGAGACAGAGTATCATTTTATTGCCCTGGGTAGAGTGCCGTAGCGTCACAGCTCACAGCAACCTCCAACTCCTGGGGTTAGGCGATTCTCTTGCCTCAAATCTCCCAAGTAGTTGGGACTACAGGTGCCCGCAACAACACCTGGCTATTTTCGTTGTTGCAGTTTGGCCAGGGCCGGGTTTGAACCCACCACCCTCGGTATAAGAGGACGACACCCTACACACTGAGCCACAGGCGCCGCCCCGATTTAGGAAATTTTTGCTAGGGCTAGTGCTGGCATGATTCTATTGATAATGTTTTGCACAAGTGGGTCAAAGCGCTTTCTTGCATTCTGCCTGATAACCGCACTTGAGTGGGCGCACGCACTTGCCCCCGCGATACACTCAGCTCTGGGAGCTGGTTCCATACCCTGCGATGGCCTTTGACCTGATTGTTTAAGGACAGGGCTCCACTCCCTCTCCCTGCATTGCTTCGCGTCTCCCAAGGCCACGCAGACAGAACGCGCGGTTCCCACACCCAACTAAGTTCTAGAAAGGAGCAAGAGGGCAGGCGGCTACACCACGAAGGAGCATGCACGTACACAGACGCGCCCCTCTCCTTCCTGATCGTCAGATATTCCCACCCACACCGCTGCTGGCCGGCCCGCCCCTGAAAGCAAAAGAGAGATGCGATTGGGCACGTTGGGTGCCCATCAGATCGGGTTCTCTTGTCTTCAGTACAATTGGCCGCCAAGGAAAAGACCTGTCAGTGGCGGTCTTCCTGCACCTTGGAGACGCGGCTCCGCCGCGGAAGCCGCCATTGGCGGAGGACAAGGGCAGCGCCGGCTCACTTCCGGCGCGGGCCGCGACGATTCCCCCTCCCCCTTCCCCCGCTGCCGCCCTCGGCCCTCCACCCCCTTCCCTTCCACCATGGCGGCCTGTGTATGGTGTTACAGGGAGACGCTGGTCCTCCGTGTCCTCCTATAGCGCTTACTGCCTCACCTTCACCTCCTAAGGGCCGGATCTAAAGGAACCTCACTCCCCCAGCCCTCAGGGCACCAGCCAGGAAGGCTTCCTATCCCCTGCTTAAGGGGCAGGACTCCTCTTTTCCCCCCACCAGGAAAAGGGGTAAAAACTTAAGGTTTTCCCTTCTCTAGGTCAGAAGCTCTTAAGGTCCATTTCTTCAGGGGCGGAGGCCTCTGCTCCCCTCCCGTAGGAGCGCAGACCTCGACCCCACCATACTCTGGTGCTAACGGCTTCCCTTCAGCAGCGCCGCTGCAGAGCCGGGACCCCGAGCACCGCCGCCTTCGCCCGCTCCGCGTGCGGCCTTGGAGAGAGGCGCGGAGGGACGGGGCCCTTGCTCTCCTCGGCCGCAGCGTGCTCCTCTGGCCCCCGACCCCTGGCAACCCGGAGTTCTCCATTTCTAGAACTTTCTACCCATCCACTCCCTGACCTTTTCCTGTCTCCTGGCTGCAGCCATGGAGTTACAGAAGGGAAAAGGGACCGCAGCAGCAGCTGCTCCGGGAGCGGCGGGAGGTGGAGGAGGAGGAGCGGGAGCAGGAGCCCCAGGAGGGGGGAGGCTGCTACTTTCAACCAGTTTGGATGCCAAGGATGAGTTAGAGGAGGTAGGTGTGGGGGGTGGGAAAGGGAATTAAGAAACTGGGTGAGGAGTGATACTGGAGCGGATGTGGGGCGGGGGTGGGGGAGGAGGCCTTCAAGTTTTTTATAAAGCTACGCAAACTGCTCCAGCTTCCTGCTCCTGAAGGAAGAAGTGTGTGCCAACATCCTGGACAGTTGTTATAGTAACAGCAGCCTCTAGCATGAAAATAGGTGGGGAGCATTGGTGAAGGGATACTGCATCCGTGTTTACCGAATTTAGTTTTGACATTCCTTTCCACATACACAACACAGCTATTTTTACTGTCGACCCTGTCATATGTCAAGTTGAGAAGTGACGTGTGTCTTTATAGGTGTTTGGGGGCTGGCAGAAGTTGGCAGCAGCTCTTAGATGGGTAGATGGCTTCGTGGACCTCTTGTAGGCACCGTCAATTACCAGTGATGTTAGCTGGGCATTCAGAATGAGTGAAGACTTAAAGGAAAGTGACTAGTGTTTAGTTGGGTGGCATCAACTGTAGCAATGAGAGGGGAAAATGGGACCTAAGGGACTGTCCTTCAGAGCCAAGTAGCACACACACAGGGGAGAGAACATATATGTGGGCTGAGAAAGAGGGTGGAATGAGGCAATGTGATCCAATTGAATGGGGACTTTAGGGACCCTGTTCCTCCCTACTTATGCCTCTTGCCCCTGCCAGCCCAGAGTTGAGTTTGCACACCTTTCCACTGCTCCACAGGAGGTGACTTACTTGGGTATATGAGATCTGGAACTGGGACATGATTGCTCAACTCTTTGTAAGGCCTGATGCATTCAACTCAGTAGTTGTGCAGGGACAAGATGAGTTAATGAACAGGTCCTGGCTATTCACTGGCCATTTCCCTACTTCTGACTTGTTTTTGCTCTTTATTAGTTATCAGAGGGTGGGCAGACAGGTGAAACTCGGAGTTTAGATTTCAAAAGATGTTCAGTCAGATACAGATGTAAAAATGAACTTTGTGAATCAAGGGGTGGTTGGATGGAAACTTTGTGGATTATCCCCTAGCAAATGTCTATTTGCAGTCTGGCTTTTCATCATGCTTTCTGTACAGAAGTAATTCTGTACTTTTAGATAAATCAGATTTGTTTTCTGTTGTGTCTTTTTATCAACTAAGTAGATGTAATCCGGCATGTAAATAGTACTTCTAGAAATAGTGTATTTCTAAAACAAATGAAAATAATTTTGGGATTGCGTGATAATTTGAATTATCCACTTTTTTAGACATGGCCACTGTCCTGTCAAGAGTATTTATTGAGCTCTGTGTCCTAGCATTGGCACTCTAGATTTGTAGAAGGTCAATGCTTTACTGATCCCTACACCAGGTTGGTAGAGGGGAAAATACCCTGAGAGTTGGAATCCCCACCCTGACTTTTAGAGAGATCATTGTGTCTCTGCTTTAATTTGTACCACAGGATAGTAAGCATCCTGTTTCAAGCAGTGACATATTTGCTAGTAAATGAAATGGTATGGTAGGATGAGAGCGCCGAAGAGAGAAAGTGTTTATTTTCTTGCTTATTTATTTTTATTTATTTATTTTTTTTGTAGAGACAGAGTCTTACTTTATTGCCCTCAGCAGAGTGCCATGGCATCACACAGCTCACAGCAACCTCCAACTCTTGGGCTTAGGCGATTCTCTTGCTTCAACGTCCTGATAGCTGGGACTACAGGCGCCCGCCACAACGCCCGGCTATTTTTTTGCTGCAATTTGGCCGGGGCCACCCTCAATATATGGGGCTGGTGCCCTACCCACTGAGCCACAGGTGCTGCCCGTTTATTTATTTTTTTATTAAAAAAAAAAAAAATTTTTTTTTTTTTGAGACACAGTCTCACACTGTGTCACCCTGGGAGAGTGCCGTGGCATCACTGTAGTCACAGCACCCAAACTCTTGGGCTCAGTGATCCTCCTGCCTCAGCCTTCCCAGTAGCTGGGACTACAGGCTCCTGCCACAATATCCAGCTAATTATTCTATTTTTAGTAGCGACAGGGTCTCTTGCTCAGGCTGGTCTCGAATTCCTGAGCTCAAGCACTTCACTAACCTCTGCCTCTCACAATGCTAGGATTATAGGCAGGAGCCACCATGCCTAGCCTTCTTACTTTTATAGACTGCTGAAAGTGAACTTTCACCTATTGCCAGGGATGAGAGGGAAGGAGCATTTCTTTCTTTTCTGATCTCCTTCATGATGTGGATGTTTTCTAACATGTCTCAGACTCTTTTCTTTACCCTTTCTCCTTTGCTTTTGAATTTTCCAGCAGGCCTTGTCACTATTTTCTTCCCGTGTGTATGGATGGCTCTGTTATCCCACTAGACCAGAGTGTCTCTGAGGACAAGACTTGTTTCTTCCTGTTGGGTCTCTTCACAGATCTTTGCACACAGAAGTTATCAAGACCTGGTGTTAATTGACCAACCTCTGAGTGCCTTTGCTTGGTTATTATTATTTTTTTTTTTTTGTAGAGACAGAGTCTCACTTTATGGCCCTCGGTAGAGTGCCGTGGCATCACATGGCTCACAGCAACCTCCAACTCCTGGGCTTAAGCGATTCTCTTGCCTCAGCCTTGCTTGGTTATTTTCTATAACAGATCTGCCTATTGCCTAGGAACATGGAGGTAGCTTCCCGACCAGATATACTTACTATGTGCTGAGTCTGATAGGAAAATAGCACAGGGGAGATCCAAGGTCTGCCTTTCAGAGCTTGTCATAAAGGTTTGGGTTGGCTCAGTGCCTATAGCTCAAGCACCTAAGGCGCCAGCTACATACACCAGAGCTGACGGATTTGAATCCAGCCCGGGCTTGCCAAACAATAATGACAACTACAAGTAAAAAATAGCTGGGTGCTGTGACGGGTGCCTGTAAAAGCTACTTGGAAGGCTGAGGCAAAAGAATCGCTTGAGCCCAGGAGTTGGAGGTTGCTGTGAGCTGTGATACCACAGAGCTCTACCCAGGGTGACAGCTTGAGGCTCTGTCTCAAAAATAAAATAAAAGAAAGGCTTGGGCTAATGTGCCCACAAGGAAGGTAAAGGGGTATGAAGAGACTGGGCTCATTTTAGCTGGGTGTGATTAGGAAAGAACCCTTAAAGGTCTGGAGTGTGAAACACTGGTCAAAAGCATCCTGGGCAGGGACTGTAACTTCTACCCTAGGGACCATTTGTTATATCCTTTCTTCTCTTTGGCCCTGTTTCTCCCTTTGAAGGTGGAAGTCTTCTTGCCTATCCCTTTCCCAGTCTGAGAAGGGAATGAGATAAAAATAGTGCCAGAGATTGGACAAGTTTAGATAGTCTCATGAGCATTTGTACTTCCTGGTTATTCTGTCAATGGGGTCCAGTCACTTAGCAGGTTGAAGCTGAGCCCTGTGGCTCACACCCATAATCCCATCGCTCTGGGAGGGTAAGGCCGGTGAATTATCTGAGCTCAGGAGTTCAAGACTAGCCTGAGCAAGAGTGAGACCCTGTCTCTAGTAAAAGTGGGAGGCGGGAGGATCACTTAAACCTAAGAGTTTCAGGTTGCTATATGAGACTCTGTCTCAAAAAAAAAAAAAAAAAAAAAAAGTAAGGTTGAAAGCAGGAGTGGTGGTCCTAGAAGTCAGAATTTCTTCTTCAGCTATGAAGAGGTCTCAGGGTTGCATTTGGTTAGAGGCATGCTCCTACCAGGTTTTTCCCAAGGAATAAGTCATGTCTTTTTTGTGAGGAAATCTCTAGGGAAAGGGTTTTTTTTTTTTTTTGAGACAGAGTTTCACTTTATTGCCCTCGGTAGAGTGCCGTGGCATCACACAGTTCACAGCAACCTCCAACTCCTGGGCTTAGGCGATTCTCTTGCCTCAGCCTCCTGAGCAGCTGGGACTACAGGCGCCCGCCACAACGCCCGGCTATTTTTTTGTTGCAGTTTGGCCGGGGCTGGGTTTGAACCCGCCACCCTCGGCATATGGGGCTGGCGCCCTACTCACTGAGCCACAGGCGCCGCCCCCCAGTTTTTGTCTCTTAAAGTCATCATTTCATATACAAGTGATTCTTGGTTGTGGATACTTGGGACCCAGTTTGTTCAGTAACTCCTCACCAATATGCATCTTTGAGGATTTTGTAGGTTCCCTCAAGGCCACCCGTATTTACTGTATGCTTTTTACCAGACTGTATATTCACCTGGCTGAGGGAGGGGCAATGGAAAGGTGAGAGGGACCCTCCAACTTGTCCAGTCTGAGTCTCCAGGTTTGGGTATACAGAAAGGCCTCTGCCCCATTCCCTATTCCATCTACTGCTACTGTCATGGAAATCATGGTCTGCTAGTCTTAGTACTAGAGAAATTAGTTCAGGAGCTCCTACAGATGGTTAAATATTTACTCAGCTCTCTGAGGTGCCATCATGGAGGGCTTACTCTGAACAGAGCTATTCTGCTAGCGATTGCTGGCAACTGCATGTATGATTGATTCCATTTTTATCAAGGGCCTCCAGAGGCTGGAGGAAGAGGGGTCCTGCTTGATTGGCGGGATATGGTTTCCTGTGGCTCTGTTTGAGGAGACATGGTCTTTATGTCACTCTGAATGATTTATAATAAATTCTTTTTTTTTTTTTGTAGAGACAGAGTCTCACTGTATCGCCCTCGGGTAGAGTGCCGTGGCGTCACACGGCTCACAGCAACCTCTAACTCTTAGGCTTACGCAATTCTCTTGCCTCAGCCTCCCAAGCAGCTGGGACTACAGGCGCGCGCCACAACGCCCGGCTATTTTTTGTTGTTGTTGCAGTTTGGCCGGGGCTGGGTTTGAACCCGCCACCCTCGGCATATGGGGCCAGTGCCCTACTCACTGAGCCACAAGCGCCGCCAATTTTTATAATAAATTCTTCCATCCTTGTTTGGAAAATAATTTCTGTAGTTGAGAAAGAATAGCATCATCTTTATTTCTGTTGCCTAGAAAAGACTGGCCTCACATTTCTTTCCTCATTGCATTTATTCACCTACCTAAATACTAGATTCTTCCACTTTTTGCATCCTTAGCTGGGCCTCCTCGTTCCAGCGGAACACTTTTCTCCTTGACTGGCCAGTGAGCCATAGAATTGACTCAAGCCTCTGAGCAGAGCTTAGAATATTGAGGAAGGGCAGAGAGAAGCTATTCAGCCTAAGGTCTCTTCAGTGTTAGATCACAGCCAGAGACTCAGGTAGCCCACAAGGCTGCAGAACCAGCTTTGTAGAATCTTGTGCAGGGTATGCTAGAGGGTCTGTAGGAGAGAATGCTTTTAGCTGGGTCAGGCCCTTTATCCTGTCCATGTCTTTTTGTTTTTTTGAGAGAGGGATCTCGCTGTGTTACCCAGGCTGGTCTCAGACTCCCTAGACTGAAGCGTTCCTTCTGCCTCGGCCTCCTGAATAGCTGCGATTATAGGCACACTAGTTTAGACATTATTTCTATTTTTCAGATAAGAAAACCAGAGTTTTTAGAGGCTAAATCATCCAAGATTAGTTTAAGGCTAGCAGCAGTGGAGGAGCCTTCTATACTGTGCTTCCTGTCTGTCACTCGTCTTTTAGCTAGCTGCTGTTTGCCTCCCTACTTGTTAATTCAGCAGAGATTTCTTCTTTTGATAGGAAGCAATATCTAGTATTTTAGGATGCTGTGCTACTTTTGTTCGCTGTCTGCCTCTACTCTGAAACTGTTTGTTAACCTAGGTTAGGTACAGGGTACTCCCAGATCTCCCAGCAAGGATAGTCTGGTTCTAGCAGCTGTAGTGATTGATTCTCCAGTCCTTGATAATAGTCTTGGGTGGAGAGGGGAAAGATTTGAAAAAGAGAGAAAATCCAGCCTGAGGTTTTTTTTCTTCTCTCCTCTTGTCCTATAGGAGTTGGACTAGGTACTGATGGGTCTCAGAGCTTGTGGAAGAGGTGGGTAGCAGGAGTCACAGCTCAGCTTTCATGTGATCTCACAGCTCCTTTCACAAGAACACAGGTGCTGTTTATTGATGCTGATCTGATCTGACCTAATTTAGGGGATGCTTACACCTGACTAATAAAGTACTTTCAAACCCAAGTGGTTTTGGGCCCTCCCTCCCTCTTCTTTCTTTTTTCTCTCTTTCTTTTTTTTCTTGTATTTCTAACTTTGTTTAGGAGGGCTTATTTTAAGTGGAAGTTTTTTTTTTTTTGTAGAGACAGAGTCTTACTTTACTGCCCTCAGTAGAGTGTCATGACGTCACACGGCTCACAGCAACCTCCAGCTCTTGGGTCTACACGATTCTCTTGCCTCAGCCTCCTGAGCAGCTGAGACTACAGGCACCTGCCACAATGCCCGGCTATTTTTTGTTGCAGTTTGGCTGGGCCTGGGTTTGAACCCACTACCCTTAGCATATCGGGCCAGCACCCCACTCACTGAGCCACAGGTGCCACCTAAGTTTTTTTTTTTTTTTTTTGCAGTTTTTGGCTAGGGCTGGGTTTGTGGGTTTGAACCCGCCATCTCCACCATATGGGGCCGGTGCCCTACTCCTTTGAGCCACAGGCACCGCCTCCCCCCCCCACTTTTTTTTTTAGACAGTCTCCAGCTATTGCCCTGAGTAGAGTTAGTGTCACAGCTCACAGCAACCTCAAACTCTTGGGCTTACGCGATTCTCTTGCCTCTCCCAAGTAGCTGGGACTACAGTAGCTGCCACAGTGCCCAGCTATTCTTTTTGTTGCAGTTGTCGTTGTTTAGCAGCTCTGGCCGGGTTTGAACCTGCCATCCTTGGTATATGTGGCCAGTGCCCTAACCACTGATCTACCGTGCCATCTAAGTGGAAGTTTGTAGCTATGAGAGTTCCCTTGCCTTAGCAACTCAGTTCTATCCTGTGCTACTTTATACTCTTACACTGTCTAAAATGAAATGAAAGAGAAATAAAGAATTTAAATTTAAAAGGTATGTTTTAATACATAGGACTCATATATTCTTTTATTTATTTATTTATTGAGACTCAAGCTGTCACCCTGGGTAGAGTGCTATGGCATCACAGCTCACAGCAACCTCCAACTCTTGGGCTCAAGCAATTCTTCCTCTGCCTCCCAAGTAGTTGGGACTACAGGTGTCCGCCACAATGCCCAGCTAGGTTTTGGTTGCAGCCGTCATTGTTTGGTGGGCCCAGGCTGCATTCGAACCCGCCAGCTCAGGTGTACGTGGCTGGCGCCTTAGCCAGTTGAGCCACAGGCGCCTCATATATTCTTTATGTGGATTCATCAACTATTAATATTTGCCACATTTGTCATTGCCTATATACATATTGTTATTTTAACCTTTTTTTGTGTGGGGGGGAACAGAGTCTCACCTTGTCTCCCTCAGTAGAGTTCGTGGCATCACAGCTCACAGCAACCTCCAGCTCTTCGGCTGGGGAGATTCTCTTGCCTCAGCCTCCCAAGTACCTGGGACTACAGGCGCCAGCTACAACTCCCGGCCATTTTTGTTGCAGTTGCCACTGCTGTTTTAGCTGGCCGGGGGCCAGGTTCGAACCCGTCACCCTCCGTATATGGGGCTGGCACCCTACCCGCTGAGTCACAGGTGCCGCCCATTTAACCTTTTTGTGTGTGTTTTCTATTTTTTGAGACAGTCTTGCTCTGTCAGTCTGAGTAGAGTGCAGTAATAGCTTAGCTCACAGCAACCTCAAAGTCCTAGACTCAAGCAATGCTTCTGCCTCACGCTCTTGTAATGCTGGAATTATAGGTGTGAGCCATCATGCCTGGCCTATTTTAACCTTTTAAAAGTAAGTTGCAGCATAATGTTTCTTTATGTTATTTTTTGAGACAGAGGCTCACTTTGTCACTCTCTGTAGAGTACTGTGATGTCATAGCTCACAGCAACCTCAAATTCTTGGACTCAAGTGATTTTCTTGTCTCACCCTCCCAAGGAGCTGGGACTACAGGTCTCCACAATGCCTCCACAATGTCTGGCTATTTTTTAGAGACTAGGTTTCACACTTGCTCAGGCTTGAACCTGTGAGCTCAAGCAATCCATCCACCTCGACCTCCCAAGTGCATGACCCACCCCACCTGGCCTTGTAATACCTCTTTAGATTTAGGTATTTCAATGTGTATTTGCTAAGAATCTCTTACATAACCACTGTTTTGTTATCAAGATCGGATCATTTAACAATGTGTTACTGTTATCTAATTTATCATTTATATTTGCATGTTATCGTCCCTGAATGTCCATTATGACAGTCCAGGATCACACATTGCATTTAAGTGTGATGTCTCTTTATTGTTCCATGATGTGGAACAGACTCTTGGTCTATTTTTGTCTTTCAAGACCTTAAACATTTTTGACAGGCCAGTTGTTTTTAGGGTATCTCTCAATTTGGGTTGTCTGAGATTTTTTTTGATGATTAGACTGAATTTATACATTTTTGGCAAGAAAACAATAAAAGTGATGTGAGTCTTTCTCAGGGCCTCGTGCTGGAGGTGCGTGATGTTGGTCTGTCTCGTTATTGGTGGATGCTAACTGTGGTCACTTGGTTCAGGTGACATCCTCCAGGTTTTCCTGCAGTGGTTATTTTCCCATTATAATTAATAAGTATTCTGAACCTATATAAATTGGGTCTTTCTCCTGAAAGTTTCAACTGGTTTTAGTATCGTTGGTGATAATTTGCCTGAATCAATGTCTGTTTCCACCATCTTTCTATGTTTATTAGTTGGCATTATTCTCTAAGGGAGAGCTTTCTTTTTTTTTGCAGTTTTTGGCCGGGGCTGGGTTCGAACCCATCACCTCCAGTATATGGAGCCGGCACCCTCCTCCTTGAGCCACAGGCGCTGCCCTAAGGGAGAGCTTTCCTTTTCCCTTTATTATGTATGTATCTTGTCAGAATGGTCTCAGGAATTTTATTTTATTCAGTGGGTTATAATCTTGTATCTCTTTTTTTTGAGACAGAGTCTCAAGCTGTCGCCTGGGTAGAGTGCTATGGCATCACAGCTCACAGCAACCTCCAACTCCTGGGCTTAAGCGATTCTCTTGCCTCAGCCTCCCGAGTAGCTGGGACTACAGGCGCCTGCCACAATGCCTAGCTATTTTTGGTTATAGTTGTCACTATTGTTTGGCAGGCCCAGGTTAGATTCGAACCTGCCAGCTCTGGTGTATGTGGCTGGTGCCTTTGTGGCTTGAGCTATAGGCGTCGAGCCATAATCTTGTATCTTTTTTTTTTTTTTTTTTTTGTTGCAGTTTGGCTGGGGCTGGGTTTGAACTCGCAACCCTCGGCATATGGGGCTGGTGCCCTACTCACTAAGCCACAGGCGCCGCCCAATCTCGTATCTTTTAATGTGTTTTTTTCCCCCTTGCAATTTATGTGATAAATCAGGTAACACATGTTGTTGTTGCTACCTTTTAGATTTGGCTAGCTTTATCTCCATGGTAACTTTACTGGTAAACTGGCAGTTAGATCTAGTGGTATGATCAAGGTTGAATTTTTAAACATTTTAGGGCCAGAAGTACTTCCTAGGTAGTGTCATGACACACTTTTCGTTTTTTTCTCACCCCTTCCCAGAGGTTGGAAAGGTGTATGAACGTTGTGACTTCGATGACTGCTGGTGTCTCTGAGAGAGAGGCCAATGATGCCCTCAATGCCTATGTAAGTAGAGCGTTTTCACCACAGCCACTGTTACCACGAGAGCTGAGACAACAGCCAAGCAGGTGGAAAGACTCAGTAGCCAGATGCCAGGGGCCTGAAGTTCCCATCTTGGCTCCCAGAACTAGGTTTCTCAGCTCCTCTCTTTTACTGTGTGAGTCTGTCTCTTGGAACACTGGACATCTTTAAATAAGGATTTTCTATTTGCATAGATATGGTGCATTGCTGTGTTACTTAGGCTAGAGTAGAGAGATGACTCACCAGTGCAGTCATAGCACACTGAAACTTTGAACTCCTGGCCTCAAGAGATCTTCCTGCCTCAGCCTCCCAAGTAGCTGGGACTACAGCAATATACCATCATACTAAACTAATTTTTCTTTCTGTTTTATTGGGATGGGGTCTTGCTGTGTTGCCCGGCAGTTCTTAAATTCCTGGCCTCAAGACATCCTCCTGCCTTGGCCTCCCAGACTGCTGGGGTTGCAGGCATGACCCACCTACACCCAGCTTGTACATTATTTTTAATAATTTTGCACATGGGGTAGCACCCGTAGCTAGGTGGGTAGGGTACCAGCCACATACACCAAGGCTGGTGGGTTCGAGCCCAGCCCAGCTAAACAACAGTGACAACTACAACAAAAAAATAGCTGGCATTATGCAGGCGCCTGTAGTCCCAGTTACTTGGAAGGCTGAGGCAAGAGAATTGCTTAAGTCCTAGAGTTTGAGGTTGCTGTGAGCTATGATGCTGTGGCACTCCACTGTGGGAGGGGAGGGGGGGAGCAATATAGTGAGACTCTGTCGCAAAAAAAAAATTTTTTTCTTTTTTTTTTTTTGCACATGAAACAAAGTTTTGACTACAATCCATAACATGAAATCTGTTGTGGAATTTTCTTTTTTTTTTTGTAGAGATAGAGTTGCACTTTTTTGCCCTTGGTACAGTGCCGTGGCGTCACACAGCTCACAGCAACCTCCAACTCCTGGGCTTAGGCGATTCTCCTGCCTCAGCCTCCCGAGTAGCTGGGACTACAGGCGCCCGCCACAACACCCAGCTATTTTTTTGTTGCAGTTTGGCCGGGGCTGGGTTTGAACCCGCCACCCTTGGTATATGGGGCTGGCGCCCTGCTCACTGAGCCACAGGCGCCGCCCTGTTGTGGAATTTTCAACCTGTGTCATCTTTTTCTTTTAGACAGTTTCACTGTGTCTCCCTCAGTAGAGTGCTATGGCGTCACAGCTCACAGCAACCTCAAACTCTTGGGTTTAAGCGATTCTTTTGCCTCAGCCTCCCGAGTAGCTGGGACTACAGGCACCCTCCACAATGCCCGGCTATTTTTTTGTTGTAGTTGTCATTGTTGTTTAGCAGGCCTGGGCCGGGTTCAAATCCTCCAGCACTGGTGTATGTGGCCGGCACCCTATCCACTGAGCCAAGCCACATTTTTGTCATCTTGACACTCAGAAAGTTTCAGATTTGGGAGCATTTTGGATTTGTAAATTAGGGATGCTCAGCATGTAGTATATTATTATTCTTATTATGTCTTCACTTTACAGGTGTCAGCAGTACAGTCATTTGCCGGTGTTTACTGCTGAGTGGGCGTGTTTGTTACTTCATGACTCTGTAGCTCTCTTTTGGCTGAAGGCTATTAAGTTCTGATAAAGGTGGTGGTGGAGTAGGATTTTTTTGTTTTTACTTTTTCCATTGTAAACATTTGTTATTTTCCACCTCTGGCTTGCATCAAGCTTTTGGAGAAAGTGATAAAGGTTTATCCCTCTCTTCTACCTCTCCCCTAAAATAGCTGCCTCATCCTCTCCCCGACTTTTTATTTTATTTTTTTTTAAGAGACCAGGTCTCGGCCAGGTGTCGTGGCTCATGCCTGTAATCCTAACACTGTGGGAGGCCAAGGTGGGTGGATTGCTTGAGGTCATGGGTTTGAGACCAGCCTGAGCAAAAAAAAAAAAAAAAAAAAAAAAGCCAGATCCCATCTCTACTAAAAATAGAAAAACTGAGTCAAGAGGATCGCTTGAGCCCAGGAGTTGGAGGTTGCTGTGAGCCATGATGCCATAGCACTTTAGTCAGGGCAACAGCTTAAGACACTGTTTCAAAAAAAAAATAGACAAGGTCTCACTTTGTTGCCCTGGCTGGAGTGCAGAGAGTAGTTACAGTCAGGATCACACCTCACTGCTGGAGCTGTTGGCCTCAAGCAGTCCTCTCGCCTCAGTCTCCTGAGTAGCTGAGACTACAGATGTGAGCCACATGCCTGGCTTCCTTATTCCTTTTTTTTTTTTTGAGACAGAGTCTCATTATATCGCCCTTGGTAGAGGGCTGTGGCATCACAGCTCACAGCAAACTCTTGGGCTTAAGTGATTCTCTTACCTCAGCTTCCCAAGTAGCTGGGACTACAGACACCTGCCACAACCTCCTGGCTATTTTGTTGTTGTTGTTGTAGTTGTCGTTGTTTAGCAGGCCCAAGCTGGGTGTGAACCCGCCGGCCCAGGTGTATGTGACTGGCGTTCTAATCACTGAGCTATGGGTGCCAAGCCTCCTTATACCTTTCATAAGGAAGAGATTATCATAGTTAAGAGTTATTGATTCCTTTTTTTTTTTTTTTGAGACAGAGTCTTAAGCTGTTGCCCTGGATAGAGTGCAGTGGCGTCATAGCTCACAGCAACTTCAAACTCTTGGACTTAAGTGGTTCTCTTGCCTCAGCCTTCCAAGTAGCTGGGACCACAGGCACTCACCATGACTATTTGTTTTTTTGTTGTTGCAGTTGTCATTGTTGGTTTTTTTGGCTGACCCAGGCCGGGTTTGAACCTGCCAGCCTCAGTGTATGTGGCTAGCGCCCTACCCACTGAGCTATGGGCACCGCCTCTTGATTCCCTTTTGCATGTTACTCAAGAGTCTTATGTTTTCTAGGAGAAACTGCTCAAGAACTTTCTACCTATGAGTGACAACTAGTTTTTCCCATCCTCACCTTCTAGGTGTGCAAGGGGCCCCCCCAGCATGAGGAGATCTGCCTGGGCCTCCTTACTCTTGTTCTCACTGAGCCTGCCCAAGCCCAGAAGGTAAGACACCTGCTCTGGACTCTCAAACCCTTTTCAAATGATATCGGCGATGCGGTGGAACGTACAGTCTCACTGGGGTAACCTGACACTTGTTAGTCAGAGCTGGATCACCTTGTTCTCCAGATACATATATACTTCCTTCTTTACCTCAAAGAACTGGTCATCCTCCAGCTAAAGTCCTTTCCAGATTCTGGAACTAAAAGTCAGCAAAAAGCACATAAGAGTTTTAATTTTAGATTAAAGAGGCGAGGCTTAAAAGAATTGGAATTTAATCCAGGGCAGAGAAAAAACAGCTATAACCAAGTCCATGAGAGTTCTTATCCAGAAGAACATGACCTGGAGTTTGCAGGTTTTGCCATTGGCAACTGAATGGAAAGCAGGCTTAAAATTGCACAGATAGGATTTAGAAGAGACAGCGTGATGTTGCATGATTGATGCAGTAAATACTGTGATAAGAGTTGTCCTGAGGTACACTGGAGTCAAACTTCCTGAGGAACATCATATAGAAACTAGTATGAGGTTCTTCATAAACAGAAGAGTTTCTCCTAATGTGGAATGGTTTAAGTAGGGTCCTTTCTTGAGGTGAGGGACTAGGCAAGGGTGGTCTCTTTGTATTCTGTTCTTTTCATAATTAAGTACCAAAATTCTATTTTCTGTCCCTCTAGATTTTCCCTTTCCAGCAGTTCTGTTTCCTTTGAGTCTTGCTATGATGATTTAAATAATGTCTGTAGTCTCTGGCATTAACTGTGTGACACTAACAAGAGAAGAGCTTAGAGTGGGGAATCCACTGTTCTCGTTGGCTTGTTCCTGAGTGAGGGTGATGTAGAAGCATTCAGACATGGTCTGTGCCCAGCATTCTCTTGGGCCTTATCCAAACAAGATCTCATTTGGTCCTTCCCCAGAACTGTGAGGTTGCTGGCCTTATCCTCTCCCCCAGACTATTCCCAGTTTACCTGTGAGGCTTGAAGGTCAGAGATACTGTTGTCAGGAAACCAAAGGGAAATCATTCCCAGGGACAGGAACAGTCTGCTCGTGGTCCCCTGGCATAGCTGCTGGACTTAGTCTCTCGTGAAAGATTTGTGGACCTGGGAATAAGACCTATTTGTACTTCTCTGATGCCAGCTGGAATATGGTCTAGGGCAGCGGTTTTTAACCTGCGACCCACAGGAACTGTATTAAAGGGCTGTGGCATTAGGAAGGTTGAGAACCACTGGTCTAGGGTAAGGGTGGGCAAGGAGGCAGCAAGTATTCCCAAGATCAAAGTTTAATTCCTATCCTACCCCCTGCCTTTTTCTTTTTGAGGTGGGGTCTCACTATGTTGCCTAAGCTGGTCTTAAGTTCATGGGCTCAGGTGACCCTCTCATCTCATCTTCCCAAGTAGCTGAGATTACTGTGCCTGGCTAATTTTCTCTTGTGTGGGTTTTTAAAAATATAATTAAAATCCCATTAAGTCATCTCATGCGAAATTAGTGTTGTTTGCTGGAAGCTTTGTCTGTTTCAGGCGCTCTGAGTCAGCCAGGGTAAACCAGTAAACCTCAGTAAAGGGTATGCATGGTAATCAGCCCTTTGCAGGACCTGGTGGCAAGAGGCCTCTGGGTTCTGCACTGTAAATGCTTGTTACATCATGACTCCGGCCATTCAGATGCAGCAAGGAACTAGGGAATCTCTGTGACTGCCCCACGAAGGAGGCCAGGCCGTCTGGGAGGTGAGCTATCTCACTGTAGGTCTCATAACTAGTTGACAGTGGTCCCGGGATTCATGTTTACGTGATGACTTTCTCCATGTAAATGTCTTACCAAGGAGCCTCCCAGAGTAATCCCCTCAGGGCAGGTCTTTTCAGACAAAGGCAGAAGACATAGTTTTAGGTTTCAGGATTCAGGACATAGTTTCAGGATGCATTGAGAGACCATGAGCCAGGTCAGAGTGTGACGGAAGAGTTAGTAACATCTACCTAGAGTTTAATCCTTCTCCCTAAGAGAGTGATACTTTATAAAAATGTCAGTCATGCTGAAAGAAGGTTTAGGTGGGAGTTACTGATGAGAACTGATCGTAATGCTGTTTAGCAAGGGGGTTGATTTCTGGGAGTTTATATTTGGGGTTAATTCTACTTTGGAAACAGAAACCTCTGGATGGATTTGAGATTCCATTGTTCCTGAATCTTCACAGTCTGAGAGGTAGGGTGGGATTGGTAGAGAAGGTGGTAATGAAGTCTTGAGCACACTAGAACCTGCTTTGCAGAAGCACAGGCTACACAGCTTGTATGGTCAGGCAGAGTCAAGGGCTAGGGCCAGCTCTCTGGGGTCCAGTGGGTGGAAGGAGGGTGGATTGAAAGGTGAGCAGGGGAACTCAGTTAAGGAGAGAGTGGGTCGGGCGGCGCCTGTGGCTCAGTCGGTGGGGCGCCGGCCCCATATGCCGAGGGTGGCGGGTTCAGGCCCGGCCCCGGCCAAACTGCAACCAAAAAATAGCCGGGCGCTGTGGCGGGCGCCTGTAGTCCCAGCTGCTCGGGAGGCTGAGGCAGGAGAATCGCTTAAGCCCAGGAGTTGGAGGTTGCTGTGAGCTGTGTGAGGCCATGGCACTCTACCGAGGGCCATGGAGTGAGACTCTGTCTCTACGAGAAAAAAAAAAAAAAAGTAAAGGAGAGAGTGGGTCAGGCATTGGTAAAGAGTGAAATATAGGGCATATTTTTGCTCTGGTTTTACCTTCTTGAATTGCATTTGCTTTTTTGGCCACTCCTAGAAATGTTTATATTCTTTGAGTTTATCTTTTTATAGACAGGCTCTTGCTCTGTTGCCCAGGCTGTAGTTCAGTGGCAACGTCATAGTTCACTGTAACCTTAAACTCCTGAGCCCAAGCCATCCTTCCACTTCAGCCTCCCAAAGTGCTATATTACAGGCGTGCATGAGCCACTGTGCAATGCTTCTTGGAGCTTATATCCTACATGGTGTATAAGCTAGAACTAGACAGCTGGACAGGCCTGGCCTGGGGGCTGTGGTGAGGAGGGGTGCCGATCTGAAGACCCAGGTGTGCAGGTTCTGTCAGGCAGTGCATAGAGGTGATAGGGAAGGCTTCTCTTCATCAAAGGGTCAAGGGCCTTTCAGACATTTCTTGGTCTAGGTGAGTCCCTGACCAGGCATCTCTAGAAAGAAGATTGGGGGCTATAAGGATGTAGGCTGAAACAGTATTGCTCTTTTTTTTTATTTTTTTTAGAGACAGTCTTAGTCTATCACCCTCGGTAGAGTGCCATGGCATCACAACTCACAGTGACCTCCAGCTCTTAGGCTTAGGTGATTCTCTTGCCTCAGCCTCCCAAGTAGCTGGGGCTATAGGAGCCCCCCACAACATCCGACTATTTTTTGTTGCAGTTTGGCCTGGCGCGGGGTTTGAACCCACCACCCTCAGTGTATGGGGCCGGCTCCCTACTCACTGAGCCACAGATACTGCCCAACAGTATTGCTCTTGACATAGGATAGCGGTGCTTTATCAGTGCCATTCTGGCACATTCCCTTTCTTTTGAGCCCCTCTGTTTTACAGTTCCTTGTTGGGTATTTTTCCCCCATCTGCTGCTTTTCCAGGCCAGTCACCAGACTGGCAAAGAGATTGGTAAGAGAACTGTTAACCTCAGGGATATAATACTATGAGTGCCCAGCTGCCATCTGTTACCAGCAGTTTTTTTTTTTGTTTGTTTGTTTTTTTGAGACAAAGTCTCAAGCTGTTACCCTGAATAGAGTGATGTGACATCTCAGCTCATAGCAACCTCCAACTCCTGGGCTCAAGCGATGATTCTCTTGCCTCGGCCTCCCAAGTAGCTGGGACTACAGGCTCCTGCCACAATGCCCAGCTATTTTTTGGTTGCAGCCATCATTGTTGTTTGGCGGCCCGGGTGGATTCGAACCCGCCAGCTCAGGTGTATGTGGCTGGCTCCTTAGCCGCTTGAGCCACAGGCGCTGAGCCAGCAACCTCCAACTCTTGGGCTGAAGCGATTCTCTTGCTGCAGCCTCCCAAGTAGCTGGGACTACAGGCACTTGCCACAACTCCCGGCTCTTTTTTGTTGCAGTTGTTATTGTTTAGCTGGGCTGGGTTTGAACCTGCCAACTTAGATGTATGTAACCACTGTTATGGGTGCCGAGCCTCACCTCAAGCGATTCTCTTGCCTCAGTTTTTTTTTTCTTTAGAGACAGAGTCTCACTTTGTCACCCTCAGTAGAGTGCTGTAGCGTCACAGCTCACAGCAACCTCCAACTCCTGGGCTTAGATGATTCTCTAGCCTCAGCCTCCTGAGTAGCTGGGACTACAGGTGCCTGCACAATGCCTGGCTTTTTTTTTTGTTGTTGTTGCAGTTTGGCCGGGGCCAGATTTGAACCCTCCACCCTCAGTATATGGGGCCGGCGCCCTACCCACTGAGCCACAGGCGCCACCCTAGTTTTTTTATTTTTAGTAGAGATGGGGGCTCGCTCTTGCTCAAGCTGGTCTCGAACCTGTGAATTCAGGCAATCCACCCGCCTCTGCCTCCCAGCGTGCTGGATTATAGGCGTAAGCCATTGCACCTGGCCTACTTTTCTATTTTTTAGTAGAGACGGGGTTTCACCATTGCTTGGGCTGGTCTTGGACTTGTGAGCTCAAGCAATGCACCTGTTGGCCTCCCAGAATTCTGGATTATGGGCGTGAGCCACTGCACTGGCCTGTTTGTTCTGATCACCCATCTTAAGCCCAGAGGGAGTCAAAAGATAAATTTCTCTTTGGGTGTGAAAAGTTTATGGCATATGGGGGATCTCTAATTGTTGGTATTTTCATCAGATCAGTTGTTTTGACTCAAGGACAATAGAAACAGGAGGAAGTGATGAGGGCTCATTTGTAATCACACTAAGGCCAGAGATCAGCTGGTCTTGAGGGACAGGGCTTTTGTGAATGCTCAGGATAAAAGAGTTTAGAAGTTTAGTCCTCTCAAAATCATCACAAACTCTTACCTCTATCCCTAGAAGTTGCATCTCTCTCCATCCCTAGAAGCTGGGTCTCCTTCTAGTTACTTCTAAAGTTGGTAAAAGAGTAAAGTTGGAACCTAGAACTGGACTGCCTGGATTTGAGTCCTGCTTCTTCCTCTAATCCAGTGGTTCTCAACCTGTGGGTCGAGACCCTTTTGGGGGTGAAATGACCTTTTCACAGGGGTTGTAATACATCCTGCATATCAGATATTTACATTATGATTCATAACAGTAGCAAAATTACAGTTATGAAGTAGCAACGAAAATAATTTAATGGTCAGGGGTCACCACAACATGAGGAACTGTATTAAAGGGTCAAGGCATTAGGAAGGTTGAGAACCACTGCTCTAAGCTCTTGCGTGACCTGGGACAAATTGCTTTAACTTCTCTATGCCTGTCTTGTTTGTAAAACAGAGATCATAATGAACATTATCTATTTCAAAAGGTTGTTATATGTATCAGATGCAGTAATATAAAGTATACGGAATGTCAATGATTGTTAGCTAGTATTATTGTTACTATGGATGCCATCCTTGCTACTGGCATTCAGAGGTTATGGGAAGCTACCGACGTAATCTCAACCCTTTCTGATGAGACCCTGACAGGGGAGAGCGCAGCAGGCTAAGGAGGTTGCTAAGGAGGTCCCCTGAGGTCCTTCTGCAGGAGTCCTGCCTTACTAGAGAACAGCTATAAGGAGAGGGAAGCAGTGACTTACAGAGGAAACTGGCACGCCCTCCCTCCCCTACCCCTGGGTTGAGTGTGCTCAGGAGCTCCTTTTTTTTTTTTTTTTTTTTTTTGTAGAGACAGAGTCTCACTGTACCGCCCTCGGGTAGAGTGCTGTGGCGTCACACGGCTCACAGCAACCTCTAACTTTTGGGCTTATGCGATTCTCTTGCCTCAGCCTCCTGAGCAGCTGGGACTATAGGCGCCCGCCACAACGCCTGGCTATTTTTTTGTTGCAGTTGGGCCGGGGCTGGGTTTGAACCCGCCACCCTCAGGCATATGGGGCTGGCGCCCTACTCACTGAGCCACAGGCGCCGCCCAGGAGCTCCTTTTTCAATACTTGGCAGAAGCAAAGGACATCTCCCTGAGAAGAAGCAAGACATTTAGTTAAGAAAATTCAGTTTTGGTTCTGCTCTTTTGGTCTTGGGCCCTGCCGTGATCCCTTTCCTCTAATACATGTGCTTCCTTTGCTGTGTCTGGCTAGGTCATTACAGGTCTAAGATTTTCTTTGGGATCCTATCTGTCTCTTTCAACAAAACCCATTCTGAGGTGGCCTATTACTAGCAGATGAAAAGCAGATGGCCTCCATCTGGTTTTGCTTAGCTTGTGGGATCAAACAGTATGACTTCCTGATGGGGGGGAGGGAGACAGGGATAGGACCAGGAGCCTTGCTCAGCAGGCTTTCCTGCCTTATCAGAGGACAGCTCAGTCCCTTTTCCTCACCTGTGTCACAGAGCAAGGGACAGGTGTGGGACGGGGGACCCGTAGAAGGAAAGTGTGTCATTGCTGCCCAGTGTCCCACTGGTGTTATTCAAGTTTAAGAGACTTGAGGGTGGGGGCCCCTATGGGTGAGGACAGGAGCCCCATCCTTAGCCCACTGGCTGCTCACAGACCTCCCTTCTCACAGTGTTACCGGGATTTGGCTCTGGTGAGTCGTGATGGCATGAATATTGTCCTGAATAAAATCAACCAGATACTTATGGAGAAGTACCTGAAGTTACAGGATACCTGTCGTACTCAGGTAAGGCCAGAAAGAAAAGTGAGGATCCAACTGAAAGACACAGCCAAGGATGGGCCCTCTCTGAGGGAAGGACAGAGGAGTCCGGCTGACACCCCGCCCTTGTGCACCTAAATTATAATGTGATGACTCAGTGCCCTTCTCAGACTCACAGGCCTTGCTCTTCATCTGTTTTTTCCTCTTTCCTTTAGTTGGTGTGGTTGGTACGGGAACTAGTGAAGAGTGGGGTTCTGGGAGCCGATGGTGTTTGCATGACATTTATGAAGCAGATAGCAGGTGAGTTTGATAGTAGGAGCATGAAGAAATAAAGAGGGGAGCCCAGAGGCTGACAGCAGTCAGTGGAGGCTGGGCCTCAGGGACCCGATTCCTGAGTCGCTTAATCCTTTTTCTTTTGATATAAACATCTTTGGCCACATATGTTTCAGAGAGAAATTAATTAAAAAATCATAGGAGGTCTTTTGAAGCAATAAGTCTTGCCTCATTTCCTTTCCTGCTAAACTTAGAGCCTGACAGAACATTTGTCCTAATTTAGCTCGTCTTCACTTTGAGGTTTCTTAGCAGAACAGATTAGGAAGGAATATGAGAATAGTGAGGGCAAATAATTTGTTCTCATGTCATGTCATTATGCTTTACGAAACCTGGACATCTTCCCCATCTCTGTCCCCATGTTCTCAGCATGTGCTCCCTAATACTTAGGACATCTAACTGGGGCCTGTCTGAGGGACAAACCATGTCACAGACAGACCCTGACATTTAGGTGGTATTAGCTTCTTGGCATGAATGACTTCTGTCTGAGTCAATGAATATCCTAAATGCTGCATCCAAGATGGTATGTGCTTGCTTAAAAATGACTACTCTGCCTCACCATTTGCCCATTGGGGCTTCGCTTCCTCTTTCAGATTTATGTAACCCTGATGCTCCTGTTTTGATGTGTAGGAACCTTAATCTGTGTGATGTGTGACTATGTGAACACTGAATTTTTTGATTGGAACCTGAGGCCAGGCATAGTAGTGTGCAGCTATTTTTATCCTGTCTCCTGGTGCTTTCTTCCCTGTTTGCCCCTTCCAGCCCCCACTTCTCATCCCAAGAGTTTGGTCTGGCATTTGCTGCATGTTAATTCTGCCTTAGAAGTTCTGAAGACTGGTATCTGGAAACAAAGTCTTGGCCTGTTGTGAGCACAAGCACAGGACTGAGTTCATCCAGATGTTGAACTGTTGCCAGCCACCTGCACTCTGGGGCCCTCTCTAAGATGCCACCCTTTCTTCCCAACTGTGGGCTCCTCATTTTCAAGGGCAAGAGTGTTCCCTTTCCAACTTCCAGTCTGTGGAAAAGTAACAGCTCTGGTGTCTGAAAAGAATCCAGAACCTTCCCTTCCCTTCTCTCTGGAGGCAAATGGGGGAAACTTTTAAAGCCTGGCAGAATAGAAGGCAGTTTATTCTAGGCCTCAGGACAGCAGTGGTGGAATAACAGGATGGACCAGGAGAATGGATGGAATGTAGTGGATCAGCTGAGTTGCTAATCAAAGCTATCCTGACTTTCTTTTTTCCCCTTGAAATCAGGTGGAGATGTTACAGCCAAAAATATCTGGTTGGCAGAAAGTGTCCTGGATATCCTGACAGAGCAGAGGTAGAGTCCATAAGTGGGGGGGACAAGAGCTAGATAAGGCCACCAGGGGTGTTGAGTGTGGGAGGGAAATGGGATGTAGGGATTGCGTGGCCCAAGAACAGCTTAAGTAAGAGAGGAGGTGTCTAGAGAGGTAATTAATGCCATGGTGTGGCCTAAGGAATGAAGGAATGGGAAAGAGGTCTTGGCTAAAATATCTTAGAGCCCAGGAAAAACTGGTTTCATCTGATAAGGGTATATTTTTGATGCAGACCTCCTTGGAATGTTTATTTTGAGGAGGGAGTGGGGGAGGCATGAGCTCAGTAGCATGGGGCCAGCCAACTACCCAGGCCTGGCAGGTACCCGTTTTCTCCCTTCCAAGTCTCTCCATCCAATCCATGCTGTCATTGAAGTGGAGGCAGTGGACGTGAGGAGGTGATAGAGCTCCGTGAAGCCTGCCTGAGTTTGCGTACAGATCTTGGAGGCTCCAGTAGTACAGAGCATGTAAGGGAGACATACTGGGATTTCTGGCTGATTATTCTTCCTCGTCACAGCATCAGGAATTTACTTATTTACTTACTTTTTATTTATTTATTTATTTATTTTTTGAGACAGAGTCTCACTATGTTGCCCTAGGTAGAGTGCTGTGGAGTCATAGCTCACAGCATCCTCAACCTCTTGGGCCTAAGCGATTCTCTTGCCTCAACCTCCCAGTAGCTGGGACTACAGGTGCCTGCCACAGCTCCCGGCTAATTGTTGTCATTGTTATTTAGCAGGCCCCAGCTGGGTTCGAACCCACCAGCTCCAGTGCATGTGGCTAGTGCCCTAACCACTGAGCTACAGGAGCAGAGTCTTAATTTTTTTGAGAGAGAGTCTTACTTTGTCACCCTCAGTAGAGTGCTATGGCATCATAGCTCACAGCAACCTCAAACTCCTGGGCTCAAGTGATTCTCTTGCCTCAGCCTCCCAAGTAACTGGAATTACAGGTGCCTGCCACAACACCCAGCTATATATATATATTTTTTTTTGTAGAGACAGAGTCTCACTTTATGGCCCTCAGTAGAGTGCCATGGCATCACACAGCTCACAGCAACCTCCAACTCCTGGGCTTAAGCGATTCTCTTGCCTCAGCCTCCCGAGTAGCTGGGACTACAGGCGCCTGCCACAACGCCCAGCTATTTTTTGGTTGCAGTTCAGCCGAGGCCAGGTTTGAACCTGCCACCCTCGGTATATGGGGCCCGTGCCTTACTGACTGAGCCACAGGCGCCGCCCAACCCAGCTATATTTTTAAAGACAGGGTTTCGCTCTTGCTCAGGCTGGTCTCGAACCCATGAGCTCAGGCAATCCACCCACCTTGGCCTCCCAGAGTGCTAGGATTACAGGCATGAGCCACTGTACCCGGCTTTTTTTTTTTTTGAATCTGTGTTCCTTGCTCAACCAGGAATTTTAAAATTTTAATAAGGGCTATTCTGTATCTGAACTTGTTTGGGGGTGAGGCATTGCCATCGCCCTGAGTCTTCCTCAGTGTTCCACAGTCTTCCTCTTGCTTGATTTCAGGGTCTTTCTGGGTTAGGAATCAACAGTTCCAACTGATTAATAAGGCTGCTAGAACCCTGACTGTATGGAGTTCTCTTTTATTTGAGGTAGAGTCTCACTTTGTCACCCTGGGTAGAGCACTGTGGCGTCATAGCTCACAGCAACCTCAAACTCCTGGGCTCAAGCAATCCTCTTACCTCAGTTTTTCTATTTTTAGTAGAGATGGGGTCCTGCTTTTGCTCAGGCTGATCTTGAACTCCTGAGCTCAGATGATCCACTTGCCTTGGCCTTCCAGAGTGCTAGGATTATAGGCGTGAGCCACCGTGCCCTGCCCTTGTATTTAGTTTAGAAGAAGAGATATCCCTTTATTCTTGTAGCTGTGTTCTGCCCAAGTTCTGCCAGAGCTGCTGTGCAGTGCCACCTAGTGCTCCAGGCGTGGGTATGCAGCTGTGTCTGGGCCTGGAGGCACCTGTTACTTGTACCATTGTGCTAGCACCTGAAGTCCTAGCAGTCTCCTAACTGTGTCTGTGCTCTTAGATCTCTGTGCCTTTTTTCACTGTCCTGGGTCTGAGGGTCTCATTTAATCTCTTTCTCTTTATTACACCCCTCCAGGATTCAGATATATTTATTACTTATGTTGGCAATTTTCCTAAAAAGTGACCTTTCTCATTGTGTTCCTGGTGCCAGATACCTCTTGTCCTTGTACAGGAAATATCAGCTAGATAACTGCCCCACTTTTTCCCAACCCTCCAAATACCTCAAATCCTTTGGTGAAAGTGAGCACCTAGAAGTTGAAAACTAAGTCCTCTTCTACATCTTCCTTCCCATTTCCCAAGAGCTGTGGAGCTAAATGGTGGCAGGTGGGGCAGGGACCCTCCCCAGTGACCTTGACTAGTGCTTTCTTTCTGTGAAAGGAAAATGCCAGAGACTTTTTTTTTTGTAGAGACAGAGTTTCACTTTATTGCCCTCTGTAGAGTGCCGTGGCCTCATACAGCTCACAGCAACCTCCAGCTCCTGGGTTTAGGCAATTCTCTTGCCTCAGCCTCCGGAGTAGCTGGGACTACAGGTGCCCGCCACAACGCCTGGCTGTTTTTTTTGTCGTTGCAGTTTGTTCGGGGCTGGATTTGAACCCACCACCCTCGGTATGTGGAGCTAGCGCCCTACCCACTGAGCACAGGCACTGCCTGGAAAATGCCAGAGTCTTTTAATTAGCTTGAGCACTTTTCTTTTTTTTTTTTTTTTTCCTTTTTGCAGTTTTCTTTTTTTTGGCTGGGGCTGGGTTTGAACCTGCCACCTCCAGCATGTGGGGCCAGTGCCCTACTCCTTTGAGCCACAGGCGCCACACCAGCTTGAGCACTTTTCTAGAATCGGGATGTTGCCTGATTGGATTAATCAAACTGTGTTTTCTTTCTTCAGTTCCCTGCCTTCCTTCAAGAGTGCCAAAGCTGCCTGGGTGCCCGTAGCTCAGTGGTTAGGGCACCAGCCACATTCTCTGGGGCTGGTGGATTTGAACCCAGCCAGGGCCTGCTAAACAAAACAAACAATAAAAATAGCCAGGTGTTACGGTGGGCGCCTGTAGTCCCAGCTACTTGGGAGGCTGAGGCAAGATAATTTTTGAGCCCAAGAGTTTGAGGTTGCTGTGAGCTGTGACACTACAGCACTCTACCGAGGGTGACATAATGAGATTCTGTCTCAAAAAAATAAATAAGAGTGCTAAAGCCATTACAAACAATTAGTATTTGCTTGGAGGGGACAGCTTCCCAGTTTTGGCACTTAGAGAACACATTAGAGTTTTAGGGATTTCCTGACTATGTCTTTCTCCCTACTCGTATTAAAGCAGCAGAGAACAAATAATTCTTTCACTCCC
Organism: Nycticebus coucang; assembly: GCF_027406575.1. NCBI lineage: Eukaryota > Metazoa > Chordata > Mammalia > Primates > Lorisidae > Nycticebus > Nycticebus coucang. Next base: position 58,495,015 of record NC_069784.1, read on the forward strand.
ACCCTTTCTGTAGGGAAATTCTAAAACTCTGGGGAAGGTGAATTTTGCCATCCAAAATCGGGTTCTTTTTTTCAGGTTGTTATTTAGGGCTCATGACTTACTGTCAGTGATACAGAGAACACCAGGGAAAGTTTTGTGGCAAGGTGGCCGTGAGTCACAAGCAGATAGCAGGGTAGAACAGGGCGGCATCTGTGGCTCAGTGAGTAGGGTGCCGGCCCCATATACCAAGGGTGGTGGGTTTAAACCCAGCCCCGGCCAAACTGCAACAAAAAAATAGCCAGGCGTTGTGGCGGGCTCCTGTTGTCCCAGCTGCTTGGGAGGCTGAGGCAAGAGAATCACCTAAGCTCAAGAGCTGGAGGTTGCTGTGAGTCCTGTGATGTCATGGCACGGCACTCTACCGAGGGTGGTAAAGTGAGACTCTGTCTCTACAAAACAAACAAACAAAAAAACAAACGGTGGAACAATGTGTTCTAAGAACTCCAGTGTCCTGAAAGAAAATCCCTGGGGAGTTTTTTTTTTGGGCCGGGGATGGGTTTGAACCCACCACCTCTGGCATATGGGACTGGCGCCCTACTCCTTGAGCCACAGGCGCCGCCCCCACCGGGGAGTTTTATACCAAACTTAAGAATTACTAACTTAGGGCCAGTGCGGTGGCTCATACTTGTATTCCCAGCATTTGGGAGGCCAAGGTGGGTGGATTGCCTGAGCTCACAGGTTTGAGACCAGCCTGAGCCAGAGCGAGACCTTGTCTCTAAAAAGAGCTGGGCGTAATGGCGGGCTCCTGTAGTCCCAGCTACTCGGGAGGCTGAGGCAAGAGAATCACTTGAGCCCAAGAGTTTGAGATTGCTGTGAGCAGTGATGCTAGGGCACTCTACCAAGGAGTGACAAAGTGAGACTGTCTCAAAAAACCAAAAAAGAATTACTAACTTAGGGACACTTAAGGGAACTCTTTCTTTGTAGTTTGAGCTGAGTAGAAGCTGTGGTTTATCTCTGTCCCTGCTACCTCACCCATTTCTTGGTTCATGATAGACACTCAGTAAATGTTTGAATGAATGAGTCCCATAGATGTTTTATTTGAAGCAAAGTAGTTATGTGGTAAGGAGAAGTTGCTTGCACTTAGGACTTATCTTTTTTGGGTACCTGGTAGAGAAAATCAGGAAGTGACCCTGGGCTGAGCAGACAGTCAAGGCAGATGATGACAGCATGAACAAGTGAGCAGAGCAGCAAAGGGCCTAGTCAGTGTCTAATCATCAAACACACCCGGGGCCTGGGCCAGCCCTGGGTGAAGGTGAAGTGGAGATGCTCGGGTCTCCATAGGCAAGGTGCCAGTGTCCTCTCTCCCTACAGAGAGTGGGTGCTAAAAAGCAGCATCCTCATCGCCATGGCCATTTACACTTACCTCCGCCTCATCGTGGACCACCATGGGACTGCCCAGCTCCAGGCCCTGCGGCAGAAGGAAGTGGACTTCTGCATCTCACTGCTTCGGGAGCGGGTGAGGGTGTGGGATGAAAGAGTGCAGGGAAGTGAAACTCAGGAGGGGACACCTGTATCGCTTTTGTGCACCTGGGATCAGGGATGCACCTGGCATCAGGGATGCCTCGATAGAGATGGAGGTTCTTCAGGACCGGGTGTTTTTCATCATTCTTAGGCAGATGAGAGTGAGGCAAGGAATCAGTGTGAAACGGCGTAGTTCCTATAAATGCTTCCTGTTATGCTGACACCCAGGTGTTTTCCTGGTCAGCATCATGAACACTGATGTACAACATGCCCACTGTTACATCCCCCTGGGGAATTTCGTGTTCAGGTGGGATTGTAAGTTGTCCATTATTAGATCTCTTGATAGAGAGAGCTTAGAGCTGAGCTAATATGGTAACCACGGCCATAGTGGCAATTTAAATGAAAATTAACATTAGACAAAACTTTAAAATTCAGGCTGTGTGCCCATAGCTCAGCTAGGGAGGCTGAGGCAAGAGAATCGCTTAAGCCTAAGAGTTTGAGGTTGCTGTGAGTTATGATGCTACGGCACTCTACAGCGGGCAAAAAAGTAAGACCCTGTCTCAATTAAAAAAAAAAAATTAAATTCAGTTCCTTGGTTGCACTAATCACATGATACTAATAGGTTTTGTTTGAATTGCACAGATATAATACTTCTCTTACCACAGAATGGAACTCACAGAATTTCATTGGACAGAATGAGTTTGGGAATAGTCTGGGGCTCAATTTGCCAGTCCTATCTTAGTCTCACATGAACTGGTTAGGAACAGTTCTGGGTGGGGGGAATAGATTCATGGGACAGCCAGCAGGGATGCAGCACTTCCCATTAACCTCCTGTCCCTGGTGTTAGTCTGCAGTTTCCAGTCCTCTTCCCCTGAATAGCTAGGAGCCAATCCTTTGGTTCCAGAAAAAATCATATAGTCCCGTCAACCCTCTTTCCTTCCCTCCTAAGAACATGTTGTTCCTTTATCCTCCCTCTAGCAGGTAAACAATCCATGTTTTTATTCTCTTTCTGGTCCCCCACTTTTCCTTCTCCTTCCCATCAAGTTCATGGAATGTTTGATGATTGGTCGAGATCTTGTAAGACTACTTCAGAATGTTGCCAGAATACCGGAATTTGAACTGCTTTGGAAAGATATTATCCACAACCCTCAGGCCTTGAGTCCTCAGTTCACAGGTAAGGAGGGGCCTGGGCTTTGTGTCCTTGAGAGATGGGAGCCAATGTGTGTGTCCTGCTTGAATCAGGAAGGTGGTGGGTGCCTGTGCATGGTGGCTGCCACTAGATACTTGGGAGGCTGAAGCAGGAGGATCCCTTGAGCTCAGAAGTTTGAGACCAGACTGGCCAACATAGTGAGATCCTGTCTTTTAAAGAAAAGGAGAGGGTGGCAGGTAGGAGAGTCTTTGTTGTCAGATGTAGAAAGCAGGGACAGGGCCATGTACAGCTGGATATGGGCAGTTTATGTGGTTCCTAGACATCCCCTACTTGGCAGACTCTAGTTGTCATAACTACCAAGAAAAATGTGAGACAGAGAACTCCGATACTCCTCCTCCCCTCCCAGCAGCTCCTTAGCTCAGGAGATGAGCCCATGACCAGTTTTACAGCTTTGCTGAGTCTGGCAGGGGAGTCAGAGGCCAACTCGTGAGACTGAGTCAGCAGAGGGCCTGGAAATAATCCTGTAAGAGAAGGCTCCTTCTTGGGAGCAGTCTTGCCTTTTAATTCCGAGAATCCGGCTTGGCCAAAATCGTCTTTGAGGTAGAAAAAGAATCTCTGTGTGCCTCCATCTGACAAGACCCTTTTCATTCTCTTTCCCTTTTCCAGGGTCCTGCTATGGTCTGAAAAATAACTATGGCTTTGCTCCCACCCATCTCCCAACACACATGTGTGTGCACACACACAAACCGAAAACCAACTGTCCAGGGCCTGGGAAGTCAGGAACAAAGGGAGGAGAGTGCTGGGCCTGCATTAAATTGGACACACCTCTCTGTGTTAGGCACACTCATTAGCCATCTCATATTCAGGACAGCCCTGTAAGATGAGCATTTTACTTTCCAGTTTATAAGCTTAGAGTTTGTGGATAGATTGAGGTTTAAAGAGATTAAACAACTTGTCTAAGGCTACGCAGCTAGTAAATGACAGAGGCAGGATTTGGATCCAGGTCTTTCTGACTCCGGAGCTTATGCTCATGCCACACCACCACGTTGATTCTGACCCTGTAATGGGACCAGGAGGAGCAGGAAAAGAGGCTAGAGTTTTCCGTATTTTCCCCCTAACTTTTCCACTTGTTGCTATCTGGAATCATATGGGTAGTGGGCACTGAAAGGCCAATATAAGAAGGGAATTGGTATAGCTGGAGACTGGGGATAGTGGGTGTTTGGAGCAGAGCACACAGAAGCTGGTTAGAGTTCCCTCTGGTACCAATTCTTGACCTTCCTGGGTCTTGTCTTGGGATTTCCCCATGCTCAAGACCACTGGCCATCAGTGCCTGGCCAAGGCTCCCCAGCTGTCCTCTACTACTCTGGTCCTTACGCTTCTCTCTTTTCTCTTCCCTTCCACATTTGGTTCAGGTATCCTACAGCTTCTTCAGTCAAGAACATCCCGAAAATTCCTAGCATGTCGTCTAACCCCAGACATGGAGACTAAGCTCCTCTTCATGACGTCCCGGGTAAGCTAACCCCCTGCAGTGGGCAGAGGAGTTGCACGTGCTCGCTGGGCCTCACTCTACAGATCTGTTAACCACTGTGTGCTGACCAGTGCACTGTTGGCTAGTAGGCGCCCTGACCTACCTGGGTGCTGGCTGCTTTCCTTGTTCATTCTGTGCTTACACGTTGGATATCTTCCAGTCTTACCTAAAACAGTGATTAGACCAATAATTATATACAAGTAATATCATTTAGAAGTGTGAAATGTGGGTGGTGCCTGTGGCTTAAAGGAGTAGGGCGCCGGCCCCATATACCAGAGGTGGTGGGTTCAAACCCAGCCCCGGCCAAAAAAAAAAAAAGAAGAAGTGTGAAATGTACTATGAAAGGGTAAGTGAGAGTGTTCGTTCTAGGAAGACTCACAGTCATTCCAGAGAAACCAGGGGGTCTCAGGAAGAGAGCGATGGCCTTTTGGTTTCATGTTAGAGACGCTTCCTGTATCCCACTCTCCGAGAGAATCTGATTGAGGAATCTGTATTTTTAGCAAACTTTAGGCAGTCCCTCTATAGTCAGTCTAGAGGTAGAGAACTATTGCCCTGGCCAGCTTTTGGTCTCCCACGTCATGCAGAATTCTTTAGATCTGTGCTGACCTGCATGGTAGCCACTAGCCATGCGTTGCGATTTAAATTTAAGTTAGTAAAGGAAATGAGAAGTTCAGAATCACAGTCACAATAGCTATGTTTCAATAGTCTACCATCACTGCAAAAAAGTTGCATTTGCAGTGTTAGTTGAGATGTATCTTTTTGTTTATTGTTTTATGTTTTGCTCTGTTTTAGTTGATTTCTTCTGATAGATAGGGGATAGAAGAGGAGGGAAAGAAGACTCCCTTAGTGAGCATATAACTTCTGACTATCTAGAGCAGCAGTTCTCAGCCTGGGATTCGCGACCCACAGGAACTGTATTATAGGGCCGCGGCATTAGAAGGTTGAGAACCACTGATCTAGAGTCTGTTTGGGAGGCAAGCTTGCTACAAAGTTTGGAGAGAATGTACCTTGGATAATGGTTCTGCTGGGTAGCTCAGCAGCGGGAAGCTCTCAGTGCTGAGTGGTAAACAGCCTCACTCTTGCTCTTAAGGAACATTCCTTGCTGTTCAAGAAAATAAGGAAAGGATGGGGCTTGATGGCTCACATCTATAACCCCATCACTCTGGGAGGCTGAGGCAGATGGATTGCTTGAACTCAGGAGTTTGAGACCAGCCTGAACAAGAGCAAGACCCTGTCTCTACTAAAATTGGAAAATTAGCCAAGTGTTGAGGCGAGTCCTATAGTCCCAGCTACTCGAGAGGCCGAGGCAAGAGGATCTCCTGAATCCAGGAGTTTGAAGCTACTCTAAGCCATGGCACTCTGAAGCTAGTCTAAGATGCCATGGCACTCTGAACCCAGGGCACAGAGTGAGACTGTCTCACAAAATATAAAAGAAAAGAAAATGAGGAAAGGCTGGGTACGGTAGCTCACACCTATAATCCTAGCACTCTGGACGGCTGAGGCAGGTGGATTGCCTGAGCTCACAGGTTCAAAACCAGCCTGTGGCATAGTGAGACTTCATTTTTAAAAATAGCTAGACGGGGTGGCGCCTGTGGCTCAATGAGTAGGGCGCCTGAGGGTGGCAGGTTCAAACCCTAGCCCCAGCTGAACTGCAACCAAAAAATAGCCTGGTGTTGTGGCAGGCGCCTGTAATCCCAGCTGCTCGGAAGGCTGAGGCAGGAGAATCGCGGAAGCCCAAGAGCTAGAGGTTGCTGTGAGTCCTGTGACATCATGGCACTCTACTGAAGGTGGTAAAGTGAGACTCTGTCTCTACAAAAAAAAAATAATAATAAAAATAAAATCAAATAGCTAGACGTTGTGGCGGGCACCTGTAGTCCCAGCTACTTGGGAGGCTGAGGCAAGAGAAATTGCTTGAGCCCAAGAGTTTGAGGTTGCTGTGAGCTGTGATACTGTGGCACTCTACAAGGGAGACAAAGTGAGACTCTTGTCTCTCCCCCAAAATGAGGAAAGGTTATGCTTATGACTGGAGAATCAGGGACCAATACTGGGAGTGAGGAGCTAAGAGTGAACTACGGTTGTAGTTGGGGGTAATTACAGTGTCAGCTTAATGGCAAAAATCAGTGTGCTTCTGACATGGGTTGTCAGCATACCTTTCAATCAGGAAGTTCTCCCAAAGGAGGGGCATTGGAGAGAGAGTGAGCTAGTCAGTGTGTTTTGGGAAGAAACAGAGGTCTGGGTCAAGCCTGCAGTTGGATGGTGCTCATCTCCTCTGTTCAGGAACCCACCCTCAATTCTAAATTTCCTTTTTCAATTTCCTTTCCCAGGTACGCTTTGGTCAACAAAAACGCTATCAGGACTGGTTCCAGCGCCAGTACCTGTCGACTCCAGACAGTCAGTCTCTGCGCTGTGACCTTATCCGCTATATCTGCGGTGTAGTCCACCCTTCTAATGAAGTGCTGAGTTCAGACATCTTGCCTCGCTGGGCCATCATTGGTTGGCTCCTGACCACATGCACGGTGAGGGCTGGGCCCTGGGGCAGAGGACACTGGGGGTGAGAGGTGCCTCTTCCACCCTGCTCCCCATATTTCCATGCTTCTTACTGACTCTAGGGCCACTGGACCCTGAAGGGCCCTGTTTTCACTCTGGTTCTTAATGCCTTCACCTTTTACCCCTAGTTCCCTTTGAGTCTCTAGAAATGTACTTATACTCATTATTTCTTTCTTTTTTTTTTTTTTTTTTGTAGAGACAGAGTTTCACTTTATTGCCCTCGGTAGAGTGCCGTGGCATCATACAGCTCACAGCAACCTCCAACTCCTGGGCTTAGGCGTTTCTCCCGCCTCAGCCTCCCGAGTAGCTGGGACTACAGGCGCCCGCCACAATGCCCGGCTATTTTTTTGTTGCAGTTTGGCCGGGGCTGGGTTTGAACCCTCCACCCTCGGCATATGGGGCCGGCGCCCTGCTCACTGAGCTACAGGCGCCGCCCAATATACTCATTATTTCCTACATGGGTTTGGGGTGAACAGGTTCATCTACCCCTTGGTAGCCAACCTCCAAGCAATCGCTGCCTTTTCGTTTTAGTTTCTAGAAACTACATAATGGCTACTCCTCTGGTCGTGGTCTTTAGCCCCTCACCTCCATGCTGCTGGTGTCAGCCTGGTACACTTCCCTGTCCTAGAGTTAGGACTCACAGTGGAGCCATTTCCTTCCCAGTGCTTCCCCCCTCTTCCTCCATGCCTGCTGGGAAACTGTCCATCCTCCAGCATCTGGCTGCCCCTGACCTCTTGACAGGGCCACTCCTTGCCCATCTCACTGGGTCCTTGGAATGTGCAGATTCAGATATGACAACAGGCCATTCCTAGGGGGTCTCTCTTCAGGAATGTTCCTGGGGAGCCAGGAAGGGCAGCCTAGGGGGCTGGTGTGAGTGCTGCCTCAGCCTGGGGCAATCAGTGGACTCTTGAGTACAAGTGTCCTCCCCTCTGGGGGTCAGAGGTATGTACAAGGAGCCCAGGCTGGTCCCCATCCTCTTGGTTGGTGAAGCCACTGGAAATGCATGCTCACAGACTAAGGTGCCCCTCTGCCCTGCTTTACCAGGAGCTAAATCCACAGAAGGGCAGCCAGGTGGGTCCTGGACTCTGCCTTGGGCCTCTGAAGAGAAGGGAGGGGTTGGTGAAACTAGCCCCACTTTTCTTCCTCTCTTTTCCAGTCAAATGTTGCTGCCTCTAATGCCAAGCTGGCTTTGTTTTATGATTGGCTGTTCTTTAGTCCAGACAAGGACAGCATTATGAACATAGGTATGTGACCACCCCCGTCCCCTCCCCCCAACCCCGCCTGTTGAGGTAGCAGTCATAAATCTCAGGGTGGCAGGGCTGTAGGCGGCTTATCTGGGAGCAGTTCCTTTGTTCCTTGTCAGTTCTCCCTTCACCTAGGTAGAGAATTGCTTTGATGAGGCTAAGCACTCACCCCTTTCCCTAACAACCTTAGGTTTGGGTCAAGGGAAGGTTGAGGCAAGGCTATCCACGTTCTGCTGCTCTTCTCCAGAATGCTGGGGATGAGAAGGGAGCAAAGGGCTAAGAGCCATTTAGGGGGTGGTGTGCTTGGGAATAGACCTGGCACTCTCCACAGCCGTTCACACACACTGACATCCGGTCTTATGGAGTTGGAAAAAGACTGATGGGGGTCCCTTACTTCCACCTTATCCAGAGCCAGCCATCCTGGTCATGCACCACTCCATGAAGCCCCACCCTGCTATCACTGCCACGCTCCTGGACTTCATGTGCCGTGTAAGTGCCCTGGCCCCTTCCCTCCCCACACCTGTGTGTGGAGAATTAAGTGAGTCTCCCCCGTACCCCTTAACTGTGGGTGTAGAAGAGACCACGAGTCCTGTTCCCTCTGTTAGTGGACGTGTCCCTTCCATGTTCCCACTGTCTCCAGGGATCTTCCCAATTTCTGTGGGGCTTCTCAATCACAGGGGTGAGGACTCCTGGCAGAATCTAGTCTCTTAGAGGAGCGGCCAGGTCCAGAGTTTCCTCTCTTAGTGGCCTAGAGTCGTCAGAAACCCTCTCATCTCTGCAGCCATACTCCCTAATGTCTCCTAATTGAAACCAAAGCAGTTTTTTAGATCAGCTTCAGCAGAGTGTTATGGATAGAGCCTGTGCTCATTTCCCCTCCCGTCTTCCTTTCCAGATTATTCCCAACTTCTACCCACCCCTGGAGGGCCACGTGCGGCAGGGCGTCTTCTCCTCCCTCAACCACATTGTGGAGAAGCGGGTCTTGGCGTAAGAAGTTTGAGGGTGGGGCAAGGGGCTGTTTTCCCGTTTTCCATTAGGTCCGGTCACCTAACAGGTCAGGCACATCCAGACCCTGCCACACCACTGCTGGCCCTTTCCCTTGACAGGTATAAAGAGTACTGATTTCACAGCAGGCTGCTGGTCATATGTCCTTGTGGCTCTTAGAGGAATTTTTCTCATGCTGCCTTATTACAAGGGCCTCAGATGCCTTTATGTTCTCTGTTGACACCTTCCAAGAGTCTGACTCTGGCCCAATTACATGGGTGGGCATAGACCTCACCAACTCCATGTTGAGCTAGAAGGGAGGAGCTCTGATGCGACCTTTGTTTGTGCCCCCTGTAGACACCTGGCCCCCCTGTTTGACAATCCTAAATTGGACAAAGAGCTTCGAGCAATGCTGAGAGAGAAGTTTCCTGAGTTTTGCAGCTCACCCTCCCCACCTGTGGAAGGTATGTAGCCCTTCTGTTCTGTCACCTGTATCAAAAGAGGGATCCATCATCAGAGGCTCTCAGACCAGCGTCTTGCTTAGGATGTCCCTGTGCAGTTGTCCACCTCTGGACTTCTTTTTTTTTTTTTTTTTGTAGAGACAGAGTCTCACTTTATGGCCCTTGGTAGAGTGCCGTGGCCTCACACAGCTCACAGCAACCTCCAACTCCTGGGCTTAAGCGATTCTCTTGCCTCAGCCTCCCGAGTAGCTGGGACTACAGGCGCCCGCCACAACGCTCGGCTATTTTTTGGTTGCAGTTTGGCCGGGGCTGGGTTTGAACCTGCCACCCTCGGCATATGGGGCTGGCGCCTTACTGACTGAGCCACAGGCGCCGCCGGACTTCTTTTTTTTTTTTATGGTTTTTTTTTTTTTTGGCCGGGGCTGGGTTTGAACCTGCCACCTCCGGCATATGGGACCGGCGCACTACTCCTTGAGCCACAGGCGCCACCCAGTTGTCCACCTCTGGGACACTGTCCATCACAGCCTTTCCTTCCCCAGCTTTTCTTTTTTTTTTTTTGTAGAGACAGAGTCTCACTTTATGGCCCTCGGTAGAGTGCCGTGGCCTCACACAGCTCACAGCAACCTCCAACTCCTGGGCTTAAGCGATTCTCTTGCCTCAGCCTCCCGAGTAGCTGGGACTATAGGCGCCCGCCACAACGCCCGGCTATTTTTTGGTTTTGCAGTTTGGCCGGGGCCGGGTTTGAACCCGCCACCCTCGGTATATGGGGCCGGCGCCCTACCCACTGAGCCACAGGCGCCGCCCACCCCCAGCTTTTCTTAATCATTGTTGTCTCTTATTAGTTTTGTCTCTTCATCTAATCCTATCTGACTTCTGGTCTTCTTTCTTGGTCTCTTAACTCAGACTTTTTTCCCTTACTCCTTCTTGATAGAAGGCTTTCTTGTGATGTTTGTTTATGTCTTTGACTTTGCCTGTCTCTTCTCTTTGTAGCTCTAGGCCCTGGCCCCTGGCCTCTGGCCCCTGATGAGAGGTTGTCATCCTGGGTCTCAAATGTTGCTTCTAGTTCCAGACTGCCGTCTCCCCAGCATAGTTTTTTATTTTGAGATAAGGATTTAAGCCAAGCAGTACATCTCAACTTGGTTTTATTTATTTTTTTTATGGAACTTCGTTTGTCAATAAAGGCTTTAGGCCAAGCAGCACATCTCACCTTGGTTTCAAATTAAAGAGCACTTGAGCCTCTGGTCTTACTCTGGTCACTGATTCTTAGCTGAACACAGAGGAGTTACGTCCTGTGCTGTTCTTACTCCTGGCACCATCCGTGGTGGGTTGTAGAGGGTTGTGCGGACAAGAGGTATGTCCTTCCAGGATCAGTAATCTACTTGGGTTAGAAACTCCTTATTTTTCCATGTGCCCCTCAGTTTCCCTTCCCAGAAGCACAGGACATTTTAGAGGACCCAGAGGCCATCAAATGCTTTGTCTTTTTTTACTCCCAAGTTAAAATTGAGGAGCCAGTTTCCATGGAGATGGACAACCATATGTCGGATAAGGATGAGAGCTGCTATGACAATGCAGAGGCAGCCTTCAGTGATGATGAGGAGGACCTCAACAGCAGAGGTGAGGCCAGCAGCATGGCTCACTCAGGTGTGCCAGAGAAACTAGTTCACAGGGGCAGCTTATCTGTGGTCTTGATCACCTTTGCCTGTGAGTTTAAGTTTTCTTAACAGGGTTACTGAATGAGACTGCAGAGTGCAGAGCCCTGTGCTCAACTCTGAAGGCAGGAAGGAGAAAGAAGTGCTCCTGCCCTGTGTGCTTGTGAGAATAGGACATGTGCATGCACAGGGATGGTTTGGGTCCTCACTGCATTGAGTACGCAGGTGCATACATGGGGCACCTAGGAAGGGACGGTTAGTTCAGGGTACTGTTTCTGTCTCTAACATCTGGGCAAACTGACTTTCTTCCCACTTCACCCCCTTCAGGGAAGAAGAGAGAGTTTCGCTTCCACCCTATTAAGGAGACAGTCGTGGAGGAGCCAGTTGATATCACTCCTTACCTGGACCAGCTGGATGAGTCCCTCCGGGACAAAGTGCTCCAGCTACAGAAGGGAAGGTGGGTACAGACTGTGCTCCTCCTCTGCAAGTCCCAGGTGCTCTCTGCCCGGTGCTCAGTGTCTGCGGCAGGATGGTGGGCTGGAGGAGACTTGGTGGAAGTGTGTGGAGAGGTGTAGAGAGCTTCATGACAGTTTTTTCTGCGGTTTACATCTTGGAGGGTATGGGCTAGGGGTAGGGCAGCCTGATTGCTTCACATCTCTGGTCCCTACTTCTCCCCATAGATTGTGGGGAGAAGAGCCTCTAAGAACCAAAGCAAGATTGATGAGGATTTCCCTTTGCTTTGGGCCCCTGCCCAGAGAGCAGAGAATTCTGCTCTGCAGCCTCCCCCGCCCAAGCCGGGGTTTACACAAAGCTCCTTTGTTCTGTCTCTGTGACTTATGCACACTGCTGCCTGTGTGTCCTGTCTTCTGCTATCATCAATGTCCTTGGGATTTCCTCTCGCTTCTGTCCTGCAGTGATACGGAGGCCCAATGTGAGGTCATGCAGGAAATCGTGGACCAGGTCCTGGAGGTAAAGAGGAACCCAGCCCCTTAGGCAGGAAGCAGCCCAGCTTAGAGCTCCCCATGCAGACATCTCCCAGGGATGCTGACCCTCTCCTTCCCCTTCCCCATATGGGTCCCCTCTGGGGGTGGGGAGCCTGCTGATACTGGGGATGGAAACAGATGAGTTCTAAGCCTGTGGGATAGTGGGAGCAGGAAGGCTTGGGTCCAGGTAGTAACACTTTCTTCCTTGTCTCCCCCCAGGAAGACTTCGACTCAGAACAGTTGTCTGTCCTTGCTTCCTGCCTGCAGGAGCTCTTCAAGGCCCACTTTCGAGGGGAGGTGCTGCCTGAGGAGATCACCGAGGAGTAAGGCTCATCTCCCCTGACTTCTGGGTTATAGTCTGAATCCAAAGTGTACCTTGCTGTGAATTTAAGAAAATTAATCTGGGGCCAGGTGTGGTGGCTCACACCAGTAATCCTAGTACTCTGGGAGGTTGAGGTGGATTGCTTAAGCTCAGGAGTTCTAGACCAGCCTGAGCAACAGCAAGTGTGAGATCCCATCTCTTTTTTTGTTTTTTTTGTAGAGACAGAGTCTCACTTTACCTTCAGTAGAGTGCCATGACGTCACAGGACTCACAGCAACCTCTAGCTCTTGGGCTTCAGTGATTCTCCTTGCCTCAGCCTCCCGAGCATCTGGGACTACAGGCGCCTGCCACAACGCCTGGCTATTTTTTTGGTTGCAGTTCAGCCTGGGCTGGGTTTGAACCCGCCACCCTCAGTATATGGGGCCGGCACCCTACTCACTGAGCCACAGGCGCCAATCTCTTAAAAAAGAAAGGCAGGTACCTGTAGCCCCAGCTACACGGGAGGTTGAGGCAAGAGTCTGAGACTGCTGTGAGCTGTGACACCCCAGCACTCTACCAAAGATGACAAAGTGTGAGGCTGTCTCAGAAAAAAAAAAAAAAAGAAAGGAAATTTCACTCAGTGTTTTTGTTCTCCTGTGTATTGATTCATTTAAACAAGGCTTTGGTTTTGCCCGCTCAACATCATGTGTACTAGGAGGGGACTAATGTCCCCTCCCTTTTGCTTCAACCCCTTTTGCTGGGTCCAGTAGCCCCCAAACTGAATCAGGTGGGATTGAACCCTGGACTCTCTCTGAAAACCACAGAATCACATCCGCAGTGAGGATGACAGCCTCAAATCGTGACTTTCTGTTAGGCACGTGTTTCTCTGTAACTAAGCTTCTGGATCAATAGGAGGTTTGTCTCCTGGACAGGAAAGGAATAGACTCCAAAGTACCTACCTGCAGCCCACCTCCGCTTATGTGGATTCTCATGTACAACCCTCCTTTTTGTAGGTCCCTGGAGGAGTCTGTAGGAAAGCCTCTCTACCTAATATTTAGGTAAGCACCCAGCTGTAGGAGATACTGCACTGTCCTTGGTCCTCCCTGTCAAGCATGTGTATCCCCACCCAGGGAAGGAGGAGGTATGCAGTGGGCACAGAGCCCGTGCCCCCCAGAAGCTCCATAGGAGAGTCTGCCTTGGTATGCTCTGCTCCTCCCCAGGAACCTGTGCCAGATGCAGGAAGACAATAGTAGCTTCTCTCTGCTTCTCGATCTTCTCTCCGAGCTATATCAGAAACAGCCCAAGATCGGCTACCACCTGCTTTACTACCTGAGGGCCAGGTGGGTGCCCCCCACCCCAACCCGGTCTCTTCTCTCCTGCACACTGACTCTTCCACCCTTCGCTGTCATTACCAGGGCCTAAAAATGGGAAAGGGTTTGTCATCATCCATGTTGTTTTTCTTAAATAATAGCTTTATATAAAATTCATCCTTTTAAAGTGTACAATTCAGTGGTTTTTAGCATATTCATAAAGATGTACAACTAACACTACTAATTTAGAACCTATTTAACTTTCATCACCCTAAAAAGAGTACCCGTTAGCAATCACTTTCCCTTCTGTCTTTCACCTAACCCCTGGTAACCACTGCTCTGCCTTAGATCTCTATAGATTCGGCTAGTCTGGACATTTCAGATAAATGGAATCAATGTGTGATCTTTTGTGACTAACTTTTTTCACCTAACATAATATTTTTCTTCCCTTTACTCACCATCTACTAACAAGGATAACATAATGCTTTTAAGATTCATCTGTGTTGTAACATATATCAGTTGTCTGCCCAAGTACTATTCTGCTGTATGGATAACCACATTTTGTTTATCCATTTGTCTGTTGGTGGACATTTGGGTCATTTCCACTTTTTTGGCTATTTCAAGTAGAGCTGCTGTGATCATTCATGTACACATGTTTATGGGTACATATGTTTTCACTTGTCTTGGGGTACCTAAGAGTGGAATTGTTGGATCATGCAGAAAGTCTGTTTTTACATTGGTAGGGAACTGCACAGCTATTTTCCAGCATGGCTGCAGGTACCTTACATTCTCACCAGTAGTGTGGGAGAGTTTTCATAAGTTTTCCACATGCTCCCCAACACTAGTTATAGTCTAGCTTTTTTTTCCCTCTTAGTTTCTATTCTAGGTTTTTTTTGTTTGTTTTTTGAGACAGGGTCTCACTTTGTCGCCCTTAGTGGAGTGCTGTGGCATCACAGCTCACAGCATCTTCAAACTCTTGGGGTCAATGATTCTCTTGCCTCAGCCTCCTGGGAAGCTGGGACTACAGGCGCCCACCACAAGGCCTGGCTATTTTTATTTTATAGATGGGGTCTCGGTCCTGCTTAGGTTGATCTCAAACCTGTGAGCTCAGGCAATCCATCCGCCTCAGCCTCCCAAGTGCTGGGATTACAGGCATGAGCCATGGGTTTGTTTTTTTGTTTATTTGTTTTTTTATCTCCTGATTCTCCCTGATTGTAACCATCCTAGTGGACATGAAATGGAATCTCAATGTGGTTTTCATTTATATTCCCTGATGGCTAATGATGTTAAACATTTTTTCATGTGTTTCTTGGCCATTTATATATATATATATTTTTTTTTACAGTTTTTGGCCTGGGCTGGGCGTAAACCCACCACCTCTGGTACGTGGGGCCGGCTCCCCACTCCTTGAGCCACAGGCGTCACCTGGCCATTTATATATTTTCTTTGGAGAAATGTCTATTCAAATCCTTTCCTGTTTTTAGGCTAGGCACGGTGGCTCACACCTATAATCCTAGCACTCTGGAAGGCCGAGTGCGGTGGATTGCTTGAACTGAAGAGTTTAAGACCTGTCTGAGTAAGAATGAGACCCTATCTCAAAAAAAAAAAAAAAAAAAAAAATAGCCGGGTGTTATGGTGGGCACCTGTAGTCCCAGCTGCTTGGGAGCCTGAGGCAAGAGAATCACTTGAGCCCAAGAGTTTGAAGTTGCTATGAGCTGTGATGCCATGGCACTCTACCAAAGGTAACAAAGTAAGACTTTTTCTCAAAAAAAAAAAAAAAAAAAAATCCTTTCCCATTTTTAATTGAGTTTTCTTCTTACTGACTTTTTTCTTTTAGAGACAGAGTCTCACTTTATCACCCTTGGTAGAGTGCCATGGCATCACAGCTCACAGTAGCCTCCAGTTCTTGGGCTTAGGTGATTCTCTTGCCTCAGCCTCCCAAGTAGCTGGGACCACAGGCGCCCGCCACAACACCCAACTGTTTTTTTGTTGCAGTTCAGCTGGGGCCGGGTTCGAACCTGCCACCCTCGGTATATGGGGCCGGTGTCCTACTCACTGAGCCACAGGTGCCATCCTTCTTGTTGACTTTTAAATGTCCTATATATATTCTGAATATAAGCGCCTTATCAAATATATGATTTCCAGATATTTTCTCCCATTCTGTGGATTGTCTTCATTTTTTTGTTTGTTTGTTTTTTGTGTGTTTATTTTGTCCAATCCCAGGAGAAAGGCATGTCTTCACTTTTTTGATGGCATCTTCTTTGTTTTTTTGTTTGGGTTTTTTTTTTGTTTTATTGAGACAGAGTCTCAAGCTGTCGCCCTGGGTAAAGTGCTGTGGCGTCACAGCTCATAGCAACTTCAAACTCTTGGCCTTAAGCAATTCTCTTGCCTCAACCTCCCAAGCAGCTGGGTCTACAGGTGCCTGCTACAACGCCCGGCTATTTTTTGGTTATAGTTGTTATTGCTTTTTGGCAGGCCCAGGCTGAATTCCAACCCACTAGTTCCGATGTATGTGGCTGGCACCCTAGCCACTGAGCTACAGGCGCCAAGCCCTTTGGTTTTGGTTTTTTTTTTTGAGACATAGTCTTACTTTGTCATCCTCCATAGAGTGCCATGGCGTTACAGTCACAGTAACCTCAAACTCTTGGGCTCAAGCGATTGTCTTGCCTCAGCCTCCCACGTAGCTGAGAGTATAGGCACCTGCTACAATGCCTGGCTATTTTTCAAGATGAGGTCTTGCTCTGGCTCAGGTTGGTCTCAAACCTGTGAGCTAAGGGCAGTCAACCCATCTCGGCCTTGCAGAGTGCTAGGATTACAGGCATGAGCCACTGTACTGGCCTTAGTGGCATCTTTTGAAATACAAAAAAAAAAAATTTTTTTTTTTTTTTTTTTTTTGAGACAGAATGTGTTTCTGTTGCCGTGGCAGCATTGTAGGTCAGTGTAATCTCAAACTGGAGGCTCAAGAGATCCTCCTGCCTCAGCCTCCCAGCTAGCTGGCACTATACATGCGTGCCACCATAATTTTCTTTTTTTTTTTTTCAGTAGTAGAGATGAAATTGGTCTCACTCTTTTGTTTGTTTTTGCTTTTGTTTTTGAGACAAGAGTCTTACTCTCTTGCCCTGACTAGAGTGCTGTGGCATCATAGCTCATAGCAACCTCAAACTTCTGGGTTCAAGCAATCCTCCTGCCTCAGCCTCCTGACTAGCTGGGACTATAGGCACCTGTCACAGCAGCCAGCTGGTTTTTCTATTTTTTATTTTATTTATTTATTTATTTATTTTTGAGAGAGAATCTCACTTTGTTGCCCTCAATAGAGAGCCCTGGTGTTACAGCTCACAGCAACCTCAAACTCTTGGGCCCAGGTGATTCTCTTACCTCAACCTCTCGAGTAGCTGGGACTGTAGGTGCCTGCCACAGCACCTGATATGTCTTTAAAAAAACACCAGCTATAGCACCAGGGCTCTCACTCTTGCTCAGGATGGTCTTGAACTCCTGAGCCCAAACAGTCCACCGCCTCAGCCTCCCAGAGTGCTAGGAGTGTCGACATGAGCCACCATGCCTGGCTGTTTTTCTGTTTGTTTATTTAGTTTTTATTTTGTTTATTTATTTATTTTTTGAGACAGTGTTTTACTTTGTCACCCTCGATAGAGTGCCTTTCTATCACAGCTCAGAGCTCTTGGGCTTAAGCGATTCTCTTGCCTCAGTCTTCCTAGTAGCTGGGACTATAGGTGCTGCCACAATGCCCGGCTATTTTTAGATATGGGTCTTGCTCTTGCTCAGGCTGATCTCAAACTTGTGAGCTCAGGCAATCGACCCGCCTGGGCCTCCCAGAGTGCTATAAGCATGAGCCACCCACACCTGGCCTACTTTTCTATTTTTTTTTTTTTGTAGAGACAAAGTTTCACTTTATTGCCCTCGGTAGAGTGCCGTGGCGTCACACAGCTCACAGCAACACCCAACTCCTGGGCTTAGGCGATTCTCCTGCCTCAGCCTTCTGAGTAGCTGGGACTACAGGCGCCCGCCACAACGCTCGGCTATTTTTTTTGTTGCAGTTTGGCCGGGGCTGGGTTTGAACCCGCCACCCTCAGTATATGGGGCCGGCGCCCTGCTCACTGAGCCACAGGCGCCACCCTACTTTTCTATTTTTTATTAGAGATGGGATCTTGCTCTTGCTTAGGCTGGTCTCAAACTCCTGAGCTCAAGGAATCCTCTTGACTCAGTCTCCCAGAGTGCTAGGATTACAGCACTCTGTGAGCCACTGCATCCCTCCTAAAGTGTGAAATTTTTATGAAGTCAAATTTATGTTTTTTCCTTTCGTCATTTTTCCCATCGTCATGTTGTTGATGTCATAAAGAGTTATTCGTATGTTTTCTCTAAGAGAAAATAGTTTTAGTTCTGTGGTTTCGGTACTTTTAGGCCTAGAAGCCCTTTTGATTTAAGTTTTGTGTACGGTGTGAGGTGTTAGTGCATGTGCTTTCTGGGCTCTAGCACAAGGGAAATGCTGGCCTGCGCTGCCTCCTCCTCTTTTGACTTTTCCTAGTCAGTAGCTTCACTAGTTGTGGCCAGAGCTGCATCTGGAACACTGGGGGAGGGTGTGGAGAAAGAGGAGCGTTTCATGGTTCCTATAACTTGTCAAACCCTTGGGGAAGGTAGCAGGGAGAGACACGACACAGATAGCACATCTAGGGCAGAGAAGCTATTGCCAAGAGGGAGCCTACCTCGAGGGGTGTGAAGGTGGGTGCTGGGGCCAGGTTGCTGGCTGAGCTCCATGTGATCTTGCAGCAAAGCTGCTGCAGGGAAGATGAACCTGTATGAGTCATTTGCCCAAGCCACTCAGCTAGGTGATCTGCACACCTGCCTGATGATGGACATGAAGGCCTGCCAAGAGGACGACGTGCGCCTGCTGTGCCACCTCACACCCTCCATCTACACAGAGGTTGGTGCCTTCCTGTGTCTGTGCTGGTGGTGGGGGCAGTAGTCCTGGGAGCTCACAGGAGACTGCAGTGGAGAACACATTTAGAGCATCACGTACGGCTCTGCCCTGCTTTGCCCACTCTGCTAACTTTTCTAGACCATTGCTTCCTGTACTATAGCTGTCCCGTCATCAACCTCTCTCTTTTTTTTTTTGCAGGTTTTTTTTTTGGTCTGGGTTTGAACCCGCCACCTCCGGCATATGGGACTGGTGCCCTACTTCTTTGAGCCACAGGCACCGCCCCCAATCTCTCTTTTTTAAAAGTTAAATATTTTCTAAAACTCCCAGAATTTTTATCCTTTAAGTTGGTATGAGTTAGACTTCTCAGTTTCGGACCCATCATCTGGACCTAGGACCAAGTCCACTCACCCAGACCCATGTTATATATAGCACATCCTGGGCCCTTTGGCTCTCTGCTGGCTCACCCTTAGATTATCTCTGATGGTTCCCAGTGGAGACTCACTCTGATTTTCCTTGTTTAGGGAACTGGGTACAGGAAGTGTCAGCTCTTCCCCCTCTTGGTAGAAGTTCTCAGGAAAAGGGAAATGAGAACCCGTGGTGTGGGCGTGGCCGGAGGAACTGTAACCTCAGCCAAGCAGGGGAGGGGGAGAGGTGCAAAAGCCAGACGCAGGGCTCTTCCTGCCCCGGGCCTCTCTAGAGGGAGCCCTCCCTACCCTGAATACTTGTCACCCCCAGACACACACTCTCTCTGTACCTTCTCTTCTTTGGTTGAGGGGTTAGCACAAGTTGGATTTCTCTCTTTTTTTTTTTTTTTTTTTTTTTTGTGAAACAGAATCCCATTATGTTGCCCTCGGTAGAGTGCCGTGGCATCACAGCTCATAGCAACCTCAAACTCTTGGGCTAAAGTGATTCTCTTGCCTCAGCCTCCTGAGTAGCTGGGACTACAGGTGCCCACCACAACACCAGCTATTTTTGTTTTCTTTTTGAGACAGAGTCTCATTATGTCATCCTTGGTAGAGTGCTGTGGCATCACAGCTCACAACAACCTCAAACTCTTGGGCTTAAGTGATCCTCTTGCCTCAGCCTCCCAAGTAGCTGGGACTACAGGCGCCCACCACAATGCCCAGCTATCTTCTGGTTGCAGTTGTCATTGTTCGGCAGGCCCAAGCTGGGCTTGAACCCACCAGCTCTGGTGTATGTGGCTGGTGCCCTAGCCACTGAGCT
Organism: Nycticebus coucang; assembly: GCF_027406575.1. Lineage (NCBI taxonomy): Eukaryota > Metazoa > Chordata > Mammalia > Primates > Lorisidae > Nycticebus > Nycticebus coucang. Next base: position 58,514,823 of record NC_069784.1, read on the forward strand.
ACAGACGCCGATCCCGCCTGGCTATTTTTTTTGTTGCAGTTGTTTAGCTGGCCCAGGTCGGGCTCAAACCCGCCACCTTCGGTGTATGTGGCTGGCGCTATAACCACTGTGCTACAGGTGCCCAGTCACAAGTTGGATTTCTTTACAGCTAGGGATGCTAATGTTTTGATTCTGCTGCCATCCCCACTGAGAGCCAGCAATCATGTCCTAACCTTCAGCTCTGGCTTCATCTCTGTAGCTCCCTGGTCCTTTCCTCCCACACCTGTGTGGCATGCACATGCAACTGGGTCTTCACGCTCTCTATGTTTTCCAGCTTTGAAGCTATTGGGTGTCTGTTCAGGGGTTATATTAGGGCCTGTGTCTGGCTGACCTAGTCCAGCCCTGAGCACGATATGGGGGTGGGGCATCAGATTATGCGATAAAAGTGAAGGGGTCCATCTTGGACTCTTCTTCCCTGTTTCTCTGCCTAGTTCCCAGATGAAACCTTGAGGAGTGGAGAGCTACTGAACATGATCGTCGCTGTCATTGACTCTGCACAGGTACATACTGAGCTGTGACACCCCCAGAGAGGCCTGGAAGACAGGGCTGGGGAGTCCCAGCCTCTGCTGTCTGTGGACTGCAGACAGGGCTCTGTGCCCCACAAGCACTGCCTCTGGGGTCTGCCTTACTCTTTTTTTTTTGCAGTTTTTGGCCGGGGCTGGGTTTGAACCCGCCACCTCCGGTATATGCGGCTGGTGCCTTACTCTTTTGAGCCACAGGTGCCGCCCAGGTCTGCCTTACTCTTCATGTTCTTTAGGTGCTCCCATCTCCACAGAGAAAGCTGAGGGAGGTTTTGTATCTCTGAACTGGATGCCTTTCCCATGGCTTAGATCATTCCCACTTGATAATGGTTAGATCATTTCCACTTGACCTTTCTACCTACAGGGTTCCCCAAGAGGCTGTAGCTTTGCTTGGGTCCATCTTATGCCAGTTACCATACATAAAAGAGGAAGCCTAGGTTTGGCGCAGTGCTCAAATCCTAGCACTCTGGGAGGCCACAGGGGCTATATTGCATGAGCTCAGGAGTTCAAGACCAGCCTGACCAAAAGCAAGACACCATCTCTATTAAAAATAGAAAAAAACTGTAGTCCTAGCTATCTGGGAGCCTGAGGCAAGAGAATTTCTTGAGCCCAAGAGTTTGAGGTTGCTGTGAGCTGACACCACGGCACTCTACTGAGGGGAACAAAGTGAGACTCTGTATCAAAAACTAAAAATAAAAATTAGCTGGGCATGGCAGCGTGTATCTGGAGTCCCAGCTACTTGGAAGACTGGGGCAGGAGAATGACTTGAGCTGAGGTGGGAACTGGAGGCTGCAATGAGCTGTGATGCCACTGCATTCCAGCCCGGCTGACGGAGTGGAACTGTGTCTAGTACTCGAATCCTCCTTCCTTCCCCTCCCCAGCCCACACCTATGTGGAGAGCAAAGCCTCCTGGAGCCTTCCCTGTCCTCAGGCCCAGAGCAAGGCCAGGTAGCAGAGCTCATTGTTCTCCCTCTGCCGTCAGGGTGTTAGTGATAGCTGTCCACAGCTATTTCTGCCCCAAGTAGGTGTGTGGTTCCCAGACAGACCTGTTGCTACCTTACCAGCCCCTCTGTCCTTCAGGGCCTGCAGCATTCGTCATGTGCCGTCTCCTCCCCAGCCCTTCTGCTTTCTCTGATTTTGTTCCCGTATGTGTTCTCCTGCACCTCCCTCCATACTAACCTCATCGTCCTGCTCATGGGTTCTGCCTTCTTCCACCTCCTTAGCTCCAGGAGCTGGTATGCCATGTGATGATGGGGAACCTGGTTATGTTTCGAAAAGATTCAGTCCTCAACATTCTTAGTAAGTTGACCAAACCTTTCAGGCACCTGAGAGAGGAGATGGTGGTGGGGCATCAGCCATGTGGATTTTTCACCAGCAGGAAAGCTGGCTCCCAGGCTGGGAGGTCTAGGGGATAGAACATCACAACACTCTGTTTTGGGGCCATGGGCATTGTCTCTGGATCTACTTCTTGCTCTGTAAATTGGAAGGACTTACCTTTGCCCCTCTAACCTCTGGGCTGATAAGAATACAGAAGCTGTGATAAAACTGGGAATTAGCCTTGTGTGGGGACGGAAAGGGCCTACATTTAGGGTCACTGTACCTCCCCCTATACCATTGTGCCATCCCTGCTTGGGGTGCTGGTGGTCTGTGGATTAACTTTGTTGGGGGTGGGGTGAAGAGAGGGAGAAATGGAGTAGGAGGGAGAGGGAGAGAGGTTGGTTCTGTCTCTTGTAGTCCAAAGCCTGGACTGGGAAACCTTTGAGCAGTACTGTGCCTGGCAGCTCTTTTTGGCCCACAACATCCCCCTGGAGACCATAATCCCCATCCTTCAGCACCTCAAATACAAGGGTGAGTAGGGTTGTGGGTTGGAAGCACATAGGAGAAGACAGGGCCTATGCAGAGCAGGCTCTCCAAATGAGCCCTGCAGGCCTCTGAGCCAGGACAGCACAGGGGCTTGGGTTGGGTGGATTGGGGCAGGGCTTTTCCTGGCTCCTTGTTGAAGACTGCCCTTGCTCCCTCCAGTGGCTCTTGGTTGAGGGATGAGAGAGGTGCCAAACTTCCTTCCTGGAATCGTACATTCCCCTCTCCTTCCCTCGCAGAACACCCAGAGGCCCTGTCCTGCCTACTGCTGCAGCTCAGAAGAGAGAAGTGAGTTCCACCCCTGGGGTCTCTTTGGCCCTCAGTCCCGATGCCAAGAGATACTGTGGTATAAAGGGCTAGCCTGCTCCTTTGCTATGTTTTTTTCCTGTCTTTGATGTCTGCTTATATTCCCCAGTGTGACTTTCAGATAAGCAGCTCCCATGGGATCTGGGTTTCCTCTGACTTAACCCCCTGCCACCATGATCTGCCCTTGGAGGTGGGGAAGGGGGGATATCCTTGTTTTCTGCTGCCACAGTGATTCTGATCCTAGCCTGGCTGATTCTGATCCTAGCCTAGCAGCTCCTGCTCCCTTCCCTCACATTGCTGCAGGCCAAGAGGAGGGAGGGTCAGAGTGCAGGGACCACACAGAGTGGAGCCAGCTGCACCTTCTGTGCTCCCCGCCAGAGTGCTAGGGTGAGTGTAGAGGGGAGGGCAGAAGACCCCCACTGCCACCACAGGAGCTTCAGCCGCATGTCCAGACGATGGGACAATGGCTGTGTATCTTTCCCTTCCTCCCATTTTGCCTTCCTTCCACCTTCTTGCTCTTGCTTGAGAAGCTAGAGATGGTGCCGTGTCCTGGAGGAAGCAGAAAGGTAGAGAGCTGTGTGGGCCTGTGGCTCCAGAGCCTCTCTCCTGCCCTTCCTCAAGCTGTACACCACGTTTGCCCATGGCTCTCGCAGGGTGGGAGGAGCAGGCTTGTCCTATTCTCCCAGCCCATTTCCTGACTGTTTGGAGGATGTAGGGAGACTTGGCATGGTCCTCCTTCCTGGAACAAGCACACACCTCCTACCACCAAAGAACTGAAGTCTCATTTCTCACGTCCTGGCTTCCGCAGAGGATGAACCCAGGCCTGTCTTGGCCCAAAGAGAAGAGGGAGAGGGATGTGGGAGTAGGAAGCTGTAGCAGGACTAGGGGCAGGCGTGGAGAACAGAGTTTACAAAGTGAGTGAGGGGAACCAAGCAGTCCCTGCGGCTGTGTTGTGAGTGGCACCAGCATCTGTCCACAGGCCCAGTGAGGAGATGGTGAAGATGGTGCTGAGCCGGCCCTGCCACCCTGATGACCAGTTCACTACCAGCATCCTGCGGCACTGGTGCATGAAGCATGACGAGCTGCTGGCCGAGCACATCAAGTCCTTGCTGATCAAGAACAACAGTCTTCCACGCAAGAGACAGAGGTAGGCATGGCCTCATGACCCACAGTCAGGGCTGCCCAGCGTTTCCTGCCCACTGTCCACAGGCCATCCCAGGGGTAGTCTGCTGTGACTGTTGCCCAGCAACAGTGAGCCGCTGTGGGCCCAGCCTGGCCCGTGGGTGACATCTAGTGGTCTGAACCCACATGGCCTACAGGACCATTGAGGCCTCATCTCTTCTTCTGGTACCCCTGTGGCTGGGCCTCCTTATTTTATGCATACCTCCCTTGCTCCACCCCAGGCCGCAAAGCTTGCCTGTTCCCCTCCCTGTATGGGTTGCCTCTGTCATCTGTCATAAGGAGAGACCCAGGTGGGATGGAGGACTGCAGTGGGGTGGAAGGTGTCTAGTATTCCTGGAACCCTCCCCAGCTCAGACTGTACTCTCATGCCTTTTCCGGTGCAGCCTGAGGAGCTCCAGCAGCAAGTTGGCCCAACTGACTCTGGAGCAGATCCTGGAGCACTTGGATAACCTGCGGCTCAACCTGACTAACACCAAACAGAACTGTATGTGTGTGGTGCTATCTTAGCCCAGACCACCCTTGGGGCCAACCTGGGGTTGGGGCATGATGCCCAGGGCTAAAACCCAAACCTGTTGGAGAAAACCTCTGGGAGCTGCTGAATAAGCTCCCAGGCATCTAATTGTTTTCCCTTCCCTGCTCTGTCTTCTCCCTCTAGTTTTTAGCCAGACCCCAATCCTTCAGGCGCTGCAGCATGTCCAGGCAAGCTGTGACGAAGCCCACAAGATGAAGTAAGGCTCCTTCCAGTTTTGGTCTTGAGAAATAGTGGGGAGGAGGCCTAGGGGACAGGAGGCCTGCTGGTGACACAATTAGTGGTTGAAGAAAAACAGAGAACTGAGCCTGGCGGCAAAGAAGAGTTCAGCAGGTGGCCAGGACCAGCAAGCCCCCCACAGAGTTCACTCCTTTCCCATAGATTCAGTGACCTCTTCTCCCTGGCGGAGGAATATGAAGACTCTTCCACCAAACCACCCAAGAGCCGGCGAAAAGCAGCTCTGTCCAGCCCTCGAAGTCGTAAGAATGCCACACAGCCCCCCAATGCAGAAGAAGAGTCCGGCTCCAGCAGCGCTTCGGTGAGATCCCAGCCAGGATGCAGGGGAGCAGCAGTAGCAGCAGCAGTGGGCGTGGGTAGGGCTGAAGCTGGCAGCTGCCCAGGCTGTTGATCCCCGTCCCTTCCCAATCTCTTTCAGGAGGAGGAAGACACAAAGCCGAAGCCCACCAAGCGGAAACGAAAAGGGTCCTCCGCAGTGGGCTCTGACAGTGACTGAGGCCCTGTGGTTCCCATCCTACCCCCGTTGGACTGCCCTCTACTCTTAGCTGAGTCAAAGGCTGATAGGAGCTGGGGAGATAAAAAGGGAAACACTCTGGCCCAGCCTGAGACAGTGCCCTCAAGTCCTGCCCTGCCCCTCCTCAGGCATCCAGCCCCTCACACTGCTTCCCCCATGATGTTTGGGTTCTCACTGAAGCCAGAGGCTGTGCAAAGTAGGACAGTGGCGGAAGTCCTCAGCCCCTGGTTCCTCCCCAGTCTCCCAAAGAGCCATTTCAACAGAGAAGGGAAATGACAAAGGAGCCACTGGCCGGAGATACTAGGGTGAGAGCAGATGCTCCCTGAGGAAGGTGCCCTTCCTGCTCCCCATCGGGTCTTGATCTCTGAATAGGCATTTGATAGTCACTCTGTGTGCAGTGGGAAGTGGCTGTCTAATCTGACCTTGCCAGCCTGCCTCTTCCTAACCGGAAGCATTCAGGAAAGAACCTGAGAGGGTGTTCACACAGCCTCTGTGGTTTGCCCTGGAGACTTGGGTTGGCCTGAGAGGTTGGCAAGCTGGGCCAGAGCAGGGGGGCGTTCCAGGGGCAAGTTCCACAGAACTGTCAAATGGTCCCATTTCCTTGTTTGTTTTTTTTTTTTTCTTTTCTTTTGGCAGAGATAATTGAGTCTTAAAAGTTGTTTTTAAATGACAATAAAACTAGCCAGAGTGTTTTCTGTGCTGGAGTTTCCACAGGCATGTCTAGGTGGCACTCGAAGCCTCACAACATCTCCCTTTTCTCTTCCCTACTCTGCCCCTTCCCCCTTTTGTCTAGAGTAGGAAGAACTTGGCTTTGTTCCCCCAGCCATCCTTCTGCTACTGGAGGTGGAAGCCAGGCACTGACCTGTCCACGCAGAAACTGATGCTGGCACCATCTCCCTGGAGGCTGAGGTCTGTCTGTGACCATTTCTCCTCAAGAGACAAGAGGCTTCCAAAAGCCAGTATTTGTCTTGTTCTGATTTATTAAATCTGTGAGATCCAGTTGCTGGAGAGCTAACTGCTCCACAGGGAAGGGATGCTGCATGTTGGCTCCAAGGACAGAAGTGTGGCTAGTGGAAAGTTCAGATCCTAGGGATAGGGGCCACCTCCTCCCACAGGATGGCCCCTTGTTGGTCACTATACCAGCAGAAGGCTTCCTTGGCTATGCTTTGTGTTCTGCTGTCCAAGGAGGTTGGCCATGAACTGAGGAGAAAGGCAAGTTTGGGCAAACGGCAGGCAGCTCCTTTTCTGCCTTCAAATTTGTCTGTTTACAGAATCCAGGTTCTCTCCTTCCTCAAAGCTGCTACTCTGAAACTCTTCAACACCAGAGGTTCTTTTTCTTTCCTCTGCTCCAATTAAAATCAGGATGGAAAGCTTTCCTGGCTGGTCCCAATTATTGTACCCTTGCCCAAAGGGAAGGGCCTCTGCACCTTGGCCCCTCCAGAAATCCGGCAGTCGGGGCCTCTGCCTTTCCCCATACTCGGTTCTTGGTCCCACCCATTCCCTGGAATTGCTGCTTTTGTTGGCAGCTGGCGGGAGGGTGTGCGTCTGGATGTCTTGCCTGGGCTTGCAGAATCGCATGGGCGGGGCCCAGGTCTTCAGTCTGTTTGGGGAGAGAGTAATGATACCCTCCTCTGGGTGTTGAAATGGTATTGCGGGAAAGGTGGATTACGATCCTAGCGCCTTGGCTCTCAGAACTGGACGCCAGAGTACGGCAAGATGCCTAACCGCCCAAGGGGAGAAAAAACTTAAAATTAGAAAGACGGATTGAGGCGAGGCTCCAGCACCACCCAGGCCCCAGTGCGGCTGCAGGCCCCAGGCCCCAGCAAGCCGGCTGCAGCCTGGGAGGGAGCGCGCTAGGGCGGAGTATCGCTGTGGGGAGGGCCGAGAGTCCGGGCCGCCCCCAACGCGCGCGCCTCCCGGGAGAGAGCGGTCTCCCTGCAAGAACGAGCGGCCCCACTAATCAGGAGGGGACTGTCAGAGGTGTTCGTGAGCGGCGGGGGTCGGATGGTGCCGAGAGAAGCCGGCCCCATGGCTGCCTTCCTGCTGCTGCTGCTGCTGCTGCCGCCGCTGCTGTTGCTGAAGCGGCGCCTCTGGCCGCAGTTGCGCTGGCTCGCGGCAGACTTGGCTTTCACGGTGCGCGCCGTGCGCTGCAAAAGGGCTCTTCGAGTTCGGGCTCTGGCAGCGGCCGCCGCCGACCTGGAAGGTGCCGGAGGAGGCTGCAGCCTGGCCTGGCGCCTGGCGCAACTGGCCCGGCAGCGCCCCGCGCACACCTTCCTCATCCACGGCGGGCGGCGCTTCAGCTACGCGGAGGCGGAGCGCGAGAGTAACCGGGCTGCGCGCGCCTTTCTGCGCGCCCTGGGCTGGGAAGGGGGCCCCGGCGGTGGGGGCGCCAGAAGCGCTGGGGAAGGCGAGCGGGCGGTGCTCGCGGAGCGTGGCGGAAATGGGGCGGCCAGCGGTGGAGGAACCGCGGTCCCTCTGGAACCTGGGGTGACCGTGGCGCTGCTCCTCCCCGCCAGCCCAGAGTTCCTGTGGCTGTGGTTTGGGCTGGCAAAGGCAGGTCTGCGCACAGCCTTCGTGCCCAGCACCCTGCGCCGGGGCCGGCTGCTGCACTGCCTCCGCTGCTGCGGCGCGCGCGCGCTGGTACTGGCGCCAGGTAAGGCCGGAACGCCCAGCCGACTGGGGCGGGGCCAGCTACGGAAAGGGGCCTGTCTGGGGTCAGAGAGGTCTGGGTCCTGTTGCCAGGACGCTGTTTACATGGGGTTCCGAAGTGAGTGGGGATGTGAGTCTCATGCGAAGGCATAAAACTGAATCTTTGGTTCCTAGGGATTCCCAGGGAGCTCCGGGTCCGCGACCCGTGATGGGGTGTCCACACTCTTTACCCTCCCCCAGAGCAGTGTGGATGGGAACCGGGGTGCACAAATGGGCGGGGGAGGCTTCTGGGGAGCAGCCAAGCCGCGAGCTATACTTTCCTGCCCCTCCCAGAGTTTCTGGAGTCACTAGAGCCTGACCTGCCAGCCCTGAGCGCCATGGGGCTCTGCCTGTGGGCTGCCGGCCCTGTCACCCATCCCGCTGGGATGCGTGACTTGCTGTCTGAGATGTCAGCTGAAGCTGATGGGCCTGTGCCGGGACGCCTCTCCGCTCCCCAGAGCATGACTGACACGTGCCTGTACATCTTCACCTCCGGCACCACCGGTGAGAGCAGGGCCCCATGCTTGCCTCCCAGAGAGGAAGGCAGGGTCTGGGAACAGGGCTAAGCAGAAAGGACAGGGATCTGGGGAACAGTTCTCTCCAGTCCTCCCACCCCTTGTCTCTCCACCACCTCCAAACTCCTCACGCCTCCAGCCTGGCTCCTGTCCTCAATCCACTAGATCTCTGCCTCTTTCTGTGGGAAACCCAGCAGGGGCAGACTGGGGGGATAGCGTTTGGAGCTTAGACCTCATCTGTGATCTCACCCCTAACCGCCACCCTACAGGTCTGCCCAAGGCTGCTCGGGTCAGTCATCTGAAAATCCTACAATGCCAAGGCTTCTACCAGCTGTGTGGCCTCCACCAGGAGGATGTGATCTACCTTGCTCTCCCACTCTACCACATGTCTGGCTCCCTGTTGGGCATTGTGGGCTGCCTGGGCATCGGTCAGTCTCTCCACCACCACCCCCATTCATTCCTGCAGCAAACATTTACAAAGTACATACTGTGGTGTGAGTGCTTCAGGGCAGAGGGGCCAGAGGACGGAGGGGCAGGGCCGACTCTTGAGCTTTGTCTAGTGGGAAAAGTCACAGTTCAGACCTAAGTAACCAGGGCAGCCCAGGGTTCACAGCAAGGGAAGGGCTGTGAGTGTCTTTCAGAAAGAGGCAGGTAGAGGAGAGGTGGGACTTGGGGGCAGGGGTGTGGAGGATGGGATATGTGGGGCTGGGAAGTGAGGAGAGGGCAGTAACCTCTCCAAGACAGGGTGTGGGTCTGCCAGCACATCCTTCCCAGAGAGTTGCACTATTGGAAGGGGGCTGGGGCTCCCCTGTCTTCTCATATCCTTACTTTCTTCTCCCCTTCCCACTTATGGCAGGGGCCACAGTGGTGCTGAAGTCCAAGTTCTCAGCTGGTCAGTTCTGGGAGGACTGCCAGCAGCACAGGGTGACGGTGTTCCAGTACATCGGGGAGTTGTGCCGATACCTTGTCAACCAGCCCCTGGTGCGTGGGCACAGTTCCTGGCACAGCTACTGACACAGGGCCACAGGGAGCAGGGTACTTGACAAGAGGCAGAGACAATTATCGGGAGTTGAAAGGAGAAGAAGGAAGAATGGTGGGAACAGGGAATATGGGCATCTGAAGGAGGTCACAGCAGGAGGGCTGGAGGATGGGAACAAGACTTCCCTGTGGAGAGCTGGCACCTCTGTTAAAGCTCCTGCCACTCCTCCATTCATTTCAGAGTGAGGCGGAACGTGGCCATAAGGTCCGGCTGGCGGTGGGCAGTGGGCTGCGTCCAGACACCTGGCAGCGTTTCATGCGGCGCTTTGGGCCACTGCGGGTACTGGAAACATACGGGCTAACAGAAGGCAATGTAGCCACATTCAACTACACCGGACAGCAGGGTGCCGTGGGGCGTGCTTCCTGGCTTTACAAGGTGAGGGCAGAGAGGACACTGAGGACCCCCAGGGTGGGGGGCTGGTGGGAAGGGACTCACACAGCTGAAATGACCTGGGTCTGAAGTGGCCTGGGTCTCCTTTCCTCTAGCACATCTTCCCCTTCTCTTTGATTCGCTATGATGTCACCACAGGGGAGCCAATTCGGGACACCCAGGGTCACTGTGTGGCTACATCTCCAGGTTTGCATTCAGGTGGTGGGTGAGGCTGGCAGAGAAGGACTGGAATTGGGAAATGGAGCAGGATGGAGACAGAGGCTCTGGGTGAGGTGGGCAGCCACCCCTGACCCCAGTCACTTTGCCAGGTGAGCCAGGGCTGCTGGTGGCCCCAGTAAGCCAAGAGTCCCCATTCCTGGGCTATGCGGGGGGGCCAGAGTTGGCCCAGGGAAAGCTGCTGAAGGATGTCTTCCGGCCTGGAGATGTTTTCTTCAACACTGGGGACTTATTGGTCTCTGATGACCAAGGCTTTCTTCGTTTCCATGATCGTACTGGAGATACTTTCAGGTATCTGTTCATAGCTGCTTTTTTTTTTTTTTTTTTGAGACAGAGTCTCACTTTGTTGCCCTTGGTCCCTTGGTAGAGTGCTGTGGTATCTCATAGTAAACTCAAACTCTTGGGCTCAAGTGATCCTCTTGCCTCAGTTTTTCATTTTTAATAGACCTGTCTCACTCTTATTCAGGCTGGTCTTGAACTTCTGAGCTCAAGCAATCCACCCACCTACGTGGGATTACAGGTGTAAGCCACCCATCCATAGCTTCTTGACACGTCACCACCTGATCTCTGTGACCCAAACTTCCACTCCTCTATCTCCCACCTCAGCCCTCCTCTAATGTCTCATTATTGGACTTCCTAACCCTCTAATCATTAGAGGTCTGGCACCTAACCTCTGACCTCTTCAGCTCCCTGCCAAGCCCTCAAAGCCCTGACCTAGCTCTCAGTTTCAAGTCTCTGCTCTCCAACAGGTGGAAGGGGGAAAACGTAGCCACAACTGAGGTGGCAGAGGTCTTTGAGGCCCTGGATTTTCTTCAGGAGGTGAATGTCTACGGAGTCACTGTGCCAGGTGCCTAGACATGGAAGATGGGGGAGATAGTAATGCTGGGCATAGGAACATGAGGCCTGCATGGTGGTCAGCCCTGGAGTGGCTCACCCTGGCTCCCACCCTCACCAGGGCATGAAGGCAGGGCGGGAATGGCAGCCCTAGTTCTGCGTCCCCCCCACTCTTTGGACCTGGTGCAGCTCTACACCCATGTTTCTGAGAACTTACCACCTTATGCCTGGCCTCGATTCCTAAGGCTTCAGGTAACCAGCCCCTCCCACTCAACCCTGCCCCATTCATCTACCCCATATGTCAACTTTGGGAGTTTCATGCTCTAGGAAGCTCCAGGAAGGCCCCCCCCCCCACATAGTCTTTCCAGACATATGCTCTTTGCCCCTTCTTTCCCTGTACCCCTCCTCCTCCCATCCTGGCTGCTTCTCTTCCCTGTCACCTCTTCCACTAAACCTTCCCTGTCACCTCTTCCACTAAACCTCATAACCCCTTTCCCTAGATTTGTTCCTTAACAAAATTCTGGCCACTCTTGAACCCACTGGGAAGAATACTTTTTCCTTCAACCCTTAACCTCCTCCTCTCCCCAGGAGTCTTTGGCTACCACAGAGACCTTCAAACAGCAGAAGGTTCGGATGGCAAATGAGGGCTTTGACCCAAATGCATTGTCTGCCACCCTCTACGTTCTGGACCAGGCTGCAGGTGCCTACCTGCCCCTCACATCTGCCCGGTACTGGGCCCTTCTGGCTGGGGACCTGCGAATCTGAGACCTTCTGTATCCAACGTGCCTGGGGGGGATGTTGTGGGATGGGGGCATTGCAGGTGCCCCAGGGGCTGTCAGGGATCTTTTATATACTAAGTTTGTGGTAATAAAGGGACTGGATCCTGTCTGGCTCTTTCTGATTTGTCATCTTTGTGCCTGTGAAACTGCTGTTCCTCAGGAGGTGGTTCTTGCCACAGGCCCCTGCATTCCTGCCCTGACTTTACGTGGCCTGAGCCCAGGGTCTAGACCTTGGTGATTTTCCTCTCAGATGAACCTGCCTGATCCTTTTCCTTGGAGAACCCCTGGTTACTTGGTGTCTGTGCTCATGTGTATCTTCTCCCATTTTAATCCCTGAGTGTTGTCTTGGGAGTTGGAGGAGGGGGTGGGGGGCTTGGTGCTAATGGCAGAGGTAGACTGAGGCAGGAAGAAACACTGCCCCCTCCATGGCCAGCTGCAATCCCCTCCCCTTCACAGCTCTCTGAGGACCCCGTCAGTGAGGGGGAAGTGTGGGACCACCAGTCTCCGCAGTTGGGTGTCTCCTGCCTGATGGCTGTCAGACATTCCCAGAAGGAGCAGCTCAGATGCTCACAGGTGCTGGTGGAATCTGAAGGCCCCACAGGGCTCAGGGTGCAAGTGTGTATGTTTTGGCCATTCCTTGGCCCTGAACAAGGTGTTAAGAAAGTTCATCACTGGGTGGCGCCTGTGGCTCAAGGAGTAGGGCACTGGTCCCATATGCTGGAGGTGGTGGGTTCAAACCCAGCCCTGGCCAAAAACCACAAAAAAAAAAAGTTAGTTCATCACTTAAAAGCTTGAAATGATAAAACACCCTGCTGCCTGAGGGGGCTCACTCCTGTAATCCCAACATTCTGGGAGGCCAAGGTGGGTGGATTACCTGAGCCCAGGAGTTTGTGAGACCAGGACAGAGATTCCCTCTCTACTAAAAATAGAAAAACCAGCTGGGTGTTGTGGTGGACACCTGTAGTCCCAGCTACTGGGGAGGCTGAGGCAAGAGGAGCACTTGGGCCCAGGAGTTTGAGGTTGCTGTGACCTATGGCACTAGGGCACTGAACCCAGGGTGACAGAGCATCAAAAATAATAATAAAAATAAAAAAGAAATGATAAAACTCCTGCTTATTCTAGGAATCACAGTTTCCTGCTGTTTTGATTTGAGCCTTATAATTTTCTACTACTTTCCTTTGGGTGTCTTTCCCTTTCCAGCCCCGTTCTCCAACATGAAGGGTGAGGTCAGAGGACATGGGCAACGCGATCCCTATTGCCAGCACCCTGTCCCTGTACAACACAACCCCTTCCACCCCAAGCCTCTTTCTGCCTCACTGATAGACTGGCAGAAGCACATGCTGACAAGTGTAGGGGACGTCTTCCCACACTGACCAGTAAATTAGGGGTTTAGTGCTTAAAAAAAAAAAAAAAAACTTTATTTAAATTAATACGAGGGTACAATATTTAGGGTACATTGTTCTCACTTCCAGGGCAAAGTTCCAATTGTAGAAGAGCCCCTCACCCAGGGGGCGTGTTATACACCTCACAATGTGCACATTAGGTGATATCCCAGGATTTAGCTCTTTCTGCTCACCTCTCATCTGCCCCAGAAGTGTGCAGTAGTTAGGGTGTTCCCAGGTGTGGGGTGGAGAAGTGTCCAGTGGCTGGCATTGGGGCATCCCCTGCAGTTGCTCTCCCATCACCGTAACTAAGCCCAGAGTCCCCAGATCTCTTAGCCAAGTGACTGTCTCCTCCCTTGAGGAATTACACACCAAACTCTTCTCCCCACCCTTCCTCTTTCATTTGGCCTAAATTCACATTGCTGAATATGGTAGTTGCTGGCCATGTGTGGCTATTGAGGGCTTGAACATGGCTACCCTATAGTGAGATGTGCCGTAAATGCCCCATACACACAAAGTTGTAAAGGTACAGTACCAAAAAATTAAAATATTCAGTCAATTGCTTTATATTGCTTAAATGTTTAAATACTAATACTTCGGATGCATTGAGTTAAACAAAATGTAGGGTGCCCTAAAGTCATCATAAATAGGGAAAATGGGAAATTGTAGCTAAAATGTACCTTTTAGCTGAAATGTAGCTAAATGTACATGGGGGCTCACACCCGTAATCCTAGCACTCTGGGAGGCCAAGGGGGTGGATTGCTTGAGCTCAGGAGTTCAAGATCAGCCTGAGCAAGAGTGAGACTCCGTCTCTACTAAAAATAGAAAAACAGGGGCAGCGCCCATAGCTCAGTGGGCAGGGCGCTGGCCACATACACGGAGGCTGGCAAGTTCGAACCTGGTCCGGGCCAGCTGAAAAACAACAATGACAACTGCCAACAACAACAAAAATAGCTGGGCATTGTGGTGGGCGCTTGTAATCCCAGCTACCTGGGAGGCTGAAGCAAAAGATTCACTTAAGCCCAAGAGTTTGAGGTTGCTGTTAGCTGTGATGCCTCAGCACTCTACCCAGAGCAACATAGTGAGACCGTCTTAAAAGAAAACAATAATAAATAATAAACATAAGAATTAGGTTTTCCATTTACTACAATTAAAATAAGGTTAGCCTACAAAAATATCAACTGAAATACAGTTAAATGGGATATGAGATCATTTACCAAGATGCACTAGGTTGGTTCTCAGGTGGTGAGTCATCTTTCACAAGAGGTTGGTCAGCCAGTCTGGGACGCTGGAGGCAGAGGCCCTGCAAAGTTCTCAGCTTTGAGCCTTCCCTGGGGGTACTTTAGGTCATGTGTGCATGACAAATAGAAAAAAAGGCAGAGGCACCAGATCTCAAATCAGCCTCAAAGGCAGGAGTCAACAAGCTATGGCGCCTGTTTTTGTACAGCCACCGAACTAAGAATGGTGATTTATTTTTAGACGGTTGAAGAAAATCAAAAGAAATTTCGTAACAAGTAAAAATTCTAGGTGATTCAAATTTGTATCCACAAATAAAATTTTATTGGGACACGGTCGCCCCATGTCTACACACAGTGGAGCTGGGAACCGCAAAGCATGAACTTTGCGTGTTGCCCTTGACAGGAAGTATGCGGGCCGTTGTTCTCCCGCCTTTCCCTCTTGCTGGGCTGCAGCTTCACGAGCGCGAGCCCACGGGGTGGGGAGCCCGCCCGCCGCGTGGGACTCCACGGAGCGCGGAGAGAGGGTGCGGCACAGAGGCGCTGGAAGCCCCTCGAGCGAACTTTGGTGACCGGTCCCAGTGTAAACCTAGCAAGAAGATCGCTGCCCGGTCGCTGACCGAGCCACCAGGTAGGCTCAGGCGTCCCGGCCCTGCGCCCACGTAAACCCGGCCTTGCCGCGCAAGCGTAAACCCGCGCGCATCCGAAAGAGGCGGGCCAGGCGGGGGGAGGAGTCGCGCTCGTGGGCGGGGGAGGTGCCCCCTGCGCTCTGGAAGTGGGATCTCCGCACTGCGGGTGAAGGTAAGAGATAGAGGCGCCTGTTGGGAACGCTAGCCACTCTCGATGCAGTGGGGGTCCCCTGGGCTGCAGTTAGCTATGATGATGCCACTGTACTGCACTCAGATAGCGACATCCTGTCTTAAAAAAAAAAAAAAGTTGCATGGAGGGCTGAAACAAAGTACCTAGACTTCTCCCTGAGCCTCTAGGGCCAAATGCCAGGATACATTTTCCTAGATTGAGATCTAATCCACATACTTTAATATTCACCCTTTTAAAGTGTACAATTTGGTGTTCTTAGCATATTAACATATTGGCATGGCCACTATCTAATCTAGTACATTTTCATCCCTCCAAGGAGCGCCAATCCCGCTCACCCAATCCTTGGGAACCACTAACCTATTTTCTGCCTCTGTGGATTTGCCCATTCTAACACTTCGTGTCCATGGAATCAGCATGTGGCCTTTGTGTCTGGCTTCTTGTATTTAGCATGTCTTCAAGATTCATTTGTGTTGTAGCATGATTCAGAACTTCATTCCTTTTTATGGCTGTATAATATTCCAGTGTGAGAATACCACGATTTGTTTATCCATTTATCTGCTGATGGACATATTTCTACCTTTTGGCTATTTTAATTATAGTCCAATTGACGTTCATGTACAGGTTTTTGTGTGGACATATATATGTACAATTTCATGGGTATATACCTAGGAAAGGAATTGCTGGGTCAAATGACAACTCTGTGTTTAACTTTGTAAGGAACTGCCAAGCTGTTTCCACAGTAGCCTGTGCCATTTCTCATTCTCACCAGTTAGTGTATGAAGTTTCCAATCTTTATATATTCTTACCAATACTTGTATTATTATACACATATCTGGCCTGGCTTTTTTTTTTTTTTTCAGAGACAGAGTCTCACTTTATCGCCCTTGGTAGAGTGCCGTGGCATCACAGCTCACAGCAACCTCCAACTCCTGGGCTTAGGCGATTCTCTAGCCTCAGCCTCCCGAGTAGCTGGGACTACAGGCGCCCACCACAACGCCCGGCTATTTTTTTGTTGCAGTTTGGTCGGTGGGTATATGGGGCCCTACCCACTGAGCCACAGGCACCGCCCATATCTGGCTTTTTTCTATAGGCATCTTGGTCGGGTGATGTGGTATCTAACTGTGGTTTTGATTTCCATTTCCGTGTAGCTAATGACCCTGACTATTCTTTCAGGTGTCTATTGGCTATTTGCATATCTCCTTTGGAGAGATGTCTGTTCAAATTCTTTGCTTGCTTTTAAATTGGGAGATTTGCCTTTTTATTGAATTCTAATAGTTTTTATTTTATTCTGAACACAAGTCTCCTATCAGATATATATAGTCTGAAAATATTTTATCTCATTCTGTAGGTTGTCTTTTTCACTTATGAAAAGTGTTCTTTGAAGCACAAACTTTTTTTGGTTTTGTTTTGTTGAGACAGGGTCTCCTGTTGCCCAGGCTAGAGTGCAATAAGTTCATCACAGCTCACTGCAACCTCAGACTCCTGGGTTCAAGTGATTCTCCTTGCTCGGCCTCCTGAGGAGCTGTGATTACAGGTATGTGCCACTATGCTTATGCTTGGCTAATTTTTTTATTTTTTGTAGAGACATGGGTCTCACTATTACTACCCAGGCTGGTCACAAACTCCTGTCCTCAAGTAGTCTTCCCACCACAGCTTCCCAAAATACTAGGATTACAGGTATGAGCCCCTGCACCTAGCCAGAAAGGTTCTAAATTTTAATGAAAAATAATTTATCTTTTTTGTATGAGGAGAATCTTGTGAAGACATCTTACATTTCATTCGGTAATGTACTTGTTAATAGTAATATGGGTATTATTATTTGAAATTATTTTATGGCATATGATTGCATCAGAAGACACATATTAGAAGTTAATATTTACGGCTCGGCGCCTGTGGCTCAAGCGGCTAAGGCGCCAGCCACTTACACCTGAGCTGGCGGGTTCGAATCCAGCCAGGACCTGCCAAACAACAATGACGGCTGCAACCAAAAAATAGCCGGATGTTGTGGTGGGCACCTGCAGTCCCAGCTACTTGGGAGGCAAAGGCAAGAAAATCGCTTGAGCCCAGGAGTTGGAGGGTGCTGTGAGCTATGACACCACAGCACTCT
Organism: Nycticebus coucang; assembly: GCF_027406575.1. Classification (NCBI taxonomy): domain Eukaryota; kingdom Metazoa; phylum Chordata; class Mammalia; order Primates; family Lorisidae; genus Nycticebus; species Nycticebus coucang. The sequence goes on from NC_069784.1 coordinate 58,532,015, forward strand.
ACCGAGGGCATAGTGAGACTCTGTCTCAAACAAACAGATAGATGAAAAAAAAAGCACATCAACTAGGAGTGTTAGTAAAGCGAAGAGACAAGTTGGACAGAGTCCCAACTCTTGACTCTAAATATTGGCAATTAAAAGAAAGAAATAAGCATTTGTCCCTCCTTTCCTGTGTGATACGTATTTTGGGGTTACCAGATTTGTCCTAGTTGATAAGGGAAAGTTCTTCTTTACAGAATTAAAGTTAATAAATGAGAATGGAATGATAAAATTGGAAAAATCACTATTTCAAGACTGCTAAGTTAGGTGATTACTATCAAGGGATACAACTGTTGGATGAAGGTTGATTGGGGCCTTCTTATAAATGAGGGTCAGGCTGTCACTGATAGTGAGAGCCACCAGGCATGTGGTTCCCTCAAATAATCCTCTTGCCTCAGTATAAACTTTGTTCTTGATTTAAAAAAAAAAACTGCAAGGTGCAGTGGCTCATGCATGTAATCTCAACACTCTAGGAGGTTGAGGCGGGTGGATTGACTGAGCTCAGGAATTATAGACCAGCCTCAGCAAGAATAAGACCGCATCTCTTGGCTGGGCGCAGTGGTTCATGCCTTTAACCCTTGCACTCTGGGAGGCCAAAGCAGGTGGATTGCCTGAGCTCACAGGTTCAAGAGCAGCCCAGCCAAGAGCGAGACCCCATCTCTAAAACAATAGCCAGGCATTGGAATGGGTGCCTGTAGTCCCAGCTACTCAGGAGGCTGAGACAAGACAACACTTGAGTCCAAGAGTTTGAGGTTCCTGTGAGCTATGATGCCACGGCACTCTACCAAGGGCAAAAAAACAAACAACAACAACAAAATAAAATGTAAAAAGACATTTTTGAGATAATCAGGGAAATTTGATTATGCACCGGGTATTAGATGATACTAAGGAATTATTAATTTTGTTATTATTTTTTTTTTTTTGAGAGAGAGATTCTCACTATGTCGCCCTGGGTAGAATGCTGTGGTGTCACAGCTCACAGCAACTTCCAACTCTTGGGCTTAAGAGATTCTCTTACCTCAGCCTCCCAAGTAGCGGGGACTACAGGCGCCCGCCACAACACCCAGCTATTTTTTGTTGCAGTTGGCATTGTTGGTTAGCTGGCCCAGGTGGGGTTCGAACCCGCCACCTTTGGTGTATGTGGCTGGCGCCGTAACTGCTGTGCTACAGGCGCCAAGCCTAATTTTGTTAAATATTATAGCAACATTGTGGCTATGAAAAAAAGGTTTGTAATTTATTTATTTATTTATTTTGGCAGTTTTGACCAGGTCTGGGTTTGACTCCACCACGCCCCAGTATATGGGGCCAGCGCCCTACTCCTTGAGCCACAGGCACCGCTCAATTTGTTTTCTTTTTCTTTTTTTTTTTTTATATAGAATCTTGGTCTGTCCCACTGGCAGAGTGCAGTGGCATAGTTTACAGCAACCTCGAACTCCTGGGCTCTAGCAGCAAGCCTCTTGTCTCAGTCTCAATAGTAGCTGAAATTACAGGGGCCCGCCTTGTGGCTAATTTTTTTTTTTTTTTAATTTTTTTGTAAACAGTCTTTATCGCCCTCAGTAGAGTGCCCTGGCGTCACACAGCTCACAGCAACCTCCAACTTCTGGGCTCAAGCGATTCTCCTGCCTCTGCCTCCCAAGTAGCTGGGACTACAGGTGCCTGCCACAATGCCCAGCTATTTTTTTTTTTTTTTTTTTTTTTGCAGTTTGGCCGGGCCGGGTTGATCCTGCCACCGTCGGTATATGGGGCCGGTGCCCTACTCACTGAACAACAGGCGCCACCCTTTTTTTCGAGATGGAGTCTCACTATGTCACCCTTGGTAGAATGCAGTGGTGTCACAGCTCACAGCAACCTCAAACTCTTGGGCTTAAGCAGTTCTCTTGCCTCAGCCTCCCAAGTAGCTGGGACTACAGGCGCCTGCCACAACACCAGCTATTTTTTTTGTTGCAGTTGTCATTGTTGTTTAGCTGGCCTGGACTGGGTTTGAACCCACCAGCCTCGGTGTATGTGGCTGGAGCCCTACCCATTGAACAACCGGCACAGCCCATGGCTAATTTATTTTTATTTTTATTTATTTATTTATTTTTATTTTATTTTTTTTTGAGACAGAGTCTCACTATGTCCCCTTGGGTAAGGTGCCATGGCGTCATAGTTCATAGCAACTAAAACTCTTGGGCTTAAGTGATTCTCTTGCCTCAGCCTCCCAAGTAGCTGGGACTACAAGAGCCTGCCACAATGCCTGGCCTGGGCCGGGTTTGAACCCACCAGCCTCGGTGTATGTGGTTGGCGCCCTATCCACTGAAATATGGGCGCTACCCAATTTTCTAATTTTTATTTTTTTATTTTATTATTATTATTTTTTTGTGGTGGTTGTTGCAGTTTTTGGCCAGGGCTGGGCTGGAACTTGCCACCCTCAGCATATGGGGCTGGCACCCTACTTCTTGAACCACAGGTACCACCCCCAATTTTTTTATTTTTAGCAGAGACTGGGGTCTTACTCTTGCTCAGGCTGGTCTTAAACTCCTGAGCTCAAGATATCCTCCTGCTTCAGCTTCCCGGAGCCACTGTGCCCAGCCAGTTTGTAATTTTTTTTTTGTTTACACTGATTGCATTTGTTGGGTAAAGTCCCTCTTACAGTCGTGTCTTGCCCCTAATAGGTGTACACACCAAGACCCCACCCCCTCCCTCCTTCCCTCTCTCTGCTCTCCCCTTCCCCCACCGTGTCCTTAATTGTCATTAATTGTCCTCGTATCAAAATTGAACACGTAGGATTCATGTTTCTCCATTCTTGTGATACTTTACTAAGAATAATGTGTTCCACTTCCATCCAGGTTAACACAAAGGATGTAAAGTCTCCATCTTTTTTTTTTTTTTTTGTAGAGACAGAGTCTCACTTTATGGCCCTCGGTAGAGTGCCGTGGCCTCACACAGCTCACAGCAACCTCCAACTCCTGGGCTTAAGCGATTCTCTTGCCTCAGCCTCCCGAGTAGCTGGGACTACAGGCGCTCGCCACAGCGCCCGGCTATTTTTTGGTTGCAGTTTGGCCGGGGCCGGGTTTGAACCCGCCACCCTCGGTATATGGGGCCGGCGCCTTACCGACTGAGCCACAGGCGCCGCCCAAGTCTCCATCTTTTTTAATGGCTGAATAGTATTCCATGGTGTACATATACCACAGTTTGTTAATCCATCCCTGGGTTGGTGGGCATTTAGGCTGTTTCCACATTTTGACGATTGTAAATTGAGCTGCAATAAACAGTCTAGTGCAAGTGTCCTTATGATAGTGAGACCCCGACTCATGAAAAAAATGGGAAAACCCAGCCAGGCGCCTTGGTGAGCGTCTGTAATCCCAGTGGCTTCCCGAGGCTGAGGCAGTGGGGTGCCCGAAGCCTGAGTCTCAGGTTGTGGTGAGCTACCACTCCCACTGCACTCTGCTCAGGGGCATAGGGTGGGACCCTGTCTCAAAAAAAAAAAAAAAAAAGTAAAGAAATAAAAAAAATAAGCAACGAAATAAAATAAAAAAGCCAAAAAAAAAAGGATTTTTTTCTCCTTCTGGGTAGATGCCCAGTAATGGGATTGCAGGATCAAATGGGAGGTCTATGTTGAGTTCTTTTTTTTTTTTTTTTTTTTTTTTTTTTTTTTGTAGAGACAGAGTCTCACTTTATGGCCCTCGGTAGAGTGCCGTGGCATCACACAGCTCACAGCAACCTCCAACTCCTGGGCTCAAGCGATTCTCCTGCCTCAGCCTCCCGAGTAGCTGGGACTACAGGCGCCCGCCACAACGCCCAGCTATTTTTTGGTTGCAATTCAGCCGGGGCTGGGCTTGAACCCACCACCCTCGGTATATGGGGCTGGGCTTGAACCCACCACCCTCGGTATATGGGGCCGGCGCCTTACCGACTGAGCCACAGGCGCCGCCCTTTTTTTTTTTTTTTGTAGAGACAGAGTCGCACTTTACCGCCTTCAGTAGAGTGCCATGATGTCACAGGACTCACAGCAACCTCTAGCTCTTGGGCTTCCGCTATTCTCCTGCCTCAGCCTCCCGAGCAGCTGGGATTACAGGCGCCTGCCACAACGCCCGGCTATTTTTTGGTTGCAGTTCAGCGGGGCTGGGTTTGAACCCGCCACCCACGGTATATGGGGGCGGCGCCCTACTCACTGAGCCACAGGCGCTACCCTCTTTTTTTTTTTTGTAGAGACAGAGTCTCACCTTATCGCCTTGGTAGAGTGCCGTGGCGTCACACAGCTCACAGCAACCTCCAAATCCTTGGGCTTAGGCGATTCTCTTGACTCAGTCTCCCAAGTAGCTGGGACCACAGGCGCCCGCCACAACGCCCGGCTATTTTTTGGTTGCAGTTCAGCTGGAGCTGGGTTTGAACCCGCCACCCTCGGTATATGGGGCCGCTGCCCTACTCACTGAGCCACAGGCGCCACCCCTATGTTGAGTTCTTTGAGGGTTCTCCATACTTCCTTCCAAAAAGGTTGTATTCGTTTGCAGTCCCACCAGCAGTGTAAAAGTGTTCGTTCCCTTCTCTCCAAACAGCATCTGCAGTTTTGAGATTTTGTGATGTGGGCCATTCTCACTGGGGTTAGATGGTATCTCAGGGTGGTTTTGATTTGCATTTCTCTAATAAATAGGGATGATGAGTATTTTTTCATATGTTTGTTAGCCATTCATCTGTCTTCTTTAGAGAAGGTTCTATTCATGTCTCTTTGCCCATTGATATATGGGATTGTTGGCTTTTTTCATGTAGATTAATTTGAGTTCTCTGTTATCTCTAGTTATCAAGCTTTTGTCTGATTCAAAATACACAAATACCCTTTCTCATTGTGTAGGTTGTCTATTTGCTTTGGTTGTTGTCTCCTTAGCTGTACAGAAGCTTTTCAGTTTAATGAAGTCCCATTCGTTTATTTTTGTTGTTGCAATTGCCAGGGTAGTCTTCTTCATTCCCTAGGCCAATATCTTCCAGTGTTTTTCCTATGCTTTCTTTGAGGATTTTTATTGTTTCATGCCTTAAATTTAAGTCCTTTATCCATCTTGAATCAGTTTTTGTAAGTGAAGAAAGGTGTGGGTCCAGTTTCAGTATTTTACATGTGAATATCCAGTTCTCCCAGCGCCATTTATTGAATAGGGAGTCTTTCCCCTAAGGTATGATCTTGTTTGGTTTATTGAAGATTAAGTGGTTGTAAGATGTTAGTTTCATTTCTTGGTTTTCTATTCAATTCCAAATGTCTATATCTCTATTTTTGTGCCAGTACCATGGCATAGTAGTCTTGACTACTATGGCTTTGTTTTTTTTTTTTATTTGGAGAGACAGAGTCTCACTTTATTGCCTTTGGTAGAGTGCTGTGCCATCACAGCTCATAGCAACCTCCAGCTCCTGGGCTTAGGCGATTCTCTTGCCTCAGCCTCCCCAATAGCTGGGACCACAGGCGCCGCCACAACACCCGGCTATTTTTTGTTGCAGTTTGGCCGGGGCCGGGTTTGAACCCACCACCCTCAGTATATGGGGTCAGCACCCCACTCACTGAGCCACAGGTGCTGCCTGACTACTATGGCTTTGTAGTACAACCTAAAATCTGGTATGGTGATGCCCCCAGCTTTATTTTTATTACCAAGAACTTCCTTAGCTACACGGGTTTTTTTCTGGTTCCATACAAAACGCAGAATCATTTTTTCCAAATCTTGAAAGTACGATGTTGGTATTTTGATAGGAATGGCATTGAATAGGTAGATTGCTTTGGGAAGTATAGACATTTTAACAATGTTGATTCTTCCCAGCAATGAGCATGGTATGTTCTTCCATTTGTTAAAGTCCTCTGCTATTTCCTTTCGTAGGATTTCATAATTTTCTTTATAGAGGTCCTTCACCTCCTTTGTTAGGTATATTCCTAGGTATTTCATTTTCATTGACGCTAGGTATTTCATTTTCTTTGATGCTATGGTGAAGGGAGTTGTGTCAGACCCCCAGATCTGATGGAATGCATGACTTCAGAGCCATTGTTCATGGAAATTCATTTCCATGGAAACACACCCTGTGTATGCTCAGGGGAGCCCAGCCCTCTGTTCAGCTTTTTTGCTGTTTGCAAAAGCTGTTTCTGTGTTAGCAAAAGCCAATTAACCTTTACCAGGCTCACTTCATGTGCTTCATGTGGGGAGCTCTGTCACCCTACATGTAGTCCCAGCTACTTGGGAGGCTGAGGCAAGAGAATCACTTAAGCCCAAGAGTTTGAGGCTGCTGTGAGCTGTGATGCCACGGCACTCTACCCAGGGTGACACAGAGAGACTATGTCTCAAAAAAAATTTTTTTATTATAAAGCTTCTTTTAAAAAATACTCAGCACAAGAAAAAAAAATTGCTTAGCACGTTAACTCAAACTGGAATGACAAATGTTAGATGAAAGTTTGGGGCAAAGGCTATGCCTTGCAATTTTAAAAAATGGGTGCATCATTGCTCATTTTAACAATGGCATGAAATTCCACTAATTGGCTAATAAAAACAGATACAAATACAGAACATTTAAAGTAATAATTCGATTGGGGGACTTTTAACATTTAAAGTAATAACAATTTGATTGGGGGGCTTTTTACAAGGGAGTGAGAAGGAAAGAAATGAAAATTCACTGCAAACTGATCTGCTGAAGGTTCCTGTTAAGGTTTACTGTTTAAAAAAAAGTCATACAGTGAGTAGGGTGCCAGCCACATACACTGTGGCTGGCGGGTTAGAGCCTGGTTTGAGCCTGCTAACAAAAATGACAAATGCATAAAAAAAATAGCCAGCATGGCTCAGTGCCCATAGCACAGTGGTTACTGTGCCAGCCACATACACTGAGCGTGGTGGGTTCAAACCCAGCCTGAGCCAGCTAAACAACTGCAACAAAAAAATAGGTGGGTGTTGTGGTGGGTGCCTGAAGTCCCAGCTACTTGGGAGGCTGAGACAAGAGAATTGCTTTAAGCCCAAGAGTTTGAGGTTGCTGTGAGCTATGATGTCACAATACTCTACAGAGGGTGAGAAAGTGCGACTGTGTCTCAGTAAAAATAAATAAAAATCATACATACATAAAGTGAAATACAACTGCCAAATGGCACCAAGAGTGGATGTGACTATTACAATTATTTAACTCCATCGAACACCTTTTACAAAGAGGGATAGAAGCCACTATGTTTTATAGGCAATTCAGAGAAGCCACTTTATTGGATAAGTTGTCTCTCAGAAAAATACTTCTTTTCACTTTATTTTATTTCAAACGTTTCCAGAACTTTGAATTTTATTTAAAAGCTCATAGCTAGCAAAATATACAACAAGAATATTGAAACTAAAAAGTATAAATTTAAAAAAAAAATTCAAGGGTGGCACCTGAAGCTCAAGTGGCTAAGGTGCCAGCCACATATAGCACAGCTGGTGGATTTGAATCTGGCCCAAGCCTGCCAAACAATGACAACTACAATAAAAAAAAAAAAAGCTGGGTGTTGTAACGGCCTCCTGTAGTCCCAGCTACTTGGGAGGCTGAGGCAAGAGAATTGCTTAAGTCAAGGAGTTGGAGGTTGCTGTGACCTGTGATGCCAGGGCACTCTTCTGAGGGCGACAGCTTGAGGCTCTGTCCCAAAAAAAAAAAAAAATTTCAAGTTTAGGCTCGGTGCTGGTAGCACAGTGGTTACAGTGCCAGCCACATACACTCAGCGTGGCAGGTTCGAACCTCGCCCGGGTCAACTAAACAACTGCAACAAAAAAATAGCCAAGTGTTGTGGTGGGTACCTGAAGTCCCAGCTACTTGGGAGGCTGAGACAAGAGAATCGCTTAAGCTCAAGAGTTTGAGGTTTCTGTGAGCTGTGACGGTACAGCACTCTACAGAGGGTGACAAAATGGGACTCTGTCTCTAAAAAAAAAAAAAATATATATATATATAGAGAGAGAGAGAGAGAGAGTATGAATCTTTTACCACAACAAATAAGTAAGCGAGGAGATGGTTATGTTAATCAGTTAGATGTAAGCATCCCACTGTGGAAGGATATTCTGGCAAATTCCCCCGTGTGAGGCCAGTTGCAGCTCCCCGTCCATGTATTTAAATCGTGCCGCTGTTGCCCCAGGCTCCTTGTGAGTGAGCACTTCCTGCCTCAGACCTGGAGTCATTGTTCCTCATGGTGCTGGTTGCCATCTGATTGTCACTTTGAGGCCTTTTTGGTGAACTTAGAGGATCCACGTGGAAATGCTTTAGCAAAGAAAGAGGGACGGGCCAAGGAGAATGTGGAACTTTGGGACCGGGTCCTGCAGAGCCTCGTATGGAGAGCGGGTGTCTGTGCACACTTGGCTGCAGACTGGAGAGTGGCGGGGCAGCTCCGGAGTCTGCTGCATGTCCCAAGAGTTTGAGAAGGGACTGCGTTCAGAGAAGGGACACGCAGCACAGCGGAGGTAGCAAGGCCGCTTCTTTCCCTCTTCTTTTTTTTTTTGGCCGGGACTGGGTTTGAACCTACCACCTCCAGCATATGGGACCGGCGCCCTACTCCTTGAGCCACAGGCGCCGCCCAAAGGCTGGAGTCACTGAAGATTTACCTTCAAGACAGCCCCTTTTTTTTTTTTGGCTGGGGCTGGATTTGAACCTGCCACCTCCGGTATATGGGACCAGAGCGCCCTACACCTTGAGGCACAGGCGCCGCCCTTTCCCTCTCTTCTTGAAACATCCCCTTGTATAATTAATAGAGGCCGTAAGGTGGGGACTGTGGCAGGGGGAATATAAGTGTAACCAGCCATGCTCCGGCTCCGGCTCTGCTCGCTGTCCTACTGTTGCTTACAACTGGGGAGCCACACCGCTGACTTAAGGAAGTTATTGCTCCCGTAGTGTCACCCTTTTTGAAACCTAAGGCTGGTTTGTGCCCTATCTCACAGGCCCTGCATCCCGGTGAAAGAGCCACTCCACCCAGACAGTGACCTGTACCCAGGAATTGGCTCACCTGGTCCCTGAATCCTCCCTCTAGGAAAGAATGAACTCAGCAAAGGTAACAATTTCTATACCCTTCTGCCCAACTCAGCCAATTAGCAGACCCACTGGCCCTTCGCCTGTCAAACTATCTTTAAAAATACTTTCTCCCAAATCTTGGGGAGACTGATTTGAGTGCTTCGGCTCAGCTCCTTTTATGGTGCCTGCAGTGCCAAACTCTTTTTCTGCCTTACTCCTGCTGGCTCAGTCCACTGGCTGTCCCCTGAGCTGGCAGGGAGCCTGCTGAGGCTGCAACATTCTCCTCCTCTTGACAAATAGCTATCCAGGGCAGCGCCCATAGCAGAGTGGTTACAGCACTGGCCAGATACACCCAGGCTAGCGGGTTCGAATCAGCCTGGAGCTAAACTACAATGCCAGCTGCAACAAAAAAATAGCCTGGCGTTGTGCCAAGTGCCGGTAGTTCCAGCTACTTGAGACAAGAGAATTGCTTAAGGTGTGGCTCAGCGATTGTAGCTCAGCGCTATGGCACCAGCCACATACACCAGAGCTGGCCAGTTAGAACTGCCCGGGCCTGCCAAATAACAATGACAACTACAACCAAAAAATGGCCTGGTGCTGTGGCGGGCACCTGTAGTCCCAGCTACTTGGGAAGCTGAGGCAAGAGAATTGCTTAAGCCCAAGAGTTTGAGGTTGCTGTGAGCTGTGACGCCACGGTACTCTACCGAGGGCAACATAGTGAGACTCTGTCTCAAAAAAAAAAAAAAAACAAATAGGTATGCCTTGTGGCAGCCTCTGCTCTGGGCTTTGGGGACACAGCAAGGAACATAGCAAGGTCCCTGCCCTTGTGGAGCTCACACTTGAGTGGAAGGAGCCTAGCAGAGAAGGCCAGTGTGAAGCCCAATGTTCTGTGCTGAGCAGGAATGTGTATTCATTCGCTGTGACCACTGTAACAAGTCCCCATGATTGTGGGTATCTTACAGCTCTACAGCTAGGATGTCTAACAGGGGTCTTCCGGGGCTAACATCCAGTGTCGAGTAGGCATCTGTGTTCCTTCTGTAGGCTTGAGGGGAGAATGTGCCTCCTTGTCCCTCCCCCTTTCTGGAGGCTTGTGCACTCTATTTTTTTTGAGATAGAGTCTCAAGCTGTTGCCCTGGGTAGAGTGCCATGGCATCACAGCTCACAGCAACCTCAAACTCCTAGGCTTAAGCGATTCTCTTGCCTCAGCCCCCCAAGTAGCTGGGACTACAGGCACCTGCCACAGTGCCCGGCTATTTTTTGGTTGTAGTTGTCATTGTTTTCTCTTTTTTTTTTTTGGCTGGGGCTGGGTTTGAACCTGCCTCCAGTATAGGGGGTCAGCACCTGACTCCTTGAGCCACGGGTGCCACCCAGTTGTCATTGTTGTTTGGCAGGCCTGGGCTGGATTCGAACCCGCCAGCTCTGTGTATGTGGCTGGTGCCTTAGCCGCTTAAGCTACAGGCGCCGAACCGGCTTGTGCACTCTTGGCTGTGACCCATCCTAACCCTCAATGCCAGGGGAGGCCTCCCTATCAACTCACTCTTTTTTCTGGGGTCACATCTCTTCTCCTTTCCTCTTCTGCTTTTAAGGACCCTGGGATTACATTGGGCCCAACTGTGTAATCACAGACAATCTTATTTCAAGATGAGTCCATTCACATCCTTAATTCCATCTGCAACCTTAGTTCTCCTTGCCAGGTAACCCAGCATATCCGTAGGTGCCAGGGATTGGGGCATGGAACTCACCAGGGGCCTTATTCTGTCAACTGCAGATGGGGAAACAGATGGGACAGAGAAGGGTGGAGTTGGATAAAAAAGTACAGAAAAGACAGATCTGGGGTAAGGAGAGATACAGTGACTGAGAAGGGAGACAATGTCCCAGGTGTACTTAGGACTTCTGCAGGGTATTATCTGCCAGCTGAAACTTTCTAGGGAAGTTGTTCCAGAAAAGCCTGGGACAGCTGTGGACCCTCAGACAGGACAGCATTTGCAAACGTTCAAGGGAATGTGGGCATATCCCCTTGGTGGCCCGAGGTAGGCTTTCTTCAAATTCTCACAGGGGCATGGCACCTATACAAAGTTAACCCTATCTTGGAAAGTAAAATATTGCAGTCACTGTGGAAAAGAGTTTGGCAGTTTCTCTCGGAGAGTGATCATCTGATCCAGCAACTTCCCCTGGGCGCATGCCCAAGAGAACTAAAAACATAACCCTGTAAAACCTTACCTGTGCAGTTTGTAGCAGTATTGTTCATAATAGTCAAAATGTTTCTACCCAAATGCCAATTGCTTGATGAGTAGATAAACAAAATATGTTATATGGACTATTACCCATACATAAAAAGGAAGTTCTGACACAGGCCACAACATGGGTGAGCCTTGAAGATAGTATACAAAGGAAAACAAGCCAAACACAAAATTATGTGATTCTGCTGTGTATGACGTGCCTAGTGGTCATATTCATAGAAACAGAAAGTAGTCAAGGGTTGAAAGGTGGCAGATGGGGCTTGAAAGTTAATAGGTACTAGGTTTCTTTTGGGGGTGATGAAAGTATTCTAAAATAGATTATGGTGATGGCTGTGCAACTCTGTAAATACACTAAAGGCTATTGACTTGTATGGTTTAAAAGGGTGAACTTTCTGTTGTGGAAATTATGTCTTAGTAAAGCTGGTCTCAGGAAAACAGGAAACATCCTGATACTTGCTCCTTGAAAAGAAAGAATGAAAGAAAACAGAAAGGGCCTCAGTGTCCACACTCAGTGGTTAGGGTACTGGCCATGTACACCAGGGCTGGTAGGTTTGAACCCAGCCTGGTTCTGCTAAACAAACAAACAACAACAACAAAAATAGCTGGGCGTTGTGGTGGGCCCCTGAAGTCCCAGCTACTAGGGAGGCTGAGGCAAGAGAATCACTTGAGGCCAAGAGTTTGAGGTTGCTGTGAGCTATGACAGAGGGTGACAAAGTGAGACTCTGTCTCCAAAAGAAAAAAGAAAAACAGAAAAGGCTTGCCCCTTAAATAGAGCATTTCATTCAGTCCCCACAACTCAGAAAGGTGGGTAATTTTTTTCTTTTCTTTTCTTTCCTTCTTTTGTTTTGGAGATGGAGTCTCACTCTGTTACCTTGCTAGGCTAGAGTACCAGGGCATCATCACAGCTCACAGCAACCTTCCTGCTGAGTGGTTTGGACAGCAGGTGTGACCATGCCTGGCTAATTTTTGTATTTTTGGTAGAGACGGGGTCTCCTGAGGCATGAGCCCCTGTCCCTGGCCTGAGAAGTGGGTCTTGTCTTCTTCCTTATTGAATAAACTGTGGAAAGTGGAGGGATGGGAGCCCGAAGCCAGACAGCTGGTGAGTGACAGGCTTTGGACTCAGGGCTTCTGTGTCGGTGGTTCTCTGCTCTATGAGCCATGCAAGAATGAATTTGGAAGTGACAAGGTTCAGACAGCAAGGTGGATGGTCTTGACAGCCGTAGGAAGCACCAGTTTGGGCAGAGTGGGTGTCTGAATCAGTGCAGGCTACCAGAACAAACTACCTCAGAGGGCAGACTGCATGCTTTAAACAGCAGGAATTCATTTCTCAGAGTTCTGGAGGTGCTGGCCAGTTCCCTCCCAGGGGCCCTTCTTCACCCCGCAGGTACCTACATTCTCACTGTATGGCTTGGTACTGTAAGAGAACTCTCTTCCTCTTTTTATAGTCACCCCTCCTATCAGATTAGGACCCCATCCTTATGACCTCATTTAAAGTCATGTATCTCCTGCAAACTCTGTCTCCAAATATAATCACATTGGGAGCTAGGGCTTCAGCATATTAATTTGGGGGAGACACATCAGTGCATGGCAGAGTGCATAATCAAATATCAAAGCATACTCAGGTGTGGCACACTCTATGCCAAGCCCTCACCTCATGTAATCATCCTAGTCATTGGGGGAAGTTGTCTCTGTCACACACCCCCTCCCATTTAACAGAGGCAGTAGGCTAAAGAGGCATAATTGCCTGACCAAGGAACACAGCTCAGTAAGTGATCCAGACCTCATTCCCTTTCCCTTCTTTTCCCTGTCCAAGCTGCCCTAACTCACAGGCCCCTCTGGAAAAGAGGCATGAACTCTCTGGGGAGGTTCCAGGACATAGTGTTTAAGGGGCTCTGAGGAGACTCCAGGACAGGGCAATTCAAGGGAACTGAGGAAGCTCCAGGACAGAGGGCTTCAGGGGAACTGGGGAGCTCCAGGACAGAGTGCTTCAGGGACACTGGAGAGGCTGCAGGACAGAGTGCTTCAGGGGCTCTGAGGAGACTCCAGGACAGGGCAATTCAAGGGAACTGAGGAAGCTCCAGGACAGAGGGCTTCAGGGGAACTGAGGAGCTCCAGGACAGAGGGCTTCAGGGGAACTGAGGAGCTCCAGGACAGAGTGCTTCAGGGACACTGGAGAGGCTGCAGGACAGAGTGCTTCAGGGGCTCTGAGGAGACTCCAGGACAGGGCAATTCAAGGGAACTGAGGAAGCTCTAGGACAGAGGGCTTCAGGGGAACTGAGGAGCTCCAGGGCAGAGTGCTTCAGGGACACTGGAGAGGCTGCAGGACAGAGTGCTTCAGGGGCTCTGAGGAGGCTCCAGGAAAGAGTGCTTCAGGGGCACTGGAGAGGCTCCAGATCAGAGTGCTTCAGGGGCACTGGAGAGGCTCCAGATCAGAGTGCTTCAGGGGCTTTGAGGAGGCTACAGGACATAGTGCTTCATGGGTTCTCATGAGGTTCCAGGATAGAGTGCTTCAGGGGCACTGGAGAGGCTCCAGGACAGAGTTCTTCAGGGGCTCTGAGGAGGCTACAGGACAGAGTGCTTTAGGGACTCTAGGGAGGCTTCTGGACAGTGTGCTTAAGGGGCATTGGGGAGGCTCCAGGACAGAGTTCTCCAGGCACATGGGGAGGTTCCAGGACAGAGTGCTTCAGGGGAACTGGAGAGGCTCCAGGACAGAGTGCTTCAGGGGCTCTGAGGAGGCTCAGAACAGAGTACTTAAGGGGCCCTGAGGAGGCTCCAGGACAAAGTTCTTCAGGGATCTCGGGAGGCTCTGGGACAGAGTGCTTCAGAGGCACTGGAGTGGCTCCAGGATGGATGATTCAGGGGCTCTGAGGAGGCTACAGGATAGAGTGCTTCAGGGGTACCGGGGAGGCTCTAGGATAGAGTGCTGCAGGAGCTCTGAGGAGGTTCCAGGACAGAGTCCTTCCTGTGCCCTGGAGAGGCTGCAGGACATAGTGCCTCAGGGGATCTGAGGAGGCTGCAAGACAGAATGCTTCAGGGGAACTGAGGAGGCTCCAGGAGAGAGTGCTTCAGTAGCTCTGAGGAAGCTCCAAGACAGAGTGCTTAAGGGGCACTGAATAGGCTCCAGGACAGAGTGCCTCAGGAGCACAGGGGAGGCTGCAGGACAGAGTGCTTCAGGGGATCTGAGGAGGCTCCAAGACAGAGTGCTTCAGGGGCACTGAAGAAGCTCTAAGACAGAGTGCTTCAGGGACACCGGGGAGGTTCCAGGACAGAGTGCTTCAGGGGCAATTCGGAGACTCTAGAACAGAATGCTTCAGGGCCACTAGGGAGGCTCCAGGACAGTGCTTCAGGAGCTCTGAGGAGGCTCCAGGACAGAGTGATTCAGGGGAACTGAGGAAGCTCCAGAACAGAGTGCTTCAGGGGAACAGGAGAGGCTCCAGATCAGAGTGCTTCAGGGACACTGGGAGGCTCCAGAAGAGAGTGCTTCAGGGACAATGAAGAGGCTCCAGGCCAGAGTGCTTCTGGGGCTCTGGAGCGGCTCCAGGACAAAGTTCTTCAGGAGCCCTGAGGTGGCTCCAGGACAGAGTGCTTCAGGGGCATTGGGGAGGCTCCAGGAGAGAGTGCTTTAGAGGCACTGGGGAGACACCAGGACAGAGTGCTTCAGGGGCTCTGAGAAGGCTCTAGGACAGAGTGATTCAGGGGCACTGGGGAGGCTCCAACACAGTGCTTCAGGGGCTTTGAGGAGGCTTTAGGATTTAGTGCTTTAGACGCTCTGGGGAGGCTCCAGGACAGACTGCCTCAGTGTCACTAAGGAGTCTCCAGGACAGAGTGCCTCAGGGGCACTGATGTGGCTCCAGGACAGAGTGCTTCAGGAGCACTGGGGAGGGCCCAGAACAGAGTGCTTCAGGGGCTCTGAGGAGTCTCTAGGACAGAGTGTGTCTGGGGCAGGGAGGAAGTTCCAAAACAGAGTGCTTCAGGGTCTCTGAGGAGAATCCAAGACAGAGTTCATCAGGGGCACTGGAGAAGCCTTAGGACAGAGTGCTTCAGGGACGCTGGGGAGGCTCTAGGATAGAGTGCTTCAGGAGCTCTGAGGAGGCTCCAGGACAGAGTGCTTCATGGGCCCTCGGGAGGCTCCAGGAGAGGTTTCTTCAGGGGCTCTGCAGAGGCTGGGAACATAATGCTTCAGGGACACTGGAGAGGACAGACTGCTTCAGTGGGCACTGGAGAGGCTGCAGGACAGAGTATTTCAGAGGCTCTGGGAGCTACAGGACAGATGCTTCAGAGGCACTAGGGAGGCTACCAGACAGAGTGCTCTAGGGGCACTGGGGAGGCTCCTGGACAGAGTGCTTCAGGAGCACTGGGGAGGCTCCAGGACTGAGTGATTCAGGGGCTCTGAGAATGCACCAGAATAGAGTGCTTCAGGGCCTCTTAAGAGGCTCTAGGACAGAGTGCATCAGGGGCACTGGAGAGGCTCCAGGTCAGAGTGATTCAGGGGCTATGAGGAGGCTCTAGTACACAATGCTTCAGAGACAGTGGGGAGGCTCCAGAACACAGTGCTTCAGAGGCACTGGGGAGGCTCCAGGAGAGACTGCTTCAGGAGCACTAGAGAGGCTGTAAGACAGAGTTCTTCAGGGGATCTGAGGAGGCTCTAGGAGAGAGTGCTTCAGGGGCTCTGAGCAGGCAAAAGGACAGAGTGCTTCATGGGCACTGGAGAGGCTCCATGACAGAGTGCTTCATGGACACAGGGGAGGTTCCGGGACAGAGTGCTTCATGGGCTCTGAGGAGGTTCCAGGACACAGTGCTTCGGGGGAGAGGGGGGGAGACTAGTGAGGATACAAGGCAGAGTGCTTCAGGACCAGTGGGGAGACTCTAGGACAGTGCTTCAGGGGCACTGATGAGGCTCCAGGAGAGAGTGCTTCAGGGACAATGAAGAGGCCCCAGGCCAGAGTGCTTCAGGGGCTCTGGGGAGGCTCCAGGACAGAGTGTGCTTCAGGGACACTGAATAGGTTCTAGGGCAGAGTGCTTCGGGGGTCTGGGGTCACTCCAGGACACAGTGCTTCAGGAGCACTGGAGGCTCCAGGATAGAGTGCTTCAGGGGCTCTGAGGAGGCTCTAGGACAGAGTGTTTCAGGGGCCCTCGGGAGGCTGTAGGACAGAGTGCTTCAGGAGGCAGTGGGGAGGCTCCAGGACAGAGTGTTTTAGGGGCATGGAGAAGACTCCAGGACCAAGTGATTCAGGGGCACTGAGGAGGCTCCAGGACAGAGTGATTCAGGGGCTATGAGGAAGCTCCAGGACAGAGTCCTTCAGGGACACTGGGGAGGCTCCAGGAGAGAGGCCTTCAGAGGCTCTGAGGAGGCAACAGGACACAGTGCTTCAGAGGCACTGGGGAGGCTACAGGACATAGTGCTTCCCAGGCACTGATGAGGCTCCAGGAGAGAGAGCATCAGGGACAATGAAGAGGTTCCAGTCCAGAGTGCTTCAGGGGCTCTGGGGAGGCTCCAGGACAGGGTGCTTCAGAGGCACCGAATAGGCTCCAGGACAGAGTGCGTCTGGGGCTGTTTGGAGGCTCTAGTACAGAATGCTTCTGGGATACTGGGGAGGCTACAGGAGAGTGCTTCAGGGGCACTGGTGTGGCTCCAGGACAGAGTGCTTCAGGGGCTCTGAGGAGACTCCAATATGCAATGCTTCAGGGACACTGGGGAGGCTCCAGGACAGATTGATTCAGGGGATCTGAGGACGCTCCAGGAGAGAGTGCATCAGAGCATCCTAGGTTGCTACTAGATAGCATGCTTCAGGGACACTGAGGAGGCTCCAGGACAGAGTACTTTATGGCCTCGGAAGAGGCCCCAGGACACAGTGCTTCAGGGGCTCTGGGGAAGATCCAGGGCAGAGTGCCTCAGGGGCTCTGTGGGGGGAACCAGGACGGAGTGCTTCAGGGGCACTGTGGAGGCTCCAGGACACAGTGCCTAAAGCCTATGCAGAGGCTCCAGGATACAGTCCTTCAGGGGCTCTGGGAAGCTCTAGGACAGACTGCTTCAGGGGATTGAGGAGGCTCCAGGAGAGAGTGCATCAGGGGATCTGAGGAAGCTCCCAGACAGAGTGCATTAGGGACACTGGGGAGGCTCCAGGACAGAATGCTCCAGGGGCACTGAGGAGGCTCTAGGACAGAGTGCTTCAGGGACACTGAGGAGGCTCCAGGACACGATGCTTCAGGGACACTGGGGAGGCTTCAGGACAGAGTCTTTCAGGGGGTCTTGGGAGGCCCAAGGATAGAGTGCTTCAGGGAATGTTGGGGAGGCTGCAGAACAGAATGCTTCAGGGCCTGTTGGTGAGGCTACTGGACAGAATGCACTGGGGAGTCTCCAGAAGAGGTGCTTCAGGGTCACTAAGATGGCTCCAGGAGAGAGTGCTCAAGGGACAGTGAAAGGGCTCCAGGACAGAGTGCTTCAGGGGCACTGAGGATGCTCAAGGAGAGAGTGCTTCAGAGACACTGAGGAGGCTCTTGGACAGAGTCCTTTATGGCGTCTGAAGAGGCCCCAGGACATAGTGCTTCAGGGGCTCTGGGGAGGCTCCAGGACAGAGTGCTTTATGGCCTCTGAAGAGGCGCCAAGACACAGTGCTTCAGGGGCTCTGTGAGGGCACCAGCAGAGGGTGCCTTAGGGACACTGGGGAGGCTCCTAGACAGACTGCTTTAGGGCCTCTGCAGAGGCTCCAGGACACAGTGCTTCAAGGGCTCTGGGGAGGATCGAGGACAAAGTGATTCAGGGATAGTGAGGAGGCTCCAGGCCAGAGTGCTTCACGGGCACTGAGGATGTTCAAGGAGAGCGTGCTTCAGGGATACTGAGGAGGCTCCCGGACAGAGCGCCTTAGGGCCTCTGCAGTGGCTTCAGGACAGAGTGCTTCAGGGGCGCTGGGGAAGCTCCAGGACAGAGTGCTTCAGCGACACTGAGGAGGCTTCAGGACAGAGTACTTTATGACCTTTGCAGAGACTCCAGGACACAGTGCTTCAGGGTCTCTTGGGAGGCTCCAGGACAGTGTGCTTCAGGGACGGTGAAGAGGCTCCAGGACAGAGTGCTTTATGGCTTCTGAAGAGGCTTGAGGCAGCAGTGCTTCAGGGTCTCTGGGGAGGCTGCAGTAGAGTGTGCTTCAGGGGCCTTGCGGAGGCTCCAGGAAAGACTGCTTCAGGGACAGTGAGGAGGCTCCAGGACAGAGTACTTTATGGCCTCTGAAGAGGCTAGAGGACTCAGTGCTTCAGGGGCTCTGGGGAAGCTCCTAGACAGAGTGCTTTAGCAACACTGGGGAGGCTCCAGGACAGAGTGCCTCAGGGCCTCTGCAGAGGTAAAGTGCTTCAGGGGCGCTGGGGAAGCTCCAGGACAGAGTGCTTCAGCGACACTGAGGAGGCTTCAGACAGAGTACTTTATGGCCTTTGCAGAGACTCCAGGACACAGTGCTTCAGGGTGTCTGGGGAGGCTCCAGGACAAAGTGATTCAGGGATAGTGAGGAGGCTCCAGGCCACAGTGCTTCACAGGCACTGAGGATGTTCAAGGAGAGCGTGCTTCAGGGATACTGAGGAGGCTCCCGGACAGAGCGCCTTAGGGCCTCTGCAGTGGCTTCAGGACAGAATGCTTCAGGGGCTCTGCAGAGGTAAAGTGCTTCAGGGGCGCTTCAGCTCCAGGACAGAGTGCTTCAGCGACACTGAGGAGGCTTCAGGACAGAGTACTTTATGGCCTTTGCAGAGACTCCAGGACACAGTGCTTCAGGGTCTCTGGGGAGGCTCCAGGACAGTGTGCTTTATGGCTTCTGAAGAGGCTTGAGGCAGCAGTGCTTCAGGGTCTCTGGTGAGGCTGCAGTAGAGTGTGCTTCAGGGGCCTTGCGGAGGCTCCAGGAAAGACTGCTTCAGGGACCCTTAGGCAGTTCCATGAGAGAGTGCTTCAGGGGCCCTTAGTAGGCTCCAGGACAGCATGCTTCAGGGGCACTGAGAATGCTGCATGAGAGAGTGCTTCAGGGGCTCTGGGGAGGCTCCAGGACAGAGTGATTCAGGGACACTGAGGAGCTCCAGGGCAGAGTGCTTTTTTTTTTTTTAAAAGAGGTCACTTTTATTTATTTATTTATTTATTTTTTGCAGTTTTGGCCAGGGCTGGGTTTGAACCCGCCACCTCTGGCACATGGGGCCGGCGCCCTACTCCTTTGAGCCACAGGCACCACCCAAGGGCAGAGTGCTTTACGGCCTATGCAGAGGCTCCAGGACACAGTGCTTCAGGGATGGTGAAGAGGCTCTCAGACAGAGTGCTTTATGGCCTCTGAAGAGGCTCGAGGCCACAGTGCTTCACGGGCTCTGGGGAGGATGCAGTAGAGAGTGCTTCAGGGGCCTTGCAGAGGCTCCAGGAAAGAGTGCTTCAGGGACACTTAGGAGGTTCCAGGAGAGAGTGCTTCAGAGGCTCTTAGGAGGCTCCAGGACAGTGTGCTTCAGGAGCTCACTGGGGAGGCTCATGGACAGAGTACTTCAGGGGCACTGAGGATGCTCAAGGACAAAGTGCTTTAGGGCTTCTGCAGAGGCTCCAGGACAGAGTGCTTCAGGGACAGTGAGGAGGCTCCAGGACAGAGTGCTTTGTGGCCTCTGAAGTGGCTCCAGGACACAGTGCTTCAGGAAAATAGGGGAGGCTTCAGGACAGAGTCTTTCAGGGCCTTGGGGAGGCTCCAGGAGAGAATGCTTAAGGATTCCTAGGGGGGCTCCAGCACAGAGTGTTTTAGGGGCCTGTTGCAGAGGCTCCAGGACAGAGTGCTTCAGGGGCTCTCATGAGGCCCCAGGACAAAGTGCTTTAGGGTATGTTGGGGAGGCTGCAGGACAGAATGCTTCAGGGGCACTGAGGATGCTCAAGGGGAGAGTGCTTCAGGGACACCGAGGAGGTCCCAGGACAGAGTGCTTTGGGCCATGTTGGGGAGGCTTCAGGACAGAATGCTTCAGGGGGCATGTTGGGGAGGCTGCAGGACAGAATGCTTCAGGGCGTGTGGGGGGAGGTACTGGACAGAATGCACCAGGGAGTCTCCAGTAGAGAGTACTTCAGAGGCATGGAGGAAGCTCCAGGAGAGAGTGCCTGAGTAGCTCAGGGAGGTTCCAGGACATAGTGCTTCAGAGGTTCTGAATAGGCTGCAGGACAGAGAGTTTCAGGGGCTCTGGGAGACTCCAGGACAGAGTGCTTTAGGAGCTCTGAGGAGGCTCAAGGAAAGAGTGCTTCAGGGACACTTAAGAGGTTCCAGGAGACACCTGTAGTCCCAGCTACTCGGGAGGCTGAGGCAAGAGAATTGCTTAAGCCCAGGAGCTGGAGGTTGCTGTGAGCTGTGTGAGGCCACGGCACTCTACCAAGGGCCATAAAAGTGACACTCTGTCTCTACAAAAAAAAAAAAAAAAAAAGAGGTTCCAGGAGAGAGTGCTTCAGGGTCTCTGAGGAAGCTCTAGGACATAGTGCTTCAGGGGCTCTGAATAGGCTGCAGGACAGAGTGCTTCAGGGGCTCTGAGTTGGCTCCTGGATACTGTGCTTCAGGGGCATAGAGGAGTCCCCAGAAGAGAGTGCTTCAGGGGCTCTGGCATCAGGACAGAGTGCTTCAGGGGCATTTAGGAGGTTCCAGGACAGGGTGCTTCAGGGGTATGGTAGAGGCTCCAGGTGAGTGCTTCAGGGGCATGGAGGAGGCTCCAGGGGCTCTGGGGGAGGCTCCAGAACAGAGTGCTTCAGAAGCACCTGGGAAGCTCCAGGACAGAGTGCTCTAGGGGCACTGAGGAGGCTCTAGGACAGAGTGCTTCAGGGGCACTGAGGAGGCTCCTGGACAGAGTGCTTCAGGGGCATGAGGAGGCTCCAGGACAGAGTGCTACAGGGGAACTGGGGATCCTCCAGGACAGAGTGCTTTTCAGGGGCACTGGAGAGGCTGCAGGACAGAGGGCTTCAGGGGATCCGAGTAGGCTCCAGGACAGAGTGCTTCAGGGGCTCTGAGGAGGCTCCCGAGAGAGTGATTCAGGGGCTCTGAGGAGGCTACAGACACAGTGCTTCAAATCCACAGGGGAGGGTAGAGGACAGAGTGCTTCATGGGTACTGGAGAGGCACCAGGACACAGTGCTTCAGGGACACTGAGGAGGCTCCAGGCCAGAGTGTTTTAGGGGCACAGGGGAGACCCCAGGACAGGATGCTTCAGGGGCACTGGGGAGGCTCCATGAGAGAGAGCTTCAGGGACACTGTGGAGGCTACAGGACAGAACTCTAAGGGGCATGTTAGGGAGGCTGCAGGATAGAATGCACTGTCAGAGCCCTTGAAGTACTCTGTCCTGGAGCCTCCCCAGTGTCCCTGAAGCATCCTGTCCTGGAGCTTCCCTAGTGCTGATGAAACATTCTGCCCTGGAGACTCCTCAGTGTCCCTGAAGCAGTGTGTCCTGGAGCGTTGTCAGTGGTCATGAAGCACTCTGTCCTGGAGCCTCCCAGACCCCCTGAAGCATCCTGTCCTGAAGCACTTGGTCCTGGAGCTGCCTTAGTGCCCCTGAAGCACTCTGTCCTGCAGCTTCCCCAGAGCCCTTGATGTATCCTGTCCTAGAAGCTCCACAGAGCCCCTGATGCATCCTGTCTTGGAGTTTCCCTAGTGCCCCTGAAGCATCCTGACCTAGAGCCTCCCCAGAACCCCTGAAGCATCCTGTCCTAGAGTTTCCCCAGTGCCCCTGAAGCACTCTGTCCTGGAGCCTCCCCAGAGCCCCTGAAGCATCCTGTCCTAGAGCCTTCCCAGAGCCCCTGAAGCATCCTGTCCTAGAGTTTCCCCAGTGCTCCTGAAGCACTCTGTCATGGAGCCTCCTGTGTGCCCCTGAAGCATTCTGTCCTTGAGCTGCCCCTGTGCCTCCCCCTGACAGAGTGCTTCATGGGCATAGAGGATGCTCTAGACAGAGTGCTTCAGGGGCGCTGAGGAGGCTCCAGGACAGAGTGCTTCAGGGGTTTGGATGAAGCTCCAGGAGAGAGTGCTTCAAGGACAATGAAGAGGTTCCAGGCCAGAGTGCTGGAACCACTGAGGAGTGTGTTATGGGTGGGGGAGACCAGAGTGTGTTGCAGGCCAGAGTGTGTTATGGGTGGGGGAGACCCTAGGACAGGATGCTTCAGGGGCACTGGGGAGGCTCCATGAGAGAGAGCTTCAGGGACACTGTGGTGGCTACAGGACAGAACGCTCGGGGGCATGTTAGTGGGGCTGCAGGACAGAATGCACTGTCAGAGCCCCTGAAGCACACTGTCCTGGAGCCTACCCAGTGTCCCTGAAGCATCCTGTTTTGGAGCTTCCCCAGTGCCCCTGAAGCACTCTGCCATGGAGACTCCTCAGTGTCCCTGAAGCAGTGTGTCCCAGAGTGTCGTCATGAAGCACTCTCATGAAGCACTCTGTCCTGGAGCCTCCCTTGAGCCCCTGAGCACTCTGTCCTAGAGCCTCCCCGGATCCCTTGAAGCATCCTTTCCTGGAGCCTCCCCAGTGCACCTAAAGCACTCTGTCCCGGAGCTGCCTCAGTGTCCTGAAGCACTCTGTCCTGCAGCTTCCCCGGAGCCCTTAAAGCATGCTGTCCTGGAGCCTCCCCAGAGCCCCTGAAGAATCCTGTCCTGGAGTTTCCACAGTGCCCCTGAAGCACTCTGTCCTGGATGCTCCCCAGTGCCCCTGAAGCATCCTGTAGTAGAGTCTCCCTACTGCCCCTGAAGCACTGTGTTCTGGAGCGTCCCCAGTGACCCTGAAGCATCCTGTCCTAGACCTCTGCAGAGCCCCTGAAGCATCCTGTCCTGGAGCCTCCTCAGTGCCCCTGAAGCACTCTGTCCTCGAGCTGTCCCAGCGCCTCCCCCGACAGAGTGCTTCATGGGCACAGAGGTGGCTGAAGTACAGACTGCTTCAGAAGCACTGAGGAAGCTCCAGGAAAGAGTGCTTCAGGGGCTCTAGGGAGGATCCAGGACAGAGTGGTTCAGGGTAATTGGAGAGGCTGCAGGACAGAGTCCTTCAGGAGCTCTGGGGAGGCTCCAGGAGAGAATGCTTATGGGCCCTTGGGAGGCTCTAGCACAGAGTGTTTTAGGGGCCTGTTGCTGAGGCTCCAGGACAGAGTGCTTCAGGGGCTCTCAGGAGGCCCCTAGACAGAGTGGTTCAGGGCATGTTTGGGGGGCTCCTGGAAAGAATGCACTGGGGAGTCTTGAGGAGAGAGTGCTTCAGGGGCACGGAGGAAGCTCCAGGAGAGAGTGCTTCAGTGGCTCTGGGGAGGCTCCAGGAAAGAGTGTTTCAAGGGCACCTGGGAGGCTCCAGGAGAGAGGGCTTCAGGGGCACCTGGGAGACTCCAGGTCAGAGTGCTTCAGAAGCATGAGGAGGCTCCAGGACAAGGGACTATGAGTAGTCTCCAGGACAGAGTGCTTCAGGGGCACTCAGAAGGCTCCAGGAGAGAGAGCTTCAGGGATACTGAGGAGGCTCTAGGACAAAGTGCTACAGGGGATCTGGGGATCCTCCAGGACAGAGTGCTTCAGGGGCACTGGAGAGGCTGCAGGACAGAGTGCTTCAGGGGATCTGAGGAGGCTCCAGGACAGAGTACTCAGGTGCTCTGAGGGTCCAGGACAGAGTGATTCAGGGACACTGAGGATGTTCCAGGACAGAGAGCTTAATGAGCACTGAGGATGCTCAAGGAGAGAGTGCTTCAGGGGCAGTGAGGAGGCTCCAGGACAGTGATTTGGGGACACTTCGGAGGCTCCAGGACAGAGTGCTTCAATGACACTGGGGATCCTCAAGGAGAGAGTGCTTCAGAGACACTAACGTGGCTGCAGGACACAGTGCTTCAATAGCTCTGTGGAGTCTCCAGAACAGAGTGCCTCAGGTGCTCTGTGTGGGCACCAGGACAGAGTTCTTCAGAGGCAATGGGGAGGCTCCAGGACATAGTGGATGAGGGGCAATGCGGAGGCTCTAAGACAGAGTAGTTCAGGGGCTGTGATGAAGCTCTAGGACAGAGTGCTTCAGGGGCACTGGTGAGGGTCCAGGACAGAGTACTTCAGGCATCTGAGGAGGCTCCAGGACATAGTGCTTCAGGGCATGTTGGGGAGGCTACTGGACAGAATGCACTGAGGATGCTGCAGGACAGACTGCTTCAGGGGCAGGAAGGAGGGTCCAGGAGACAGTGCCTCAGTGGCTCTGGGGAGGCTACCTGACAGAGTGCTTCAGGGGCTCTGAAGAGTCTCCAGGACAGAGTGCTTCAGAGACTCTGGGGAGGCTTCAGGGGAGAGTGCTTCAGGGGCACTGAGGATACTCCAGGACAGAGAACTTCAGGGTCACGGCATGTTGTACCCATTGTCACCTGTAAGAAAAAATCAGATCCCACTTCAGGTATAAATCAGATGGTGATTTATTACACCTGCTCAGGAGGCCCCTTCCCTAAAGGGCACGCAGCCCTGAAGTGAGGAGCAGACTGATTTTTATACCCCTCTTTGTGCTGCATGGCAGGCAAGCAAGCGATCACAGATGCAAAACATGGTGGTTAGCTCAGAGAGGGGTTACAGTGTGATGGCTGGTTCAGGGGATTACATTGTGGCAGTTGGCACTGGGACAGCCTGGGAAACTTAGCTTGAGTTAGCTTTTACCATTGTTTTACCTGTGGCTAGAAGTCTTTGGGAACTCAGGGAACTTCCTTATGCTATTCTGAATCCTGTTCCCAGATTTGCCAGGAGGGTGGGGGTTGGGGTTGAGATGTGCGGGGACTCAGGCTGAGACAGTTAGGGGCCTTTAGGGGTCCTTTGCTGGGTTGGTTATTACATTCCCTACTGGTCTTTTTGGGAATCAAATCCTTGATTCATTTGTGTTGCTGGGAAGGGGCTGATAATTTTAATTCATGGCTAGGCAGGGAACCCTCATTTTTTTAGGCTAAGGTAAGCTCTGAGATACAGTCTCATCTAGTGTGAGATTTGCACTCTCTCTCAGATTTTCAAGGGCCCTCCAGAGTTCACTGGACTGCCTGAACCGCAACACTTTCCAAGGCATGTTCCCTCTGCCAATGACTCTTCTTGGGTTCTCTATTCAGGCCTTACTTTTCCCTGTGAAATTTCCCCCCTTTTTCCCAAAGTCTAAAAGTCCAATTAAGACAAGTCCCTCAAGGAGTTCTTTCACGAGCCAGCGCTTCTCCAATAATCGTGGGTGTTTTGAACCCTTGTGGAAACCTGGTCCATGTATATGGATCGCAGTTCCCATGTCTGGTCTCTCTTACTGGAAAGTAAACAGACTCTGGCTCTCCGGAGCCAGCTTATCTGTATGGACATAGTAGATAACATTTAATACTGCACAAAATTTCCAGTGTAGCCAACAGGAGATCTTTGTTGAGTCTGAAGGCTTCAGAGTAAATATAACTACTGTATATAATTCTATACTCTTTGACCAGTTCCTTAGCCCCATTTAACAGATTAGTAAAACAGTTATGTCTCATTTTATGAGTTGACATTACAGACAAGGCTGGGATTTAATACAGGTGGATCACAGCCTTTTTTCTCTTTGAATCATTTTTCTCTCTTCAATTTTTCTCTTTATTAAAAAAAAAATATAGCAAAACTAACTTAGTTGCCAAAATAAACTGTACTTTCAGGATACTGGGTCTGATTATTTACATAGAGTGCAGTAAAAATAATTATTTAGTCATCTAGGCTTTTCTTTCTTTTAAAATTGCCTTTTGCTGGAACCTTTTATAAGGAATCTCAGGCTGGACTTTCTCAAAAGCCTTTCACGAGCCCAGGTTTCATCAGGTGCCATTAGATACCTGTATGCATTGAGTAAATTCCTATTCTCTTGAGGTCCTCAAGCATATTTCAATTCCTGGACCCATCAGCAAGTGACCTTTGTTACTTACCACAGAACAGGAAATGTTACTGATGGGTATCTGGCCAGTTTCTTTTCTTTCAAAGGGCTTTTTATTGGCTTTATAAAATCAACCTTAATTCCTTAGTGCAGTCTGGACACCTCTGGAAATGCTATTCTAGACAAAGCCTTGGTACATCAATCAGTGTCTTCATTATTCTATAGAACAAAACATATTCTTATTGAACTTATGCAAATAACTGTATTGTCAGGAATTAAAAATACTTACAAGTGGCTTTTAAATTTTAGAGAAGTTAAGGATAGAGAAAAAATACATGTTTCAGATTCTGCTCATAAGTACATACTTGAAAAGCTATAAATAGCTTAAAAGATAGAAAATAGTTTTCTTGATTACTAGAAAACAAAACACAAAGGATCAGCAATATTTCAAACTACAGCAAATTGGCTTAGTTCCATGTAGCTTATTTCTGTTCTGTTTGGAGTTAGGTTAGCAATTCTCATAGACATGTTATCTTTCTAATAAAAGTTCTAAAAGTCTGTTTTTAGTTAACAAGTACTTCATTTTTAAAGACAGTAAACATTAAGACAGATCAATATTTTATACTTTAGGACAGACTAATGTTTTATAATATTGGAAAATACATATAACCATAATTTGTACAAAATTAATTACTATTTTATATTCTGTGATGTTAAAGGAGTTAGGTGTTTAACTTAACCTTAAGATTCTATGTGAACAGTGTGGGAGGGTAGTTAAACTTTATTTTCCAGAGGCGAGAAAGTTGTGGAATACACAGGGGGTTGTATTTTACCTTTTACTTCAGAGATAGAGTTAACAAAAGTAGGTTAATTGTCAGAGCCTGCTCTTCCCCTGCATGTTCATTCCCCTATTGGTGGGCTGCTGTCACAGAGACCACCGTGGGACCTTCCTACCACTCTGCTGGGGCCCTTCTCTCTGTGTTATTAGTATGGGAGGGCTCTTAGGGAATGGCATCAGTCAGGGTGCTGGGGAGCACTCCTATCAGGGAACCAGAATGTTTCAGGAAAACAGTGAATTAAAACAGACAAACAGGGGCAGCGCCTGTGGCTCAGTCGGTAAGGCGCCGGCCCCATATACCGAGGGTGGCGGGTTCAAACCCGGCCCCGGCTGAACTGCAACCAAAAGAATAGCTGGGCGTTGTGGTGGGCGCCTGTAGTCCCAGCTACTTGGGAGGCTGAGGCAAGAGAATCGCTTAAGCCCAGGAGTTGAGGTTGCTGTGAGCTGTGTGAGGCCACGGCACTCTACCGAGGGCCATAAAGTGAGACTCTGTCTCTACAAAAAACAAACAAACAAACAAAAAAAAACAACCAGACAAACAGGGGCGGCAGCGCCTGTGGCTCAGTGAGTAGGGCGCCGGCCCCATATGCTGAGGGTGGCGGGTTCAAACCCAGCCCCGGCCAAACTGTAACAAAAAAATAGCCAGGCATCATGGCGGGCGCCTGTAGTCCCAGCTGCTCGGAGGCTGAGGCAAGAGAATCATGTAAACCCAAGAGTTAGAGGTTGCTGTGAGCCCTGTGATGTCATGGCACTCTACTGAGGGCGGTACAGTGAGCTCTTGTCTCTACAATAAAAAAAAAAAAAACAGACAAACATTTATACTAACAATATAGAGGAAGAAACCTCTAATTGTTGGTAAGAACTAGAGCTCAGGTGTAAAATGCTGAGTTCTAGGGAACTTTTTTTTTTTTTTGTAGAGACAGAGTCTCACTTTATGGCCCTCGGAAGAGTGCTGTGGCAGCACACAGCTCACAGCAACCTCCCACTCCTGGGCTTAAGTGATTCTCTTGCCTCAGCCTCCCGAGTAGCTGGGACTACAGGCACCTGCCACAATGCCCGGCTATTTTTTGGTTGCAGTTTGGCCGGGGCTGGGTTTGAACCCACCACCCTCGGTATATGGGGCTGGCACCTTACCGACTGAGCCACAGGCGCTGCCCTCTAGGGAACTTTTTAAAACTCTTTTATACTTGTTTTCTTTTTCTCTTCAGTTCAATACAAGACTGTTTCAGGCCGACACCAATTCTTTAATAAACGTTGAACAAATGACATAAAATGACACGGTAGACATGGGCCTGATATGAATAATGTCTAAAAGTTTACATTTATTTACTCTTACACTCTTATATTCTGAAAACCAGAACCAGAACATTTTTTCATATAGTTTTTAACAGGCCTGTGGGTGATCTAATACTCCAGAGGTTGATTCGAATCCCGTTTTCATTTTAATGGTGTTTCTGGTGACGGGTGTGAACACACATTTCTGGGAGCCCCTGACTGGCCAATAGGGCCAAGGCTTCTCATGC
Organism: Nycticebus coucang; assembly: GCF_027406575.1. NCBI lineage: Eukaryota > Metazoa > Chordata > Mammalia > Primates > Lorisidae > Nycticebus > Nycticebus coucang. The sequence continues at coordinate 58,560,407 of NC_069784.1, forward strand.
CTCCAAAAGCTTCTGACAGGCCAATAGCCCTGCAACCTGAAGTCCCTGTCTCTTTGGCCTTCCCTCAGAGGCTTTACACAAATTATAACAATTGAATTCCACAAACGGTTGCATATTTTTCTAACAATTTACAACAAATAAGCACAACAAAAATACTATGAATAATTATATTAACATCTGCTGACATTAGCCAAAATTAGCTGTTAAAGTGGCGTTCCTCAGGGAGCACATGAGGCCATGTCATTTGCTTTGGTTGGGGGGCCAGTACCCCTCCACGTACCTCCAGAGGTGGACTCACAGGTCAATTTCAGCCAGTCTCCTGAGGGCTCCAGGTTCTCAGAGGACCCTGGGACGTTTTCCAGGGGGCACCTCCCCTCAGAGGGACCACAGCCTGTCCCCCTCCTGGAGGCCACCTGAGGATCGGCAAAATGTGTGCCAACCAGGGTAATGCCAAGTGGCTGCTGTTTTAAAAAGGTAAAGAGGACCCCCCCCCTTTTTTAAAATGGGTAGTTGATCTTGGGTTTTCTGCTGAGTGCCAGCACCTTATCTCAAGATGATTTATAACATAATAACCACAGTTTTTTGGCAGCCAAAAAGAGGAATAGTTTTAACAGACTTTGTAGTAACTCTTTAATTGCTGGAAAGAGAGGGTCTCAACCGCAAGTGGACTATTTACACTACAATGTCAAAATAAAATTAGGAAGTACAAAAGAGCCATGTAAGAAAGATAGGAGTCAGTCAGCACAGCACGCTGCCAAACAGGTCAAGATTCTAGAGCAAAACTGTATAGTAAAATCCAACTCCTACCCGGAAAGCAATGTCAAGGGCAGTGGGAGTCATAGGGGATATAAAGCAAATTGTACATTGACATGTTGACAGACAACAAGAAAACAGAGATGTTGATACCCAAACTTGGAATTGACCAATCTTTGAAAGGAATTCTGACAAACCATTGGAAAAACATAAATTTGACAAACAACTCACACACACCAGTGCTGACATAAACTTGTATTTCACCAGGGACTCACCCTCTGTGAGCCCAAAGAAGAAAAAAAAAAAAAAGAGATAAAACGAAGACCCATATTCTGTGAGTCCTAAAAGGAAAAACCTGAGACAGACCAGGGATTCACCCCTGTGTGTCCAAAACCTAGACAGACCAAAGATAGACCAGGGACTCACCCCTGTGAGCTCAAAGAAGAAACTAACAGGACCACACTCTGTGAGTCCAGAGAACAGAGACCAACAGACCCACACTCTGTGAGTACAGAAAGAGAAACCAACAGACTGGGCACGAAAAAGACTGACAGGTTTCACACAATCTTATTGACATGGAAGAGGGAGTTTACCGAGAGACAGAAAGACAAAAACAAAGACTACCATGAGACGAAGTGTCACCCCTGTGAGCCTGCCACAAAACCCCAAAGACTCACCCCTGTGAGCCTGCCATGAGACCCCCCCCAAGACTCACCCCTGTGAGCCTGCCACGAAGACCAAGGATGAGGAGAGACGTCCCCACTCCCACCCCCAGCCTGGAAACAGACCATATACTTACATCCAACTGGTCTGGTTTCCTCAAAAAATCCTCTAGAGCAGGCGTCCTCAAACTTTTTAAACGGGGCCAATTCACTGTCCCTCAGACCATTGGAGGGCCGGACTATAGTTTTTAAAAAAACAACAACTATGAACCAATTCCTATACACACTACACATATCTTATTTTGAAGTAAAAAAACAAAACGGGAACAAATACAATCACACTGCCTCATGTGGCCCACAGGCGGCAGTTTGAGGACCCCTGCTCTAGAGACTAGATAAACTTACCCGGGTGTTGGTGTTTTATCACCAGTTTTAGAAGTTTTGGAAACCTATGCCCTAGCTCCACAAGTCTGAGGACTCCAGGGCGGAGGAACGTCTCTTGGAGGCCTTCCCCTGGAGCCATGGGGTGGCGGCGGGCCTAAGTGAGGGGGCAGAGGTGGTAATCTCTCTGGGGCCTCCAGAAATGTTGTACCCATTGTCACCTGTAAGAAAAACGCAGACCCCACTTAAGGTATAAATCAGATGGTAATTTATTACACCTGCACAGGGGGCCTCTTCCCTAAAGGGCAGGCAGCCCCGAAGTGAGGAGCAGGCTGATTTTTATACCCCTCTTTGTGCTGTGTGGCAGGCGAGTGAGCGAACACAGAAGCAAAACATGGTGGTTAGCTCAGGGGGTTATAGTGTGGTGGCTGGCTCAGGGGGTTACATCATGGCAGTTGGCACAGGGACAGCCTGGGAAATTAAGCTTGAGTAAGCTTTTACTATTGTTTTATCTGTGGCTAGGAGTCTTTGGGAACTCAGGGAACTTCCTTATGCTATTCTGAAACCTGTTCAGGGATTTTGCTGGGGGTGGGGTTGAGATGTGTAGGGACTCAGGCTGAGACAGTTAGGGGCATTTAGGGGTCTTTTGCTGGGTCGATTATTACAGGAGGACACTCCAAGAGAGAGTACTTCAGGGGAACTGTGGAGGCTCCAGGACAGAGTGCTTCATGGGCATGAGGAGGCTCCAGGACAGAGTGCTTCATAGGCATGAGAAGCTCCAGGACAGAGTGCTTCAGGGGCACTGAGGAGGCTCCAGGACAGAGTGCTTCAGGGACACTGAGGAACCTCCAGGACAAAGTGCTTCAGGGGCACTAAGGAGGCTCCATGAGAGACTGCTTTAGGGGCAATGAGGGGGCTCTAGGAGAGAGTGCCTCAGGAGCACTGAGGGGGCTCCAGGACAGAGTAATTTAGGGGCTCTGAGGAGGCCCCAGGAGAGAGTGATTCAGGGTCTTTGAAGAGGCTCCAGGAGAGAGTGCTTCAGGGTCACTGAGGAGGCTCCAGGACAGAATGCTTCAGTGACGTTCAGGAGGGTACAGGACAGAGTGCTTCCAGGACACTGGGAAGACTGCAGGACAGAGTGCTTCAGGGGCTTTGAGGAGGCTCTAGGACAGAATGCTTCAGGGACACTCAGGAGGCTCCAGGAAAAACTGCTTTAGGGTAACTGGAGAGGCTGCAGGACAGAGTGCTTCAGGGGCACTGGGGAGGCTCCATTAGAGGATGTTTGAGGGGCTCTGCGGAGGCTCCAGGACAGTGTTTCAGGGGCTCTGCGGAGGCTCCAGGACAGTGTTTCAGGGGCTCTGGGGAGGCTCCAGGACATGATGCTTCAAGGGCACTGGGAAGGTTTTCAGGACAGAGTGCTTCAGGGCCACTGGGGAGGCTCCAGGACAGAGTGCTTCAGAGGAGCTGGGGAGGCTGCAGGACTGAATGCTTCAGGGGCCTGTTGGGGAGGCTCTCGGACAGAGTGCTTCAGGGGTGTTAGACAAACTCTGGCTATTTCTTGAAACTTTTCTGGACAGTCCAGAAGAGGAAAACCTCCCCCTGGGACTGTGCTTCAGGTGCAATCAAATTGGCCACTGATTGGAATGCCCAAATCCAAATCCCCCGTAGCCTCTGTCTAGCCTGCGGAGGCCCTCTCTGCAAGTCTGACTACCCGGCCCTTCCCAGGACCTGGCAGAATTCCCCGATCTTGGGCTTGGCCACTGAAGAGTAACAGTTTCTGGAGAGTCAACAGGCCCCTTTGACGATCCAGGACTGAACTTTGCTAGTAGAAGGTAAACCAGTATCTTTTCTGATTGATATTGGGGCCACATACTCCATGTTATCCTGCTACAACAGTCCCTTAGAACAAACCCATCTCTTGGGTAGCGCCTGTAGCTCAGTGAGTAGGGCGCCGGCTCCATATGCCAAGGTTGGTGGGTTCAAACCCGGCCCCGGCCAAACTGCAACAACAACAACAAAAAAGGTATATAGAACAAACCAATCTCGGTGGTGAGTACTGAGGCCAATTTACTTCACCTTCATGCTACCCCACCCTTGTGGTGTCCACTTTCTGGACACTCTTTTTCACATTCATTCCTTATCGTTCCTTCATGCGGCATTCCCCTACTAGGGAAGAGATACCCTCTCAAGATTACGAGCAACCCTGATGATTCCTGGCTCCCCCCTCTCACTACCCATCCTGCTCCTTCCCTACAACCACTCCATTCTCTCAATCCTACTTCCCTGTAGACCCCATCGTGTGGGATACCTCTCTTCCTTCTATAGCCTCCCATCATTCACCCATATCTTTTCTTCTCTTCTCTTTTCTTTTTCTTTTTTTTTTTTTGAGACAGAATCTTATTCTGTCACCCTGAGTAGAGTGCTGTGGTGTTACAGCTCACAGCAACCTCAAAGTCTTGAGCTCCCTCTTGCTTCAGCCTCCCAAGTAGATGGGACTACAGGCTCCTGCCACATGCCTGGCTATTTTTAGAGATAAGGTCTCGCTCTGGCTCAGGCTGGTCTCGAAACTGAGAGCTCAGGGAATCCACCCACCTGGGCCTCAGAAAGGAAAGAGGGTGCTAGGGTGCTAGAGGGTGCATGAGCCACTGTGCCCAGCCCCCATTCACCCATTCTCATTGCCTTCAGACACCAATATTCATATCCTTACCTTAAACAATCCCCAATCCCCACGGCAACCCTAAGGGGCGATAAACCTCACATCCTCAAACTCCTGTTGGCCGCTATTCTCAAACCTACTAACTCACCCTACAACACTCCCAACCTTCCTGTAAAAAATACCAAAAGTTCATATCGGTTAGTACAAGACTTATGGGCCATCAGTGAAATTTTTCAGCCTATTCACCCAGTAATCCCTAATCCCTATACCCTCCTATCTACCATTCCTTCCAATACCTCCCACTACACAGTTTTATATCTCAGAGATGCCCTTTTGTTAGGGGCCAGACACGATGGCTCATGCCTATAATCCCAGCACTTGGGAGGCTGAGGTCGGTGGATTGCTTGAGTTCATAGGTTCGAGACCAGCCTGAGCCAGAGTGAGACCTCATCTCTAAAAATAGTCAGGCATTATGGTGGCTGCCTGTAGGCCCAGCTACTTGGGAGGCTGAGGCAAGAGAATCACTTGAGTTCAAGAGTTTGAGGTTGTGGGGGACACCTGTGGCTCAAAGGAGTAGGGTGCCGGCCCCATATAGTGGAGGTGGCATGTTCAGACCCAGCCCCATCTAAAAACTGCAAAAAAAAAGAGTTTGAGGGATGCCACAGCACTCTACCAAGGGTGACAAAGTGAGACTCTACCAAGGGTGACAAAGACTCTGTCTCAAAAAAAAAAAGGCCATTTTTTGGTTGTAGCTGTTGTTTGGCTGGCCCAGGCAGGAATTGAACCTTCCAGCTCTGTCGTATGTGGCTGGTGCCTTAGCCGCTTGAACTACAGGTGCCAAGCCAAAAAGATGCCTTTTTTACCATCCCTATCCATGAACTTTCCCAACCCCTCTTTGCCTTCACCTGGACCAACCCTGATTCCTCCACCAGCCAACAACTCACCTGGACAGTTCTCTCATAAGGATTTAGAGACAGTCCTCATTACTTTGGTCAGGCACTTCAGGCTGACCTCCAGCAGTTAACTTTACCAAAAAATTCCACAATTCTTAAGTAGGTAGATGGCCTTCTCTTATGCAGCACCCCCGCACACACACAATCTCCCAGCAAGACACCATTCACTTACTCTCCTTTTCAGCACCAAGGGGTATAGAGTGATCCCTTCCAAAACCCAGTTAACCTCTCCCTCTGTCTGATACCTCAGCATCCCCTTAGGATGCAGGAATGAAAAAAACTCATTCCCCCTGACCACATTCAGGCCATCTCTTTCTTATCCCTTCCCCAAACAAAAAAATGACCTCCTTTCCTTCCTGGGGGTTCTAGGATATTTTAGAGCCTGGATTCCCAATTCCATGGCCTTGGCTAAACCTCTGTGCACTGCTGCTAAAGATTCCCCAAGCAACCTCCTAGACCCACACCAGCTTTGGTCAAGTTCCTTTCTCTCCCTACAATCCTCTCTGTCCCAAGCACTCTGCCTCCATCTCCCTGATCCCAGATATCCATTTTACCTCTCAGTGTCAGAACACCAAGGATGTTCAGAAGGGGTTCTAACACAGAAACCTCACAATAATCACCTCCAAATATCATTCCTCTCAAAACAGATAGAATTCACAGCTCTGGGCTGGCCCCTGGAGGTCCAGAAACTTACCTGCCACGCCCCCATATATCTACTTACCCCTTATGACATTCAATCCCTTTTAAAACACCAACACTTACTGTCTTTACATTCTGCACCTCCATTCCCTCCTCTGACTGGCAGCCTCCTGGTCCCTGGTGCCCCAGTCCACTGTCCCAGTAAGAATAGAGAGAACAGCTTTGTAAAGTGACACTGTGAATGGGGAGTGCTGCTTTGGCAGTGACTGAACAGAGATGACCTGTTGTGGCCACCCTGGCTCAGGACCTGAGACTACTAGGAGGGTGGGGGCTTTGCATCCCTCCCTGGGACCCTCAAAGAAGACTCTAAGCACTCAGGGAGGGGTGTGATGGACCAGATGTCCCAACTCCTCCCAGAAATTTAGTCCTTTTTTTTTGAGACAGAGTCTCACTATGTTACCCTCCATAGAGTACTGTGGCATCACAGCTCACAGCAACCTCAAACTCTTGGGCTCAAATGATTCTTTCGCCTCAGCCTCCCAGGTAGCTGAGATTACAGGCGGCTGCCACACGCCCGGCTATTTTTTTGTTGTAGTTGTTGTTGTTTAGCAGGCCTGGGCCAGGTTTGAACCTGCCACCCTTGGTGTATGTGGCTGATGCCATAACCACTGTGCTACGGGACCTGAGCTTTTTTTTTTTTGAGACAAAATCTCACTTTGTCACCCTGGGTAGAGTGCCATGGAGTCACAGCTCTCAGCAACCTCTAACTCTTGGGCTCAAGTGATTCTCTTGCCTCAGCTTCCTGAGTAGTTGGGACTATAAGCGCCTGACATAGTGCTTGGCTATTTTTAGAGACCAGGTCTTGCTCTGTCTCAGGCTGGTCTCAAACTCGTGAGCTCAGGCAATCCACCTGCCTCGGCCTCCCAATGTTGGGATTACAGGCATGAGCCACCATGCCCAGAAATTCATTCTTGTTCACAAGACGAAGTGAAGGGTGGGTCTGAAGGGCTGGGAAAGGGGCAGGGCTGGCCCCCAACTTTGCCTTGCTGTCATTGGCCCTCATCGTCCCCCTGCCCTAATTGTCTCAATGTTTGGGTCTTGGCACTGGGAGAAGGGGACAGTGAGAGGGGATAGGGATGGGGAGGAGGCTCAGACTGAGCAGAGAGAGACAGCAGCCTCCAGCCTCTACCTCAGAATCATTCCCCCAACCAGAGCTCCCCAAAGTAAGGCCATGGGGAGCAGAGGTGGGGGCCATGGGAGGAATGGGAAAGCCACAGGCAGTGTACATGGAAGAGGAAGGGGGAGAAGCAGGGATGGGAGAGTTGGGGGCCAGGCTGGGGTGGGGGAGCAGAGGGATAGGGTGGCAGGAGAGGAGGTGGGGAAACCCTGAAGATAACCCCGAAGAGAGGGGTGACAGGAGGCACATAGGTGGGGAATGGTTAGAAAATGGTTAGGCTGAGACCTTAGACCTCCCCAGGAAGATGTCCTGTGGGCACCAAGGCTGCCTGAGCCTTGGGTGTGAGCTCAGAGGTGCCACGCGGGTCTACGTGTGCCTTCTGAGCTCTGCTGCCCAGTGCTTACATATTTGTGACTATGAGTCTGTAGCACAGGTGACTTGTTTGTGGCCTCTGTGACATAGTGTATTAGGGATGACTCTCTCTAGAACATGGGGTGGGCTGTGAGGCTGTGGTCGTTGGTCCAAGTGTGTGAGAGAAGTCTGCTCCTGGCACCGTGGACTCTGCTGGTCTGTCCTACATCAGCCTCGACTGCCACTCCAAAGATGGGCATCTCAAGAAATGGCTGCTCAGCGTGTCATGAAGGTGGAGCTGCGTATTTCCAGTAACAATCTTTTGGATACTGATGTAGGGTAGGGTCAAAGTCAGACCCTCTATGTGTATTATTTTTGAATACAAGTGGTCAATAGTGATACGAGGTTGAACGCACAGAAAGGATTAAGAATTGCTTGAAGATGCTTATTATTGATTACTACTTTGAAATTGTTCAGAAATTGAAATTTGGGATTTATGACCTTGATAACAAAACTATCGAGCTGAGTGACGATGACTTTTTGGGAGAATGTGAATGTACCCTTGGACAAATTGTTTCCAGTAAGAAGCTAACTCGACCACTGGTGCTTAAAAATGGCAAACCTGCTGGGAGAGGGAGCATTAAGATTTCAGCTGAAGAAATCAAGGATAATAGAGTGGTTTTTGTTTGAAATGGAAGCCTGGATAATAAGGATCTATTTGGGAAGTTAGACCCATACCTGGAGTCCCACAAGCAGACATCTGATGGAAACTGGTTAATGGTTCATCGAACAGAGGTTGTTAAAAACAACTTGAATCCTGTTTGGAGACCTTTTAAAATTTCTCTTAACTCTCTGTGCTATGGAGATATGGACAAAACAATTAACGTAGAGTGTTATGATTATGACAATGACGAGTCACATGATCTCATTGGAACATTTCAAACCACCATGACAAAACTGAAGGATGCTTCCAGAAACTCACCTATTGAATTTGAATGCATAAATGAAAAAAAGAGGCAAAAGAAAAAAAGCTACAAGAATTCAGGTATTGTCACTGTGAAACAGCATGAGATTACAGTAAAATGTACATTTCTTGACTATATTTTGGGAGGATGTCAACTGAACTTTACTGTGAGAGTGGACTTCACTAGCTCCAATGGTCACCCAAAGTCTCCAGACTCCCTTAATTTCTTTTTTTGTTTTTTTGCAGCTTTGCAGATTTTATTTTTTTATTTTTTATTGTTGGGGATTCATTGAGGGTACAATAAGCCAGGTTACACTGATTGCAATTGTTAGGTAAAGTCCCTCTTGCAATCATGTCTTGCCCCCATAAACAGACTCCCTTAATTTCATCAGCTTCAATGGTGTTAATGAGTACTTGACTGCTGTCTGGTCGGTGGGACTGGGTCATTCAAGATTATGATTTTGGGCTCGATGCTGTGGCTCAAGCAGCTAAGGCGCCAGCCACATACACCTGAGCTGGCGGGTTCAAATCCAGCCCGGGCCCGCCAAACAACAATGATGGCTGCAACCAAAAAATAGCCGGGCGTTGTGGCGGGCGCCTATAGTCCCAGCTACTTGGGAGACGGAGGCAGGAGAATCGCCTGAGCCCAGGAGTTGGAGGTTGCTGTGAGCTGTGATGCCACAGCACTCTACCCAGGGCGACAGCTTGAGGCTCTGTCTCAAAAAAAAAAAAAGATTATGATTTTGATAAGATGTTTTCAGTTTTGGTTTTGGAGCCTAGATACCTCCTCAGTGGCAGATATCCCATGATACATTGGCTTGTAAAACACACTCACACACATTCATTCCAATGAATTTTAACCCATCCATTTCTTATTTTAATGGAATCAAGGCATTGTAGATGCTTATCGGGCTTGTCTTCCTCAGATAAGACTATGGACTAACTAATTTTTCTCCAGTCATAAACAATGTAGCCAGATTTGCTGCTGCAGCCACACAGCAGTGGACTGCTTCTCAATACTTTTTACTTTTTTTTTTTTTTTTTTGCAATTTTTATTTTTTTTTGTAGAGACAGAGTCTCACTTTATGGCCCTCGGTAGAGTGCCGTGGCCTCACACAGCTCACAGCAACCTCCAACTCCTGGGCTTAAGTGATTCTCTTGCCTCAGCCTCCCGAGTAGCTGGGACTACAGGCGCCCGCCACAACGCCCGGCTATTTTTTGGTTGTAGTTTGGCCGGGGCCGGGCTTGAACCCGCCACCCTCGGTATATGGGGCCGGTGCCCCACCGACTGAGCCACAGGCGCCGCCCTACTTTTTTTTTTAGCCTTTTAAATAGCTGGGACTACAGGCACCTGCCACAATGCTGCGGTTGTCATTGTTGGTTAGCTGATCCAGCTGGGTTTGGGGCCGGGTTCAAACCTGCCAACTGGGGGCAGGTTCGAACCTGCCAACTTTGATGTATGTGGCTGGTGCTGTAACCACTGTGCTATGGGCGCCAAGCCAATATTTTGTACTCTTGACCATTGCTGATGTTGCGATCACAGACCTTGATAAAACCAGACAGGCCATAGTTAATGCTGCCAAGCTGCCCATGTCCATCATCATCATTGGAGTTGGAGGTGCTGTCTTTAGTGCCATGGAATTTCTGGATGGTGACAGTAGAAGTCTTCGCTCACCACCAGGTGAGGTGGCCAACAGAGATATTGTCCAGTCTGTGGCTTTCAGACAGTTTCAGAATGTTGAAAGAAGCACTCATTCATTGTGTCTTGGCGGAAATTCCCCAGCAGGTGATGGGCTACTTCAACACATACAAGCTCCTTCCTCCCAAGAACCCAGCTACCAAATAAGAGGAAATCAGAGTAGCTGTGACCACTTCAGCACTTCAGCAGAGTTCTGCTGTGCTGTGTGGAGTGATGCTATCTTTCACCCAGAACCTCATGTCTGTCATTTTTTTTTTTTTAGAGACAGAGTCTCACTTTATCGCCCTCAGTAGAGTGCCGTGGTGTCACACAGCTCACAGCAACCTCTAGCTCCTGGGTTTAGGTGATTCTCTTGCCTCAGCCTCCCGAGTATCTGGAACCACAGGCGCCCACCACAATGCCCAGCTATTTTTTTATTGCAGTTTGGCCGGGGCTGGGTTTGAACCCGCCACCCTTGGTATGTGGGGCCGGTGCCCTACACACTGAGCCATAGGCGCCGCCCTCGTGTCTGTCATTTTGCATACTCTTCACTTCTAGCATTTATGATGTAAACTTAGTTCTGTAGAGATTGTATCTGTTTCAATCATTCTTTTATACTCTTTTGGGGAGGACAGTGCCAAGTCTATTTTTGCTCAATCAATTTAGTGATTGGATTGCTAGTGACTTACAGTAATTGCAAGAAGCCTATTTGGATTAGAAACTAGTGTAGCTTGTGGCGGGCGCCTGTAGTCCCAGCTACTCGGGAGGCTGAGGCAAGAGAATCGCTTAAGCCCAGGAGTTGGAGGTTGCTGTGAGCTGTGTGAGGCCACGGCACTCTACCGAGGGCCATAAAGTGAGACTCTGTCTCTACAAAAAAAAAAAAGAAAGAAACTAGTGTAGCAAAAGCTGATTTTGTTGTTTTTGTTTTTTCCTTTCATATGATGAAAATGCTGGTTTTAAAAGTTTGTCATGAAGAATGAAAGATTGCTGGGATGATGTGATCTGTACATTACTGTACTTGGTTCATAGTGTGTGTTTTACAAGCCAATGTTCATACCTGATTATGAGAGCTTCTTCAATTAGATGAGATTGAATTTGTTCCTGGAACTCTGTGCATCTGATTTTTGCTGCAGTTTAGACACTACAGTTTACAAAATAGCATGCACTCACATGAGACTTCATGAAAAGTCCTAACTGAGCACGAAAGACACATACTCAATTTTTAAAGTATATGATTGACAAGTCAAAAAAAAACCCCTCATGATGGGTGGTGCCTGTGGTTCAGTGAGTAGTGCTCTGGCCTCATATACCAAGGGTAGCAGGTTCAAACCCAGCCCAGGCCAAACTGCAACAACAACAAAAAATAGCTGGGCATGTTGTTGTCCTCAGAACTAGATTCTCGGAGACTCAGAGATAAGCACTGCACACAGAATGATTATTATGAGAGGGAGACCAAGGCTCGCTCAGGCCTGTGGCGACTACCCACATTGATTGGGTGTTTTTATACACAGCACTAGTCAAAAGAAAAAAAAAGGTATAGAAATAAAAAAAGGAACATATAGTGGTGAAATCATAAAGACTGCTAAGAAATTCTGTGTTCAGTACACATGCTGCTGGACACATACATAGTTAGTTCTAAATCGAGACCCTTTGCTCAACACTTTGCTGAAGGCTTAACCACAACGGCTTCCAGCTGTCTTGTTCTTGATTAGTTCCCTGAAACTTTAAGAAAGAATAGTTTGCTAAAAGGAGAATAGAGCGGAGCACTTCTTCCCGCAACCTCTGCAGGTGCCCAGCCCCCGGCTGCAACCATGCAAAGCCCTCCGGTAACTTTCCTTTCTGTGAACATTTAACTGATTGTTCTTACTAGCCTGGGCATGTCCACAAAGAAAGAAGTTTTTTCATCTTAGGGCAACGTTCCTCAGGGAGCACATGAGGCCATGTCACTTGCTTTGGTTGGGGCGCCTGTACCTCTCCATGGGCGTTGTGGGGGGTGCCTGTAGTCTCAACTACTCAGGAAGCTGAGGCAAAAGAATCACCTAAGCCTAAGAGTTGGAGGTTGCTGTGAGCTGTGACGTCACAATACTCTACAGGGCGACAGCTTGAGACTCTGTCTCAAAAAAAGAAAATGCTTACATGTACAAGCAGTCTCTGAGTTAGAAATATCCTATGGACGTTCTACTCACACTTACAAACAAAGGCTATTATAGGTAATAGGTAAACATGCCTGTTCCAACTTACATATAAACTCAACTTAACAACAAACCTACAGAATCTATCTCATTTGTAACCTGGGGACTGCCTGTATTCTTAGTATATGGTAAAACAAATGTAGCATCTCCATTTTATGCTAGGGCAGGGTCCAGAGCCCTACTCTCTGGGTCTGCACCTCATTCTCCTTCACCAGCTCCTCAGGAGCACCCATGTTGCCTGTACAAGGGGACTGGGGAACTGCTGGTCATGAGCACTCATTGTCTGGCCAAATAATAGTCATCCTGTGAATTTGGTTTGGTCTTCATAATTTTATGTTCTGGTTTTACCAGAATTGTTCTGTTGAAAAAAATTTTTTTAAAGAATTATTAAAGGGGGCGGCGCCTGTGGCTCAAAGGGGTAGGGCGCTGGCCCCATATGCCGGAGGTGGCAGGTTCGAACTCAGCCCTGGCCAAAAACTGCAAAAAAAAAAAAAAAAAATTATTATAATTATTCATTCTTTTTTTTTTTTCTTTTGAGACAGAATCTCACTTGGTCACTCATAGTAGAGTGCTGTGGTGTCTTAGCTCACAGCAACCTCAAACTCTTGGGTTCAAGTTATCCTCTTGCCTTAGCCTCCCAGGTAACTGGGACTACAAGCACCCACCACAATGCTTGGCTATTTTTTAGAGATGAGGTCTCTCTCTGGCTCAGGCTGGTCTCGAACCTGTGAGCTCAGGCAATCCACCTGCCTCAGTCTCCCAAGTGCTGGGATTACAGGCGTGAGCCAGCATGCCTGGCCTAAAAATTATTAATTCTTGATCAGATTCATCAGTAGATGCTATTATTTTTAAGAGCTGTGATTCTAGCAAATTGGGGTGATTGGTGCCCTTTTTCAGTTTTGAGTTTAAGCACATACAATTTCTAAATTAATATTTTACAAATTTAGCCCTTGACCTCATTGCATACTGATTGAATATTATTTTATATTAAAATAGTCCTTTTCCCTGTTGTGCCACTATTTATTCAAGTGCCATTTTTTTCTTAAAATACATTTAAAGAAAAATTAAACAAACTGAACTTTCCTACTTCACATAATCAGATATATTACAAACATATATTGTAGCAATAGTGACCTGGATAGACATATTTCTCAAATATGCCTGTGCTGTGAAAATACTATACCAGCTGTCCTAGCCACCTCACCTTGTAGTAAGAATTGAACTTTTAAGACCGTAAAAATTTAAAGTCTGAGCAGGGATTTCCAGTTGTTCACTTTGGTAGTGCCTTAGGCAGCCTTTCCAATGTCAATTCAAGACCCCATTGCTGCTTATGCTATGTTTTGACATATGTTACCTTTTTCATTTTGTAAGTTTTCTGAAAAGACGTCTTCAATACATTCCTTTATATGTGTGATTGATAGTCATAGATGTGACACTTAAAGGAACCAGAAGTTTGGTGGGAATTGTGAAAGACTATTTTGTGCTTCTATGGATGTTATATTTGATAATATGTGTGAATTGATGTTAAAGATATCTTCTATTTGAGGGCAGTGCCTGTGGCTCAGCGAGTAGGGTGCCGGCCCCATATACCGAGGGTGGTGGGTTCAAACCCAGCCCTGGCTGAACTGCAACCAAAAAAAAAAAATAGCCGGGCGTTATGGTGGGCGTCTGTAGTCCCAGCTGCTCGGGAGGCTGAGGCAAGAGAATCGCGGAAGCCCAAGAGCTGGAGGTTGCTGTGAGTCCTGTGACATCACGGCACTCTACCGAGGGCAATAAAGTGAGACTCTGTCTCTACAAAAAACAAACAAACAAAAAAAAGATATCTTCTATTTGAATTCCCTTTGGATAAAGTTATTTCTTTCTTTTTTTTTTAGAGACAGAGTCTTACTTTATTGCCCTCGGTAGAGTGCCGTGGCATCACAGCTTACAGCAATCTCCAGCTCTTGGGCTTAGGCAATTCTCTTGCCTCAGCCTCCCAAGTAGCTGGGACTACAGGCTACAATGCCCAGCTATTTTTTTGTTGCAGTTTGGCAGGGGTTGGGTTTGAACCTGCCACCCTTGGTATATGGGGCCAGTGCCCTACCCACTACGCCACAGGATAGTGGCTCCACCCAGGTTAAAGTTATTTCTTGATGTAAAAAAAAAAAAAAAAAGAAGAAGAAGAAGAAGTCGGGTGGTGCCTGTAGCTCAAAGGAGTAGGGCTCTGGCCCCATATGCCAGAGGTGGTGGGTTCAAGCCCAGCCCCTGGCAGTGGGAGGAAGGAAGAGGAGAGCCAGGTCCTGGGAAGCTGACCCTGCTGCAGACAGGCAGATGGGCTAGGTGGGGCAGGGAGGGGATGACCGCATTGTCTCTGGGGAGCACAATACCTAGCCTCACCATTATGCCTGTCTGTTGCGTGACCGGAGACGCGAACGAACAGCAGCTTTGCCATGGGTGTAAACACACTCCTGTAATTATTACATCAAGAAACAGGCTACACACTATGAGATGGCATGTAGTGAAAATCTTTATTCCAGGTTTTGAATTTATACTCTTCTAGTCATGTAAACACTTAATCTATTATCTGTTATTTTCACCATTACCTCAATTTACCTATCTGAGATCAATTAAAAAGGAAATAATCCTGTTACCACATCAACACAATCACTTTTGCAGTAAACATCTTCTTCTAAACCCTGACTAATCTCTGGGCAGGTGGGTAAACAAAATCATAAAGAAGAAAGTAAACAAGGGGAACACAGTTAATGAAAAAATATTTTTAAGCATTCACTCAGTTTACTCAGTATGAAGTAATGACTGTGACCTTCCTTCAGGGCAGAGCACCTATAGACCTCTGACAATATGTTGTTAACATATGTCAACCCTCTGGCCCGTATCTCTGAGGAAGGGCGGCATGCCCTTGGATCTTAGGCTTCACGGGGTGTACTGCTTCAGACAAAAGGCCTAAGGAATTTTACAACTCCAAGAAAGCCTAACTCTGCATGTAACCCAGGGGGGGTCCAAGTTTCTTAAGCCTCTGGAAGAAAAGCAAGTCATTTTAAACTCACACTGAATTCACTTTGTGTGCTTGATGTAGGATATGTTTATTTCTTTTTTTTGGCCGGGGCTGGGTTTGAACCCGCCACCTCCGGCATATGGGATCAGCGCCCTACTCCTTGAGCCACAGGCGCTGCCCGCAGGATATGTTTATTTCTAAATATTATCCTACACTGTCCCATCCCTTCCCGTTGCCAGGACCCATCTGAAGAGTCAAAGAGGCCATCAATCAATGGGGGCTGCTCTGCTCTCTCTGGCCCCTTACCCAAGTCTTCTAACCGGAAGTCCCCCAAAGTCAAGTCCTTGCCCCTTGCTCAGGCTGGGAAGGAGTCAAAGCTGAGAGGGCAGCGGTGGGTAGAGGGTGGTTCTCATCAGGAGGCTACCATGTCTAGGCTGTGCTAACTATCCTCACAAGTTGCACTGCAGGCTCAGAGCTGGCCTTCATACACAGCCTGGGGACGCGGTGGCCCTACGGCAGTTTAAGGCCCCACTGGTGCCCACGTGGTGGCCCCACCCCTGCCAGGTGGACCGTGAGTTGCCTGTGTCCATTTCCTGGCAGTAGGATGGGATGGTTCTGGCCAACAACAGTAGCACTACCTTGATGCCAAATGGTTCCCTGCACCTGGCCGCCCTGCCTACGCACCAGAGCCCCCCCTTCCCATGCCCACGGGTACCATTCCATGGCCCAGACTGCTATGGGTGGCTGGTGAGCCAGCGGGCGTAGGTACAGCTGGCAAGTAAGTGACTGAGCTGCTCCTAGGGGTGGGGGATGAGTGCACATGGGGAACTCCCAGCAGGAGGCACCTATGGGGCTGAGCTGCAGCCACACACAGGCTAAGACTTTAAAAGTTTTTTTGTTTGTTTGTTTTTTGAGACAGTCTCACTTTGTGGGCCTTGGTAGAGTGCCATGGAGTCACAGCTCATAGCAACCTCAAACTCTTGTGCTTAAGTGATTTTCTTGCCTCAACCTCCCAATTAGCTGAGATTACAGGTGCCCACTGCAACATCCAGCTATTTTTTAGAAATGAGGTCTTGCTCTGGCTCAGGCTGGTCTCGAACCTGTGAGCTCAGGCAGTCTGCCCACCTCAGCAGCCTCCTGAGTGCTGGGATTACAGGGGTGAGCTACCGCACCTGGCCCCCTTAAAGAGTTTTTAATGGCCTGATGAGGTGGCTTGTTTGTTCTGAGCACCTGATGAGGCACCTGGATTGGTTGAGCTCAAGGAGTTCAAGACCAGCCTGAGCAAAAGCGAGACCTAGTCTCTAATTAAAAATAGAAAAATTAGGGTGACAAAGTGAGACTCTGTCTCTTAGAAAAAAAAAAAAAGGCTGGGCGTGGTGACTCATGCCTATAGTCCCAGGGCTGTGGGAGGCCGAGGCAGGTGGATTGCCTGAGCTCAGAGGTTGGAGACCAGTATGAGCAGCAGTGAGCCAGAGTAAGACCCCGCCTCTACTAACATCAAAGAGCCGGATGTTGTGGTCCCAGCTACTGGGGAGGCAACAGGAAAGACCATTGCCAGAGGAAGAAGAAAATGAACAACAACAAAAAAAGAGTACTTCAAACGACAAAGAATGAACAAGCAAGCTGAAATTAAAAAAAAAAATTAAAAAAAAACTAGCTTGCGTTGTGGTGCACACCTGTAAGTCCCAGCTACTGGGGAGGCTGAGGCAAGAGGATCACTTGAGCCCAAGAGTTTGAGGTTGCTGTGAGCTGTGATGCCAGACCACCCACTCCTACAGAACTTGCCTGGCACACACCCTGGTAGGACTTAGCCTGTGTGGGAACCAAGGCAAGACGGAGTTTCCCAGACTTTCAAGGAGCTCCCAGTGAGAGGGGGATGCTGTTCAGTGCTGCAAGATTCGGGGTGGAGTCCCAACCCTGCCAGTCCCCCTGTCATTAGACAAGTCTGTCCCCCTCTCTGACACTTGATTTTCTCATGTAGACTTGCAGAAATAAAGGCACTTATCTGGCAGACTGGATGCGGACTGAGAGAGACAATGTGGTGGGGCTCACAGCAGGGTGCCCAGCAGGGAGAAGGGTGTGGGTGGTCAGGTTTGGCAGTCACAGCTGACATGGTTTTATATGGTTCTGGATTGCACAAGGAGCAGTCTGCCTGGGCAGTACAAAGCCTCCTTGACAACTGATGCCAGGACTCTCCAGAATAACCCATAGCCTGTATAGAGCTTGCAACAGGCAAACTGGGCAGTGCTAGACCCTCAGTCTATAGCTGCTGAATGAATGAATGAATGAAATACTATCCTAGACCTTGAATATTTAAAGATGTACGATCTTAGATCAGCCGATAAGATACTTTCATCTGAGATACACTTTGTCTGAGAAGTTCTTAATAAAGGGCATTTATGAATGTTCAAGATACATTGTAGCTCAGTGGTTAGGGCTCCAGCTACATACTCTGAGACTGGTGGATTCAAATCCGGCCCAGTGCCTGCTAAACAACGACAACTGCAACAACAAAAAAATAGTCAGGGGCGGCGCCTGTGGCTCAAGAAGTAGGGCACCGGTCCCATATGCCGGAGGTGGCGGGTTCAAACCCAGCCCCGGCCAAAAAAAAAAAACCACACACACAAAAAAAAAATAGTCAGGCGTTGTGGTGGGCGCCTGTAGTCCCAGCTACTTGGGGGGCTGAGGCAAGAGAATGTCTTGAGTCCAAGAGTTTAAGGTTGCTGTGAGCTGTGATGATGATGCCACCACACTCCAGCCTAGACACAGAGAAAACCCTGTCTCAAACATCCAAACTAAACCAAGGTAGCAAAACAATAGGCTTGATGGTACACTGTTGTTCACAACTGTACTTGATGTGGCAGTGTGAGAGCAGGGCCTGGTGCTAGGTAGCCCCCAACGGATAATTTGTTGAATAAGGGGGGACTGTAGCATAAAGTGAAGATGCAATTTGGACACAAAAGAGTAGTGTATTTTGGAAAAACATTGACATCCTCCTAAGCAGGGGGACATCTCCTGTTAGCTTTCTAGTGACGTAGGGCAGGGAGCCAGACACCACAGCCCCTGCTACCTCTCTGGGCACTGTGCCCAGGGAAGGGGGCGCCGTCTGCCGCCCGCACACATGCCGCCTCCTATTTTATTTTGGGTCCGCTTAGTCGACCAAAGCTACTTCACCCTGGTAGTTAATGCCTTAGAACTTTGGGCAAGTCATTCTTTTTATGTGTAAGCTGCGGGTAGAACAGCAGTTGCTATGCGCAGCTCAGAGTTTGGTGACACATTTGTGCTAGAAATTTAAGTTTAGGATGTGGTTCACGTTTCCTAATCAGACCTGCTAATTTCCGCCGCGCAGTGGTGCCCCCGCAGCCGCTGCAGAAGCCAGAGATCCTGTCGGGGCCTCAGACCCTGACGCTGACTGGCACCAGACGGCCATGCCAGAGTGCGTCGCCACCGGCCACCCGCGCGCAGCCACTGGGGTCCTGGACGCTTCGGTGCGTCCCGCCTGCTGCGCCCGCCCCGCCGCTCGCCCAGCCCCTTTGATCCCTGGCGCCTGCCAGCACACGGACGCTCCATCGGCGTGAAGGTCGTCTTAAGTCCTGGGCACCGGCACCTCGTGATCTCCGACATGTCGGTCCAGCACTGGAGCGTCTACTACGTCTGCGCCGCCCATGCGCCCACGGTGTCCTGCGGTGCAGCGTGAGACCCAGGGCGAGCGCGCGGGGAGAGGGCCCTGGGCAGGAGAAAGGCAAGAGCCTCAGGGCGTCTTCCTCCCCACTGTTGCCTGTCCAGCTCCCTCCGATTTGTCCAGTGTCCACGGTCCTTGTCCAAGCCTCCAGGCAGAAGCGCTATTTTCACTTGCGTGGCCCAGGGCGGCCCCAAGCCCGGTCTGATCTAGCTGAAGAACTGGAAGGTGCCGAGTCCTGGGGATAAGGTCAAGCTGACTCACAGCAGCATGGACCGTGCCCCGTCTCTCCCCTCTACCTTCTACCCCTGTAAACAGCAGGTATCCCGACTCACCCTGGGCATCCATCCCACCTACGTGCGACACTCTTCCTAAAGCTGCTCTACAAGTCACAGCCACACACAGCCCCCAGCACACCTGCTTCATCACCGGTGATGCGCCCCCTGGTGGTGTGTCCTGCCTGGAGCAGGTCTGCAGGTGTCTGAGACAGGCAGCCTCCAGCTCTAGGGCCACTTCACTAGAGGATGGGGCTTGGCAGGGAAAGGGCTCCCAGAAAGCTGAGTTTGTCTTTCTCTAGCACGCTGATGCTGGCAGGATTCTCAGTCAAAGATGAGGCCATTTGCCAATGCGTGGCAGAGAACAGTGCCAGCCCCAATCAGGCCAGTGCCCACCTGGCTGTGACAGGGGCACCAGAGCCATTCCCTGTCCCTAGGGGCCTGCAGGCTATGGCTCTCTCCACTTCTGCAATTCCAGAGTCTTGGGAGCCCCTCCCCTCTGGAGGGGGCATCACTGGCTGCTGCTGCACCTGCAGCCATGGGAGGCGGGTGTGGGTGGGCAGATTCAGAGCTTGGCACAGGGACCAGGGTCTTGCCCTCCCCAGTCCTCTGTCCCTGACTGGTGGTGGCCAGGGCAAGTCCCTCTCATCCCTCTCACTATTTTGGTCCCAGCCTCCTTGGTGAACCTCAGGCTCTCTGGGCCGCCCCTCTAGCACTTCTTCACTGGTCTGCGGCTCACCCTTCAGGGCCCCTTTCTCACCCTATCCTTCCAGCCCCCTTCCCTGTCCTCTCCTTGGAGGCTTAGTGGGCCCAGCCAGGCACCAGGAGGATCTTTGTGCCCATTTTGTGAGGGTGGGGGTGTGTGGCCAGTTGAGAGTGGCCACTGAGTTGCTGACACTCTGCAGCTTAGAGCCAGTGTGGCCGGAGCTGCAAGAGGCCATGAATGAAGGTGCCTTGGAACATGTCTTCTCCCACCTGGAGGCTGCCACGGGCTACACCAGCCACTGCGGGCCCACTCAGCGGAGGGTACAGTCAGCATTCTGCCCCCAATCCTTGCCTCCATCTCGGCCAGCACTGAGTGGCAACCTCTCTGCCCCTACAGAGTCCCAGGGCTCAGGTGGACAGGAGCTGCCAACCAGTTGACTTATTTTCTTCTGCAGCCCCTGGGCAGAGGCCTGGGCTTCTCTACCAAAGTGCTTAGTGCCACTTTTGTGCAGGCCTCCTGGGAACTGCCTCTCTAGCTGGGGCCCATCCAAGGCTTCAAACTCTTTCACTGAAAGCTGCCAGCTGCCCATTTTGAGGGACCCTGCTTCTGGCCAGCAGTGTCAGCTCCTTGCTCTCCACAGACCTGGGTGAGGCTCTGAAGCTTCTCATGCCTCCCACAGGTCCCCTTCTCAGTGTGACCTCAGGTCAGGCACTGAACTTCCTGGCCTAGTGTTCCTTTCACGTTGCCCTGCTCCCTGCAGAACCAGCTGTGCTCTCTGAGATCAAGCTCCAGATGTTCAATGGCAACGGGACAGGAATAGCAGTGCCTGCTTTGTCTGTTTCTATGATGTGCCCCTGACCACCCCTGGTGAGGGAGTTCCAGTAGGAGGGGAAGGAAGAAGGGCTGGCTCTCCCATGTCCTCTAACAGATGGCATTGTGTCCACAGAGCCCAAGGCTGGGTCTCTTGCAGCCGGGGTGAGAGCAATTTGCTGTCTGGGATTGTGGTGGGCATCCACGTGGGCCTGCCACCCTCACTATTTGTGTCCTCTGCCTCTTCCTGGGCTGGAGACATAGGTAAGGGCTAATGTGGAAGACTGCAGGGAGACAGTCTGCATCAGCGTGGCACAGGACCAAATGGAGCAGGAAAGGGCTTTTATTCTTTTTTTTTTTTTTTGGCCGGGGCTGGGTTTGAACCCGCCACCTCCAGCATATGGGACTGGCACCCTACTCCTTGAGCCACAGGCGCCGCCCAGGGCTTTTATTCTTTACTAAGCAACTTTACAAATGAGAAGACTGAAGCCGAAAGGAGCCAGACCCAGTGCTGCGGCTTACACCTATAATCCCAACACTCTGGGAAGCCAAGGTTAGGAGGATCCCTTGAGCTTGGGTGTTTGAGACCAGCTTCAGCAAGAGTGAGACTCCATCTCTACTATCTATCTAGCTCTCTCTCTCTCTCTAGATATATATATATATATTTTTTTTTTTTTTTTTTTTGAGACAGATTCTATGTCACCCTTGGTAGAGTGTCGTGGCATCTCAGCTCACAGCAACCTCCAACTCTTGGGCTTGAGCGATTCTCTTGTTTCAGCCTCCCTAGTTAGCTGAGACTACAGGTGCCCGCTACAGTGCCCGGATATTTTTTGTTGCAGTTGTCATTGTTGTTTAGCAGGGCTGGGCTGGGTTCGAACGCGCTAGCCCTGGTTTATGTGGTCTGGTGCCCTAACCATTGAGCACAGGCACCAAGCCTCCATCTCTACTATAAATAAAAAAACTAACTGGGCATTGTGGCAGGCACCTGTAGTCCCAGCTACTTAGGAGACTGGGGCAGAAGGATGGCTTAACCCCAGTGAGGAAGGAGAAATAAATCTCACACTTCTCAGTGATCCTGAGAAGGCAGCAGGCAGCTGCAGAAGAACTCCTCCAAACATCAGGACAAACTACACTGAGCTGCAATAACCTTGAAAAGAAAAAGAAAAAAAAAAAAAAGACTGTAACGAATAACAATACCCTGGTTTCTTTCTTTCCTTTTTTTTTTTTGAGACAGGGTCTTGCCCTGGCATCACAGCTCACAGCAACCTCAAACTCTTGAGCTTAAGTGATTTTCTTGCCTCAGCCTCCCAAATAGCTGGGACTGGGTGGCTCCTGTGGCTCAATGGAGTAAGGCGCTGGCCCCATATGCCGGAGGTGGTGGGTTCAAACTCAGCCCCAGCCAAAAACTGCAAAAAAGAAAACAAACCAAATAGGGACTATAGATGCCTGCCATAATGCCCGGCTATTTTGTTGTTGTTGCTGTTGTTGTTTGGCAGGCCCCGGGCCAGGTTCAAACTGTCAGCCTGGGTGTATATGGCCAGTGCCCTGGCTGCTAAGCTACAGGTGCCAAGCCCAGTACCCTGGTTTCTAACATCTATAGCCATGACTATGTAGCTGATATTGAACTGAAGGGAAAAAAAGATATAAAAGAGCCTGGAAAAAACTGTTCCTTGGAATTCAGCATTTCACACCTTGAGGCACCTGAGTTCTTGCTGGCAATCCTTCCTCTATATTGTTGGTGTAAGTGTCTGTCTGTTTTAATTCAGTTTTCCTGCAACATTTTTGGTTCCCTGATCAGGAAGATGAGCAGGCGGATTAGGATGGAGGGACTCTGGGGGCTTCCCTGCACTGGGTGTAGCACCCTTTGGGGGTACTTCCTGTCACCCTAACGTTGTTCCCTAAGAGCTCTCCTGTGCAGGTTACATGGTGGGGGAAGGGGGGCTTGGCAGAGTGGCAGGGAGGTCCCATGGTGGTCCTCTGCAGAGGCAGTTTACCAACAAAGGAATAAGCATACAGGTAAAGAGCACGTCTGAACTTAGGTTAAGAACTGGATTAAAAAGGGTATAATAGGGCGGCACCTGTGGCTCAGTGGGTAGGGCACCAGCCCCATATATCGAGGGTGGCGGGTTCAAACCCAGCCCCAGCCAAATTGCAACAACAACAAAAAATAGCCGGGTTGTGGTGGGTGCCTGCAGTCCCAGCTGCTTAGTAGGCTGAGGCAGGAGAATTGCCTAAGCCCAGGGGTTTGAGGTTGCTATGAGCTGTGATGCCACAGCACCCTACCTAGGGCTATAAAAAAAACAAAACAATAAAAGGTATATAATACTAGTAAAGCCCACTCCAGAGAGTGGAAGAGGAGCTTGATCACCTCCTTGAGGCGGAAGCCTCAGTAAAAAGGGACAGGAAAAGGAATTGACCTCCATGGGACAGGGAGCCTCAGTCAGAGAGGCAAGTTGACCTCTGTGAGTCAGGGTGTGTCAGTAAGAGGGGCAATAATGAACAGGAGGAGGGATTGACCTCCATGAGGCAGAGGGCCTCAGTAAGCAGGGAAGGGATTGGGAGGAATTCTTTAGCCTCTGTGAATAAGTGGTGTGTGAAAGTGAGTGACTATTTGTGTAGCTTCACGACTGGTCACATTTATGGAGCATGATTGGGCCCTGACCTGTAGTTCCCTGGAGACATCATAACAGTGACTTGCTGCACAGTGGCAACCAGGCCCAGGGCTTACCTCAGCTAAGACTCTCTCAAAGCCTCGCTAGAGGCATGGCCAGGGAGGCACCTGAGACATCTTCAAACCCCCCTTTGTTTGTCTGCAACCTGAGGATAGGTCCTGCGCTGACTAAGGAAACTCCCCTAGGGTTAATGGTTCAGAATTTTAAGAAAGGCTTTGGAGTTACTATGACTCCTAAAAGGTTGAGAAAGCTTTGTGAACTAGAATGGCCATCCTTTGAGTAGGCTGGCCATCAGAAAAGAATTTAGATGTAGGCCTAGTAAAGAAGGTATACAGAGTAGTGACTAGTAAGCCTGGATACCCTGATACAGAGACACTTAGCAGACACTAGTGTTTAGACCCTGTGGCTGAGCAGACAGGTGGCAATTCCAATGGCAGCTAAAGCAGAAGAACAAAAAATAAAAAACCTGGTGACAAACTAAAAGGTCAAGTACTAGTAAATCCTCACTCAGTGGACCCAACTGAAATACAAATAAAGACACAATAGCATTTACTGACAAGGGAACTATTGAGCTCAAGGTTCCTATACCACATCTAGTGTTAACTGTAACGATGCCCCAGGAAGAAGAGTGGACACTGTTCATGAAGCCAGAATAAGAAAACTTAGTGTCTGGCTCAGTGCCTGTAGCTCAGTGGTTAGGGCGCTGGTCACCTACACCCAGGCTGGTGGGTTTGAACCTGGCCAGGGCCTACTAAACAACAATGACAACAGCAACAAGAAAAATAGCTGGGTGTTGTGGCGGGTGCCTGTAGTTCCAAATACTTGGGAGGGTGAGGCAAGAGAATCACTTAAGCCCAAGAGTTTGAGGTTGCCGTGAGCTGTGATGCCATAGCACTCTACTGAGGAAAGTGAAACTGTCTCAAAAAAGAAGAAAAAAGAAAAGAAAACTTAGAGTCAGGGTTAACTGCTAAGTGGCCTAAGGTATAGACAGAAAACAACCTCCCTGGACTGGCCATAAACCAGGAACCTGTGTATATGAAACTTAAGACAGAAGCACAACCTGTCAGACAAAGGCAGTATCCAATGCCAAGGGTGGCACTGGAAGGGATGCAGGCCCCTTTAAACAGGCTAAGGTCTTATGGAATTATCCGCTCCTGCCAGTCACAATGACCCTCTTTGGCCAGTACCAAAGCTGGGACCTCAGAGTATCATCCTGTGTAGCATTAAGACTAGTTAATCAAGCTACTGTAACTTTGCACCTGACTGTGCCAAACCCAGACACTCTTCTTAGCTTGGTATCAGCAGAGGTTGCTTGGTTCACTTTAGATTTAAAGATGCCTTCTTTACCATCCAAGTGGCTCCAGTAAGTCAGAAGCTGTTTGCCTTTTAGTGGGAAGACTCCCAAAACAGTTTTTCAGTAACATAGCTGGACTTGTTTGCCACAAGGGTTCAAAAACTCCCCTACAATCCTTGGGGAAGCACTGGCCAGGGACCTGCCAACCTTCCTAGATGACAGTCACAGTGCACCTTACTGCAATATGTGGATGATTTACTATTAGGCCATGAGACTAGGAAAGGATGTGCTCTAGGGACTATGTTGTTAAAACATTTAGAGAACTGTGGATATAAAATTTCCTGAAAGTGGGCAGCTCCTGTGGCTCAGAGGAGTAGGGCACCGGTCCCGTATGCCAGAGATGGCAGGTTCAAACCCAGCCCCGGCCAAAAACTGTAAAAAAAAATTCCTTAAAGAAAGGTTATTTTCTTTCAAAATGTTAAGATTTTATTTACAAAGCTTTTTTGTTGTACAGAACGTAAAAATGTCAGAGCTCCAGTGGCGCAATTGGTTAGCGCGTGGTACTTATATGACAGAAAGTAAAAATGCTTCCTGTGTAGCATTTGTGTAACTGGTAGCCACAGATAGTTGACTCACCAATCACAGCTATCCGTGCTACAGCAAGTCTTACACAAAAACCTAACAAGGGTTACAATTTGTTGGGGTGAAGTCCCCAAGCTTGGTGGTGGATACCAAGAGGGACTAAACAGAGGAAGGTGGAATGTCACAGGAACTATTCTTTGGCTCTTGGGGGGGGGGGGTGTCCTGGGGTTTGTATCACAGCTATCTTTTTTTTTTTTTAAACAGCTACCAAATCCATGAGCAGTCCAACCTATACTGAACAGGTCTGATTCTGCAGGTAATTTGGGGTCTTAATCATCTTCTCCTTCATCATCAGTTTCTCTCTTCCTCTTTCCACCTTTACAGTTTTCTTCCTCCTCTTCATTTTCTTCACCAGATCTTCCTCTTCACTGTCCTCATCCTCTTCATCTCCTTCTTCGTTACACTGCCCACTTCTGCATCTGAGGCTGGGGCTTCCTGGTTCTCTTGAGGAAGCTTGATGACACTCTCTCTGTAGTCATTCAGGTTAGTAACCTCACAGTTAAAGCGGTCCAGGCTTTTTAGACATTCCAGCTTTTTCAAAGGTGCCAAGATGCTGGTATCTTTCAGTTTATTTCCACTGAAGTTTAGATGTTTGAGATTGGGAAGTTTTTCTGCTAATACATCCAGACCTCTAAAGATTCTACTGTCACTGAGCTCAAGCCTTTTCAATTTAGGTAGTTCTGGGAGATTTGAAACTGAAATCAAGCCTACATTTATTAAACTGAGGAACTCTTTCAGCTGTTAAGGCCTTAATTTTTCCAGCATTTGATCTGCAATTGTCCAAGACAAGTTCTCGAGTAGATTCAGGGGTCCTGTTCCTCAGCTCCAGATGGATCTTCTTCTTCATGCCCATGTCCCCCTCCCTCCTTCAAACTTAATTTTCCGCGGCAGGGGCGGAGGCGGGGAGAGGCGTCCCGGCCTGCGCAGCGAGGGCCGTCTGACGAAGTAGTCTGCTCGCTGCAGAGGCCGGCGGCGCGGTCCCGGGCGGGCGAGGGGAGCCCCCGGAGCCAAGTTACTCGCGGGAGTGCAGAGAAACCATGGAGGGGAAAGGGGGCAGGAGCGCAGCGCTGGTCTCACTACTGCCCCCACGGGCCGCGGCCCTGCAGTGCCCTGAAACCCGCGACGCAACGCGGAGCGGCGGCTGCTCGGCTCCGGAAAGCAGGTTATTTTGTAACCTGCCTGTTCCCAAGGCCAGGCAGCAGTTGCGAGAAATTTTAGGGGCAGCCGGCTTCTGTCACCTATGGATCCTAAATTTTGCTACACTTGCTAATCCCTTGTATGAAGCCACAAAGGGAGGTGTTAAGGAGCCCCTAGTGTGAAAGGCCTTCAAGAAAAAGCATTTCCCAGCCATTAAAGAAAAGAACTCTCTCCTGGGACATCTGTCCAAAGGGCAGAAATTGTAGCACTCACCAAGGCTCTGAAATTAAGTAAAGATAAGACAGTCAGCATTTATCCTGATTGAAAGTATGCCTTTTTAACCCTGCATAAGCATGGTGCACTGTATAAAGAAAAGGACTATTAAACTCAGCTGAAAAACAAAGTATCACCAAGAGATGTTAAACTTATTGAAGGTTGTGTGGAAACCTAGCAAGGAGTTACATTACAAAGGACACCAAAAGAGGCAAGGACATGTTATTTTAGAGAATACCAAAACCACTGCAGAAGCACACCAAGTAGTGGCAAGCCAATGTATATTTGCAGCCCTACTACCTTGGGTCCCAATTGTAGCACCAGGATACAGTAAAAAGGAATTAGAGTGGTTAGCACAAGAGCAAGCATTTGAGTGGCGCCTGTGGCTCAGTGGGTAAGGTCCCAGCCCCATATACCGAGGGTGGTGGGTTCAAACCCAGCCCTGGCCAAATTGCAACAACAACAAAAAATAGCTGGGCATCGTGGCGAGTACCTGTAATCCCAGCTACTGGAGAGGCTAAAGCAACAGAATACGCCTAAGCCCAAGGATTTCGAGGTTGCTGTGAGCTGTGACAGACCCCGCAGCACTCTACCGAGGGTTAATAAGTGAAACTCTGTCTCAAAAAAATAAAAATTTGCATACATGATGGTTGGATGTGTTTACCAGATGGAAGAATAGTTGTGCCAGAATTGTTAGGAACTACTGTAATGGAGGCTGTGCACCAATCCACCCATCTAGGACACTCTACTCCAACTACTAGAAAAGTCTTTCTATAGGGCGGCGCCTGTGGCTCAACGGGTAGGGCGCCGGTCCCATATGCTGGAGGTGGTGGGTTCAAGCCCAGCCCCGGCCAAAAATTAAAAAAAAAAAAAAAAGAAAAGTCTTTCTATATAAAACATCTAGCATGGGTGGCACCCATACTCAGTGGGTAGGTTGCAGGGCACATACACCCAGCTTGGCAGGCTCGAACCCGGACAGGGCCAGCTAAACAGCAATGACAACAAATAAAATAGCTGGGTGTTGTGGCAGGCACCTGTAGTCCCAGCTACTTGGGGGTCTGAGGCAAGATAATCACTTAAGCCCAAGAGTCTGAGGTTGCTGTGACCTGTGACACCATAGCACTCTACCGAAGGCAACATAGTAAGACTCTGTCTCAAAAGAATAAATAAATAAAAACAAAACAAAAAAATGTTGGGGTGGTGCCTGTGGCTCAGTGTATTTTCCCTATACTAGCCTTTAATGTTCTATTTATTCTTTCAACTTTCCCAGAACTTGTGGCCTATAGGA
The DNA here is from genome assembly GCF_027406575.1 of Nycticebus coucang. NCBI lineage: Eukaryota > Metazoa > Chordata > Mammalia > Primates > Lorisidae > Nycticebus > Nycticebus coucang. The sequence continues at coordinate 58,588,584 of NC_069784.1, forward strand.
TGCAGTTTCCAGTCAATTCCCAACATGGTAGCAGTTTTTTGAATAAAGTCACTTCAGTTACTCTAAGAACCAAATAGAGTAACGGCATTTCAGAAAGAAAAACAGCTTCTGTTTCAAAAAGTAAAATGGGCTTTTTTTTTTTAGTTCCAAATGAGTAACTGACCTTCGGTCTTCTCCGGGGTGCTGGGTACCTTATCTCAAGGCTATTCGTAACATAACAACCAAAGTTTTTAACCAGGAAAAAGATAGAAAAAATGTTTTGTAACAAACTTTGCATTAACTCTATAATGATAAATTGACCCTTTGAGTTCAGACTTTTGATGTTTTTCTCATTACTTTAAATATATATACAAGAGGAGAAATTTAAGAGGCTTCAAACGTAAATCGTAAATCTTACGAACTGAGGACAACATTATTGTTTTAACTAGAGATTTCTTTTTCATTTTAATCAACTTAATCACATACAAAATTCTTTCTAAATTCTTTTTCACAAACTTTCATGACTTACATGCACCATCTTTCAACATTTTAAAATTCCTCATTTTGTCTTAAGTTTTCTTTCTTAAAACCTGTAAGAGTGCCGTGTTGTCACATCTCACAGCAACCTCAAACTCTTGGGCTCAAGTGATTCTCTTGTCTCAGCCTCCAAGTACCTGAAACTGCAGGCCCCTGCCACAATGCTTAGCTAGATTTTTTCAGAGACAGGGGTCTTCCTCTTGCTCAGGCTGGTCTTGAAACCATGAACTCAGGTGATCCACCTGCCTTGGCCTCCCAGAGTGCTGGGATTACAGGTGTGAGCCACTGGGCCTGGCCTCCAGTTTATGCTTTTAAAATAAAAAGACAAAAGCGTGATGTGAAAATAGAATTTAAAACTATGATTACAGGTTTTCTTCTTATAGTTGGAAGGTATTTGCTTTTGCCTTGCTTATTACTTATCTTCGTTGAAAGGCATAGTCTCTGCAATAGTTATAAAAGAGAATGCAAAGTGTTCATAGCTCAACAATATTATCAAGTAGCCATGGATATCGGTAAAGAATGAGACCCCATTCCTGACTGATGGGGGTCTCAAAGAGGGGAATGAGAAGGATAAATAAATCTCACACTTCTCAGTGATCCAGAGAAAGCAGCAGGGAGGTGCAGAAGAACTCCTCCAAAGGTTAGGATAAACCTTACAGTGATCTGAAATAACCTTGAAAAAAAAAGCTCTTTAACTAATAGCAAGCAATACCCTGATTTCTAACATCTGTAGCCATGACTACCCTGTTTCCCCGAAAATAAGAAAGTGTCTTATTTTAAGGTGTGCTCCCAAAGATGCGCTAGGTCTTATTTTTAGGAGACATCTTACCTTTCCTGTAAGTAGGTCTTATTTTCGGAGGATGTCTTATTTTCGGGGAAACAGGGTATGTAGCTGATAGTGAACCGAATAAAAACAAAAGGGTATGAAAGAGCCTGGAAAGGGCGGCGCCTGTGGCTCAAGGAGTAGGGTGCCGGGCCCATAAGCCGGAGGTGGCGGGTTCAAACCCAGCCCCGGCCAAAAAAAAAGAAAGAGCCTGGAAAAACTTCTTCCTTGGAACTCAAGATTTCACACCTTGAGGCACCTTAGTTCTCACTGGCTATTAACGGTTCCTTCCTCTATATTGTTAGTGTAAGTGTCTACCTGTTTTAATTTGCTGTTTTCCTGCAACACCAGGAGTTTGAGCTAGGCTGATGCCAGAGCACCTAGCCTGGACAACAGGGTGAGACTTTGTCTCAACAAAACAAAAGCAAGACAATGTTGGCTTGGTGCCTGTAGCTCAGTGGTTAGGGCGTTGGCCAGATACCACAAGGCTGGTTGGTTCCGACCCAGCCTGGGCCTGCTAAACAACAATGACAACTACAATAAAAACGTAGCTGGGGTTGTGGCGGGCGCCTGTAGTCCCAGCTACTTGGGAGGCTGAGGCAAGAGAAGCCCAAGCGTTTGAGGTTGCTGTGAGCTGTAACACCATGGCACTCTACCAGGGGCAACAAAGTGAGACTGTCGCAAAAACAAAAAACAAACAAACAAAAAAACCCCAAAACAACAAAAGGAGGAGTCTGCTCTTTTCCAAGCTATGTGGTACCAGGAGTAGGAGGAGGCCTGGTGGGCTACATAAGCAGGACAGAGAGGATAGAGGTGGCAGAGTGGGCCAGAACCAGTATCCTGGCATTGAGTGGCACAAGCAAGGGGCCCATCTCTTCATTCCTGGGGATGTGTAGCAGGGGGGCTGGGACTGACACCAAGGGAGGGGAGGCCCCACAGAGGACCATGTTGCTGACCCTTCCTATCTGGGCAGCCTCGTCTGCATGCAGGGTCCCAAGAATGCTGAGCAGTGCCTCGTACTGCCTTGGACAGAGCTGGGGGCCATGGAGGCCAGGTTGAAATGGAGAGAAGGCAAGGGAGAAGACTGAACTCATTACCCAGGTGAGGGGGCTACACGTGACAAGGAGTTAGTGGGAAAAGGAGTGTGCTTGGGCTTTTGGAGAGAGGCCTGACCTTCTCCTTCATCCTCAGCTGACCATGGAACAGCCACCCTTAGCCAAAGACCCTCCAAGTTGGCACCCTCCCTTATGCTACCAACTCTGGACCCACCAAAGAATCTACCTCATTCTTGCCTGTTACCCAGAGTCAGAAAAGAAACAAAAGCCTCTCAGCCCCTCTCTAGGGAGGGGCAGGGCTGGTCAGATGGGGTGGGGGGAAATAGAAAGCATGGATTCTGTTCCTCCCACAACCTGACAAAATGGAAGAATTTTTCCTTCCTCCCAACATACCAAATAACCTCAAACTAACCAAACTCAACCGAGGGTTACCCCTGACCCAGTTACTCCTGCCTCTTACTCCAGTATACCCATCCCTTAATCCAAATACGAACCCACCCAAAGATTTATAGCTTTAAGGGCTCTCTCCAAGAAGGGGCAGCAGGGTAACAGGCTCTATCACCACCTCCATCTCATACCCTGAATGCCTCTAGTCTAAAATGTTTGTCTTCTCATGCCCAGTGATAGGCAGCCTACATTTCTTACAGTCTGAGTGGCGGGTAGGTACCAAGTTCCTTGCCCCCTTCTCCCAACAATGTAAAGTCTTGAATATCTAAGCTCACATGAGCTGCTTCTCTGAGCAACCAGATAGCCATCTTCCCCTTCCCAGGTCCAAATCATTTGGCCCCTCTCCAGGGGGAATCCCTCCCGACTTAATGTTTATTTTTGAAAGAGATTAGTCAGGATTTTGGCAGTCTTGGATCACTTTTGTAGAATGAACACAGAGGCTGTGGGGCATCCTGTCTCCTTCCCACAATTCGAGGGGTCCAAAAAGTACCTTTCTCACTCCTCTTGCTGCCAGCCTATGGGACCCAGGACCCCCTAGACCCTCCTTGTCCAGCTGTCAGGACCTAAAGCCAAAGCCCCTGCCATTCCCTCAATCAGCCTCTCCTTTTAGAGCTGTCCAGTATTGAGCCAAAAAAGGGGAAGGGTCTTGGAGGAAGGAAAGCCCAGGGCTTTGGGGACCCCCAAACATCATCTCCTCTGTGCTTTTACAGAGTAATGCTAGTACCTCTGCAGCTTGCTAAGAGCAGAGCAGTGTGAACCCCTATTAGTAGGCACCATCTGGAAAAATCAGCTTTGAGAGGATTCTGTTATTAGACACTAAGAACACTTCCCAGGAAAGGCCAGGACACCTTTCCTGTGGAGAGAGTGGAGGCCTAGCCCCCTCCACACAGTACTGTAGCCCAGCGGTTCTCAACCTGTGGGTCTCAACCAGCCGTCCTCAAACTTTTTAAACAGGGGCCAATTCACTGTCCCTCAGACCGCTGGAGGGCTGGACTATAGTTTTAAAAAAAAAACTATGAATAAATTCTTATGCACACTGCACATATCTTATTTTGAAGTAAAAAACAAAATGGGAACAAATACAATTCACACCGCCACATGTGGCCCACGGGCCTTAGTTTGAGGACCCCTGGTCTCAACCCACAGGAACTGTATTAAAGGGTTGTGGCATTAGGAAGGTTGAGAACCACTGCTCTAGATCTTAAGTCATGAGGTTACTATGGCTTTCAAACACAGGCTCCAGCTAGAGGTAGAAAGGAACAAGAACATAGAAGGTAAGGGCTTTAAGTAATGATCACAATCGAAGAGAAGGGTACCAACCAAAGGCACCCCAAGGCTGGACTACAGGAAATACTACTATAACTCAATTGCCACTAAATTTTTCCCATCAAACTGCCACCCCACCTCCACCATTGACTAAAGCACAAGCCACAAGAACTTTAGAAACCATTCCTTTCTTTATTAAACATAGCTTGCAAGTGATAAATATTACAAAGTTTTTTTTTCTTTTAATCCTTTCTCCAAAAATTAGCTTATTATTTGAATCTGTCACTGCTGAAATGCTCAGCAGCATTTGAAACAGATGGGAGTGTATTTGCCTTTTTGAAAACCAGTTTCTATTGGTCTTAGTTTTTTTTTTTTATTTCCCAAACACAATGCAGAAAATTAGATTTTTTTTTTTTTAAAGGAAACTTAAAAAGAGAGTTGTGCAAAAGGGTCTTGTTCCCCTCCCACCCACCCTATTCAGGGAAGGCCAATCCCCATCCTACCTCCCTGCTTCCCACCCCCCAACCCCAATCTATCCTTCCACTTCACCAGGGCCTCACCCATCCTCTTGTATCCTCTCCAGGCTTTACCAACTAAGAACCTTAAGAGAGTGGGTTTGCTCAGCCCAGGCTGGAGGGAAACTGGGCCCCTGAAGGAGACTGAAAGAGCTGCCTTTAGGAGGTTCAGATATCTGTGGAAAGGAGACAAGATGAGGCTGTGTCTGAGTGCTAAGATGACAGGGGAAGTCCCATGTCATATAGCTCATACAGGGAGGAAGTAGAGCACCAACCTGGGGCATTCATTGGGTCAACCACCCTTAAAGAGTTTGTGGTTGGTTGTGAGGTGGGGCTTGGGGCCTGGCCCCTGCCCTCAGATCACTACTGGCATAAGGGCAAAGATGCCACTGGTCTAACCAATGTCCTGGACGTCACTCTGCTACCTCTACCAAATCAAGGATACCAGTAAGGGACCTCCCTGGTTTTAAGCCAACACTTCCCTCACCTCAAGGTATATTTTTATTTTGGCAGGTGGGGAAAGCATCATAGAATTTCATACTTGGTGGCCAGATGATTTCCCTGCTTACTTCACATACAAAGCAAATTAGGTTTGTAGATGTTAGCCCCACCTGCTTTGTGCTGGGACCAGGAGCCTAACCTCACCTCAGTTTACACAGCCTAAAACTGTGCACATGGGCTCTCACTAGGTGAAACCCCCTTAGGATGACTAACTGAAATCCTTTCTATTTCCCCTACAATCCACCCTCAAAGGCCCATGTGACTAAGTTCTTTCTTTCTGGGGGGTGGGGGAAATCCCCTGCATAAGAAAGCTTGACACTGAATTTTGTTATATAGGTATATTGTATATATGCTGATGCAATCAGAGGGAAAAAAACAGTGCAAATACAATTACAATTCATAATACTTGGTTTCAATGCCCCCAGGAACTGCCCCATTCCTCGGCTACCTCCCACCCTCCAGCACTTCCCCCACAGTATCAATCTAATGCTGGGGGGCAGGGAGGGTGGGCAGGTTAGGGTAGGGAGTGGGCTCTGCCAAGGCAGTGCTGGTGACCTGGAGGGACTACTCCAGGGTGGGGAGGCAAGGCACAAATTAGGGGTGGGTGGTGGGGGAGGTGGCATCTCTAAGGAGGGATGGGGTTGGAGCAGCTGCCAGTCTCAGTGTGCTGGGCATGGCCCACTCCCCTAACCACCCTCCACATCCCTGCCTCCCTATCCCCTCCCCTTCCCCAGAAACCCTTTTGCACGGATCATACACAAACGGGCACATTACAAAATGACATTAACACAGTTTCACAATATCCATGGCTAGGGCTTTTTTTTCTCTTTTTCAGGTTTTTTTTCTACACAATGTACAATTCCTTTTAAATGGATCAAGAAATAGCTTATATACACGAATGAGTCCTTGTTATAACATCTCGGCAGCAAATATCATAAGCTAATGAAGGTCTTGATGGAGGGGGGGAAGGGAGCTTAGGGTTGGGCTGGGGGTAGGGGTGTGGAGAGAAGGGTTATGCCTTCTGGAGGAGTGGGGAGAAAGGGGAATGGTTGGGGAAAAGGAACAAAAGTAAAATATCAAGAAGCATCTTTACAAAGCAGTTCTATAGCTAATTCCTTTTAAGGGGGAAAGGAAAGGTAACCAAAGCAGGAAAATATTTATCTCTGTCTTAAAAAAAAAAATCGTCTACCATACATATATCCAAAAATGTGGGGAAAATACTTATTCCAGGGATGGAGGGAGTCCAGATAATGTGGTCAAATGACAAAATAAAACAAAGAACCCCTGTCCCCCAGTTTTAGCTAAGCCTTACTACTAACTAACCCTCCTGTTTTCAAGCTTCTCAGAAGGAAGACACTGTCCACAAACTATTACTTTTAGTGCCTCTGGGGAAGGAGGAAGCCAGGCAGAATTGGCAAGATCCTCATTCTATTAATACCTTGAACTTCAGAGTCCCAATGGTAAAGGACAACTCTCCAAACAGAGGGTCTTCCCTCCAATTCTTAGGGCATGAAGTTTAGTGTCTACAGAGCCCAAGGCTGGGGATGGACAGTAGAAACAGACTTGGAGGGACACAAGGCAATCAGTGATGAAAAAATAGAGAACCAAGGAGAGAGAGGGAGGGGAGGGAGGAGGTGGAAGGCTAATACTTTACCATGATTAGGGAGGCCTCACCTCCACCACTAAGCCCTAGTAAAGGTATGAAAATGAGGAGAGAGGTAAGAAATCAAACCTCAGCGATTGTAAAAGGGTCACAGAACTATGCTAGCCAGCGAGCAGCTTCTATGTAACGACCCTGAGGGGATAAAAACCAGAAAACCCCACCTTCTCCCCTGAGGCCTGGGACTATGGGCTTTCCTTCCCATCATTCCCTATCTCCTCCTATCTTACTTCCAAACCCCAATCAAGGTGGCCTGGCTTCCAGGGAAGGGACTCAGCTCAGGGCAGGGACAGCCCCCAGCCAGACGGTATTGCACATTCTGTTTCTTACTTTTAATCTCAACTGACAAACTTGGGCACCTTGTACCTCTGGGCACCACTGAGCTGGGGGAGGGAGACATAACAGAAATGGCACTTCATCATGAGGGTGGGGAGGAGAGGGGAGACAGACATGCCACAAGGCAAGATGACTTATAGAGAAAACATTAAAAAAAAAAACCCAAACTTCCAATTTTGTGGAAGAGAGAAAAGCAAAACCAAACCATTTATCTAGTGCTTTCAAAGCACAGAGGTTAAAGAAAAGATGTAAGAATATATCTTTATATATATATATATATATATAATTTTAAAATAATCCCAAATACAGTTCCATTAACCCCCCTCCCCTCTCCCACCACTTATAGTCAGTGGTACCACATTCCCCAGAAAAATACTCGAAAAGACCCGATCACTACCTGTGACTAGCATCTATCTTCCGGATCATTTCACCACCGGGGGAGCCCAGACACTGCCTGAATCTTTGCTCCTTTATTAAGTGCTCAATGAATTTCAGAAAAGGGAGGAAGGGAAAAAAAAAAAAGCCAGGAAGGCCCGTAGGGCCAGTATAATCACCCACAGTGGCATAGAGGTGTAGGGAGTAGGGCTGGAATGGGGGAACTGAGCCTGAATTTAGCTCCTTCTCCCACCTCCAAATTTTATAGGGAAGATGTGCAGTTTGTGTGTGTTAATTTTAAAAGTGCCTTCTTTAAAAAAATCATTTAATTTTAAAAAATAAAAGTGGGGAAAATTCCTTAGGTGGCTTTCAAGGTCAAAATACTAAACTCCTCCTCCTACCTCTCTGCTGAGAATATCCCCCCCCTCTATGTACTCTGGCAGCTCCTAGAGCTAGAGAGACAGGTGGGGTACACTGAGGAGTGCACAGACCCTGCACCTGTAAGGGCCTTCTCTTACCTCAAAAACAGCCCTGGGCTCTTTCCCCCACAGTGTGGGCGAATGGGATGCTAATCTCCCCAGTCCCCAGAACTGCAACATTGCACAATTCAATTCATTCTCTGCATTAGTAGCACTACAAAAAGAAAGAAAAGAAAAAGCAAAATTAATAGAATTCTGGGGGAGAAAAAATGACAACTGCTTGTATAGCATAGGTCCTAAGGTGGTTATGACACGAGCTGTCGGGCTTTGCACAGCTGGTTCTGTGGTCAGTGCAGCAGCACTGGGGCAGGACTCCAAGTTGATTAAGTGCTTTATCCTCAACTCCCGGGAGTAGGAGGATGAAGGGATAGACAAATGTGAAAATCTCAATTGCTAGCAGAGAAATCCCTTCTTCTATTCATGCCTGTTCTAACTTTTAGGTACCTGGCAAACAGCCTGGGAACAGTCATTCCTCTATACTATAGATGGGGCTATGACTAGAGGAGATAGATTAGAATTTTTAAAAGGGGGATAAAAAAAGGGGATAGGGTGGGGAAGAACTTTACAAAGAAAATAAAATAATTTCAAGCTTAGTTGGCCTGGAATAGACTTCTGTGTCCCCACGGCGGGTCAAGAGACCAATCTTACCCCCACCCCCCACATCCAGAAGGCAGAACCTGGTCTCAGTCTTCCCTGGCTCACCATTCTGCTCATTATCACACCCTCCTTCTTGCCTTCCTCCACGGGTAAATTCCAGGGTGGTTGAGTTTTAAAGCTTCTCCCTCCAGGCTCTTTCCCCTCATTCTTAGAGCCCAACTTCAATACTATACACTGCCTCCCAAACTTTTCAGCCCCTGAACACCTGCAGTTGCGGTGCTATTCTTCCTTATGTGACGCTACCCACCCCTCCCCCTGTTAAGTGCATTTGAAACATCTGCCCATAATACTCCCAGTTATGTTCCACTTGGCAGTTGGGGTCTCTACTGCAATCTGCAATGCTCCTATCATGAACTGAATATCATCTGTGTTTATCGGGGGAAGAAGGAAGAAAGCAAAGAAAAGAAAAAGACTGGGGCAGGAGGAAGGTTTAACCATCCACTGAACAAAGGGAAGACACATAACATCATTAGAAATGACAGTAATTATAGAATAAAACAAACTTTAGAAACACACATTGGAGGGCTTAGATTCTCCCCAGGACCTCATTCTGACTTCTGTCAAAGGTAGAGATCCACCTCACCGTTATTGAAGAGAGAAGAGAGTGGCAGAAGAACAGATTGCAGCAGTGTGAGTTAAAGGGGAGGTGGTGGGGCAGGGCGTATGTTTTCTTGTTGATTTCTATTTTTTGTCTTCTGTTTTTCTTTCCGTGTATGGTAGGCACCAGTACAGGCACTGCATGCGACGGAAGTTGGGGGAATGGGAGAGGAAAGGGGGAAAGGATTCAAGGTTGGGGCAGTACAAGTGGAACAGGCGTTATTTCTGTCCACTGATGGACTGCGATATAGACCGGGGAGGGATCATGTCTAAAAGGTATTCACGCTGTCGGTCAGCCAAACTGGGGGCTTTGTGTCCTCCAATGCCAGTATTCAAGTATGCAATGTTGACACCTAGACCCAGGAGACAAAAGTAGAGGGCAGGTATTAATAGAGGAAATGACATTCCCTTCCATATTACCATCGGGCTGAAGAATTGGAGAGTGGGAAGGAAACTAGAATTTGCCTGCACCTGCCTAGACTAAGCTAGCTTTATTTCAATAGCAACTACCCACTCCTACTCCCAAGCTTTGGAAAAGGGGTCTGCTTGAAATTTCAATCCCACCAGGAGTGATGAACAGGGTCCTAATAGTATAGTGAGAGACAAGTAAACAGTGGTGAGAGGAAAATGAACAAGACAGAGAAACAGAATCATTGAATATGCTTTGATTTGGGGACTGCTGATTATGGAGAAGCATCCCTGGATCATTCAAACAGGACAAGTCGACCCTGCTGTACTGGCCCAAAAAGGTCAATAACCACAGGCCCACTGAAGGCACATTAAATTTAAATTTATATATTTAATTTATGTAATTTTATAATGGGAGGGACCATGTCATTTTTGCTATCACAATCCTAGTGCGATGTGGCTGACATATAATATGAATTTAATAAGCTGCTGAATAACAAACAATGAGAGAATATGCCCTGAAAAGAACAGAAAGCAAAGGAAGGGACAATCCACCTAAAAGGGCTGCTAAAGAACTGTGTACTAACAGTCAATCCATGAAGAAAGCTTTCAGCTCAACTCTTCTTACCTGGCATACCAAGGAGGCCACCTGGCACAGACAGTTGGGGTGCCTGTGCAAAGTTTGAAAGCATGGAGCGAGCAGATGTGGGTATGCCACGCTGGAGACTGCCCTGGGGCTGTGGAGCCTGAAATGATGAGAAAAATGATACAAGTCTCCTATGATGGAAGGTTAAAGGCAGTCAAAGATATGGTGGTACAGAAGAGCACTATGACTTCACAAGAAAGAAAGGACAAATTGAGATAAATAGATAATAAACTCTTGAGAGAAATCAGGATCTGACAAAAAGTTCCTTACCTGCCGAAGTGTATGATGTCTCATGATGTTCTCTTGTTTACTGACACTGGACACAGCTGGAGCCGTGGTGGGGGAGAGGGCTGCCTGTTGCTGTAGTCGCTGTTCAATTTCCTATTGGAAGTCATCAGATCAGGTTGGGCAAGACAGCATCCAATCTCCTAACCAGATCACTGGAGGTCTTTTTTTTTTTTTTTTAAATTGAGACAGAGTATCATTATGTCTCCCTCGGTAGACAATTCCTCGGTAGAGTGCCTAGAGTGCCGTAGCATCACAGCTCACAGCAACCTCAAACTCTTGGGCTGAGCAATTCTCTTGCCTCAGTCTCCCAAGTAGCGGGGACTACAGGCACCCGCCACAATGACCAGCCATTTTTTTTTTTTTTTTTTTTTTTGAGCAGGCCCAGGCCGGGTTCAAACCCGCCAGCCCCAGAGCATATGGCTGGCACCCCGTATCTCTGAGCTATGGGCGCCCCCCACCAGAGGTCTCATCACTAATGCTGTCTGCTAGTTGGAGGGATATGGAAAAGATTTTAGGAGGGGGTACACTGAGATCTCTTGAGTACAAGAAGCCTACTTGCTTTATTAATTAAAGGATTCTCCTCTCTCTCCAGGAAAGCTGCCTATCAGAAGTTGGCTGGAGGTAATGAGCCAACTAATATAATTAAGGCCAATGAATTGCTGGGGTTATTTTTGACTCCTGCCTACTCATTTTCCAAAACATCTACAACACTATCCAAACAAAGGGAGTCTGATAGGTAGTGGAGTGGGAAATGGGATAGAGGGAGAAGATCTGAGCTTCTCAACATATTTTTTCCTTTCCAAGATATTCTCATTCTATAACTACTACAGGAAATGTTCATATATCCTAGAACTAGTATTCTTCACTGGGCTACTTTATAATCTACTCTTTACTTTTTCTTGTCAAGATAGATCATAAATAATTACTTCAAGGAGATTTCTAGTGCAAATATAAATTCCACCTACCAAAATCCATCTGGTTGAGAAGAAAATCAAGTTAGGAATAGTATGCTGTAGAAAAGTGAATAGTCTCAAGCCTTCTGTCCCTTTCCCCTTCACGTCAGCCATCAGTTACCTATGTTCTTAGCCATTTGATAGAAATAGTGAGATGGAAATGGGAAAGATGAAATGATAAACGGTACCTAGTCCTTTAGGCCCAGGGCTCTGTATCACATGAACAATTCCTCCAAACTAGAAAGGATAACTCTTGGAAGAAAACTGAATGTGGGACAGGTGCCTGGTAAGAAGTCTGAATTCTTATTCATTCTCATTCATTCATTTACTATATTGGGAGACAGAGTCTCACTATGTAACCGTGAATAGAGTGCCATGGCATCTTTGTAGCTCACAGCGACCTCAAACTCCTGAGCTCAAGCAATCCTTCTGCCTCAGCCTCCTGAGCTGGGACTACAGGTACCCTCTACAATGCCTGGCTAATTTTTGTATTTTTAGTAGAGACGGGGTCTTGCTGTTCCTCAGGCTGGTCTTGAACTCCTAAGCTCAAGCTATTCACACACCTTGACCTCCCGGAGTGCTAAGATTACTGATGTAAGCCACCTTGCCGGGCGGCAAGAAGTCAGAATTCTTACCTGTTCCTGCTGTAGGGCTTTAACAAAAGCATTTTTCAGCCGGTTGGTGTGTTCAGCTTTTAGAGCCTTCTTCTGGTTGGAGGTCATACACTGTTCACACAGAATCTTACCATTCTTTTCTTGCTTCCAGTGAGGGGTGAAGTCTGTGCGGCACTGGGCACATACAAAGGGTTCAACCCGCAGAAGTGAGGCACAGCTTTTGCCTAGATGCCAAAAAACGTAAAAATCATTTTACATTTCCTGTCTCCTCTGTTTCTCTCTTTATTTTATTTATTTATTTTTTTTTGTAGAGACAGAGTCTCACTTTATGGCCCTCGGTAGAGTGCCGTGGCCTCACACAGCTCACAGCAACCTCCAACTCCTGGGCTCAAGCGATTCTCTTGCCTCAGCCTCCCGAGCAGCTGGGACTACAGGCGCCCGCCCCAACGCCCGGCTAGTTTTTTTTTTTTTTGGTTGCAGTTTGGCCGGGGCTGGGCTTGAACCCTCCACCCTCGGTATATGGGGCTGGCGCCCTACTGAGAGCCACAGGCGCCGCCCTATTTTATTTTATTTTTTGAGATAGTCTCATTTTATCACCCTTGGTAGAATGCTGCGGCATCACAGCTCACAGCAACCTCCAGCTCCTGGGCTTAGGTGATTCTCTTGCCTCAGTCTCCCAAGTAGCTGGGACTACAGGTACCCACCACAATGCTATTTTGGTGGTTGTTGTTGCAGTTTGGCTGGGGCCAGGTTCCAACCCGTCATCCTCGGTATATGGGACCGGTGCCCTAACTGCTGAGCTATGAGCGTCGAGCCTCTTTTTTTTTTCTTTTCTTTTTTTTGAGACAGATTCTCATGCTGTCACTCACACCTCCAACTCTTGGGCTCAAGCAATCCTCTTGCCTCAGTTTTTCTATTTTAAGTAGAGACGGGGTCTTGCTTTTTTGCTCAGGCTGGTCTCGAACCCGTGAGCTTAAGATTAAGATATCTACCCACCTTGGCTTCCCAGAGTGCTAGGATTATAGGGATAAGCCAATGCACCTGGCTTCCTCTGTTTCTCTTTATCAAATTGATCTTTTCTAGGAGTTTATTCTGCTAAATTAAGAAGGCATCTCTACAAAAAGAATACTCTATAATTTATAAAATATCCCCCCCCCATCTTTTAGAGATAAGAGTCTCACTCTGGAGCCCCAGGCTAGAGTGTGTCTCATCAGCTAAATTCATAGCAACTTCAAACTTTTGGGCTCAAGCAATCCTCTTGACTCAGCCTCTTGAGTAGCTAGGACTTACAGGTCACAATGCCACAATGCCTGGCTAGTCTTTTTATTTTATGTAGAGGTGGGGTCTCACTCTTGCTCAGGCTGGTCTTCAACTCTTGAGCTCAGGGATTTACCCTCCTCAGCCTCCTAGAGTGCTAGGATTATAAAATACTCCTATTTCATCTGATTACAACAATATAATTTTAGGGAATTTAGATAGTACCATCTTCATTTACAAACAAGAAAACAAAAGTTTTTTTTTTCTTTCACCCATGGTAGTGTGACATGGCATCACACAGCTCACAGCAACCTCCAACACCTGGGCTTAGGGTGATTCTCTTGCCTCAGCCTCCTGAATAGCTGGGACTACAGGTGCCCGCCACAACACCCAACTATTTTTTTGTTGCAATTTGGCTGGGGCTGCATTTGAACCTGCCACCCTCAGTATATGGGGCTGGCACCCTACCCACTGAGCCATAGGTGCTGCCCGAAAAACAAAAGTCTTAAGAAATAAGCTCCTAATGATAAAGCTGGGACAAGAACCCACATCTTCTGGTTGGGCACTCATGCCTGTAATCCTAGCACTCTGAGCTTAGGAGTTTGAGATTCGCCAGAGCAAGAATGAGACACCCTCTCTATCAAGAGGTGGCCTATAGTCCCAGCTACTTAGGAGGCTGAGGCAAGAGGATCCCTTGAGCCCAGGAATTTAAGGTTGCTATGAGCTGTGATGCCAGGCACAGAGTGAAACTCTGTCTCAAAAAAAAAAAAAAAAAAGAACCCACATCTTCTTCTGATTTCCTACCATATCACACTGAGAAGAAAATACTGTTGTCAATTCAAAGTCAAAGGATTCCATCTAACTCCAATACTTTTGCTTCTTAGTATTTTCTTTTTACCTCAAACTGTATTCCTGTTACATACATTTTATGATTTTTAGTTGTCAGTGTCTGAATTATTCACTTTGTAAATAAGTGTGATCACTTTGTAAATAAGTGTGATCCATTTATAGCCAACATCAAGACTCTAGGGACCTTCTTCTACTGCTAGGTGTTCTAATAAGACCATGTGTTTAGAAATTCAAGCTTAATAATTTCTGTTAGTCTGGATGGCAAGGTGTTAATATTCTACAATCTGGTTCAGTATTGGTTTATAGCTTTTATGTGGTCACACTTGGTTATCTATATCAGTATATCTAATTTCTCAACCATAAGCATTCAAAGGGCAGGGGCTGAATACGATAATTCAGGACAATGCTGCACAAACACTAATGTAATACAGAAGTTCTATTCATCAAATGATAGATGTACCATGCTAGGCATCATTTAAAAGAACTAAACAAAACTAGCCAGTCGTTGTGGTGGACCCCTGCAGTCCTACCTACTTGGGAGGGTGAGACAAAAGGATCGCTTGAGCCCCAGAGTTTGAGGTTGCCATGAGCTATGATGCCACCAGCACTCAACCTCCCAGGGTGACAAAGTGAAATTCTGTCTCAAGAAAAAAAAAAACAAAAAAGGCTCAGCACCCGTAACTCAGTGAGTAGGGCACCAGCCACATACACTGCGGCTGGTGGGTTTGAGCCCGGCCCCAGCCTGCTAAACAACAATGACAACTACAACTAAAAAATAGCCAGGTGTTGTGGCAGATGCTTTTAGTCCCAGCTATCTGGGAGGTTGACACAAGAAAATTGCTTAAGCCCAAGAGTTCGAGGTTTCTTTTTTTTTTTTGGTTTTTGGCCGGGGCTGGGTTTAAACCCAACACCTCCGGCATATGGGACCGGCGCCCTACTCCTTGAGCCACAGGTGCCGCCCAGAGTTCGAGGTTTCTGAGAGCTGTGACGCCATGGCACTCTACCGAGCGTGAGTCTCTGTCTCAAGCGGCACCTGTGGCTCAGTGAGTAGGGCACCGGCCCCATATACCGAGGGTGGTGGGTTCAAACCCAGCCCTGGCCGAACTGCAACAAAAAAATAGCTGGGCGTTGTGGCGGGCGCCTGTAGTCCCAGCTGCTCGGGAGGCTGAGGCAAGAGAATCACATAAGCCCAAGAGCTGGAGGTTGGTGTGAGCCGTGTGACGCCATGGCACTCTACCGAGGGCAGTAAAGTGAGACTCTGTCTCTACAAAAAAAAAAAAAAACCTAAACAATATGCATTAAGTCCTCACTTAAACTCTGGTGGTGCCTGTGGCTCAGTGAGTAGGGTGCCGGCCCCATATACGCAGAGTGGCAGGTTTGAACCTGGCCCTGGCCAAACTGCAACAAAAAAACAGCCAGGTGTTATGGTGAGCACCTGTGGTCCCAGCTACTCAGGAGGCTGAGGCAAGAGAATTGCCTAAGCCCAGGAGCTGAAGGTCGCTGTGAGCTGCGATGCAACAGCACTCTATACCAAGGGTGACAAAGTGGGACTCTGTCTCTAAAAAAAGAAAAGAAACCTCAAATTCTTGGGCTCAAGGGATCCTCCTTCCTCAGCCTCCCAAGTAGCTGGGACTATGGCACCTGCCATAACACTCAGCTAATTTTTTCTACTTTTTAGTAGAGAGAGGGTTTCACTCTTGTTTAGGCTGGTCTTGAAACTGGTGAGCTCAGGGGCGGCACCTCTGGCTCAAAGGAGTAGGGCGCTGGCCCCATATGTTGGAGGTGGTGGGTTCAAACCCAACCCCAGCCAAAAACTGCAAAAAAAAAAAAAAGAAAAGAAAGAAAGAAACTGGTGAGCTCAAACAATCCACCTGCCTCAGCCTCCCACAGTGCTAGGATTACAGGTGAGAGGCACCACACCCAGCAAGCAACAATACTTTTTAATCTCAAAGTTATGGACAGGCACGGTGGCTCATGACTGTAATCCTAGCACTTTGGAGGCTGAGGTGGGCAGATCGCCTGAGCTCACAGGTTCGAGACCAGCCTGAGCCAGAGCGAGACCCCACCTCTAAAAAAAAAAAAAAGATTGTGGTGGGTGCCTGTAGTACTAGCTATGTGGGAGGCTGAGGCAAGAGAGTCACTTGACCCCAAGAAGCTAGGACTAGGATGCCACAGCACTCTACCAATGGTGTCAAAGGAAGAGTCTGTTTCAAAAACAAACAAACAAACCAAACCAACAAAACAAAGAAACTAGTCTCAAAGTTATAACGAAACATCATGCCGGGTGCAGTGGCTCATGCCTATAATCCTAGCACTTTGGAGGCTGAGGTGGGCAGATCACCTGAGCTCACAGGTTCGAGACCAGCCTGAGCCAGAGCGAGACCCTGTCTCTAAATATAGCCGGGCGTTGTGGTGAACATCTATAGTCCCAGCTACTTGGGAGGCTGAGGCAAGGCAATCGCTTGAGCCCAAAAGTTTGAGGTTGCTGTAAGCTGTGATGCCACGGCACTCTACTGAGCGTGAACAAAGTGAGACTCTGTCTCCAAAAATAAAAAAAAAAAGGAAGAAACATCATTCAAGTACCTGCTATAGTCATTTTGCTTAAAGTCACAGTTTCCAAGAACCTATCAACAATATTAAATGAGGATATACTGTAAAAGCACACACGATACATAAAACATACAATAAAAACATTAAGCCTGGGCGGCGCCTGTGGCTCAGTGAGCAGGGCGCCGGCCCCATATATCGAGGGTGGCGGGTTCAAACCCAGCCCCGGCCAAACTGCAACAAAAAAATAGCTGGGCGTTGTGGCAGGCGCCTGTAGTCCCAGCTACTTGGAAGGCTGAGGCAGGAGAATCGCCTAAGCCCAGGAGTTGGAGGTTGCTGTGAGCTGTGTGACGCCACCGCACTCTACCGAGGGCAATAAAGTGAAACTGTCTCTACAAAAAAAACAAAACAAAAACATTAAGCCTAAGATATGCACACAAACTTCTTCTGATATGTCATTCCTAAATAGCCTGTAAATAAGGGATTGGAGGTGGTCTGGCAATAGTTAGGAGGTAATACTGCACAGTACCCTAAAATATTCTGCCCCTGTCAGTCAGGGTTGGGAACCTCTTGCTTAGATAAAGAGACTGAGTAGAAGAACAGCCTTACCTTGGCTGTCAATGACACTCTGCACAACTTCTTCCAAGCCTACCATGTAGATGAATTCACTATTCGCTGCACTAGGCAGAAAGTGAAGCAAGGGAGCAGGAGGTTTAGGGGGTGGGATCTCCAGGAGTGTCTTTTCCAGCTGTTTGCGAAGAGCTAATTTGGCTGCAGCCTGTGAGTTGGCAGCATCGGTCATGGCGCTGGGACTAGGAAGTGGTGATGACACTCTGTTCACAGTCCCTGGCTGGATATGAGAGGCAAGGTTCATATAGATGGCGGACGATGTTGTGCGCTGACAGGGAACAGAAGAACTTGACTGCTGAAACAGAATAAAAAGCAAGGTCAGTGACGGCATGTGGGAGAAAGGACAACTTTGGTTTTCAGGCAGAAGACATCTGATCCTAGACTGGACTTCTTAGCTTCTGCAAACTAAGAGGTGTCTTAACTTATTCACTGGGGAAAAAACAAACCTCTGATCCACAAGGAGAACAATGAGCTCTATGATCTAAAACTGCTAAGACAAAAATAAGGATTTTTGCTTTCTATAACATATCCTTGTGCCTTTTATTTCCTAGCTCACTCATTTCTCTCTCTTCTAGGCAGATTTTAGCTTACTACTGCTCTTCTGTGTAACTTCTCTCCTCCACTACTATTTGCATATAATTCCTCAAAGCTTCCATTTTTGGAACTGCTCCCAATTAAAGCTCCACACAAATAACCTTTGTTTTCCTGGAGTTTCTCTATGTACCAAAACTTAAAACCTATGGCCCTTTTAACAAGAAAAGAAAATAAAGGATTTCTTTGTTTCCGTCTTACAGTTCTCTCTTACCGGTTGGTAATTAATGGCAGGATTCATGTTGGGTGTCGTGGTGCGTACCAGGCCAGGCTTAGGTGGGCCCCGCTGACCCTGTAGCTGGGCTGGGTTTGGTGCAATAACACGTTGAGACATCAACATGTGTGGGAGGGTGGTATTGGTTGCTGAACGGATGACACTATGACCCTGAAGATGGAGAG
Source organism: Nycticebus coucang (assembly GCF_027406575.1). Classification (NCBI taxonomy): domain Eukaryota; kingdom Metazoa; phylum Chordata; class Mammalia; order Primates; family Lorisidae; genus Nycticebus; species Nycticebus coucang. The sequence goes on from NC_069784.1 coordinate 58,606,993, forward strand.
GAAAAGAACTATTCACAGGTGGTATGATGCTCCACAAAGATGCAAAGGGGAAAATAAAATACTGCTATTAAAATAGCTGAGTTAGAGACACAGGAAGACATGGTATGATAATCTGTGGGATAAATCTACCATCACTATAAACCAGTGATTTTCAACTGGTGCCCTACAGCACACTGATGTGCTATAAGAGGATGTTAGGTGTGCCATGAAAATTTTTAAAGGTCATTAATTAAATTATTTTTGAAAGAAGCTCAAAGCATAGTAAATATATTATTATTTTTGAGACAGAGTCTCACTCAGTCACCTTAGGGTACAGTACTGTGCTGTCACAGTTCACAGCAACTTCAAACTCTTGAGCACAAGTGATTCTCTTGCCTCAGCCTCCCAAGTAGCTGGGACTACAACACCCAGCTATTTTTTAGAGACAAGGGTCTCACTCTTTTTCAGGTTGGTCTCAAGCTCCTGAGTGCAAGTGATCCAACCACCTCGGCCTTCCGGAGTGCTAGAATTACAGGCACGAGCCACCACACCTGGATATTTTCTTTAACACTTTTTTTGATTAACATAATTTAAGTGTGCCACAGAAGTTTAATTATCGGTTCAAGTGTGCTGTGAAATAAAAAAGGTTGAGGGTGGCGCCTGTGGCTCAAGGAGTAGGGCGCCGGTCCCATATGCTGGAGGTGGCAGGTTCAAACCTGTCCCCGGCCAAAAAAAAAAAAAGGTTGAAAAACACTCCTATAAACCCTGATTGTGGTTAAGAAGTCCCAGTTTTTTTGGTATAAGCTATGTAATCAAATATGGTTAGTTAAAAAATTACCTAATCCTTCTCTAGAGAAGCTGGATTCCTTCTCTAGAAAAGAAAAACTATAGTGGAAAGATGTAGGTCTACTGAAGGTCATATGATGCCACAGAACACCAATAAAATGATCTGTAGTAGTAACACCTCTATCAAATGGCCAAGGTCTTCTAGAATCTTCACAAATGTCCCAAAACAGAGACAGGATAGACAGGGCCATCACTAAGATGCCATTGTGGTTCACATACCTGTAATGTTCTCAGATTTTGAGGTTCAACCCCTTGGGCCCCAGGCCGGGAGGGAAGCTTGGCTAGGCCCTGTTGTCCCACATGGGCAGGAGATGGTTGAACAATAGATGCTGCATTCTGAACAACTGGAGTCTGGGAGAGGGAAAAGAAAATGAGACTGTGTCGGGCAGTGCCTGAGACTCAGTGAGTAGGGCGCTGGCCCATATATTAAGGGTGGCGGGTTCGAACCCACCCCTAGCCAAAATGCAACAAAAAATAGCCAAGCATTGTGGCAGGCACCTCTAGTCCCAGCTACTCAGGAGGCTGAGGCAAGAGAATTGCCTAAGCCCAAAAGCTGGAGGTTGCTATTAGCTGTGATGCCACGGCACTCTACCCAGAGCAACAAAGTAAGACTGTCTCTAAAAGAAAAAGAAAGAAAATGAGACTGTGGAAAAGGCTAATAATCAGATCAGAGGTGGAAATCTGGTGTAGTTCTAGACTTTCAAAATTCCTTGTCAGTGTTGACTAGGAGGACAAATGAGAAAAATGGAATCAAGGTTTTTTTTTCCTTGAGACAGAGTGTTACTATGTTGCCCTCGGCAGAGTGCTGCAGTGTCATAGCTCACAGCAACCTCAAACTCTTGGGCTTATGCAATTCTCTTGCTTCAGCCTCCCAAGTAGCTGGGACTACAGACACCCACAACGCCCAGCTATTTTTTGCTGTTGTCGTTGCAGTTGTCATTGTTGTTTAGCTGGCCCAGGCTGGGATCTAACCTGCAAGCCTGGGTGTACGTGCCTGGTGCCATAACCACTGTGCTATGGTACCGAGCTTTTTTTTTCTTTCTTTTTTTTTTTTTTAAGAGAGAGTCCCCCTGGGCTACAAGCGCTGAGCCTGGCTATTTTTTTTTGTTATTGTTGTCACTGTTGTTTTTTAGCAGGCCCTGGCCGAGTTCAAACCCACCAGCCCTGGTACATGTGGCTAGTGCCCTAACCACTAAGCTACCAGCGCCGAGCCAAGGCTTTCTTAATAAAGGCCTAAAATTAAAAAAATAAAAAATAAATCACTACTACATACCAAAAAACTGTGAAAACAGAAGAATAAGCCACCCAACTGAACCTACTTGGAGTAGCCCACTCTCAAACAAATTTTTCTTTCCTTCCCCCCAGTTCCTCATTTCTAGGGCGCTTTACCTTCTGGACCACATTCTCTTTCTGTAGCTGACTCTGTCTCAGTTTCTTTAACAGCACCAGTCGAGCTTCTTCCAATCGTAGCTCATCCCTCAGTTGCTTGATAAGCTGCTGCCGTTCCTCAATGCCTTTCCCCTGAGGAAACATGGAGATTGTCAGTTATGGCAGTAGGTACTTAGTCCCTTCCTGCAAGAGATGATCTTTACTTTTTAGGTCTGAAACCTTTATCTATCACAAGACACAGAAGTGGCAATGGAATTATCTCTGTATCTCAGGTCCAGGATAGTGCCTCAAAAAATGATTACAGAATTGAAGGACAGACTGCATATAAACACTAGTCAAGTAGATTTCTGAAAAAATAGAAGAATGACCAAAGAGAAACATTCCTTTCTTTTAAAATAACATTTCTAAAACTCTTAAAGCCACATTTCCTCTAGATACACGCAAAGGAGTCTCTACATTCTCTGAGACTTAGGATACAGTACAGAAGATATCCCTTCCGGCCAAGAGTTTATGTAAACTGAATTAAGTTTTGTTTTCATTTTCCAAAGGTAAATTATTTTTTATTTTTATTTATTTTTTTAGAGACAGAGTCTCACTTTCTTGCCCTCGGTAGAGTGCCATGGCATCACAGCTCACAGCAAACTCCAGCTCTTGGGCTTAGGTGATTCTCTTGCCTCAGCTTTCTGAGTAGCTGGGACTACAGGTACCCACCACAATGCCTGGCTATTTTTTTGGTTGTTGCAGTTTGGCCGAGGCCAGGTTTGAACCCGCCATCCTCAGTATATGGGGCTGGCGCCCTACTCACTGAGCCACAGGCACCGCCTGGTAAATTATTTTTAGTGTAACACATATATATGCTTTTTCAAAGTATCTTCCATGTTTGATTTGTTCCTTCTAAAAGGGCCTGCCCTTAAAGTTGAAAATCACTGCAAAGAGTTTTCTTTTTTTTTTGTAGAGACAGAGTCTCACTTTATCGTCCTTGGTAGAGTGCCGTGGCATCACACAGCTCACATAACCTCCAACTCCTGGGCTTAGGCGATTCTCTTGCCTCAGCCTCCCGAGTAGCTGGACTACAGGCGCCTGCCACAATGCCCAGCTATTTTTTTGTTGTAATTTGACTGGGGCCGGGTTTGAACCCACCACCCTCGGTATATGGGGACAGCGCCCTACCCACTGAGCCACAGGAACTGCCCTGCAAAGTGTTTTCATTAAGGTGTGATTATTCATTTTTTATTTATTTATTTTTTTTGAGACAGTCTCATTATGTCGTCCTCAGTAGAGTGCCATGGTGTCACAGCTTACAGCAACCTCAGACTCTTGGGCTTAAGCGATTCTCTTGCCTCAGCCTCCCAAGTAGCTGGGACTATAGGCACCTGCCACAATGCCTGGCTTTTTTTTTTTGGTTGCAGTTGTCGTTGTTTAGTAGGCCTAGGCTGGGTTCAAACCTGCCAGCCCCAGTGTTTGTGGCCAGCGCCCTAACCACTGAGCTATGCACGCCGAGCCAAGGAGTCGTTATTTAGAACAGAACTGAGACTCTTAGGGGTTTAGAGAAAATGGAAAGAACATGAAATGAAAAAGAAGATTTTTCTTTCTTTTTACCTTAAACATCTCTAGGTTGGCTGCTTTGAGTCTTTCTTCCATTCTGGAGCTGGAACGGGGACTGGAAGCCTCATTGTCAGATAAAACAATGATGTCCGGAGAGGGAGTTAGCCTTCCTCGGTCTAGCTCACTATACAAAAAAAAAAAAAAAAAAAAGAAAAAAAAAGAAAAAAAAACAAAAATCAAGGTATTTCCACAGTGAAGGTCTACAAATAAGTTTTAAAAACTTCTCTTCTACACTGAATAAAGAAATCTAAGGGTCGCCCAGGCAAGGTGGCTTACACTTGTAATCCTAGTACTCTGGGAGGCTGAGGCAGGTGGATCACCTGAGCTCACGCGTTTAAGACCAACCTGAGCAAAAGCGAGACCCTCGTCTCTAAAAACTAGCTGGGCATTGTGTCAGGTGCCTGTAGTCCCAGCTACTACTCAGGAGGCTGAGGCGAGAGAATCGCTTGTGCCCAAAAGTTTGAGGTTGCGTGAGCTAAGAGGCCACGGCACTCTACTAAGGGCGACAGTGAGACTCTGTCTCAAGAAAAAAAAAAAAAGAAGAAGAAAGAAAGAAATCCGAGGGTCTGTCGCAATTCACACAGGGGAAGACTGCCACTCAAATCCCAGGATAAAGATGACAAGCTGAGTGCTGTGGCTCACACCTGTATTCCAACACTTACGGAGGCTGAGGTGGGAGGATTGCTTGAGGCCAAGAGTTTGAGACCAGGCTGGGCAACATAGCCTATCTCTACAAAACATTAAAAAAAATTAGCCAGGCATGGCACTCAAGAGGCTGAGGTGGGAGGATCACCTGAACCCAGGAGTTGAAGGTTGCAATGAGCTATGATCATGCCACTAAACGCCAGCCTAAGTTCCTGTCTCTAATGAAAAATAAATATAAGTTAAAAAAAAAAAGTTTTCCCTATGTCTTACTTTACATTGGGCTGTTGTTAGTTACATGGAGACTAAACAAGGAAATGACTATTTCTACAGGGGAAGAAGGAGAAAGACAGTGAAGCCTACTCATCCACCCTGGGTACAGATGATACACTGGTGAGAAGCTCATTATAATACCAACATGGTTCTGGCTATCTGAAGAGTTAAAAGAAAGGGGCAGCGCCTGTGGCTCAAGGAGTAGGGCAGCCCCATATGCCAGAGGTGGCAGGTTCAAACCCCGCCTGGCCAAAAAGTGTTAAAAAAAAAAGTTAAAAGAAAGGAGGTTATGCAACAACTCCAGTGACAGCCTTTCCTGTCAATAACAGGTACTAAAGAATAAGCAAAAAAAGGTACCTACTGTCAGTGATTTGAGGAAAGAGATACCAGATACTGCCAAGTATAGTATCTATAGCCTTATGGAGAAGGATTAAACCTCCAGAATTATTAAAAATAAGGAACTTTTTTTTTTTTTTTTGTAGAGACAGAGTCTCACTCTGTTGCCCTTGGTAGAGTGCCATGGCATCACACAGCTCACAGCAACCTCCAACTCCTGGGCTTAGGCGATTCTCTTGCCTCAGCCTCCCAAGTAGCTGGGACTATAGGTGCCTGCCACAATGCCCAGCTAAAGGAACTTTTTTTTTTTTTTTTGGAGACAGAGTCTCACTTTGTCACCCGTCGTAGAGTGCCGTAGTGTCAGAGCTCACAGCAACCTTAGACTCTGGGGCTTAAGTGATTCTCTTGCCTCAGCCTTCCGAGTTGCTGGGACTATAGCCGCTTGCCACAATGCCTGCCTATATTTTTGTAGTAGTTGTCATTGTTGTTTGGCAAGCCTGGACCGGGTTCGAACCTGCCAGCCCGGGTGTATGTGACTGGTGCCCTAACCACTGAGCTAGGGCGCCAAGCCTAAACATAAGACTTGTATCAACTTGCCACAATTTTACCTACTACCTTCCCTCAGAAAAGAACTGTGTAGAAATTATTCTGAAATCTCCTACAATGGCTCCTCTTACTCCTAATCCTATTTATTACATAACTCTTATTTTGATCTTTCTGGAGCTAGCCTTAAAACCACGATGCTTGTTTCAGTAAGATGATGAAAAACAGCACACATTGCTTATGGCCTAGATAACACAAATCCTGGAAAGTCTAATTGACTTCAGCTTCCAAATCACTGACTGTATCTTCTAACTCTCATCTAATTTCAAAGATATTTTCCCAGATCCTACTTTCTTTGAGATTGTCTGACAGGTCCAGGGCAATGAGCTCTTTGGTCTTAAATGAAAAAGTAACTTAAAACAGTTAACATCCACAGATCTTTGTTTGTGAGAGCCTGTCTACCAATTCTCAGGCCTTTTCGACTTAGTTGATGCTGGGAAATGGTCCCTTTGGAACAAAGCACCCTGATGGCTGGGATAGGCATTCCATTTCTCAACAGGGTAAATGTGAGTTACCAAAACCAACCAAATTTATATGCGCAGATAGAACACAGAAACAGAATGATGAGAAAGACTATCTTGGGAACTATTAACATTGGTCTGAATCGCTGACATAGTAAACTGAGAATGTGGAGTTACAGAAAAAGAAGCCACTAGAGGGAGAAAAGAGCCTTTTATTCTCTAATCCCAAGGTCTTGGAGTAACAGGCCTAAATTAAGTGTTTCAGTTCATTTTTTTGATGCAATTTATTTATCATTCTGATATTTCTTTTAACCCCCCCCCCACACATCCTAAGGGTAATTTTGCAATCTACAAGATTTCTCATTCTCTACTTGAATACCCAATGTGTGCATCACTGATTAAAAACCTCTTTTTAAGGATGGGTGTGATCGCTCACACTTGTAATCCCAGCACTTTTGGGGAGACCAAGGTGGCAGGACTGTCTGAGGCCAGGAATTCGAGACCAGTCTGGGCAACACGGAAAGACAAAAAGGCTGGCTGGAGTGACTCACAGGAGTTCAAGATTACAGAGAGTGGTAATCATGCCACTGAATTCTAACCTGTGCTCCTTTCATTATGGTCCTGACTTAATACATATATCACAGGGGATTACTTCTTTTTTTGAGACAGAGTCTTAAACTGTTGCCCTGGGGGTAGAGTGCTATGGCGTCATAGCACACAGCAACCTCCAACTCAGGCTCAAGCGATTCTCTTGCCTCAGTTTTTCTATTTTTAGCAGAGATGGGGTCTCGCTTTTGCTCAGGCTGGTCTTAAACTTGTGAGCTCAAGCAATCCACCTGCCTAGGCCTCCCAGAGTACTAGGATTACAGACACGAGCCACCGCGCCTGGCCTCAGGGAATTATTTCAAAGGTAAGGAATCCTTCCTTGGTCAAATGAGTGTCATCTACTATTTAGGGAGTGCTCAGTACCAAGACAAGCAGAGATATCCCTGGATGAAGATTTGATAATTATGAAACATTTCTCAGGAAGTTATGTTATTCCCATATATAATCAGACCCACATTAGACAGACAGCACAGATAAGGTAAAGGCAAGTCTTATTCTTCAACTGTTTTTTTTTTTTTTTTTTTGAGACAAAGAATCTCACTATGGCACCCTCCGTAGAGTGCCATGGCGTCACAGCTCACAGCAACCTCAAACTCTTGGACTTAAGCGATTCTCTTGCCTCAGCCTCCCGAGTAGCTGGGACTACAGGTGCCTGCCACAACGCCCGGCTATTTTCTGTTGCAGTTTGGCCAGGGCTGAGTTCAAACCCGCCACCCTTGGTATATGGGGCCGGCGCCCTACCCACTGAGCCAAAGGCACTGCCCAACACCGGGCTTTTTTTTTTTCTTTTTCTTTAGAGATGGGGTTTTGCTCTTGCTCAGGCTGCTCTCAAACTCCTGAGTTCAGGCAATCCACCTGCCTCCCAAAATGCTGGGATTACAGGAGTGAGCCACTGCACCCAACCATGTTAGATATTATTAAAAGTCTGACTTGAAGATGGTATTACTTTTGACTGAGTCTGACATATTCCTAGAAGCTATACTGTTCCTAATCCTAGTAATAAAAATAACTAAACACAAGACAGGCATAATGGCTCACGCCTATAATCCTAGCACTCTGGAAGCCAAGGCAGGTGGATCGCATGAGCTCAAGAGTTTAAGACCAGCCTCAGCAAAGCAAGGCCCTGTCTCTACTAAAAAAAGAAACAAAACAAAACAAAACAAAAACCAGCCAGATATCATGGCAAGTGCCTGTAGTCCCAGCTACTCAGAAGGCTGAGGCAAGAGGATCATTTGAGCCTAAGAGTTTGAGATTGCTGTAAGCGACACCACAGCACTCAATCCCGAGTGACTGAGTAAGACTGTCTCAAAATGAAAACAAACAAAACAAAAAGTGCTGTGTCTCTCTAGCATTTGAAAATATTACTAGTATTAGTTTCACAGATATCACAACTTGCCCAGTTGATGGCAAAATAAGATATTTAGGCAAGTATGACATGGCTATCATGTTTAAGAACTCCTCCTTCCCTCTGCTTTTAAATTCTTTCCTCCTTTTATCCCTAACAAATCATAGTTATCCCTACTTGGTATCTATCAATTTTGCTCATTCTTATAGAACAGAGCTTGGGGCTAAAGTGAAAATAGCTATCAGTATATCTGGAGCCCCCAGCTTCCAGAGAATTATGTTTTAAAAGTTCATCACCCCATGTCACACATGATGGTGCATCTGTGGTTCCAGATACTTCGGAGGCTGAGGTGGGAGAATTGCTTGAGCCCAGGAGGTCAAGGTGATAGTGTGCTATAATCATGCCTGTGAATAGCCATTGCACTCCAGCCTGGGGAACACAGCAAGACCCCAGCTCTTAAAAACAAAGTTACCACCCCCAAAATAAAAATTTTAAATAATGGTTGGGTTTTCAAGGCTGTCAGAATTTTTAATACATAATGTATCTGTAATACAGTACAATTCTAATAGCACGAATGAGAGCTTACCAAAATGTATAACAATGTTTCTATGAAAAATGCACTCAAGAGTTCCAATTTGGGATATGAGAAATCTATCTACATTTCTTCTCTACTTCCTCCTCCAGGAAGTAGAATCAGTTACTTATTCCAGAAGGATAAGGGTGATTAAGGGCAAGTGGTGCACGATTTTATTCATCTACTTTCTTTTCTTTCAAAGGATCTAAGAATTAATCTACTGGCAAAATAGTCTGCTGATACTACTTATAACATCCAAGAATTTTTCTCCTTTTCCAGAACTGGTAGGGAATTTATCTGAAGTTTCCTAACGGCTTTTAATGATCTTACTAAGAATAATGGTCCCTCACAGAATATGGTTTAAAAAATAATCCTGGGACAAAACTAAGTATAGAAAGAAACACATGTAAGTTTATAACCATTCCTTCATTCTATTTTGCTCTCCATCAGTTCTTTTTTTTTTTTGCAGTTTTTGGCCAGGGCTGGGTTTGAACCCACCAGCTCCAGCATATGGGGCCAGCGCCCTACTCCTTTGAGCCACAGGCGCCCCCATCATCTTTTTTTTTTTTTAAATTTGAGACAGAGCCTCAAGCTGTCGCCCTGGGTAGAGTGCCGTGGCGCCACAGCTCACAGCAACCTCAAACTCTTTGGACTCAAGTAATCCTCTTGCCTCAGCCTTCCAGGTAGCTAGGACTACAGGCCTCCCCCCACCACACACACACAACACCTGACTATTTTTAGAGATAGTCTTGCTTTTGCTCACGCTGCTCTCAACTCCTGAGCTCAAGCAATCCACCCACCTCAGCCTCCCAGAGTGCTGGGATTACAGGCGTGAGCCACCGCGCCCGGCCCATCTGTTCAGCTTCTTAAAGATCCTGTTTTGGATCAGTCCTAGGACAAAGGTAGCAAGGTCATTTGGAGGGCAACTGAACACTGAAGAGTAATTCTCATGTCTATCAACTGTTGTTTCTGAACTATTAATAAGCAGAAAGTTCTTAAAACTAGAGTTATCTATACTATGGCTCACTACACAGGTAGATTCAAACTTTCTGTCAATTCTCTATCTTCTTAATGTGTACTCCATAGTTTCAAGTATTCAACCTTAAAAGACACCAGAAAAAAAGGCCTCTGAAAATGTGTTTGGGCACCATATGTGAGAGAGAGAAAATAAACACGTGTGCAAATGAATGTATATGCCCTATGTGGGAGTTGGGGTGGTGGTGGTATGGTATAACAAGAATGTAGAGACTTACCACATAAAGACACAAGAAAGCCAGGCCCATACTTTTTGATATAATAAAAGCTGGGACTCCCCAATAAATCCTAAAACTCCTGGAAATATCTAAAGAAAAGATTGTTTTTAATAAAAGCTGGGACTCTACAATAAATAGATTCTAAAACTCCTAGAAATAACTGAAGAAAAGATTGTTTTTCCCTTCCTAAAATGGCCGTAAGATTAGAGTGAAGGTATATATGAATTCACTTCTAATTCAGTTCTCTAGAACCCCCTTTATCCAGAAATGACTATTTTATCTGAAAAGTAAGAACTATGTTTCTCTGTATGCTAAGTAATTTTTGAGGCACTTTCATTTGGAAATAAGAGGAATTTATCATCAAAGCCAGATGACATATATATCTTCTTTCAAGAGGCTGTGGATGAAAAACACTCTCCTCTCATTAGAATTCATTCCAAAAAATAAAGAAATAAAAAATAAAAACAGAATTCATCCCATTTTTACCAGTTTAGTTTATGAGAAGACCCTACCCCTAGAGGCAGATGAATTGAGCCATACCTCCGGCGAGCACTCATATCCACAGGCTCATCGATGATGTTTTCTTTGCCTGGCCTTCCAGCAGTCCTATTGTCTCCATGAGGCCTGAGATTCCCATTGAGTTTTTCTTCATAGCCCTTGATACCACTGCCATCCTGTTTGGTGGGTAACTCATGTGGCACCTCAAGATTTGCCAAATCCTTTCTCTTGAGCAGTGCCAACATTTTCAGACGTTCCATGGCTTCATGCCCCTCCATTTTGAGTCGCTTTGCTAGGACATCATCTCGCTCATCTGCTGGGTCCAAACTCCTCTTTAGCAAATTCAGGCGAAGAGCATCTTCTGTCATTCTATCCATCCTAGGGAAAGAAAACCACAAGTAAGATCAGAATAAAGTCCTTTCAATAATCCATTAGAAGGGCAGCACCTGTGGCTCAAAGGAGTAGGGAGCCCCATATGCCGGAGGTGGTGGGTTCAAACCCGGCCCCAGCCAAAAACTGCAAAAAAAAAAAAAAAATCTGTAAGGTGGGATGGTAAAGTTATTAAGAAGACTCATATATATACAAACACACAGAAGTTCAAAGGTAACTAAGGTAACCTTCTATATTGTCCTACAACATACATATTTAAAATTTTCTCCACACCCATGACTGCATTGATGTATGCAGCTATGATTTAATAAAAAAAAAAAAATCTCCACTCAGGGTTGGCGCCTGTGGCTCAGTGGGTAGGGGGCTGGCCTCATATACCAAGAGTGGTGGGTTCGAACCCAGCCCCAGTCAGACTGCAATGAAAAATGGCCAGGTGTTGTGGCGGGCACCTGTAATGCAACTACTCGGGAGGCTAAGGCAAGAGAATCGCCTAGGTCCAGGAGTTGGAGGTTGCTGTGAGCTGTGATGCCACAGTCGACAAGATTCTGTCTCCCCTCACCCCAAAAAATTTCTCCTCAGCAATTTAAGCAAACTTAAATTTGCTTAAGCGAGCTCTGTTGTTATCTTTCCTCAATTCGATAAGACATATAGATTCAAAATCTTGAAGATGCCTGGTTTTTTTAAAGGAAGAACTACAGTGGTTTAATTTGATAATAAGCAATATTTTATCTATTCATGCAGCAAAATTATTAAAGGCAAGCTAATCATCATCTCTCTTTCTCACTTTGATTTTTTTTTTTTTGCAGTTTTTGGCCAGGGCCGGGTTTGAACCCGCCACCTCTGGTATAGATGGGGCCGGTGCCCTACTCCTTTGAGCCACAGGCATCGCCCCTCACTTTGATTTTTTATACTAACAAAATCTAAATGCAGATTTAGATTTTCTCCAATACTCTCAAATCCAAAGTTGCTGTCCTAGTAGTAAATATCAATGATTAGTCTTAGGAACATAAGTTAAAACTGCTATTTACTTTTACCAGGTCTAATATTTAATAAGTTAGCAAAAAGCAACAAGCAGGTTTTTTAAAAAAAGGAAAAATGAAAAAAGTAATTAACAAATGAAAAAAATATTTAATAAGTTACTTTATCTCCTCAAGTTTCAATTTCATCTATAAGAAGGGGGTACTTGGAAGTATAAAAAACTTTATTTCTATACCCTTCTATACCCTAAGCCTATGCCTATTGAGTTCTGTTTAAGGTATGAGATCTGGTCCAATAATAGAATCAAGTAATTAGACAGAAAGGAGTACCAATGTTAATTGATGCCCTTGCAAAGAAAACTGTATGTGCTTGAGGTATCTTTCTTTTTGCAGTACCGAGTAAAATAAGGGCTACATGATTCTTCCGCAGTCATAATGAAGAAAAAAAGTGAAAGAATTTCAAACAAAAAGAAACATTTTCTAGAGACCAGAGAAAAAACTAAGAACCTATATGTCTAAATTTGGGGGCAATGTTTCTTAATTCTCTTTCATTTTTTCTATTTTCTTGTACTTGTTTTTTTTTTGGGGGGGGGGGGAGGGGGAAGACAGTCTCACTTTTTGTTGCCCTTGGTAGGGTGCCCTGGCATCACAGCTCACAGCAACCTCAAACTCCTGGGTTCAAGGAATCCTCTTGCCTCAAGTTCCCAAGTAGTTGGGAGTACAGGCTCTCTCCACGCCAGCTTAGGCTAGTTTTTTTCTATTTTTAGAAGATAAGGGGCCTTGATTTTGCTCAGGCTGGTCTTGAAGTCCTGAGCTCAAGCAATCCACCCACTTCAGCCTCCTAGAGTGCTGGGATTATAGGTGTGAGCCACCGCACCCAGCCTACTTCATTTGTTTTAACTGCTGTGTAGAACTCCTTAACAGGTATATACAACTAGTTATTCACTCTCTAGTTTAACAGTGAGGCATAAGTTTATTAATTTCAAAACCAATGGTGGCATTTCCACTTCCAATCAAGATGATTTAACAGGGAACGGATTTATTCTCCCACTTGAAACAACAGAAAACCAGACAAAACACATGATGAAAACAATGATATTCAAGACAATGTACATCAGGCAACAAAGGACATCAACCAAAATGGTGAGCTCTACAACTGTGTTTGCTTATCGCTTTAGGAGAGCTTCCAGAACATACTGTAGGGAAGGGAAACAAAGTCAGAGATTGGCAGACTCCTGAGCTGGAAGAAATGAAGCTGAGACTATTGTGAGATAATAGCAACTAGGATATTTCAAAGGGCAGAATATCATAGAAGATAGAGCTGTAGAAAAAGAGAGACGCCCGAAGATCTGTAAAATGATGCTTCAAATATTGAGAGGATTAAGAGTACTGACCAATACATGCATATAAGGAAAACTATCCAAGACTGGGAGAAAAACCATCTGAAAGGAAAAGAACACTCAGATGGAGGCAGGAATAATGCCTGTTCTCAATAACCAGACTAGAAAAACTCTTAATTCATACAGTACTGGATAGAGTATTCAGGAAGGTCTTATCTTAGTAGTTGGGAAATTTTGGCTCTTAAGACTAAGCACTGTTGGCTGGCTGTAGCCATCAGCTGAATTAGTCCTCCGGATGCCATCCTATTCTCTCAGCTCCTTTCTTTGTCTGTCTTTGTCTTTCTTGGCTTTATTTCATTAAAAAAAAAAAAGACTAAGCATTGTTTCAAACTGGTCTAGCAAATCATAAAAGTGAAATCCCCAAAGGCCAGACTGTTGACAAGTACAAGAAAGTAAATTGCAAAACAACCCCCAAGAAGATTTACACAAATAAATATAAAATTAACACCCCAAGATGTAAAATCAATGTGTGGAATATAATCAAAATTACCAGGCATTCTAAGAGGCAGGAAACCGTGACCCATAATGAGGAGAAAAAAAGTCAATTAATAGAAATCTACTAGCCCAGAACTAATTCTATTAGAATTAGAACTTTAAAACAGATACTATTCTGTATGTTCAGAAAATTAAGTGGAGAGAGGGTGGTGCCCATAGCTCAGTGGGTAGGGCGCTGGCCACATACACCAAGGGTAGCGGGTTCAAGCCCAACGTGGGCTTGCTAAACAACAATGACAACTGCAACAAAAAAATAACCGGGCATTGTGGCAGGTGCCTGTAGTCCCAGCTACTTGGGAGACTGAGGCAAGAGAATCACTTAAACCCAAGAGTTGGAGGTTACCCTGAGTTGTGATGCTACAGCACTCTACCCAGGGTGACATAGTGAGACTCTGTCTCAAAAAAAAAAAAAGAAAGAAAGAAAAGAAAAAGAAAATTAAGTGGAAAGGCTTGGCGCTTGTGGCACAGCGGTTACGGCACCGGTCACATACACCGAGGCTGGCGGGTTTCAAACCCAGCCAGGGCCAGCTAAACAATGACAACTACAACAAAAAAATAGCTGGATGTTCGGGCGGGCACCTGTAGTCCCAGCTACTTGGGAGGCTGAGGCAAGAGAATCTCTTAAGCCCAAGAGCCTGAGGTTGCTGTGAGCTGTGACGCCACGGCCCTCTACCCAGGGGGACATTGTGAGACTCTGTCTCAAAAAAAGAAACCAACAAACAAAAAAAAGTATGCCATGGAATACTATTCAGCCATTAAAAAAGATGGAGACTTGGGGCAGCGCCTGTGGCTCAGTCGGTAGGGCGCCAGCCCCATATATCGAGGGTGACGGGTTCAAACCCGGCCCTGGCCCTGGCCAAACTGCAACCAAAATATAGCCGGGTGTTGTGGCGGGCGCCTGTGGTCCCAGCTACTTGGGAGGCTGAGGCAAGAGAATCGCTTAAGCCCAGGAGTTGGAGGTTGCTGTGAGCTGTGTGAGGCCACGGCACTCTACTAAGGGCCATAAAGTGAGACTCTTGTCTCTACAAAAAAAAAAAAAAAAAAAGATGAAGACTTTACATCTTTTGTATTAACCTGGGTGGAGGTGGAACACATTCTTCTGAGTAAAGTATCACAAGAACAGAGAAGAATCAATCCAATATACTCAATTCTAATATGAAGCCAGTAGACAATCTAATACACGCCCACATAAGAGAAAAACTCAAATCAATTCAAGGTGGAAAACAGAGGAACAAGGGAGTAAGGAGAGGGGAGGGGGGAGGGGGATGAGGTTTTGGTGTATGACACACCTCTTACAGGGATGGGACACAATTTTAAGAGGGCCTTTACCTAACAAATGGAAACAGTGTAACCTAATTTGTACCCTCAATAAACTTGAAACAATAAAAAAAGAAAAAGAAAAAAAAAAACAGTCTTTTCAACAAACGTTCTGAGACAACTGGATATTCACACTGGAGAATGAAGATAAACCCTTGCTTCACACCTGTATAAAAATTAAATAAAAATGAAGGAAAGACCTAAATGGGGCCGCACACAGTAGCTCACACCTGTAATTCTAGCACTCTGGGAGGCTGAGGTGAGTGGATTGCTTGAGTTCATGGGTTTGAGACCACCCTGAGCAAAAGCAAGACCCCCGTCTCTAAAAATAGGAGGGGGTTGGGCGGCACCTGTGGCTCAGTGAGTAGGGCGCCGGCCCCATATACCGAGGGTGGCGGGTTCAAACCCGGCCCCGGCCAAACTGCAACCAAAAAAAAAATAGCCGGGCGTTGTGGCGGGCGCCTGTAGTCCCAGCTGCTCGGGAGGCTGAGGCAAGAGAATCACGTAAGCCCAAGAGCTGGAGGTTGCTGTGAGCCGTGTGACGCCACGGCACTCTACCGAGGGTGGTACGATGAGACTCTGTCTCTACAAAAAAAAAAAAAAAAAAAAAAATAGGAGGCGGTTGTGGTGGTTGCTTGTAGTCTCAGCTACTCAGAGGTTGAGTCAAGAGAATCGCTTGAGCCCAAGAGTTTGAGGTTGCTATAAGCTATGACACCATGGCACTCTACCAAGGGAGACAAAGGGGGACTCTGTCTCAAAAATAAATAAATAAATAAAATAAACTTTTGGGCTTCCATGGACACTGTTCAGATTAAGAAAGTGAACTCTGGGAGTAGGGGGAAAAGGAGAGGGAGAAGAGGGGATTGGTGTGGTCCCACTTAATGGACACAGTGTAAGGGTATACGGCACATCTTTGGGGTGTGGAACACAACTACAAGAGGGACTGTGCCTAATATATGCAAACATTGTAATCTAGTTGTACCCTCACATTAACCTGAAATAAAAAAGTGAACTCTTACAACTCAACAATAAAAAGTAAAATAATCCAATAGTCTGTTGGTGACGATGCAAAATGATAGTCACTTTGAAAACAGTTTGGCAGTTCCTCACGAAGTTGAACACTTGAGTTACCATAAGACTGGGCAATTATACACACCCAACAGAACTGAAAACATTACCTCCACACAGATTTTTTTTTTTTTTTTTAAAGAGACAGTATCTCATTCTGTTGCCCAGGCTGGAGTGCAGTAGTATATTCATAGCTCCTGCAGCCTCCAATTCCTGGGCTCAAGTAATTTTCCTTCCTCAGCCTCTCAAGTGGCTAGGACTATACACACATGCCCAGCTTTTTAATTTGCTGTGGAGATGAGGTCAAGCTACCTTGTCCAGGCTGTCCATGAACTCTTGGTCACAAAAGCAATTGTTCTACCCCAGCCTCCCACAGTGCTGGTATTATAGGTGTAAGCCATGGGGCGCAGCCCAGCAGTACTATTTGTAATATCCCAAGTGTGGAAGTAATCCAAATGCCAATCAACTGATGAGCAGATCAAGAAAATGTATCAACAGATTAAGAAGACATCCTACAGAATGGAAGAAAATATTCACAAACTATTAACCAACAAAGGACTAATATTCAAAATCTATTAGGAACTCAAACTTGGTAAGAAAAAAGTCAAATAACCTCATTAAAGAGTGGACAAAGGACGACATTTTTCAAACTAAGACATACAATTGGCTAACACTGGGAAAATGCTCAACATCACTAACCAGGGAAATACAAATTAAAACCACCTTACTCCACTCAAATGACCATTATTAAAAAGTAAAAACAAATAGTAAATGTTGGCATGAATGCAGAGAAAAGTGAATGCTAATACACTCTCGGTAGGAAATGTAAATTAGCACAATCTCTATAGAAAACAGTGTGGAAATTTATCAAAAAACTAAAAATAAATCTACCATTTGATCCAGCCAAGTATACTACCAAGTATCTAAACCCCCCCACACACACAGATGATGAGATCTAAGATTTAAGTTTATAAACTCACCCTAGAAAAAGTGCTTACATACCTCACTGCTGAGTGTCACTCACTATAGTCACCTTTGAGGTATTTGCCTTGAGAAGTTATGCACTGATGCAGCACCTAGTACACCATTCAAAGCAATTTCTCTTTTTCTGGAAGGGCCAGCTATAATGGCTGTTGTTGTACAAGATCTGACAACTAAGTTCACAAACTTAGCCTAGAAAAAGTGCTACATACCTCATTACTGAATATCACTATGGTCACTTTCGAAATACTCACCTTGGCCAGCTGGTGATGACAGCTCTGGTGGCCAATCCAGAAAAAGAGTTCCAAAATTAATTTAAAGGGTGAACTAAGGTGCTGGCATCAGGACATAGCTTTCCCCAGGGGAGTAGGTTGACCATAATGATACACAGCAATGAGGTATGTAGTGCTTTTTCTAGGATGAGTTCGAAAACTTCATTGTCTGACCTCATATACCAAAAGACACCTGTACTTCTGTTTACCATAGCACTATTCAGAACAGCAAAGATATGGAAGCAACCTAAGTGTCCATCAACCAGAGACTAGGTAAAAAATATATACACTATGAAATAATTCTCAGCCTTAAAAAATAATGAAATACAGGTCAGGCACAATGGCTCACACCAGTAACTCTAGCACTCTGGGAGGCTGAGGCAGATGGACTGCTTGAGCTCACGAGTTGGAGACTAGTTTAAGAAAGAGCAAGAACCCCCTCTCTAAAAAAAATAGCTGCGTGTTGTGGTGGGCGCCTGTAGTCCCAGCTACTCCAGAGGCTGAGGCAATAGGATCACTTGAGCCCAAGAATTTGAGGTACCTGTGAGCTATGATGATCTGGCATGCTACCAGAGTTAAAACTCAGTCTCAAAAAAAAGGAACTAGGCCAGGCATAGTGACTCCTACCACTCTGGGAGGCTGAGGTGGGAGGATAGTCTCTACTAAAAATAGAAAAATTAAGCAGGTGCCTACAGTCCCACTTATTGGGGAGTTTGAGGTTGCTATGAGCTAGGCTAATGCCAACGCACTCTAGACTGGGGCAAGAGAGTGAGACTGTCTCAAAAAAAGAGAAAGAATGTCCTTTGCAGCAACTTGGATGGAACTAAGCGACAAGTGAAGAGTAACTCAGGAGTGGAAAATCATGTATCACATTTTTTACTTATAAGTAGAAGCTTAACTATGGGTACACAGGTCCTAGCACTCTGGGAGTACAGAGTGAAATAATAGATACTGGAGACTTCTAAACATGGGAAGACAGAGGAGGGTAAGGGATTAAAAATTATCTGATGGGTACTTTCTCCAGGTGATGGCTACACTAAAAGCCCAGGCTTTACCACTCCATGTCTATGTAACAAAACTACACCTGCAACCCTAAAATCCACATATGTAAAAAAACCCAAATATCCATACAAAGGAATACTTCATGGCCAAAAAAGGAATGAAATCCTGATACATGTTGCAACACTGATGAACCTTCACTTATGCTAAGTGAAGGAAGCAGTTACAAAAGGCCACATAGTATATAATTCTATTTTATGAAAAGTCCAAAGTAGACTGTAAATGAAAAATTTCTATAAATGAAAGTAGATCAGTGGTTGCCTAGGATGCAGGGGTGCGGGGGGTGGGGGTGGGGCGAAGAGAACAAAAGGGGATTGCCTGATAAAGGGAGTTTCTTTTGGGGTTGAGGAAAATATTCTAATTTTTTTTTTTTTTAGACAGAGTCTCCAGCTGTTGCCCTTGGTAGAGTGTCATGGTGTCATAGCTCACAGGAACCTTCAACTCCGGCTCAAGCAATCCTTTTGCCTCAAGTTTTCCTATTTTTAGTAGAGACGCAGTCTCACTTTTGCTGAGGCTGTGTCTTGAACTCATGAGCTCAAGCTAGCCACCGGCTTAGGCCTTCCAGAGTGCTAGGATTACAGGCATGAGCCACTGCGCCCAGCCTAAAATGTGATAATCTTAAGATTGTAGTGACAGTTGTACAACTATGAATATACTAAAACCACTGAAGGTTTTACCCTCTCATGATGAATTTTAAGGCATGTGAATCTCAAGAAAGTTGTTTCAAAAACACAGAGCCGGATGTGGTAGAACATACCTGTAGGAGAGAAAAACACTTGAGCACAGGAGTTAAAAACTAGCTTGGGTTACATGGTGAGATTGTGTCACCCTAAAAGATGTTAAAAATAGCCTTCCCTTGGGTTTGGTGCCTGTGGCTCAAGTGACTAAGGCGCCAGCCACATACACCTGAGCTGGCAGGTTCGAATCCAGCCCAGGTCCGCCAAACAGCAATGACAGCTGCAAAAGCCGGGCATTGTGGTGGGTGCCTGTAGTCCCAGCTACTTGGGAGGTGGAGGCAGGAGAATCGCTTGAGCCCAGGAGATGAGGTTGCTGTGAGCTGTGATGTCACAGCACTCTACCCAGGGCAACAGCTTGAGGCTCTGTCTCAAAAAAAAAATAGCCTTCCCTCAGTATCCGAGGGGAGATGCCTTGGAGAGATCAATACTAAAATATCTTACATACTCAAGCCCCTTATATAAAATGGCATGGTATTTGTATATAACCCACACACATCCTTCTATATACTTTAAATAATTTCTAAGTTACTTACAATACCTAATACAAGTGCTGTGTAAATAGTTGCTATATTTTCTTCTTTCTCTTTCTTTTTTTTTTTTTTTTTTTTTTTTGAGAAAGGGACTCTCTATGTGACCCAGGGTGGTCTCCAAATCCTGGGTTGGAGTGATTTTCCTGCCAGTAGCTGGGATCTATATTGATTTTTTTTGAAACAGAGTCTCACTTTTTTTTTTTTTTTAATAATTGCTGAATATTTCTTTTTATTTATTTCTTTTTATTTTTTTTTTGTAGAGACAGAGTTTTACTTTATCGCCCTGGGTAGAGTTCCGTGGCGTCACACAGCTCACAGCAACCTCCAACTCCTGGGCTTAGGCGATTCTCCTGCCTCAGCCTCCCGAGTAGCTGGGACTACAGGCACCCGCCACAACACCCGGCTATTTTTTGTTGTTGTTGTTGCAATTTGGCCGGGGCTGGGTTTGAACCCACCACCCTCGGTATATGGGGCCAGCGCCCTGCTCACTGAGCTACAGGCGCCACCCCAGAGTCTCACTTATTAACCCTTGCTAGAGTGCCATGGCTTCACTGCTCACAGTAACCTCCAAATCCTTGGGGTTAGGCGATTCTCTTGCCTTAGCCTCCCAAGTAGCTGGGACTACAGGCGCCCGCCACAACACTCAGCTATTTTTTTTTTTTTTTTTGTAGAGACAGAGTCTCACTTTATGGCCCTTGGTAGAGTGCCGTGGCATCACACAGCTCACAGCAACCTCCAGCTCCTGGGCTTAAGCGATTCTCTTGCCTCAACCTCCCGAGTAGCTGGGACTACAGGTGCCCGCCACAGCACCCGGCTATTTTTTTGTTGCAGTTTGGCCAGGGCTGGGTTTGAACCCGCCACCCTCGGCATGTGGGGCCGGCTCCCTACTCACTGAGCCACAGGCGCCACCCACACCCAGCTATTTTTTTTTTGCAGTTTGGCCAGGGTTGAGTTTGAACCTGCCACCCTTGGTATCTGGAGTCAGCGCCTTACCCACTGAGCCACAGGCACCACCCCATATTGATTTTTATTAAACATTTTTTCCCAAACATTTTTCATCCAAGGTTAGTTGAATCCATGGATGCAGAACTCACAGATATGGAGGGTTGACTGTACAATGAAGTATGACAACAGCAAATTAGATATTATAGAAAAAAAAAGATTAACGAATCAGAAGCATAGCCATAAATATTACCCAAAGCCAAAGATAGAAAAAGAGCAAAAAGTAAGTAAGTATTAGGGGGCTAAGGATAACTTTAAGTAGCCTGATTATAACTAATACAGTCCCTCAGACAGTAGAGAGATGGAATGAACAGCAAAAATATGTGAAGAAATAATAGCCCCAAATTTACCAAACTTAATGAAAACTACAAACCCATAAATCCAAGCAGTTCAATAAATCCCAAGTATAAGAAATATGTAGAAAACACTATCAAGGCGTATTATAATGAAAGTGCTCAAAACCACTATAAAAATCTTAAAAGCAGCCTAGGGAAGGGGGGAATAAAAAAGACAAGTAAAGACAAGGGTAACATCAGGTTTCTCATTGGAAACAACAAAAAAAGATATCTTTAAAATACTGGAAGAAAAAACCCCTAAGAATCTGACATACCATCTCTGTCAAAGTCTTTCGAACACAAAAGGTTTGATGTAAAGATGTTTTATAATTTGTATTTTTACCTTAAAAACTCCTATAATGATGAGGTTTTTTTTTTTTTTTGCCTTAAAGTTTATTTTTGTTTTTAAGCATATATTAATATGGGGATATTAACTTTCTAGAACATCTTTTTCAGCATTAATTTAACTTCTGTGCCTTTATGTTTTCAACAATATTTATCTGAATTTGTTTTGCCATTCAATCCAATCATGTGTTTTAAATTGACTAGTTTAGTGCTTTTGCATTTATCATGATTACTAATACATTCAGTTTTATTTCTGCCACCTTCTGTTCCATTATATTTACCTAGCTTGTTCTGTGCCTCCTTTTTGCTCTTTTATGTCTTCAATTGATTTAAGCTTTTTGTTTGTTTAGAGCCAGCTGTACTGTCCTCCTCTCCCCCACAGTGCAGTAGTGTCATCACAGCTCACAGGAACCTCAAACTCCTGGGTTTGGTGGCGTCTGTGGCTCAGAGGGTAGGGTGACGGCCACATACATGGAAGCTGGTGGGCTGGGCCTGCTAAACAATGACAACTGCAACCAAGAAAAAAAATAGCCGGGCGTTGTGGTGGGCGCCTGTAATCCCAGCTACTTGGGAGGCTGAGGCTAAAGAATCGCTTAAGCCCTAGAGTTTGAGGTTGCTGTGAGCTGTGACCACACAGCACTCTACCAAGGGTGACACAACGAGACTCACTCTCATTGTGCAACCAACCAACCAAACAAAAAAAAAAACAAAACACTCCTGGGCTCAGGTGATCCTCCTGCCTCAGCTTTCTGAGTAGCTGGAACTACAGGCATGTACCATCACACCTGGCTAATTTTCCTATCTTTTGTAGACATGGAATTTTGTTCTTGCTTTCTTGAACTCTTGAGCTCAAGTGATCCTCCCAGCTTAGCATCCCAGAGTGCTAGGACTACAGGCATTGAGCTACCACTCCGGGCATTATGTTTTCTTTCTTTCTTTCTTTTTTATTTTAGTCCTACCTTGTTTTTAGCTTCTATGAAATTAGTCATTATCATTAATGAGTTACATGCAGTCAAAGCTAATTTAGATTCACCCACAAATTTTCTTTTGCCCACCAGTCTTATTCAAATTTCTTTTTCTGGATATGTATTCTTCATTGGTGCTTTTAGTGGAATTTCTAAGGGGCAAACCTTTAAGTCTCTTGTCTATTCAGATATGTTTTCATTTTGTTCTTACTCCCCAATGAACATATTCTAACTGCCTTATTTTTTTTTTTTTTTGTAGAGACAGAGTCTCAGTCTATGGCCCTCGGTAGAGTGCCATGGCATCACACAGCTCACAGCAACCTCCAACTCCTGGGCTTAAGCGATTCTCCTGCCTCAGCCTCCCAAGTAGCTGGGACTACAGGCGCCCGCCACAACGCCCAGCTATTTTTTGGTTGCCGTTCAGCCGGGGCTGGGTTTGAACCCGCCACCATCGGTACATGGGGCTGGCGCCTTACCAACTGAGCCACAGGCGCCGCCCCTAACTGCCTTATTTTATCTCTGTACTTTGAAAATGTTATTTTCCTGGTTTCTTATTGCTATTGAGAAGTTTGCTTTAAGTCTACTTTTCATTCCTTTGCAGTAAAATCTATTTTTTCCTCTCTGGCTGCTTTCATAAGCTCTTTGTCTTTGATGTTCTACAACATTACAATATCACTAATGTGTTTAGTGTTATTTATCTTTTAGGATTCTGTTTTTTCCTAAAGTTGAAGATTCATATATTTAGCAAATTTGGAATAGTCTCAGTTATTATCTCTCTGAATATTGCTACTTTCCATTTTCTCTATTCTATCCTAGAATGCTTATGAGAGTAACTTAGACCATCTTATACTAGTCTCCATGTCTCAGCCTTTTCTTTTTTCTCATAGTTTCTATTTCTTTATATCTCTATGCTGCCATCTGTGTGATTTCTTCCTATCATTCCTAATTCTCTCTTTAACTATTTAACACACCTACTGAGGCTATTTGTTTATGAGATGAGATCTCAGTATGCTGCCTCCACTGGACTTGAACTCCTGGGCTCAAGTGATCCTTCCAACTCAGCCTCCCTAGTCGCTGCGCCAAGCTAGGCCACACGTAAGTTTTAAATTGTACTGAGTTACTGCAGAGCAGATCAAGGTTGGATGCACATTAGAATCACCTGAAGAACTTAAAAATACTGATATCATAGTCCCATTCCCAAAGATTCTGATTTAATTGGCCTGCCATGGGAATCATAAATCCACCTTTTAATAAACTGCCCAGCTGGTTCAATTATTCAGTTAATGCTGAGACTCAACCTATTACCAGAGCAACTTGTTGTAACATTTCTCACCTTGGAATATTTCTTCCATAACCTCTTGTTCTTTTTTTTTTTTTAAGACAGAGTTTTGGCTCAGCGCCTGTGGCTCAAGCGGCTAAGGCGCCAGCCACATACACCTGACCTGGCGGTTCGACTCCAGCCCGGGCCCGCCAAATAACAATGGCTACAACCAAAAATTGCCGGGTGCTGTGGCAGGTGCCTGTAACCCCAGCTGCTTGGGAGGCGGAGGCAGGAGAATCACTTGAGCCCAGGAGTTTGAAGTTGCTGTGAGCTGTGATGCCACACCACTCTACCCAGGGCAACAGCTTGAGACTCTGTCTAAAAAAAAGACATGGCCTTACTTTGTCACCCTCAGTAGAGTGCCACGGCGTCACAGCTCACAGCAACCTCAAATTCTTGGGCTTAAGTGATCCTCCTGCCTCAGCTTCCTAGGTAGCTGGGCTACAGGTGCCCGCCACAATGTCCAGCTATTTTTAAAGATGAGGTCTTGCTCTTGCTCAGGCTGGTCTCAAACCTGTGAGCTCAGGCAATCTACCCGCGTTGGCTTCCCAAGTGCTGGGATTCCAGGTGTGAGCCACTGCTCCCGGCCTCATAACCTCTTGTTCTATGCCAGTTATTGCCCTATACCCCAGGATTCTATTTCTATAGCAAAATTCCTCAAAAGAGCTATCTCCACTTTCCTCCTGTTTTCTCTTGAAATCACTTCAACTCAGATGCTACTCCTGCCAATATAAAGAGATCACTCTTTTTCAGGTCACCAGTTAGCTTCATGTTGCCAAATCCAACCGCT
The DNA here is from genome assembly GCF_027406575.1 of Nycticebus coucang. NCBI lineage: Eukaryota > Metazoa > Chordata > Mammalia > Primates > Lorisidae > Nycticebus > Nycticebus coucang. Next base: position 58,631,387 of record NC_069784.1, read on the forward strand.
ATTTATCAATCCTTATTTTATTTGAACTTTCAACAGCATTTAACCAATCAGTGCTGCTTCTTCCACTGCTTTCTTCATTGGGCCTTCAGGACTTAACACATCTGGATGTCATAACACTCATGATCCTTTATTCTCTGTCTTCACTAGATTCTATTCACCTTCCTGCATTCTAACTATAGAAGTAGCATGCTTTTTATAGCATCTTATAGTTAGATGCTTTAAATAGCATCATATACTAATTTCCGATTTATATTCTTAGCTCTCATCCTCTCCTCCAAAACTCTCAGTATATAATTAACTACCTAATTGATATATCCATTTGAATGTTGCCTCAGTCCATTTTGTGGTGCTATAGAATACCACAGAACAAATCCCAGCAACTTTAGAGGCTGAGGTGGGAGAATCACTTGAGGCCAGGAGTTTGAGGGTACAGTGAACTATGACTGTGCTGATGAACTTCAGCCTATGTGATAAGAGCAAGACCCCATCTCCTAAACAAACATAAACAAATAAATAAAGGACCAGCCTGGGCAACACAGCAAGATCCTATCTCTACAGAAAATTTTATTTTATTTTATTTTTTTGGAGACAGAGCCTCAAGCTATCGCCCTGGGTAGAGTGCCGTAGCATTACAGCTCACAGCAACCTCCAATGCCTGGGCTCACGAGATTCTCCTGCCTCCGCCTCCTAAGTTGCTGGGACTACAGGCACCCACCACAATGTCCGGCTATTTTTTGATTGCAGCCGTCATTGTTGTTTGGTGGGCCTGGGCTGGATTTGAACCCGCCAGCTCAGGTGTATGTGGCTGGCACCTTAGCCACTTGAGCCACAGGCGCCGAGCCTACAAAAAATTTTAAAAAGTAGCCAGGCAAGGTGGTGCAGACCTGTGATCCTACCTACCCAGAGACTGAGGTGGGAGAATCCTTTGAATCCTTTGAGTCTGAACTTATAGTGAGCCATGATTGTGCCTCTGCATTCTAGCCTGGGCAAACAAGGAAGACCCTCTCGCTTAAAAACAAAACCCAAGTGACTTGGCGCCCATAGCACAGTGGTTACAGCACCAGCCACATACTCTGAGGGTGGCGGGTTCGAACCCGGCCCAGGCTGGCTAACAATGGCAACAACAAGAAAAAAAAATAGCTGGGTGTTGCAGTAGGCGCCTATAGTCCCAGCTACTTGGGAGGCTGAGGCAAAAGAATCGCTTAAGCCCAAGAGTTTGAAGTTGCAGTGAGCTGTGACCCCACAGTACTCTGAGGGTGACATAGTAAGACTGTTGCAAAAAAAAAAAAAAAAAAAAAGACTCTGTCTCATTCATTTTTTCCTAAGAGACTGAGACTCCCTACGTTATTTTATTTTATTTTTTTGAGACAGGAGTCTTACTCTGTTACCCTGGGTAGAGTTCCATGGCATCATCATAGCTCACAGCAACTTCAATCTCTTGGGCTCTGGTGATCCTCTTGCCTAAGCCTCCCCCCAGCAGCTAGGACTACAGGTGGGTGCCACAACACCAGCTAGTTTTTTATTTTTAGTAGAAACAGGGTCTCTGTTTGCTCAGGCTGGTTTAGAACTCCTGAACTCAACTCCTGCCTCTGCCTCCCAGAGGCACAATCATGGCTCACTATAACCTCAGACCTTTGAATTGAGAAGATTCTCCCACCTCAGTCTCTGAGTAGGTAGGATCACAGCTCTATATAGACCTTCCCTGGCTACCTTTTAGGATTACAGGGGTGAGCCACCACACCCGGTCTCATTCATTTCTTTCTTTCTTTTTTTTTTTTTTTTTTGGTAGAGACAGAGTCTCACTTTATGGCCCTCGGTAGAGTGCCATGGCCTCACACAGCTCACAGCAACCTCCAACTCCTGGGCTTAAGCGATTCTCTTGCCTCAGCCTCCCGAGTAGCTGGGACTACAGGCACCCGCCACAACGCCTGGCTATTTTTTGGTTGCAGTTTGGCTGGGGCCGGGTTTGAACCCGCCACCCTCGGTATATGGGGCTGGCGCCTTACCAACTGAGCCACAGGCGCCGCCCTTCCATTTATTTCTAAGAGACTGAGACTCTCTATGTTGTCCACCCTGGATTCAAACAATCTTTCCATCTCAGCTTTCTCAGTAGCTAGGACTACAGGCATGATGTGTCACTGTGCCCAGCTTTGGGCAATTTATAAGGAATAGAAATCTATTCAATTACAATTCTGGAGGCTAGAAAATACGGTATGAACGTGCTGGCATCTGGTAAGGGCCTTTTTTTTACACCATTATTGTGGCAGCTGGGCAAAGAGGGTGAGAGAGACAAAAGGGGGCCAAACTTTCCTTTTTTATAACATCAATCTCACTCATTCTAGTCTTCCGAAATGCTTTAGGGGAGGGAAAAAAACCCTACCCCTGAGGGCTGAGGCCTAATCACTTCTTAAAGGTCCCATCTCTTTTTTTTTTGGCCGGGGCTGGGTTTGAACCCACCACCTCTGGCATATGGGACTGGCGCCCTACTCCTTGAGCCACAGGCGCCACCCAGGTCCCATCTCTTAAAAACTGTTACAGTGTCAAATTTCAACATGAGTTTTGGAGGGGACAAATATTCAAACCATAGCAGATGCCTAACTGGCATTTTATAATCTTATGTCCAAAATGGAATTCACGAACTCCCCAGATAAAGACTGTCTCATCCTGAAGTGTTTCCCAACGTAAGACCACCATTCAATCAGTGCCTCAAACCAAATGCTTGGAGTCACATTCCTCTTTCTCACATTCACATGCATTTCATCTATAAACTCTACCAGAACGACCTTTCATCTATAAACTCTACCAGAACGACCTTCCAAATATATACCAAATTTGACTCTTGAACATCACTTTCATGTTACTGCCTTAGTCCAAGCAATCACCTCCTATTTAAACTGTCACTCCTATTTCAAAACATTTTTGTCCCCCCCATCCCTAAAATTCTTTGAAATGCCTCATATCAAGAGGTGTGTGTGTGGGGGGTCTACCTCCTCTTCCCCTGGATCTTTGTGGTTCTGTGACTGCTTCAACCAGTGAAGTATAGTAGAAGCAACTTGGTCTGACTTCTGCCACAGAGCCATAAATAGTGATGCAGCTTCTGTCTTTCTTGCTGGAAAGAAAGTCTGGTAAGTCTGGCACCCTTACCAGCTATGAAGTCCAGCTACCCTGAGACTACTATGCTGTGAAGGATGCAATGCCTTAGGGAGAGGCCACAGGTGAACAATGCAGTTGGCAGTCCTGCTTTTTTGAGTCATCTCAACCCAGGCTCCAGACATGTTACTCTTTTTCATGGTAATTATTACCATCTGGTATATTATGTTTTTACTTGTTGATCTCTTTACCAACCTAAAATGTAAGCTCCTTGGGACAAAATTTCTTTTAAGTTTATTCAGTGCATGTCTTATAGTATGAACTAGATAAATACGGGTAAAAGATTATATTCTCCACTTTAAGGTTGTTCTATTGGTTCCTTTTCAAATCCATCTCCCCCAAAATGTTTCTGTTCTCTTTTCAAATCTTTAATATTTTTAAATACACTTATTTTATTGTCTATAGTCAATGAATATGTTATTTGAAGATTTCAGAGATCTACTTAGTCCTGCTGGCTTGCTGTACCCATGATTCTTACTCGTGGTAAATAAACTATTTTCTAGTGTTTTTGTCACTTTTGATTGTGAATCTGATCATCAGTGGGATTTAATCTGCAGGAATCCTTTGCCTCTGTGTAGGAATTATAGACCTATTTTGCCAGTTTTTCATATGCTTTTGCCACTTATTCCAAGAATACACAGGATCCTGCGTAATTTTTTTCATACTGATTTTTCAGTTTGGAGATCTCAGACCAACAAACAAAAATAACTTAAACCCATAAGCCCACAGCTCATATTTAATTTGAAAAAAATGTATTCTGCTACGGCAACAACTTAGATAAGGTTTATGCTCTTTTTTTTTTTTTTTTTTGAGGTAGTGTGTCATTTTGCCGCCTTAGGTAGAGTACCATGGCATCATAGCTCACAGCAGCCTCAAACTCTTCTGCTCAAGCAATCCTCTTGCCTCAGCCTCCCAAGTATCTGGGACTACAGGAGGCTGCCACAACACCTGGCTATTTTTAGAGATGGGCTCTCACTTTTGCTCAGGCAGGTCTCAAACTCCTGAGGTCAGGCAATCCACCTACCGCAGCGTCCCAGATTGCTAGATTATAGGCATGAGCCACTGAGCTCAGCCTTACCCCCTTAAGTTTTTAAATGTATAATACATTAATGTTGAATACAGGTACAACCATTACACAGATCTCTAGAGCTTTTTCATCTTGATAAAAACTTTACACCTGTTGCTTGGCAATTCCCCATCTCCCCCAGCCTCTAACAACCACTATTCCATTCCATTAGTCTGCAAAACATATCTATTTTAGACACCTCATATAAGTGAAATCATGCAATTATTTGCTTTTCTGTGACTGGCTTATTACCTTAGCAAAATGTCAAGGTGCATCTATGGTGTCATACACACAGTGCTAATGTATCTTTGGGATTTTGATTCTTTTAGACAAATACCCCAAAGTGGACAGTTCGGTTTAATATTTTGAGGAACCACCCTGTGTTATTCCACAAAGGCTGTGCCATTTTGCATTTCAACCAACATGCAAGGGTTCCAATGGCCAACATTTGTTGTCTTTTGCTTTTATTGATAATAGCCATCATGACAAATGTGAAGTTGATAGCTTACTATGGTTTTGATTAGCATTTCTCTGATTAAAATGTTTAGTAACTTTTCATATAAAAATGTTGGTTACTGGGCTAATCACTCAGATGTGTATGTCATTCTCCAAACTTGTAGGTGGATAGCACCCTCCGTGTAGGTGGCTGGTGCTATAACCACTGTGCTACAGGCACCGGGCCTACAACTCATATTTAGAAGAAAACATTGGTCATTTTTATATCTTCTTTGAAGAAATGTCTATTCAGGCCCTTTGCCTAGTTTTTAATTTTTTTTTTTTTTTTTTTTTTTTGTAGAGACAGAGTGTCACTTTATGGCCCTCGGTAGAGTGCTGTGGCCTCACACAGCTCACAGCAACCTCCAACTCCTGGGCTTAAGCGATTCTCTTGCCTCAGCCTCCTGAGCAACTGGGACTACAGGCGCCTGCCACAATACCCAGCTATTTTTTGGTTGCAGTTTAGTCGGGGCCGGGTTTGAACCTGCCACCCTCGGTATATAGGGCCGGCGCCTTACCGACTGAGCCACAGGCACTGCCCACTTTTTAATTTTTGTTTGTTTTTTTGCTATTGAGTTGAGTGAGCATAAGAAGTGGATATTAACTTATCAAATATATGGTTCAAAAGGCTCTGGGCGCAGTGACTCAGGGATGTAATCCTAGCACTCTGGGAGACCAAGATGGGTGGACTGCCTGAGCTTAGGAGTTCAAGACTGGCCTCAGCAAGAGTGAGACCCCATCTCTGCTAAAAATAGAAAAACTAGCTGAGCATTGTGGTGCATGTCTGTCGTCCCAGCCATGTGGGAGGCTGAGGCGAGAGGATTGTTTAAGCCCTAGAGTTTGAGGTTGCTGTGAGCTATGATGCCATGGCACAAAGTGAGACTGCCTCAAAACAAACAAATAAACAAAACAAAACCCAAATATATGGTTCACAAATATTTTCTCCCATTCCATAGGTTGCCCTTTCACTTTGTTGACTGTTTTCTGTGCAGAAGCTTTTTAGTTTGATGCAATTGCACTTGTTTATGTTGCTCTTGCGTCTGGTGTCTTATCTATGAAATCACTACCAAGGCCAATGTCAGGAAGCTTTCTCCCTATGTTTTCTTCTGTTAAGTTTTATAGTTTTAGGTCTTATGTTTAAGTCATTAATCCATTTCCAGGTGATTTTTGTATATAGTATAAGACAAAGGACCAATTTGACGCTTTTAGCCTGCAGATAACCAGTTTTCCTAACACTATTTTGTAGAGGAGACTATCCTCTCCCGTTGTGTATTCTTTAAGTCATACTTAAATTTTTTTTTTCTTTTTTTGTAGAGACAGAGTCTTACTTTATCGCCCTCGGTAGAGTGCCATGGCATCACATAGCTCACAGCAACCTCCAACTCCTGGGCTTAAGGGATTCTCCTGCCTCAGCCTCCCAAGTAGCTGGGACTACAGGCGCCCGCCACAACGCCCAGCTATTTTTTGGTTTGCAGTTCAGCCGGGGCCGGGTTTGAATCCGCCACCCTCGGTATATGGGGCCGGTGCCTTACTGACTGAGCCACAGGCGCCGCCCCATACTTAAATTTTTAAAGGATATTCCCATTCACCCCAAGCCATAGCACAGGCTGAGATACAAATGTTTCTTTATTTCCTTGATCTAATGGATAGAACTTTTGTGGTTTCCACTTTTCCCTAAGTATGAGCCTCCCTGATCTACATAGAGATTCTCATTTCCAATTCTGCTCCACACAGACCTAAGGCTTTGTCTCTGGACACCTCATGAACACTTTTTTTTCTTTTTGAGACATAGTCTCATTTTATCATCCTCAGTAGAATGCCATAGCATCACAGCTCACAGCAATCTAAAACTCCTGGGTTCAAGTGAGTCTCTTGCCTCAGCCTCCTAAGTAGCTGGGACTATAGGCACCCACCACAACGCCCAGCTATTTTGTTGTTGTTGTTGTTGCAGGTGTCACTGTTGTTTCAGCAGGTCCTGGCCAGGTTCAAACCCACCAGCCTCGGTGTATGTGGCTGGCACCTTACCCACTGAGCTACGGGCACCACCCTCTCATGGACTTTTTTTTTTTTTTTTTTTTGGTAGAGACATTTTTGTAGACATGGTCTCACTTTGTCGCTCTCAGTAGAGTGCTGTGGTGTCACACAGCTCACAGCAACTTCCAACTCCTGGGCTTAGGTGATTCTCTTGCCTCAGCCTCCCAAGTAGCTGGGGCTACAGACACCCGCCACAATGCTCAGCTGTTTTTTTGTTGCAGTTTGGCCAGCTCTGGATTTGAACCCGCCACCCTCGGTATCTGGGGCCAGCGCCCTACCCAATGAGCCACAGGCCCCACCCTCTCATGGACATTTTTAAACCAATCCTTTATGTAACTGAGATTAACAAAGCACCCAGAACTCCACAGTATTAAGTCACATGCATACTTATTAAACTCATTTTCAGTTCCTCTTTCATTTGTGGTCCCTGAGAATTTTCCTTACTTCTTTCAGGCTCAGCTAGCTATGCATTTAAAAGGAAGTTTACTAAACAAAACAAAACAAAACAAAAGAGTTCCTTACATTACTGTTCTTCGTTTTTTGTTTTTTTTAAAGACTCACTGTATTGCCAGGGCTAAAATGTAGTGACATCATCTTAGCTCACTGCAACCCTGAACTCCTGGCCTCAAGCAATCCTCTCCTGCCTCTGCCTCTGGACCACAGGTGCACACAAACACATCTGGCTAATTTTTCTATATATTTTTTGGTAGTGATGGTGTCTCTGTCTTGCACAGGCTGGTCTCAAGCTTCTGAGCTCAAGCAATCCTCCTGCCTCATCTTCTCAAGATGCTAGGATGAGACACAGGCCATCTGGCCTATTAGGTTTTTTATAATGGAATAACAAAAAGTTTTTTATTTTTCTTGAGACAGAGTCTCACTTTGTTGCCCTCAGTACAGTGTCGTGGCGTCACAGCTCACAGCAACCTGAAACTCTTGGGCTTAAGCGATTCTCTTGTCTCAACCTCCCAATTAATTAGCTGGGACTACAGGCGCCCACCACAACGCCCGGCTTTTTATTTATTTATTTTTTCTTAAGAGACGAGGTCTCGCTCTGGCTCAGGCTGGTCTAGAACCTGTGAGCTCAGGCAATCCACCAGCTTTGGCCTCCCACAGTGCTAGGACTGTAGGCAGCAAAAAGTTTTAACATTATATTGTATGCCATACTGCCAATGTAAAAATGCTAGTCTGGAAGTTTAAAATTTATTTTCAGATGACTAGTTCACTATCTTTCACAGCAGATAAGCCTCCCAGCTTCAAATAAATAAAATAACTCCACAGATCTCTTAACTGTAAAAGGAAAAACATAACTAATAGTGGAGAAGAAATCTTGCTGTCAGCTTACCCCAGGGACCAAACTTGTCACTGCATAAAGTAAAACAATCAACATGGAAACAATATATAATATTGGAATGTATTTCAAATTAATGAGCATGGAGTAATATAACCAAATGCAATGTGTGATCTCTGATTGAATCTTGACAAAGCTACAAAAGATATAAGGAAAAACTAGGTAAATTTCCAAATGGACTAAATGTTACATAACATTAAGGAATTATTGTTAATTTTGTTGTGTATCATAATGGCATTGTGGTTCAATAAGAGACTACCTATATTTTTTTGCAGAAGTAATTACAGTATTAGTTTTCTATGGTTGCTGTAACTAATGACCACAAATTTAGTGACTTAAAACAATACAAATTTATTATCTTTTCGGTCTGAAAGCTGTGAAGTCCAAACTAGGTCTCACTGGGCTAAATTCAGGGCATGAATAAGGCTATCCACGACCTTCTAGCACCTCTTGAGGAAAGTCTACTTTGTTGTTTTTTTTTTTCTTGGTTTCAACTATTTTTACTTTGTATCTTATTTTATTTATTTTTATTGTTGAGGATTCATTGCAGGTACAGAGAACCAGGTTACACTGATTGCATTTGTTACGTCCCTCTTATAATTGTGTCCTGCCTCCAAGAGGTGTTCACATACTGTGACCCCACCACCCCCTTCTCTCAGCTCCTCCTTCCCCAACCCCCTACCATGTATTAGGTCATCAATTGTCATATCAGAATTAAATACATTGGATTCTTGCGATACTTTACTAAGAAGAGTGTATTTCATGGCTCCATGCCCGTAGTTCAGTAGTTAGGGCACAAGCCACATACACTGGGACTTGGGGTTTCAAACCTGCTTAGGCCTGCTAAAACAATGACAACTACAACAACAAATTGCTGAGCATTGTGGCAGGAGCCTGTAGTCCCAGTTACTTGGAAGGCTGAGGCAAGAGAACTACTTAAGCCCAAGAGTTTGAGGTTGCTGTGAGCTATTATGTCATGGCACTGTACCTATGGCAACATAAGACAACTCTGTCTCCAAAAAAAAAAAAAAAGAATGTGTTTTAACTTGATCCAGTTTAATATGAAAGATATAAAGTTTCCATCCTTTTTAATGGCTAAATAATATTCCATGGTATACATATATCGCAGCTTGTTAATCCATTCCTAGATTGGTGGGCATTTAGGTGTTTCCACATTTTGGCAATTGTAAATTGAGCTACAATAAACAGTCTAGTGCAAATGTCCTTACGATAAAAGCATTTTTTTTCTTCTGGGTAGATACCTAGTAATGGGATTGCAGGATCAAATGGGAGGTTTGGGTTCTTTAAGTTTGAGTTCTTTGAGTATTCTCCATATCTCCTTCTAAAAGGTTGCATTCGTTTGCAGTCCCACCAGCAGGGTAAAAGTGTTCCCTTCTCTCACACATCCATGCCAGCATCTACAGCTTTGAGATTTGGTGATGTGGGCCATTCTAACTGGGGTCAGATATCTTAGAGTAGTTTTAGTTTGCATTTCTCTGATAATTATGGACGATGAGCATTCTTTCATGTTTGCTAGTCATTCATCTATCTTCTTTAGAGAAGGTTCCATTCATCTCTCTTGCTCATTGATATAAGGCAGCGTTTCTTAACCTGTGGGTCGTGACCCCTTTTTAACAATGAAAGTACACTGCGGCATTAGGAAGATTGACAACCACTGATATAAAGGATTGTTGGCTTTTTAAATGTTGATTAATTTGAGTTCTCTATAGATCCTAGTTATCAAGCTTTTGTCTGATTCATAATATGGAAATATCTTTTCCCAATCTGATAGTTGTCTATTTGTTTTGGTTGTTGTCTCCCTAGCTGTACAGAAGCTAGTCAGTTTAACTAAGTCCCATTTATTTGTTTTGTTGTTGCAATTGCCACTGAAGGCTTCTTCATAAAGACTTTCCCCAGTCCGATAATTTTAAGTGTTCTCCCCACAGTTTCTTAAGGGATTTTTATTATTTCATGCCTTAGATTTAGATCTTTTATCATCTTGAGTCAATTTTAGTGAGAGGAGAAATTTGTGGGTCCAGTTTCAATCTTTTACATGTGGTTATCCAGTTCTCCCAGCACCATTTATTGAATAGGGATTCTGTTCCCTAGTGTATATTCTTATTCGGTTTATCAAAGATTAGGTGGCTTGGCAGCACCCACAGCTCAGTGGGTGAGGCACCAGCCACATACACCCAGGCTAGTGGGTTGGAACAGCTAAAACAATGACAACTGCAACAGCAAAAAAAAATATGTGTATTGCGGTGAGCACCTGGAGTCCCAGCTACTTGGGAGCCTGAGGCAACAGAATTGCTTGAGCCCAAGAGTTTGATGTTGTTGTGAGCTGTGATGCCGCGGGTACCTTACCCAGGGCGACAGCTTGAGACTCTGACTCAAAAAAAAAAAAAAATTAGGTGCCCATAAGAAGTTACTTTCATTTAATGGTTTTCTACTCAGTTCCAGATATCTATGTCTCTATTTTTGTGCCAATACCATGCTGTTTTAATTACTATGGCCTTGTAGTACAACCTAACGTCTGATAAGCTGATGCCCTCGGCTTTGTTTTTATTTCTAAGAATTGCCCTGGTGGGCAGCACCTGTGACTTAGTGAGTAGGGTGGGTTTGAACCTAGCCCAGGCCAAACTGCAACAAAAAAATAGCCAGGCAATGTGGGGGTTGCCTGTAGTCCCAGCTACTCAGGAGCCTGAGGCAAGAGAATCGCCACAACTCTCTACCAAGGGCGACAAAGTGAGACTCTGTTTCTAAAAAAAAAAAAAAAAAACATTGCCCTGGCTATGTTTTTGTTTTTTTTTTTTCTGGTTCCATACAAAATGAAATTTTTTCCCAAATCTTGAAAGTATGATGATATTTAAATGGGGATTGCACTGAAACTGTAGATAGCTTTGGGAAGTATTTTCACAGTGGTGATTCTTCCTGGCAATGAGCATGGTATGTTCTTTCATTTGTTAACATCTTCTGCTATTTCTTTTCCTAGGGTTTCGTAATTTCCTTTATAGAAGTCCTTTACCTCTTTTGTTAGGTATATTACTAGGTAATATTTCATTTTCTTTGAAGCTACTGTGAAGGGAACTGTGTCCTTGATTAGTTCCTCATCTTGGTTGTTATTGGCATATACCAAGGCTTCTGATTTGTGGATACTGATTTTATATCGTGGGATGTTACTGTATTTTTTGATCACTTCCAGGAGTCTTGGGGTTGAGTCCCTGGAGTTCTCTAAGTATAAGGTCATATAGGTGGCAAAGAGGGAGTTTGACCTCCTCTGCCCCCATCTGGATGCCCTTTATTTCCTTCTCTTGCCTGAGTGTATTAGCTAGAACTTCCAACACTATGTTGAATAGTAGTGGTGACAGAAGACAGCCTTGTCTGCTTCCGGTTCTAAGAGGAAAAGCTTTCAGTTTTACTCCATTCAGTATAATATTAGTGTGGGTTTGTAAATGGCTTCAATCAGTTTAAGAAATGTGCCACCTGGGGGGGGCGCCCGTAGGTGACAGCAACATGAACTGGGGCTGGCGGGTTCAAACTGAGCCTGGGCCTGCTAAAACGACAATGACAACTGCAACAAGAACAACAAAACAGATGGGCCTTGTGGCAGGCACCTGTAGTCCCAGCTACTTGGGAGGCTGAGGCAAGAGAATTGCTTAAGCCCAGGAGTCTGCCTGCAGTTACTGTGAGCTGTGACACCACAGCACTCCACCTAGGGAGACAGTTTGAGACTCTGACTCAAAAAAAAAAAAAAAAAAGAAAAGAAAAGAAAAAGGAAATGCGCCACCTATGCCTATTTTCTTCAGAGTTCTAATTAGAAAAGGGTGCTGAATTTTATCAAATGCTTTTTCTGCATCTATTGAGAGAATCATATGGTCTTTGTTTTTGCTTCTATTGATACGGTCTTGCATATGTTAAACCAGTCTTGCATCCCTGAGATGAAACCTACTTGCTTGTAATGAATGACTTTTTTAATGTGTAACTATAATCTATTAGCTAGATTTTTTTTTTTTTCAGAGTCTCAAGCTGTTGTCCTGGGTAGAGTGCTGTGGTATCATAGCTCACAGCACCCTCCAACTCTTAGGCTCAAGAGATCCTCTTGCCTCAGTTCTTCTATTTTTAGTATAGATAGGGTCTTGCTTTTGTTCAGGCTGGTCTCAAACTCATCAGCTCAAGCAATCCACCCGTCTCAGCCTCCCAGAGTGCCAGGACCATAGGTATGAGCCACTGCGTCCCAGCCTTATTGGCTAGGATGTTACTGAGAATTTTTGCATGTATATTAAATAGTAAATTAGTCTGAAATTCTCCTTTTAAGTTGGCTCTTTTCCTGGTTTTGGTAACAGAGTGATGTTTGGATCATAGAATGTGTTGGGGAAGACTTATTCTTTCTCAATTCTATGGAATAATTTCTGCAGTATGGGTACAAGCTCTTCTCTGAAGGTCTGATAGAATTCTGGCGTGAAGGGCGGCGCCTGTGGCTCAGTAGGTAGGGCGCCGGCCCCATATACCGAGGGTGGCGGGTTCAAACCCGGCCCCGGCCAAACTGCAACCAAAAAATAGCCGGGTGTTGTGGCGGGCGCCTGTAGTCCCAGCTGCTCGGGAGGCTGAGGCAGGAGAATCGCTTAAGCCCAGGAGTTGGAGGTTGCTGTGAGCTGGGTGAGGCCATGGCACTCTACCAAGGGCCATAAAGTGAGACTCTGTCTCTACAAAAAAAAAAAACAAAAAACATGAACTTACAGACAAATGAGGGTATCATGATAAGTAAAAGCAAAGTGCTTAAAAAAAAGAATTCTGGCGTGAAGCCATCTGGACCAGGGGTTTTTGTTGTTGGGAGTTGTTTTTTTTTTTGTTTGTTTTTTTCTTTTTGAGACAAGACTCTTACTATGTAGCCCTCGGTAGAGTGCCATGGTATTACAGATCATAGATATCTCCAAACTCTTGGGCTTAAGTGATTTTCTTGCCTCAGCCTTCCAAGTAGCTCGGACTACAGGCACTGCCACAATGCCCAGCTATTTTTGTTGTTATTGGTACAGCTGTCATTGTTTAGCAGGCCGGGGCTGGATTCAAACTTGCCTGCCTCAGTGTATGTGGTCAAAGCCCTAACCACTAAACTATGGGTGCTAATCATGTTGGGAGATTTTTTGTTTCTTCATTCTCAGTTCTTGAAATCAGTCTGTTCAAGAGATCTATTTCTCCTTAAATTTTGGAAGAGAATGTGATTCCAGGTATTAATCCATTTCCTCCACATTGTCAAATTTCTGGGCATAAAGTTTCTTGTATTACTCAGAGATGATCTCTTGTATCTCTGTAGCATCTGTTGTTATTTCCCCTGCATCTAATTGAGGTTATTACAGATTTTACTTTTCTCTCTGTGTGTGTGTGAGAGAGATAGTCTCACTTCATGGCCCTCGGTAGAGCGCTGTAATGTCACAGCTCATAGCAAACTCAAACTCTTGGGCTTAAGTGATTCTTTTGCTTCAGCCTCCCAAGTAGTTGGGACTACAGGCACCTGCCACAATACCCAGCTATTCTTTGTTGCAGTTGTCATTGTTGTTTAGCTGGCCCAGGCTGAGTTTGAACCTGCCAGCCTCGATGTATGTGGCTGGCATCGTAATTGCTGTGCTACAGGCACCAATCCAAGAGATTTTACTTTTCTGTTTCTAGTTAATCTTGCCAAAGGTTTATTGATTTTACTTTTTTGAAAAACCAACTTTGTGTCATTAATTTTCTCAGTGATTCTTTTGTTCTCAATTTCATTCATCTCTGATTTAATTTTGGTTATTTCTTTTCTTCTGTTGGGTTTGGGATTAGATTGTTCTTCTTTTTCCAATTCCATAAGATGGTTCATGAGTTTGCTGATGTGCTCTCTTTCTGGTAATAAATTTCCCTCTTAAGACTGTTTTTCCTCAGCATTCAGACCCTGCTGGGTTGGGATGGGTTTTTCTTCTTTTTTTGGGGGGGTGGTGGTGGTGGTAATCTGTGTCCTCACCTTTGTTATGTTTGAGGAATTTTTCTTTTTTTTTTTGTAGAGATAGAGTCTTACCTTATCGCTCTCGGTAGAGTGCCATGGCGTCACACAGCTCACAGCAACCTCCAAATCCTTGGGCTTAGGCGATTCTCTTGACTCAGCCTCCCAAGTAGCTGGGACTACAGGCGCCCGCCACAATGCCCGGCTATTTTTTTGTTGCAGTTTGGCCGGGGCTGGGTTTGAACCCACCACCCTCAGCATATGGGGCCGGCGCCCTACCCGCTGAGCCACAGGTGCCACCCATGTTTGAGGAATTTAACAATTTCCGCTTTAATCTCTTCCTGAGCCCAATTATCATTCAGCATAAGGTTAATTTCCAAGTCTTTATGTAGGGATGAATGCTTATGTTGGAAGTGAGTTCCACCTTTACTGCCTGTGACCTGAGAAAATACAAAGTATAATTAATTATGCTGAGGTTTGATTTGTATTCTAAGATGTGGTCAATTTTGGAGTACCATGGGCTGACATGAAAAATGTATATTCCTTGGCAGCTCAGTGAGTAGGATGCCAGTCCCATATACAGAGGGTGGCAGGTTCAAAGTCAGCCCCAGCCAAACTGCAAGAAAAATATAGCTGGGCATTGTGGTGCATGCCTGTAGTCCCAGCTACTCGGGAGGCTGAGGCAACAGAATTGCCTAAGCCCAAGCACTGGATGTTGCTGCAAGCTGTGATGAAACAGCACTCTACTGAGAGCAACAAAGTGAGACTCTGTCTCAAAAAAAAAAAAAAAAAAAAAATAGAAGTATATTCCTTAGCTTTGGGATGGTGTATTCTGTATATATCTATTAATCCCATTTGTTGGACGGCACCAGTAACTCAGTTAGGTAGGGTGCCAGCCACATACACCCAGGCCGGCAGGTTCAAACCTGGCACAGATCAGCTAAACAACAATGACAATTGAAACAAAAAAATAGCCGGGCATTGTGGCAGGCGCCTGTAATCCCAGCTACTTGGGAGGCTAAGGCAAAAGAATCGCTTAAACCCAAGAGTTTGAGGTTGCTGTGAGCTGTGGTGACATAGTGAGATTGTCTAACAAAAAAAAAAAAAAAAAAAATCCCATTTCTTCCAGGGTCACATTTAAGTCCTTTGTATCTTTGTTTAGTTTCTGTTTAGAGTATCTGTCCAGCTCAGTCAGAGGAGTGTTAAAGTCCCCAACTGTTATGCTATTATATATAGGATATCATATTGCTCAGACCCTTCAAGGTCTATTTCATAAATCTGGGAGCATTTAAATTTGATGCATAAATACTTAAAATTGAGATGTCTTCTTGTTTTGTTTTTTTTTTTTGTAAAGACAGAGTCTCACTGTACCGCCCTCAGGTAGAGTGCCACGACATCTCATGGCTCACAGCAACCTCTAACTCTTGGGCTTACGCAATTCTCTTGCCTCAGTCTCCCGAGCAGCTGGGACTACAGGCGCCCACCACAACGCCTGGCTATTTTTTTGTTGCAGTTTGGCCAGGACTGGGTTTGAACCCACCACCCTCAGCATATGGGGCTGGCGCCCTACTCACTGAACCACAGGCGCTGCCCGGAGATGTCTTCTTGTTGTATTGTTCCTTTGACCACAATAAATTGTCCATCTTTGTCTTTCTTTTTTTTTTTTTTGTAGAGACAGAGTCTCACTTTACTGCCCTCGGTAGAGTGCCATGGCGTCACATGGCAACCTCCAGCTCTTGGGCTTACATGATTCTCTTGCCTCAGCCTCCCGAGTAGCTGGGACTACAGGCGCCCGCCACAACGCCTGGCTATTTTTTTGTTGCAGTTTGGCCGGGGCTGGGTTTGAACCCGCCACACTCGGCATATGGGGCTGGCGCCCTACTCACTGAGCCACAGGCGCTGCCTATCATCTTTGTCTTTCTTAATTTAGGTGCTTTAAATCCGCTTGTATCTGAAAATAATAACCTCTTCTTTCTTCTTCTTCCATTTCCTTGAAATACTGTTTTACATTCCTTAACCCTGAGTATTGATTTGTCCTTCAAGGAAGGCTAGGTGTGTGAGACAGCATATGGATGGCTTGTGCTTTTTTTTTTTTTGCAATTTTTGGCTGGGGCTGGGTTTGAACCCACCACCTCCGGCATATGGGGCCGGCGCCCTACTCCTTTGAGTCACAGGAGCTACCCATGGCTTGTGCTTTTTTTTTTTTGTAGAGACAGAGTCTCACTTTATGGCCCTCGGTAGAGTGCCGTGGCCTCACACAGCTCACAGCAACCTCCAACTCCTGGGCTTAAGCGATTCTCTTGCCTCAGCCTCCCGAGTAGCTGGGACTGCAGGTGTCCGCCACAACGCCCAGCTATTTTTTGGTTGCAATTTGGCCGGGGCCGGGCTTGAACCCACCACCCTCGGTATATGGGGCCGGCGCCCTACCGACTGAGCCACAGGCACCGCCCGGCTTGTGCTTTTTAATCCAATCATCCAGCTTGTGCCTCTTCAGTGGTGAATTCAGTCTACTGACATTTATTAAGAGACTTGATAAGATGTCTAGAACTCCACCACGCTTATTTTGTGAAAGTCCATTACATAGTTTTATCCTTTGCACCATTGTGGAAGCTAGTGACCTTTAGCTTCTGGGTGTTTACTTTGCTGGTAGCCAGTGCTGAGAAGAGGTCTAGGTATTTCCTGTAGTGCTGGAGGGTGGTAGGTTCAAACCTGGCCCCGGCCAAACTGCAACAAAAAATTAGCTGGGCATTGTGGCAGGCGCCTATAGTCCCAGCTACTTGGGAGGCTGAGGCAAGAGAATTACCTAAGTGGTGAAAAGTCTGCTGTCATCCTAATGGCTCTGCCTCTGTAGGTCAGTTACTACTGGCTGCTTGCAGAAGTTTTTCTTTCATCTCAACTTTGGACAGGTTCATGACAATGTGTCTTGGAGAGGTTCTATTTGAGTTGAGATGACCCGGATTTCAATATCCATCTCAAAGGACTATGTCGGGATCTTTAGTAAAACATGGGAAGTTTTCCTTTATGATGATCTCCAATAGGGCTTCTATTCCTTTGAGACAATCTTCTTCCCCTTCAGGGATCCCTATTATTTGTATATTTGAATGTTTCACAGAGTCTTGTAGTGCTCTAAGCACCTGTTCTGCTTTCTATCTCTTCTTTTCTGCCTTTTTAACTACCTGGGTTAACTCAAAACCTTTATCTTCTAGCTCTGAGTTTCTTCTCCATGGTCTAACCTATTTTTGATACTTTCTACTGCATCTTTACATTCTCTGATTGTCTCATTCATTTCCTTAAGTTCTGCCATATCCTTTCTATATTCTACATATCTCTCGTCTGACTTTTGGTTCTGTCTTTCCATTTTCTCGTACATTCCTTTTATTGTCTTTATCACCCATAATTTACATTCCCTTTCTGTCAAGTCTATTAGTTCCTTATAGGCGGAGTCTCATGGTCACCTCGGGGAGCTCCTCTGTTTTGGTTTTTCATGTTGCCTGAATTTTCCTGTTGGTTCCTCCACATATGTTCTTCTTGTTCACCTCCTTGTCCTCCTTTTTTTTTTTTTTTTTTGTAGAGACAGAGTCTCACTTTATGGCCCTCGGTAGAGTGCCGTGGCCTCACACAGCTAACAGCAACCAACTCCTGGGCTTAAGGCGATTCTCTTGCCTCAGCCTCCCGAGTAGCTGGGACTACAGGCACCCGCCACAAGGCCCGGCTATTTTTTGGTTGCAGTTTGGCCGGGGCCAGGTTTGAACCCGCCACCCTCGGTATATGGGGCCGGCGCCCCACCGACTGAGCCATAGGCACCGCCCTCCTCGTCCTCCTTTTAAACTTCTCACTGCCTCCTTTGTTTCGAACAGAAGTCCTTCCTCTTGATGACAGTATGTTATCCGGACACCAGGTAGTATTGTGGGTTTTTTAGGAGACAGCAAGCACAGCCAGCAACCTCTATGGTCCTTATTCCAAACGTAATTGCCTTCAGTGATCCTCTGATTGTTTCCTCGGCATTCAGACACTTCTGGGTTGGGATTTTAAAGCTCACAAGAATCTTTCAGGGGTAGGCCTCACAATGACCTGTGACTCCAGTTCCCATGGGGTGCAGGAGTCCCTCAGCCTGTCTCAAGAGTGGAGTTCTGATCCCAGCAGGTGGAATTAAGACTGCTGTGCTTTAGGCCCCTGATATGACCTCCTCATGACCTTCCCACAATGGCAGCCCCCTGACCTCGGAGACCTTCTCAGTATGGCTGCCTTGCCAGCCACCAAACCTATGGCAAGTCACTCCAACTGGCAATCAAATTTAGTTGCTGTATACTGTTCTGAATACTGTTCGGTCCGTCCACTCTTCCAAGCTTTCCACTCAACACGCAGCTTCCTTCAACAATTGAAAACTCCAGAAAGGCTTCCTCCCCTCCTGGGCCTCTTGTGGGCAGCCAGACGACCATAGCCAATCACTTGCCTAATTCATCAGATTTCCACGACTACAGATCATATGCTGTGTCCAGCTCACCACCTCCCCGCTGACTATGACTGAGCTATGACTCTGGGTAAGGTCCTCAAGCCAGGTATGGCTGGGTTCTCTCTTTTTCCCCAGTCATTTCTAGGAGAGCTCAGCTGAATGATTCTTTTGGTCCTCCATCCTGCTCCACCCTGAAAGCCTACTTTCTTTGTTTGTTTGTTTGTTTTTGCAGTTTTTTTTGGCCAGGGCTGGGTTTGAACCTGCCACCTTTGGCATATGGGGCCAGTGCCCTACTCATTTGAGCCACAGGCGCTGCCCAAGCCTACTTTCTTGATGTTTCCACCTGTTTCCCTTGGTTCACACCCACTTCCTCCATCTTAAAAACCATTGGGGTCAAGTCTACTTCTTTCTCTGGCTGCCAACTTTCTTTTGTCTCCCTTTTTCCATTTTAAGGACCTTTGTGATTATTCTTGGTCCACCAAAATCCAGAATAACTTCCAAATTTTAAGGTTAGCTGACTAGCAACATTAATTCCATCTGCTGTCTTACTACTTTCCCTTTGCCATGAAATTGAACATTTTCACAGGTTCTGGGGATTAGATTGTAGACATATTGGGGAAAGAGTATTATTCTATCATGACAACCTTACATATTTTCGTGATAAAGTCCAAAATTTACTTTGAGAACGGGCACAGTGTGGCTCATACCTGTCGGAGCACTCTGGGAGGCTGAGGCAGATGGACTGCTTGAGCTCAGGAGTTTGAGATCAGTCTAAGCAAGAGTGAGACCCTGTCTCTAAAAGACAGAAAAATTAGCCAGGTCTACAGTGGCATATGCCTGTAGTCCCAGCTACTCACAAGGCTGGGGCAAGAGGATTGATTGCTCAAGCCCAAGAGTCTAAGGTGGCTGTGAGCTAAGGTGCCATAGCACTCTACCAAGGGCAACAGATGAAGACTGTTGCCAAAAAAAAAGCTGAAATGGTGTATATAAAATATGTTTATACTATGTATCAATGAAACAAATATGCTAAAATATTAATTGCTGACTCAAGATGGTAGTTACATAACTGTCGATTGTGTTACTCTAGTTTTATATGCTTAAACATTTTCTATTTTTTAAAAAATTAAAACTTTGGGGTGGTGCCTGTGGCTCAAAGGGGTAGGGCGCTGGCCCCATATGCCGGAGGTGGTGGGTTCAAACCCAGCCCTGGCCAAAAAACGCAAAAAAAAAAAAAAAAAATTAAAACTTTTTCTTCCATGTTGTTGCTAAAATTAAAAAAATATATTACATGCAGAGGACAGGGTCCCACTAGAATGAGATCTTTCTCTGTTAGTTTTTGATGTCCTGCTAATGCTTTGGGGGAGAATATGTCAGATAAGAAATTTGGACTCCTATCTCTTTGAACATTTAAAAAGGAATAAATAGCATGCTTTATAGCTAATTTTTTGAGACAGAGTTTCAAGCTGTCACCTGGGTATACTGCCATGGTGTCACAGCTCACAGCAACCTCAAACTCTTGGGCTTAAGCAATTCTCTTGCCTCAGCCTCCCAAGTAGCTGGGACCACAGGTGCCTGCCACAATGCCTGGCTACTTTTTTGTTGTTGTTGCAGTTGTCATTATTTCAGCTGGCCCAGGCTGGGTTGGAGCCTGCCAGCTTCCGTGTATGTGGCCTGGCCCTACCCACTGAGGTAAATGGGGACCCACAGGCACCACCGCTTTATAACTTTAAAATATATATGTAGCTCTGGCTTGTCTCTGACACAGTATCATTTATTAAAAAAATTTCCTTTTTTACTTGCAGGCAATGAACTAGTGGCACTTGAAAACTTTTCATGTTGATAGAATATAAAAAGTTTAGTAACCATATTCACTATAGTCATGTAGGCTAGTCAGAAAGTGAGGTGGTAAAAAGGAAGAAAAGAGAGAAATCTCTGGAACAGTCCTAATATGTAAGTGCTTATGATATTCATGAACAGGAAGTATTGACATCATCCCCCATTCTTGTATTTGAGGAAGAAGTACTTTGTGGTTTGCTTTCTGTCATGGGAAACAAAAATCAGCCAGGAGTTTAAGACCTATTCACTGCTAATGGTTTAAATAACTCTGAATTAGACAATTCAACAAGATAGAAGGTTGGAGGCAATGAAAGGGTCCATCTCACTGAAAGGGTCAAGTGAAGACTCTCTTGAAATCATTCAAGCTGTTCTGAAGCACCTATATAGTAAGAAATACAAATATTTTGAAGATGAATTCAAGGATAATATAGTAACTAAAGAAATCTGGAGAACCAGTTATCCTCAGATAGAAAAGATACCTGGTAACAAGGATGTTAAAATGTGGATAATTTCAAGAACGGTATTTAGGTGTCAGACTAGATAGTTCTGATTTATTTTTCCTTTCTACAAGGTTCTTCTTTCTTCTGCCTGGTGAGTTAGAAGAATATGAGGAGGTATCTTTTCTTCTTCTAATTACCTTATTCCTCTTCTTGCATTCCATATTTATAAT
Organism: Nycticebus coucang; assembly: GCF_027406575.1. Classification (NCBI taxonomy): domain Eukaryota; kingdom Metazoa; phylum Chordata; class Mammalia; order Primates; family Lorisidae; genus Nycticebus; species Nycticebus coucang. Next base: position 58,652,407 of record NC_069784.1, read on the forward strand.
AAAGACACCATCATTCCTTCGATCAATTTAAAAACCCTAAATTCATGTGAGATGACTCCTTTCTACCTCACTCATTTAACAAATAACTTTTCATGGGCGGCGCCTGTGGCTCAGTGAGTAGGGCGCCGGCCCCATATGCCGAGGGTGGCGGGTTCAAATCCAGCCCCGGCCAAACTGCAACCAAAAAATAGCCGGGCGTTGTGGCGGGTGCCTGTAGTCCCAGCTACTTGGGAGGCTGAGGCAAGAGAATCGCCTTAAGCCCAGGAGTTGGAGGTTGCTGTGAGCCGTGTGACGCCACGGTACTCTACCCAAGGGCGGTACAGTGAGACTCTGTCTCTACAAAAAAAAATTAAAAAAAAAAAAAAAAAAAAACAAATAACTTTTCATACATACTTTTTTTTTTTTTTTTATTCAGAATCTTACTATGTCACCCTCAGAGAGTGCTGTGGCTTCACAGCTCACAGCAACCTTTAACTCTTGGGCTTCAGCAATTCTCTTGCCCCAGCCTCCCAAGTAGCTGGGACTACAGGTGCCCACTACAATGCCCAGCTATTTTTTCGGAGTCTTTATTTATTTATTATTTTTTTTTTTTTTCTAGAGACAGAGTCTCACTGTACTGCCCTCGGGTAGAATGCTGTGGCATCACACGGCTCACAGCAACCTCTAAGTCTTGGGCTTACACGATTCTCTTGCCTCAGCCTCCCAAGCAGCTAGGACTACAGGCGCCCGCCACAACGCCAGGCTATTTTTGTTGTTGTTGTTGTTGTTGTTGCAGTTTGGCCGGGCTGGGTTTGAACCTGCCACCCTCGGCATATGGGGCCGGCGCCCTACTCACTAAGCCACAGGCGCCGCCCTGCCCAGCTATTTTTTTCTTTGGTTGTAGTTGACCCAGGCTGGATTCGAACCTGCCAGCTCAAGTATATGTGCCTGGCGCCCTAGCTGCTGAGCTACAGGCCTCAAGCCAACTTCTCATAGATTCTTGTACACATATTTCCTCCATTTTAGTGTCTGATATAAGGATATAGCTTATAGTCAATGGAATCTAATGACAGCATTCTTTCTTTCCCATTGGTTCATAAAATATTGATGCATACTAAAATCAGTAGCATTTTGCTCCCATGAAGTCACAGTATTAATGAAAAATCTACTATTTATTGTTAGCACTACTCTAGGCAATGAGGATACAATATTAAAGTATTCTCATGGAGGGCAGCGCCTGTCACTCAGTGGGTAGGGCACCGGCCCCATATACTGAGAGTGGCAGGTTTGAACCTGGCCCCGGCCAAACTGCAACAAAAATAGCTGGGCATTGTGGCTGGCGCTATGGTCCCAGCTACTAGGGAGGCTTAGGCATGAGAACTGCTCAAGCCCAAGAGTTTTAGGTTTCTGTGAGCTGTGACACCACAGCACTCTACCACTCTACCGAGGGCGACACACTAAGACTCTGTCTCAAAAAACAAACAAGAAAACCCATCATTTCTCTCCTAATTTATAATAAATAGTTTAAATGATCTTGTGGCCTCACCACCACCTCATTCATCAGTAAAATGATCTTTAAAAAAAAAAAAAAGTAATCTTACCCATTTGAACCTTAGTATCAAAGACTTCCTAATATCTTCAACAACCCTTTATAATCTGCTCACAATTTACCATTTGAACCTACTACTACTGCTCCTATGTATTTTATAGGATAGGCACACCAATTCTTAGACCAACCTGCCCCCCAACATATTCCTTCATATTCCCAAGCTTTTGAATGTGCTATTTCTTTACCTAAAAGCCCTCCAACTCTTATTATACAAAATAGATTAACAAATACATTCTAGCTTATGTGGGGTGTGCCTCAGTTTGTCCTTTCATAATGATCAATAATGTCTTTTTCACTTTCAATAGTGTCCTAGATTGGAGGGTAAATTATATGCTCACCCTATACAAACCTCCATCCCCACAGGCAGTTTTTCCTTTCTCTGTGCTGCTAAACATTTTGAATATGTTAGTACCTGTGTCATTATTGAATTACCTGTCCATGTCTCTTTAAAAATCGTGTGCTCCCAGAGCTTAGGAATTATATGTAGTTAATTCTTTTTTTTCTTTTTCTTTTTTCCCCACACTTGGTTCTTGCTCAGTCACTTCATTAGAGTATAGTGGCAGCAACACAGGACACTGCAACTTCAAATTACTGGGCTCAAGCAATCCTCCTGTCTTAGCCTCCCAAGTAGCTGGAGCTATGGGTGCGTGCCACCAGGCCTGGCTTACTTTCTTACCTTTTGCACCTAACTTGTACATAATAGTCACTCAAAAATGTTGTTGAATGAACTCCTAGCTTTAAAGATCTATGTTCCCTGCAAACATACTCTGAGGAGTTAGGCAAAGGAGCGAAAGAGTATAAAGTTAGGCAACAAGCCTAAGGCTGGAAGTAAATTGGGAGAAACAATCCAGAATTAACAGCAAAGAATCTATATACAAGGAGTACCAGAACTTCAGCTGAAAAGGAAACCTATCTCTAAACTGCTTCTAATCTATTCAAAGTACATAATTTCGGCTCAGCACCCGTAGCTCAAGCAACTAAGGCACAAGCCACATACACCAGAGCTGGTGGGTTCGAATCCAGCCCAGGCCTGCCAAACGACAACTACAACCAAAAAAATAGCCAGGCATTGTGGCGGGCGCCTGTAGTCCCAGGTCTTTGGGAGGTTTAGCCAAGAGAATCTCTTAAGCCAGGAGTTGGAGGTGGCTGTGAGCTGTGATGCCATGGCACTTTACCAAAGGCAACAGCTTGGGGCTCTGTCTCAAAAAAAAAAAAAAAGTCCATAGGGCGGTGCCTGTGGCTCAGTGGGTAGGGCACCGGCCCCATATACCGAGGGTGGCAGGTTCAAACCTGTCCCTGGCCAAACTGCAACAAAAAAATAGCCAGACGTTGTGTTGGGCGCCTGTAGTCCCAGCTTCTCAGGAGGCTGAGGCAAGAGAATCGCCTAAGCCCAGGAGTTGGAGGTTGCTGTAAGCTGTGTGACACCACAGCACTCTACCGAGGGTGATAAAGTAAGACTCTATCTGTACAAAAAAAAAAGGTACATAATTTCAAAAAGTTCTTATCATGGCTTGGTACTCATAGCTCAGTGAGTAGGGTGCCGACCACATACACCAAGGCTGGCGGGCCTGCTAAACAACGACAACTGCAACCCAAAAATTTGAGGTTATGTATTTTAAAATATATAAGCACATCACTAATGTTCAGATAAAGACTGCACTTAAGTAATCAGCTCTGCATATGGCTAATGCAGCAAATGTTTACATGCATAGTAAACTCCTTGCTATATCTCTCTATAACCCCAGTTCTAACAGAGTCCCCTACTCAATAATATATTCAATAAATGTTTGAGGATTAACATAATTTATATTAGTTTTCAGTGTACAATATACTTTTCATACATTATACTTATGTGTTCCTCGTTAACACTGCTATAAGGTAAGCAAAGTAGGTAAAACTATCTCAATGTTAAAAATGAACAAATTAGCTCGGCACTTAGCACAGTGGTTACGTCACCAGCCACGTGCACCAAGGGTTGCAGGTTTGAACCCGGCCTGGGCCAGCTGAACAACAATGACAACTGCAACAACAAAAAAAACAACAAAAAATAGTCAGGTGTTGTGGCAGGTGTCTGTAGTCCCAGCTACTTGAGAGGCTGAGGTAAGAGAATGGCTTAAGCCAAGGAGCTTGAGATTGCTGACACCACAAGCTGTGACACCACAGCACTCTACCAAGGGAGACATAGTGAGACTCTCTAAAAAAAAAAAGAAAAAGAAAAAACGAACAAATTAGACCTCTTAGGACTTGTATTAGAGACCAGGTTTCCAAGTTCAGCACAAAACCATTTTCTTTCTTTTTTTTTTTTTTTTTTGAGACAAAGTCTCACTTTGTCACCCTCAATAGAATGCTGGGACATCACAGCTCACAGCAACCTCAAACTCTTGGGCTCAAGCAATTCTCTTGCCTCAGCCTCCTGAGTAGCTGGGACTACAGGCACAAAATCATTTTCATTTTCTGAGGCGCAATGCCACTCAATGTGTGGCTCACTAAGTAGTGCTGGTCTATGAACTATTTATTAGCACTGTGCAATAAGATAATCAGAGAAATTGAGAGTAGACACTTAGAAACTCTTATGTTAACTTGAATTTTATGCCTATTGTTGAATCTAACAGTAAAAAATATTAGGCTTTGGGCGGCGCCTGTGGCTCAGCGGGTAGGACACCGGTCCCATATGCCGGAGGTAGCAGGTTCAAACCCAGCCCCGGCCTAATTAAAAAAAAAAAAATATTAGGCTTTTTTTACCTCCGTTTTCTTTTCTTTTCTTTTTTTTTTTGTCTTTGAGATAGAGTCTCATATGTCGCCCTCAGTGGAGTTCTCTGGCGTCACAGCTCACAGCAACCTCAAACTCTTGGGCTCAAGCAATTCTCTTGACTCAGCCTCCCAAGTAGCTGGGACTACAGGTGCCTGCCACAATGCCCAGCTATTTTGGGGTTGCAGTTGTCAATGTTGTTTAGCAGGTCTGGGCAGGGCTTGAACCCACCAGCTTTGGTGTATGTGACTGGCGCCCTACTCACTGAGCTACAGGCAATGAACCTTACCTCTCTTTTTTAGTAATTCAGTCCACTACCATTTACAACAGTGTTAGTCCACACTGTATTAGAAAGAGAAACAAAAATCTGGTTCTTCTCTACAGAAGGTTTGGAGAAGCATCACTACAGAGGAAAATCAAGACTGACGTGTGGGGGCGCACCTGTGGCTCAGTGGGTAGGGTGCCGGCCCCATATGCCAAGGATGGCAGGTTCAAACCTGGCTCCAGCCAAACTGCAACAAAAAAATAGCCAGGCGTTGTAGTGGGCACCTGTAGTCCCAGCAACTCAGGAGGGACTAAGCCCAAGAGCTAGAAGTTGCTATGAGCTGTGACACCATGATACTCTACTGAGGGCAACAAAGTAAGACTGTCTCTAAAGAAATAAAGAAAGACTGATGTGTGACTTAGTAAGTAGAAACTCAGTTTTGTCATTTTTCTTTTATCTTAAACCAATGTTTCTATAAGTAACATTTTGAACCACCTACATCAGAATCAAAAATATTTCAGGTATGTTTAAAATGTAGTTTCCCAGGCACATTTCATAGTAAATTTCTTAAGGTATGACCAAGGAATGAGCATTTTCCTACACTCTCCTGGTAAAATTTTTGACCCTACAGTTAAGAATGAATGATTGCTCTAAACCAGTGGTTCTCAACCTTCCTAATTGCCATGTTGTTACAAAAGGTAAAAAGGGCTCATGATCCACAGGTTGAGAACCACTGCTCTAAACTGACATAAAAGAAATAGGCAGGGGGCACCCTTCGCTCAGTGGGCAGGGCGCCAGCCACATACACTGAGGCGGGGGGTTCAAACCCCGCCCGGGGCCTGCTAAACAACAATGATAACTGCAACAAAAAAAATAGCCGGGTGTTGTGGTGGGCGCCTGCAGTCTTAGCTACTTGGGAGACTGAGGCAAGAGAATCGCTTAAGCCCAAGAGTTTGAGGTTGCTGTGAGACGCGACACCACAGTACTCAACCAGGGGCAGCACATGAGACTCTGTCTGAAAAAAAAAAGAAAGAAAGAAAGAAAAAAGAAATAGGTAAGTAAGTAATCTAAGATGTATATAATTAAATAAAGGAATAGGAGTTAGCTACAATCTTCCAACCTCTTCCAGCACTCATTACAAAACTCCAGTTTTTCCAAAGAACAGATATAGACTTTCCTTAGTAATATTTTAAAAACAATGTTTTTAACAGAGCAAAGTTCTATTTCATGTTTTATGCCATAGAACTAATGAGTGCTAGCAACGAAGAGTTTTAAACAGGTGGGATCAATTCACATTGCTGTGAAAACCATGCTCACCTAGGTTCATGTCACATGCACACACTCAAGAAAGGCACCTCTTCTCAGATAAAACATTTCGCAAGTGATACATGCACCATGCAAGTTTGAGAACAATTGAGAGAAAGTACACTCCAACAGGAAGAAAAGTAACAAGTAACAAGAAATGTATTGGGGATCTGGAAACAGGGGAAATAGGAGAGAGAAGTTTAACGTTTGAGTGAATGCTAAATACAAGAACTGTGAGCTAAGAACCACAGAAATAAGACATTATTTAATTCTCAGAACATTCCTATTAAGTCCATATTATCTTCATACTATGAATAAAGAGAATGAGACTCAAAAATACTGAATAAACCTGCCTAAGATCATGTAAAATGACAGTCAAGATTCAAACCTATGTCTGATTCAAATGGCCAGGGCATACTATTCTGTCACACCAAGAATGGTTAAGCGGGTTTAAATTCTCATGCCAAAAGGCCAGGCGCAGTGGCTCATGCCTGTTATCCAGCATCTGGGAGGCAGAGACGGGTGGATTGCTTGAGCTCTTGAGCTGCAGACCAGACTGAGCAAAATGCAAGAAGCAAGAGAATCGCTGAGCCCAAGAGTGGGAGGTTACTGTGAGCTAGGACACCATGGCATTCTACCCAGGGTGACAACTTGAGACTCCATCTCAAAAATAAAACCCCAAAAAACAGAAACTCCGGCCATACCAGCCACAGCCCCCAACACGGTGGGGAAGGCAAGGCTTGCAGGAGAGAGGTAAGGGGCAGCTTTCATAGAGTAGGTGGCTGCAGTAGATCACAGTAGTGTGATCTGCACAGTTACCGGGGAGAGTGTTACCCTCCCCAGATGTGTCTTTCTGGGCAGAGAGCCAGCCACTTCCTCAAGGCATATTTTCCTAAAAGTTTGGGTCCAAAACGTGGGTGTGCATTATACACAGCAAAATATGGGTAATTTTTTTTGTCTTACTTTATCGCCCTCGGTAGAGTGCCATGGTGTCACACAGCTCATAGCAACCTCCAACTCCTGGGCTTAGGCGATTCTCTTGCCTCGGCCTCCTGAGTAGCTAGGACTACAGGTGCCCACCATAATGCCTGGCTATTTTTTTGTTGTTGCAGTTTGGCAGGGGCCGGGTTTGAACCCGCCACCTTTGGTGTATGGGGCTGGTGCCCTACCCACTGAGCCACAGATGCCGCAAGGTAAATTTTTTTTTTTTTTTTTAAACAGAAACAGGGTCTTGCTATGTTGCTCAGGCTGGTCTCAAACTCCTGGGCTCAAGTGACTGGCCCGCCTTGGTCTCTCAAAGTGCTGCCATTGTAGGTATGTGCTACCATACCTAGCCTATACACAAAAGTATTAAAAATATAGTTACAAAATTACCTTCAGGTTATGTGTTTAAGATGTATATAAAACATAAAAGATTTTTTTGTTTGGACTTGAGTTCCATGCCTAAGGTATTTCACTAGGTATATGCAAACATTCCAAAATCCAAAAATATCTGAAATCTGAAACACTTGTGGATCTAAGCCTTTCAGATAAGGAATATATAATGTGTGTGCATATACTAAACCCACTGATTTCATACTGATGCTAGAGAGAAGTACTTTTATAGCCTTTTCCATTTACCAGGACTGTAAATGTCTTCTTTGATATTCTCAAAACTCAACACATGCGGGCAAAAGACTTGAATAGACATTTCTTCAAAGAAGATACAGGCAGTCCCTGGGTTACAAATGAGATGGGAACCTTAGTATGTAAGCTGGAACAGGTACATTTACTTACTATCTGTAATAGCCTCCATTTGTAAACACAAGTTGTACATAAGTTGGACGTTTGTAACTCAAGGACTATCTGTATAGAAATGGTCAATAATTCACACAAAAAAAGAAATGGTCAATAAGCACATGAAAAGATGCTCAACATCCTAAGTCATTAGGGAAATGCAAAGACTAACCACAATGAGATAACAATTCACATTCATATCCACTAGGTTATCTATTAAATGTTGTCAAGGATGTAGAGAAAGCAAAACCCTAGCATATTGCTAGTGGGAATATAAAATGAAGCCACTTTGAAAACTGGTTAACCGGCGCCTGTAGTCAGCAGCTAGAGTGTCAGCCACATACACCGGAAATGGCGGGTTTGAATCCAGCCTGGGTCTGCCAAACAATGACAACAACAACAAAAAAATAGCCAGGCGTTGTGACAGGTGCTAGTCCCAGCTACTTGGGAGTACAAGGCAAGAGAATCGCTTAAGCCCAAGAGTTTGTGGTTGCTGTGAGCTGTGACACTACAGCACCCAACGCAGCACAACATAGTGAGATTCTGTCTCAAAAAAAAAAAAAAAGGTTAACTATAAAATAATTATATGACCGAGTAAGTCCATTCCTAAGTAGACCTCAAAAAAAAAAAAAATCTGAAAACCAGCATTCAAACAAAACCTAGTACACAAATGTTCATGGCAACACTATATTCATAATATCCAAGAAGGAGGAAGCAACCCAAATGTCCATCAAATGATGACCTGCTCTAGGTTACATATTGTTTAGTAACATGTACGAAGGATCAGAAAGATGGGTCCCTACACTTAAATGTGGTGAGTTAGCATGTGCTGCCTAAGAGGTAACGCATAGCAGGTAAACAGCCTCTGCCCACTGCCACCTTATAATAAATTAGCACAGAATTTCAACATGCACAAAAGGAAATCTACCAGATACCATTTAGAACATGTGGTATTGGGCAGTGCCTGTGGCTCAGTGGGTAGGGTGCTGGCCCCATACACCAAGGGTGGCGGTTTCAAACCGGGCCCCCGACAGCTAAAACAGCAGTGATAAATGCAACCAAAAAATAGCCGGGTGTTGTGGCGGGCGCCTGTAGTCCCAGCCACTAGGGAGGCTGAGGCAAGAGAATCACTTAGGCCCAAGAGTTGGAGGTTGCTGTGAGCTGCGATGCCACATCACTCTACGGGGGGCAACAAAGTAAGACTCTGTCTCAAAAAAAAAAAAAAAAAATGTGGTATTAGAATGAAAGGAAAAGAGGTAGTCAAGAGCCTCTTTGGGTGGCACCTGTGGCTCAATGGGTAGGGTGCCGGCCCCATATACCAAGGGTGGTGAGTTCGAACCCAGCCCCGGCCAAACTACAACCAAGTGTTTTGGCAGGCGCCTGTAGTCCCAGCTACTTGGGAGGCTGAGGCAAGAGAATTGCTTAAGCCCAGGAGTTGGAGGTTACTGTGAGCTGTGACACCATGGCACTTTACTGAGCGAGATAAAGTGAGACTCTGTTTCTAAAAAAAAAAGAGGTTGGGCGGTGCCAGCCCCATATGCTAGAGGTGGTGGGTTCAAAACCCAGCCCCGGCCAAAAATTGCAAAAAAAAAAGAGGTGCTTTCACATATCCTTCAAAACTACTCTTCAGCTATACCTAAATAGCAACTTGGGCCTGAAAGGGTTAAGCAAAAAAAAATCATTTTTAAATCTACTCATTACTAGAATGTTGCCAGTCTATGTCTCATTGACTATGACTACCTAACCACTATTATCTTTACCTATCTGGGTCCAGGCACCAAGAAAAAAATTAAAAAGGAAGGATGCAAAAGCCCTTCCTTGAAGCCTATCAGTCCATAAGGCGAGGATCACAAAGAATCTTAATAATAGAAGATGTTAGGAATGAAATAAGCCTTCTATTTTCTCTTTCCTTTATATTTAATGTAAAACAACATAATGTGTGACAGTATACACACATGTAAAACGGCTGGCTTCCATGGAGAGCATTACCAAACAATACTATAAGAGGATAATATCAACTCAAGAAGGTAATTACTTCTAAGAAAAAAAGTCCCACAACTCTGAATTTCTAGCCTCTAGATATTCATTTGAGCAATGGTGATCTATTTTGTCTTTCAGTATTCATCCACTGGGAAATAATCCCTCTTAATTCATTTATAAAGGGAACTTGGAAAAGTGGGCTCTAGCTATTTGGAGTGGGAAAAGAACTCTGGGCAGCCTGGGAATAAGCAGACCAGCCATTCTGGTAGGTCCCATCCTGCAATCCTTAAAGAAAGATAACATATATGTATCTCCTAAAGAAAAGAAACAAGCAAAGATATTTACACCGAAACACACCAAAAAATATAGACATTCAAAGATTATTGCTTGTGAAGATGTGGTAAGAACACAAAATTCATGGGTAATAACAAAAATACAGAAGTTCCTGGCTGGGTGCGGTGGCTCATGCCTTAATCTCAGCACTCTGAGAGGCCAAGGCAGGAAGATCCCTTGAGCTCAGGAGCTTGTAAGAAAGAGCAACACTCCCCTCTCTACTGAAAATACAAAAAATTAGCCAGATGCATGGCAGTGAAAGCCTGTAGTCTCAGCTACTGGGGAAGCTGAGGCAAGAGAATAGCTTGAGCCTACTGTATTTGGGGTTGCAGTATGCATTCTAGGGAGGACAAGAAAGTGAGACTCTATCTCCAAAATACCCACTCTAAGGCCGGGCATAATGGCTCACACACATGAGTGCTCACATTCTGGGAGACCAAGGCAGGCGGATCACCTGAGCTCATAAGTTTGAGACCAGCCTGAGCTGGAGTGAAACCCCATCTCTGAAAATAGCCAGATGTTGTGGCAGGCGCATGTAGTCCCAGCTACTTGGGAGTTTGAGACAAGAGAATCGCTTGAGGGGTGGTACTGTGGCTCAGTGGATAGGGTGACGCCCCAATACTGAGGGTGGTGGGTTCAAACTCGGCCCCGGCCAAACTGCAACAACAACAACAACATAGCCGGGCGTTGTGGTGGGCGCCTGTAGTCCCAGCTACTTGGAAGGCTGAGGCAAGAGAATCGCCTAAACCCAAGAGCTGGAGGTTGCTGTGAGCTGTGACGCCACAGCACTCTACCAAGGGCGATAAAGTGAGACTCTGTCTCTATAACAAAAAAGAAAAGAGAATTGCTTGAGTCCAAGAGTTTGAGGTTGCTGTGAGCTATGACACCAGAGCACTCTATTGGGGGCAAAGTGAGACCTTGTCTCAAAAACAAAATATCAGTAATATACTTTTTCTTTCTTTTTTTTTTTTAGAGACAGAGTCTCACTTTGTTGCCCTCAGTAGAGTGCCGTGGCATCACAGATCACAGCAACCTCCAGCTCTTGGGCTTACGTGATTCTCTTGCCTCAGCCTCCCAAGTAGCTGGGATTACAGGTACCCACAACAACACCCGGCTATTTTTTTGTTGTTGTTGCAATTTGGCCGGGGCTGGGTTTGAACCTGCCACCCTCGGTATATGGGGCCGGCGCCCTACTCACTGAGCCACAGGCGCCGCCCAGTAATATACTTTTGCAATTCTACCTGAAAGCTGCTTCATACATATCACACCTAGAAGTATATACAGAGAAATTAAGAAAAAGGCCCCACAGTGAAATAAGCAATAGAATTAAAATTTCTAAATCAATGCTGACCACTTAATGGCCAATAAAAGATATAACCATTCCAACTGACCCCCAAAATTATAATACTTGCAGTGTGTTAATATTTCCTTCTTTCCACATGCTGTTTAGACTTTCCTTTTGTACAACTCTAACTCTGCAGCAGATGGCAGGGGATGAATATTGAATTTTTATGATCTCATAATGAAACAGAACAAGAAGAAGACAGGAACTGAAACGAGTATCTAATGGATATTATTTGTTCTATTATCTAGCTTCGTCTTCTTTTTTTTTTTTTTAGAGACAGAGTTTCACTTTATCACCCTTGGTAGAGTGCCACAGCATCACAACTCACAGCAACCTCCAACTCCTGGGTTTAGGTGATTCTCTTGCCTCAGCCTCCCAAGTAGCTGTGACTACAGGCGCCTGCCACAACGCCCGGCTATTTTTTTGTTGCAATTTGGCCGGGGCCGGGTTTGAACCCACCGCCCTCGGTATATGGGGCCGGCACCCTACCCACTGAGCCACAGGAGCCACCCTATCTAACTTCTTGCTTCTAAAGAGCACTTCCTTTCACTCACCTGCCTGTTACTCTTAGGGATTCTGAATAAATAGAAACAGTCTGGCCTGCTATCCCATCCATCCTAAACAGCTATTAAATCCAGGAGACATTTCTCTTCAAGTCACCGCCTTCCTGAAGTGTGCACACATACACACTTCTGAATGGGAGCAGAAAGAGACACAGAACAAACTGCTTCGCCTCCCCAAAAGTTACTATCACCACGAGAACATAGTCATTACTACTTACACACAGAAGGTCTCAATATGCCACATCAAATACTTGTTTTTTTGTTTTTTTTTGTAGAGACAGAGTCTCACTTTATGGCCCTCAGTAGAGTGCCGTGGCCTCACACAGCTCACAGCAACCTCCAACTCCTGGGCTTAAGCGATTCTCCTGCCTCAGCCTCCCGAGTAGCTGGGACTACAGGCACCCGCCACAACACCTAGCTATTTTTTGGTTGCAGTTTTGGCCGGGGCCGGGTTTGAACCCGCCACCCTCCGTATATGGGGCCGGCACCCTACCGACTTGTTTTTTAAGACAGCAAGGAAAAAAGAGTTAAGTGTGCATGTGTTTGTCCAAAGGGTATTTTTCTTGCTCTAAGCCTTCCCCATCCTTGTCCATCAGCCCAAGTTAAGCAGAGATGACACACACTTCCTTACATAATAGCCTATGATTTCCCAGACTGCAGGCCTTTCCCTTTGTGTTCTATATACACTTACATACACGAGCACGCGCACATTCTCACTGCTTTGCAGCCCCTGGCATGATGCCAGCACTCAGTCAGCTGGCTGACTCCATTCACAGAGCAGGGCTGGAGCTGACATGGAAAAGGGGAGGGGTAGCCAGGGTAAGGGGGAGTTGGAACCATCACTGCTATAGACAAAAGAAAAAAAATTTTTTTAAAGAGATAGGCCGGAAGAAAAAAACCTTAGTGTAATACTCTTCTTACAAATTCAGCTCAAAGAAGACCAGAAGCTAGAGACCCTTCCCATTGTAACAAATGGATGAAGCAGAGGAAAACAGGATATAAGCCTAAAGGAACTTTGTTAGAAACAATAATTCTACAACAAACTTTAAAAAGCAGCAGTGTTTATTACTTAAATCCCATCAGAAACATCAGGTTATCTTCTTCTACACATAGGAAATCACTCTGAAGAACTCAGAGTAATTGAGTTTCTTCTAGAAAAAGAAAAATTTGGAATGGGAGACAGTTAAAAGTACCTACAGGTACATATTTTTCTGCTCTCTCCTCTAGCTTCTAGGAAAATGAGAAACAAGAAAGCGGATAAACAAAAAGGAAGAAAAGAAATAGTAAAAGATGTGTTCAGGGTTTTTTTTCCATGTAAGTATGTGAGTGTATGTGGGTGTTGTGTGTTCCCTTTTTGTTTTCTATCGTCTCTTTTCTATGGTAAAAGAAGCTCTATAGCACAGGGTGGCCCCATGCATGCCAACCCCCACTAGAGAGCTGCACACGCTGATCTCCCAGTGGGCACTGCCCTGCCAATCACATGGCGTGCTGTTATATTAAACAAAAGAAACAGGGGATGCTTACTTTTACCCATGATGCCTAGCGGGAGAGGAGGAAGGGAGGGAGAGGAAAAACCAGTTGTAGCCAGTTTATAACCTCAGGACATGGAATTATCTCTTAATTTTTGAAAGTCGTCTGTGGTACAAAAGTTAGTTCCCCCACCCGAACTATCCCCTCCCTTTATTCTGACCTAGTGCCAAACTCTGCCTTAATTCATGAGATCTGGTTTCCTCTCAAATCATGATGCTTTAACTGTTTAGTTTCCAAAGCCAACATCCAAGACAGGAAATCACAGCATCAATAGCAAAGCATAGCTCAAATTACAACAAAACCAAGACATACTGCCTGACAAGATCCTTTTCTTTATTCTTATTGCTAGTGCTAGAGAAGAGGTACTGATAGGACAGTGTGTTTTTCCTGAAGCTGTTCCACAGGTAGATTTAAACCCTATCAATTGACACCATTAAGGGTAGCTGAATCCACACCTAACACAAATCACAGCAAGGCTTCACAGCAAAGTATTCATGACAGTACATGCACACTCTTTAAAAATGGCTTACGCCTTTGTTGTGCTTATTTTACCACCACTTTTTTTTTTTTTTTGCAGTTTTTGGCCGGGGCTGGGTTTGAAGCCTCCACCTCCGGCATATGGGGCCAGCTCCCTACTCCTTTGAGCCACAGGTGCCGCCGCCCAATTTTTTTTTTTTTGAGACAGAGTCTCACTATGTCGCCCCTGGTAGCGTGACATGGCATCACGTCTACCTCCAACTCTTGGGCTTAAGCCATTCTCTTGCTTCAGCCTACCAAGTAGCTGGGACTACAGGCACCCGCCACAATGCCCAGTTATATTTGGTTGTAGTTGTCATTGTTTAGCAGGCCTGGACCAGGCTCGAACCCACTGATGTATGTGGCCAGTGCCCTTACTCACTGAGCTATGCGCTGAGCCAAAAAACAAAAAAATTTTTAATGGCTTGGGCCCAGCCACAGTATGGTAGTGATAGTATTCCACTTTTCCTATGTCACAGCTAGAACACTCTTTACTTTTGCATTCTACCACCTCCTTACCCATCATGTACCTCTTATACACATCCTATGTCATCATGTACTTCTTATCATACACATCCTATGTCATTCTTATTAGAAAGATCCAAATACTAGACATATCTTGGCCTGGTCCTCTGGTTAACTTTCCTTTTTCTATTTTAGAACAACTGTCTCTAGTGATGTTAAGTTTTCAATTCTGGGCCAAGCTCAGTGGCTCATGCCTGTAATCCTAGCACTCTGGGAGGCTGAGGTGGGTGGACTGCCTGAGCTTACAGGTTCGAGACCCTGCCTCTAAAAATAGCCAGATAAGCTAGGTGCCTGTAGCTCAATGGTTAGGGCGCCGGCCATATACACCAGGACCGGCAGGTTTGAACCCACCCAGGGCCTGCTAAAAACAGTCAAACTACAACAAAAAATAATAGCCCAGCATTGTGGTGGGCGCAGGTAGTCCCAGTTACATGGGAGGCTGAGGCAAGAGAACTGCTTAAGTCTTAGAGTTGGAGGTTGCTGTGAGCTGTGACTCTACCCAAAGCAACACAGTGAAACTCTTTCTCAAGGAAAAAAAAAAAAAAAAAAGGCTCAGTGCCCATAGCACAGTGGTTATAGACCAGCCACATGCAGAGGGAGGCAGGTTCAAACCTGGGCCGGGTAAGTAACAATGATAACTGCAACAAAAAATAGCCAGGCATGTGGCAGGAGCCTGTAGTTCCAGCGGCTGAGGCAAGAGAACTACTTTTTTGTTTTTTTGTAGAGACAAGAGTCTCACTTTATGGCCCTCTGTAGAGTGCTGTGGCCTCACACAGCTCACAGCAACCTCCAACTCCTGGGCTTAAGCGATTCTCTTGCCTCAGCCTCCCAAGCAGCTGGGGCTACAGGCGCCTGCCACAACGCCCGGCTATTTTTTGGTTGCAGTTTGGCCAGGGCCAGGTTTGAACCCGCCACCCTCGGTATATGGGGCTGGCGCCTTACTGCCTGAGCCACAGGCACCGCCCGGCAAGATAACTACTTAAGCCCAAGAGTTGGAGGTTGTTGTGAGTTATGACGCCACAGCAGGGTGGCGTCTAACCAGGGTGACATAGTGGGCATTGTGATGGGTGCCTGTAGTCCCAACTACTCAGGAGGCTAAGGCAAGAGAATGGCTTAAGCCCAGGAGTTTGAGGTGCCCACAGCCCTCTACTGAGGATGACAAAATGAAACTGTCTTAAAAAATCAAATTAAAGTTAAATTTAAAAAAAAAGAGAAAGTAGTGGGAAAGAAATCCTAGCAAACCAAAGATGGAAGGCAGGTAATTATTTTGTTGGAGATCTACTGGCTGAGACCCTTAACTATAGCATCTTTGTCTAGCTAATAAATAAGTAATTTATAAATAATAACAAGGAGTACTGGGCGGCGCCTGTGGCTCAAAGGAGTAGGGCACCGGCCCCATGTACTGGAGGTGGCGGGTTCAAACCCGGCCCCAGCCAAAAACTGCAAAAAATAAAAAAAAATAAAAAGATGGGCGGCGCCTGTGGCTCAAGGAGTAGGGCGCCGGTCCCATATGCCAGAGGTGGTGGGTTCAAACCCAGCACCGGCCAAAAACCAAAAAAAAAAAAAAAAGATAAAAAATAATAATAATAACAAGGAGTACCAAGGTGGGGTGAGATTGTCTTACTTTTCAATTCATACCTCCTATCAATATGTCATTCCAAATGCCTGCCCCACTTGGACCTCTAAAACATAAATCCTAATCTGCCTCTATCATAGTCTCTCAGAAAGCCCTTGATTTTCTCAAATATTAAAGGTTCTCAAGCCTAGAGAATATAAAGAAAAATAATATTCTTTGACCCTACTCAAAGATGTTTTTTCCAAGGTTTTCACCTTTTTTTTTTTAAGGTAGTCTTTCTCTGTTACCGGGGCTAGAGTGCAATGGCATCATAATTCACTGCAACCTCAAACTCCTGGGCTCAAATGATCCTCTTGCTTCAGTGTCCTGAGTAGCTGGGACTATAGGCATATGTCACCATGCCCAGCTAATGTTTCTTTCATTTTTTGGTAGAGACAGGGTCTTCCTCTTGTTCAGGCTGGACTTGACTACCTAGCCTCAAGTAATCCTTCCAACTCAGCCTTCCAAAGTGTTAGGATTACAGGTGTGAGCCATTATGCCCAGCCTCAAAGATACTAATTTGTAAATAAGTTTTCTTGAACAACATTACATTAATTTCAATTTTCAGAAAACTAATTCTGAATTAAATCTGAACAAGGTAGTACTCGCCAGTGGCATAAACATTCAATAATTCACAAACTGCAAACTATGAAGGAAAAAGCATGCATCTATACCCAGCCATGCTTCAAGTGGTAACATCTCAGTCTTAATAAGGTGCCCTCAGTAGGAGCCCACCAGAAGTTTCCAGATCTACATACTATCATTTTGGCAGATAAAGGAAAACATAATGCCTGTGATAAATGTAGCAAGGAAAACAGATTATCTTCCTCTTACTTGTCACATTTCCACAAGAGACCAATTATGAATTTCAAATGAAAACCTATCAATTTCAAGTTGATGAAGGTAGAGAATACTGTTATTTTTTAACAACCATTCAGAGACTGCCCATTAAAGTCTGCTGAATATACCTGACTGCACTTAATCAATTTCTATTAGTCTCTACGACAGTGGTTCTCAACCTACCTAATGCCTCCTAATGCCGCGACCCTTGAATACAGGTCCTAATGTTGTGGTGACCCCCCCAACCATAAAATTCTTTTCGTTGCTACTTCAGAACTGTAATTTTGCTACTGTTATGAATCATAATGCAAATATCTGATATGCAGGATGTATTTTCATTGTTACAAAGGGGTCACAGCCCACAGGTTGAGAACCGCTGCTCTAAGATAAAAAACTTAATTGTAAATTAAAACTATCTCTAGTAATTACCACTAGCCACGAGTTCTCTAACATTATGGAGGCTAAGGTACTACTCTATATTTACAATGTTTACTATAGTATTTACCTCTGTACACTGGATTGATTAGTAGTTAAGAGGTGCTACCAATGCTGTCAAATCAACAAGCGTTTTTCTTCAAAGCCTTTGAAAATTAAGAACTATATGGTAAGAGACACCCTACTCATTTCAGCTAAACCAAAACCAAAGTACTAATTGTGTGAGCTAAGAACTAAATTTAAAAATACATCCTGGAGGCTCAGTGCCTGTACCTTAGCGGCTAGGGCTCCCACCACATACGCAGGAGCTGGTGGGTTCAAATTCAGCCCAGGTCTACCAAATAACAATGACAACTACAACAACAAAATAGCCGGATATTGTGGCAGGTGCCTGTAGTCCCAGCTACCTGGGAGGCTGAGGCAAGAGAATCGCTTAAGCCCAAGAGTTTGAGATTGCTGTGAGCTGTGATGCCATAGCACTCTACCCAGGGCGACAGTTCGATATTCTGTCTCAAACAAACAAACAAAAAAAAAAAGGCGGGGGCCTTGGGTGGTGCCTGTGACTCAAAGGAGTAGGGGGCTGGCGGGTTCAAACCCAGTCCTGGCCAAAAACTGCAAAAAAACAAAAAACAAAAAACAAAAAACCCCCCACCAAATTCTTAAGGAAAAGATCCACAGTCACTAAGCATTTAATGTCCCAAACATTTAATGCTTTATTTAATTTTTGCTTTATTTCTGGACATGAAATTTAAAAATGTACAGTAAGTTACTTATTTCAGCTAAAAATAATAAGAGTAGAATATGGCTCCAAAGCCAATATGTTTTCTACTGGACCATGAGGCCTTCAGCTTTTCTTGGCCAACACTCAAGAGCCCAGTTTCCCAGGACTTGATTACCTTGACAGTCTTTACTGGATCCAGAAAATATTACCCAAATACAAGTGAAGTAAAAAAATATAAACTCTTTGACAGGGATATATGAATTCTACTTATAGACAATTGCATGTAGGATTTCCTTTGAAAGGCTGAAGACATACAATCTAGATACAAAAGAGATATGGCAGATAATTGATGTATGGGAGGATCAAATCACAAAGAATAGGATAAGAAAAGAGGTGATTTTCTAGACTCGGAAAACAGTTCAAATTATTTATAACTAAAGATTACAGGTACTCCGACGTACAAAAGTAATATGAACTTTTTAAAACAAACTCCTGAGGGGGCAGTGCCTGTGGCTCAAAGAGGTAGGGCGCTGGCCCCATATCCCTACATGCTGGAGGCAGCAGGTTCAAACCCAGCCCTGGCCAAAAACTGCAAAAAAAAAAAAAAAACTCCTGAAAACAAAACCAAAATCCCTCAGCAATATCAAAAACTGGAAAAACCAGTCACCCACATTTGCTCTTCATAAGTTAAATTTAAGTAACTTGTTACTTTTATGTAAACTTTAATGTAGAGATATGCACCCCTTAATAACGGGATACATCCTAAAAAATGCATCATTAGGTGATTTCATCATTGTATGAACATTATAGAATATACTTAAACAAACCTAGACAGATGGTATAGCCTACTACACTATACAATATGACCTCTTGCTCCTATGTTACAAACCTGTACAGGATGTTACTGTACTGAATACTGTAGGCAACTATAACACAATGGTTAAGTACTTACATATCAAACATATCTAAACATTAAAAGGTACAGCAAAGCTGGGCACTGTGGCTCATGCCTATAATCCTAGCACTCTGGGAGGCCAAGGCAGGTGGATTGCCTATGCTCACAATTTCAAAACCAGCCTGAGCCAGAGCAAAACCTCATCTCTAAAAAACAAAAATAAAAAGGCCAGATGCTGTGGCAGACACCTGTAGTCCCAGCTACTTGGGAGGTTGAGGCAAAAGAATTGCTTACACCAAAAAGTTTGAGGTTGCTGTGAGCTGTGACACCACAGCACTCTAGCAAGGGTGACCAAATGAGACTGTCTCAAAAAAAAAAAAAGAAAAGAAAGAAAAAAAAAGGTACAGCAAAACTGTGGCATTATAATACTATGTGGGACCACCATCATTATATGGTATATGACTGTATATCGTGGGCTCAGAGAACAAGTGGATCCAAATTAAAACCACTGCTAAAGGCTGAAAAATAGCTATTTTTCTTTAAAGTCAACCTTACACTGAAATATGGCTATACGTTTTAGCTTACACTTATTCACTGGTGTCTCCAAAATGCCAAAGTTTATCTAGCTGTTAGTTCTCTCTCTCTTTTTGAGACAGACTCTCACTTTGTCACCCTGGGTAGAGTGCTGTGACATCGTAGCAAATAGCATTGGGCTCAAGCAATCTTCTTGCTTAGCCTCCCAAGTAGCTGGGACTACAGGCACCCGCCACAACACCCAGCTGTTTTTAAGAGACAGAGTCTCACTCTTGCTCAGGCTGGTCTCAAGTGACACACACACCCCAGCCTCCCAGAGTGCTAGGATTACAGTCCCACACGCCACCTCACCCGGCCTCTCTTGCTAACTCCCTATAGTTCTATTTTGAGTGGGTCTAGTCTATTTGGAAAAATGAGATTATAATGTTCAAAATTACTATATTACAACAAATCATAGAAAAGAGCCAAATCCCACTCATATGGTCAACAAGTTTAATTTTCTTTTTCATTAAGTGTAGAATAGCTCAACTAGTCAAAAGGAAAGGTCAATTCTTAGTAGACAGAAAGTTTCCCTGGCTGGGTGTGGTGGCTTACACCTATAACCCTAGCACTCTGGAGGCCAAGACAGGCAGACTGCTTGAGGTCAGGAGTTCAAGACCACGCTGAGAGGGAGAAACTCATCTCTACTACAAGTGGGGAAACCAGCCAGGTTTTATGGTGGGCACCTATATTCCCAGCTACTTGGGAAGCTGGGCAGGAGGATCGCTTAAGCCCAAGAGTTTGAGGTTGCTGTGAGCTATGATGCCATAGTACTCTAGTCGAGGCAACAGAGTGAGACTCAAAAAGAGATTCTCGGCTCAGCACCCGTAGCAGTGTTTATGGTGCCGGCCACATGCACTGAGGCTGACAGTTTCGAACCAGGCCCACACCAGCTAAACAACTTCAACTGCAACAACAACAACAAACTAGCCAGGCATTGTGGCAGGCACCTGTAGTCCCGGCTACTTGGGAGGCTGAAGCAAGAGAATCGCTTAAGCCAAAGAGTTGGAGGTTGCTGTGAGCTGTGACGCTACAGCACTCTAGTGAGGGCAACACAGTGAAACTCTGTCACAAAATCAACAACAACAAAAAAAGAGTTGCTCAGGCTGGGCTCCATGGCTCACGCCTGCAATCCTACCACTCTGGGAGGCCCAGGCAGGTAGATCATTTGAGCTAACCAGTTTGAGACCAGCCAGAGCAAGAGTAAGACCTTATCACTACTAAAAATGAAAAACTGAGGCAAGATACTCCCCCGGGCAATTGAAGCAGCATCAAAAATACACTACGGGGACCTGATCAAACTAAAAAGCTTCTGCACACTAGTAAGTAAAGCCAAGAACACAGTAAGTAAAGCAAGCAGACAGCCCTCAGAATGGGAGAAGATATTTGCAGGTTATGTCTCTGACAAAGATTTAATAACCAGAATCCACAGAGAACTCAAATGTATTAGCAAGAAAAGAACAAGTGATCCCATGTCAGGGTGGGCAAGGGACTTGAAAAGAAACTTCTCTGAAGAAGACAGGCGTACGGCCTACAGACATGAAAAATGCTCATCATCCTTAATCATTAGAGAAATGCAAATCAAAACATACTTTGAGATATCATTTAACTCCAGTAAGATAGCCCATATCACAAAATCCGGAGACCAGAGATGTGGATGTGGAGAAAAGGGAACACTTCTACAGTGCTGGTGGGAATGCAAACTAATACATTCCATTTGGAAAGATGTTTGGAGAACACTTAGACATCTAAAAATAGACCTGCCATTCGATCCTACAATTCCTCTACTAGGTATATACCCAGAAGACCAAAAATCACATTATAACAAAGATATTTGTACCAGAATGTTTGTTGCAGTCCAATTCATAATTGCTAAGTCATGGAAAAAGCCCAGGTGCCTATCAATCCACGAATGGATTAATAAATTGTGGTATATGTATACAATGGAATATTATGCAGTCTTAAAGAAAGATGGAGACTTTACCTCTTTCATGTTTACATGGATGGAGCTGGAACATATTCTTCTTAGTAAAGTATCCCAAGAATGGAAGAAAAAGTATCCAATGTACTCAGCCCTATTATGAAACTAATTTATGGCTTTCATACGAAAGCTATAACCCAATTATAACCTAAGAATATGGGGGAGGGGGAGAAGATGGGCAGAGTGAGGGTGATTGGTGGGATCACACCTACGGTCATCTTACAAGGGTACATGTGAAACTTACTGGATGTAAAGTGTAAATGTCTCAACACAAAATGTTAACCACTATGATGAAAATATGTCAAATGGTATATAAAACCAGTGAATGGTGTCCCATGATTGCATTAATGTACACAGCTATGATTTAATAATAAATAAATAAATAAAAGATACTCGCTTGGGCCCAAGAGTTTGAGGTTGCTATGAGCTTTGATGTCAAGGCACTCTACCGAGGGCAACAAAGTGAGACTCTTATCAACCCCCCTCACCAAAAAAAAAAAAAGTTTTCCTCCACATATTTGGAAATGGTACACCATGCAATCAAGCAATAATACAAAGAAAATCATTTTGCTTTCCCAATCACTCATATACAAATTGAGAATTACAACTTTAACTAATATAATGATTTAGTTTCTGGAAAGAAGTGATTTGTGTCCATTAGCTAAAATGAAATCTATTAACAAGAAGAGAAAATCAGTTTTCAGTTACTTTTGAGTTATAAATTAGTGACTGATAAGAGATGTGTCCACCAGCATTTCAAAAGTTATGTTTATGGCTCGTCACCTATGGCTCAAGCAGCTAAGGTGCCAGCCACATTCACCTGAGCTGGTGGGTTCGAATCCAGCCCGGGCCCGACAAACAACAATGACGGCTGCAACCAAAAAAGTAGCTGGGTGCTGTGGCGGGCGCCTATAGTCCCAGTTACTTGGGAGGTGGAGGCAGGAGACTCGCTTGAGCCCAGGAGTTGGAGGTTGCTGTGAGCTGTGATGTCACAGCACTCTACCCAGGGCAACAGCTTGAGGCTCTGTCTCATAAAAAAAAGAAAAAAAAAAGATATGTTTACTAAAATTTTGGTTAAAATCAAATAAAAAACTAAGTTCCCTGCCTTATAAAACAGAATATGGACTGAGACTTACAAGGATACAAGAGGAAATGAGAACAAGACTCCAAGTTCTGAGACAGCATTTAAATTAGGGAGTACTGACTCAGCACCTGTAGCACAGTGGTTATGGCGTCAGCCACATACACCTAGGCTGGTGGGTTCAAACCCAGCTCAGGCAAGCTAAACAACAATTACAACTGCAACAAAAATATAGCCAGGTGTTGTGGCAGGCACCTGTAGTCCCAGCTACTTGGGAGGCTGAGGCAAGAGAATCACTTGAGCCCAAAAGTTTGAGGTTGCTATGATGCCACAGCACTCTACCAAGGACAGCATAGTAAGACTCAGTCTCAAAATAAATAAATAAATAAATTAGGGAGTACTGTTTTTCTCATAGTACTCCCTTAATATGTTCATTCATTCTGGTTTACAGGAAGTGAGATTGTCGTAAAGGCCATAAAACTTCAAGTATTAAGTGAGCATAAAAATGACTATCATACTCTACTCTCAATGACTTAATCATAGGAATAGAAAAAGTAAGTTTTTAGCAACTATTCCATCTCTCATGTAGCACAAGATGTTTCTAAACCAGTCTATTCTATGAAGATGGTTATTTTCCCAAGAGCCCGGGAAAATTTCAATTTCACTATCTACCCTTGGAAATAGAAACATAAAATCCATCTAAAGCATTAAGTTAGTATTTAATGCCTGCAAAATTATAATCCTCCCCTTCCAAAAGAGAAGCTTTCTAGTAGTGTCCACAACATAGTGCCTAACTAGGACAGTCCTAACCCATAACTCACTCTCATCCTTGTATCAGCAGCCAGTAATCAAGTATGCAAATACCTCATTTCTTTTTTTTTTATTTTTTTTTATTTTTTATTTTTTCATTTTGCAGTTTGGCCAGGGCTGGGCTCGAACTCACAAGCTTGGTATATGGGACCAGTACCCTACTCACTGAGCCACAGGCACCACCTGCAAATACCTCATTTCTTAATATCTGATTGCTGACTATTTTCTTCCCTCCTATTTGTATCTTCCCTCTACTTTTGTAGGGGCACTAAGTTCTTTTCAGGCAGGTCGTAAAAATTCGTTATTTATTTGATGATAAAAATGCAACTCAAGGCTGGGCATGGTGGCTCCCGCCTATAATCCCAGCACTCTGGGAGGCTGAGGCGGGTGGATTGCTGGAGCTCAGAAGTTCAAGACCAGCCTGAGCAAAAAGCGAGACCCTGTCTCTACTAAAAATAGAAAAACTGAGGCAAGAGGATAGCTTGAGACCAAGTTGGAGATTGGGGGTTTCTGTGAGCTACGATGCCATAGCACTCTGCGACAACTCAAGACTCTGTCTCAAAAAAAAAAAAAAAAAAAATCAACTCAAACATCAAAGTGCCTAACACCTGTCATCAAATAAATACCACAGAAGAAATAGAGAAGACTAGTTTCAGTTTTATTATTTAGTCATATGAATCTGTTTTACCACAAATTTTCTAAGGACTTGAATCCTAATTCTAATCTGGATTTTTTCCGTCTCTGAGTATCTAAAGGTCTCTTGTCTCTAACTTTCTTTTTTTTTTTTTGTAGAGACAGAGTCTCACTGTATGGCCTTCGGGTAGAGTGCCGTGGCGTCACACGGCTCATAGCAACCTCTAACTCTTGGGCTTACTCGATTCTCTTGCCTCAGCCTCCTGAGCAGCTGGGACTACAGGCGCCCGCCACAACGCCCGGCTATTTTTTTGTTGTTGTTGTTGCAGTTTGGCCGGGGCTGGGTTTGAACCCGCCACCCTCGGCATATGGGGCCGGCGCCCTACTCACTGAGCCACAGGCGCCACCCTTGTCTCTAACTTTCTAAGAGTAAAACTACTCTGAAATCTATGAATAGCTTCACTTACAACTTCAGACATTTCTCTCTAAGTTAAGCTTCTCATCTTTCACTTACATTGTAAAGGTTGCTCTTATCTTTACCCTCTTAAGGTCATAACAGTGCTAAAAACAAAGCAAGGTACACTCTGTATACAGATGCTCTCAATTTCTGACGTAAAGGAGCCACCAACCGTGAAGGAAAGAAAAGGAATCTAAAAAGAAAATAAATTATTGCAGCTACACAGTTAAGCACTTCCATCAATCTTGTAATCTGCCCTCCACTTGAATTGCCACACTGGATTACTATGCTCAACAGGCTAAGGTAGAACTAGATCTAATTAACCATTGAATAAAAAATACAATGTATTACACGCAATTAGAAATCACTCTGGAATAAAGCCCACTGTCCTCACTGGGCAAGTTCAGAATTCATTTCACTCAAATTTCTATGACAATCTTGGTAAGCTCCTGAAGCATCCAATTACCAGAATTTCAAGACAATAAATAACACAACTATCTCCTTATATTACACTAAAGAGAAAAATGGAGGGCAATATAAAAGGAAACATCTGGGGAAAGTGCTACATGTATAACTGTCAAATTTAAAATAAACTCACAAATCTTCAAAATATGTTCTCTATATTTTCTTTTCTTTTTTTTTTTTTTTGAGACAGAGTCTCACTTTGTCACCCTCGGTAAAGTGCTGTGGCATCACAGCTCAAAGCAATCTCAAACTCTTGGGCTTAAGCGATTCTCTTGCCTCAGCCTCCCTAGTTAGCTGGGACTATAGGCGCCTGCCACAACACCCACCCCGCTATTTTTTTGTTGTAGTTATCGTTGTTTAGCAGGCCTGGGCTGGGTTCAACGCTGCCAGCCCCGGTGTACATGGCCGGTGCCCTACCTACTGAGCTACAGGCATCAAGCCATGTTCTCTATATTTTCAACATTAAAATTAACCAAAAGGGGCGGCACCTGTGGCTCAGTGAGCAGGGCGCCGGCCCCGTATGCCAAGGGTGGCATGGAAGTTCATACCTATAGTTCTAGCTACTCAGGAGGGTGAGACAAGAGAATCATTTAAGCCCAGGAGCTTGAAGCTGCAATAAGCTATGGCGATACCCCTGTAAACTAGCCTGGACAACAGAGTGAGAGCCTATCTCAAAAAAAATAAAATAACAAAAGCATGGGAAATGTAGGACAGACATGGTGGCTCATGCCTATAATCCTAGCACTCTGGGAGTCTGAGGTGAGTGGATTGCTTTGTTCTCACCAGTTCAAGACCAGCCTGAGCAAGACCAAGACCTTGTCTCTACTAAAAATAGGAGAACTAACCAAGTGTCAAGGCAGACTCCTGTAGTCCCAGCTACTTGAGAGGCTGAGGCAACAGAATCACTAAAGCCCAAGAGTTTGAGGTTGCTGTGAGCTGTGACACCACAGCACTTTACTAAGGATGACCAAGTGAGACTCTGTCTCAAAAAAATAAATAAAAAGAA
Organism: Nycticebus coucang; assembly: GCF_027406575.1. NCBI lineage: Eukaryota > Metazoa > Chordata > Mammalia > Primates > Lorisidae > Nycticebus > Nycticebus coucang. Next base: position 58,678,394 of record NC_069784.1, read on the forward strand.
AGAAAGAAAAGCAAATGTTGATAATTTTTGAAGCTTGGTGGTGGGTACATAGAAATTAATTACTCCGGAGGCACCTGTAGCTCAGTGGGTAGTGCGTTGACCACAAACACTGAGGCTGGCGGGATCGAACTCAGTTCATTCCAGCTAAAATCAATAATGACAACCGCAACAAAAAAACAGCTGGGTGTTGTGGTGGGTGCTTGCAGTCCCAGCTACTTGTGATGCCACAGCACTCTAACGAGGGTGACATAGCGAAACTCTTACCTCAAAAAAGAAAATAAAAGGGGGCGGTGCCTGTGGCTCAGAGGGTAGGGCGCCGGTCCCATATGCCGGAGGTGGCGGGTTCAAACCCAGCCCCGGCCAAAAAAAAAAAAAAGAAAAGAAAAGAAAGAAACTGATTACTCTGAACACTATTTGTGTGTATATTTCATGTTTTTCCAGAATAAAATGTTTTTTAAAAAGAAGAAGAAAAACGGGCGGCGCCTGTGGCTCAAGGAGTAGGGCGCCGGTCCCATATGCCAGAGGTGGCGGGTTCAAACCCAGCCCTGGCCAAAAACCAAAAAAAAAAAAAAAAAGAAGAAGAAAAGGGCAATGCCTGTGGCTCAGTGAGTAGAGCACTGGCCCCATATACCGAGGGTGGCAGGTTCAAACCTGGCCCCAGCCAAACTGCAACAAAAAATAGCTGGGCATTGTGACGGGCACCTGTAGTCCCAGCTACTCGGGAGGCTGAGGCAAGAGAATCACCTAAGCCCAAGAGCTGGAGGTTGCTGTGAGCTGTGATACCATAGCACTCTATTGAAACAAAATGAAACTGTCTCTTAAAAAAAAAAAAAGATTCTGACTTAAAAAAAAAAAAGAAAAATGGTGGCTTGGCGACTGTGGCTCAAGCGGCTAAGGCGCCAGCCACATACACCTGAGCTGGCGGGTTCGAATCCAGCCCAGGCCTGCCAAACAATGACAGCTACAACCAAAAAATAGCCGGGCGTTGTTGTGGCAAGTGCCTGTAGTCCCAACTACTTGGGAGGCAGAGGCATGAGAATCGCTTGAGCCCAGGAGTTGGAGGTTGCTGTGAGCTGTGATGCCACAGCACTCTACCCAGGGCGACAGCTTGAGGCTCTGTCTCAAAAACAAAAAAAGAAGAAGAAAAATGGTGGCGCCTATAGCTCAGTGGGTAGGGCACAGCCACATACACCCAGGCTGGTGCATTCGAACCCCAGCCCAAGCCAGCTATACAACAACAACAACAAGAATAGCTAGGTGTTGTAGTGGGGCGCCTGTAGTCCCAGCTCCTTGGGAGGCTAAAGCAAGAGAACTGCTTGAGCCCAAGAGTTTGAGGTTGCTGTAAGCTATGACACCACAGCACTCTACCCAGTGACAGTGAGACGGTCTCAAAAAAAATAAAATAAAATAAAAGGGGTGGCACCTGTGGCTCAGTGAGTAGGGTGCCAGCCCCATATACCGAGGGTGGTGGGTTCAAACCTGGCCCCAGCCAAACTACAACAAAAAAATAGCCAGGCATTGTGGCAGGCATCCATAGTCCCAGCTACTTGGGAGGCTGAGGCAAGAGAATCGCCTAAGCCCTAGAGTTGGAGGTTGCCATGAGCTGTGACGCCACAGCACTCCACCCAGGGTGACAAAGTGAGACTTTGTCTCTAAAAAAAAAAAAAAAAGAAGAAGAAGAAAATTCATTATAAGTTTGTAAATGTCTAGACTATCAAGAGAAAGATAACAAGAAACAGGCTTTCTTGGCAGCTTTTCTTCATTGGGGGCCATCCCACACCTAGTTGGAGCCCACAGATGAAAAAGTCATTTAAATGCTAGTATAAAAGCAGACTCCAAACATAGACAAGGCAAAACAAAATTGGTCATTTTTTTTTGTTGTTGTTGTTGAGACAGAATCCCATCCCATGCCCTAAGCAGAGGGCAATGGCATCATAGCTCATTGCAACCTCAGATTTGGGCTGTGGGCATTCCGCTGCCTCAGCCTCTGGAAGCTGCTGGGATTACAGGTGCTCACCATGGTGCCTGCTATGGCACCCATCTGGGTTTTTCATGTTATTAGGAGTTGGGGTCTCACTCTCGCTCAGGCAAGTCTCGAACTCCTGAGCTCAAACAATTTTCCCTCCACAGTCTCCCACAGTACTGTTTTTTTTGTTTTGTTTTTGAGACAGTCTCACTTTGTTGCCCTTAGTAGAATGCTGTGGCATCATAGCTCATAGCAACCTCAAACTCTTGGGCTCAAGCGATTCTCTTGCCTCCGCCTCCCAAATAGCTAGGACTATATGTGCCCACCACAACGCTCAGCTATTTTTTTAGAGATGGGGTCTCCTTCTGGCTCAGGCTGGTCTTGAACCTCTGAGCTCAGGCAATCCACCTGCCTCAGCCTCCCAGAGTGCTGGGATTACAGGCATGAACCACCGCACCCAGCCCAAAATTGGTCATCTTTGCCAACAGCTGCCCAGCTAAGTACCATGCCATGTTGGCCCAAAGTGCTGTCCATCACCACAACGGCAACAATATTGAAGTGGGCAAAGTGACTAGAAAATACTAGAGTATGCCCAGAATCAGTTGCTTCTCACATCAACAGAAACATGCCAGAACAGATTAGTGAAAAGTAAACCATCCAAATTTTTTCTTTAAAAAAGCTAAAAAGGCCAGACAAGGTGGCTCACACCTGTAATCCCAACACTTGGGAGGCAGAAGTGGGTGGATTACCTGAGCTCATGAGTCTCACAGCACACTTGAACCTATACTTAAACTTCAGCAGCACATTTAAATTATAATGATCAAAAAAAGTTTAAAAAAAGGAATAAACTGGCAGCATCTGTGGCTCAGTGGGTAGACATCGGCCCCGTATACCGAGGGTGGCAGGTTCAAATCTGGTCCAGCCAAATTGCAACAAAAAAATAGCCTGGCATTGTAGCGGGTGCCTGTCCCAGCAACTTGGGAGGCTGAGGCAAGAGAATCGCCTAAGCCCAAGAGTTGGAGGTTGCTGTGAGCTGTGTGATGCCACGGAACTCTACTGAGGGCGATAAAATGAGACTGTCTCTACAAAAAGAAGAAGAAAAAAAAAGGAATAAACTTACTGTGGTTTGAACTTCCTTTTTTTTTTTTTTTGTAGAGACAGAGTCTCACTTTATGGCCCTCGGTAGAGTGCCATGGCCTCACACAGCTCACAGCAACCTCCAACTCCTGGGCTTAAGCGAGTCTCGTGCCTCAGCCTCCCAAGTAGCTGGGACAACAGGCGCCCGCCACAACACCCGGCTATTTTTTTGGTTGCAGTTTGGCCGGGGGCCGGGCTTGAACCCGCCACCCTCGGCATATGGGGCCGGCGCCCTACCGACTGAGCCACAGGCACCGCCCCCGTTTTTTTTTTTTGTTGTTGTTTGTTTTTGGCTGGGGCTAGGTTTGAACCCACCACCTCCGGCATATGGGACCGGCGCCACCCTTGAACTTCCTTCAAAAATAATTTAATTAATGAATTTTCAAAAATTTTCATGGTACACCAGATGAAAATCACTGCTGTAAAGGCTAAAGACCAGAGATCCTTGAAAAAAAGATTTAACAGGCCAAAAAAGGTGGTTCAGAGCCGTGATCCTACCACTTTGAAAGGCTGAAACAGGAGGATCACTTGAGATCAGGAGTTCCAAGATCAGAATGAGAAAAAGTGAAGTTCCTTCTCTACAAAATACAGGAAATTAGCCAAGTGTGATGGTACACACCTATATTCTCAGCTACTAGGGCAGATACAGGAGGAGGATCACATGAGGGAGGCATTTAAGGTGGCAGTGAGCTTATGATGACACCATTGCCCTCTAGCCCCAGCAACAGAGCAAGACTCTGTCTCCAAAAAGAAAAAAAGGAAAAAGATTTAGTTGATCTTTTTTTTTTGTTTGTTTTTGAGTCAAGAACTCACTCTGTTGCCCAGGCTACAATGCAGTGGCATCATCCTAGCTCACAGCAACCTAAGATCATGGGCTCAAGCAATTCTCCTGGCTCAGCCTCCTGAGTAGCTGGGACTACACACCTACTTGGCTGATTTTTCAATTATTTGTAGAAATAGGAGTCTCTCTTGCTCAGGCTGGTCTTGAGCTCTTGGCCTCAAGCAATTGCTCCCTCTCAGCCTTCCAAAGTCCTATGATTACAGGTATCAGCCACCATGCCTGATCCAAATATTAAATTTTTTTTTTTTTTTGGAGACAAAGTCTCACTATGTCGCCCTTGGTACAGTGCTGTGGTGAATACCGTAGGCATCATAGCAACCTCAAACTCTTGGGCTTAAGTGATTCTCTTGCCTCAGCCTCCCAAGTAGCTGGGACCACAGCTGTGTGTCACAACACCTGGCTATTTTTTTGCTGAACTTGTCATTGTTGTTTAGCTGGCCCGAGCCAGGTTCGAAACTTCCAGCCTAGGTGTCTGTGCCAAATACCATAACCACTGAGCTATGGGTACCGCCCCAAATATTAAATATTCTGCTAAGTATTCCTTTCTACTGAATCCAAGGGAAAAAATAAACACACCAAAAGTAAAGGCATCTTTCAGGGTAAAAGCAGGATCACTCACTGAGAACTATCCAGGCACTAATACATATCTGCTCATACCAATTAACTTATAAATGGTCAAAAAGCTTAAAATCAGAAACGATGGATGATACTCCAATGAAGAATAGACATTCATCACTCCTGTCTGACAACATTATAATTAAGAATTTGGTATTCAAAATGGGCCCAACATTAGACTTATATTTTTATACAGTAACCGGGAAGGAACCTTCTTTGCTGGAATAAGGAAAGAACATATTTGTGTAGAAGTGAATCAAATCCTCAGCACTAAGCACGGGAACCTATAAGAAAAAGAGTGCCACTTTTCTTCAATTCAGCAATTAGCTGTTTGTTTTTTTATCTTTTTTTTTTAGGCAGTCTCAAGCTGTCACCCTGGGTAGAGTGCTGTGGTATCATTGCTCACAGAAACCTCCAACTCTTGGGTTCAAGCAATCCTCTTGTCTCAGTTTTTCTTTTGTTTTAGCTGTCCTGGGCTGGGTTCGAACCCACCACCCTTGGTGTATGTGGCCAGCGCCCTGCCGATTGAGCTTCGGGAGCTGCCTAGCTGTTTTTTTAGAGATGATGTTCAGGCAGATCTGGAACTCCAGAGCTCAAGTAGTCTGCCCGCCTTGGCCCCCCAGAGTGCTGGTATTACAGGCTGCACCCAGCCTTAAAAAAATTTTTTTTAAAGACTGCTGAAAAGGCTGGCGCCTGTGGCTCAGTGAGTAGGACGCCGGCCCCATATACCGAGGGTGGCGGGTTCAAACCCAGCCCCAGCTAAACTGCAACAAAAAAAATAGCCAGGCATTGTGGCAGGTGCCCATAGTCCCAGCTACATGGGAGGCTGACGCAAGAGAATTACCTAAGCCCAGGAGTTGGAGGTTGCTGTGAGCTGTGTTACGCCACAGCACTCTAGAGAGGGCAATAAAGTGAGACTCTCTACAAAAAAAAAAAAAAAAGACTGTTGAAAAAGATAAAAAGATGCCCTACTCAGTGACTAGAGCTTTTTTTTTGGGGGGGGGGGGTTGTTTTTGAGACAGAATCTCACTCTGTTATCCTGGGCTGTAGCATCATAGCTCACAACAACCTTGAACTCCTGGGCTTAAAAAATCCTCTTGCCTCAGCCTCCTGAGTAGCTAGAACTACAGCCCCTGCCACGTTGTCTGGCTAGTTTTTCCAGTTTTAGTAGAGACAGGATTTCATAAAGCTCAGGCTGGTCTTGAACTTCACAGCCACAGCCTCCTAGAGTGCTAGGATTATAGGGGTGAACCATCATGCGGGCCAACTTATGGTCATTTTTATTTTTTCTTCTTTTTTTATTTTTGAGACAGAATTTCATTCTCTCACCTAGGCTAGAATGCAGTGGCTTCATCACTGCTCACTGCAACCTCCAACTCTTGGGCTCAGGTGATCCTCCTGTCTCAGCCTCCCTAGCAGCTGGGACTATATGCCACTATGCCCAGCTTATTTTTTTGATTTTTAGTGGAGATGGGGGTCTCATTCTTGCTCCAGTTGGTCTGGAAGTCCTGAGTTCAAGCGATCCTCCCACCTTAGACTCACAGAGTGGTAGGATTACAGGCATGAGCCACAATCCTTTTATATTCAAATATTACATTTCTATGGAGACGTTACCTCTTTCATGTTTACTGGATGGAGCTGTAACATATTCTTCTTAGCAAAGTATCTCAAGAATGGAAGAAAAAGTATCCAATGTACACAGCCCTACTATGAAAGCTATAACCCAATTATAGCCCAAGAAGAAGGGGAAGGGGGGGGGAGAATGGGTGGAGGGAGGGTAATTGGTTGGACTACCTATGGTGCATCAAGGGTTCATGTGAAATTTATTCAGTGTAGAATATAAATGTCTTAACACAATAATTAAGAAAATGCCGGGAGGGGGGTGGGGCCTTGGTGTGTGTCACACTTTATGGGGGCAAGACATATTGCAAGAGGGACTTTAACTAACAATTGCAATCAGTGTAACCTGGCTTATTGTGCCCTCAATGAATCCCCAACAATAAAAAAAAAAAAGAAAATGACATGAAGTGTTATGTTAACCAGTTTGATAAAAATATTTCAAATTGTGGGCGGCGCCTGTGGCTCAAGGAGTAGGGCGCCAGTCCCATATGCCGGAGGTGGCGGGTTCAAACCCAGCCCCGGCCAAAAACCAAAAAAAAAAAAATTTCAAATTGTATATAAAACCAGCACACTGTACCTCATGATTGCATTAATGTACATTGCATAATGTAATGTACAATTACATTAATGTACAATTTATGATTTAATAAAAACAAAAAACAAATATTACATTTCCCTAAACTGTTGCTGGTTTGCTAAAAATTGTTGGAAATAAGAAACAGTAAACTACCACAAAATATCGATCCCAAATCACAGAGCTGTGGAGAAACTAGCATATTTCAAAAGTGAAATTATAATCAGGACCTTTAATAACAAGAGTGATTCACAGAGGTGAAATGCATTAGATCACTGTGAGTCGAGACCCACAGGAACTGTATTAAAGGGCTGCGGCATTAGGAAGGTTGAGAACCACTGCCTTAGATAGATTTAAACCAGCTCAACAAGATGAGACTACTACTAGGTAATCATTTCAAAACTTCCAAGAACATCAATTATCTAGATGATTGATTTTCTGTAGATTAAAATGTCCAAAAAGCAGGGCGGCACCTGTTACTCAGTGGGTAAGGCGCCAGCTCCATATACCAAGGGAGGCGGGTTTGAATGCAGCCCTGGCCAAACTGCAACAAAAAAATAGCCAGGCGTTGCGGTGGGCACCTGTAGTCCCAGCTAATCGTGAGGCTGAGGCAAGAGAATCGCCTAAGCCCAGGAGTTGGAGGTTGCTATGAACTATGACACCACAGCACTCTACTGAGGGTAATAAAATGAGACTCTGCCCCCCCAAAAAAAAAAAGTCCAAAAAGCATTATCTGGGAGTAAGTATCTCCAACTTGTAAGAAGTATTCACTAGGGCGGCGCCTGTGGCTCAGTTGGTGGGGTGCCGGCCCCATGTACGGAGGGTGGCGGGTTCAAACCCGGCCCCGGCCAAACTGCAAAACCAAAAAAAAAAAAAAATAGCCAGGCGTTGTGGCGGGCGCCTGTAGTCCCAGCTACTCGGGAGGCTGAGGCAAGAGAATTGCTTAAGCCCAGGAGTTGGAGGTTGCTGTGAGCTGTGTGATGCCATGGCACTCTACCGAGGGCCATAAAGTGAGACTCTGTCTCTACAAAAAAAAAAAAAAAAAAAAAAGAAGTATTCACTAAATATTAGCTCACTAGCCCAGTTACACTACTATTACTCTGGAACCAGAATTCAGCTACATCACATTGGCAAGTTTTTCCTACAAAGGCCAGATAAGTAAATATTTTTAGGCTGTAGAGACCTTAACATCTTTGTCCTGACTACTAACTCTGACATTGCAGCAGCCACAGACAATATATAAACAAATGAGTATGGTTGTTTCCAAAAAATGTTATTTATGAACACTGAAATCCGAATTTCATATAATTTTCACAAGCTAAGAAACAATCTTCATTTTTTTCCAACCATTTAAAATTATAAAAACAGTAATTCTTAACTCACAGACTAGACAAAAACAGGCTGCAAACAGGCCTGCCTACAGGCCCTTAGTTAGCTAATCTCCAATCTATACTCTAATTTATTAAGCATTTCAAACTTAGAAAAAAGTATACAGAATACTGTAACAACCATTTACTTGGGCCAGGTGTGGTAGTTCACACCTGTAATCTTAGCACTTTGTGAGGCCTAGGTGGGTGGGTTGCCTGAGATCACAGGTTCGAGACCAGCCTGAGCAAGATCTCATCTCTAAAAATACGCGGACATTGTGGTGGACACCTGTAGTCCCAGCTATTCAGGAGGCTGAGGCAAGAGAATTACTGGGGCTCTAGGAGTTCCAGGTTGCTGTGAACTATGGCGCCACGGCATTCTACCAAGGGCAACGAAGGAAGAGTATCTCAGAAAAAAAAAAGAAGAAGAAAGAAACTGCACTGCTTTGCAAGTCTTAAAAAATATTATGTTATAATTGCAATCAATGTAACGTGGCTTATTGTACCCTCAATGAATCCCCAACAATAAAAATATATATATATTATGTTATATATATTCCTTTGCGCCTTTTTTTTTTTTTACAGTTTTTGATCGGGGCTGAGTTTGAACCCACCACCTCCGGTACATGGGGCTAGTGCCCCAGTCCTTTGAGCCACAGGCACCGCCCACTTTACAACTTTTTTTTTGAGATACAGTCTCACTGTTACCCTGGGTAGAGTGTGGTGGCATAAGCAGTGTTTGGCTCTTTGCCTCTACCAATTCAAAGTTCAACTACAAATCATACATACTCCTTACTCCTGAAGGTACCTCTGATTTTTTTTTTTAGGGACAGAGTTTCACTTTATCACCCTCGGTAGAGTGCCACTGCATCACAGCCCACAGGAACCTCCAATTCTTGGGCTTAGGCGATTCTCCTGCCTCAGCCTCCCAAGTAGCTGGGACTACAGGCGCCTGCCATAACACCTGGCTATTTTTTGTTGCAGTTTGGCCGGGGCTGGGTTCGAACCCGCCACCCTCGGCATATGGGGCTGGCGCCCTACCCAGTGAGCCACAGGTACCGCCAGTTACCTCTGATATTAAAAGATTATAGTGACAAGATTTCAATTTGTCAGCAATTCAGGAGAACTGAGGCAGGAGGAATGCTTAAAAAGTTCAAGTCTGTAGTTTACTGTGACACAATCACTACACTTTACCCTGTTTCCCCGAAAATAAGACAGTGTCTTATTTTAAGGTGTGCTACCAAAGATGCGCTAGGTCTTATTTTCAGGGGACGTCTTATCTTTCCTGTAAGTAGGTCTTATTTTCGGAGGATGTCTTATTTTTGAGGAAACAGGGTAGTTTGGGCAACTCAGCAGATTAAAAACCAAAAAACCCAGGCTGGACATGGTAGCTTACACCTGTAACCCTAGCATTTTGAGACGGTGAGGTAGGAGGATTACTTGAGGCTAGGAGTTCAAGATTGGCCTGAGTATAAGTGAGAACCTGTCTATTAAAAAACAGAAAAAATTAGGCCAGGTGCAGCAGCTCACACCTGTATTCCTTGTACTCTGAGAGGCCAAGGCCAGTGGATTGCTTCAGCTCACAAGTTTGAGACCAGCCTGAGCAAGAGCGAGACCCTGTCTCTAAAACAGTCAGGCATTGATGACACCACAGGACTGTAGCCCTAGCAATAGAACAAGACCTTATCTTCAAAACAAAAACAAAGGCTCGGCACCCATAGCACAGTGGTTATGGCACCAGCCACATACACCAGGACTGGCAGGTTTGAACCCACCCAGGGCCTGCTAAAAACTGTTACAACTACAACAAAAAGTAATAGCTGGCATTGTGGTAGGCGCAGGTAGCCCCAGCTATTTGGGAGGCAGAGGCAAGAGAATAGGTATTGGCTTTTTAAAAAGGATTTGCTGGCTTGGCGCCTGTGGCTCAAGTGGCTAAGGCGCCAGCCACATACACCTGAGCTGGCAGGTTCGAATCCAGCCCAGGACCACCAAACAATAATGACTGCTGCAACCAAAAGACAGCCAGGCGTTGTGGTGGGTGCCTGTAGTCCCAGCTGCTTGGGAGGCAGAGGCAGGAGAATCACTTGAACCTAGGAGTTGGAGGTTGCTGTGACCTGGGATGCTACAGCACTCTACCCAGGGCGACAGCTTGAGGCTCTGTCTCAAAGAAAAAAAAAGAAAGGATATGCTAATAAAGTACTAAGTGTTCCTAAAGGCACCTGAGGACAGACAGATCTCCTCAGTGACTATGCTCCTCTCAAGTTTCGATTTTTTTTGCAGTTTTTGGCTGGGGCTGGGTTGGAACCCAGCACCTCCAGTGTATGAGGCCAGTGCCCCACTCCTTGAGCCACAGGCGCCGCCCTCAAGTTTAGATTTAAATTGAATTGTCTTTAAAACTCTTATAGCTTGATGTTATGAATATAGATTAGTACAAATATTTGGAGGATAATTTAACAACACCTAACAAAACTTTTTTTTTTTTTTTTTTTTAAAGATACAGAGTTTCACTTTCTCACCCTTGGTAGAGTGTCCTGCTGTCAGAGCTCACAGCAACCTCCAGCTCTTGGGCTTAGGCGATTCTCTTGCCTCAGCCTCCTGAGCAGTTGGGACTACAGGTGCCCACCACAACACCTGGCTATTTTTATCTTTTTTTTTTTTTTTTTTTTTGGCCGGGGCTGGGCTTGAACCCGCCACCTCCGGCATATGGGACAGGCGCCCTACCCGTTGAGCCACAGGCGCCACCCAACACCTGGCTATTTTTTGTTGCTGTTTGGCCGGGGCCAGATTCAAACCCACCATCCTGGGTATATGGGGCCTGCGCCCTACTCACTTAGCCACAGGCGCCGCCCAGCACCTAACAAAACTTTATGTTTTAACGGAAGTTACACTTCTAGAAATTTTAAGTACAGGTACACTGAAATGTGTAAAAGGTATATGAAAGATGTTTCACTGGAACACTGGTTATCATAGTACACACAGACACAAATTGGAAACATCCTAAATGTCCCCAAGCAAGGGACAGATTAAGTAAATTAAGATATATCCATACAATGAAAGATTACACAGGCACTAAATCAATTACCTGTGTCATATGAATGTATACATATATAGAGTCAGACAATTAAGTTCACGAACCTGTCCTATAAGAACTGCTCCATCTGCAGCCCTCACTGCTACATATCACTGCTGTTGCCTCCTAAGTGACTGAAGCTCTGCACCAATGCCCACACCTAGTCTACCCTTCAAAGCACTTTTTCTAGGATGAGTTAGGGAATTTAACTGTCAGACCTCATACACCAGTTCTAATGAATATTTGAGAAAAAGAGTTCAAAAACTGCCGTAAAGGGTAGACTGGATGCTAGCATCTGTGAATAGCTCCCCACAGGAAGTACTTTGAAGGTGATCACAGTGATATTCAGCAATAAGGTATGTAGCAGTTTTTGTAGCCCGAGTTCACAAACTTAATTGTCAGGGCTTGTGTGTATACAAACACACATACAGAGACAAGAGTACAGTATAAAGCTTAAGAGTTTAAGAGTCAGATGTGCTGATTTTGTATACTAGCTCTTGTACTTACTAGATATATGACCTCAGACTAATTTCTTAACCTCAGTATACTTCAGTTTCTTCATCTGTAAAAAGATAATATAGCATCTAACTTTAGAGTACTGTGAAGATTAAACTAACTTAAAGTGTTTAGAACAGTGCCTAACACACAGCCCCCAAAATGTAAATTATTATTAAAAGGATAACCAGGCTTAGCGCCTGTGGCTCAAGCCGCTAAGGCGCCAGCCACATACACCTGAGCTGGTGGGTTCAAATCCAGCCTGGGCATGCCAAACAACAATGACAGCTGCAACCAAAAAATAGCCAGGCGTTGTGGCAGGCACTTGTAGTCCCAGCTACTTGGGAGGCAGAGGCAGGAACTTGCCTGAGCCCAGGAGTTGGAGGTTGCTGTGACCTGTGATGTCACGGCACTCTACCCAGGGCGACAGCTTAAGGCTCTGTATCAAAATAATAAATAAATAAATAAATGGATAACCAATGTGTTAAGTGGGGTAAGGGCAAGAGAATTTGGGATAGATACAAATACATGAAATAAATGAAGTTTTTAAAGTAGAATTTTGAGGATTTGGTAAGCCTATTACACTTGAACACAAGTTGTAAAAAGTGCCAAATAAGGGTACAGTTCGTACTTAAGAGGCACTTGTTCCTAATATGCTAATTTATAATTACAGTGTATCTAGTACTATAGTTATTTCAACACATGTCCTCTCTACTGACTACATCTTCATGAGGACCAAAGTTGTGTTATTTATCTTTATATCCTCTGCAACACCTATATTTACATCTTTTACATAGCAGTTATACAATAAATATTCTCCAAACATACGAAGTGGTCAGGCCTCTTCAGTTTCCCACCATCAACAGATTTAAGTGTTTACAAAGTAAACAGTTCTCTGGGTGGCGCCTGTGGCTCAGTGAGTAGGGCGCAGGCCCCATATACCGAAGGTGGCAGGTTCAAACCCAGCCCTGGCTGAACTGCAACCAAAAAATAGCTGGGCGTTGTGGCGCTGTGTAGTCCCAGCTGCTCGGGAGGCTGAGGCAGGAGAATCGCGAAAGCCCAAGAGCTGGAGGTTGCTGTGAGTCCTGTGACATCATGGCACTCTACCGAGGGTAGTTAAGTGAGACTCTGTCTCTACAAAAAAAAAAATAAATAAAAATATAAACAAAGTAAACAGCTCTGATAGGTGGGACAGAAAACCAGACACATGTTTTCTCTTTATCAGAGTGATTACCTGTCATTTTCCTAGACTGATTCAGTCTTGGATAGAGAAAAGTACCTGAGATCTTTACTGCAGTAACTGGAAAAATACATAAACCCACATCGCTGATCAGAGCTTTGGATTTTCTGACATATTTTGCAAATTAGGACTACAAATAAAATGTGATAAAACAAAATAAAACTGTCATAAAACAGATTTCATGAACTAGGCAAACAGCATTCCTAAACTAAGTTTAATAACTTAGTAGCTTTCAAACTGTTCAATGCTGAGAATAGGAGCAATGACAGTCACTAAACTACAGATTTGTAACCAACAGGAAAAGTACACAGTTAATTTCCATAAGGCGATGTATTACCATAAGCCTAAATATTCTTTCCCAGTACAGCTCTAGTATCTATAAAAGGGTTTTCATCCTTAAAATTTTCCTTAAAGTAAGGTCTCAGTGTACACACTTGAAAAAAAAACTCCTATAGGGCGGCACCTGTGGCTCAAGGAGTAGGGTTCCGGTCCCATATGCCGGAGGTGGCGGGCTCAAACCTAGCCCCAGCCAAAATAAAAAATAAAAAAATAATAAAAAAAAACTCCTATATTGTTTTTTTTTTTTTTTGTAGAGACAGAGTCTCACTTTATGGCCCTCGGTAGAGTGCCGTGGCCTCACACAGCTCACAGGAACCTCCAACTCCTGGGCTTAAGCGATTCTCCTGCCTCAGCCTCCCGAGTAGCTGGGACTACAGGCGCCCGCCACAACACCCGGCTATTTTTTGGTTGCAGTTTGGCCGGGGCTGGGCTTGAACCCGCCACCCTCGGTATATGGGGCCGGCGCCTTACCGACTGAGCCACAGGCGCCGCCCAAAAAAAACTCCTATATTGTTATGTGACAAAAGGCAAGATGTAGAGAACTATGCTCTTCTGTGTAAAAAGAAAAAAGAAAACTAAGAATAAACTCATATTTTCTTGTAGATAAACTGTGAACTGATAGAAAAGAAAGGATGAATGGGTGATGGGGTTCAAAACTAGGCAGATGAAAGACAATGATGAAAATCTTTCCACTCTGTAGTTAATTTTTTAAAATTTGAACTAAGCTCTTAAAAATAAAGATTAAGTATCCCAACCATTACAATATGATTCATTTACAAGAGCAAAGATGTTTTGAGTAATAGTACTTCTAATACATAAAGAAAAATACAGTTATCCAAAGAACCAGGTAAAATGAAAACTATGATCTGAGTCACCTGCCCAATTGATTTTTTTGTTTGTTTGTTTCGAAACAGAGCCTCAAGGTGTACAGAGCCCTGGGTACAGAGCCCTGGGTACAGAGCCCTGGGTACAGTGCTGTGGCATCACAGCTCACAGCCACCTCTAACTCCTAAGCTTAAGCGATTCTCTTGCCTCGGCCTCCCAAGTAGCTGGGACTACAGGTGTCCGCAACAATGCCTGGCTATTTTTTGGTTGTAGTTGTCGTTGTTGTTTGGCAGGCCCAGGCTGGATTCGAACCTGCCAGCTCTGGTGTATGTGGCTGGTACCTTAGCCGCTTGAGCTACAGGCGCCAAACCTGCCCAATTGTTATCACAGAATCCCATTCAGATTTTCAGCCCAATATAAAAAACTGTGTGGGGTGGCGCCTGTGGCTCAAGGAGTAGGGCACCAGTCCCATATGCCAGAGGTGGCAGGTTCAAACCCAGCCCTGGCCAAAAAAAAATAAAAGAATGTATAAAAAAAAAAAAAAAAAAAAACTGTGTGAATAGAAAAACCCACTCTGTGCTTGGCGCCTGCAGCTCAAGCGGCTAACACGTCAGCCACATACCACAAAGCTGGCGGGTTCGAATCCAGCCAGGGCCCACCAAACAACGATAGCTACAACCAAAAAAAATAGCAGGGCGTTGTGGCCGGCACCTGTAGTCCCAGCCACTTGGGAGGCTGAGGCAAGAGGATCACTTAAGCCCAAGAGTTTGAGGTTGCTATGAGTAGTGACGCCACAGCATTCTACCTAGGACCACAGCTTGAGAGACTGTCTCAAAAAAAAAATAAAATAAACCCACCCTCTGGCTGAGTGTGGTACCTCATATCTGTAATCCTAGCAGTCTGGGAGGCTGAGATGGTGGACTGCTTGAGGGCAGGAGTAGTTTGAGATCAGTGTGAGCAAGATTGAGACCTGTCTCTACTAAAAATAGAAAAACTAACCCAGCCTTCTGTGGTAGAACGCTTATAGTCCAAGCTGAGACAGGAAGATAGGAGTCTGAGGTTGCTGTGAGCTATATTGACGCACTCTATACAGCATGAAAGAGTAAAATTCTGTCCCCCACTTCCCAAAAGAAAAGAAAAACCATTCTGGGCTAGATGTGGTAGCTCGGTTCATGCCTGTAATCCTAGCACTCTGGCAGACTAAAACAAGTGGACTGCCTGAGCTCCGGAGTTTGAGAACAACCTGAACAAGAGTGAGACCCCATCTCCAAAAACAGCTGGGTGTTCTGGTAGGTGCCTGTAGTCCCAGCTACTCAGGAGGCTGAGGCAAGAGCATCACTTGAGCCCAGGAGTTTGAGGTTGCCGTGAGCTGTGATGCTAGCGCACTCTACAGAGGGCAAGAAACTGAGACTCTGTCTCAAAGAAAGAAAAAAAGAAAAATCCTCTGTAAAATTCATATATCACCTTCGGACAGAGACGTAATCTTCCAGTAATTCACCAAAATGATGAACACAAAAGAAAAGAGGAGAAGCACCCGATACATTTTCTCCAGGCCTTTTGAAAACATGGAGTTGCTCCTTTGGCTGCATACATGCAAATCTACAAGAAAGGCAATAGTGTAGACATCAAAGGAATGGGTACTTACTGTCCAAAAAGGCATGCCACACAGATGTTACCATGGCAAAAGTTGAAGAGTCTACATTGTTACCCAGCATGATACTGGCATTGTTGTAAACAAATAAGTTAAGGGCAAGATTCTTGCAAAGAGGATTCATGTTCCTATTGAGCACTGGCACTCTAAGAGCCAAGATAGCTTCCTGAAACACATGAAGAAAAATGATCACAAAAAGAAGGTACCTGGGTTCAAATAATGTACCATCCTGCTCCACCCAGCAAAGCTCACTCTGAGAACCAATGGAAAGGACCCTGAGCTGCTGGACCCTGTTTTCTATGAAATCATGCTATTATGGGTATAAGAAATAATAGACTGGGCAGCTCCTGTGGCTCAAGGAGTAGGGCGCCGGTCCCATATGTCGGAGGTGGCAGGTTCAAACCCAGCCCCGGCCAAAAACCACAAAAAAAAAAAAAAAAAAAAAAAAAGAAATAATAGGCTACTGTAAAAAAATAAATTGATATATCATTTCAAAGGAGCCCAAACAGCCAAAACAATCTTAGGATAAAGAAAGGAAAAACAGAAGACTCATACTTCCTAATTTACAGAAGACTCATACTTCCTGATTTCAAAACTTACTACAAAACTATAATAACAAGAACAGTGTGGCACTAACATAAAGACCAGTGAAACAGAATAGAGAGGCCAGAAATAAACCCTTGCAATATATGTGATCAGATGATTGCTAACAAGGATGCCAAGGATGCCAATGGAGGAAGAACAGTCTTCAAGAAATAGTACTGGGAGGGGCAGCACCTGTGGCTCAGGGAGTAGGGCACCGGCCCCATATACCAAGGGTGGCAGGTTCAAACCCGGCCCCGGCTGAATTGCAACAAAAAAATAGCTGGGCATTATGCCCGGTGCCTGTAGTCCCAGCTACTCGGGAGCCTGAGGCAAAAGAATCACCTAAGCCCAAGAGCTGGAGGTTACTGTGAGCTGTGAAGCCAGAGCACTCTACCAAGGGTGATAAAGTGAGACACTCCCTCTACAAACAAAAAAGAAAGAAATGGTACTGGGAAAACTACCTACACTCATGCAATAAAATGAAGGTAGACCCTTATTTTAACACAATGTACAAAAATGAACACAAAATGAAACAGTAACTAAATACCAGAGCTAAAACTACAAAATTCAGGAAAGAAAAGAAGGACAGCTTCATAATGTTGGATTTGACAAAGTTGGTTTTTTTTGTTTTTTGTTTTTGCCATACAGTCTCACTTTGTTGCCCTTGGTAGAGTGCTGTAGCGTCAGAGCTCACAGCAACCTCAGCCTGCCAAGTAGCTGGGACCACAGACATCTGCCACAACATTCAGTTATTTTTTAGAGACGGGATTTTGCTCTTGCTCAAGCTGGTCTCGAACTCCTGAGCTCAAGCAATCCATCTGCCTAGGCCTCCCAGAGTACTAGAATTAATGGCGTGAGGTACTGTACCAGACTATGGCAAAGATTTATTGAACACAAAAACCACAGACAAAAAAAGAAAAAAATAGGGCTGGGCGCACTGGCTGAGGCCTGTAATCCTAGCACTTGGGAGGTCGAGGTGGATGGATTGCCTGAGCTCATGGGTTTAAGACCAGCCTGAGCCAGAGCAAGACTTCATCTATAAAAATAGCCGGGCATTGTGGCATGCACCTGTAGTCCTTAGCTACTGGGGAGGCTGAGGCAAGAGAATCGCTTAAGCCCAAGAGTTTGAGATCGCTGTGAGCTATGACAGACACCACAGTACTCTACCAAGCATGATGATAAAAAAGTACCACTTGGGCGGCGCCTATGGCTCAGCGAGTAGGGCGCCGGCCCCATATGCCGAGGGTGGCGGGTTCAAACCCAGCCCCGGCCTAACTGCAACAAAAAATAAAATAGCCGGGCGTTGTGGCGGGCGCCTGTAGTCCCAGCTGCTCGGGAGCCTGAGGCAAGAGAATCGCGTAAGCCCAAGAGTTAGAGGTTGCTGTGAGCCGTGTGACGCCACGGCACTCTACCCGAGGGCGGTACAGTGAGACTCTGTCTCTACAAAAAAAATAAAAAATAAAAAAAATGCCGTGAAGGCTATGTTAACCAGTTTGATGAAAATATTTCAAATTGTATATAAAACCAGCACACTGTACCCCATAATTGCATTAATGTACACAGCTATGATTTAATAAGAAAAAAGAAACAGATATAGGTAAATATGGAAACTTAGTTTATAATGAAGGAAATATTTCAGCTAGTAAAATAACAGACCATTTTATAAATGAAAAGAAAAAAAAGTGATGGAATTACAGATATAAATCACTAAGCCTAGGCAAGTTTTCTGGGGTTTTTTTGTTTGTTTGTTTTGTTTTTTAAAGAGACCGACTCTTGGGCAGTGCCTGTGGCTCAAGGAGTAGGGTGCTGGCCCCATACACTGAGGGTGGTGGGTTCAAACCCAGCCCCAGCCAAAAAGAAAAAAAAAAAAAAAGAGAGACAGAGAGACCGAGTCTTACTTTATCGCCCTCAGTAGAGTGCCGTGGCATCACACAGCTCACAGCAACCTTCAGCTCCTGGGCTTAAGCAATTCTCTTACCTCAGCCTCCCAAGTAGCTGGGACTACAGGCTCCCGCCACAATGCCCAGCTATTTTTCTGTTGCAGTTTGGCTGGTGCTGGGTCCAAATCTGCCACCCTCGGTATATGGGGCCAGCGCCCTACCCACTGAACCACAGGCGCTGCCCAGAGCCTAGGCAAGTTTTATTTACAACTTTATCTTATTATATTTTACTCCCTATTATCTTATCTTTACTCCTATTCAGCCAGCCAAAATAGGTTTAATCTGGAAGTAAAGAATATCCAGATTCTAACCTTGGTTATATTCTTCTATGACATCTACCACTCTGTATTTGACAAAATTAGGAACTTACAATTTAATACCAGATAAACTTCAATGCCTTCATATTATAGTAAAAAGTCATGCACCAACCAAAACAGCTCATAATAGGTGGTATCAATATACTACATTTGCAGAGTAATCCATTAGATCTCAAATTTTTACCACTATTTAAAATAGAAGTTTGTATTCCTTTGAATCTTTAAGTTCCTTTGAAAATGTATTTATATTTCCAAGATTTTCTTGTTGACTGCAAAACACAGCTATAAATGATCCTTTTCCTATTACCCATGTTTCTTGAAAGCTTTCAGTTCAAGGCCAGGTGTGTTGGCTCACTCCTATAATCCTACCACTCTGGGAGGCCAAAGCAGGTGAACTGCCTGAGCAAGAGCGAGACCCTATCTCTAAAATAAGCCAGGCATTGTGACAGGCGCCTGTAGTCCCAGGTATTTGGGAGGCTGAGGCAAGAGAACTGCTTAAGCCCAAGACTTTGAGGTTGCTGTGAGCTATGAAGCCATGGCACACTACCTCGGGTGACAAAGTGAGACTGTCTCAGGCAAAAAAAAAAAGCTTTCGGTTCAGTAGATATGCATTAAACAGAATTCAACTCAGGAATAGCTCTCCAACCAGAAAATGGAAAGTTAAAAAAGCAGGCTAATAAAACCTAAGATTGGCTCAGTGCCCGTAACATAGTGGTTACAGTAGCAGCCACATACACAGAAGGTGGCCCGGCCAGCTAAACAACTACAACAAAAGAACAGCCAGGCATTGTGGGGGGCGCCTGCAGTCCCAGCTACTCGGGAGGCTGAGGCAAGAGAATCACTTAAGCCCAAGAGTTGGAGGTTGCTATAAGCTGTGATGCCACAGCACCCTACCCAGGGTGACATAATGAGACTCTGTCACAAGCCGGCCCCATACCAAGGGTGGCAGGTTCAAACACGGCCCCAGCCAAACTGCACCAAAAAATAGCCAGGCACCTGTAGTCCCAGCTACTTGGAAGCCTGAGGCAAAAGAACTGTGTAAGCCCAAGAGCTGGAGGTTGCTGTGAGCTATGACGCCCCAGCACTCTATTAAGGGAGAAAGTAAAACTCTGTCTCTAAAAAAACCGAAAAACATAAGATTGGACCTTAGTACCGTAAGAGACCTATTTTCTAGTTCCCATTATTTGGAAGAAAAAAAATCTGAATTTACGGGCGGCGCCTGTGGCTCAGTGAGTAGGGCGAGGGTGGCGGGTTCAAACCCAGCCCCGGCCAAACTGCAACAAAAAAATAGCCGGGCGTTGTGGCGGGCGCCTGTAGTCCCAGCTGCTTGGGAGGCTGAGGCAAGAGAATCGCGTAAGCCCAAGAGTTAGAGGTTGCTGTGAGCCGTGCGACGCCATGGCACTCTACCTGAGGGCGGTACAGTGAGACTCTGTCTCTACAAAAAAAAAAAAAGAAAAAAATCTGAATTTAAAATATTCTAAAAGAGGGCGGCGCCTGTGGCTCAGTGAGTAGGGCGCCGGCCCCATATACCGAGGGTGGCGGGTTCAAACCCAGCCCCGGCCAAACTGCAATAAAATATTCTAAAAGAAAAAGAAAAAATATTCTAAAAGAGTAAAACTTACACATTGCACTTAGGCAAAGAAATGAGTATTCTTTACTGCCTGAATTACAAGAGAAAAATAAGCATCAGAGTAACACAAACCTATTCATGAACACTTATAAGCCAAATTCTAGTACATGTAAATAATGTCATGCTAGACTCAGCGCCTGCAGCTCAGCAACTAGGGCGCCAGCCACATAGATCAGAGCTGGCGAATTCAAACCTGGCCCAGGGACTGTCAAACAACAATGACGACAACAACAAAAAAATAGCCGGGCATTGTGGTGGGTGCCTGTAGTCCCTGCTACTTGGGAGGGTGAGGCAGGAGAATTGCTTAAGCCCAAGAGCAGAGGTCCTCAAACTTTTTAAACAGGGGGCCAGTTCACTGTCCCTCAGACCGCTGGGGGGCCGGACTATAGTTTTAAAAAAAAACTATGAACAAATTCCTATGCACACGGCACATATCTTATTTTGAAGTAAAAAACCAAAACGGGAACAAATACAATCACACTGCCTCATGTGGCCCGCGGGCTGTAGTTTGAGGACCCTTGCCAAGAGTCTGAGGTTGCTGTGAGCTGTTGACGCCACGCCACTCTACCGAGGGTGACATAATAAGACTATCTCAAAAGGAAAAACAAAAAAGAAGAATGTCATGCTATTCACATCAAACTCCCATAGAACCTAATAGTTCAATACTCCGTAGTCAACTGGTCCACGGACAAATTTCTTAAAAGTTCTGTTTTAATTTTGAGATTAACATAACAATCTTTTTTTTTTTCTTTGGCCGGGGCTGGGTTTGAACCTGCCACCTCTGGCATTTGGGACTGGCGCCCTACTCCTTGAGCCACAGGCACCGCCCAACATATCAATCTTTAAAGGACTAGAAGACGACTAGAATTTCTCCTCTGATCTTGAAGTCTGTCTGCATGCTTCACAGAAGAGAAATAACAGCAGGCTTTACAGCATTCTTAGAGGGATACTGCCACCTTTACAAAAAGGAAGAATTTCTTGCTCCTGGCTCAGGGGTTTCTGTTCATTCCCAAAGTTGAAACCTTACTCTCTAATTCCTAGCTTGTCAGCTGAAAGGTTGGGGAAGAAGCTCAGTTATAGCACTCCTCCTGGGAGTATGATAAAGGTGAAGGCCACACTGGTTGAACTGTACCCCATCTGCCTTAGAAGAATCATGGGGGAAAAACCGTGGCCCCTATACCACTGAAGTTTCTAATAACTACCTAGCCTAATGCCTCCACACTAGTTTTTTGGAAAACTAGCACACAAAAACAGTCAGTTCCCTCATTCCAGAATATAACAACCTCAAAGGGAACTACAGGGAAGCAGAAGAGCAAAGTGTAGTATTCTCAAGGCATTGAATAAGACCACTAGTACCCTAACATGCTCACTTCAAGGTCAAATAATGTTGAGAAGCTCTGAATCCGTTAGTCCTTCTCTTACCACTCCCAATATATAACGTATATTTTGAAGATAATGAGACATGTAGGACTCAGGAAAGTTATGCTGTAAAGACATCTTTGCTAAATACTATTTGACCACATAACTTTTTTCAAGGAGGTATTAATAATTAGGGAAGTATTGTTTAAAAAGGAAGAAAAACTCTGTAAGAAACACTAGAAACACCAGCAGAAAAAAGACCACAACTTTTAGAGTCACACAAACAGATCCAAATAATGCTAGATTCACCATTTTTTTTTGTAATCTGTGAAATTCCAGCAAAATAACCATTTCCCAAGGAAATGAATTTTCTCATCTGTAAAATGGACACAATACTCCCTCAAAGAGTTACTACAAGAATTTTAAAAGTAGGCTCAGTGCCTGTAGCACAGCGGTTACAATACTACCCACATACACTGAGGCTGGCAGGTTCGAACCTGGCCCTGGCCAGCTAAAGCAATAATGACAACTGAAACAAAAAATAGCTGGGTGTTGGGCAGTAACTGTGGCTCAAGGAGTAGGGTGCCGGTCCCATATGCCAGAGGTGACGGGTTCAAACCCAGCCCTGGCCAACAAAAAAAAAAATAGCTGGGTGTTGTGGCAGGCACCTGTAGTCCCAGCTACTTGGGAGGCAGAGGCAAGAGACTTGCTTGAGCCCAGGAGTTAGAGGTTGCTGTGAGCTGTGATGTCACAGCACTCTACCCAGGGTGACAGCTTGAGGTTCTGTCTCAAAAAAAATAAAAATAAAAATAAATAAAAAATTAAAAAAAGGAAAGAAAAGAGGGTGGTGCCCACAGCTCAGTGGGTAAGGTTCTGGCCACATACGCCAAGGCTGGTGGGTTGGAACCCAGCCTGGGCCAGTTAAGACAACAATGACAAATGCAACAACAGCAACAACAACAACAAAAAAATAGCTGGGCATTGTGGCGGGCACAAATAGCCCCAGCTACATGGGAGACTGAGGCAAGAAAATCACTTAGCTGTGATGTCACAGCTCATTATGAGGGTGACACAGTGAGAATCTGTCTCAAAGAAAAAAAAAAAAAAGAGTTGTTATGGGCATTAATTAGGAGATCAGGAGTAGAGAGAGAGACACAGAAGAAGCTACAGGTTCAGGAATACTTAGTAAAGATACAGAAGTGACAATGACGCTCACTCACATCTCTGCCTTATATGACTCAGTGAATCCAAAAGGGGAAGAGAAAAAAAAGACGTTGGAAATGTTAAATCTGAGATATCAGTTGGAATCGAAGGACTAGAGTTTAGGAAAGACATGGTAATATTGAATGTCAATGTACATGGGTTTTTTGTTTTGTTTTGTTTTTGAGAGCAGACGTTGATCTTGGGTAAAGGGCCATGCGTCATAGCTCACAGCAACCTTAAACACTTGGGTTCAAGGGATCCTCTTGCCTCAGCCTCCCCACAAGTTGGACTACAGGTGCCCTCCATGACACCTGGCTAGTTTTTTCTTTGTTTGTTTGTTTTTTTCATAGAGACAGAGTCTCACTTTATTGCCCTTGGTAGTGCCATGGCGTCACACAGCTCACAGCAACCTCCAACTCCTGGGCTTAGGTAATTCTCTTGCCTCAGCCTCCCGAGTAGCTGAGACTACAGGCACCCGCCACAACACCTGGCTATTTTTTTGTTGCAGTTTGGCCGGGGCCAGGTTTGAACCCGCCATCCACAGTATATTGGGCCGGCGCCTTACTCACTGAGCCACAGTCATGGCCCACCTGGATAGTTTAAAAAAAAAAATTTTTTTTTGTAGCAAGATGGGTCTCACTACATTGCCTAGGCTGTTCTCAAACTCCTGGCCTCAAGCAATCTTCCCGCCTGTTTCCTAAAATGCATGAGCTACCACACCTGGCCCAATCTTCCTTTTTCGTTTTTTTGTTTGTTTGTTTTTTGTTTTTGAAACATATACTCTCACTCTGTTGCCCAAACTAGAGTGCCAAGGTGTCATAGCTCACAGTAACCTCAAAACTCTTGGGCTCAAGAGATCGTCCTGCCTCAGCCTCCTGAGTGGCCTGGCACCTGCGACAATGACCAGCTAGTTTTTCCATTTTTAGTAGAGACAGGGGTCTCATTCTTTTTTTTTTTTCTTGAGACAGAGTGTCAAGCTGTTGCCCTGGGTAGAGTGCCATGGCATCTCAGCTCACAGCAACCTCAAACTCCTGGGCTTAAGCGGTTCTCTTGCCTCAGCCTCCCAAGTAGCTGGCACTACAGGCGCCCACCACAATGCCCAGCTATTTTATGGTTGCAGTTGTCATTGTTGCTTAGCAGGTCCAGGCCTGGTTCGAACCCACTGTAGGTGTATATGGCTAGCACCCTACTGACTGAGCTACAGGAGCTACCAGGGGGTCTCATTCTTGTTCAGGCTGGCTCTTGTACTCTTGAGCTCAGGCGATCCACCCGCCTTCGCCTCCCAAAATACTAGGATTACAGGTGTGAGCTACATGGAATTTTTTAAATAATAAAGGGTTATTTATCATTTCAGTGGGAAGGACATAATTTTGTCATTATTTGTATAATTTAAAGTTCACAAAACAGGGTGGTGCCTGTGGCTCAGTGGGTAGGGCGCTGGCCCCATATACCGAGGGTAGCATGTTTGAAGCCGGCCCTGACCAAACTGCAACAAAAAAATACAACACCGGACGTTGTGGCAGGCACCTGTAGTCCCAGCTACTCGGGAGGCTGAGGCAAGAGAATCACCTAAGCCCAAGAGCTGGAGGTTGCTGTGAGCTGTGTGATGTCATGCCACTCTACAGAGGGCGGTAAAGTGAGACTCTGACTCTACAAAAAAAAAATAAAATAAAAATAAATAAAATAAATTAGGAAGTTTACCCAAAATCATTTAGCTAATAAATCACAAGCCAAGAATTTGACCCAAGACTCCTAGATCCTTTCTACATTTGTGTTCCACTATTCCAATCTGCCATTTATTAGTCTACCCTCTCCCAGGAAGTCTGAATTTAAATACTCTCAAAAAGCTAACATAATGAGGGCGGTGCCTTTAGCTCAATGAGTAGGGTGCTGGACCCATATACCGAGGGTAGCAGGTTCAAACCCAGCCCCGGCCAAACTGCAACAAAAAAACAGTTGTGGCAGGCGACTGTAGTCCCAGCTACTCAGGAGGCTGAGGCAAGAGAATCGCCTGAGTCCAAGAGCTGGAGATTGCTATGAGCTGCAACACCATAGCACTCTACCAAGGGTGACAAAATGAGACCTGTCTCTAAAAAAAAAAAAAGGGTGCGGGGAAGCTAACCTAATGAATATTTTGGAGATAAGT
This sequence comes from Nycticebus coucang, assembly GCF_027406575.1. Lineage (NCBI taxonomy): Eukaryota > Metazoa > Chordata > Mammalia > Primates > Lorisidae > Nycticebus > Nycticebus coucang. The sequence continues at coordinate 58,703,314 of NC_069784.1, forward strand.
GATACACAAGCCCTTCACTTAATATTTGCAATCCTTCATGATTATAATGGGAATTTGTTAATCCTGGTGTCTAACCTAAATCCTACTAACATTCCAACATTAATTTTGGAAGATTACAAATTCCACTTTCCCCTGAAATGAGACAAGACCAAGAAAGCTTTGACCAGGAGATTTAAAGTCTGTCTTTCAGCTTCAGGTAACAGTAACCTGAATATTAATAATTGAGACAGGGGCGGTGCCTGTGGCTCAGTCAGTAAGGCGCCGGCCCCATATACCGAGGGTGGCGGGTTCAAACCCGGCCCTGGTCAAACTGCAACCAAAAAATAGCCGGGCGTTGTGGCGGGCGCCTGTAGTCCCAGCTACTTGGGAGGCTGAGGCAAGAGAATCGCTTAAGCCTAGGAGTTGGAGGTTGCTGTGAGCCGTGTGATGCCATGGCACTCTACCGAGGGCAACATAGTGAGACTCTGTCTCAAAAATAAATAAATAAATAAATAATTGAGACAGAGTCTCACTCTGTCACCTAGAGTGCCTTGGTGTCATAGCTCACAGCAACCTCAAATTCTCGGGCTGAAGCAATCCTCTTTCCTCAGCCTCCTAAGTAGTTGGGACTATAGGCACATACCACCAAGCCCAGCTAATTTTTCTATTTTTAGTAGACACGGAATCTCACTCTTGCTCAAGCTGGTCTGGAAATCCTGAGCTCAGGCAATCCATCTGCCCTGGCCTCCCAGATTGCTAGGATTATAGGCATGAGCCACCATTGCAGGCCCTGAATTATTTTTTAAAATGTATACTATCCAGGTATGAAAAATAACATAAGAATGGCTCAGGAATACAGAATTACTATCATTTCCCTTAATTTCTTTAGTAGTTTACTGGTTAGTATTAATAACAATTAAGTTCACATGTGGTCAAAGACCCTTCTACAATCGCTATGACTCTTTGAGGTCTAGGATTTGACCATTTCATACCTCAAAAAGTAACAAAATGTATGGGCAGCGCCTGTGGCTCACTGAGTAGGGCCCCATATACCGAAGGTGGCAGGTTCGAACCCAGCCCAGGCCAATCTGCAGTAATAGCCGAGCTTTGTGGAGGGCGCCTACTCAGGAGGCTGAGGCAAGAGAATCGCCTAAACCCAAGAGCTGGAGATTGCTGTGAACTGTGACACCATGGCACCCTACCAAGGGCAACAGAATAAGAGTCTGTTTCAAGAAAGAAAAGAAAAAGTAACAAAGTGTCCTCTTATTCATTTGTTGCTTTTGGTTCTATAACCCAGAAAACTGTTGATAGCTTCTAGCCAAATGATGGCAACTTAAGGCAACAGTTACCATTTTGAAAGTATTTACCTTTTTGGGGTGTGTGTGTGTCTGTGAAGGGGAGACAATGTCTCACTTTGTCACCCTAAGTAGAGTGCTGTGGCCTCACAGGTCACAGCAACCTCAAACTCTTGGGCTCAAGTGATTCTCCTGCCTCAGCCTCCTAAGTAGATGGGACTACAGGTGCCTGCCACAGCACTTGGCTATTTTTAGAGCCAGGGTCTTGTTCTTGCTCAGGCTAGTCTCAAACTCCTGAGCTCAGTCAATCCACCCCCCTCAGACTTCCAGAGTGCTAGGATTACCGGTATGAGCCACTGGGTCCAGCCTTTCTGAGGGTATTTAAATTAGACTTCCTGGCTAGGTGCCCATTGCTCAGTGCTTAGGGCGTCCGCCACATACACGGAGGCTGGCAGGTTCGAACCCAGCCTAGGCCTGCTAAACAACAGTTGACAACTGCAACAAAAACACAGCTGGGCATTGCGGCAGGCGCCTGTAGTCCCAGCTACTTGGTAGGCTGATGCAAGAAGCCCAAGAATTAGAGGTTGCTGTAAGCTGTGACGCCACAGCACTCTACCAGGGGTGACATAGTGAAACTCTGTCTCAAAAAAAAAAAAAAAAAAAGGGGTGGCGCCTGTGGCTCAAGGAGTAGGGTGCCGGTCCCATATGCCGGAGGTGGCAGGTTCAAACCCAGCCCTGGCCAAAAAAAAAAAAAAAAATCACACACACAAAAAAAAGTAAATAAATAAATTCAGACTTCCTGGAAGAGAGAGAGTAGGCTAATAAATGGCAGATTAAAACAGTGGAACACAACTAAGACTTTGAGGGAGACTGCAAACATGACTGACCCACCATCTAAAAAAGTATCTTAGACAAGTTAAGCCCTAATGACCCTGGATCACTCCCAATCATTCCTACTAGATGAACTCAAGCTATATAGGAATATTTCATATATCTATGAAAGGAGAAAGTACACGATGGAACATGTGGAGGGGTTGATTTCAAATCAGACCTATTCTTTTTTCTTTTTTTTTTTTTTTTTTGAGACAGAGCCTCAAGCTGTTACCCTGGGTAGAGTGCTGTGGCATCACAGCAACCTCCAACTCCTGGGCTCAAGCGATTCTCCTGCCTCTGCCTCCCAAGTAGCTGGGATTACAGGCACCTGCCACAACACCTGGCTATTTTATTTATTTATTTATTTATTTTGTTAGTTGCAGCCCTCATTGTTGTTTGGCGGGCCTGGGCTTAATTCGAACCCACCAGCTCAGGTGTATATGGCTGGCACCTTAGCCGCCTGAGCCACAGGCGCGGAGCCAAATCAGACCTATTCTTAAGAGGCTTATCATTACTACCAGGAGGCTCTTGCTTCACAGCCTCTGGAGCCAGCAAAGTCCCCAACCACTACCTACAGAAAAAGCTTCACAGAAATCACTGAGGATAAACCAAACCACATGGCTAACAGAAGCTCTCTCCCCAAAAGCCAGTCCTTTTCAAGGGAAATTGAACTTACTTAGGTATCTTTTCCCAGGCTTAGCCAACAGCATAAGAACTGCAACTTTGTGTGGCACTGTCTGATAGATTGGATTTTTCCCAACCAAAAAGTGAACAGTTTTATACCAGGGCCTAGATTTATAGCCAATCTGGATGTGTGTCTTTTTCTTTTTTTTTTTTTTCAATTCTCCTTCGAACTACCTCAGAGAATACCTGGCTATTGTGCCTTGATACGTAATGAAGCAGGGCTTTAAGTTCTACAAAGATCAGGAAAATAAAACTCCCCCATCTCAGTTACAGCTCAAATCTCACAACTTCTCTCCTCACAGTTGTTTTAATCAACCAAAGCTGGTTTGGCTTTTCTCAATGAGCTAAGCAACATGAGTCTTCCGAGCTAAGTGCAGAGGAGCTGCTTGTCAGCATGACTCCCAATGGGGTGGCTAACAAGGAATAAGCCCCAGAGTCAAGAAACCAGGACACAACAGTTGCTAGTTTCTTAGATAGGCACCTCCAGCTTGGTGTGTGGGGGAGGAAGAGAAGGAAGAATCAGTACATAAGAAGAATAAGAGGCCTATTTTATACATAACAAACAAGAATCGCTACTTAAAAGCTAAAATGAAATAGCCGGGCGTTGTGGCAGGTGCCTGTAGTCCCAGCTACTGGGGAGGCTGAGGCAAGAGAATCGCCTTAAGCCCAGGAGTTGGAGGTTGCTGTGAGCTGTGTGAGGCCACGGCACTCTACAGAGGGCCATAAAGTGAGACTCTGTCTCTACAAAAAAAAAAAAACTAAAATGAACCCACAGGGCGGCGCCTGTGGCTCAGTGAGTAGGGCACTGGCCCCATATACTAAGGGTGGCAGATTCAAACCTGGCCCTGGCCAAATTACAACAAAAAATAGCCAGGTGTTGTGGCGGGTGCCTGTAGTCCCAGCTACTTGGGAGGCTGAGGCAAGAAAATTGCCTAAACCCAGGAGTTGGAGATTGCCATGAGGTGTGACGCTACGGCACTCTACCAAGGGCAACAAAGAATGTCTCTCTCTTTTTTTTTTGTAGCGACAGAGTCTCACTGTACTGCCCTCAGGTAGAGTGCTATGGCGTCACACGGCTCACAGCAACCTCTAACTCTTCGACTTACGCGAGAGAGAGAGAATGTCTCTTAAAAAAAAAAAGTAATAATAAAAAATAAAATAAAATGCATCCACAGATCCCAATATATAATTAAGGTATCTTTACTGGGCTGGGTGTGGTGGCTCACGCCTATAATCCTACCACTTTGGGAGGCTGAGATGGAAGGATCTCTTGAAGCCAGAAATTAGAGACCAACCTGGGCAACACAGGGAGACCCTGTTTCTACAAAGTAAAAAAATCAGCCAGGCATGGTGGTTGTAGTCTCAGCCACTCAGGAGGCTGAGGGAGGAGGGTCACTTGAGCCCAGGAGTCAGAGGTTACAGAAGCTATGAAGATGCCACTATAATCCAGCCCAGGTGACAAGAGACAGACCTGTTCTAAAAAAAAAAACCTTTAGGGCGGCGCCTGTGGCTCAGTCGGTAGGGTGACGGCCCCATATGCCGAGGGTGGTGGGTTCAAACCCGGCCCCAGCCAAACTGCAACCAAAAAATAGCCGGGCGTTGTGGCGGGCGCCTGTAGTCACAGCTGCTCGGGAGGCTGAGGCAAGAGAATCGCTTAAGCCCAGGAGTTGGAGGTTGCTGTGAGCTGTGTGATGCCACGGCACTCTACCGAGGGCCATAAAGTGAGACTCTGTCTCTACAAAAAAAAAAAAAACCTTTATTGGGCGGCGCCTGTGGCTCAGTTGGTAAGGCGCCGGCCCCATATACCGAGGGTGGCGGGTTCAAACCCAGCTCCGGCCAAACTGCAACCAAAAAATAGCTGGCGCCTGTAGTCCCAGCTGCTCGGGAGGCTGAGGCAAGAGAATCGCTTAAGCCCAGGAGTTGGAGGTTGCTGTGACCTGTGTGAGGCCACGGTACTCTACAGAGGGCCATAAAGTGAGACTCTGTCTCTACAAAAAAACAAAAACAAAAAAACCTTTATTGATACATTGGCACCTCTTCTATCTAGCTGTTCTCTAACCAAAACCCAAGGTAGAGGTCTAGCCCCACCCAGCTGGCAAAAAGGAAAAAAAAAAAAAGAGCTGGGTCGGGAGAATACCAAAACTATGGAGAACAGCACACAGGCTTTTGAAAGTACTTTAAGGCTGTGGGTGCAAAACAAATTCTTCACAGCTCCCTCTCCCAACACCCAAAGGTCCTAAACATAGCATAAAAAGTTACTGCCAGACCTTAGATTTGAAGAGCTGGATCAGGGAACCTACCTGGTCAACATTGTTCCTAGACAAGTATATGAATGCAGCCTCTATTCAGACTCTATTTGGACTGCCTCTAAACAGGAAGTTAACAGACATCACACACAGTCAAAGGAGGCAAACCACACAGTGTCATAAGGATGGATGCTGCTCTGAACTATAAATCACTCTCACCTCATGTAAAGTGTTCTCAAGTAAGGAATAATATGGAGGACAAAAGTCTATACAACTAAAAAAAAGTCTATATAACTCACCTCCTCAAACTCAGTCACTCAGCCTACAGGTTCAGCTTACAATTCCTGCTGATAAACGCTTATCTACCTCATTCCATGATGACTATCACTGCCACTCAACTAAAAACTATATTCCTCTAAAAACTGAAGAGAAGGCTGAGCTTCGTAGCTCACTCCTGTAATCCTAGCACTCTGGGAGGCCAGGTGGATCATTTGAGCTCTAAAGTTAAGAGACAAGCTTGATCAAGAGTGAGACACTGTCTTTACTAAAAATAGAAAAACTAGCTGGGTGTTGACAGACACCTGTAGTCCCAGTTACTCAGGAGGCTGAGGAAAGAGAGTCTCTTGAGCCCAAGAGTTTGAGATTGCTGTGAGCAATGACCCTAGGGCACTCTACCAGGGCAACAGAGTGACTCTGTCTCAAACAAACAAACAAAAACCCTGAAGAGAGCCCTGCAAGATCAGTACTCCTATTACTAATTATCACTACAACCTATCTGCTTAAAAAGTCCAAGGAAGGGTGGCGCCTGTGGCTCAAGGAGTAGGGCACCGGTCCCATATGCCGGAGGTAGCAGGTTCAAACCCAGCCCCGGCCAAAAACCACAAAAAAAAAAAAAAAAAAAAGTCCAAGGAAAAGCTATCCTTCACCCAGCTTAACCCTGAACAGCCAGGACCAGAAATCAGTCACCAAAAAAGCATTTCCAACAGGTGGGGCCTTTCCTCAAAATATAATGAATCCCTCCACAGAACCTCCAGAAGCAGCCTCCTTCCCAGCAAGTACCAAAAGAAATGCAATTCTATGACAATACTCTATCAAGACTGTTCTAGCACCAAAATAGGAATCAAAGTGGTTATCAGATGTCAAGGAAGAGTTTAGGTCACCATATCAAAGAAAGTGCAATAAAGTTAGCATGCAACACCCAAACAGGTTACTCTCCAACAGCCTATAGACAGACACCCGGCTGCTGCCAGAAAACACTTAAGTCATAAGCACACTTGGAAGGGGACTGGATGGCTGTAGGACAGAGGTGGGAGGGAAGCTTTCTTTTCACTTTTTATCACATGCATGGATTGTCTATTCGAAATATACATTTTTTAAAAAGAAAATGTGGTAAAGCTACAAAAGCATCTCCAACACAGATCTGTTAAACACACTTTTACTCCATCAGTTACAAATCCAAATCCCTTTTTTATAGTCTGAAAATACTGCTTGGATTCCTTTCCTGAAATATATTAAGTATCCCCAACCCTCTTTCTCTCATACACACACCCCCTCCAAATAATTAACAGAAATGAGAAAACGGGTAGCAGGAGGGTCCCTAATTCTCCGGAGGACAACAGAGGAAAAGGATAACTCAGCATCCACATGCCACCCACCATCCCCACCTCAGTGCCAGCCCTAGGAGCTAACATCTTGTGTTCGGACGAAGTTGAAGCTGGGGAAGAATCCAGAGAAGACACCATACCTTTATGAAGGGGGAAAGCTGTCCCGGCCCGCGAATGGCACCTAAACCTCTGCATTCGCAGGAGCGGCCAGCTCCTTCGCGTAATTGAGACCAGACACACCAAAAGTCCTCTAAGTTCCGCTATGGTTAGGGTTGGGCAAGTTTTACCGACCCTCAGACACCAACTGGAAGACAGATCCAGTGTGTCCCATGAGCCCAACTGGAAAAGAGGTAATTTAGCCTCTACAGAAGACAGGATAAAACAATTCCGTTCTCCTCCAAGAGGCGAGGGAACAGTGGACGACGAAATAAAGGGGCAAGGTTCTGCGCTCCTGATCCCTCTCCCTAAATAAAGGTAACCATCCCGAGCTTCCTTCGCCCTCAACGGGTCCCCCGTGCGTCCCATCTACTCGCGAACACAAGACTGAGGGCAGGGAGCTGCCCCCACGCCCTGAGGGCACCACTGGGGGTGTAGAGAGTTAAAAGGGGGGGGCGCGCTAGAGAGGAAAGGACTGGAGCATGGCGGGCATGAGGCAGTGAGTGAAAGCGGGGATGGTGAGGGAAACCTGGCGTGAGGGAGGGGAGAAAGAGTAAAAGAAGAAATGAAGGGAATCGAGCTGGGGGCGCCCAAGGCCGAAGTGAAAGACCGGGACGCGCGCGCGAAGGGGGAAGGGAAGAGGTGAAGGGGGAGCGCGAGGCGGGGGCGCGCGGTGCCGACGCGGGGGAGGGGGACGCAAGGCGGGGACGCGCGGGCGGGCGTCGGCTCGCGGGCGCTTCCCCTCCCCCGCCCCTCCACCTTTCCCTTCCCCCACCTCCGCCACCTCCCAGCCTCCCTCCCTTCCTCCCTCCTCACCGCCTCCGGGCGGGCGGGCGGCCAGGCTGGCCTAGGCCAAAGCTCCTCACCTGGCGGTGGCAGTGTAACTCCCGGCTTGCTCGCCTCCTCAAGCGACGGCGGAGGCGTCGAAAAAGGAAGAGGCGACGGCACAGTGGGATCAGTACCCAACTAAAGGGACCGGGGGCGGGGGTGGGGGAGGGGGGCGGGCCGGACCCGGGCAGGCGGGCGGAGCAGACACTGCGGTACAGACGGGGGCAGCGGCGGCGGCGGCGGCTGCACCGGCGGCGGCACCACACAAACAAGGACGCTGATTGGGCAGCTGCCAAGCGCCTCGGCTCCGCCTTACTCACACGCCACGACGCCCATTGGGCGGCCTAAGCCGGCCACCCCGCCCTCTTCTTCTTGGCCATACCAATAGAAGGCGGAATGCCAAGACTTCACCCCACCCTTGAGGACTGAGTGGCTAAAAATGTCATGATTGGCGTACATAAGACCCAATCATAAACGGAAGAGGGGGATGGTCTAGCGGGGGCGCGATAATGGTACCTCGGCCAGTTCGAGACACATCCGGGTCTTCCACAGCCCATTAAGTGTCGGGGGTCAGAAAATCGCTTCAGGCTGCAACTTTACCTTAGAGACGTTTTGGTCCCCAGGCAGCCGCCGTACCTCAGGCTCCCAAAACCGGCCTTCCCCTTTGGCCAGGTCTCATTCTATCGATTCTAAAGATGGAACCTGGCGAGCTGAGCCGGGGTCTATGTTGGGCGGTGTTTCATCACGACAAAATACAGGAATTTCACGATAGCACTAGCTTTAGGCCCTTGGGCCTTGCTGTCTTTGTGGGGCGTGGCCTGTCTCCGAGTGCCAGGGGCTTTGAGCTTCCTGGTGTTCTCTGTACCTGGTCCTGTCGCGTCAAAACCACAGCCCCAGAAAGACTACTAGTCAAAGTACTGGGATATTACGGTGTGCAGAGCCCTCGCAGTTCCTCTTGGGCTTTGCTGGTCTGGTTAGGTTCATAATGAAGACCCATCCTCCCATCTCGCCCGATTCCGCCTGATCTGCTGCAGGCCCAGCTCCTGCTAGCCTCCCTACTTCACCAGAGCAGATAGACACCCCTAAACTCACCTGGCTTTCTTGAGCACCCTGAGGATAGGAAGCAAATATCACAGAGTCAGTGTGTTAGGGAATAACGATGGGTCGCGTTTTGGGAGAGACTGCTAGGCACTATGCTGAGAACTTTACTTGAATTATTTGTTGCTCGTAACTCGGAGGTAGATATTGTTATTTTACAGATGAGAAAAAACAGTTATAGATCAGATGAAGTGTCCAAACTTACACATTAAGTGGAAGAGCTGAAATTTGAACCCGCGTAGATCCAGAAGTAGGCTCAGAGAGGTTAAATAACTTGCTAAGGGTCCAACAGTAACAAAGCAGTGGTTTTAACCCATAAATAACGGGTTCCAGAGGCATTAGAACATGAATCTTCAAGTCATTTAGAAGTCATACTATGCGGGCAGCGCCTATACCTAGTGGGTAGGGTGCCGGCCCCATATACCAAGGGTGGTGGATTCGAACCTGGCGCCTGCCAAACTGCAACAAAAAAATAGCCTGGCGATGTGGCGGGCGCCTGTAGTCCCAAGCTACTCGGGAGGCTGAGACAGGAGAATCGCCTAAGCCCAGGAGTAGGAGATTGCTGTGAGCTATAACTCCGCAGCACTCTACTGAGGGCGACAAAGTGAGAAACTGTCTCAAAAAAAAAAAAAAACCATACTATGCTATGGAAATTAAATGGAGGACGTGCAACATAAAGTCATAGGTAGATCCTGAGCACACACACAAGTATGCCCCAATTCATTTTTTAAAACTAGAAATGGGGTCTGGCTGCCTTTAAACATCTAGGCTCCAAAGATCCTCCAGCCTAAGCCTCTGGAGTAGCTGGGACTACAGGTGTGCACTGCCAAGCCCAGCCTCTGGTTCTTATTTTAAATGGATTAAAAAACCTGTTTATACGGGCGGCGCCTGTGGCTCAGTGATTAGGGCGCCGGCCCCATATGCCTAGGGTGGCAAGTTCAAACCCAGCCCTGGCCAAACTGCAACAAAAAAATAGCTGGGCGTTGTGGTGGGCTCCTGTAGTCCCAGCTGCTCGGGAGGCTGAGGCAAGAGAATTGCCTAAGCCCAAGAGTTAGAGGTTGCTGTGAGCCGTGTGACTCCATGGCACTCTACTGTGGGCGGTACAGTGAGACTCTGTCTCTACAAAAAAAGAAAAAAAAAAAAAAAAAGCTGTTTATAGTGTCCAGGTGCTATGTAAAGAATGTAGTCTCTAGAGTTGGACTGCCTGAGTTTGGATCTTAGCACTATTTCTTACCAGCTGTGTGACTTGGATGTAAATCACTTAGTCTCTATTCTCTATGCCTTAGTTTTCCTGTCTGTAAAATGAGAATGGTAAGATAGTATATAGGGTATTTGTGAAGATTATAAAATAGCACATTTAAAATGCTCAGGTCAGGCCAGCATGGTGGCTCATGCCTATAATCCCGGCACTCTGGGAGACCAAGGTGGGTGGGAGTTCAAGAGTGAGATCCCAGTCTCTACTAAAAATAGAAAAACTGAGGCAAGAGGATCACCTGAGCTCAAGAGATTGAAGTTGCTGTGAACTACAATGGCACTCTCCCCAGGGCGACAGGGCGAGACTCTGTCTTAACAACAAAATAATGATAAGTAAATAAATAGTTGATGCAGTGCTTTAAGAGGCTAACACAACATTGAAGTAGCTCGTCTGCATTAGCCTACCTAATGTTTAGGATTCAATAAGCCTTTTTCATTTCCTATTCCATCTTTCCATTTCCCACCTAATACCCTTGTTCTTTTGGCTTGTTTCCCTGGTGGGCTAGAGCCACTCCCTTCAGCTGGGATTGCCATGGATGACTGTGGGTTGCACCCTGCACAACACTGTCGGGGCCGCCCCTGAAGCTCCACCTCATCCCTGCACACTCTGGATCGCTTGCCTGCACTTTCTGCCTTCTGTGTCCTTGCTCGTCATGTTTCTTCCTCTTAAGGTGCCTTAAAAAAAAAAAAAAGAAAAAAAGAAAGAGGCTAACACAAAAGGGTAAAGTAAATCTCCATAAAACCCAGAGAAGAGACTTTTTTTTTTGTAGAGACAGAGTCTCACTTTACTGCCCTTGGTAGAGTGCCATGACGTCACAGGACTCAACAGCAACTTCCAGCTCTTGGGCTTCCACTATTCTCTTGCCTCAGCCTCCAGAGCAGCTGGGACTACAGGTGCCCACTTTTACAACGCCCGGCTATTTTTTTCTTACAGTTCGACCGGGGCTGGGTTTGAACCCACCACCCTCGGTATTTGGGGCCGGCGCCCTACTCACTGAGCCACAGGAACTACCCCAGAGATTTTTAAAACTCCTCTTTGGATCCTGTCTGGAGTCACAGCTGGAAAAAAAAAAAAAGTAAATAAATAGGTCAGTGCCAAGGATGTAGTGAGCACTCAACCTAATACATGGTAATTATTATGAGAATTTTCCTTGCTTTATCAACAATTTCAAACCCTGGTTCTAAATTCAACTTCTGTTGGTATTCTCCTCAAGAGTGCCTGTCTTGTACTACCTACTGCACTAAAATGATTTCTTCTACTAACTCCATCATTTAAATGTTCTCACTCCTTTGAGTTGCTGAACATACATGGTAGAGCACCTGTCATGCTACCAGGCACTCAATCTTTGTGTGCTCAGGATATAACAGGCAAAGTTGTTTCCCTCATGAGGGGGTACATCCCTCTTTCCCTAACCTTCTGCTTTGTCCATTATCAGTCTCGTACATTCTATGCTGTCTGAAAGGCCATCCTTTAAATGCTTTGAGGAAACATGAAAACTATGGTAGAGCAAGATACCAGCAAGGCCTGAGATAAAGCCTTTTAATCAAAATCAAAATCAGGCCATGGAGGAAGACTTTCAATATGGAGTGATCAAGCTCTAAGGATGACAACTGAGTGAAGCCAATCTTAAGAGTGGACATAACCTTTATCCCCTGCAGGTTCTCCCTGCATCCTTTTCCCTTTTGAAGCTAGCATTGAGTGTACTTTGCATGTTACATGGATTATTCTATGATTAATAATTTTTTTTTGAGACAGAGTCTCACTGTCACCTTCAGTAGTGCCATGGTGTCACAGCTCACAGCAACCTCAAACTCTTTGGGCTTAAGTGATTCTCTTGCCTCAGGTTCCCAAGTAGCTGGGACTATCAGCGCCCACCACAATGCCCAACTATTTTTTTTGTTGTTGCAGTTGTTGTTGTTTAGCTGGCCTGGGCCGGGTTTTTACCAACCCGCCACCCTTGGTACATGTGACTGATGCCATAACCACAATGCTATGGGAGCCGAGTCAATAATTATTTTTTTTTTGAGACAGAATCTCACTTGGTCGACTGGGTAGAGTGCTGTGACATCACAGCTCACAGCAACCTCAAATTCCTAGGCTCAAGCAATCCTCCTGCCTCAGCCTCCTGAGTAGCTTAGACTACAGGTAGACTACATAGGTACCCACCACAATGCCCTGCTAGTTTTTCTTTTTTTTTTTTTGTAGAGACAGAGTTTCACTTTCTGGCCCTCGGTAAAGTGCCATGGCCTCACACAGCTCACAGCAACCTCCAACTCCTGGGCTTAAGCGATTCTCTTGCCTCAGCCTCCCGAGTAGCTGGGACTACAGGCACCCGCCACAACAATGCCCGGCTATTTTTTGGTTGCAGTTTGGCCGGGGCTGGGTTTGAACCCGCCACCCTCGGTATATGGGGCCAGTGCCTTACCGACTGAGCCACAAGCGCCGCCCGCCCTGCTAGTTTTTCTATTTTTTAGAACAGAATGGGTCTCACTCTTGCTCATGTTAGTCTTCAATCCTTGAGCTCATGCAATCCACCTACCTCAACTTCCCAGAGTGCGGGGATTACAGGTGTGAACCACCACACCTGGCCCCACATATAATTAACCTTTCAAGACCCACAATTTGCAGATGAGGAAAAACTAATACATAGCAGCAAAGTAACTCATCTGATTTCATAAAATTCGTAAGTGACAGACAAGATTTGCCCCAAATTTGTTATACTTATTTATATGTATACACTCTAGTCTGTGAAAAGAAATTGGGCCAGGTAATTTGGGCACATCTTTCTCCTCACACAGCTCCCTAGACTCCAGGACAAACAAATGTGAGGTGTCATGGTGATTACTTTGGTACTGGAATTCCCAGATATTCTTGTGGTTAAAGAATCCTGTAGTTCCCCCATCTAACTGCAACTCTAGAAGGAAGGCTAAAAATGAGTAGCATAAGCTGGGAGAGAGTTATCATTATTGCCTATGAACCAGCAGGCACTCTGGGCCAGAAAGATTGTATACTCTATTAAGGAAATTCTCTCTATACAGTTGAGTGCAATGCTAAGCATACTACATTCAACAGAAACTTAAGATTTTAAAAGGGCAGGTCCCCTCCCTGGGGATGAAACAAGGAGAGGTTAATTCTGGGGATTAGGGTCTGATCAGAAACTGAGGTGACATGACAGTTTGTGTCTTTTTTTCTTTTTGAGACAGTCTCACTTTATCACCCTTGGTACAGTGCTGTGGCATCCTAGCTCACAGCAACCTCAAACTCTTGGGCTCAAGCAATTCTCATGCCTCTTTTTTCATTTTTAGTAGAGGTGGGGGGGTCTCACTCTTGCTCAGGCTGGTCTCAAACTCTAGAGCTTAAGCAATCCACGTGCCTCAGCCTCCCAGAGTGCTGGAATTACAGGCATGAGCCACCGTGCCCAGTTTGTCTCTTGAGTGTCTCCTAGCAAGACAGATGACATTACTAAGCCTCTTTGTTCTCTCCTTTTGCAGCTCCTTTAGGACACTGAAAAAGTGTCTTAATATGCTCAAGCAGGATGGGGAAGGGTGCTCTTGCTTTAAGACCCCAGCTTTCACAAGTAGTACCTCTCTTCACCCACTGTTCTCCACCTGAGAAATTCACTCTAGAGGTTCACGTGATTTCCTCCATTGATACTCCCACCCCAAGGCATTTCTGTTTTGTTGGCAAATTCTCTATGGTCTTGCAGCTGTTAGAAGTTGTTTCCTGTGTCTATTTCATTATATAGAACTCAGAGTGGGCCAAAAGGATTAGAAAAATTATGCCTGTCTTCCTAATGTCCACGTGCTGTGACCCCCTCAATCCTTGCCCCCATCTTCCTGGTACTGTCCCCAGGCTGAAACCCTGGTTGGAGGAATACTTCCTTTAGCTAGAGCAACTAAGGGGGCCTAAGATGATGGCCAGGGCCCTCAGAATACATGAGGGCTGCCAACACTAACTGCTGGGGGAAGGGTTGTCATCCCTGTGGAGGTACTGAAGAAGTTGGGAGGGGACATAAGGGAGAGGAAATAAGGCAGAGATGAGCTCAGGGCCCCCAGAGAATGGAGTCTTTGTGTGGGGTACAGATGAGGGACAAGGGGGTGATTGTATGGGAGGGCCATAAGTGCCACACAGACTGGCACCACCATAGCCAGCACCAGATTTACTCCCGCCATGCTCTGAGAACTCCTTGTACCTCAGGTGACCAGTAGCAGACACGGTTGGGGAAAGCAGGGTGTGCCTGAAGCCTGCAAAGGATGGTGTATAGCCAGGGAAAGTGAGAGATAGCCTCCACCATTATCCCAGATCCAAGAATAGGAGCCAGAAGGAAAAAGACAGAAGCAGCTTTTACTGTATTTACATCCAACAGAAACAGGGAACAATCCTTATTGCACAGGTTGGGACCTGGGTGAGTGAGGCATTCTCCTAGGTAGGGTGGACAAGGATCAGAACAGGAGAGGACACCAGTTTTTCCTAAGGGAAGTTTGGGACTCCTCTAGCTTCCACTGCCTGTCAAGGAGCTACAAACCACTAGGCCATGGAGCCCCGTTTCCTTTCTCTTTCTTACTCTCCATAAGAACCTCCTAAGCAAGGGGGTTGTGGTTCTAGAATAAATAACTTAAAATAGAATATAAACACTAAAGTAGAAAGGCATGGAGGGCCTTGGGCTCCTTTAGCAATGCAGGGAAGAGGAGCCATCACCAATGGGAATGACGTCTCCTGTTTCCACTCAGGGCAAAAGCTCAGCAGCTCTCTATTTTCCCAATTGTTTTTTAGAACAAAAACTTCTAAAATAACCAGGGCAATGTAGGTCTGTGGGTGCCCTGAAGGGGAATTCCTGATATAGAAAAAGGGAGAAACAGCTGTACTAACTCCCCCAGCCACCCTAACATCAGTATAAGTTGGGCAGGGTGGAGATGGGAGAATCACGACTTTTGGTCATAGTAGGTCCCTCTTCCTGCTGCTCTCACAAGCAGCCACTGGGCTTCGACTCTGAAGGAACAGGGAAGCAGGTTATCTCCAGATCCTTTCTCCTGTCCAGGGTGGAGAGGGAAGCTGAAGGGTCTCTAGCATTCCGGAGGTGCACCAAAATATTTTCGGCAGTCAATAGCCTTGGGAGTGGGCATCTGTGCCCGCCGCTGCCTCAGCTCCTCCTTGCCCATGCTGCTGGCCAGCTTGTTAAATGCAGACTTGTACTTCTTATCAAAGGCGACTAGAGAAGAGGGTGGAAGTTAATACATCCGGACCCCTCTCTCCCATACCTCTCCCCAGATCCCTAAATTCCTCAGCATCCTGCTTGCTCCTTCACCTATGTCCACGTGGTCCTTGCCCAGAGCAGCCATTGTCAGGAATAAGATCTCTCGGTAGATGCCCCTAAGTGGGAGCAGAGGGCATGAGAGAAAAGGAATGCAGAGCCCTGGGCAGGCCACCCAGAGGAAGCATCCTACCTCTGCAGGTGCAGGCCAGTGGGAGGGGGCCCTAGAGTTTCCAGCAGGAGCCCCACAGCCTTGTGTACTTCATTGAGTCCCACATGGCGCAGCACAGCCTCCAGCAATGCCAAAGTAAGGGATGCGGGCACTGGGCCTGGCCATGCAACCCGCTGGGGGATCTGGCCTGGGTGAAAGGAAGAAAGCCTGCCAGGTCACTGAGCCCTCTGGGCATGGCACCCCCACCACTACACCAAAGGCCAAATGCCAGACTCACTGTGGACCCTCCAGAGCACATAGAGAGGTGGGCAGCTATTGGGGTCAGGGGTCAATACATCCCAGAGCAGTCGTACCTGCACAGAGGCTGGATCAGGGGTTAGCCAAGGAGATGGACCCTGAGGAAGGTGAGAGAGGGGAAGACAGTCAGGCTCACGGAATGAGAGTCAGAGGACAAGAAATGGACAGGCAGTATCCAGGAGATAGAGGGACAATATAGGACATAGCCAAAGACCAGAAGGAAAGGAACTCTCATCCGCCACAACAATGTAAGCTCTTGCCAGGCATGGTGGCTCATGCCTATAATCCCAGCACTCTGGGAAGCTGAAGTGGGTGGATTGTTTGAACTCACGAGTTCGAGACCAACCTGAGCAAAAAACGAGACCCCCATCTCTACTAAAAATAGAAAAACTGAGTGGCACCTGTGGCTCAAAGGAGTAAGGCGCCAGCCCCATATGCCAGAGGTGGCGGGTTCAAACCCAGCCCCTGCCAGAAACTGCAAAAAAAAAAAAAAAGAAAAGAAAAACTTGGGGTGGCGCCTGTGGCTCAGTGAGTGGGGCGCTGGCCCCATATACCGAGGGTGGTGGGTTCAAACCCAGCCCCAGCCAAACTGCACAAAAAAATAGCTGGGCGTTGTGGCGGGCGCCTGTAGACCCAGCTGCTTGGGAGGCTGAAGTAAGAGAATCACATAAGCCCAAGAGCTGGAGGTTGCTGTGAGCCGTGTGACGCCACAGCACTCTACCGAGGGCAGTAAAGTGAGACTCTGTCTCTACAAAAAAAAAAAAAAAAGAAAAGAAAAACTGAGGCAATGGGTGGCGCCTGTGGCTCAGTGGGTAGGGTGCCGGTCCCATATGCCGGAGGTGGTGGGTTCAAACCCAGCCCCGGCCAAATTAAAAATAAATAAATAAATAAATAAAATAAAAACAAATGTCTGATGGATATCTATTAAAAAAAAAAAAAAGAAAGAAAAACTGAGGCAAGAGGACTGCTTGAGCCTCAGTTGGAGTTGCTATGATGCCACGGCACTCTACCGAGGGTAACAATTTGAGACTCTCTCAAAAAAAAAAAAGAATGTAAGCTCTGGAGAGCAGGGGTACATGTTTCGTAACATGCTACATTCCTCGTTCCTAAAACCTGTGCCTAGGATTTAAAGGTGCTCAATAAATATTGGTGGAATGAAAACAAATATTAATGAATCATTTTCTGGGTACCCCACACCACACAAGGTGTGTAAATGCCATCCCTTATAAGGTGCATGCTTATGTATTTTACAGATGACAAAATTGAGGATCAGAGTTGTAAAGTGAAGAGACCAGGAGTCAAACCAGGTATAAGAGATTTCACAGCCTATGCTCTTTCTATAGTGACAAGGACACACAGCACTAAGAGGACAGAGAGTGGAGAGATAAGGATGGATGAATTTAGGAAACAGGGACCACACGGATGCTGACCTGGGGGAGTGGGGGCCCATCACAGGAGGCCAGCACCAGGCCTGGTAGAATACTGGGTAGGCGCAGCCGTTGGAAATACCACAGAAGATTCCAGAAGATGATGGGGTGGGCAGCAGGCAGCTCAGGCAAAGCCAGCACCTCACTGCCCTCATTCTCGACCAGTGACTCCAGCTCTTTGCGCAACACCAGGGGGCTCAGGTATGCCCATGCCCCACTTTCAACCCGCCGGGAGGCACCCTGTCAGGCACCAAGGGGAAGGCAGGGGAGTGCATATGCTGGGCACCATCCCAGAGTTTGCCTCCCACTGACCACCATGTCCAACAGCTTCTGGGATGCCCCTTGCCTTCAATGCCCATCTCTCCCTGGCACTTCCCAGACCCCTACACAGGGAAACAACTCCCATTCCTCGTGGCCCTCCAGCCAGTTCTTACCCTTAGGTGCCCGTTGCAGAGCTGGGGCCCATCTAGAGCAAGGCAGAGACTGCGGTCACTGAGTACAGGGCCGGGACCTGCAGGCACAGGAGCATCTTTGCTGCCACTAGCACCAGCTGGGGGAGGCTTGGGACTGGAGACACTGCAGGGGGACAGCAGGAGGGGTTAGCTGCTGGACATCCACTTCCCTATACCCTCTTCAGCAGCACTTGCCCCACTTTAGGCACCTGGGCCGGGAGTCCAGGGTCTGGACACTGAGCAGGGGTACAAAGGGGCAGGAACAGAAGGGGCAGGTGGTGTTGAGGTTGGAGTCGTCAGGTGCCCAGCCAGCCATGATCTCCTCGTCGTACACCAGTGAGTCACAGGCTCGGCACAGGGAGCAACTTGACAGCAGAATCTATAGGCAAAGAGGCCCAGGAAGCAGGCCGGTGTGGCCTCCAGCATTCTGAAGCCCACTCCCTCCCCAGGCCAACAGATGGAGTGTGTGGTGTGTGTGTATGTTCAAGACATCTGTGTAAGAGAGTCATTCTTACTTCCAGGGAAGGGGACTGGAAGGACCCAGGGGTGTCACTGAGGCGTTCTGAGGAACGGCGAAGGCTCAGGCTGCTGAGAGAAGATTCTGAGAGGTCCCACTCACTGCCCAGAGAGGCTGAGCTCTGCCATCACATGAGGAAGCATGGTCAGCTGACCCCACGCTCCTCCACCCAAAGTGGTTGTTTCAACTACCCCTCAGGGTCCCCCCTTTTGGGTATTCTCTAGTTAGCAGCTCCTCCCCAGGCCCCCTGATTATAAGTGCCCCGCCGCAAGCTGGCTACCTCAGAGGCGGTGGATCCAGGATGCTCCCGGGAGCGCAGAAGGCTGTCCATGGGGCTGCGGCGGGCTGGGGGAGGCAGGTCAGTGGGCAGCTCAGGTGGGGGAACACGAGAGGCAGGGGAGCGGCGGGAAGGGGTGAGCAGTTGTTGGAGGCGAGCACCCAGCCCTCGTCGGGGGGTACCAGCCTCATCCTGATGCCCACCAGCCTTGGGCCCCTGCCCACTTAGCTCTTCCAGGGCCTCAGTGGACTGGGCAGTCAGGGCCGAGCTTGAGTCCCCTGGGCTGCCTCCTGGTGCTGGCTCCTCCCCTGTCATGCTTAGGTCTGAAAGACTTCCATCGTGCCAGGGCAAAGGTGATCCCCGAGGTTCCAGGACCCCTAAAGCCTCTATCACTGTAGGACAGAAAAGAACCAGGGAAGATACAGCCCAACCTGCCCCCCAGCTTCCCCTTTACCAAACAAACACAATTCCAGGCTGCACAAACTCTGGCACCACAGCCCCACCAGGAGAGCGCTCTGGGAAAGATGCTTTTAATCTGTAGCCCCTGCCCCAGAGGGCCACCCTCACCCTATCTCTTACTGGAAGGTGGTTAGAAAAACTGCCTGGGGCTCAGACTGGGGCACTCACTGTGGGCCACACCGGCCTCTACAGTGGACTGTGCCCCTCGGGCACTCCCCAGGCTGCCGCTCTTCACCAGGCGCCCAATGGGTAAGGCTGGGTCCCGCAGACTTCTCCCAGCCCAAGTTGTCTGGCGATGAAGGGGGCGGCTGGGAGAAGGACGTTCCAGATAAGAGTCTGTAGAAAACAAAGAAGGTGTTTAGGGACAGCCAGATAGAAAGTTAGCAACCTGTTCTAAAATAGAGGTCCTTAAGTGGACCTGGGTTTGCAGGGCTCCTCTCAGGCAGAACTTTATCCTAGGGTTAACAGCCCAATGTCGTTTATCAATTCCCCAAAACTCAATGCCAACCACTAGGCCAACCCTACCGCTCCACATCTCTCCCTGCTGAGCCTGGCTACTCCATCCCCAAGCCAAACTCACCAGCCCTACCCACCTGTCTGGGAGCTGCCTGCCTCCTGTTGAACTGATGCCTTCTGCTGCTGCTGCCGCCTTTCTTGTTCTCGCAAGGGCTGACGGAACTGAGCAGCCCCCAGCACAACATTCCGGAGCTTGGCCCAGCGCAGGCGCCCACCTGGTGTGCCAGATGGCCACTTGCTTTCCAGTACAGCCTACCAAGCACAGTACCCATCAGAAGGGCCTAATTCTACACCCTGACCCCATCTGAGATTCACGCCTGCCCTGGAGCCCTAGGGACCACCTTCCCCCTTCAGACACCTTGCCTAGGACCTTCCTGCCAAAGGCTCAACTAGCAAGCCAGCTGCCTCCCAAGAGGCCTAGAAGAAGCCAGAAGCAATGAAGAAAATTGGTATCCAGAATCTGTGACTCATAACATATATGGCTTTGAAGAAATTCTTTCTTTTTTTGGTCATTAGTTTCCTCATCTAAAATACAGAAGGCCTAGCCGGGCGTTGTGGCGGGCGCATGTAGTCCCAGCTACTCGGGAGGCTGAGGCAAGAGAATCGCCTAAGCCTAGGAGTTGGAGGTTGCTGTGAGCTGTGTGAGGCCACAGCACTCTACCGAGGGCCATAAAGTGAGACTCTGTCTCTACAAAAAAAATAAAAATAAAAATAAAAATAAAATAAAATACAGAAGGCCTGGAGGCTGAGCACAGGGGCTCATGTCTGTAATCCTAGCACTCTGGGAGGCCGAGGCAGGTAGATTTACTGAGCTCTTGTGTTCCAGACTATCCTAAGCAGAATGAAACACGGTCTTTAAAAATAGCCAGGTATACAACAACCAAAGCAAAGAGACAACCTACACAATGGGAAAGGATATTTGCATATTTTGAATCAGACAAAAGCTTGATAACTAGGATCTATAGAGAACTCAAATTAATCCACATGAAAAAAGCCAACAATCTGGGTGGCGCCTGTGGCTCAGTGAGTAGGGCGCCAGCCCCATATACCAAGGGTAACAGGTTCGAACCCGGCTCCAGCCAAACTGCAACAAAAAAATAACTGGGCATTGTGGTGGACGCCTGTAGTCCCAGCTGCTGGGGAGGCTGAGGCAACAGAACCACCTAAGCCCATTAGTTGGAGGTTGCCATGAGCTGTGTGGCCACAGCACTCTACCAAGGGCAATAAAGTGAGACTCTGTCTCTGAAAAATAAAATAAAATAAATAAATAAATAAAAATCTAAAAGTTAGTTGCTTAAAAAAAAAAAAAGAAAAAAGCCAACAATCCCATATATCAACGGGCAAGAGACATGAATAGAACCTTCTCTAAAGAAGACAAACGAATGGCTAACAAACATATGAAAAAATGTTCATCATCCCTATATATTAGAGAAATGCAAATCAAAACCACCCTGAGATACCATCTAACCCCAGTGAGAATGGCCCATATCACAAAATCTCAAAACTGCAGATGTTGGCATGGATGTGGAGAGAAGGGAACACTTTTACACTGCAAACTAGTACAACCTTTCTGGAAGGAAGTATGGAGAAACCTCAAAGCACTCAAGCTAGACCTCCCATTTGATCCAGCAATCCCATTACTGGGCATCAACCCAGAAGGCAAAAAATCCTTTTATCATAAGGACACTTGTACTAGACTGTTTATTGCAGCTCAATTTACAATCACCAAAATGTGGAAACAGCCTAAATGCCCACCAACCCAGGAATGGATTGACAACCTGTGGTATATGTAGACCATGGAATACTATTCAGCCATTAAAAAAAATGGAGACCTTACATCCTTCGCATTAACCTGGATGGAAGTGGAAGACATTATTCTTAGTAAAGCATCACAAGAATGGAGAAGCATGAATCCTATGTACTCAATTTTGATATGAGGACAATTAATGACAATTAAGGTTATGGGGGGGGGAGCAGAGAGAGGGAAGGAGGGAGGGGGCAGGGCCTTGGTGCGTGCCACACCTTCTGGGGGCAAGACATGACTGCAAGAGGGACTTTACCTAACAAATGCAATCAGTGTAACCTGGCTTATTGTACCCTCAATGAATCCCCAATAATTAAAAAAAAAAAAAAAATAGCCAGGTGTTGTGGTGGGCACCTATAGTCCCAGGTACTCGGGAGCCTGAGACAAAGGGAATCACTTGAGCCCAGGAGTTTGAGGTTGCTGTGAGCTATGCCATAGCACTCTACCGAGGGCAACAAAGTGAAACTCTATCTCAAAAAAAAAAAAAAAAAAGGCCAGACACAGTTGCTCACACCTATAATCCTAGCACTTGGGAGGCCGAGGCAGGTGGATTGCCTGAGCTCACAAGTTCTAGACCAGCCTGAGCAAGAACAAGACCTCGTCTTTGAAAAATAGCTGGGTGCTGTGGCTGGCGCCTGTAGTCACAGCTACATGGGAGGCTAAGGCAAAACAATCACTCGAACCCAAGAGTTTGAGGTTGCTGTGAGCTAAGATGCTATGGTACTCTACTGAAGGTAACCAAGTAAGACTCTGTCTTTTTTTTTGAGACAAAGTCTCATTATGTCACCCTTGCTAGAGTGCCCTGGCGTCACAATGCACAGCAACTTCAAACTCTTGGGCTTAAGTGATTCTCCTGCCTCAGCCTCCCAAGTAGCTGGGACTACAGGCACCCGCCACAACACCCAGCTATTTTTGGTTGTATTTGTCGTTGTTTGGTAGGCCTGGGCTGGATTCGAACCTGCCAGCTCCAGTGTATGTGGCTGGCACTCTAGCTGCTAAACTATAGGTGCTGAGCTGAGACTCTGTCTTAAAAAAAAAAAAAAAACAGAAGGCAACCTGAACATGGTGGCTCATGCCTGTAGTCCCAGCTACTAGGAAGCTGAGGCGGGAGGATCACCTGAGCCCGGGAGTTTGAGGTTGCAGTGTGCTGTGGACTGCACCACTACACTCCAGCCTATGTGACAAAGTTTGCAAGACACCATTGCAGGGGTCCTCAAACTTTTTAAACAGGGGGCCAGTTCACTGTCCCTCAAACCGTTGGAGGGCCGGACTATAGTTTAAAAAAAACAGCTATGAACAAATTCCTATGCATATTGCCCCTATCTTATTTTGAAGTAAAAAAACAAAACGGAAACAAATACAATCACACCGCCTCATGTGGCCCACGGGCCGCAGTTTGAGGACCCCTGGTTAGGAGCCTGAGTTCAGGAGATATGATTATGCCTGTGCTCATATTCTGACTCCCCAACTTATATGTGGTAGGGTCTTGGACAGTTACTAATGCTCTACAGCTTTATCTCTCATCTATAAAATGGGATAATAGGCTCGGTGCTGGTAGCACAGTGGTTACGGCACTAACACCTAGGCTGGTGGGTTCGAATCCAGCCCAAGCCAGCTAAAAAACAAATGACAACAACAAAAAAATAGCCAGCCATTGTGGCGGGTGCCTGTAGTCCCAGCTACTTGGGAGGCTGAAGCAAGAGAATCGCTTGAGCCCAAGAGTTGGAGTGTGCTGTGACCTGTGCCACCACAGCACTCTCTACCCAGGGCGACAGCTTGAGGCTCTGTCTCAAAAAAAACAACAAACGAGATAATAATCATTCTCCCATGAGGCTGTTATGAAGATAAAGTGATTTAAAATATGTAATAGATGTGGAACAGTGCCTGGCATGTTGGCTACAACTCTCAGCTATCAACAGACTACTGTGAGTGAGAATCAAAGCAGCCAAGTATGAGAAAACTACCTGTGGGTGCTAAGACATGACACAAGCACAATGGATGACAGCGGTTACAGGATCTAGTTGAACTGTACAGGTCCAATCTCCAAGGAGTGAGGATAGCAACAGGTGTCCAGGAGCAACGTCCTTCCCACACACCCTGATGCAGGCTGCTGTCCCACTCCTCACCCCACATTAGGTACCTTGTTGTAGTAGCCGTAAGTGATGGTGTTGGGCACAATGCCTGCCTGCCGCATCTCCAGCATGACCCGCACGGACAGCACAGGCTGCCCATAGTGTGAGCACAGCTGCATCAGCACTCGGTAGCACACCTGGTCAGGAGAGGCACAGGATGACAGGAGATGCCTCCCAACACAAACTGTCAACTCTCAGCACAGTTTCCCCAGTTCTCATAGACTTTGCTGGCCCCTGGCAGGTCCTGGGGCTTCCTCAGAGCCACCCAGTCTTCCTGCCGGTCTTGTCACCCTGCAGCTTCCACTGCCATGAATGTGCTGACTCACTCAGTACATGTTTTGGGGCACCTGCCCAATTCTGGGACTCCCCATCAGCCTCTCTTCACCGGTCTGTGTCACAGCCTCATGGCTGCACACACCTCCCTAGGACTGGGTGTGGGCACAGCCACACAGTACACAGTTGCCTACCTCGTCGGGGAGCACCACCTTGCCGCTCTCCATCTGTCGCAGCACATGGTAGGCTGTGTGCAGGGCCTGCACCCGGGAAGGTGCTGACCGCACATAGGCAGGCAGACACAAGAACCACAGCCCATAGCAGTGCCCCAGCAAACACCGGGCCCACAGCTCCGGCACAGCTGCTGACTTCTGTGCCATCCGCTGTGCAATCTTCATCTCCTAGGTGGGACAGAGGACATGGCAGGGTAAGTGCAATGCATAGCAGGTTGTAGTACAGTGTGGGGAGAGACCACGCTTTCCTAAGGAAGGGCCTGAGCTCAGAGAAGACAGGAGGGATGCTTTACTCCACAAGCTGCAGCCTGCCTAGAGCCCCAGGCAGAGAGACTGCCCTTGAGCATGGGCAGTCAGCCCTAGATTCCCAGAGAGCTCAGAAGGTGAAGATGGTGACAGCAGTGACAGCAGCTAATGGCCACCCAGTGCTTCATAAATGCCAGGCATCCTGAAACCTTCTACCAACCTTATAGGGAAGAGCCATCACTATCCCCATTTACAGATGAAGCAGCAGCCCTTAGCTAACCCAGGTCTCTCAATGGGCCCCCACCCCACTCCCCACCTCCCACCTCCCTCCACCCCCACAGATACCTGCTTCGTACGGCGAGGAGCAGGACTGCTGGGGGCACTACGGGATGGACCTGGTACAGGCAGGGCGCCAGGTTGCTCTTGAAGAGACTCAAATAGCTCAGCCCGAAGCTCCGGGAACCCATCGTAGCTGAAGGATCAAGGAAAGGCAACATCACAACCTGTACTGGACCAGCCTTGGGACAAGTGAGGGGACAAGAGACCCTCACCAGTACTGGGGAGTGGATTCACTGCCTTCCGGTACTAGAGGTTCCTCAGGAGGTGTGATAAAGACTGTGAGTTCACTTCCTGACAGCTCCTCCAGCTCCACTAAGGGAGTTGGCTCCAGCTTCTCCTGCTCTGGGTGGACCTGCAGCAGGATTGTAAGAGTGAGTGTAAATACAGTGCGTGCAACAGGGCCAGGGTGTCTAGGAAGATGGCATCTCCCAGGAAAGGACATCCCTAAGGAAGGAGCCTTGGAGACACAGCGTAGGGGGAAGGAGTCAGGAATGGGAGGGCAGTAAGCTGGTGAGAACAGGAGCCAGCCGCATATGGCTACACAGGCTGTGCACTGGGTGAGTCCAGGGTGCCCTCACAACCACAATTAAGATGTAGTGTTGGGTGGTGCCTGTGGCTCAGTGAGTAGGGTGCCAGCCCCATATACCGAGGGTGGTGGGTTCAAACCCGGCCCTGGCCAAACTAAACAAAAAATAGCCAGGCATTGTGCATTGTGGAGGGTGCCTGTAGTCCCAGCTACTCAGGAGGCTGAGGCAAGAGAATCGTTTAAGCCCAGGAGTTGGAGGCTGCTGTGAGCTGTGACACGACAGCACTCTATCAAGGGCGACAAAGTGAGACTCTGTCTCTTAAAAAAAAAAAGATGTAGTGTTGTTTACAGTATCCCTGGGTCAACAGAGACAATCAGGAGAACAGAAAGCAGTGGGCAATGCAGAAGAAACAGTGCCTAATACCTTGTCAACACAAGAATCAAAGAATTCAAGGGCAGCATGCCTCGCAGAGCCAAACGAGCACTCCTCGATGAACTGTGAGAACATCTGTGTGTGCAGCAGCTGAGAGTACAGCTTGTGGCTGGAGCGTTCCCGGGATTTGAGGAACCCTAAGAGAGATGAGAGTAGGGCATGGAAGGGAGGTCACCTGGGGTCCCCCCACCACTGCCATAACCTCCCTGAACCCTTTCTTGGCTCCCTGCCCACTCAGGACCAAAGCCATCAAAGCCATCATCTCTTTAGGATTTTTTGTTGTTGTTGTTGTTGCAGTTTTTAGCTGGGGCTGGGCTTGAACCCACCACTCCTGGTATATGGGGCTGGTGCCCTACTTCTTGAGCCACAGGCACTGCCCTTTTTTTTTCCCTTGAGATGGAGTCTTACTATGTCACCCTCACTGGAGTGCTGTGGCATCACAGCTCACAGCAACCTCAAACTCTTGGGCTCAAGTGATTCTCTTGCCTTAGCCTCCCAAGTAGCCTCCTTAGCCGCCCACCACAATGCCTGGCTATTTTTTGTTTAGCAGGCCCGGGCTGGATTCGAACCTGCCAGCTCTGATGTATGTGGCTAGCACCCTCACCACTGAGCCACAGGTGCCAAGCCTCTCTTTGGTTTTCTTGGTGTTTTTTTTTTTTTTGAGACAGAGTCTCACTTTGTTGCCCCCGGTAGAGTGCTGTGGCATCACAGGTCACAGCAACCTCAAACTCTCAGGCTCAAGCCATTCTCTTGCCTCAGCCTCTCGAGTAGCTGGGACTACAGGCACCCACCACAATGCTCAGCTATTTTTAGAGACAAGGGCTCTCTCTTGCTTAGGCTGGTCTTGAACCCCTCAGTTCAGGCAATGCACCCACCTCAGTCTTTCAAGTGCTAGGATTACATGCATGAGGCACCATGCCCAGCCCTTGGGTTTTTTTTTGTTTTGTTTTGTTTGTTTGTTTTGTTTTTTGGAGACAGAGTCTCATTCTGTCACCTTGGGTAGAGTGCCGTAGCATCATAGTTCACAGCAACCTCAAACTCTTGGGCTCATGTGAGTCTCTTGCCTCAGACTACCGAGTAACTAGGACTATAGGTAACCACTATAACACCTAGCTTGTTTTTCTATATTTAGTAGAGATATGGTCTAGCTCTTGCTCAGGCTGGTCTGGAGCGCCTGAGCTCAGGCAATCCACCTGGCCTCCACCATCACTTTGGCCCCTCTGGCATGACTGCCAACACACCATGCTGACTAGCTTAGCTCTCCCTTTCATTCTCTGCCTCAGATTGGGGTTTTCTAAGGGCAGGATTTCTAACCAGAGCTTTGCCCTTGGGGCTGCTCACCATACTGTGTCCACTCCAAGCCCAGGGCTCCCAAAGGGCAGGGCCACAACTGGTTCATCCTTGTACCCTTACTCTTTCTAAGACCACAGGGGTGAGTAACTGTTTTTTTGTTTGTTCATCTTTTTTTTTTTTTTTTTGTAGAGACAGAGTCTCACTTTATGGCCCGCGGTAGAGTGCCATGGCATCACACAACTCATAGCAACCTCCAACTCCTGGGCTTAAGCGATTCTCTTGCCTCAGCCTCCCGAGTAGCTGGGACTACAGGCGCCCACCACAACGCCCAGCTATTTTTTGGTTGCAGTTCAGCCGGGGCCGGGTTTGAACCTACCACCCTCGGTATATGGGGCCGGCACCTTACCGACTGAGCCACAGGCGCCGCCCTGTTTGTTCATTTTTTGAGGGAGTCTCACTATGTCTCTCTTGGTTGAGTGTCATGGCAACATAGCTCACAGCAACCTCAAACTCTTGGGCTTAAGCAATTCTCTTGCCTCAGCCTCCCAAATAGCTGGGACTACAGGTGCCCACCATAATGCCCAGCTATAAGGGGTAAGTAACTTAAAGCAGTAAGTTCCCAAAAACTTGCTGAATGATGGAATAAGTAACTAAATGGCTCCCAGTCCTGGGCCTTCCTTAGGGAGCCCAGCCCCCAGACACCTCCTCCCACAATACCATCTCCAGGCAGACAGGCCCTCTTTACCCTGTAGGAAGAAAAGGTTGTCGACATCACGAGCCCCCTCAGAAGGGGCCTGGGTGAGTGGGCGCAGGAAGACCCGGTAGCCCTTGAGCAGACAAGCCATGAAGCGAAGGAAAGCTCCCTGGACCTCACGCTCCAGGCGGGCCCGGCGGCCGCACACAGCCTCATAGTCTGTCAGCAGGAATTCCAGAGATGCTTCTTCCTCAGGTCCAGTATATGCTGGGGACCCCCACAGCCTGTGGGTCAGGGCTGGCTCCCATGGTGCCTGCCTTGACCCTGCCCTTCACACAGATACTGCTATCTCCATCTATAGCCTCTGAAAGACTTCGCACCAGCAGCAGCTAAAACATCACCTTCTACTAAAAGCTTCAAGCATTCACCATGATAAGCTCCACTTTCCCTCTTTGGTCAGGAGTTGCAATTTGAATCCTGCTCACTTTCACCAAGTGAAATCCTAACTCCTCTCACTTCCTAAAGGAAAGTCTTCCTTCCCACAGGCCTCCCCAAACTGGCCATGTGAGGATTTGACAGCTCCCAGCCTCCCACCCCAACCAGGCTTCTCACTCTGGTCCAGCTGTTGGTACAGGTTTGTCAGTGTGGCCAGCAGAACCTTGTAGGGTCTGCGGGGCAGGTTCCGAGGGGAGAGAAGCTTCTTTTCTTCAGTTCTGTGAGATAAGCATAAGGAGAAAGGGTAACAGGTCTCCTCCACTTTTTGTCTGAGCTCTTTTTTTTTTTTTGAGACAGAGTTGCACTTTGTCACCCCCGTAGAGTGCCATGGAGTCACAACTCACAGCAACCTCAAATTCTTGGGCTCAAGCGATTCTCTTGACTCAGCTTCCCAAGTAGCTAGGACAACAGGCGCCCACCACAATGCCCAGCTATTTTTAGAGATGAGGTCTCACTCTGTCTCAGGCTGGTCTCAAACTCATGAGCTCAGGCAATCTACCCACCTCGGCCTCCCAGAGTGCAGGGATTACAGGCATGAGCCACCACACCCAGTCCGCCTGAAGCTCCTTTTGTGCCCAGAGCACGCCAGACACCAGCCCTTTTGTGCCCACCTCTCTGCAGCCCTCACATGAGACCCAGCCTCTTACTGGAAGAGTGTGTTGGTATCAAGATCAACACAAATGACATCGGCAGGTGGGTCATGCAGATCGAAGTAACTGGAGTGGATACCCACAATGAAGGGCACAGGGGCGCTCAGCACATCTGCCAGCACCAATGGGCACACTGGGATGTAGGGGCACTGCCAGTGCAGTGGGAAGATCATCTGAAACACCAAGGTGAGAGAGCCAGTGAGCAGGGCATGGGTGGCTGGAGGGGCATAGGACAGGGAGGGGATTGGCCTTGGGGAGCTGGTGCCTGTTGAGAGGCAGTTGGAGGCAAACAGCAAAGAGTCCCTGCAAGTGGTGCCCACGAAGAGGGGCTGAGGACCTTCCCCAAAGAAGGAAAAGGGAAGAGTCAGGGCAGGGATGGGAGTAGCAGTGTAAGCAACAGCAGTTCTGGGAAAGGTGGGTGAGGTGGGGTGGCACTCACAGAGACCAGGGCCTCGCAGACACTGGTGAGCAGGTCTGGCCGCAGGGAGTGGACCAGCAGCTTGTGCTCTGTGAGCACAGCTAGTAGCAATGTGACAGCCAGCTCCGGGCCCAAGCTCTGCAACAGCTGCAGGAAGCTGGCACCACTGTGGGCAATGCCAAGGTAGGGAAAGGGTTACCAGGAGACCCTTCCCCAGAAAGCAGGCACAGATGCTGCTGGGCCAGCCTGCAGAGAACAATAGTTGCACCCACCTGCTCTGGGCACTAAAGCTTCCCTCCCACCAATCTGGGTGCATACCTGAGGGGCAGAGGTGAGGACACAGGTTGACAGAGGAGCAGGTTGTCATAGGGAGACATCTGGGAGAGCAGAAGAGCTATGGTCAGGGTGATGACTCGCCCTGACAACGCCCTTCCTTCCATCTGGCCCAGCCCAGCCCTCACCTGCACGAGGATGCGGGGTCTCTGCGGGGAAGGAAAGGGGACGTTGTGAATGAAGTGGGAGATATGCCTGGGGAACAGAAGGGAGCAGGTCAGAGCAGACCCCTCCACCCCAGTTTTACCTCACCCACGTTTTCTCATCTTCCTCACATATCCTCAAAACCTCCTCTCTGAACACCACATCCAGACCTGTAGCAGCCATCAGAAACCCCATACACCCAGAATTTATGCAAATCAGAAGAGATTCCCATCTGGGCACACACAGCGCCTTGCTGGCTAACAAGTGTGGACTGGATTTTAGGCTCCACTCAGCCAGTGACATTTTTGCAATTAACAAATAAAACTTCACACTGCAGCCCTGTCTACTACCTATGGCCAGCACCCCACCTATATCTCTCAGGGCCTCCCCACCCCTTCTGGACCCTTGCCCAGTGGTAGGGCAGCCGTGCTCACGCTTCCAAGGGCAGGCGGTGGGGGCCTGAGACAGAGTAGCGGTAAAGGAAGGTGAGGAAGGCGCGGAAGGCGGGGAAGGCAGGCCAGCGGGACAGCACAGCAATGGCACGCCGGCTGCGCACTGCACGGCCCCCCAGTGCCCGGCCCCGCTCCACAGCACTCAGCAGGCCCAGCGCCCGTGCTTGCCGCTCTGACAGCCTGGCCCTTGGGAACGCCTCGTAGAATTGCAGGGCGGCACCGTACACCTGGCAGGAGGCAGAGGAACCATCAGGTAGGCCCTGCACAGCCTGGACCCCTTCCCATCTCCCACACACCCACCTTATCACCAGCTGCACCCGTGAGCACAAAGGTGGAGAAGACGGGCACAGGGTACTTGGTCTGGGCAGGCCAGCATTCGATAGTGGCCCCCATGGGCAGGCAGAAGACGGGCACTGACTCAGGCAGTGGGAATGCCTCATTGTCCTTCTCCGGGTAGCGGCCCAGCAACTCTGCAACCCCAGCAGAGAGGGAGTACCCAAAAGGAGGAGGGTCCATCAGACTCCAGAGGAAGGAGGCAGGGGATCGCAGAGGAGAGCCAAGTGGCAAAGAGGAAGTAAATTCTGGGGGACACTGATGGTGCCAGCCAGGAAGCACCAGGGCAGAGGAATAAGGAGGGTCAGGGTTCAGGGACAAAGGGGGCCACTCACCTGCCTCATACACCAGTGTGTTGGCCTTGGCCAGGCCCACCTTGTAGCACAGGTACACTGCTGGGCCCCACTGCCCCAGAAATGGCAAGAGACAAGCAGATACATAGCTAACAAGGGTTTCTGAGGCCCACTTGCTCTTCACCACCCCTAAATAGTCTTTCATCTTTAGAAATCCCAATAACTGTCCCCCACAGCCAGAGTCACCCCTCTGGGCCTACCCCTGTTGTTGAAGGCCTTGGTCCCAGGATACTCTTTGTGCCTAGTGTCTACACCCTTCTACTAAGTTGGCCCAGGTCTCAGCCCTTGGCCTCACTCACCATGCCAGGGTTGAGATTGCGGGGCAGCCGGCAGTAAGTATGAGGAGTGCCTTCACCCTTGCTGGGCAGTACCAGGCAGAGGTCAGTGATGCCCAGGGCATGCAGCCCTGCCCCCTCTGCTGCCCGCCGATAAGTGAGGTAGGTGCGGGGGTGTCCAGGGCCTGGAGGGGCCAGGTTGGCCGAGTGGCTATAGGGCGTTGTGTCAAGCACTTGGAAGCCAGGCTTGGGACGCTCCTTCCCCTCATACAGTACCCTTGGCACAGAAAGAAGAGATGTCAAGAAATCAGGGTAGAGGAAAAATACCTCAAGGCTGCCACACCTGCCTACCTAGTCCCTAAAACCTGCCTTGTACCTTCAGCCTTGTCAAACTCCAACACTAGAGCCTATCTCTTCTAGCCAAACTCTGCCCTCTAGAATCCCACTGTCCCTCTTTAGCCCTTGGCTCTACTTCTTGGTTAGTAACAACTCCACAATCTTCCATGGCTCTCATACGCATTAATGAATACTAGGAACAGGCAGTGCCTGTGGCTCAATGAGTAGGGCGCCAGCCCCATACACCGAGAGTAGCAGGTTCAAACCGGCCCCGGCCAAACTGCAACAAAAAAAATAGTCGGGTGTTGTGGCAGGCGCCTGTAATCCCAGCTACTCGGGAGGCTGAGGTAAGAGAATTGCCTAAGCCCAGGAACTGGAGGTTGCTATGAGCTGTGTGATGCCACGGCACTCTACCAAGGGCGACAAAGTGAGACTCTGTCTCTACAAAAAAAAAAAAGAATACTAGGAACAATACAAGCAATCAGTGATATGCCTGTGCCAAGTCCCTTACATGGATTATCTCACGTAATCTTCTCAGTTGTTAACCTATGAGGAGATTTTATCCTGACATAGATGAGGGGACAGGCCCAGAGGGGCTCAATAACCTGCTCAAGCTCACAGTGCTCAAAAGCAGTACACTAGCAGAGGTACCCAAATCTGTGAGAGCTGTAGGGTGTCTTGTCAAACACACACAACTTTCCCAGTGCCCTTCCCTTGTCCTTTACCCTACCTCTTCCTATCTCACCCCATTCCCACCCAGCTTTCCCTGGTGCTAGCATGGGTAGGAACACCCACCCCAGCTCAACAAGGGGGGGCTTGTCACGGCCCCTGCGGTAGCAGATGACAGGCTGAGTTCCACCCAGAAGTCCGGCACTGAGTTCCAAGGGGTAGCCCCCAGTAGAAGCTTGGATGCATGTGTAGCCCTGAGGCACCTCCTCGCCCAGTGCCCTAGCAATGATCGCCACATCTGTGATGGGCTCAGCAGGCCGGGAAGGGCGCAGGGATCCACTGGGTTCAGGAACCCACGTTTCTTCGGGTGTGCCATTCCCTGCAAGCCCAGCTACCACGAAGTAATCCACCAGCCGGGGGGACCGCTCCTCCGCCATGGCCCCCCCCTCACTCACTGCATCTAGAATGGTCAAGTGGGAGAGAGATGAAGAAAGGAAGGCCAGGGTTGCCATGGTAACCAGGGTGACCCCACACACACACACCTTGTTCCTCTCCTCTTCCTGGTTCTTCCAAGAAAAGGCAGGATAAATGGTCAGCCAATCCTGAACTCTCCTGCCTGTGACATCATCAGGCTCTTGCAGCCCACAGAGCTCCTTAAAGAGATCAGGCCCCTCCCACTTAGTGGTACCAGCCCTCTCCCCTAAGAACCCAACTCTGCTCAACAGGCATGTTGACCTGGGCTCTGACATTGTGCTATTCATATAGCCCTCGAGGAGAGGCCCACCCCTTCTCATTCTATGTATAGACTTACAACATCACAGAGATTACAATCTTTTCTGTAATAGCCTGCCATGACATCATTCAATCTGGCCATAACATCATACTTGTCTCACAGTTTTTTTAAGAGTTTCTGACCTTCCTACTCTAGCATTGTAAGACTCTCATGATCCAGCAAATGTTCTTAGGTTCTTAAGAGGACACCACAGGTTTATGGGAAACCTCCCAAAACCCAAGTTTTAGAGTCTTGTCACCAGACTCCAGTGTCCTTTTTCCTTTCTTAACTCCACCAGCGTGGCCAAAAAACCAGTGTTCTCCTCCTCTAAGACCTTAGGTATTTCCATTTAGGCCCAAAGTGACTATGGAAGACAGTCCCAGCCTCCCCACAATCTCCTCCCCCCCCCACCCCCCCCACCCCCCCCCCCCACCCCGAGCCCGGAGAAACAGGCCCAAGCTACAGCCCTTCAGTAACTGTGTTCTCACCTGCCTCCATGGCCCAACCCCCGGGAGTAGGAGCCCCAAGGGTCCTGAGTTGCCCCACAGTGCAGAAACCAGGAAAGAGCCTGGTGGGTGGCTCCCAGCAGGGGACAGGAGGCGCATGGGGGCGCTTAGAGGGGAAGGGAGGTCACTTCCTGAAACAGAGGAGGGGAAGCTGCAGCCCAGAGGAAGTCAGCTTGTGGTTGTGTGGGCGTGTGATGGGTGCCAGCACAGCATCATGCCAAGTGTAACCTCTTACTACAGGACCCTGAGCAAGGCAGATATGGCTCTGCCGGGTTCCAGGATGTGAAGTCCTACTCACTGTCTGCTCTCCCCAGAAGAGAGAGCTGGACAATCACACAGACCCATGCTGGCTCTCTTCTTAACTTGGCCTTTGGACATGTCTGGGAGGTGAAGCTAGAAGTCAGCATCAGCCTCCTGATTTAACTCTAGGGCAAAGCCCTGTCCCTCGTCCACTACACACAAATGCGAGGCCCCTGCCCAAGGCATAGGCAGAGGCCTTCAGGTGGAACTAAGGAGCAAATGGGTGACAGCCAACCGCGGGACTTGTGTACTCGGGCCTCCCTTCACTCAGGCTGGGAAGTCGCGCAGAAAGCAGCCCTTTCTCCCAGGGAAAGGCAACACGCACCGGGGCCACCCCGAATTCCAACGCCGGGCGACGGGAAGTTCAGGTTGGGGCAAAGGGCGCGCAGAGGGAGAAGAGACTGAGGAAGAAGCAGGAGGGCAGACAGAAGCAAGAGCGCCAGATGCCGAGGACGTAACGGCAGCAGTGCCGGCCACCACATGACCCGAGGGGAGGGAAGCGGCTCCGACTCCGGCCCCCGCGGGAGCAAGAGAGGAGCCGCACCTCCAGCGTACTCCGGGATGTGCCCTCCCTCCACTTTCACTTCCCCAGGAGAGAGGAACCAGAATAGATGTGCAGCTCCGGAGAACAGCTGGGGTCTATCCCCGCCCCGACTGCGCCTCCTCCCTCCTTCCCCGCCCGCCGCCCCGCCTGGTCCAGCCCTACCTGCCGGCCCCACGACTCCCCGACCGGCCGGCCCGCTGGCGGGTGGCTGGGAGGGCGGGCTGGCGGGCCGGCGGGCGGCAAGCTACCCGGCCCCGGACATGGCGCTCCCGCCCGGGCGGCGAGGGAAGGAAGAGGCGGTCGAGGGCAGCAGGGCGCGGGGCGCCGTGGAGGGAGAGCTGGGCGGTCCCAGCGTCCCCGCCGCAACACGCCGGGACCGTGCCGCCACGCCGCTTGCTCCGGCAGCTCAGCCCACCCCGCTCCCGCTGCGCCGGGGCCCCAGCGCTCCTCCGCGCGCTCCGCTTCTTCTACTTCCCCAGGCGCCCTCCCTGACTGCGGACACCGTCGCTATCCCCCTGCTCCTCTCCTCAGCCGACGGCCGTGACCCTGGCAAGCGCCTTCCCAGCGTCCAGCCGCCTGCAGTGCGACCCCTGGCGGCTGGGAGGGCTCCCTGCACCCAGACGTTTGCAGACTTCCCGTCGGTGCCGCAGGACACTGATCCCAGCCGGCCCCGGAGTCAGAGGCATGTGCCCATCCAGCAGTGAGATGTGTGCTTTCCTCTGCGAAGGTGAATCAGGCCCTTAATGCCCAAGCTGTGGGGACCTAGGTGGCTCCCCTCACTTCCAGGTTTGGGACACGTTGCATTCCTTTCCGGCATGAGCCAGAAGCCTCAGTTCTCTTTTCTGTAAATGAAAGAGCTTTGGAAAGAGGAAGAGAAGAGGCCAGGACTGCCGGGTGTGGAATAGAGTAGTGGTGGTGGGGTAACAGAGGAGGGGCTTTGTTTTTTCTCACTGTGCTGAGTAAGAGAACAGAGGTTCAGATGGTCAAAAAGCTAGCAACCCAATCCAGAAAGAGGAGAGCTATGTAGAACACTGCTGGCATTCAAAGATGTATTCAAGTAAAACTCAAATGTGAGTAGATTATGGTGGGGAGAGAAGCAAATCTACATGCAGTTTTGGGGGTGTGTGGGAGTATAGGACTTCCCCTTAGACCTAGGGGAATGTGGTCAGAGGCAGCTCCTTTAAACTTTTTTTTTTTTTTGTAGAGACAGAGTCTCACTGTACCGCCCTCGGGTAGAGTGCCGTGGTGTCACACAGCTCACAGCAACCTCCAACTCCTGGGCTTAGGCGATTCTCTTGCCTCAGCCTCCCAAGCAGCTGGGACTACAGGCGCCAAGCACAATGCCAGGCTATTTTTTTGTTGCAGTTTGGCCGGGGCTGGGTTTGAACCCACCACCCTCGGCATATGGGGCCGGCCCCCTACTCACTGAGCCACAGGCACCGCCAGCTTCTTTAAACTTAAAAGGACCAACGGTGGTGGGTTCAAACACGGCCTTGGCCAAACTCCAACAAAAAATAGCCAGGCATTGTGGTGGGCACCTGTAGTCCCAGCTACTCGAAAGGCTCAGGCAAGAGAATGGCCTAAGCCCAAGAGCTGGAGGTTGCTGTGAGCTGTGATGCCACAGCAGTCTACCCAGGTGACAAAGTTAGACTCTGTCTCAAAAAAATAAATTAAAAAAAAAAAAGAAGAGCCAGCTGAGACCTACCTTAAGTTTGCAATGGTTAATTGTCCTCTTCTTGGAAGACTCAGCACTGGCTGGCTACCCCCAGAAAAGCTGGAGTCTTTTTACTGGAAACATCAGGCCCATGAACTCAGTTAGCAAACGTCTCTACTCCTGACTCCTCTGAGCTTACTATCAGGCCTTGGGTTGAGGAAGAGTAGTAATTTGCCAGGCTAAAGCCCCCATTCCTTGATATTACAGCAGGGCCAGAGACATAAAGCAGGGCACACAGGTGACTTCCTGCTATTATGGAAGCCTACATCCATCCTGGGTCCCATGGCCAATGCTAGTTACAAATTCTGAGGCTGGGGGGCTCTTCTACAAAGCATAACAAATAAAAGGGCCTATGGGGCAGTGCCTGTGGCTCAGTCGGTAAGGCGCCGGCCCCATATACCAAGGGTGGCAGGTTCAAACCCGGCCCTGGCCAAACTGCAACCAAAAAATAGCCGGGCGTTGTGGCAGGCACCTGTAGTCCCAGCTACTCGGGAGGCTGAGGCAAGAGAATCACTTAAGCCCAGGAGTTGGAGGTTGCTGTGAGCTGTGTGAGGCCACGGCACTATACAGAGGGCCATAAAGTGAGACTCTTTCTCTACAAAAAAAAAAAGGGCCTATGGCCAAAAAACTCCCTACATCCCCAGCCATACCTCAAACAGTAGCCAACCACACTATGAGTTTGGCAAGTTTTTTTATTAACATATAATATAATTAATAAAAAATAATATCCACTCTGGCTCTCTCCTCCACTGCAAAGGGAAGAGTGGTAAGGAGGGGCTGACGCTGCTCACCCCTGGGCATTCGGACAAGCCTTGCCTCCAGGGCACCCCTCTACACGCTGCTCTCCAACAGGCTCTGACATCCATACAAATGGTTCAAAGTTACAAGTGCTTTAGGCCCTCCCTTGAGCTCCCCCAGGTCCACCCCTTGTGCAGAATACAGAAGCAACCTGCACAAACCCCTTGCTTTTTCTCATTCTTGGAATTCTTCGTTCATGCTAGAAAGAGGGTCTGGGGGCAAAGTGTAGAGTCTCTACTGGCCAGGGGGAAGGGAGGAAAGGGACTGTGATGGAGGACAGGGCCAAGAAAAGGGATGGTGATGAAGTCCCTCACTGGAGCCGGTCACTGCGGAATGAATCCTCCACTGCAGGGTCAGGCAGCAGGGCACAGGGGTCACTCAGCATGTTGAGCCCTTCTAGGCCCAGCGGCTCCATGTGCAGCTCGTCTTCTAGCCCCAGCCCCAGTTCCAACCCAGCTGTGGACACCTCAAAGCCAGGCACTCCGGCCAGGGCCGCTGCGATCTCCTTAGAGAAACCTGGAGAGGAGTCTTCTGTGGATAGAAGAGATGGGTGAGGATCATATCCCCTACAAACTCTTCTGAGACACCTTAATATTCCAGCTGTGTCCCTCCTTCCTTCTGTTCTCCATCTCCACCCATACCCCCTCACCTGTGAGGATGATGTTAGGCCCTGAGCCATGTCGAGAACAATGGGTCAAATTCTGGTGGTTGAGGGTGTGGGGATCCTGGGGGCCACCTACTGGACCTTCTCCCCCTGAAAATCCAGGCCCTTCGGAAAAGCCAGAGGGATCCAGCACCAGGCTGGCTGATGGGCTCTCCATGCCGAACTGCTCCAGCTACAGACACACAGACCTTGAGAAAGTGGGCTTTGGAACAGGCGTTCCTGCTTGGACCTGCCTCACCCTGCTAACACATCCCCTTTACCAAGCAATCTTCATCCACCTCAGGCACAGAGGCAATGACAGAGGGAGGCAGCAGCAAGCAGAGCGACAAAAGCAAGCACGGGGCCCGAAGTAGGTGTGGGCACCGTACCTGCTGGGCCAGAGCATGTGCATGCCAGGAAGAGAACGGGTCAAGGCAGCAGTCATCAAAGAGCAAGCTGAGCAGAAATAGAGGGGCAGGAGTAGGGGTCAAACACAGGAAGAGAGGAACCCCAAGCTGGCAGTGCTATGTTACTTGGGGAAGGGGAGCTCTCCCTCCACCTAGATCTCCCAATTCAGAGAGTACCAGAGATACACTCAGGCCCCCTTGACCCACTCTCATCCTCTCCCCTGCTTCTGAGTAGGAGCCTTAGTACTCACGTTCCCCAGGCTGAAGTCATTCATTGGTCGGTGGTAAGACTGCTGCCTGTGCCCACTGGGCCCAGGTGTGTATAATGTTGCGTAGTGCGGCTGTCTGCCTGGGGGCTGGCCACCTGAGAGCTGCACTGAGCAGGCCTGAGAGGACAGCCCTTGCTGCTGTAGAGGCTTTGGGGTGGGTGGCTGGGTGGGCAGAACCAGACTTGGGGAGGTATAGGGGTAAGGGGGCAGCCGCTGGTCAGTGGGCAGTTTACTGGTGTCCAGGGGGACGCCCTGAAAAGAAGGAGAAAGGGGGAAGCTTACCCCTTCACTGTGCCCCTCAGGAAGAACTTAGTCACGGCTTCCCACTCTCTTATGCTTTAACTATCCTCAATTTCAATATTCCCACAGGGTTGAGTATAGTTGCTCAAAAATGCACATCAGAATGAAAGTGTAACTGAGTAAGGCTAATACACTGGCAAATTTGAATTCACTCTAGAAGGAAACCATTCTTTCACTTTGGTACTTGAACTACTGATACATCTCACAAGTGATTGATAACACCACAGTGAAGTTGAGACCCGCTATTCCAGAGCCTGGAAGAGGCCAGAGGTAGCAGGAGATGAAGAAAGGGAAAGGAGAAAAGGAGGAAGGGAAGTTATGCTCACTCCACACCCCAAGAGCTGAGCCCTTGCTGGCCTGGCCTCAGTTTTTCCTACAGGAGAGGGGACCTGGGTAAAGATGGAACACAGAACACACATTCCAGGGAATAGCAATGGAGGACGAGAGAGTTAGGAAAAGAAGAGCATTA
Organism: Nycticebus coucang; assembly: GCF_027406575.1. Lineage (NCBI taxonomy): Eukaryota > Metazoa > Chordata > Mammalia > Primates > Lorisidae > Nycticebus > Nycticebus coucang. The sequence continues at coordinate 58,741,853 of NC_069784.1, forward strand.
GGGTAAAAGAAGAGGGAGCAGAGATAGCAAAAAGGAATAATGGATAGGGAAGGAGGAAAAAGCTGAGAATTTTAGCATTAAGGAAAAAAACCTTTTAAAGTAAGAGTTTTGAGTTCTGGTCCCAACTCTCCACTTGCTGTGTAAACTTGCTAAAGTGACACTCCCTCTGGGCCTAAATTTTCTAATCTGTAGAATGAAGGGACTGGGTTTCCTAAACTGAAATTCTCTTAACTCTGAATTCTATGAAAGAAGTGGAAGAAATGGGAGAGGGGAAGATGAGATGAGGCAAAGAAAAGATCCGAGACAGGAAAAAAGGGAAAGATTAAGCTACTATTTATCTAGCACATAACTGAGCTAGGGATGGTGCTCAATACTTTATCTATTTACTTATTTATTGAGACAGTCTCACATGGCATGATAGCTCACAGCAACCTCAGACTATTGGGCTTGAGGAATCTTCTTGCCTCAGCCTCCAGAGTAGCTGGGACTACAGGCGCCCCCTACTCTTTTTCTTTTTTTTTTTTTTGAGACGGAGTCTCATTGTCACCCTTGGTAGACTGCTATGGTGTCATAGCTCACAGCAACCTCATTCTTGGGCTTAAGCGATTCTCTTGCCTCAGCCTCCCAAGTAGCTAGGACTACAGGCGCCTGCCACAACGCCCGGGTATTTTTTTTTTTGGTAGTGGTTGTCATTGTTGTTTGGCAGGCTCGGGCTGGATTTGAACCCGCCAGCTCCAGTGTATGTGGCTGGCACCCTAGCTGCTGAGCTACATGTGCAGAGTCCTGTTTTTCCAATTTTAGTAGGGATAGGATGTCGAAATGATGAGCTCAAGCAATCCACCTACCTTCGCCTCTTGGACTGTAGGATTATAGGTCTGACTTACCACGCTTGGCCTCAGTACTTTATGTATGTTATTTGATCCTTACATAACTATCATTATTCTATAAATGAGGATACCGAGGCTTATAGAAGTTAAATAACTTGTCCAAAGAGACTGCTAGTAAGAGGCAGAGCCAGGATTTGAATCCAAAAAACTTAATCCCAGGGTTTGCACTCTTAAGTAAGAAGAGATAAGATGGATAAAAGATGGGGCAGGTGGAAAACAGAGGACTGGTAGGGAATGGATGAGACAAGCAGTGCAGGATGTAAGGAGAAGTATTTGAGGAAAGAAGGGAGAGAACAAGGCAAGAGAAGAGAAAGGGGAAGGGAGACAGACATGTAGGGGAGGCAGCCATGCATACCTGAGTGATGGAAGACAAGGTGGGTGACATTGTTGGCGAAAACTGTTTGGGCAGCTGCTGTTGGGACCTTCTGGCGTCGGCTGGGCCCGTGGGCAAACTCAGGGGGCTGAGGGGCACACGGCGGTGGCGGGGAGAGGCCCCAGGGGTAGAAGCTGGGTAAGGGGGGGCACCCAGAACAGGGGATGAAGTAGAGGAGGAGGAGGAAAGGGCAGGGGCACTGAGTGAGGGATGGCCCAGGGAGGAAGTGGGCAGTGCATGGCGGGCCAAGGAGGAGGCTGGCAGTGAGGGATGGCTGTGGGAACCCTGGAGCTGGGGCTGGGGACTGCTCAGAGAAGCCTGGAGATTGGGATTGCTTAGGGAGGACTGCAGGGATGGGTGGCTGAGAGGTGAGTGAAGTCCTGCGGGTACAGACAAAAACCAGAGACGCCAATATTACTGATGGTAACTTGTCCCCCTTCCACCCAGAATGGGCAGCAGTGACCAGACTATGAAACTGGCAACACAATGTCCTTCCTACTTTGTCCCTGACAGTGAGATTGGTACTGCCCACTTGAGGGCTGCCCTCCATCTTCTTTCTAGGAAAAGTCACATCTACCAGATCTCACTGGTTAAGAACTAGTTAGGGACCTTAGGGTGCAGAGGTGACAGCTAGGGCTAATATGGGCAATCACAAGAGGATCTCAGATACTCAAGCCTCCCTCCCTTTCATCCCTCTAACCAAGCAACACCCAGGGTGCACATGGCCAGGACAGCCACTCACCTGGTACATCATAGCCTGGGCCCAGGCCCAGGCCTCCGCTGATGCCCAGGTAGGTCATGGTGTGAGTCAAATTAGACGTACTGTTGCCCCCACTCAGGCTAGGGTAAGCTGTCTCTTCAGGGTCCAGGGGGGTGGGTAGCGGTGGGGGAAAGTGCAGATTGGTGAGGTCAGGTAGGGAGCCCCCCGTGTTCATAGCAGGTGGGAGGACAGGCACATTGGCAGGCTGGTCAGGAGATGGAAAGATGCTAACAGAAGAAGAGAAAAAAGCATGGGAGGAGGCCATGGTCAAAGAATAACAGAGATCAGTCTCCTACATCTGCCTCTCCCACCTCTCAGCCAGTCTCAATAGGGTACTTACTTAATTCCAGGGACTTCACAGGACCGAGGTCGGGAGGAAGATGAGGACAGCTGAGGGAGAATGCAGAAAATGAAAACAGTGCTCTGTGGAAAACCCTGCAAGTCTTGCCCCATAGAGAGGGTATACCACAGGGATAGTGGGCAGTACCCAGTGGCCCATGCCTACCTTCTTAGGATCCCATGGTTTCAGCAAATGCTTGTCATCTAGCAAGTTCTCCTCAATAGCAGGGACTTGAAAGAGAAAGACTGGTGATAGGGAGTGTGGACAAGGAGCCAGTAAAGCAAACAGGAAGCAAAGGCAGGTGGGAAGGAGTCCTGCTCCTCGAACCTACACAAAATCTCCAACAACAACCCAGAAAGACTTCGGCCTTCACTACCTACAAGTGGTGAAGGACACATACCTTTGGAGTCCATTTCACCATCCAGAAAACCTGCAGAAGATACAGTGGTGTTGAGTGTAGTGCCTTCTTACCTACCTTCTTCAAAGCAAAGCTCCATGGTTACTTCTAACCTTGGGACATGGCCACTTACCCCCACGTCGGCTGGGCAGGATGCTGGAAGTTGTGGGGACTGGATAAGTGTCCTGAGGACTGGGGTTCATCACGCTTGTATGAAGGGCAGAGTCAGAGCTTGTCCTGTGCAGGGAGCAGAAATGAGCTGGTACCAGTAATAGTTTTCTAGTTCCCAGGGGAAACACTACCTGGACTAGAACAGGGTGGGGATGAGGGAAGAGCCCCTAAAGGTTCTGCAAACAAAGATAAGGAAGATGTGGTCCAAAGAAGGCAAAGGCCATCACCTGTTAAGTGCAGATGGTAGTCGAAACAACTGCCCCTTCTCTGCAGAGAAATTCCCCCAGGGCACTGTCCTGGATTGGAGAAACAAAGCCATGAAGAGAAGAGCTGGCAGTGGACAAGAACAGTGGGCATGGGGGCTGGAAAATGTAGGGCAGCCAAGGTGGAAGTGAATGAAGAGGGCCAGGCACCCAGGATCATGCCTCTTCCTTTTTGGTTCCTTCTGTGGATCTCCTCCCCCAATCTCAAGAGATTTTGAAATATCTCAACTTCTCTCTGTTAAGACAAACTGAATGGGACTCCTATAGCCAGCAACTCTGCTAGGTATGCGTTTCAGAAGTGAGATGGACAAGGAGAGGAGTTCAGAAGTCTAAGACTATATATCTGGCACCCACCCTTGATATTACGTAGAAGGCAGCCATTTTCACCCGCTACCCTGCCCTTTCCCTCCCCGTCACACACACCCACCCTGGCTACAGCTCCCATTGGTCCTGCTCTGGCTGGACTAGAAGGCTTGGCCGCTCACTCATGTCAACATGGCCAAGACTGGACTCTGACCCACCTACTCCACCTGCCCCCACCCCTTCCAGCCCTGCTACTATAGGAGGCACTATTGAAACTCTAGCCCAGTAATCCCAGCCCCAACTCAAGTTCCTTCTAGAAACATATCAGAGGGTGGGCATGAGATTCTGCCTGCTCTGGACACTTACTTACCTTCTCCAGCTGGACTCTGGAGGAGGAGATAAGTAAGCAGGACTATAAGGAGAGCTGTCAATGTGAATAGCACCAGTTAAGGAAAATGGTGGAGAGGACCTAGAGCAGGTGGAGACCGACAAGAATAATAAAGGCAGCAAATGAGTTGCTTCAAGAAATATACACCTTTCTCTTCTACAAGGACCAACAATGGAACAGAAGGGAATCAAGCCTAATGGTGCAAGAAAAATATAGGAGAATGTCTGGATAGGGACTGGGAGAGAGAGGTCTGTAGGTCTCTGAGATCGAAAGAAACCTAAGAACAGAGATGTGAGGAGGAGGGACCACACCTTTTAGCAGACTTATCAGAGAGGCCTGGTTCTGCAAACAAAGAGCAAGCTGAAGTAAGAACACTCAGAGCCAGTCTGAACCAGCTAGAGATAGAGCACACAGTCTTAGGAGCAACAACTCCCTATCACAGGAACCAGCCCTTTACTGGGAAGCTGGTAAAAGAGAGCTCCTGGAGAAGGATACGACTGGATAACCCTTAAAGTCCCTGAGTCCCCATCCCACCACCCACCAGACCAGACCCCCCAAATCTTCTGTGAAGGATATATGGCGAGGGTAACGGCGGAGAGGGGACACCATTCTGCGGGCATCTCGCTGCACCCGTTCCACCAGCCCATGGTGCCGCGTGTTCCTTGATGAATCCAAAGGCGAGTGGAGCGGGCTCTGCCAAACCCGACAGGTAAAGGGAGCAGCCTAAGAACCTCAACCCCACCCGACCCCACCACCCACCCCCGCCTCAGCTGGTGTCTACTTACCTGGAACTCAGCCACGCTGCAGCCAATCTGGTTGACATTGGGCAGAGAACCACCATAATGGGAGCTCCTTGTGTATGCCAGCCGTAATTTTTGGGCCTGTAACTGAGAAATGAGGGACAAATGGGAATGTCACAGAAGGTATGAGCACTGTTCCCTTTAGCCATCCTTACCATCTTTGTCACCAGAACATGCTGGTGCTTTTAAGAAGCTTGTCACGCCAAAAAAAAAAAAAAGAAAGAAAGAAAGAAACTTGCCAGGCTAGGAGGCCAAGACAGGTGGATTACCTGAGCTCACAGGTTCAAGACCAGCCTGAGGAAGAGTGAGACCCCATCTCTAAAAATAGCCAGGCTTTGTGGCGGGTGCTGGGGAGCCTGAAGCAAGAAAATTGCTTGAGTGCAAGAGTTAGAGGTTGCTGTGAGCTATGATGCCACGGCAGTCTACTGAGGGTGACAAAGTGAGACTCTTTCTCAAAAAAGAAAAGAAACTTGACATTGGCCAAGTGCAGTGGTTCATACCTATAATCCCAGCACTCTGTCTGGGAGGCCAAGAGTTTGAGACCAGCCTGGATAGTCAGACTATGTCTCTACAGAAAAAAAAAAAATTTTTTTTTAAGAGACAAAGTCTCACTTTGTTGGTCGCGGTAGAATGCCGTGGCGTCACAGCTCACAGCAACCTCCAGCTCTTGGGTTTAGGGGATTCTCTTGCCTCAGCTTCCTGAGCAGCTGGGACTACAGGCAGCCGCCACAACACCCGGCTACAGAAAAAGTGTTTAAATAAAAGAAAAAAGAAACCTATAATCCTAACACTTGGGGAGGCTGAGGCAGGTAGACTACTTAAGCTCAGAAGTCCAAGACCAGCCTGAGCAAGAACAAGATCCATCTTTACTAAGAATTAAAAAAGCACGGTGCCTATGGCTTAAGGAGTAGGGCACCGGCCCCATATACCAGAGGTGGTGGGTTCAAATACGGCCCCAACCAAAAACTGCAAAAAAATAAATAAATAAAATTAAAATAAGTTAAATTAAAATTAAAAGAAACCTAGTGGGGCATTGTGATGGATGCCTGTAGTTCCAGCTACTTGGGGGCCTGAGGCAAGAGGATCACTTCAGCTCAAGCGTTTGAGATTGCTGTGAGCTATGATGATGCCAGGGCACTCTACCCAGGGTGACAGAATGAGACTCTGTCTCAAAAAAAACAAAGGGGGGGGGCAGCACCTGTGGCTCAAAGTGATTAGGGCGCTGGCCCCATATACAGGAGGTGGTGGGTTCAAACCCGGCCCTGGCCAAAAAAAAAACTGCAAAAAAGGGCGGCGCCTGTGGCTCAGTCAGTAAGGCACCGGCCCCATATACCAAGGGTGACGGGTTCAAACCCAGCCCTGGCTGAACTGCAAACCAAAAAATAGCTGGGCGTTGTGGCGGGCCCCTGTAGTCCCAGCTATTCGGGAGGCTGAGGCAAGAGAATCGCTTAAGCCCAGGAGTTGGAGGTTGCTGTGAGCTGTGTGATGCCACGGCACTCTACCGAGGCCATAAAGTGAGACTCTGTCTCTACAAAAAAAAAAAATCTACCAGAAAAAAAAAATCTAGTGCTAAGGAAAAGTTCCACAGAAAGCAGTTTCTAACAATCCATCCTAATAACCCTTCTGCAAGTTGCCCTTATCCATGCTATCACTACTGACTGACATTAATTACCCTGCTAGGCAAAGCCTGACACTGCTCAGGGCTGTTTCAGTAGTCTACTGGCATTAGTCAAGTTAGAGTCCCTAAGGGGCTGCCAGGAGACACCCCCTACCAGGCTAGTCACAGGGAAGGTACCTATTAGGCACTTCTGCTTTCCTTTCCAGATGCATCCAGAACTAATTGGGACACAAGGGAAGGCCAGAAGTAGATGTTACACAGCCATTCCTGCCAGCCTCTTTCCTTCCTACTCTAAAAGTACAGCCCTTTGGGCTCTGTCACTTGCCCAGCCTCCGGAAGGCTACGCAAAGCCTGTACTCCTGAACTAGAACATCCAAGGAATAATGGGTTTCCCAGCTAGAAAAGTTGGCTAATGGCTCAGCGCCCGTAGCACAGTGGTCACAGCGCCAGCCACATACAGTGAGGCAGGTGGGTTTGAGTCTGGCTGCGGGCTGCTAAACAACGACAACTGCAACAACAACAACAAAAAAAATAGCTGGGCATTGTGGCGGATGCCTATAGTCCCAGCTACTTGGGAGGTTGAGGTAAGAGAATCGCTTAAGCCCAAGAGTTTGAAGTTGCTGTGAGCTGTGATGCCTATCAAGGGCAACACAGTGAGACTCTGTCTCAAAAAAAAAAAAAAAAGAAAGAAAAGAAAAGTTGGCCAAAACCAAGGGGTATTCTTCTACTGAATCCAAGCCTGGAGAAAGGTGGGACCTACTCTGACCTGGGCCAGAACCATCTTTCTAGCCTCATCCCCACTTTGAAGAAGTATGTCTGGCACAGAAGTAAGACATCACAACCCTGAGTCTGGCATGGGGTTTGGTCTGTCTATAGATCTCGTGTCTCTCTGTGAGAGGTGAACATCTACTTCCAAGGCTAAGCCACTGACATCAGCCAAAAAACCAGACCCCAGGCAAGGCCATTAGGAGAAGGGAGGCTGAAAAGGGATAAGTTCTTTCTTTCTTTCCTATATATTTTTTGAGACACAGTCTCAAATTGTCACCCTGGGTAGAGTACTGTGGCATCACAGCTCACAGCAACCTCCAACTCTTGGGCTTAAGCAAGTCTCTTGCTCCAGCCTCCTAAGTAGCTGGGACCACAGGCGCCCACCACAATGCCCAGCTATTTTTGTTGTTGTTATTATTATTGCAGTTGTCATTGTTGTTTTAGCTGGCCCAGGCTGGATTCGAACGCGCCAACTGGGTGTATGTGGCAGGTGCCCTACCCACTGAGGTACAGGCGCCACCAAGAGGGATAAGTTCTAAGAGCTCCAAGGGTCATGCTGTTGTACATAAGTTGACATCAGAACTAACTTTCTCTTCCAAAGAGTTCAGGGGGCACTATACTGACCTCTGGGCCACCTGAAAATCTCTATTAACGGCTTGGCACCCGTAACACAGTGGTTATGGTGCCAGCCACATACACTGAGGATGGTGGATTCAAACCTGGCCCAAGCCAGCTAAACAACAATGACAACTGCAACAAAAAAATAGCCAGGTGCTGTGGTAGGCACCTGTAGTCCCAGCTACTTGGGAGGCTGATGCAAGAGAATCACTTAAGCCCAAGAGTTTGAGGTTGCTGTGATGCCACAGCACTCTACCGAGGGTGACATAGTAAGATTGTCTCAAAAAAAAAAAAAAAAAAGAAAGAAAGAAAGAAAAGAAAAGAAATCTCTGTTAACATATATTTCAACTTAGTCTAAGTGTTACAGGCCCATAGTCCATACCTGCCTCTAATGAACTCTCCCACCAGGCAGTCAACAGGTTCGGCCCAAGTCTAGTTCTAGACTCTGGGGTCCCCACATCTTGGCCATGTACCCCCCACTAGACTTTTCTGTGTAGCAGAGAAATTCACCAGCAGAAGCAAGGTGGAGGGGTACTACACAGATAGACGCCCTAGCTTTGAGCTTCCCACAGACTTTGTACTAAAAGCCCTAACATCCAACCATGCCTCTGCTAGATTCACAGTCAAGAGAGCAAGGCCTCAAGCTGTTAGCTGGAAATCAGCCTCTTTCTCATCGTATCTTTGTCCCCAGCATTACCACAAGCTCCTAAAAGGCAGCAGTCAAGTCAGTAATTACACCATAATCCTGTGATGCTTAGAGCAGACTACTGCAGTCCAGCATGTGAGAGCGCACATGTTGCCCCCACTCCAGATCTGCCTCCCTACCTAACTTTCTCTGTTCTGATTCCCACAAACTGGGGCACATGGTCCCTAGAGACTCAAAAGGGAAAATACACAAGATGACTAACAGAGTCAAGGGAGATACACACAAAAATACAATCAGCTGGAGTCAGTCATGGACGGATGCCATCAAAATCACACCAGGACAAAGAGTATTGAAATGTGGTATTTATGTTCCACCATCTCCCCTTAAATTATTTTTTTCTCTTTGCCATAAGGGATCACTGCAGTATCCTCATCTGCCGTTTTAGAATAAAGTGTCCCTAAATTAGCACTGCACACCAGGTGGATGAATTTCCACTCCTTGCTCTCACTGACATCCAGGCCTGGGAAGCAATAAGCCAACACCAGAGAGGCTTCAGAAACCTGTTAGGAGCCTGAAAGTTTTCAGGAACTTCCTAGGAATGAATATTCCCTACACGTAGAAGACCCTAAAAGGTACCCCATACACTGACCTGGAAAGCAGTCACCTCCCTAGAAAGCTCAGCAAACCACTGAGTTCCACACAACCTAGTGCCAAACAGTTACTCAGCTTTGAGATTCAAACACCCACCTCTCCTCCAAGGCGGCCAGGGCAAAACACCAAGCAGTGGACCTCACCTTCATTCACATCAGGAAACCACAAGAAGTATGTGAAAAAGGAAGCAAAGGGACGGGACGCAAAAGGGGACTTCCTGCCCCACTATACCCAGCGCCACTTGTTCAAACCACTCAAGGGGTTCTTTCCTGGAGGTACCAAAGCACCGATATAGCACAACAGGGCAGAGGCCCCAGCTCGGAAAAGACCACACACTCAGCGAAACCAGACTAGACACAAGCAGACCATCCCCCCAACCCATAAGCCAATAGGGGGGTTGCTTCGGTAGGTGTCGGAGCGGCCTCCTTCAGGGATGCACACCTACCCGCCTCCGACCTGCGACGGACTCCAGGGGGCCATGCCCCCTCTCTGCCTATTTCTGCCTCGCATACTCCGCCCCAGTCACTTTCACACTCCCAACCTCCCTAGTTTTTCCATCTCCCCCAGCAAAATTCGTCTTCCTGCTTCATGGCCCTCAACTGGGCTGCCCAGACGGCGGTGCCCACGGCCCCAGCCCGGGCCCCGTTCCGCCTCCAGCGCAGCGGCTCCCGCCCCCGCCCCGCCTCTCCGTAACCGCTGAGCTCCGCTCCCGCTCCCCGGCGAGGCCCCTCACCCGGGTGGAGCCGATGTCCATCATCACCTCCTCGAAGGCCGCCGTCTCCTCGGCCTGACGCTGCTTCTGTAGCGCGATCTTCTCACTAAATTTGCGCGGATTGGAAGCTGAAGTCGTGGCCGAGCCAGGCCCATTCGCCCCCGACGTCGCCATCTTCCTCTCCCGTCCCTCCCCGCCACCCTCGCAGTACAAGCCACGGCCTCCGCGGCGGGCTCCAGCCCGGCTCCTCCAGCCGTAGCCGCCGCCGCCGCCTCAGCCCCACCACGAACCCGGCGCAGCCTAGCCCTGACCTGTTGCGCGCGGGGGCTGCCGGGAGCTGTAGTTTGTTTACGTGACTCCTTCACGCCTCCAGCCTCGCAGTGCTGAGAGGAAATGGACTCTACTTCCCAGCAGCCCCGTCGACTCTGGGCTTTGGGGGATTGGCCCTAGCCTCTCAGCTACTCCCTGCGAACAGCAAGCTGGGAAGAGTAGTTCGTAATTAATTCCGAGCCTACCAACCGGGAGAGGAAAGGAAGAAGGGGTGGAGACAAAGAGGGAAGAAGGAAGAGACAAAAGGAGGAAAACTGTTCATCTTCAGGGAACGGGCCAAATGAGAACAGTGAGACCAAGGATCGAAAACAGCTGTAAACATCTGGGACTCGCCCTCTCAGGCTGGCCACATGCCCACCCCTCCCAAGACAAATGAATCCGATACTGTACAGATGTAGAGAAACATCTTTTATTTGGGTAGCATGTCCCAAAACATGGTCGGTTAGCAAAATAGATTATAGAGAATATGGCCTTAGGCACAGCCCTCCCTCCCCAAAAGTAATCCTGAGGGTGGACATTTTCCTTGGGCTCCTCAGGTATAAAAACAAAGTTTTGGCAGCTCAGTGTTTATCATATGAGCATGGAGCACCACATCCAAGTCCTGTATTCTTAGGGTGCAGCTCTCTAATCCTTCCCTGACCCCAGGCCAGAAAACATTTACGTCACATCCTAGGATCTGGTACCAAAAAAAGAACAATCAACCCCTCTCCACTGAGGTGCTGGGCAGGGCTCACTGCCACATTACTGTGCTTTAAGAAAGGAGGGGATTTGTTTGGCACTTTAAAAGAGTGAGAAGGACTAGAGAGGCCAGAGAAGATACCAAAACTGGCAGGGAGAGACCATTTGGCAATAGTTCCCTGGGAAAAGGGAAGTGGGAGCAGAAGCTAAAAAAATCAACAGGGGTGCTGAAATGAGCTAGAACCAACAGGATGCTGACTCTGGGCTTGTACCTCACCATACCTCTATCGCATAGCAGCTGGGTACCCACCTCCACCCCTGCCCCGCAGGGGCAGTCTGTCCTTATATATAGTGTCCATCCTCTGATTCTAGCACTCAGATGTCTTCCCCAATCCTCTTGCCCTGTGATCATGTCTCTAGAGATGTGACCATCTCTTGTTCCTTGGGCCTGAGGCCAGCCTCTTGTCTGCCTACTTCCCTCTCATTGGTCAGATAGTCCCAAAGGCTCCATCTCTATCTTCCAGAGAACATTTGGGTCCTCAGTACTTTCCTTCCCTATTACTTCCTATGTCCATACACTGTGGGAAGAGGAGGGAGAATAGGGCACCTGACAGTGACTCTCCCCTGCCCCTCTCTTGAAGCCCCCTAGATTTGGATGAAGAGCAGACCAGTGAGCAGGGCAAAGCCTGCTAGGAGCAGAATGACCTTGAGGATCCTCTGCTCAGAAGTGGCCAGCTCCTGGGGTAGGATCTCCAGGAAGGTGATATAGAGGAAGGTGCCAGCCGCCATGCCCTCTAGCACAGACTGGGCTAGCTGGTGCAGAGGCCCAGCCGACTCTGCTAGGGCTGCACCCAGCCCGATGCCTAGGGGTGTCATGCATGAGAAGAGGATCCCACAGCCAGCTACCACCTGTGTCCGCAGGTGGCTTTGCAGCAGTTGCAGTGATAGGCTGACAGCCAAGACGCCTTTGTGGAGCAGCAAAGCCAGGCAGAGCTCCATAGCCCGAGCCCGGTCCCGCTGCAACCCTACTGCCAGCCCCTCAAACACCGAGTGCAGGGCCAGGGAGAGAACCAGCACACAGGCACGCAGGGCTGAAGGCACTGCTGGGGCTCCTGCTGCCTGTGGGACCCTTGACCCATCATGCCAGTGCTGTGGCCCACCGTTCACTGTTCCCAGTAGAGCCCTTGTCTCCTCCAGAGGTGGTGGCCCTGACTGTTCCTTGTAAGCCAGTGTGATCTGCTCCATCACCAGGACCAGGAAAAAGCCCATGGCCAGGATGAACTCTTGCAGGGGGAACTGGAGCTGTGGGCAGAAGGGACAAGGAGTTCAGGAGATAGCCTAAGAATGAGAATGGTGCAGAAGAGTCAGCTGCAGAGTCTGGTGAAGGCCAAATTACACAGATGGTGGGGTCCCACACAGACACAGGGCTATTCTCTCAGTCACACAAAAATAGAGTTACTTGGTAACATAGACCAGAATGATACAAATTCACACAGATTATGGTGTCACTTGCTATACGTAGTCCAAGAGTCTCAACTTTGGCACTACTAACATTTTGGGGCCGGGCACAGTGGATCCCACCTATAATCCTAGCACTCTGGGAGACCGAGGCAGGTGGATTACTTGAGTTCATGAGTTCAAGACCAGCCTGAGCAAAAGCAAGACCCCATCTATATTAAAAATAAAAAACCAGGCTGGGCGTGATGGCTCATGCCTGTAATCCTAGCACTCTGGGAGGCCAAGCTGGGCAGATCGCTGCAGCTCAGGAGTTCGAGACCAGCTTGAGCAAGAGTGAGACCCCCTCTCTACTAAAATGAAAAACTGGGCAGCGCCTGTGGCTCAGTGAGTAGCATGCCAGCCCCATACACCAAGGGTGGCAGGTTTGAACACTGCCCCGGCCAAACTACAACAAAAAAATAGCTGGGCATTGTGGTGAGCGCATGTAGTCCCAGCTACTCAGGAGGCTGAGGCAAAAGAATCGCCTAAGCCCAAGAGCTGGAGGTTGTTGTGAGCTGTGATACCACAGCACTCTACCGAAGGTGACAAAGTGAGACTCTGTCTCTAAAAAATAAATAAATAATTGAAAAACTGAGGCAACAGGATCACTTAAGCCCAAGAGTTTGAGGTTGCTGTGAGCTATGATGCCACAGCACTCTACTGAGAGCCAAAAAGTGAGACTCTATCTCAAAAAAAAAGGGGGGAGGAGGTAGGAGGAGAGAGAGTATTTGGGGGGACCTCACCTAATGTGCATGATGTAATGGTACATTTCAAAACTATTTGGGTGTTTTTTTGTTTTTTTTTTTTTGTAGAGACAGAGTCTCACTTTATGGTCCTCAGTAGAGTGCCGTGGCCTCACACAGCTCACAGCAACCTCCAACTCCTGGGCTTAAGCGATCCTCTTGCCTCAGCCTCCCGAGTAGCTGGGACTACAGGCGCCTGCCACAACGCCCGGCTACATTTCAAAACTATTAAGGGTATAGTTGTGCTGGATGTGTTACTTAGTTCAATGTAAGCATTTCACATTGTCTATCAAATCAGTACACTGAAACCCATAAATGTATCAATGTACACAGCAATGATTTAATAAAAATAAAAAAATAAAAAAATAAAAACTGAGGCAAGAGGATCACTTGAGTCCAAGAGTTGAAGATTGCTGTGAGCTATGACACTACCGCACTCTACCCAGGGCAACAGCTTGAGACTCTGTCTTAAAAAAAAGAAAAAGACCTGTAGTCCCAGCTACTCGGGAGGCTGAGGGAGGAGAATCGCCTAAGCCCAGGAGTTGGAGGTTGCTGTGAGCTATGTCACACCACGGCACTCTACCGAGGGCAGTAAAGTGAAACTCTGCCTCTACAAAAAAAAAAAAAAAAGAAAAGAAAAGAAAAACAGCTGGGGCGGTGCCTGCGGCTCAGTCGGTAGGGCACCAGCCCCATATACCGAGGGTGGCGGGTTCAAACCCGGCCCTACCTCAACTGCAACCAAAAAACAGCTGGGCGTTGTGGCAGGCGCCTGTAGTCCCAGCTGCTGGGGAGGCTGAGGCAAGAGAATCGCTTAAGCCCAGGAGTTGGAGGTTGCTGTGAGCTGTGTGATGCCATGGCACTCTACCAAGGGCCATAAAGTGAGACTCTGTCTCTACAAAAAAAAAAAAAAAAAGAAAGAAAAACAGCCGGACTTGATGGCCCCTGCCTGTAGTCCCAGCTACTTGGGAGGCTGAGGCAAGAGAATCACTTGAGCCCAAGAGTTTGAGGTTGCTGTGAGCTGTGACGCCACAGGCACTTTACCCAGGGCAAAAGCTTGAGACTGTCTCAAAAAAAAAAAAAATAGCCAGGTGCTGTGGTGGGCGCCTGTAGTCCCAACTACTAGGGAGCCTGAGGCAAAAGAATTGTTTAAGCCCAAGAGTTTGGGGTGGCTGTGAGCTGTGACACTACAGCACTCTACCCAGGGCGACATAGTGAGACTCTGTCTCAAAAAGAAAAGAAAAATGTCTCCAGATATTACCAAATGTTTCCTAAGGGGCAAAGCGACCCCCAGTGGAGAGTCACCAATATAGATGTACACAAAAGGATCGAATGTTGGCCCACCTCTCCAAATGTTCACACGCAGAGCCACATATCATCACAAGGTCATTCAAGCTTATTATACATAGTCACATGGAGACATGGATCACTCAGTAATAGACACACAAAAGGTTATATCCTGGGTTACTTCCTCAGTTTTTTTTTTTTTGTAGAGACAGAGTCTCACTTTATGGCCCTTGGTAGAGTGCCGTGGCCTCACACAGCTCACAGCAACCTCCACCTCCTGGGCTTAAGCGATTCTCTTGCCTCAGCCTCCGGAGTAGCTGGGACTACAGGCGCCCGCCACAACGCCCAGCTATTTTTTGGTTGCAGTTCAGCCAGGGCCGGGTTTGAACCCGCCACCCTCGGTATATGGGGCCGGCGCCTTACCGACTGAGCCACAGGCGCCGCCCTACTTCCTCAGTTTTAGAGGAATAAAACAGGACAGAGTCTAGGATAACTTCCCTGTACAGGATAGGCGCCTGTGGCTCAAGCGGCTAAGGTGCCAGCCACATACACCTGAGCTGGCAGGTTCAAATCCAGCCCGGGCCGCCAACAGCAATGACGGCTGCAACCAAAAAATAGCTGGGTGTTGTGGCAGGTGCCTGTAGTCCCAGCTACTTAGGAGTTGGAGGCAGGAGAATCGCTTGAGCCCACGAGTTGAAGGTTGCTGTGAGCTGTGATGCCACTCTACCCAGGGTGACAGCTTGAGGCTCTGTCTCAAGAAAAGAAAAACTTCCCTGTACCACCACCTACTGTCTCAATTTTTCTATAATGAGGCAGCTTTGCTATGCGTTGGACTTGATCATTTTCTACATCCCACTTCCTCCGGCAAAAGCCTTTTGGTCAGCAATACCAGGCCCCTGGGAATTGCCTCCTATCTTTCCCAGGCCTACAGGGACCTCTATGACTAGCCCTTCAGGAAAACAGGAAGAGAGTGAAAATGACTCTTGCAGCACTCCTAACTTCTTGATGGCTAGAACTGAGAAACCCATAGAGTAGATCAGGCATCTGATAATAAGGTTTCTCACACTGTTTCAAGGGGCACATAGGGGTGACACAGGGACTAGAGAGAGGGCTGAGAGTTATGCCTTAAAACCAAAATCACAGTTCATAGAGTCATGTGCCAAGAGCCTTCCACACAGTCATGGCGTGATCTGTGAACAGATCTATACAAACCATCACTCCTAGGGGTATGCAACTGGACACACCACACACACACAGCGTCACATGCCCAGGCCAGTGCTCACCGTCACATGTAGGGCCACCAGAGCCTCATCTATGGCAGCTAGGTAGTCAGGCAGCAGGTCCAGGAGACAGGTGGCCAAAAAGACGCCCCCTGCGAAGCAGCTTACCAGGCTCAGGGCTTTCTGGCGAGAAGCTGAGCAGGAGTGGGAATGAGCAAATGAACCCCTGCAGGCCCACAACCCCAACCCAAGCAATGGCTAGCTACTCTTGCCTTCCTCTCCTCTTTAAGTCACCTCCCTCAGCCACAGAGCCTTCCCTAAACCAGGCACTCATAGCAGTAGAAGAGGAGAGGCTGACTAACCTGACGCTTCGTGGCTAGCTCCAGGCCGCCGCAGCACACAGATGGGCACCAGGCTGCACAGGAGAGTGAGCACTAGCAGAAGCACCAGGGCCCCCAACTTCACTTCCAGCCCCACAGGCACCAGGGGTTCAGAAGCTCCTGCCTCTGGACGCCACACCAGGAGCTCTGTTTCTCCCCAGGGCCCCATGCTGGTTGTGGTAGCTCCAGTGACTCTCTGACCTGGGAAGATAGACCAGAGCAAAGGGTAGTGATCAACCCGAGGGCCAGGTTGGGGGCAAAGAAAGACAAGCCCAGAAAATGGGAAGTCTGGTCAACAGCAGGCCGTTCCCTTGGCCCAGCCACTTTCTGACCTTCCTCAGTTCAGAGTGACTCATCGACTCCGATTACCAGAAGCATTCCTTTCTCTTCAAATTTTATCTTTCCCAAAAGATTTATTACAGGATCCAACAAGGGGGAAACTGTGGCATGGGAAGAAATATGTGCATATCTCACTACCCTTTCATCCAGACACCCCCGAGAACTTGGGGGCCACTTCAAAATAGGACCTGCGGCGGGAATCCCCTAAGGAGGATAGAGGCCGCACACACCCCACTGCAGAAAAGAGTGGATGAAGCCAAGGTGGGCCAAGGCTGCGGGAGGGGTCACGGGGAGCTCCGCGGACCACGCGAACAGCAGGAACTTGGGAGCCGGCCGCCCTCTAGGGCCCCTTTCCTCTGCACCACCTCCCACCCCCGCAAAAGCGGAGGGTAAGCGCTTCACGCCAAAGGTTGGGACGCCGGGCAGAAGGCCAATGGAGAGGGGCCTTAAGGGGCTGAGGTCCGGGAACTAATTAAGGCAACATGGAGGGCGGCGGCCTCGGGGCTCCAGGAGGAGGGGTCCGAGGCCGCCAGCGTCGCGGGAAGCAGAGGAAGAACGTCAGCGGTGGCACTCCGGCCCCGGGAGGCGGCAGCCCGCGCCCCACTCGCAGACAGCCCGTACTCACCTTGCGCTGGTCTCACTCCATTGTACCTACTCGGTTCCGGGCTCGCGCCGGTAATTCCCGCCCCCTCCCATACCCACCTCAGTCGCGAACCAGTGCCTGGCTACCAGTGACCATGCTGAAGGGGGCGGGACCAGATTAGAAGTGACGTGAGTCTGGAGCAATGAGAGACTGGGAGCAGGAGGGGGCGGAGCAGGCGACCAGAGTTAGGGAGGGCCGGGTTGGGGGTTAGATGGAAGACTCGGGAACCGTAAGCCCGGGGCGCAGTACCCGAGGTCAGACAAAGCCGGAACTACCGGTCTGCTTAGGCTTTGATTATTTGGAGGTTTTTAAGAGGTAGCTAGAAACCCTACGGGCAAGGCTGGGGCTCTGTCCTCCTGGCTTAAAGGCCAAATCTTCCTCTGCACTTCGAGCGATATCTTCCTGGCCTTGGGGCTAAAGTCTCTTTATCTCTTTGAAGACTTTAAAACCCCACCAGTGCATCGGAGTGTGATATGGAAGGATTTCTTTTTTTTTTTTTTTGTAGAGACAGAGTCTCACTTTATGGCCCTCGGTAGAGTGCATGGCATCACACAGCTCACAGCAACCTCCAACTCCTGGGCTTAAGCGATTCTCTTGCCTCAGCCTCCCGAGTAGCTGGGACTACAGGCGCCCGCCACAACGCCCAGCTATTTTTTGGTTGCCCGCCACCCTCGGTATATTGACTTCCTTCGCCAGCACCCACGGCAAAGAAATCAACAAGGCAAAACTAGAAAAGGGGAAAATCTAAAGAGAGGGTCTGTCTTCAAAATCATCCCTTCTTGACTCCCGTGGTTTCTGTGCAGCCTCTTGCCTTCACCAAGTAGGGAAAGAAGTGGTGGGACACAGCTCAGGGGCTGCTAAAAACCTACCTGGTGAAGGCCCCCTCAGCACACTTCAACGCAAACTATATTACCTCAAGGCGTCTGGCCAGGATTCTTCCAACCTCATCTGCAACTCTTCTCCCTCTACCCTGCGGGCCTTCCTTCTGTTTTTTGTTTTTTGAATGCACCAAGGTATTTTCTACTCAGGATCTTCACTGTTTCCCCATCCTGGATCCTCTTGACCCCTGCTGTGCTATGAGAATCCTCTTCTAGTCCCAAGGGACACTAGCCGTACAAAAAAAGGAATATTAAAAAAGGGGGCGGCGCCTGTGGCTCAGTCGGTAGGGCGCCGGCCCCATATACCGAGGGTGGCGGGTTCAAACCCTGCCCCGGCCAAACTGCAACCAAAAAATAGCAGGGCCGTTGTGGTGGGCGCCTGTAGTCCCAGCTACTCGGGAGGCAGGAGAATCGCTTGGGCCCAGGAGTTGGAGGTTGCTGTGAGCTGTGTGAGGCCACGGCACTCTACCGAGGGCCATAAAGTGAGACTCTGTCTCTACAAAAAAAAAAAAAAAAAAAAAAGGGCGCTCAGGGCTATGCCTGTGGCTCAAAGGAGTAGGGTGCCGACTCCATATACCGGAGTGGTGGATTCAAACCCGACCTGGCCAAAAACTGCAAAAAAAAAAAAAAAAAAAAAGATGGGGGGAGCTCAGCCTATTCTTTCGCAAAGGTGAAAAAGACTCATTGCCTACAGAAGGGACAGAGCAATGCCTCTGAAAAGGCTTTAGAAATAGACAAGCAACTTATTTAAGTAAAGGGGGAATGCAAAAACTTCTGGGGTGGGGGTCCTAAGAGAAAGAATCTATATGACTCTTAAGATCAGGATGCAAGTGAAATGGGGTATTAGTGTCTCATCACTTACTAAGAAAGAGCTAGCTCTTGCTGCTTTAAACTCTTAATTAAAATAATCAAAATTGGGCAGCGCCTGCGGCTCAAAGGAGTAGGGCGCCGGCCCCATATGCCGGAGGTGGCGGGTTCAAACCCAGCCCCAGCCAAAAACTGCAAAAAAAAAAAAAAAAATCAAAATTAGGCTCAGCGCCTGTGGCTCAAGTGGCTAAAGCGCCAGCCACATACACCTAAGCTGGTGGGTTCGAATCCAGCCCGGACCCGCCAAACAACAATGACGGCTGCAACCAAAAAAATAGCCAGGTGTTGTGGCAGGTGCCTGTAGTCCCAGCTACTTGGGAGACTGATTCAGGAGAATCGCTTGAGCCCAGGAGTTGGAGGTTGCTGTGAGCTGTGAGCTGTGATGCTACAGCACTCTACCCAGGGTGACAGCTTGAGGCTTTGTATCAAAAAAAAAAAAAAAAGGGCGGCGCCTGTGGCTCAGTGAGCAGGGCGCCGGCCACATATACCGAGGGTGGCGGGTTCAAACCCAGCCCCTGCCAAACTGCAACAAAAAAATAGCCGGGCCTTGTGGCGGGCGCCTGTAGTCCCAGCTACTCGGGAGGCTGAGACAGGAGAATCGCCTAAGCCCAGGAGTTGGAGGTTGCTGTGAGCTGTGTGACGCCACGGCACTCTACCGAGGGCGATAAAGTGAAACTCTGTCTCTACAAAAAAAATAAAAAATAAAAAAAATAAAAATTAGGCCGGGCAGGAGTGGGGAGGTGAGCAGAGGGAGGGTGATTGGTGGGATTACACCTGTGGTGCATCTTACAAGGGTATATGTGAAACTTGGTAAATGTACAATGTAAATGTCTTAACACAGTAACTAAGAAATGCCAGGAAGGCTATGTTAACCAGCGTGATGAAAATGTGTCAAACGGTCTATAAAACCAGTGTATAGTGCCCCATGATCGCATTAATGTACACAGCTATGATTTAATAATAAAATAAAAAATAAAAAAATTAGGCTGATAGCCGGGCGTTGTGGCGGGCGCCTGTAGTCCCAGCTGCTCGGGAGGCTGAGGCAAGAGAATCGCGTAAGCCCAAGGGTTAAGAGGTTGCTGTGAGCCATGTGATGCCACGGCACTCTACCCGAGGGCGGTACAGTGAGACTCTGTCTCTACAAAAAAAAAAAAAAAAAAATTAGGCTGGGTGCGGTGGCTCATGCCTGTAACCCTAGCACTCTTGAAGACCAAGGTGGGTGGATTGCCTGAGCTCAGGAATTCAGACCAGCCTGAGCAGGAGCGAGACCCACCCTCCTCCCTAAAAAATAGCCAAGTATTGTGGCGGGCATCTGTAATCCCAACTACTTGGGAGGCTGAGGCAAGAGAATCACTTGAGCCCAAGAGTTTGAGGTTGCTGTGAGCTCTGAAGCCCTGACACTGTACTAAGGGTGACCAAGAGAGACTCTGTCTCAAAAAAAAAAAAAAAAAAAAAAAGGAGGGGTGCCACCTGTGGCTCAAGGAGTAGGGTGCCAGTCCTACATACCACAGGTGGCAGGTTCAAACCCAGCTCTGGCCAAAAACTGCAAAAAAAAATGAAAATTACTGGCCAAGCGCAGTGGCTCACACCTGTAGTCCTAGCAGTCTGGGAGGCCAAGGTGGGCAGATCACCTAAGCTCACGAGTTTGAGACCAGCCTGGGCTAGAGTGAGATCCTGGCTCTATAAAAAAAAAATAATAACCGGGTATTGTGGCAGACACCTGTAATCCCATCTACTCAGGAGGCCGAGGCAAGAGAATTGCTTGAGCCCAGGAGTCTAAGGCTGCTGTGAGCTATGAGGCTAAGGCACTCTACCAAGAGCAACAAAGTGAGACTCTATCTCAAAAATAAATAAATAAATAAATAAAGATACCATCTCTACCATAAAATGGAAAAACTAGCCGGGCATCATGGCAAGTGCTTGTAGTCCCAGCTATTCAGAAGGCTGAGATAAGAGGTTCCATTAAGTCTAGGAATTTGAGGTTGCTGTATACTCAGGAGGCTGAAGCAAGAAAATCTCTTGAGGGCGGCGCCTGTGGCTCAGTCAGTAAGGCGCCGGCCCCATATGCCGAGGGTGGCGGGTTCAAACCCAGCCCCGGCCAAACTGCAACCAAAAAATAGCCGGGCGTTGTGGCGGGCGCCTGTAGTCCCAGCTACTCGGGAGGCTGAGGCAAGGGAATCGCTTAAGCCCAGGAGTTGGAGGTTGCTGTGAGCTGTGTGAGGCCACGGCACTCTACCGAGGGCCATAAAGTGAGACTCTGTCTCTACAAAAAAAAAAGAAAATCTCTTGAACCCAGGAGTTTGAGGTTGTTGTGAGCTATGACACCACAGCACTTTACTGAGAGCCACAAAGTGAGATTCCGCAAAAAAAAAAAAAAAAAAAAAAATTATCGGTAATTAGTAACATTAATAAAGAATTACAGGTCAGGCTCAGCACCTGTGGCTCAAGCGGCCAAGGCGCCAGCCACATACATCTGAGCTGGCGGGTTCAAATCCAGCCCAGGCCTGCCAAACAGTAATGATGGCTGCAACCAAAAAATAGCCGGGTGTTGTGGCAAGCACCTGTAGTCCCAGCTACTTGGGAGGCAGACACAGGAGACTCACTTGAGCCCAGGAGTTGGAGGTTGTTGTGAGCTGTGATGCCACAGCACTCTACCTCATGTGACAAATTGAGACTCTTTCTCCAAAAAAACTCAGTGACAGCTTGAGTCTCTGCCTAAAAAAAAGAATTACAGGGCAGCACCTGTGGCTCAAAGAGTAGAGCGCTGGCCCCATACATATACTGGAGCTGGTGGGTTCAAACCCAGCCCTGGTCAAAAACTGCAAAAAGAAAGGAATTACTGCTGGGAGTCCAGAGCACCTGCATCCTAGACCAAACTATACCTTAAATTATACATACGTATATATTTATATATTTATTTTTAAATTGACAAAATTATATGTATTTATGTAAAATATAATATATATAATATATTTATATATTTATGTAAAACATTAAGCTTCGAAATATATATACATTGCAGGATAGCTAATCAAGCTAACATAGATTACCTCACAAACTTACCATTTATTTGTAGTGAGAATACTTAAAATATACTCTTAGCAATTTTTCTTTTTTTTTTGAGACAGAGTCTCAAGCTATTGCCCTGGATAGAGTACCATGGTGTTGTAGCTCACAGCAGCCTCCAACTCTTGGGCTCAAGCGATCCTCTTGCCTCAGTTTTCTATTTTTAATAGAGACTGGGTTTTGCTTTTTGCTCAGGCTAGTCTTGAACTCATGAGCTCAAGCAATCCATCCTCCTTGGTCTCCCAGAGTGCTAGGATTACAGGCGTAAGCCACCACATCCAGCCTCTCTTAGAAATTTTCTTTTTTTATTTTATTTTATTTTATTTTTTTATTTTCAGCTTGCTTGTTCATCATTCTTCTTCATTTGAAGTACTCTTTTTTTTTTTTTTTTTGTTCATTTTCTTTCTTCTTTTTTTCAGTGCTTCCTCTGGCGATGCTCTGTCCTGTTGCCTCCGCAGTAGCTGCGATTACAGACGCCCACCACAACGTCTGGCTGTTTTTGATGTTAGTAGAGAGGGAATCTTGCTCTGGCTCACTGCTGTTACATACAGGTCACGAACCTCTGAGCTCAGGCAATCCACCCGCCTCGGCCTCCCACAGCGCTGGGACTACAGGCGTGAGCCACCACGCCCGGCCAGAAATTTTCAAGTATACAATACATTGCAATTAACTACATTAATCATGTTGTACAACAGATCTTTTTTTTTTGAGACAGAGCCTTAAGCTGTCGCCCTGGGTAGAGTGCTGTAGCATCACAGCTCACAGCAACCTCCAACTCCTGGCTCAAGCGATTCTCCTGACTCCACCTCCCAAGTAGCTGGGACTACAGGCACCCGCCACAACGCCATCATTGTTGTTTGGTGGGCCTGGGCCGGATTTGAACCCACCAGCTCAGGTATATGTGGCTGGCACCTTAGCCGCTTGAGCCACAGGCGCCAAGCCCAGATCTCTTGAACTTCAATTTGATGTGTGATTTTAGGTAAGTAATTTTTCCTCTGTAGAGGTTGGTAAGTCAGAGAGGAAACAGGGAATCAAACTAGGAGATGATCGCAGAGGTTCCTTCCAGGTCTAACGTTAAAAGAGACTAACTACAGGGTGGCACCTGTGGCTCAGTCTGTAGGGTGCCGGCCCCATATACTGAGGGTGGCGGGTTCAAACCCGGCCCCGGCCAAACTGCAACAAAAAAATAGCCGGGTGTTGTGGCAGACGCCTATAGTCCCTGCTACTTGGCAGGCTGAGGCAAGAGAATGGCTTAAGCCCAGGAGTTGGAGGTTGCTGTGAGCTGTGTGATGCCATGGCACTCTACCCAGGGCGATAAAGTGAGACTCTGTCTCTACAAAAAAAAAAAGAGACTAACTACATTTCCCATGTAATCATCTCTGTACATACTGCCTGCAGGAAGCCCTTTGAAATGTATTTAACCACATTTCTTGTTCTAGGAAAGATCTAAACAAGAACAGCTTTGCTTTCCTTAGAGATCTGCATCAGTCTAGGAAGTCTGCTTTGTGTCTTCACCAATTGAGCAGGATGCAGAAACATGAGCAGAACAGACAGACTTGGGAAATTTGAGAAAGCCCAGCATGGCAGCTTAATGTAGTATGAAGGACATGGACTTGAGCATCCAAATGGTGGTTCAGCTACTTACAAAGTAACCTTGAGAAAGTTACTTAACTTTTTTTTCTTTCTTTTTTTGAGACAGAGTCTCACTATGTCTCTCTCGGTAGAGTACTGTGGCATCACAGCTCACAGCAACCTCAAACTCTTGGGCCCAAGCAATTCTCCTGCCTCAGCCTCCCAAGTAGCTGGGACTGCAGGTGTCTGCAGGCACCCGCCACAATGCCCAGCTATTTTTGGTTGCAGTTGTCCCTGTTGTTTAGCTGCCCCTGACCAGGTTCGAACCCACCAGCCTTGGTGTATGTGACTGGTGCTGCAACCACTGTGCTATGGGCACCAAGCCTACTTAAGTTTTCTTGATCAACTGTGAGTTGCTTTGAGAATTATGGAAGCCACATGACATATAATAGTTGCTCAGTAAATACTGGATCCTGTTCCTGTCTTTATTTTTATTATTATTATTTTTTTTTTTTTGTAGAGACAGAGTTTTACTTCAATGCCCTCGGTAGAGTGTTATGGCATCACATACCTCACAGCAACCTCTAACTCCTGGGCTTAGGTGATTCTCTTGCCTCAGCCTCCGGAGTAGCTGGGACTACAGGCGCCCACCACAACGCCCAGCTATTTTGTTGTTGCAGTTCGGCAGGGGCCGGGTTTGAACCCGCCACCTTTGGTATATGAGGCCAGTACCCTACCCATTGAACCACAGGCGCCTCCCTTTTATTCTTTTCTTGAGAAAGAGTCTCACTTTGTCATACTAGGTAGAGTGCTGTGATATCATAGTTCACAGCAACCTTAAACTCGTGGGCTCAAGTGATCCTCTTGCCTCAGCCTCCTGAGTAAGTGAGACTACAGGCACCTGCCACAATGCTGGATTTTTTTTTTTTGAGACAGTCTCACTTTGTCACCCTGGGTAGAGTGCCATAGGGTCATAGCTCACAGCAACCTCAAACTCTTGGGCTCAAGCGATTCTCTTGCCTCAGCCTCCCAAGTAGCTGGGACTGCAGGTGTCTGCCACAACGCCTGGCTATGGGCTTTTTTTTTTTTTTGTGGTTTTTAGCCAGGGCTGGGTTTGAACCCACCACCTCCAGCATATGGGACCGGCGCCCTACTCCTTGAGCCACAGGTCCCACCCGGCTTTTTTTTTTTTTTTTTCAGAGATGGTGTCTCTCTCTCTTGCTCAGGCTGCTCTTGAACTCCTGAGCTCAAGCAATCCACCCACCTCGGCCTCCCAGAGTTCTAGGATTACAGGCGTGAGCCACAGCACCCAGCTCAAATCTTCTTACCCAACTCAAATCTTCACAAGTTGAATGATTACCAGTTTTTTTGTTTGTTTGTTTTGAGACAGAGCCTCAAGCTGTCACCTGGGTAGAGTGCCATGGCATCACAGCTCACAGCAACCTCAAACTCCTGGGCTCAAGTGATTCCAAGTAGCCGGGACTACAGGCACCCGGACAACACCCGGCTATTTTTTGGTTGCAGCCGTCATTGTTGTTTGGCGGGTCCGGGCTGAATTTGAACCCCCCAGCTCAGGTATATGTGGCTGGCCCCTTAGCTGCTTGAGCCACAGGCACAGAGCCATGATTACCAGTTTGAATTCTGGATCCACACCCCAAACTTCCCTGGTTTCCTCACCCAGCTACCCTTTATCTGAAATACCATTGGGAGACAGATGAAAATCATACCTACCTTTGTCATCACAACTCTATTATTTTATTTGAAGTAAATTTCTGGACCATCAGATATTAGAGCAAAGCAAAACAAAAAACAAAAAAGCAAACAAATTATAAACCACCAAAAAAACCCCCAGATCCTGAATTTTGGTATTACTTCTTCCTAGTGACAGATCTCTGCCTCCTCAGAACAAAAAAAATTACCTGCCCTGTGTGCCTCAGAGCTGTTGTGGAACAATGTTTATGAAAACATTTTGCGGGTGGTGCCTGTGGCTCAAGGGGTAGGGCACCGGTCCCACATGCCGGAGGTGGCAGGTTCAAACCTAGCCCCGGCCAAAAACCCAAAAAAAAAAAGAAAACATTTTGCAAGTTTACAAATGCTGGACATGTAATGTTGCTGGTAATCATACACAAACAATAAAACAAATCCCCAAATCAAACACAAAAGTTTTTTCATTTGCTGCAGTTTTTCAGGCCCTTGTCCCTTCGTGAGCTTACAGAGTCCAGGTGTGCCCTGTTCTCCAGCAGCGCGAGGCCCGAGATGCGGAGCGACCCTAACCCGCGGCCCCGCAGCTCGCGCAGCCGCGAACCCGGGTGGACAGGCGGTTACTCCCTGATGGGGAATGTGTGTGACCTGAGTTTGGGGTCACGTGGTGAACGACAGCACACCGGCTGCTCTTACCCACATTCTGAGAAGGTTCTCTGACTTCCCAGCAACTCCTTTCCGGCTTCCACCTGTCCCTTTGGTTGGTGGCCCGGTCTCCTCCCAACCGGCCAGCGCCACGGCCACGTGGGCCTGACCGCGTCTGACTCCCGGAGCGAGGGCCGGACGCAGCTGCAGAATACACATTCTGGGGGCGGGTAGGGGACCAGCAAACGTCCAGCCCGGCCCAGCCCACCTTTGCTAAGCTCGTGGCGGCTGGAGTTAAACGAGCACTCGGCTCCAGGCACAGTCCTTTTCACTCCTAGCGGGACCCTGAACTCTCAGTTAAGATTTACTGTCTCTAGGAGAAACTGAGGCAGAAAGGGCGCGGCTAATCATGTTGTCCTCGAATTACGTTTGTGGACGTGCATCCCTTGACCCTACTCCGAGACACAGCGACCCTACGGTGTCTTCCTGCAAGGTGCAGCCTGCCCTCCCGGTGTAAGGTTGTGGGTGGGGCGGGGCAGGGCGGAGCGGGTCCAGGATGCAATATCCTGGAAGAAAGAAAAGGCTTAGTGTTGGGGCAGTCGGCGGGCTAGGCAGACCCGGACTCTTCCGAACAGGTAATACCAGGGCCAGTATGTCTGAACCTGAGAGAGAAGGCTGCTGGCAGGCAGGCAAGGGTGCGGGCACAGTGGAGGGAGAGGGAGCGGAGGAACCCAGAAGCTGTGGGGGGTAGAGGCAGCCATCATTCCTTTCTGCACCCTCTGTTCCATGTGCCTTCCCCCAGAAGCATGGACCTCCAAACCCCTAACCTGCTGGACTCATGGCTGGAGCTCCCAGAAGATATCTTCTCAACAGGATCCTTTCTGGAGCTGGGACTCCACTGTCCCGCTCTAGAGACCCCAGGGACTAGGCTACAAGAACCAGGGCTGGAAGGCTTGGAGTCCAGTGGGGGCTGTGGTTATGTGTGAGGAATGGGATGGGGAGGGTGTTAAAGGCTTCAGTTGGAGAAAGGCCTGAAAATAGAGACCCCCAAAGTAGACATGAGTATATCTCCATGGCCAAGAAAAGCAAGGGTTGAAATTGAAGCATCAAGGATCTAGGTCTGATGTCAAAATTTTTCCCTCTCCAGGCGGTGCCTGTGGCTCAGTCGGTAAGGCGCCGGCCCCATATACCGAGGGTGGCGGGTTCAAACCCGGCCCCGGCCAAACTGCAACCAAAAAATAGCCGGGCGTTGTGGCGGGTGCCTGTAGTCCCAGCTACTCGGGAGGCTGAGGCAAGAGAATCGCTTAAGCCCAGGAGTTGGAGGTTGCTGTGAGCTGTGTGAGGCCACGGCACTCTACCGAGGGCCATAAAATGAGACTCTGTCTCTACAAAAAAAAAAATTTTTCCCTCTCCTATTACAGGGCCTTCAAGAAAGTGAACCGGAAGATTTCCTGAAGTTTTTCATTGATCCCAATGAGGTGTACTGCTCAGAAGCATCTCCTGGCAGTGACAGTGCCATCTCTGAGGACCCTGGCCATCCAGACAGTTCCTCTGCCCTCTATGAGGTTGTCTATGAGGCAGGGGCCCTGAAGAGGATGCAAGGGGAAGGTGGGCTGAATGTAGGGCTCATCTCCATCCAGCTAGGTCAGTGTTCTTTGTGGGAAGTGAACAATGGCACTTTGGTCCAGCTCTAGCCATGGGGCATAAGGGGTTTCCCCTAACCTGTGCCACTACCCAGCCCCCACTGCTGTCTGGGTATACCCTGCATCCCCTTTCTCCCAGCCACTTTTATCTCTCTCAGATCAGTGGAGCCCCTCATTTGTGGTGCCTGATGTCTGCATGGTCAATGAGCTGCCCTTTGATGCTCACACGCACATCCTCACACGCACTATAGCCCCAGTGCCTCCTGCACCCCTGGTGAGTCTTGGTATCAGCCAGAACCAATGCTTCCTGACAGACACATACTCAGTCACACAGATGGCAGCAAAGGAAATGTGAGCAGGGGAAATTGATGATGAACTCTTATCTTTGCCCCAGTTCTTGTGGCATTGGGCTTGAAGACCAAGGAGATATGAACAATTTTAAGAGCAGGAAAGGAGGCTTGGCACCTGTAGCTCAAGCGGCTAGGGCGCCAGCCACATACACTGGAGCTGGTGGGTTCGAGCCCAGGGCCTGCCAAACAATGACTACTACAACCAAGCTGGGTATTGTGGCAGGCACCTGTAGTCCCACTACTTGGGAGTCTGAGGCAAGAGAATCGTTTAAGCCCAAGAGTTTGAGATTGCTGTGAGCTGTGATGCCACAGCATTCTACCAGGGAGCGACTCAATGAGACCCTGTCTCAAAAAACAAATAAAAATAAAGGGCAGCGCCTGTGGCGTTGACCCCGTATACCGAGGGTGGTGGGTTCAAACCCGGCCCTGGCCAAACTGCAACAAAAAAATAGCCAGGTGTTGTGGTGGGCGTCTGTAGTCCCAGCTACTCTGGAGGCTGAGGCAAGAGAATCACCTAAGCCCAAGAGCTGGAGGTTGCTGTGAGCTGTGACGCCACAGCACTCTACCAAGGGTAGACAAAGTAAGACTCTGTCTCAAAAAAAAAAAAAAATAATAATAATCAGAAGCATTGTGGTTGTGGTGGGCACCTGTAGTCCCAGCTACGTAGGAGGCTTAGGCAAGAGAATCACTTGAGCCCAAGAGTTTGAGGTTGCTGCGAGCTATGATGTCATAGCTCTCTAACAAGGGTGATAAAATGAGATTCTGTCTCCAAAAAAAATAAAGGACAAGGGAGAGAGATCCCTTGGGAGTAAGGTGGTGGTGACTCAGTTAAAGAGAAGGTACATTCTGGGGATAGGCCTCAGGAGAAAGCCTAGACCTTGTGTGCACTGTATGTTTAGCCAGAGCTATTTCTTAGCCTTGGGTCAGGACATGGAAATAGAACAGGCCACCTGGGATTCCAACTGGTTACTGGGTACAGGGTGAAGGAAGAGAAGCAATCACAGCAGTCCCTCCCCCCATTGAAAACACTTGCCTTGTAGGAAACATGGGCGAGGCTACAGTGCAGCATAGTATTACATTAGATGGATTTTCCAAGCTGGCTGGGCAGAGTCCTACAGTGAGGAACTTCACCCTGGAAAATACTCCTTGTGCCCAAAAGGCAGGGACAGGTGTTAGCCTCTCTTCAAATCTGTTTTGAAGCTGAGACCAGAGGCCAAGCCAAGCATTTTAGAATCTTGGGCTGAGGAAAAAGTTTAATGCTGGCTAGGTGTGGTGGCTCATGCCTATAATTCTAGCATTCTGGAAGGCCAAGGAGGGAGGATTGCTTGAGGTCAGGAGTTTGAAACCAGCCTGAGCAAGATTGAGACCCTATCTCTACTACAAATACAAAAATTAGCAGGGCATGTCTTGGTATGTGGTTGTAGTCCCACCTCCTCTGGAGGCTGAGACAGGGAGTCCTTGAGTCTAGGAGTTTGAGATTGCTGTGAGCTAGGCTGATGCCATGGCATAGCACTTTAGCCAGGGCAACAGAGGAGACTCTGTCTCAAAAAAAAAGGGGGGGGGGCAGGCACAGTGGCTTACACCTGTAATCCCAGCACTTTGGGAGGCTGAGGCAGGTGTATCACCTGAGCTAGACTGAGACTCCACCTCTAGAAAAAATAGCCACGCAATGTGGCATGGAAAGTGCCTGTAGTCCCAGCTACTCGGGAGGCTGAGGCAAGAGAATTGCTTGTGCCCAGGAGTCTGAGTTTGCTGTGAGCTGTGACACCACTTGACTCTACCAGGGGCAACAAAGTAAGACAATGTCTCAAAAAAAAAAAGAAAAGAAAAAGTCTAATGCTTCCTGGTGGTGCCTGTGGCTCAGTGGGTAGGGCATCAGCCCCGTATACTGAGGATGGTGGGTTCAAACCCGACCCTGGCCAACTGCAATAAAAAAAATAGCCTGGTGTTGTGCCAGGCGCCTGTAGTCCCAGCTGCTCAGGAGGCCGAGGCAAGAGAATTGCCCAAGCCCAGGAGTTGGAGGTTGCTGGGAGCTGTGATGCCACAGCACTCTACTGAGGGCAATAAAGTGAGACTCTCGTCTTAAAAAAAAGGGAAGATAGAAAATGGTTTAGCCAAAAGCCAAAGTAAATTTTTTTGTTGTTGTTGTTCTTTATAAAAACATTGTGTCAGAGGCTAGGCACAGTGGCTCATGCCTGTAATCCTAGTACTGTGGGAAGCTGAAACATGTAGATCACCTGAGCTCACAGGTTTGAGACCAGCCAGAGCAACAGCAAGACCTCAACTCTAAAAATAGCCAGGTGGGGGCAGTGCCTGTGGCTCAGTGGATGGGGCGCCAGCCCCATATATTGAGGGTGGCAGGTTTGAACTCGTTCCCGCCCAAACTGCAACAAAATATAGCCAGGTGTTGTGGTGGGCGCCTGTAGTCCCAGCTACTCGGGAGGCTAAGGCAAGAGAATCGCCTAAGCCTAGGATTGGAGGTTGCTGTGAGCTGTGACGCCATGGCACTCTACAAGGGCGATAAAGTGAGATTCTGTATCTAAAAAAATAAATAAATAAAAATAAAAATAGTCACTTGGCACTAGCCACATACACCAAGGCTGGCGGGTTTGAATCCAGCCTGCGCCTAAACAACAATGAGAACTGCAACAAAAAATAACTGGGCATTGTGGTGGGCACCTGTAGTCTTAGCTACTTGGGAGGCTGAGGCAAGAGAATCGCTTAAGCCCAAGAGTTTCAGGTTGCTGTGAGCTGTGATGCCATAGCACTCTACTAAGGGTGACACAGTGAGACCCTTGTCTCAAAAAAAAAAAAAAAAAAGTAGCTGGGTGTTGTGGCAGGTGCCTGTAGTCCTAGCTACTTGGGAGGCTGAGGCAAGAAAATTGCTTAAACCCAGGAGTTTGAGGTTGCTGTGAACTATGACCCTTATAGCACTCTACCAAGAGTGACAGAATAAGACTCTGTCTAAAAAAAAAATCAAAAACCAAAAAAGAACCATTGTTGTCAGTATTGTTTGTTTTTCTTTGGAGACAGAGTCTCACTCTATTGCCCTGGATAGAGCACCCAGCATAGTAGCTCGTAGCAAACTCACACTCTTGGACTGAAGTGATCTTCCCGCCTCAGCCTCCCCATTAGCTAGGACTATAGCCGTGCACCACAATGCCCGGCTATTATTATTTTATTTATTTATTTATTTATTTATTTATTTTTGGTAGTTTTTGGCCAGGCCTGGGTTTGAACCCACCACCTCCAGCATATGGGGCTGGAGCCCTACCCACTGAGCCACAGTGCTGCCCTAGTTTTTTTTTTTTTGTAGAGACAGAGTCTCACTTTATGGCCCTCTGTAGAGTGCCATGGCCTCACAGCTCACAGCAACCTCCAACTCCCGGGCTTAAGCGATTCTCTTGCCTCAGCCTCCCAAGTAGCTGGGACTACAGGTGCCCGCCACAGTGCCTGGCTATTTTTTGGTTGCAGTTTGGCTGGGGCTGGGTTTGAACCCGTCACCCTCGGTATATGGGGCTGGCGCCTTACTGACTGAGCCACAGGCGCTGCCTGCTGCCCTAGTTTTTCTGTTTTTAGTAGAGATGGGATCTTGTTCTTGCTCAGGCTGGTCGCCTCAGCCTCCCAGAGTGCTAGGATTACAGGCATGAGCCACTGTGTCTGGCCTAACTTAGCAAATTCTTAAGTCACAAGGTAAAGCATAAATCTTTCAAAAATACTGTTGGGTGGTGCCTATAACTCAGTGGGTAGGGCGCCAGCCCCATATACTGAGGGTGGCAGGTTCGAACGCTGCCCCAGCCAAACTGCAACAAAAAAATAGCCGGGCGTTCTGGCGAGCGCCTGTAGTCCCAGCTACTTGGGAGGCTGAGGCAAGAGAATTACCTAAGCCCAGGAGTTGGAGGTTGCTGTGAGCTGTGACATCACAGCACTCTACTAAGGATGACAAAGTGAGACTGTCTCAAAAAAAAAAAGAAAAATACTGGTGAAAAAGGCAAGTTACTTGGCTGATGGGCTCAGCTTAACCACAGAGACTATTTACTCTCTCAGTACTCTGCAGTGACTTGGTATGACAAGTCTGGCTATCCTTGGGGAGCTCCTTGTCTGAGGGAGCTGAGCCTCCGTCTGACAAGAATAGGCCACTGCCCCAGGGATCTCCCTGTGGGTGACCAGCAGCTACCCATCCTTCCTTAGTTTGCTCATAGGACCAAGGTCCTAAGTCTCTGAGTGAAGGATGTGACAAAACTATCATCTTTCTCCCTTCTCAGCCTTACCGGGTCCCTCTGATTTGATCCAGTTCCTGTCTGAGTTAAGGTTTCTGCCCCCACTTCACCTCAAGGTTGGAGTTACTCCCCAGTGCAAACAGCAAACCCTCTTCAGAAGCATGTAGGGAGAACAGCCTAGGTGCTGGAAATGAGATGACCCTCTCATTCCCTTCTTATTTTCTCCTGCCCAACCTGCCCCTCAGCTGCCCTGTCAAACCCTGTTCCTGACAGATGAGGAGAAGCGTCTACTGGGGCAGGAGGGGGTTTCTCTGCCCTCTCACTTGCCTCTCACCAAGGTTAACACACTTCCCCTAAGGGTATCCCAATCCAGGAGCTCCCCGATGGTGTCTAGGAGCCAGCATTCCAGGGGAAGGGTTGGGGAAGTTTAAGGGTCCAGGACTGACACACCTTGGGACTCTA
Source organism: Nycticebus coucang (assembly GCF_027406575.1). NCBI lineage: Eukaryota > Metazoa > Chordata > Mammalia > Primates > Lorisidae > Nycticebus > Nycticebus coucang. The sequence goes on from NC_069784.1 coordinate 58,774,066, forward strand.
GGCAGAGGAGACGGTCCTCAAGAAGGTCAGGAGGAAAATTCGTAACAAGCAGTCAGCTCAGGACAGTCGGTGGCGGAAGAAAAAGTACATCAATGGGCTAGAGGTCAGGTATGTTTGAGGTCACATTTCTGACTTCCTAGGGACCCCCTTCCTCACCAAGGCAGGTAGGGTAAGGGACTCAGATTGCTGAGCCTTGTCCTACCTCTCCATGTTCCCTAGGGTGGCAGCCTGTTCTGCACAGAACCAGGAACTACAGAAAAAAATCCAAGAGCTGGAGAGGCACAACATGTGAGTGAAAGTACAGCATGTATTCCCCATGGAGTGGGAAGGGTGCAGCACACATGGCCACCATTCTTGGGTCCTGGTTCCCAGAAGATACTAACTCCTTTTTCCTCCTTTCTCAGCTCCTTGCTGGCTCAACTCCACCAGCTGCAGACACTTGTTGCTCAAACCTCCAACAAAGCTGCCCAGACCAGTACTTGTGTTTTGGTACTATTAGTCTACTTCCCACCTACCTTCATCTCCACTACCTTCTACCACCTTCCATCCTGATGCTCTCCTACTCAGCCACATCTATCTTCTCTTCTTTTTTTTTTTTTTTGCAGTTTTTTGCCAGGGCCTGGTTTGAACCCGCCACCTCTGGTATATGGGGCTGGTGCCCTATTCCTTGAGCCACAGGCACCGCCCATTCGCTTCTTTTTTTGAGATAGTCATCCACAGTAGAGTGCCATGGCGTCACAGCTCACAGCAACCTCAAACTATTGGGCTCCAGCGATTCTCTTGCCTCAGGCTCCAAAGTAGCTGGGACTACAGGCACCTGCCACAACGCCCGTTTTTTTTTTAGAAATGGGGTCTCACTCTGGCTCAGGCACTTGTGAGCCCAAACAATCCACCCTCAACCTCCCAGAGTGCTAGGATTACAGGCGTGAGTCACCACACTCGGCCTCACATCTTTCTTCTCCTACCTGATAATCCCAAATGCCCTTTTACCCTGCTCTACATTCCCTTTTTCTATTATCTCCACAGCCCATGTGTTGTCCTCTTGCTTCCTCCCAGATCCTTCTTTTTTCCCTGGCTCTCATCATCCTGCCCAGCTTCAGCCCTTTTCAGGGTCTACCAGAAGTTGGGCCTGAAGATTACCAGCCTCACAGAGGTGAGCTAGTAAGGGCAGGGCAGGACCTCTGGTAAGCAAGCAGGGGCTCTGTTCTCCAAGGTAGTCAAGAAGTAGAAGGGAGGTCTTGTCCTGTCTAGGGTTCCCCACTCACGGGAGTGCTCTACTACTAACCTTTCTCCTTTCACTTCCCAGTGATTTCCAGAAATATCCTGACCCACCAGGACATAACAGAAAATCTAGAGACTCAAATGGTAGGGGAGCCACCTGGAGCCAAGAATACAAATGGCTCAACAAAGACACTGCTTGAGAAGCTCAGAGGAAAGACAGGACCTAGAGGGCATATCAGAACGGTGCTGCATGCAGATGAGATGTAAGCTTGGACAGAGACATCCTGGCTACTTACTGCCAAGTCACAAAGAGGACTCCAGGGCTTCCCAAGGGCTCTATTTCTCCCGGGGATTCCCACTTAGGTGACTCTGCTCTCAGAGGCCAGAATCATGTCTGCCAATGTGACAGGGCATCTGAAATAGTTTTATGACTGTGATTTTATGTCTTCTTTGGGGATAGGGCTGAGGAAAAACAAGTTTTGATTGAAAAATAAACTTTTTAGTTAAAATTGTATCCCAGAAGTTTTAAATAGGTAGAATAAGGGCAAGAGGTAGCTGCCACCCTGTTTTCTCTCTATCCCCATGACTTCCTGATCCAAATTGTACTAGAGAAGGAAACTATTTTACTCTTTTTATTCACTCATTAATGATCTGAAAGAGGAATATGGGAGAAGGGGACACCACCACAAGGCTCCCAAGAACCAAGGGTGCAAATCAGTCCATCTCACTTTCTCCATCAGAGATAGGGTCTCTGAGATCCAAGACGAAAGGGTAGAATGTAGCTATATGGATTCGATTTGCTTCCGGACCTTTTCGAGGGCCTTCCTGTCCAACTGTCGCTGACGAATGATGACAAGACAAGCAAAGACCAAGGCCACACCCACGATAGCCCCTTCAAACTTCCAGAATAAGTGTTGTTCCATCAGAGCTGAACGGCAGCTAAGGGCAGAAAGGAACAATTATATCCAGGGAAGACCAGACAGGTTCTCCCTCTGATCTCCCTTCTACTTCAGCCTAACCAAGATATATCCAAAAGGAAAAGCCAGCCTTCTTTTTATTATTTTTTTTGAGACAAAGTCTCACTTTGTTGCCCTCCATAGAGTGCCTTAGCGTCACAGCTCACAGCAAATTCAAACTCTTGGGCTCAGTGATCCTCTTGCCTCAGCCTTTTGAGTAGCTGGGACTACAGGAGCCCACCACAAAGCCTGGCTATTTTTAGAAACAGGGTCTCACTCTTCTTCAGGCTGGTCTTGAAGAAGAGCCAACATAGTGAAACTGTCTCCAAAAAAAAAAAAAAGTTGTTTTTTTTTTGTAGAGACAGAGTTTCACTTTACTGCCCTCAGTAGAGTGCCGTGGCGTCACACGGCTCACAGCAACCTCCAGCTCTTAGGCTTATGTGATTCTCTTGCCTCAGCCTCCTGAGCAGCTGGGACTACAGGCGCCCGCCACAACGCCCGACTATTTTATTGTTGTTGCAGTTTGGCCGGGACTGGGCTCGAACCCACCACCCTAGGCATATGGGGCGGGCGCCCTACTCACTAAGCCATAGGCGCCGCCCCCCCCCAAAAAAAGTATTTTCTTGGCTGGGCGCAGTATCTCCCACCTGTAAACCCAGCACTCTGGGAGGCTGAGGCGGATTTGAGACCAGCCTAAACAAGAGCAAGATCCCATCTCTAAAAAAATGGCTGGGCGGCGCCTATGGCTCAACGAGTAGGGTGCCCGTCCCATATGCCGGAGGTGGCGGGTTCAAACCCAGCCCCGGCCAAAAAACACACACACACAAAAAAAATGGCTGGGCACTGTGGCAGGCACCTGTAGTCCCAGCTACTTAGGAGGCTGAGGCAAGAGAATCACTTGAGCCCAAGAGTTTGAGGTTGCTGGGAGCTATGACACCACAGTACTCAATGCCAGGACACAGAGTAACACTCTGTCTCAAAAAATAAAAAAATAAAAAATAGCTGAGTGTTGTGGTGGAACCTTGTAGTTCCAGCTACTCAAGAGCCTAAAGCAAGAGAATCACTTGAGCCCAAGAGTTTGTTATGAGCCATGATGCCATGGCACTCTAGTGAGGACGATAAAGTGAGACTCCATCTCAAAAACAAACTTTTTTTCTCTTTAGAGATGGGGTCTTGCTATGTTGCCCAAGCTGGTCTTGAACTCTTGGCCTCAAGTAATCTCCCACCTAAGCCTCTCAAAGTGCCAGGACTATAGGTTTGACCCATTGTGCCTGGCCTAGAGTCAGGCTCCTGATATGTTTAATATTAAACACATCATTTAATTTATCCTCTGGTGAGATAAGCAAAGCTAATATTAACCAATATTTACTGATGAGAAAATATGACCAATAACATAGTATTAAGAGCAGAGCTGGGACTTGGGTTCAAGGAATTTGGCTACAAACCCCCTCTTCTTTCCAATATACCAAGCTACCCCTAGACTTGGAGGAAGAGGTGGGACCGTCTATCGCTGTGGTTCTCAACCTGTGGGTTGCAACCTTTTTGGAGTGTATTAAAGGTTTGCGGCATTAGAAAGGTTGAGAACCACTGATCTGTCTAAAGTCATAGAGATGGGCTGGGTGTGGTGGCTCATGCCTGTAATACCAGCACTCTGGGAGGCTAAGGTGGGTGGATTGCTTGAGCTCAAGAGTTTAAGCAAGTTTAAGTTTGAGCAAGAACGAGACCCTATCTCTGAAAAATAGCCAGGCATTGTGGTGGGTGTTTGTAGTCCCAGCTACTCGGAGGCTGAGGCAAGAGAATCACTTGAGCTCAAGAGTTTAAGGTTGCGGCTCGGCGCTTGTGGCTCAAACGGCTAAGGTGCCAGCCACATACACCTGAACTGGCAGGGTCAAATCCAGCCCGAGCCTGCCAAACAACAACGATGGCTGCAACTAAAAAATAGCCAGGTGTTGTGGTGGGCGCCTGTAGTCCCAGCTACGTGGGAGACAGAGGCAGGAGAATTGCTTGAGCCCAGGAGTTGGAGGTTGCTGTGAGCTGTGATGCCACAGCACTCTACCCAAGGAGACAGCTTGAGGCTTTGTGTCAAAAAAGAAGAGTTTAAGATTGCTGTGAGGTATGACGCCGTGGCATTCAACCCCAGGGCGACTGAGACTCTGTCTCTAAAAAAAACAATTAATTTAAATAAATAAAGTCATAGGACCAAAGTAGGTGATCTCAGAAGAGACAGATGGCACTCACCTTTTGAACTCATTCCTCTTAGATGAGCTGCATGTGATTTTCTCTACATACCCTGTGGAACCACACTCAGGGGTGGTTTTCTGCCGAGAGATGGACCAAAATACATGTTAGGAAGGAGCAATAGGAGAAATAGAAAGCTGATATTCAGAAGGGACAGGAGCCCAAGTATGGCTCAGAGTTGGCAGGTAACAGCTAATGAAGAGTTCTGATTCAGATGGTGGACATGGACATGGTGGTTACATGAATAGTAGCATGTGTTGGAAGAACACTTTATTTTTTTCTGAGAAAGAAGTCTCACTCTGTTGCCCTGGTAGAATGCCATGGCATCTTCATACCTAACAGCAACCTCAAACTGTTGGGTTCAAGTGATCCTCCTACCTCCCGAGTAGCTAGGACTACTGACATCTGCCACAATGCTCAGTTAATTTTTTAATCTTTAGTAAAGACAAGGTCTCACTGTGGTTTTTTTTTTTAGAGACAGAGTCTCACTTTGTCACCCTTGGTAGAGTGCCGTGGCGTCACAGCTCACAGCAACCTCCAACTCCTGGGCTTAGGCAATTCTCTTGCCTCAGCCTCCAGAGTAGCTGGGACTACCGGGGCCTGCCACAATGCCTGGCTATTTTTTGTTACAGTGTGGCCGAGGCCAGGTTTGAACCCATCACCCTCAGTATATGGTGCCGGCACCCTACTCACTGAGCCACAGGCACCACCCAGTGTAAGTAGTTCACCCCTGAAATCCTACCACTCTGGGAGGCCAAGGCCGGTGGACTGCTTGAGTTCATGAATTTGAGACCAGCTGAGCAAGAGTGAGACTATCTGTACTGAAAATAGAAAAAAAACTAGCCAGGCATCTTGGCAGGTGCCTGTAGTCCCAGCTATTCAGGACACAGAGGCAAGAGGATCGCATGAGCCCAAGAGTTTGAGGTAGCACACTCTACCCAGGGCGACAGAGAGACTCTGTCTCTGAATGAATGAATAAAAATGAACAAAACATGTTTATTAGCTGAATACTGCCATTAACTTGTTTAAAAAGGAGAGGCACATTTTTGGAAGAGAAGTGCAGATTTGGAATACACTGGGACCATAAGCAGAAGGAAGAAAACACAATGCAAAGGCTCACTTAATAAGACTTGGGGACTGCTTAGATGTGAGAATAAGTGGAGATAAAGCATACTCACAGTCCGGAAATTAGAACATGGAGCACACTCTTCTGCCACCACAAACTCTTCCACCAGCCAGCACGGCAAATTCGAAGTGCTTACTAAAAGTGGAAAGAAATGCCAACCCCAGAACATTCAGAAAACATTTCTCTAAAAGGTTCTGCCCATCCAACTTCCCAGCACAGCATTTGCCTTCATTCCATGTGGGGCCGCCCTTTTCCACCTGTGCTCTTAGTACATGGGGGTGTCAGGTTCCGAGACAGTCACCCACCTGACAGTTTCTCCTCTGGCTCTGAAGCCTCTACTTGGCTGCAGCGGGTGGGAGAAAGAGGCAAAAGTCAGATTCTAGAAAGCAGGACACCTCTGCTGTCCGTGGACAAGGTCTCCCCAATCTGAGGTGGAGATGATCCGGTTCTCCGGTGCCCTCCTTTTCCCTCCCTTCAGCCCCTCCTTACCCGAGTTTGAAGGAGAAAGCGCAGAGCAGCCAACAGAGGTGGCGGCCTAGAGGGAGGCCACGCCTCCCCGCGCCCGCAGGCATGGAGCGCTAGTCTCACCCGTCCGAATAGAGGGGACCTGCTCGTGTGGCCTCGCGCCTGTCAGAGCTCAGAGGCCGCCCTTACTGTCCAGCCCTTCCGGAGGTTCCCGGGTCGCGCTCGCCGGGGTTGCCTCTAGGGCACAGGCTCTATCTGAACGTCCTCTTGTCCAGAGCGAGAAAAGGCTATGTGCATTTGTTCGCTACCGACGCGCATTACTTCCGCGGAACCCGCAGGTACAGGAAGAAAGGCCGGCGAGGACCCACTGGCCTACCACTTTCCCACCTCAGTCTCCGCCCCCGACGCGGCCATCTTGCCGCGGAGGATCCTGGGGCGCAGGCCCGAAGCGGCCCGTCGGCGTCCGCTGGGGCTTGTAGTCTTGGCGCTCCGCGGCGCCTCGCCCGCTGCTCTCTGAGAATTGGCCTGGCGCCTCATTGCATTGTGGTCCTGGTACTCTTCGAGAGAATCCAGGAAACTGCGGCCGCCGAGGATTGCTAGATTCTCGGTTCGCTGCTCCCTGGGCTGTCACCCATTTGTCCGTTACAGACCTGGTAAACAGTAAAGTGTAAAAAGGAACAATACGTCGCTCTCTCAAGACTTTGCTTCCTCTTTAAATGCCTGGGATTCACCATTAAGGTTTAGCCAGGGGTCTTCAAACTACGGCCCGCGGGCCACATGACGCGGTGTGATTGTATTTGTTCTCGTTTTGTTTTTTTAATTCAAAATAAGATATGTGCAGTGTGCATAGGAATTTGTTCATAGCTGTTTTTTTAAAACTATAGTCCGGCCCTCTAACGGTCTGAGGGACAGTGAACTGGCCCCCTGTTTAAAAAGTTTGAGGACGCCTGTGAGTCTCTGACACCTTTGGCCATCTCATCCTCACTGCCTTCGATGGTCTGGGTTGGAGGTCAAGGAATGGATGCAAAACTGCTTTTCCCTTTCTGCAGAAACAGATATCCAAGACAGATGGTGAACGTGAAACTTTGTTCTGTCTCTGGGTGCCTCCTACACGGGTGAATAGCGTCGTCTCAGCTCTGCTTAATGCTTAGCTACTTCTCAGAACCGGTCTTTCAAATAACCTCCTCCAACCTTCTCAACTCTCCCTAGCTCCTACCTAGTGGAATGAGAAAGCCATGAGATTTGATGCTCCAATAAGTATAAAGTCTAGGTTCTGGGCGGCGTCCCCATATACCGAGGGTGGCGTGTTTGAACCCCGCCCCGGCCAAACTACAACAAAAAATAGCCGGGCGTTGTGGTGGGCGCCTGTAGTCCCAGCTACTCGGGAGCCTGAGTCAAAAGAATCACCTAAGGGCGGCGCCTGTGGCTCAGCGGGTAGGGCGCCGGTCCCATATGCCGGAGGTGGTGGGTTCAAACCCAGCCCCGGCCAAAAAAAAAAAAAAACACACACACAAAAAATAAAAAAATAAAAGAATCACCTAAGCCCAAGAGCTGGAGGTTGCTGTAAGCTGTGACGCCAGGGCACTCTACTGAGGACGACAAAGTGAGACTGTCTCTAAAAAATAAAATCTAGGTTCAGGGTCTTTTTTTTTTAATTTGAGACAGTCTCACTATGTCGCCCTCCGTACAGTGCCATGGCATCACAGCTCACAGCAACCTCAAATTCTTGGGCTTAAATGATTCTCTTGCCTCAGTCTCCCAAGTAGCTGAGACTACAGGTGCCCGCCACAACGCCTGACTTTTTTTTTTGTTCCAGTCGTTATTTGTTGTTTTAGCTGGCCGGTCCGGGCTTAAACCCACCAGACTCACAGTGTATGTGGCTGGCGCAGTAACCACTGTGCTATGAACATCCAGCCAGGTTCAGGGTCTTATTAGCTACATTACTGAAGATAGTGTCTGGTTCTCAGGGTTCTGTGTAAAGCAAAAACGCTACTGTGCATTTCTTGAGATGCAAATGAAGTGTGCTATCCCGGTTTAATGAGTTTAGACAGAGCATCTAAGGGACCTGTTCAAGGTCACCAACCAAGTTGCTGCTGAGCCTGGACTTTAATTCCCAGGTTAATTCATATTCATATATGCTTAATTTCCATCCTCCTGGAGTGAAACCTTGGTATATACTCAGAACTGCAGTGACTTGCCCCACACGCTAAGTTCATGCTTTGTCTGATAATGTAGTAGTCACTATCCTAATTCTACCCTAATTTGCTTCCTAGTTTCACATATACGTGTTATCTGCAGCCTCCCAAACAATGGGGCCATGTGATTTCGATTTCTTCTATGCTCAATAGATAAAGGAACTTTATCTCAATAGATAAAATGAACTTTATATAAATATAGGCACTAATAAAATGATATGGATCCCAGCTCTTAGGGTCAAAGGGCTCAGTGAGGACAGTTGCTCTTACTGGTAATTCTAGCTACTCAGGAGCGTAGCATGAGATGATCCCCTTATAACTTGCCAGTTGTCAAGACTGGCAACACTCAAGACTTGAGACTCTCTCTTAAGGAAAAAAAAAAAAAAGCCTCATGCCAGTAATCCCACCTGGGAGGCCAAGATGGGTGGATTGCCTGAGCTCCAGGTTCAAGACCTGAGCCAGAGCAAGACCTCTTCTTGATATAGGACAAGTGGCATCCCAGCCAGCTTATGGAGCTGGGGAGCGGACCAGCTGCCTCTGCCTTGGCAGTGTTGATTTGGTGGCAGAGAGCAGAGGAACGGTAGGCAGAGGGGCCCTACAGGAGGCTCCAGTAGCCAGAGGGGCCAGACAACTGCTGGGGAGACACCAGCACTTTAGGCTGAACCGGGAACCCCCCATTTTCTAGGCCTGATCAATTTCATGTAAGTTTCCTAGGCCTGGGAATGAAAGGCATTGTAGCCATTCATTCACCTCCCTGCTTTCCCAAACATGTTAAATGTAACTACTGAGTATCCCAAATACCTCACAGAGAATCCCGGACAGGCTAAATGTAACTACCAACAGGCTAAATGTAACTACAGAGGGCCCCATGTGACTAAATATGCCCCTAGACAAAGAGCCTGGAGTGAGACAGACAGGAGAGAGAGAGAGCTTTTCTCTCCTGACTTGGGTTTTTCTCTGCCAGGAGCTCTGGAGCTTCTGGATTCTTTTCTGTAAATAAATCCTGTCTTATCACTGATCTGTGGTCTGAGGAGTCATTCTTCGAATCACTGAGACCGAGAACCTACTGAAGAGTGAAATTCCGCAGGTATCACTCTTAAAAATAGCTGGGCATCAGGTGGCGCCTGTGGCTCAGTGAGTAGGGTGCCGGCCCCATATACCGAGGGTGGCGGGTTCAAACCCAGCCCTGGCTGAACTGCAACCGAAAAATAGCCAGGCATTGTGGCAGGCGCCTGTAGTCCCAGCTGCTCGAGAGAAAGCGTAAGAGCTGGAGGTTGCTGTGAGTCCTGTGACATCATGGCACTCTACCGAGGGTGGTAAAGTAAGACTCTGTCTCTACAAAAAAAAAAAAAAAAAAATAGCTGGCCATTAGGCGGGGCCTGTGACTAAGTGGGTAGGGTGCCCGCCTCATATACCCAGGGTGGCGGGTTCAAACTCAGCCCCAGCCAAACTGCAAAAAAATAGCCGGGCCTGTAGTTCCAGCTACTTGGGAGACTCAGGTAAGAGAATCACCTAAGTCCAAGACCTGGAGGTTGCTGTGAGCTGTGATGTCATCACACTCTACCAAGGGTGAAAAAGTGAGACTCTGTATCTAAAAAGTAACAAACAACAGACAAACAAACAAAAATAGCTGGGCAAAAAATAAGTAAATAAAAAGAATAAAAAAATAGCTGGGCATTGTGGCAAGTGCCTGTAGTCTGAGCTACTCAGGAGACTGAGGCAAGAGTTAGAAGTTTCTATAAGCTGGGCGGCGCCTGTGGCTCAGTCGGTAAGGCGCCGGCCCCATATGCCGAGGGTGGCGGGTTCAAACCTGGCCCCGGCCAAACTGCAACCAAAAAATAGCCGGGCGTTGTGGCGGGCGCCTGTAGTCCCAGCTGCTCGGGAGGCTGAGGCAAGAGAATCGCTTAAGCCCAGGAGTTGGAGGTTGCTGTGAGCTGTGTGAGGCCACGGCACTCTACCGAGGGCCATGAAGTGAGACTCTGTCTCTACAAAAAAAAAAAAAAAAAAGTTTCTATAAGCTATAACGCCACTACCAAGGGTGACAAAGTGAGACTCTGTCTCAAAAAAAAGAAAAAAGAAAAGAAAAAGAATAAAATAAAAAGGAAGCTCATGGCTGTAATCCCAGCATTTTGTGGCCAAGGCAGAGGATTGCTTGAAGCCAGGGGTTTGAGACTATTTTGAGCAACATAGCAAGACTATACAAAAAAATAGAAAAATTGGGTGGGGCCTGTGGCTCAGTGGGTAGGGCACTGGCGGGTTCAAACCTGGCCCCAGCCAAACTGCAGCAACAAAAAAATAGCCGGGCATTGTAGTGGGTGCCTGTGGTCCCAGCTACTCAGGAGGCTGAGGCAAGAGAATCACCTAAGCCCAGGAGCTGGAGGTTGCTGTGAGCTGTTTATGCCATGGCACTCTACCAAGGGTTATAAAGTGAAACTCTGTCTTTACAAAAAAAAAAAGAAAGAAAGAAAAATTGGCAGTGCCATAGCTCAGTGGGTAGAGGGCCTGGCCACATACACCCAGGCTGGCAGGTTTGAACCTGGTCCAGGCCAGCTAAACAAGAATGACAACTGCAACAACAACAACGAAAATAGCCAGGAGTTGTGGCGGGCACCTATAGTCCCAGCTACTTGGGAGACTGAGGCAAGAGAATCGCTTAAGACCAAGAGTTTGAGGTTGCTGTGAGCTGTGATGCCACCACACTCTACCGAGGGTGACATACTGAGACTGTCTCAAAAAAAAAAAAAAAACGAAAGGCAGTGCCCTTAGCTCAGTGGATAGGGTACTGGCCACATACACCAGGGCTGGGGGTTTCGAACCCGGCCTGGGCCAGCTAAAACAATGACAACTGCAACCAAAAAATAGCCGGGCATTGTGGTGGGCACCTGTAGTCCTGACTACTTGGGAGGCTGAGGCTAGAGAACTGCTTAAGCCCAAGAGTTGGAAGTTGCTGTGAGCTGTGACACCACCGCACTCTACCCAGGGTGATAGCTTGAGACTCTGTCTCAAAAAATAAAAAAAAAAAACATTAAGAAAAAAAAAAAGAGCTGAGGCAAGAGAATCGCGGAAGCCCAGGAGTTAGAGGTTGCTGTGAGCCGTGTGACGCCACGGCACTCTACCCGAGGGCGGTACAGTGAGACTCTGTCTCTACAAAAAAAAAAAAAAAAAAAAAAGATTTCACTTCCAATAACCTTACCAAGCAACTATCTGGGATCTCTACCCTGAAACTGTACTTTAAAACATCTGCTCTTGGGCGGTGCCTGTGGCTCAAAGGGGTAGGGCGCCGGCCCCATATGCCGGAGGTGGCAGGTTCAAACCCAGCCCCAGCCAGAAACTGCAAAAAAAAAAAAAATAAATAAATAAAATAAAATATCTGCTCTTTGGTATAATGAAGATGTTAGTCTCCTTCCTGGAAGCCACAAAGTATTCAGTCTTTCCTCATCTCTTGAGCCAATTAAACCAGCTGTGATGTTTGCAATAAAATTCAAATATAAGCCACAAATAAGGTTTATCATTTCATCACCAAAACTTGGAAATTTAATACATTTGTCCAATTATTTTATTAAACGTATCAATTATTTCTCACAGTATTGTAAGATTTCTTTCTGAGTGTTATTGTACCAACAGAAACAGCAGCAGAAAAAGACTTTGGGTGGCACCTGTAGCTCAACGGAGTAGAGCGCCGGCCCCAAATGCCGAAGGTGGCAGGTTCAAGCCCAGCCCTGGCCAAAAACTGCAAAAAAAAAAAAAAAAGAAAGAAAGAAAAATAAAGAAAAAGAGAAGACTTTGCTGCTGTCTGGTAGTCGTCCACTTTTACACTGAAGGGTTGGGGACTTCTTTTTCTTTTTTTGTAGAGACAGAGTTTCACTTTATTGCCCTCGGTAGAGTGCCGTGGCTTCACACGGCTCACAGCAACCTCCAACTCCTGGGCTTAGGCGATTCTCCTGCCTCAGCCTCCCGAGTAGCTGGGACAACAGGCGCCCGCCACAACGCCCGGCTATTTTTTTGTTGCCGTTTGGCCGGGGCTGGGTTTGAACCCGCCACCCTCGGCATATGGGGCCGGCGCCTTACTCACTGAGCCACAGGCGCCGCCCTGGTTGGGGACTTCTTAATTGACTTGAATGTTGTTGTATCCATGAATAAAACTTATAATAGTACATTTTGTCCTAATCAAATCTGACATTTTCATTGATAAAAGATCAAATCTGTGAGATAGTTTTGCTGTTGTGTATGGTAAAAGGGACAACACATACTTGAGGGGCTGTGTAGCAAGCCTGAATTCACATTTGTTGTTGTTGTTGTTTTTCGAGATACATTTGTTGTTGTTGTTTTTTGAGACAGAGTTGTCTCAATCAGTCCCCATGAATAGAGTGCTCTGGCATCATAGCTTACAGCAACCTCAAGTTCCTGGGCTCAAGCAATCTTCTTGATTTTGAGACAGAGTTGTCTCAATCAGTCCCCCTGAATAGAGTTTCCTGGCATCATAGCTTACAGCAACTTCAAACTCCTGGGCTCAGGCAATCTTCTTGCCTCAGTCTCCCAAGTAGCTGGGATTATAGGCACCTGGCACAATGCCTGGCTAGTTTTTCTTTCTTTTTTTTTTTTTTTAATTTGGCCGGGGCTGGGTTTGAACCCGCCACCTCCGGCATATGGGACCAGCGCCCTACCCGCTGAGCCACAGGCGCCGCCCTTCTTTTTTTTTTTTTGTAGAGACAGAGTCTCACTTTATGGCCCTCAGTAGAGTGCCATGGCATCACACAGCTCACAGCGACCTCCAACTCCCGGGCTTAAGCGATTCTCTTGCCTCAGCCTCCCGAGTAGCTGGGACTACAAGCGCCCGCCACAACGCCCAGCTATTTTTTTTGGTTGCAGTTCAGCCGGGGCCGGGTTTGAACCCGCCACCCTCGGTATATGGGGCCGGCGCCTTACGGACTGAGCCACAAGCGCCGCCCTCTTCTCTTTTTAAGAGACAGAGTCTCACTTTATCACCCTCAATAGAGCGCTGTTGCATCACTGCTCACAGCAACCTTCAACTCCTGAACTTAGGCGATTCTCCTGCCTAAGCCTCCCGAGTAGCTGGGACTATAAGTCACCCACCAGAACACCTGGCTATTTTTTGTTGTTGTTGCAGTTTGGCTGGGGCCAGGTTTGAACCTGCCACCCTCAGTATATGGGGCCAGAGCCCTACCCACTGAGCCACAGGCACTGCCCTAGTTTTTCTATTTTTAATAGACTACATATGGGGTCTTACTCTTGCTCAGGCTGGTCTCAAACTCCTAAGCTCAGGTGTTTCACCTGTCTCCGTCTCCCAGAGTACTAGGATTACAGGTGTGAGCCTCTGTGCTCAGCCTTACCTCCTGCTTCTTGCTGTTTTCCTCACCAGTTAAACCACTGGGGAAGAGATGTCTAGTCCTGGTGCCATGGGAACACAGCCAAATTCAGGCAGACCAACTACTTTGGAGAACCAAGAATTGGGTTTGAGGCTGGGCACGTGGCTCAGCATTTTGGGAGGCCAAGATGAGAGGACTGCTTGAGGGCAGGAGTTTGAGACCAGCCTGGGCAACATGCAGAGACTATTATCTACAAAAAATAAGATATGGTGGCACAGGCCTCTAGTCCCAGCTACTCTAGAGGCTGAGGATCCCTTGAGCCCAGGAGCGTGAAGCTGCAGTAAGCTATGATTGTGCCACTGCACTACAGCTGTGTGAGCTGAACTGACGCCATCTTAGGCAGTTTCACCGCCATCTTAGGAGTTAAGTTTTGTTCTCCCCGCCAATTTGTTCTGTAAGTTTCACTTTCCAGTAAGCCCAGGCAATTCCCCAAAATCACAAGATGGTCACCTCCCAATCAGAACCCACACTCTGGATCAGGCCACACAGTGGCCAATCCTGAAGTGCCCCATACCCGGTACCTCTGTATGCCCCACCCACTGTGCTGAATTATAAAAACCCTCTGCCCCAGAGCTCAGGGCTCCTGGCTTGGATCCGTTGCAGCGGAGCCCCCGGGAGCCCAAGCTTGAGCTTGCTGCAATAAAAGGCTCTTTTGAAAAAAAAAAAAGGCTCTTTTGCTTTTGCATCAGACTCGGCTCCCAGGTGGTCTTTGGGGACTTGGCGATATGGGCATAACACAGCCTTTAAGACAGACCAAAACCCTTTCTGTAACAAAAAAAAACATTGAAGCCAGGTGGGTTGGCTCACACCTGTAATCCTAGCAGTCTGGGAGGCTGAGGCAGCAGGATCTATTGAAGTCAGGAGTTCAAGACTAGCCTGAGCAAGAAACAAGAAGACCCCCATCTCTACTAAAAATAGAAAAATTAGGCTTGGCACTGGTAGCACAATGGTTACAGTGCCAGCCACATACACCGAGGCTGGCAGGTTCAAAACCGGCCCAGACCAGCTAAACAACGGCAACTGCAACAAAAAATAGCCAGGTGTTGTGGCAGGTGCCTGTAGTCCCAGCTACTTGGGAGGCTGAGGTAAGAGAATCACTTAAGCCCAAGAGCTGTGATGGTACAGCACTTTACTAAGGCCAAAATAGTAAGACTCTGTCTCAAAAAAAAAACAAAAGATAAAAATAGAAAAACTAGCTGGGCATGGTTGTAGGGTTGTGGGTGCCTGTAGTCCCAGGTACTCATGAGGCCGAGGCAAAAGGATTACTTGAGCCCAAGACTTTGAGGTTGCTCTGTGCTATGACACGGCAGCACTCTGCTGAGACTCACTCAACAGAGTGAGACTCTTTCAAAAAAAAAAAAAAAAAAAAAAGTACCCAAACCATGGACATTTATGCAATTGATGGCCTTTAATACCAAGAAAGACCATGCAGAATTACAGAATAGAACCAAATGTTCAGAGAGGGGTGCTGAGTCAACCTTTCACAGGACACTAAAACCTGATCTAGTTATGGAATAAATCAATGAATTTACATTTTTGCCCTGAAAACCTAGGCAAGGTCTGAGGCCTAAGGCCTTCTATCCTTACCTTCCCTCCTCTTTCTCTTCCTATCCCTTTCTTTCACTTCCTCAACTCTTTCCCTTCCCTTCTCTTTGCTTCTTTCCTTCATTTCTCCTTTTCCTTTTTCTTTTCTCCATTTTCTCCTCATTCTTATCATCTACCTGTCTATCCCACCAACCCCCTCAGCCTTGCCTCCCTCATGTTCAGCTTCCAGGTTTAGGGTGGGGCGGCAAGAAAGGGTCCTCAGCCAAGAGAGCACTTGGTGTTCTTCTTGTCACAGGGTTTCAGGTCAGTGCTGGGAGGCTTGTCATTTCCCTAGAGGGAGAAGGGGGCAGGGTAGAGGTGTGAAGGGCTGGTGGTAGGATGAGGCTATCAACTGTTGAAGTCAGTCCATCCTCTGGAAGATCTTAGCACTTCCCCCTGGTCAGTCTTTACCCCCAACACAGACACATACAGACACACATACACACACAGAACACAGACACACTAACAGACATAGACACGCACAGAACACAGACAGACACGCAACCCAGCAGAACCAACTTACTACTCTCTGGCTTCCTGACTTCAGCAAGATGTCCCGGGCCAGGGAACTAAAAGCCTAATAGTGGGGAGAGAGGACATTGATGAGAACAGTCTAGAGGGAAGACTACTTTTTAATACTCCATCTCTTTGAGGTGGGGTAGGTCTCACCTCAGCCACATTCATACTGGATTTAGCACTTGTCTCAAAAAATCGGATTCCGTGCTTTTGAGCCAACTGTAGTGGTGAAGTGGAAAGGAAAGAGTTGGATTAAGGGCAACCCCTAAGTCCTCTGTCAATCCAACCCCCTCCCAGCTCAGGTCTGGAACACCATCCACCCGACACCCACCTTATCAGCCTGCTCTTTCTGCACCCTCCTCTTGGCCTCCATGTCACACTTGTTTCCCAGCAAGAGGCGCTCCACCCCAGCTGAAGCATGCTGGGGGCAAAAGGGGAAGATGAGTAAAAGTTGGGTCTTGCCTATTCTTACACTCCCTTTCATCCTCCAGATTCTTCCCAGTACCCTGAATCTTTCAGAGGGTCCTCACCTCTTTGATGCTTTTCATCCAGTTCTGAATATTCTCAAAAGACTTCTCATCTGTGATGTCATACACTAGGATAATGCCCTGGAGGATGACAAATTTCACCTTGGACCATATACCTGTTTAGGCTTCCCACTGCCCTCTAAGTGGCCCTCCAAGTTCATCATGTCTAAACACTGTTAGGCCCTCTGCAACCCATACTTAACCCCCCCCCAATATCTGGAACCTTTGTTCTCATAAAACTGTATTCTTTCTTTTAAACTTATTTTTTTACTTTATAAGGGAGGTAAGAAACCCACAGAACTATATTCTATTGCCTCACACCTTCATCTCTTCTCCAGAACCACACTTCATACCATGGCTCCTCGGTAATAGGCAGTAGTTATCGTCTTGAATCGCTCTTGCCCAGCTGTGTCCCTGAAGAAGTAGAAGGTTTCATGGAGTGGGATGGGGGGAAGGGTTTTCCAGGGGAGAACTGCTCCCCCTAAGAATTTAGCTTTGGGGGGCAGCACCTGTGGCTCAGTGGGTAGGGCGCCTGCCCCACATACTAAGTGTGGCGGGTTTTTGGTTTTTTTTCAACAAAAAATAGCCAGGGCTCAGCACCTGTGGCTCAGATGGCTAAGGCGCCAGCCACATACACCTGAGCTGGAGGGTTCGAATCCAGCCCAGGCCCACCAAACAACGACGGCTGCAACCAAAAAAATAAATAAATAGTGGGGTGTTGTGGTGGGCAACTGTAGTTCCAGCTACTTGGAAGGCGGAGGCAGGAGACTCACTTGAGCCCAGGAGTTGGAGGTTGCTGTGAGCTGTGTGACACCACGACAACTCTACCGAGGGTGATAAAGTAAGACTCTGTCTCTAAAGAAAAAAAAAGACTTTAGCTTTTGCTGGCCAGTAACAGTGGCTCACTCCTATAATACCAGCACTTTGGGAGGCTGAAGGGGAAGGATCACTTGAGGCCAGGAGTTGGAGACCAGCCTGAGCAAATGTGAGACCTAGTCTCTACTGAAAATAGAAAAAATTAGCCAGGTATTGTGGGGCACTTATTGCCCCAGCTATTCAGGAGGCTGAGGCAGGAGAATCTCTTGAGCCCAAGAGTTTGAGGTTGCTGTGAGCTATGATGCCACAGCACTCTACTGTGGGTGACAAAGTGAGACTCTGACTCAAAAACAAACAAAAAAACTAAGCAAACAAAAAAGAATTTAGGGTGGCACCTGTGGCTCAGTGGGCAGGGCGCCGGCCCCATATACCAAGGATGGTGGGTTCAAACCTGGCCCTGGCCAAACTGCAACAAAAAAATAGCCAGATGTTGTAGCCTGCACCTGTAGTCCCAGCTATTCGGGAGGCTGAGGCAGGAGTTGGAGGTAGCTGTGAGCTGTGTGACACTACAGCACTCTACACTCTACCACCCACCGAGGGCAACAAAGTGAAACTGTTTCTACAAAAAAAAAAAAAAAGAAGAAGAATTTAGCTTTTGCAACATGGTGGGCTGAAAGGAAAAGAATCAGGAATTAGTAAAGGGGAAAAGAACCAAAGACAGTGGGCTGACTTTAAAAGATAATACTGGTGTACTGGTGTTACCCTGGGCGGCACCTGTGGTTCAGTAGGTAGGGCGCCAGCCCCCATACACCAAGGGTGGCAGGTTCAAACACAGCCCCAGCCAAACTGAAACAAAAAAAATAGCCAGGCATTGTGGCGGGCACCTGTAGTCCCAGCTACTCGGGAGGCTGAGTACTCTACTGAGCACTCTACTGAGGGCGATAAAGTGAGACAGTCTCTTTTTTTTTTTTAATGTTTTTTTTTTTTTTGAGACAGAGCCTCAAACTGTTGCCCTCAGTAGAGTGCTGTGGCATCACAGCTCACAGCAACCTCAAACTCCTGGGCTTAAGTGATTCTCTTGCCTCAGCCTCCCAAGTAGCTTGGACTACAGGCACCCACCACAACACCTGGCTATTTTTTGGTTGCAGCCGTCATTGTTGTTTGGCAGGCACAGGCTGGATTCGAACCTGCCAGCTCAGGGGTATGTGGCTGGCGCCTTACCCGTGCTTGAGCCACAGACCCTGAGCCAAGACTCTGTCTCTTAAAAAAAAAAAAAAAAAAGATGGTACAGGCTCAAATTGTCTTTCTTTTTCTTTTTTTTTTTGAGACAGAATCTCACTTTGTCACTCTTGGTGGGCTTAAGCGATTCTTTTGTCTCAAACTTCTGAGTAGCTAGGACCACAGGCACCTGTCACAATGCCTGGCTATTTTTAGAGTTGGGATCTTGCTCTTGCGCAGGCTGGTCTCAAACTCCTAAGCTCAAGCAATCACCCACCTCAGCTTCCCAGAGTGCTAGGGTGACAGGTGTGATCCATCGCGCCTGGCCCCTCACTCCATTTTCTCTCTTTTTTTTTTTTGAGACAGAGTCTCAAGCCGTCACCATTGGTAGAGTGCCATGGTGTCACAGCTCACAGCAACCTCAAACTCTTGGGCTTAAGCAATTCTCTTGCCTCAGCCTCCTGAGTAACTGGGACTACAGGCGCCTGCCACAACACCCGGCTATTTTGTTTTGTTGTTTTGTTGTCCTTGTTTAGCTGGCCTGATCCAGGTTTGAACCCTCCAGCCTCAGTGGATGTGGCCGGCGCCCTACCCACTGAGCTACGGGCACCGCCCCTCACTCCATTCTTATTAGACATGTTTTATTGTACCTAGTGTACAAATGAGGAAACAGAGTTGGATAAGCTGAATAACTAAAGGGGGTCAGGCAACAAGTAACTGAACTAGGATTTGAACCCCTATCTGCTCTTACATATCATATCATAAGGCCTCCATCGAGCCTCACTTACAAATTTTCAGGGTCTCTAGCTTGCTATGACAATTAGGTCAAACGTCTAGAATTGGCTTTCCAGACTCACCATAACTTAGAAAGAGCAAGAGAGTTACAGTCAAGCCTTAATTTTTTTTTTTTTTTTTTTTGTAGAGACAGAGTTTCACTTCATCACCCTCGATAGAGTGCTATGACATCACAGCTTACAGCAACCTCCAACTCCTGGGTTCAGGCGATTCTCTTGCCTCAGCCTCCCGAGTAGCTGGGACTACAGGCACCTGCTACAACGCCCGGCTATTTTTTTTTTGTTGCAGTTTGGCCGAGACTGGGCTTGAACCCACCACCATTGGTATATGGGACCGGCGCCCTGCTCACTGAGCCACAGGCGCCGCCCAGTCAAGCCTTAATTTTGCTACTTGCCTTTCAACTGCTTATGGTCTGTTGTCATGATATAGCTCAATACACATTTGTTGTCAAATTTAGAGACTACTCAGGCAAGGTGGTTCATGCCCATAATCATAGCATTCTGAGAGGCTGAGATGGGAGGATACCTTGAGCTCAGGAGGGTTCAAGACTAGCCTGAGCAAGAGCGAGACCCCATCTCTGAAAAATAGCTGAATGTTGTGGCGGCCGTAGTCCCAGCTACTCGGGAGGCAGAGGCAAGAGGATCACTTGAGCCCAGGAGTTTGAGGTTGCTGTGAGCTATTTTGCCATGGCACTCTACCTAACAAGGGCGACAGAGTAAGACTCTGTCACAAAAAAAAAAGTCTGACCCCATCTCTACTAAAAATAGAAAAACTAGCCAGGCATCACGGTGGGTGCTTGTGGTCCCAGCTACTCAGGAGGCTTAGCAAAACAGGGAAATGGGGAAATGTGGTTAGGCATCCTGAGGGATTCACTCACCAGACTTGCAGTTTGATCTTCTTCCCCTCTATATTCACAGTGCGGATCTTGAAATCAATTCCTAGGGGTGGAAGGTGTGCACCAAAGTTGAGATGCGGGTGTGCATATAAATGTGCGTGCGCGTGACTGTGCGTGCGTGTGTGTATGTGTGTGTCTGGTGGGAAAGACAGGAACAGAGGAGAGTAGCAATGCCAGAAATTACCCAGGGGAGCAATCTTGTTGGAAATGCAGAACTAGAGAATTTTCCTTAAATTGTGTTTTTCTCTTTTCTTTTTAGATATGGGGTCTCACTATATTGCCCAGTCTGGTTGTACACTGACCTAAAGCAATCCTCCTGCCTTAGCCTCTGAGGCCATGTGCCAGTTCTCGAAGCTATACTTGCATAACAAGAATATGGTTTTCACTTAGATTTTGGAGGAGAGAAGGTGATACAAATTCTGCAGGGGGCTCTGTTGTTTTTTTTTTTTTTTTTTGAGACAGAGTCTCAAGCTGTCACCCCGTGTAGAGTGAATCATAGCTCTTAGCAACCTCCAACTCTTGGGCTCAAGTGATCCTCCTGCCTAAGTTTTTCTATTTTCATTATTTTTAGAGAGAGTCTCACTTTGTCACCCTCGGTAGAGTGCCATGGCAGCACAGCTCACAGCAACCTTCAGCTCTTGAACTTAGCCAATTCTCTTGCCTCAGCCTCCCAAGTAGAGTTTTTCTATTTTTAGTAGAGATAGGGTCTCAATTTTGCTCAGGCTAGTCTCAAACTCCTGAGCTCAAGCAATCCACCTGCGGCTCAAGGAGTAGGGCGCCGGTCCCATATGCCGGAGGTGGCGGGTTCAAACCTAGCCCCGGCCAAAAAAAAAAAAAAAAGACCCTCATGCCACCTCTAGAGTTCACTCAGCTATGTCAGCTGACAACCCTCTCAATTCAGTCTCTGTCTCCCCCCCCATATTACTTTCCTTATTTCTTCCCTTCTGTTTTCTTAGAGCCCTGTACTCTTAGTACTTCATCCACCCTCTTTTAAAGAGTAAGGAAAAAAGTAGGTGATGCCAGTCTATGTGAATTGACTAGTGGGCCAAGCTCAGAGCTACCAAATTCTAAGGCTAAAAAGTATTCCTCCTGGGACTGAATTAGAAAAAGGGGGCAGGCACTGTTTCTTTCTTTGTAACAGAATTGTTCTGAGTTACTTCCTGTCTTACTTTCCAAGCCTGAGATAACGATGAGAAAGGAGAAGAGGAAACAAGGTTCTAAGTAGCAACTTAGGTGCCTGCTGGGGGGTGTGTGTGTTGGGGGGCCCCAGGGAGATGTGTCACCAGGCTGAGTCAGAGACTCCAAAAGTCCCCTCATTTCCATTTTCCTCACCATACTGACTGCATGTTCATGATCACAGTCCTTGGGCCGCCCTCCAGCACATCCACCCACTCTGTTCAACCTTCCCTGATGCTTAAGCTGAGGAGCAGGAAGACTGGAAAGTAGGTGGTAAGGCGGGCACGCCATGGGAGTTTAAAGCTCACAGACAGCAGGCCAGCAGAACTGGGAGACAGACGTCAAGGGAGAGGAATATAGGAAATGTGGAGAGTGGATCAGGGGAGTTCTGGGTGGACATGGGGTGGGAAAAGAGTTAAGAGGGAAATGGAGAAGAGCTTGTGTGGATTTGGGGATACTAGGGAGATGTTATCAAGAAAACAAGGGGCTGGGCGACGCCTGTGGCTCAGTGAGTAGGGCGCCGGCCCCATATGCCGAGGGTGGCGGGTTCAAACCCAGCCCCGGCCAAACTGCAACAACAACAAAAAAAATAGCCGGGCGTTGTGGCGGGCGCCTGTAGTCCCAGCTGCTCGGGAGGCTGAGGCAAGAGAATCGCGTAAGCCCAAGAGTTAGAGGTTGCTGTGAGCCGTGTGACGCCCGGCACTCTACCGAGGGCGGTACAGTGAGACTCTGTCTCCACAAAAAAAAAAATAAAAAAAGAAAAAAGAAAACAAGGGGCTGGCAGCTACTGAAAGAGTTACCTGGAGGCTTTAGAGAGGTTAAAGGTTTGGATACCATCCAGACATGTATGGGGGTGGGTGGATTTGAAACAGAGTTTGAGGGACTGCAATTTAGGAGTCTTACTCCAAGGGATTGAAAAGTGGGGTTACTAGTAAACTAGAAGACTGAGGATGAGGTCCGGGGGAGAATTGGGGGCCAGTGGGCTCACCGATGGTGGAGATGTACGTATTGTTGAAGTTGTCCTCTGCAAAGCGAATGATCAGACAAGTCTTGCCCACCCCGGAGTCACCGATCAGCAGTAACTTGAAGAGGTGGTCGTAGGCTTTGGCCATGGCGGACACTGGGGGAGCCGGGGTTGAGGCGGGGCAGCGACCAGGCCGATGAGACAGGATTGGAGCGTCAGCTGAGAGAGCCCGGGCCGGGAAGACGCTTTCCTCGCTCTGCCCGCCCAGGCTCCGGGAACCAGCAGGGCCGCGCCTCCAGAGCCCCGCCCGCCCGTGAACTCCCGCCGGGGCCGTCCCAGCCTTTGTGCGCCGGTCTCCCCCGCCGCCCCCCCGTCCTTTGGCTAACTAGCGTTGCCTCTTCCATCCTTGGCCCAGAGAGGTCAGGCAAAGGTTAAGTGAGTTTGAAGCAAGAAGTGGGGAAGAGGAATGTTAGAGGGATTAGGACAAGGGCAAGGTTTTAGGAATCAGGCTGAAGGTGGGATGGCACTGGAGACTCCTTTTTAGAGGGCTGTTCCAGGAAGGTAGAAGTTGGGCTACGCCGGGTTTCAGGGTGCTGTGCAAAAGGCAGTTCTGAGAACCCAGCGCCAGGGTCTCCGGCCCTCCAAGCTGCAGATCCCGGCGCTCTCCAAGAGCCCAGGGCCAGGAGTGAGGGCGGCACGCGGCATCAGCGCGCCCCCTGCCGGGACCCAGCATCGTTGCGCGGACGCCGGCCCCGCCCGCCCGCCTGTCCCGGCGCAACCGGGGCCCTGCGTGGGGCTCCTCCGACCGGATGGGTCAGGAAGACAGGTTAGGACGCAAGCAATTATTCTTCATGTGAACATCCTGATACCTCACTGACCCCCTGTGAATGTGTGTCCTTGGCAGCGCGGAAGCTGAATACGGAGACCATGGCTATCAAGAAACAAGTTTATCACTACCTTCGGAAACAAAAACGCAAAATGTTTGCTTTCCTAACAGTGGGTCCGTAGACTTGTCCTTGGATAGAAGTATGTACCGATTGTGAAAAGGTATCCTTGGACATTTCCATGCCCTTGTCACATTCTGTGTCCATATTTGTCCCTTCGGAGACACAAACTATTTACTCTCATGTTATTCCCCCCCTCTCGTTATTGCTTCAAGCTCCACGTGTGTTCTCGATTTTACCTCACCAACCAAACCACGTCGTAGCTACCCTTTAAATTACTCTTTAATTTCCATGGATTAGGGCGGCGCCTGTGGCTCAGTCGGTAGGGCGCCGGCCCCATATACCGAGGGTGGCGGGTACAAACCTCTACCCCTGCCAAACTGCAACCAAAAAATAGCCGGGTGTCGTGGGGGGCGCCTGTAGTCCCAGCTACTTGGGAGGCTGAGGCAAGAGAATCGCTTAAGCCCAGGAGTTGGAGGTTGTTGTGAGCTGTGTGAGGCCACGGCACTCTACCGAGGGCCATAAAGTGAAGACTCCGTCTCTACAAAAAAAAAAAAAAATTTCCATGGATTATTCTGATAAAAATACATCTTTTTTTTTTTTTAAGCTTATTTCGGGCTCGGCGCCCGTAGCACAATGGTTACGGCTCTGGCCACATATACCGGGGCAGACGGGTTCGAGCCCGGCCCGGGCCTGCCAATCAACAATGACAACTGCAACAGAAAATAGCCGGGGTCATGCTAGGCGCTGGTAGTCCCAGCTACTCGGGAGGCTGAGGCAAGAGAATCACTTAGGGCTCGGCGCCTGTGGCTCAAGCAGCTAATGCGCCAGCCACATACACCTGAGCTGGTGGGTTCGAATCCAGCTTGGGCCTGCCAAACAACAATGACAGACCAAAAAAAAAAAAAAATAGCCGGGTGTTGTGGTAGGCGCCTGTAATGCCAGCTACTTGGGAGGCAGAGGCAGTAGAATCGTTTGAGCCCAGGAGTTGGAGGTTGCTATGAGCTGTGATGCCATGGCACTGTACCCAGGGCGACAGCTTGAGGCTCTGTCTCAAAAAAAAAAAAAAAAAAATCACTTGGGCCCAAGAGTTGGAAGTTGCTCTGAACTGTGTATCAAAAAATAAATAAATAGGGGCGGCGCCTGTGGCTCAGTCGGTAGGGCGCCGGCCCCATATACCGAGGGTGGCAGGTTCAAACCCGGCCCCGGCCAAGCTGCAACCAAAAAATAGCCGGGAGTTGTGGCGGGTGCCTGTAGTCCCAGCTACTCGGGAGGCTGAGGCAAGAGAATCCCTTAAGCCCAGGAGTTGGAGATTGCTGTGAGCTGTGTGAGGCCACGGCACTCTACCGAGGGCCATAAAGTGAGACTCTGTCTCTACAAAAAAAAAAATAATAAAAATAAATAAATAAAAGGCTTATTTCGCCTGGATGTGGACCTTTCATCCCCAGTGATATATTATTCTTCCTCATGTCTCTGAGCTGTGCTTATGCTAACATATTCCTGCTTTCAGGGGACTCTTGTCTTACAGCACTCTTTGTGGGTTTTTTGCAGTTTTTGGCTGTGGCTGGGTTTGAACCCACCACCTCCGGCATATGGGGCTGGTGCCCTATTCCTTTGAGCCACAGGCGCCGCCCTTTTGTTTGTTTTTTAAAGCAGGCCCAGGCCGGGTTCAAACCCACCAGCCCTGGAACATGTGGCCAGTGCCCTAACCATTGAGCTATGGGTGCCCAGCTGCATCGCGCTCTTTTCTTTTTTTTTTTTTTTTTTTTGCAGTTTTTGGCCAGGGCCAGGTTTAAACCCAATACCCCTGGTATGTGGGCCAGTGGCCTATTCCTTGAGCCACAGGCGCTACCCGGCGCTGCACTCTTTGCTTAGCTCTCAAAGCCCCAGAAACAATGCCTTTCCCCTCAATTATGCCAGGCACATTCTAGCCTTGGATTTTGTATTCACAGGCTCTTTCCTCAGCCTAAAATGCTCTTCTCCCAGACACGTGCTTGGCTGGCTCCTTGTCTTTCGGATTTCCTAAATGTCACTTCCCCTAGTTCCTCAGAGGTTTCTCTGACCCATCAGCAGTGGACTGGAATCAGTTTTTTGGTTTCTCTCTCTCGCTCTCTCTTTTTTTTTTTTTTTTTTGAGACAGAGTCTCACTATGTTGCCCTTGGTAGAGTGCCGTGGCATCACAGCTCACAGCAACCACCAACTCTTGGGCTTAAGCAACTCTCTTGCCTCAGCCTCCCAAGTAGCTGAGACTACAGACGACTGCCACAACGCCCGGCTATTTTTTTGTTGCAGTTGTTTAGCTGGCCTGGGCCAGGTTCCAATCCACCATCCTCCCTCAGTGTATGTGGCTGGCACCCTAACCACTATGCGCCAAGCATTTTTTTTGTTTTGTTTTTGCAATTTCAAACTCTTGGACTCAAGTGATCTTCTTGTCTTAGCATCCCAAGTAGCTGGGACTACAGGAGCCTGCCACAACACCGGGCTATTTTTAGAGTGTTAGGATAGAATTAGTTCTTATCACCTTATACGAAAAGATTGCATACATCTTTTATCAACATATGTTCAATGATGTTACTTTGGTAGTTTAAAATCAGCCACTGTGAAAACATTGACATCACTGAAATTAACAAGGACTACAAATTAAAGCTTTTCTTGGTAATCAAACATTTACCATAGGCCAGCTGAGGTGGCTCACACCTATAATTGTGTTGCCTCTGCTTGGTGAGTTGTGAGTACCTGGGACTACAGTCACCTGACACTACTCCCGGCTAGCTTTTCTATTTTCAGTAGAAACAGGGTCTTGCTCTTGCTCAGGCTGGTCTTGAACTCCTTAGCTCAAGCAATCCACTGGCTTTGGCCTCCCAGAGGCATGAGCAACTACACCCAGCCTAACAAATGGACATTCTAATTTTTTTTTTTTTTTTTTTTTGGAGACAGAGTCTCAAGCTGTCGCCCTGGGTACAGTGCTGTGGCGTCACAGCACACAGCCAACCTCAAACTCTTGGGCTGAAGCGATTCTCTTGCCTCAGCCTCCCAAGTAGCTGGGACTATAGGCACCCGCCACAACACCTGGCTATTTTTTAGAAACGGGGGTCTTACTTTTGCTCAGGCTGCTCTCAAACCTGTGAGCTCAGGCAGTCCTCCCATGTCAGCCTCCCAAGTGCTGGATTACAGGCGTGAGCCACCGTGCCTGGCCAGAGTCTCACTTTCTTATCCTTGGTAGAGTGCTGTGGCATCATAGCTCACAGCAACCTCAAACTCCTGTGCTCAAGCACTTCTCTTGCCTCAGCCTCCCACGTTAGCTGGGACTACAGTGCCTGTCACATGCCCATCTATTTTAGAGACAGGGTCTAGCTTTTTTTTTTTTTTTCTTTTTGTAGAGACAGAGTCTCACTTTATTGCCATGGTAGAGTGCCGTGGTGTCACACAGCTCACAGCAACCTCCAACTTCTGGGCTTAGGTGATTCTCTTGCCTCAGCCTCCCAAGCAGATGGGACTACAGTCACCCACCACAATGCCCGGCTATTTTTTTATTGCAGTTTGGCCAGGGCCGGGTTTGAACCCGCCACCCTTGGTATATGCAGCTGGCACCCTATCCACTGAGTCACAGGTGCCCCCCCACCTTTTTTTTTGAGACAGTGTCACTATGTTGCCATATATCCTCTGTAGAGTACTGTGGTATCACATCTCACGGCAACCTCAAACTCTTGGGCTCTTTTTTTTTTGCAGTTTTTGGCTGGGGCTGGGTTTGAACCCACCACCTCTGGCATATGGGGCCAGCGCCCTACTCCTTTGAGCCACAGGCGCTGCCCAAACTCTTGGGCTCTTGGGCTCAAGAGATTCTCTTGCCTCAGTCTCCTGAGTAACTGGGACTACAGGCACCTGCCACAATGCCCAGCTATTTTTTTTTTTTTTTGTAGTTGTCATTGTTTTTTGCAGGCCCAGGCAAAAAACATGAGGCCAGTTGATGTGTTAAGAACCAGTGACTGGCCTCGGCACCTATGGCTCAAGCAGCTAAGATGCCAGCCACATACACCTGAGCTGGCGCGTTAGAATCCAGCCCGGGCCTGCCAAACAATGACGGCTGCAACCAAAAAATAGCCAGCAGTTGTGGTGGGTGCCTGTAGTCCCAGCTACTTGGGAGGCAGAAGCAGGAGAATTGCTTGAGCCCAGGAGTTGGAGGTTGCTGTGAGCTGTGATGCTCTGTCTCAAAAAAAAAAACAAAAAAAAGAACCAGAGACTGTCCTTGTAAGCATGTGCTCACAAGGACAGTCACTGGTTCTCAACACATCAAAGGAAACGCTGAGAGCAAGACATTCTCCTAGCAAGACTAGAGAAATCTTGTAACTTGGAGGCAAGCCCCAAGTAACTCAGTATTCCAGAATGAGATAAGATGGGTTACTCAATAATAAGCAGGTG
Source organism: Nycticebus coucang (assembly GCF_027406575.1). Classification (NCBI taxonomy): domain Eukaryota; kingdom Metazoa; phylum Chordata; class Mammalia; order Primates; family Lorisidae; genus Nycticebus; species Nycticebus coucang. Next base: position 58,801,508 of record NC_069784.1, read on the forward strand.
TTAAACATTAAACATCTTTTTTTTATTTTTTTGCAGTTTTGGCCAGGGCCAGGCTTGAACCCACCACCCCTGGTATATGGGGCCAGAGCCTTACTCCTTGAGCCACAGGCCCCACCCAACCTTAAACATCTTATGGTACTTCATTGAGGGAGTTGTGGAGTAAGCCCGTACGTAGTTTCCTTTTTGTGGTCTTTAAGCAAGTAGCTCCTGTATGTCATTACACAGCACTCTTCACACCTGTTATCCCCGCAATAAGTAGCCACTACAAGGGCTGTGGGAGGCTCTTCTGCACCTCTAGAGAGCCTCACGTCTTGCAAGCTAGTACTTTTTTTTTTTTGTAGAGACAGAGTCTCACTTTATGGCCCCCGGTAGAGTGCCATGGCCTCACACAGCTCACAGCAACCTCCAACTCCTGGGCTTAAGCGATTCTCTTGCCTCAGCCTCCCGAGTAGCTGGGACTACAGGCGCCCGCCACAACGCCCAGCTATTTTTTGGTTGCGGTTTGGCCGGGGCCGGGTTTGAACCTGCTACCCTCGGTATATGGGGCCGGCGCCTTACCAACTGAGTCACAGGCGCCTCCCGCAAGCTAGTACTTTCAATCTGGGTCCTGGCTGTTTCCTTCCAGCAGCTCCAGCCCTGGTGAATGTGACCAGCGCCACAGCCACTGAGCTATGGGCACTGAGCCCAGGGTCAAGCTCTTGCTCAGGCTAGTCTCAAACTCCTGAGCTAAGGCAATCCACCAGCCTAGGCCTCCCAGAGTGCTAGGTAGGATCGAATGAGCTCCCTTGTCCAGTGCTACAAATGGACATTCTAAACCAGCAGTGTCTGACCTTTTTTTTTTTTTTTCTCTTCCACATGTTGGAAGAACAAGAGTTGTCTTGGGCCATACATTAACTACACAAACACGAAATAAAGCTAATTAACTAAAATAAGATCCCTGCATACTTTTCATGATATCTGACACCACAAATAAGCAAAAAATATCCTCACAAAATCAGCATGTGGTGGGTTGGTGTGGTGGCTCTTGCCTGTAATCCCAGCACTCTGGGAGGCAGAGGCTAGTGGATTGCTTAAGCTCAGGAGTTTGAGACTAACCTGAGCAAATGCAAGACCCCCATCTCTACAAAAAATAGAAAAAATACCTAGGGGTGTGTTGTGGTAGGCAACTGTAGTCTCAGATACTCCTCTTGGGCCCAGGAGTCTGAGGTTGCTGTGAGCTATATGCTATGGCACTCTAGTCTCAGAGTGACACTCTGTTCAAAAAAAAAAAAAAAAAAATCATGAGCTCATGAGTTCAAGACCACCCTGAGCAAGAGTGAGACCTTGTCTCTAAAAAGAGCTGGGGACAGTGCCTGTAGCTCAGTGGGTAGGGTGTTAGCCCCACATACTGAGGGTGGCAGGTTCGAACCTGGCCTGGCCAAACTGCAACAAAAAATAGCCAAGCGTTGTGGCCCCACTCCTGTAGTCCCAACTACTCGGGAGGTTGAGGCAAGAGAATGGCCTAAGCCCAGGAGTTGGAGGTTGCTGTGAGTTGTGATGCCACAGCACTCTACCAAGGGTGAGTAAATGAGACTCTCACAAAAACAAAAACAAAAACAGGTCAGCGCCTGTGGCTCAAAGGAGTAGGGCGCCAGCCCCATATCCAGAGGTAGTGGGTTCAAACCCAGCCCCAGCCAAAAACTGCAACCCACCCCCCCAAAAAAAAACCACAACAACAACAACAAAAAATAACTCAGCATGTAGCCCATGGGCTGCAGATTGGACACTTCCTTAAACCGTTGGTCATTATTATTACAGAAGACAATGTCTTCCTTTTCATTCTCTGGCAAGGAAGTCAATGTGTGGAAAACAATGTGGGAGCGTAAACTTGCAAAACTTTATTGGAAGTCAGCTGAGTAGTACTTCCCAGTATCCCTAGTTTTGATTCAACAATTGAATTTTTTTCAACAATTCAATTTTTAGAGAATTTTCTAAGACTATAATCATACAGGTGGAAAGTAATCTATACCCATATACCTGTTACCATATTTACATCTTTACTTTTTTTTCCAAAATTCTTATAATTTATTTGAAAAGATGTAACTTTGTTCTCAAATGTAATTTAAAAAAGCTATTTAGTCCCAAATATGTTTAAAGGAAAGTTCACACCTTTTACAGATACAGAATTTCAGTTTACACATATTTTGGAAGGCATCTCCTTCAGTGGTGATGCAGGATCTTACTGCTAAATGCTATTTCTGCTTTCCTTGTGTATGTTTTTTATTCTATTTGTCTTGATCCTGCTGGGACGTGTTCAGCACGGAAGGCCAGATGCAAATTCAGTATTGTTCCTTATGCCTTCCCTTTCTCACATGTGTAATTTATGTCCCGGCCAGCTGTTAGCCATTTATTGGAGAGGGCATGGTTGTAGTTGGGAATGGCTGCTTTTCAGCCTTTATCTTTTATGGATGTGTTTGGCAAATCAGTCTGGAGTGCAGGGGAGGATGAAAGGAAGTGGACTTAGGTACACCTTTCATTGGTTAAGTAGCCTATAATCTAACTTTTCGTTCTGGAAACTGTAAGCACGTTTAGGTTGGGTTTCAGAACCATGGATAAGTTTTAGGTGGGACTGAAATAAGAAAGATTCTCTACAATTTATAATTTTAAATCCTTAGTCCATCAATCTTCAATAAAAAACAATTCCGTTTTGGCCTGGCTCACTGGGAGGTCATGTGGCTGCTCACCTCAGCTGTACATTAGCAGGAGAGGGCCTGGTGGTTATAGATAGAGCTTGATGAGTTCATCACTGACTGCTGAGGGGGTCAGCACTCCCAGGTCTGTAAACAGCAGCGTGATTAGAGAAGGGGCAGTGTAGTCGACCCACGGATGCTCCTCTCTGAGATCTTGTCCAGTCTGCACAGACCTGAGAGTATGTGCTTTATACTTGAACTTATCTGGGACATCTTGCCGGTTTAGTGGAAAGAGCCGCACAAACTTGAAACTTTCTGCAACCACATAAAAAGGCTTGTTCTGTGCTTTGGCACACACAGCCATCTGGTTGGTTCCAATCTTGTTAATAATTCCTCCGTTTTCAACAACTCCTTCTGCACCAACTATGACAAGATCTGCTTTCTCCATGATATAACCAACAGCAGCATCCAGCACCACAGTGACAGGGATGTTGAGCTGGCAGAGGGCTTTGGCCATTTTCTTACCTGATAAATCAGGCTGTGACTCTGTATACACTGAATCTCTTCTTGGCTGCCACAGCTGCTTCTAGGACTCTCAGGACCACTCTGGAGTAGGCGTGAGTCAGTATTTTTGCTCCATCTTTGATGAAAGTATGGCACAAATCTGCAATCTTATTTCTTTTTTTGTAGAGACAGAGTCTCACTTTATGGCCCTCTGTAGAGTGCCGTGGCCTCACACAGCTCACAGCAACCTCCAACTCCTGGGCTTAAGCGATTCTCTTGCCTCAGCCTCCCGAGTAGCTGGGACTACAGGCACCCGCCACAACGCCCGGCTATTTTTTGGTTGCAGTTTGGCCGGGGCCGGGTTTGAACCCGCCACCCTCGGCATATGGGGCCGGTGCCCTACCTACTGAGCCACAGGCGCCGCCCTGCAATCTTATTTCTTGACAGTGATATTCTCTTGAGAAAAAGTTCTCTGGGCGGCACCTGTGGCTCAGTGAGTAGGGCACCGGCCCCATATGCCGAGGGTGGCGGGTTCAAACCCAGCCCCGGCCAAACTGCAACAAAAAAAATAGCCGGGCGTTGTGGCGGGCGCCTGTAGTCCCAGCTGCTTGGGAGGCTGAGGCAAGAGAATCCCGTAAGCCCAAGAGTAAGAGGTTGCTGTGAGCCGTGAGACGCCACGGCACTCTACCCGAGGGCAGTATAGTGAGACTCTGTCTCTACAAAAAAAAAAAAAAAAAAAGAGAAAAAGTTCTCCCCGCTCAATCATAATCTTTTTACATTTGGAGTAATCAAAGTATTCCAGGGAGGTAAGGCTGATGAAGCGAAGAAAGAGCTCCCTGCCAGAGGACACTGCCACAGAGGAGTCCACACCACACAGGGTCTCTATTGCACTGGTGAGGTTTGCTCTCAGGCCTTGGATTGTCTCCCTTTTATCTCTCTTCAAAAACTCCAGTAAAGTCCGGATGGCAACCACCGCTGAGGCCATGTCAGGATCTTCTTTCATCTGAGACTTAAAGTATTCAATTAACTCCCTGTCGTCCACGGTGCCCTTAGGACTGAGGAGCCAGAGTCCTGGAGCCGCCCACCCTGCCTCGAGCGAGTTCAGCAACCGGGCTGACTGCAAGCCACGGAGATTCTACCTTTTTTTTTTTTTGAGACAGAGCCTCAGGCTCCCAGCCTCCAACCCTTCGGCTTAAGCGATTCTCTTGCCTCAGCCTCCCAAGTAGCTGGGAGTACAGGTGCCCGCCACAACACCCGGCTGTTTTTTTGTTGCATTTTGCCCGGGGCCGGGTTTGAACCCACCACCCTCGGTATATGGGGCCAGCACCTTACCGACTGAGCCACAGGTGCCACCCAGTAAAATAAAATTATTTTGTGGGTGGCGCCTGTGGCTCAGTGGGTAGGGCGCCGGCCCCATATACTTAGGGTTCAAACCCAGCCTCGGCCATGGCACTCTACCTAGGGCCATAAAATGCAACTCTGTCTCTACAAAAAAAAAAATAATAATAATAATTTTATTTTATTTATTATTTATTTATTTTTGAGACAGAGCCTCAAGCTGTCGTCCTGGGCAGCTTGGCATCACGGCTCACAGCAACCTCCAGCTCCTGGGGTCAAGCGAGTCTCCTGCCTCCGCCTCCCAGGTAGCCGGGACCACAGGCGCCCGCCACAACGCCCGGCTTTTTTTTGTATAGACAGAGTCTCACTGTACCGCCCTCGGGTAGAGTGCCGGGCGTCACACGGCTCACAGCAACCTCTAACGCCTGGGCTTACGCGATTCTCTTGCCTCAGCCTCCCGAGCAGGTGGGACTACAGGCGCCCGCCACAACGTCCGGCTATTTTTCCTGTTGCAGTTTGGCCAGGGCTGGGTCCAAACCCGCCACCCTCGGCATATGGGGCCGGCGCCCTACTCACTGAGCCACAGGCACCGCCCGCCCGGCTGGTTTTTAATTGCGGTTGTCATTGTTGTTCGGCGGCCCTGTGGTGCCGAGCCTTTTTCTTCATATTTACATACTTTATTGCTACATAGGGTTAAACTAAACCAACAGAAACATAGTTACGATTATGGGTAATTGAAAAAGTCTCAGATATGGTTCGTTTACCTCAACCATTCCTATTTATCAGGTTTTTTTTTTTTTTTTGTAGAGACAGAGTCTCACTGTACCGCCCTCGGGTAGAGTGCCGTGGCGTCACACGGCTCACAGCAACCTCCAACTCCTGGGCTTAAGCGATTCTCTTGCCTCAGCCTCCGGAGTAGCTGGGACTACAGGCGCCCGCCACAACGCCCGGCTATTTTTTGGTTGCAGTTCGGCCGGGGCTGAGGTTTGAACCCGCCACCCTCAGCATATGCGGCCGGCGCCCTACTCACTGAGCCACAGGCGCTATTTATCAGGTTTTAACTGTCAAAGCGTGCCACAAAACTTTCAAAGTCCCCATTTATCCCCGTCAATAGTAAAGAAACGCAGACGTCAAGGAGGCCAGCTAACCTCCTCACAAGGCAATACAGCCGTGCGGTAACTACCGTTTAGAGACCTCCCTTCCCCTCCCGGCGGCAGCCAGAGCGCAGGACCTTCCAAACATGGCTGCACAAGCGCGGTGCGTCACTTCCTGTAGGACGCCGCATATAAGGAGCAGGCTTTGCATGCCCACCCCTTTCCGGCGGTGACGGCCTCCACACGCCAATATGCCTGTGAGTCTCTTGGTGCAGGTTGCGGCGGAGATCTCGCTCGTCTGTCCGCACGCTCCCCTCACGCTGATTTCGGATCGCAGAGGGTCCTCATGTACCCTCCGCACTTAGGACAGTAACTCCAGGGACCGCAGCGGCCCCGGGCCGCCCGCATAGACTGGAGCGGAGCGGAGATAAGATGGCGGCCCGACTGCGCAGACACCAGGGGCCGCGCGGGGCGAGCTTTCCCCGGTGTGTGATAGCGGGGGCTGTTTTCCGTCATCTCATTTTCGCCATTGGTTTCTAAATCTATGCATTTCTGCTCCTCTTAGCTCGCAAAGGATCTCCTTCATCCCTCTCCAGAAGAGGAAAAGAGGAAACACAAGAAGAAGCGCCTGGTGCAGAGCCCCAACTCCTACTTCATGGACGTGAAATGCCCAGGTAAGGGGGAGGTTTGGTGGCGCAGCGCTGGGCTTCACCAGGCAGAAGTAGTGTGAGCTATGTTGTACTCGGGATGCAGCCCAGCAGCTTTACTTAGTTATCTTGTAAGACTGTCCTTGATTTTCTTGTATTTCGGAGGTACTAGATTGTCAAGGTTGTAAATTTTATAGGACATGATTCAATTCAGAGTTACCTCTCATTAAAATTCTATATGTAAACTTTTCGTTCTTTTGTGGTGGAAAACTAATGAATGAGATGAGTTGGGCTTAAAATGTTAAGGAAAGCTATGGGAATAATAAGGGGATAAACGTTAACTCTTTGCTGTTTCGTGGTCCCCCCAGGATGCTACAAAATCACTACGGTGTTTAGCCATGCACAGACAGTAGTTTTGTGTGTTGGTTGCTCTACTGTCCTCTGCCAGCCTACAGGAGGAAAAGCAAGGCTTACAGAAGGTAAATGGCTTAAGTAATGTGATTTGGGGTTTGAATCTTTCTTTCACTTTATTAAATGTTAAAGGCATTGAATCTTATGGTGAGTAGGATCATGTACAATGTTAATTTTGAGACTGTCTTGTAAAGAGACAGTTTTAGATTTGGTAGTTCCCTTTTTGGAAAAGCAGTTTTTACCAGAAATCATGTATTTGTAAACATGTAAAGTTGGGATGGATGGGTGATAAAAGGGTTTTATATGGGCTTAAGGTGATATGCAGCCACAAAAGTGATATAAATGATTAGGTAACTAAGGGAGTTGAAAAAAGTAATGATGTAGATTTATGTGGATGGGTCACCAGGCATCTGCTTGTTTTGTAGGGGTGGGTGAGGTACTAGGGCTAATCTCTGAAACTTTTCCTTGCAGGATGTTCCTTCAGAAGGAAGCAGCACTGAAAGTACCCTGCTTGAATGAATGGGAAACCATCCCAATAAAGGCATTTTGGATATATCTTGTTTGTTGTCTTGTTTAACTGCTAGGAAGTTCCTGCCTCAGGTATTCAGGGGCAACCAGAAGAGTGGAATATTAGAGTCATTTGGGGCAAGTAAGCGACCAAATACTTAAAAAATCCATTTGGAGGGCGGCACCTGTGGCTCAGTGAGTAGGGCGCCGGCCCCATATGCCGAGGGTGGCGGGTTCAAACCCAGCCCCGGCCAAACTGCAACAAAAAAATAGCTGGGTGCTGTGGCAGGCGCCTGTAGTCCCAGCTGCTCGGGAGGCTGAGGCAAGAGAATCACTTAAGCCCAGGAGCTGGAGGTTGCTGTGAGCTGTGTGATGCCACGGCACTCTACCGAGGGCCATAAAGTGAGACTCTGTCTCTACAAAAAAAAAAAAAAAATCCATTTGGAACAGTTTTAACCACTAGGCTTTTTGGATCCATCTTCAGAGTTTTATTTTTATTTATTTATTTATTTTTTTTTTAGAATGTGAGTAGGGATTTTTATTTTTATTTTTTGAATATATATATATTTTTATTAAATCATAGCTGTGTACATTAATGCGATCATTGGGAACCATACACTGGTTTTATAGACCATTTGACACATTTTCTTTTTTGGCCAGGGCTGGGTTTGAACTCGCCACTTTCGGCATACGGGACCGGCGCCCTACTCCTTGAGCCACAGGCGCTGCCCTTATTTATTTATTTATTTTGTAGAGACAGAGTCTCACTGTACTGCCCTCGGGTAGAATGCCGTGGCGTCACATGGCTCACAGCAATCTCTAACTCTTGGGCTTACGCGATTCTCTTGCCTCAGCCTCCCAAGCAGCTGGGACTACAGACCCCCGCCACAACGCCCGGCTGTTTTTTTTTTTTTGTTGTTGTTGTTGTTGTTGCAGTTTGGCCGGGGCTGGGTTTGAACCCACCACCCTCGGCATATGGGGCCGGCGCCCTACTCACTGAGCCACAGGCGCCACCCCAGAGTTTGATTTTTAAACTGGGATACTGCATACATGAGATTTTTCTCTTCGTGTTTTGTTAAGAACAGACAATGAATCTTTACAACACAATCCAACACATTACTTTAATTAAAAAATAAAACCGCTTAGGGTCCTTTATTTACAGTTCCCAGAAGCCTTGTTTTTAGAGGCTTAGCATAGAGATTACCGCTAGGTTCCTTTTTCAGAGCTAGAAATCACCATTCCTCTGCAGTTAAAGGGGACTTGTCTAAGCGTGAGTTAGTGCCTTATACTCCATAACCAATGTTGTAGTCGACTCTGGGCCAGTGGGACTTGTGGATTCATGAAAGGAGGGGGAGAATATGTGGAAGTGTAAGAACCTAGAAGGGGGAAAGAAGAAGGCTTGAATGAATTAAATCGTGTATGTTTTTTCAAAGATGAGGTCAGTGGTGGTTTACCTGACTGTGGTCCTGGAGTTGGTACATATACAATTGGAACAGTCTGTATCTTGTTGAGGAAGGCATTGTATGCTAGAAAAGAGACGAGAGATGTAAAAAAAAAAAAAATGTTTGGTTAATATTGTGGAAGCCATAATGCTTCAGAGTAATAGTAATATAGGAAATTTTTACTTGACCCATAATGGGGGTATTTTCATTCAATCTATGGTTCAAAGATGAAAATCCAGATAACAGGGATGTGTTAGTTTAACCATCCTTAGCTATTAATTTCAGCAAAAGTAGCTGTCAAGATTGTACAGTGGTTCCTGATTTAGAGTCTTTCATGGTTTATTGCTTCAAGGTAGTAAGTTGAAGAGGAGTAGGTGACTAGGGCTAGGGAGGCTAACTCAGTTTCAACCATTTGTCATAAATTATATGTGATAAACAGCTAATTTTCATCCTCATTCAGTTTGGGAAATGAAGGCAGTATCCAAGTCAAAGTCCATGGTGCTGAATGTAACGACTCCTTACCTAGAAAGATGAAAGCTGTTGATGCCAACACTGCAAAAAGGGTAAAGAGGAGGATCTGGTAAGAACCAATGAATTGCTTGAAGATGGTTGAATCTTCATATTGATCTGTGTATTGGTCATCACAAAACAAGATAATGGTTTTACTTAATAACACATCCAGGGCAGATGCTGCATTTAAAAATACATGGAGCTGGGTGGTGCCTGTGGATCAGTGAGTAGTGCGCCAGGCCCCATATACCAAGGGTGGCAGGTTCAAACCCGGCCCTGGCCAAACTGCAACAAAAAATAGCCGGGCATTGTGGTGGGTGCCTGTGGTCCTAGCTACTTGGGAGGCTGAGGCAAGAGAATCTCCTAAGCCCAAGAGCTGGAGGTTTCTGTGAGCTGTGATGTGAGGCATTCTACCAAGGGCGACAAAGTAAGACTCCCTCTCTTAAAAAAAATAAAAATACATGTGGTCAAGAGAAGTAGTCCACCCAGACCTTGCCAGAAAGATGAGGGCTGCGGGTGTGAACTATATTTGGCTTCTCCACCTTTTTTGACCTCTCATCTCCAGGCTCAGCGCCTGTGGCTCAAATGACCAAGGCGTCAGCCACATACACTTGAGCTAGCATGTTCGAATCCAGCCCGGCCCGACAACAATGGCAGCTACAACCAAAAATCAGCCAGACATTGTGGCGGGCGCTTGTAGTCCCAGCTCCTTGGGAGGCGGAGGCAGGAGACTCACGTGAGCCCAGGAGTTTGAGGTTGCTGTGAGCTGTGATGTAACAGTACTCTACCTAGGGTGACAGCTTGAGGCTCTGTCTTCAAAAAAAAAAAAAAAAACTGGGCCGGAGCAGTGCCTGTGGCTCAATGGAGTAGGGAACCGGCCCTATATGCTGGAGGTGGTGGGTTCAAACCTAGCCCTGGCCAAAAACTGCAAAAAACAAGAAAAAAAAACCGGGCAACACCTGCGGTTCAAAGGAGTAGGGCGCTGGCCCTGGCCAAAAACAAACAAAAAAAAGTTCTCCAAATCTTAAGCCTATTATTTCTTCCTCTCAGATTACAAAGGACACTTCAAGTCCTCTGCTACCTTAAAATGCTGCTTGTATCTCTCATGCGTAGTAGTCCCAGGTGACATACTTTTCTTCACCAAACTTACTATTATTTTTTTTTTGGCAGTTTTTGAATGGGACTGGGTTTGAACCTACCACCTCTGGCATATGGGGCCAGCGGCCTACTCCTTTGAGCCATAGGCGCTGCCCCAAACTTATTCTTGTTGATTGAATTTATAATTCTGATCCCTTTAACCTGAAACTTTTTTTTTTTTTTTTTTGAGACAGTCTCACTATGTTGTCCACCATAGAGTGCCGTTGAGTCACAGCTCACAGCAACCTCAAACTCTTGGGCTTAAGTGATTCTGTTGTCTCAGCCTCCCAATTAGCTGGGACTATAGGCACCTGCCACAACGCTCAGCTATTTTTTGGTTGTAGTTGTTGTTTGGCAGGCCTGGGCTGGGTTCACCTGCCAGCTTTAGTGTATATAGCTGGCGCTCTAGCTGCTCAGCTACAGGTGCAGAGCCTGAAACATTTCTTGAATATCCATTGTAACCTTGTCCTATTCAGGATGTCATTTCTACCAAGCATTCTTACTTATCTAACCTTACCCTCAATAAAACTTGTGTTTTTGAAGGATATGTGCAATCTGCATTTGGTAATTTCAAACTCTTCATTGTCTAGAAATAAACTGCCTGAATTTCATGCCTTCCCACATGATTGGTTACCAGGTAGTCATCCCAAGTTGCTATTCAACATCTCTAGGCCCTGTACCACTAACCTCTAAACTGGTCTTCACTTCCCAGCTGTACTGTCATATTTTCAACTACCTTACTCAGGAATAATTTGAGGATTCACAAAGTAAAATCTAATCTTTGATCAGGTACCACTGTTCAAAGCTTTTGGCTTTAACTTTCCTAGTATTATTGCGTGCATTTGTATGTGCTGATTATACCGGACTTTTCCTGATTGGGTCCTGTCTTGAATGTGGTTTTTTATTATTTATTTTATTTTTTGAATGTGGTTTTTTTCTCTTTTTTCAAACAGTCTTACTTTCTTTTCTCCAGTATAGAGTGCTGTAATGTCATAACTCACCGCAACCTCAAACTTGTGCTTAAGTGATCCTCTTGCTTCATCCTTCTAGGTAGCTTGGACTACAGGCGCCTGCCATAACACACAGCTGTTTGTTTGTTTGTTTGTTTGTTTTTTGTAGAGACAGTCTCACTTTATGGCCCTCGGTAGAGTGCCATGGCATCACACAGCTCACAGCAACCTCCTTGCCTCAGCTTCCTGAGTAGCTGGGACTACAGGCACCTGCCACAACGCCCAGCTATTTTTTGGTTGCAGTTCAGCAGGGGCCGGGTTTGAACCCGCCACCCTCGGTATATGGGGCTGGCGCCTTACTGACTGACCCACAGGCTCTGCCCCACAGCTATTTTTTTTAGAGATGGGGTCTCGCTCTTGCTCAGGCCGGCCTCAAACTCCTCAGCTCATGCGATCTACCCGTCTCAGCCTGAATCTGGTCTTTTTCTGTAGTATTTACCATGTTGTTTATTTCTGAAGTACTATTTAATGATTTTGGATTACAGAGTCTCACTTTGTTGCCCTTGTAAGAGTGCTGTGGTGTTATATCTCACAGCAACCTCAAACTCTTAGGCTCAAGGGATTCTTTTGCCTCAAGTTTCCCAAGTAGTTGGGGCTATAGGTGCCCACCATAATGCCTGCCTATTTTTAGAGACTAGGTTTTGATCTAGCTCAGGCTGGTCTCGAACCTATAAGCTCAGGCAGTCTACCTACTTCTGCCTCCCAGAGTGCTGGAATTACAGGCAAGAGCCACCTTGCCCAGCCCTCAGCAAATTTTTGTGCCCTAGGCAACGTTGGTGATGCCTGTGGATCTTTTTTTTTTTTTTGTAGAGACAGAGTTTCACTTTACTGCCCTCAGTAGAGTGCCGTGGCATCACACAGCTCACAGCAACCTCCAACTCCTGGGCTTAGGCAATTCTCCTGCCTCAGCCTCCCGAGTAGCTGGGACTACAGGCGCCCGCCACAACACCCGGCTATTTTTTTGTTGCAGTTTGGCCGGGGCTGGGTTTGAACCCGCCACCCTCAGTATATGGGGCCGGCGCCCTGCTCACTGAGCCACAGGCACCGCCCTTTTTTTTTTTTTGAGACAACTGCAATCGTCCTGGGTGGAGTGCCGTGGCATCAGCTCACAGCAACTTCCAACTCCTGGCTTAAGTGATTTTCTTGCCTCTGCCTCCCAAGTAGCTGGGACTACAGGTGCCTGTCACAATGCCCAGCTATTTTTTGGTTGTAGTTATTGTTTGGCAGGCCCCGGGCTGGATTTGAACCCACCAGCTCTGGTGTATGTGGCTCGCGCCTTAGCTGCCGAGCCATGCCTATGGATCTTATTTCAGAATGGTTTTATTTATTTATTTATTTATTTTTCCAGATTGGGATGGACTTTTTTTTTTTTTTTTTTTTTATTGTTGGGGATTCATTGAGGGTACAATAAGCCAGGTTATACTGATTGCAATTGTTAGGTAAAGTCCCTCTTGCAATCATGTCTTGCCCCCATAAAGTGTGACACACACCAAGGCCCCACCCCCCTCCCTCCGTCCCTCTTTCTGCTTCCCCCCCATAACCTTAATTGTCATTAATTGTCCTCATATCAAAATTGAGTACATAGGATTCATGCTTCTCCATTCTTGTGATGCTTTACTAAGAATAATGTCTTCCACTTCCATCCAGGTTAATACAAAGGATGTAAAGTCTCCATTTTTTTTAATGGCTGAATAGTATTCCATGGTATACATATACCACAGTTTGTTAATCCATTCCTGGGTTGGTGGGCATTTAGGCTGTTTCCACATTTTGGCGATTGTAAATTGAGCTGCAATAGTCTAGTACAAGTGTCCTTATGATAAAAGGATTTTTTTCCTTCTGGGTAGATGCCCAGTAATGGGATTGCAGGATCAAATGTGTATTTATTTTTGAGACAGAGCCTGTCGCCCTGGGTAGAGTGCTGTGGCATCACAGCTCACAGCAACTTCCAACTCCTGGGCTCAAGCGATTCTCCTGTCTCTGCCTCCCAAGTAGCTGGGACTACAGGCACCCACCACAACGCCTGGCTATTTTTTGTTGCAGCCACCATTGTTGTTTGGTGGGCTCGGGCTGGATTCGAACCCGCCAGCTCAGGTGTATGTGGCTGGCGCTTTAGCCACTTAAGCCACAGGCGCCTAACCATCTCAGAATGTTTTCATTTTTTTATTTTTTATATATATATTTTTATTTTTTATTTATTTATTTTTTATCCAAAAATTTTTGTCATTGATAGTTCAATATAAGTAAAATATTAATAATTCATTTATTCTACTGCAGTATTATCAAAAGATTTCCAATTTTTACATAAAATGACCATTTCTAAATTTAATGGTCAAAACAAGTTCAACAAGATTTACAAATATGAGAAGACTGGGGGGTCCTATACTTCTTTTACATACCAAAGTTAAAATTTAATTGTCGGCTCAGTGAAATCCCAAACCTTATTAGAATAGCATATTCCAAACAAGGGATGGTAACATTACCAACTCCTCAGACTTCCTTTGGCAGCATTACTTTTGATAAAAGTTCTCCAAATAAAATATAGAATTTTGGCAAATAGATATTTTAATCTTGTCAAGATAATGTAAGGAAACGTAAGATTATGAAATTGACTGTAATTATTAATATCAGTCCTTAAAATAATTTTGGGGTTTTTGTGTTTTGGATTTTTTTTTTTTTTTGCCACATTGATTGGTGTTTAAGACAGTACCTCATCAGTCTTGGGTGCTCACCCTCAATTCTTCTAGAGGTATTTATTACTGGTTTTTAAATCCTTAACTAGTTCCTTTATTTCACACGTTATCTCCAAGGATTCTTTTTTTACTTCTTCCTGGCTATTCATGTGCTTCATAGCAGGTACTACCCACCCAGACAGAATCTGCTTCCCTTTGCAGCTGTACTCATTTGTATCAAAGACTGGAGGACACTGGTTTACTCCGTCTCTGATTGCCTGCCTTAGGGTCTAGCCACTGTTACTTTGTGGTTGTTTTAAATTTTGTGAAAGTACTCCCAAGTGTATAAACATACAAGAAGACACACAAAGATATACACAATAACAATAACCCCAAAGCCTTTCCTTTCCTCTTTTGATTTTTCTAAGGGAAACTAAGGCACAAAAACAAGAGGCCGTGGCTGGGTACAGTGGCTCACACCTGCAATCCCAGCACACTGGGAGGCTGAGGCAGGTGGATTGCTGAGCTCACAAGTTCAAGACCAGCCTAAGCAACAGTGAGACCCCTTCTCTAAAAAATAGCTGGGTGTTGTGGCAGGTGCTTGTAGTCCCACCAACTTGGGAGGCTGAGGCAAGAGAAGAGCTGGACCCTAAGAGTTTGAGGTTGCTGTGAGCTATAACATCACGGCACTCCCAAGAGTTGACCAAGTAAGACTATCTCAAAAAAACAAAAAAAGCCCATGAGGTCTCCATGGGTCTGGGGTCAGTAACTGGGGTTAAGTGGTCCTTCTTCTGGTAGTGCTCCTTACATTACCTGTTTGCTAGCCTGAGAAACAGCAGGAAAATTACAGTTTGAACTTCATTTTTATTTCTGCCATCCCCTAAGCCTCACCACCTTCTTAGAAAAGGAAGCTCTTCTTTGGTCTAGACTGGGAAACTGTTTGTAAGAGATATTAAGCTTTAGGCTGTCAGAAATAAGGCCTTGCTATAATCGATTTCAATTAAGAATTTCCTGAAAGAAGCCAGATGTTGGTGCACGAAGGTTAAAGAGGTAGGGAATAAGCACTGCCCTTAGGCCAAGCCACTGTGATTCACAGAGTTTGGCTGAGGTTGTAGTGTTGCTCTCTTGAAGTGAAGATTTGTTGGTTGGCAAGAACTATATTGTGAACAAACAGGGTAGAAACTATTCCAAATTCCCACAAATAAACCCTGCCATAGCTTATATTCCCCTAGGAAGTAATAGGTTTCGAAGGAAAATAGGGTTACGTAGGTCAGATGAGGGTCTTCTTATCCTTTGATGACATCTCTGGTAACTCTGGAAGCAACAAGAGCAAAGGAAATCTGGACAAACTAAAGGGAATCAGATGAAACTAGCAGCGTAACTGAGTTTCAAATGCAACCACACAGGCAAGACTGGAAGGTCTTCTTTTCTTTTGTTTAAGGTTTTGGCCAACATGGAGGAGAATCTTTTGTTAGGAAATACCGTGTAGTCTGCTTTAGTCTTCTTCTGAGTTCTACTGCCACTGCCTGTCAATCTACTGGAAGGCCAAGGAGATCACAACTGACATCCCACAGCCGCCTTGCTATCGTCTCATTACGAGCCTGCGCGGAGACCCATGCCACATGGCAGTCACTGAAATGATTCCCACTTAGAGTCTCAAGACCTTCTGTTAAGGCACAGTGCAGACTGGTCTGGGCTCCCTGGTGAGGAGTCTTGATGAAGAAGGAGAAAAGCTGCCACACCCATTTCATGAAAGATGAGTGCCGAGTCAGTTCAGATTTGACTGTGCCAGGGTGTACAGAGTAAGTCGTAACGCCGGAGCCTTTTAGCCTTCGGGCCAGTTCCTTGGTGAAGAGAATGTTGGCTAGCTTGCTATGACAGTAGGCCAGACCAGAGTTGTAGAATTTCTCACCCTGCAGGTTATGAAAGTGGATCCTTCCCAGGTGATGTGCTAAGGAAGATACATTTACTATTCTTGATGGGGCTGATTCCTTTAGTTTCCCTAGCAGCAGATGGGTCAGGAGGAAGTGACCCAGGTGATTGACTCCCATGTGCATTTCAAAACCATCTGCTGTCTTAGAGTAAGGACACATCATCCCTCCTCCATTGTTGATCAAAATGTGGAGGTGCTTTTCCTCTGCTAAGAAATCCTTAGCAAAGGTTCGAATAGATTTAGTATCAGACAGGTCCAGTTTCCGCACCAACACCTGCTGATTCCCTGTCATGGTCTGGATCTCTCTGGCCACCAACTCCCCCTTTTGCAAATTTCGGCATGCCAAATATACACAAGCTCCTCTTTGAGCCAGCTCTTTGGCTGTCTCCTTCCCGATGCCTGTGTTAGCTCCAGTGACCACGGCTACCTTCCCAGGAAGCTGGACAGTTGATGTGCATACCCAACTGGACAGCATTTTCCTGATTTGGGGCGCAGCCACGTACAGCAGGAAGGGGAGGAGGAGGAGGACAACCATCTCGGCGGGCTCAGCAGCAGCAGAGCATATTTTTATTTTTTAATTTCAGCTTGCTTGTTCATTATTCGTTTGAAGTACTTTTTTTTTGTTGTTCATTTTCTTTCTTCTTTTTTTAGATGTTCTTTCTCTGGCGATGCTCTGTCCCCTTGCCTCCCCAGTAGCAGGGATTACAGACGCCCACCACAACGTCTGGCTATTTTTTTTTTTTTATTTTTTGCAGAGACAGAGTTTCACTTTATCGCCCTCGGTAGAGTGCCATGGCGTCACACAGCTCACAGCAACCTCCAACTTCTGGGCTTAGGCGATTCTCCTGCCTCAGCCTCCTGAGTAGCTGGGACTACAGGCGCCTGCCACAACGCCCGGCTATTTTTTTTGTTGTTGTTCCAGTTTGTCTGGGGTCAGGTTTGAACCCGCCACCCTCAGTATATGGGGCTGGCGCCCTGCTCACTGAGCCACAGGCGCCGCCCACGTCTGGCTATTTTTGATGTTAGTAGAGAAGGGGTCTTATTCTGGCTCACTGCTGTTCATACAGGTCTCAAACCTCTGAACTCAGGCAATCCACCTGCCTTGGCCTCCTATAGCGCTGGGACTACAGGCGTGAGCCACCATGCCCGGCCCTCAGAATGTTTTTAAATGCATAACATAGGAATAAAAGAAACCCATTCTATTAAAGTATAGTTAACTAAAATATAAAAAGTTTAACTTGTGGGTGGCGCCTGTGGCTCAAGGAGTAGGGCACCGATCCCATATGCCGGAGGTGGTGGGTTCAAACCCAGCCCTGGCCAAAAAAAAAAGTTAAACTTGTGATATGATTACATTATAAAATTATCAAAATGTTAAAAAGTGGCTTGGTCTCTGTAGCTCAAGTGGCTAAGGCTCCAGCCACATACACCAGAGCTGGTGGGTTTGAATCCAGCCCTGGGGGGCAGCTCCTGTGGCTCAAAGGAGTAGGGCTCTGGTCCCATATGCCGGAGGTGGCAGGTTCAAACCTAGCCCAGGCCAAAACTGAAAAAAAAAAAAAAATCCAGCCCGGGCCTGCAAAACAACAATGATGGCTGCAACCAAAAAATAGCCGGGCATTGTGGTGGGCACCTGTAGTCCCAGCTACTTGGGAGGTGGAGGTAGGAGAATGCTTGAGCCCAGGAGTTGGAAGTTGCTGGGAGCTGTGATGTAACAGCACTTTACCCAGGGCGACAGCTTGAGGCTCTGTCTCAAAAAAAAAAAGGCTTTCCCCTTAAAAAGATATGCTAGGGTGGGCACTGTGGCTCACATCTACAATCCCATGTTGGGGTGGTGGGCAGGTCACCTTGAGATCACTAGTTGGACACCAGCATGAGCTAGAGCAAGATCCCTGTCTCCAAAAAAAAAAAAAAAAAACAGCTGGGCATTGTGGCGGGCGCCTGTAGTCCCAGCTACTTACAGACAGGGTCTGGCTCTTGCTCAGGCTGGTTTCTGAGCTCTGAGCTCAAACAATCCACCTGCTTCAGCCTCCCAGAGTGCTAGGATTACAGGTATAAGCCACCACACCCAGCTGCACTGGGTCATTTTAAAACTTAGGAACTTGTTCCAAAGTTCTATTTAAAAGTTTTAGACCACAGTTGACCATAGGTGTAACCATACGTTCTGTTTTCTTACTTCCTCTAGATTAAAAATAGGTTCCTCCAATGCTCACCTGCACTTGACTTATCCTTCGTAACTCTCACTGTCACTGTCTCAGTTTGACTGGTAAGCATACAGGAAATGTTGATGAAAACAGGTGATGCTGACTGCTGGAAGGAAGTGAAGTTGACCCCTCTTACAGAGTAGACGGCCAGGCCAGGAGTAAGGGGAGAGTGCCTACGGCTAGAGACTACTAGAAGTGGAGAGCTAGAGAAGACCTTGAAGAAAAGATAAAACAGCACTTGTCTAAAAGAGGAAAAATCAGTTTTGTATCAATATGTTCCAATCTCAAACATTAAGAATTGTCAAGATTTAGTTTTCACCCCCTTAGATACGTTGAAGGATAAGAGAAGAAAATGAGCTGTGAGTAAAGAATAGGCTTCAAACACTTTTTTTTTTCTTTTTTCTTTTTTTTGACACAGTCTCACTTTGTCACTCTCTAGAGTACATTGGCAGCATAGCGCATAGCAATCTCAAACTCTTGGGCTCAAGTGATTTCCTGCCTCAGCCTCCCCAGTAGCTGGGACTATAGGTGCCAGCCACAACACCTGGCTTTTCTTTCTTTCTTTCTTTTTTTTTTTTTTTTGAGACGGCCTCAAGCTATCGCCGTGGGTAGAGTGCTGTGGCATCACAGCTCACAGCAACCTCCAACTCCTGGGCTCAAGCGACTCTCTTGCCTCTGTTTCCCAAGTGGCTGGGACTATAGGTGCCCACCACAGTGCCTGGCTATTTTTTTGGTTGCAGCTGTCATTCTTGTTTGGCGGGCCCAGGCTGGAGTCTAACCCTCCAGCTCAGGTCTATGTGGCTGGCGCCGAGCCAACGCCTGGCTATTTTTAGAGATGGGGTCTCTTGCTCAGGTTGGTCTCCAAACTGAGCTCAGGCAATCCATCTGCCTTGGCCTCCCAGAGTGCTGGGATTACTGGGATGAGCCACTGTGCCCGGCCTCAAAAAAACTTTTTTTTTTTTTTTTTGGCCGGGGCTGGGTTTGAACCCGCCACCTCCGGCATATGGGACCGGCGCCCTACTCCTTGAGCCACAGGTGCCGCCCTTCTCAAAAAAAACTTTTAAACCAGACTCTGAAGATTATTTAAAAGTAGCACTGGAGTTGTCTTCTGTACTGATAAAGCTCATGACCTGGATTCAGACTCTGGGTGTCTGCCTGGCACTGTGAAGGAGACAGGTTTAATACATTCAATTGAAGAATTTTCTATGGTGATTTATCAAGTCACTGAGTAACTTTCTTAACCCTTGGAAGAATGAAAAATCCATTTTAGGGCAGCGCCTGTGGCTCAAAGGGTTGAGTGCTGACCCCATATGCTGGAGGTGGTGGGTTCAAGCCCGGCCCCGGCCAAAAACTGAAAAAAAAAAAAAAAAAATCCCTTTTATCAAATTCCCGATCTCTTCATTTTTGGTTCAGTGTTTAACATACCTTTAGCTTCTCAAGAACTCTATCCACTCCCAGTATTCTTATCTCACCGATGTCATCCTTGTGGCTAAGAACCAGTTCTGATTGGTTAATATAAAAGCCAGGAATGAAAGGAATGAGGATTCTTTGCATTCCATTCTTGCTGCGTTCACTGACCAGAGTGGCCCACCCATATACTGAGGTGTCAGCCATGCTCAGGGCCTGGAGAAGCTCCTCTGATTGTAGTCGAACCTTGATTAGGCAGACATAAATCCCTGAAAAAAAAGGGGGAAACTGAGCAGGAAGGTTCAGAGGTTCTACTGAGCCAAATGAATCAGGATAGGAAGGAAAAACACATGCAAATACAGCAAAAGAAAATGTGAACTCTGAGTATTGGCCTCTATGGAGAGGATACCAAAAGAAAAAAAAAAGGCCAGTCCCAGGAAATCCATAACTGCACTTGTTTGAACTTGTTGCTTAAGAATACCATCCTTAAAACAAAAACAAAAAAAAAAAAAAACACCATCCTTACTCAGCATGGCAGGGAGTCTTAATACAGCACAGCAGGAAATTAAGGACTGGAGACAGTAGTCAATGTTGATGAAATCAGGAAAGGATTTGTAAAAGAAAAGCTTTAAGCATGGGTAAGCACTTTTCTATCAAATCACCTCTTGATGTCATTATTTCTGTTAATGGTATTGTTTGGCTAGTTACCCACCTTCAAAACTGAGTTGTCTTTGACATTCTTCAAACCTATATCCAGCTGCTCTTTTTTTATTTTAAGAGATGGAGTCTTGGGCGGCGCCTGTGGCTCAGTGAGTAGGGTGCCGGCCCCATATGCTGAGGGTGGTGGGTTCAAACCCAGCCCCGGCCAAACTGCAACAAAAAAATAGCTGGGCGTTGTGGTGGGCGCCTGTAGTCCCAGCTGCTCGGGAGGCTGAGGCAAGAGAATCAGGTAAGCCCAAGAGTTAGAGGTTGCTGTGAGCCGTGTGATGCCACGGCACTCTACCTGAGGGTGGTACAGTGAGACTCTGTCTCTACAAAAAAAAAAAAAGAGAGAGAGATGGAGTCTTTTGTCGCCCTTGTAGAGCGCCATTGTGTCACAGCTCACAGCAACCTCCAGCTCTTGGGCTTAGGTGATTCTCTTGCTTTAGCCTCCAGAGTAGCTGGAACCACAGGTGCCTGCCACAACGCCAGGCTATTTTTTGTTGCAGTTTGGCTGGGGTCAGATTTGAACCTGCCACCCTTGGTATACGGGGCCTGTGCCCTACTCACTGAGCCACAGGCACTGTCCTCATTCTTGTCTTCTGACCTTTGTCCCTTCTATTAGTATTTTTCTGTTACTCTAGTCTAGACCCTCATCAATTTATGCCTGGATTATTATAGCAAGCCCTTCATTAGTCTCCTTGTCTCCTATTCATCTTATCCATCCTATATTCTGCCACTAGATCTGTATCATTTTTTTTTTCTTTTGGAGGCCATCTTTCTGTTGCCCTGGGTAGTGTCACGGTGTCCTAGTGCACAGCAACCTCAAACACTTTTGAGACAGTCTAGTTTTGAGAGGGTTCCTTCCTCATTGTGGGCCCATTTTTCCCAGCCTTTGAAATAAGGTGGGCATTTGTTTGTTTGTTTTTTGAGACAGAGCCTCAAGCTGTCACCCTGGGTAGAGTGCTATGGCATCACAGCTCACAGCAACCTCCAACTCCTGGGCTCAAGTGATTCTCCTGCCTCTGCCTCCCAAGTAGCTGGGACTACAGGCACCGGCCACAATGCCTGGCTATTTTTTGGTTGCAGCCGTCATTGTTATTTTGGTGGGCCCAGGCTGGATTCGAACCCACCAGCTCAAGTGTATGTGGCTGGCACCCTGGCCACTTGAGCCACAGGCGCTGAGCCAAGGTGGGCATTTCTAATCTCTGTCTGTCCCCATGTTGTCAGAACAAAAATGAATCTCTTTCACAGGGTTTTTTTGTTTGTTTTTGTTTATTGTTTTTGAGATACTCTCACTCTGTCACCCTGGGTAGAGTGCTGTAGTATCATAGTTCACAGCAACCTCAAACTCTTGGGCTCAAGTGATTCCAAGTAGCTGGTACTATAGGCGCCCATGATCATGCTTGGTTAATTTTAACATTTTTAATAGAAATGGGTCTCACTTTTTCTCAGAAACTCCTGAGCTCACGCAATCCATGTGCCCCTCAGATTGTTTGGGTTACATGTGTGAGCCACCGCACCAGGCCTACTTTCTCTTTATTTTTTTATTTTTTGAGACAGAGTCTCTCTTTGTCACCCTCAGTAGAGTATGATGGTGTCATAACTCATAGCAACCTCAAACTCTTGGGCTCAAGTGATTCTCTCGCCTCAGCCTCCCAAGTAGCTGGGACCACAGGTGCTTGCCACAATGCCTGGTTATTTTTAGAGACGATCTCGCTCTTGCTCAGTCTGGTCTTGAACTCCTGAGCTCAGGCAATCCACCTGCCTCAGCCTCCCACAGTGCTGGGATTACAGGTGTGAGCCTCTGTGTCCGGCCTTCTACTTCTCTTAATGCTATTTTGGAGACTGGATATCTTTCAGTTCAACAGCAAACATTTAAACCTTATGCTGGGAATAAAAGGTGAAAGAGCAGGCGTGCTGGCTCACGATATAATCCCAACACTCTGGGAGGGTGAGGTGGGTGGATTGCCTAAATTTACTGGTTCCAGACCATCCTGAGCTAAGAGTGAAATCTCATCTCTAAAAAATGGCGTGGGGCAGTGGGTGGGCCGCTGGCCCCATATACTGAGAGTGGTAGGTTCAAACTTGGCCCCGGCCAACTAAAAAAGCAATGACAACTACAACAACAACAAAAGCTGGGTGTTGTGGTGGGCGCCTGTAGTCCCAGCTACTTGGGAGGCTGAGGCAAGAGAATCGCTTAAGCCCAAGAGTTGGAGGTTGCTGTGAGCTGTGATGCCACACTCTACTGATGGCAACAAAGTGAGACTCTGTCAAAAAAAAAAAAAAAAAAAGTGAAGGACACTATAGAGACCTTCACAGAGAGAATGGGGACTAAGAAGAAAATAGTTAAAATAGGAAAGCACAGGGTGTTCTAGGAGATGTGTTGAAAATTTATTGAATGGATTAAACAAAAATGTTGATTGAGAATAATTCCACAGTTACACACAAGATGAAAATGAAAGGTATAAATGCAATCCTGTAAGAATGGCACAAATATAGGAAAATACAGAGAAAACTGGATGAAGCTGGTAGAACCTACCTTTCTCCATGCTGAAATCAGAATGGACATGAAAGATTTTACTTGCTGGAATGTCTAGTAAAGTGTTACTGAATTGTACATGGCACAGCATGAGGGTCTCTGGAAGAAGTTCTTTTTTAATGGCTGAGGCCTGGTTTGAGGTACAGAATCCTAATAAGTAGAGAAGAGGAAGGAAATTTGTCACTAATAAGAATTGTAAAAGGAAAGCATATGGAGGCGGTTTGGTATCATAAAACAACATAAGCAAGAAAGAGGGTCAGTTCTAGCTTGTCTGCCCTGGCTCTGCTGCAATCAAAGTGAAAGAGGAATATAGTTTGTGAATGACTACCATGGGGCTTCCATCATGATACCCTTTTTCAAAGAATTTTGAAATTCATTAGGGGGAATAAAATTATAGAGAAACTGGACCAGCTATTTAAAACAAAGCACTACAGTTAGGAGGTAGATTTTCAGACTCAGAATGTTTATTTGGGGGCAGGAGAAAAGAGCAGGTTTCACTGTCACTCAGGCTAGAGTGCAGTGGCCCGATCATAACTCCCTGCAGCCTCAAACTTAAGCGATCCTCCTGCCTCAGCCTCCTGAGCAGCTGGGGCTATAGGCATGAACCACCATGCACAGCCAAGGAAGCACCTTGTTATTTTATTTTATTTTTTTGTAGAGACAGAGTCTCACTTTATCGCCCTCGGTAGAGTGCCATGGCATCACACAGCTCACAGCAACCTCCAACTCCTGGGCTGAAGCAATTCTCTTGCCTCAGCCTCCTGAGCAGCTGGGACTACAGGCACCCGCCACAACACCCAGCTATTTTTTGGTTTGCAGTTCAGCCGGGGCCGGGTTTGAACCCACTACCCTCGGTATATGGGGCCGGCGCCTTACCGACTGAGCCACAGGCGCCGCCCGGAAGCACCTTGTTATAAGTACAGTATGATTCAAGCCAAAAAACCCTAGAACTTGATCACAAGTGGTGCCTTAAGAGGAGCTACATTGCCAACAAGAAGTGAACTGATGCTATTGTTGGATCCGCTACAATAAGTTCCATTCTTGATTGAATAGGGACTGGTATTCTGTTAACAAGATTTGCCCCAGTATAATTTCTTTGGCTTCTTACCCATTTAAAGTTTGAAGGATTTGCCCCTGTATAATTTCTTAGTGGTTTCAGTTTATTGAAGCTCTTTCTCAATTGCCTGCAGTCTAGTGACCATTCACATCTTTTGGAAACTATAAGCAGTATCAAAGGGACTACTGATGAATGAGGTTTATCAATAAAACAAGATATGGTTTGAGAAATATTGTGAAATAAAATTGTAATCCATTTTTAAAATTGGACAATATGGGTTGTCTGATTTATAAAGAAACATTTGGTACTTTTTCTTTGTACAATAACCTTAAAACTTTTAAAGATCAATATTCATATCTGTGCATACTTAAATTGTATTTCTATTTTTTTTTCCTCAGTCTGGCTGGGGCGGGGATTGAACCCATGTAAACATGAAAGAGGTAAAGTTTCCATCTTTCTTTAAGGCTGCATAATATTCCATGGTATACATGTACCACAATTTGCTAGTCCATTTTTGGGTCGATGGGCTCTTGGGCTTCCTCCATGACTTAGCAATTATGCATTGGGCTGCAATAAACATTCTGGTACAGATGTCTTCGTTATATTGTGATTTTTGGTCTTCTGGGTATAAACCTAGTAAAGGAATTATAGGATCGAATGGCAAGTCTATTTTTAGGTCTCTAAGTATTCTCCAAACATCCTTCCAGAAGGAACGTATTAGTGTGCAATCCCACCAGCAGTGTAGAAGTATGCCCTTTTCTCCACATCCACGCCAACATCTCTGGTATAGGATTTTGTTATGTGGGCTACTCTTACTGGGGTTAGGTGATATCTCAAAGTAGTTTGATTTGCATTTCTCTGATGAATAAGGATGATGAGCTTTTTTTCATGTGTTTGTAGCTCGTGCATCTGTCTTTAGAGAAGTTTCTCTTCAAGTCACTTGCCCACCCTGAGATGGGGTTACGTGTTCTTTTCTTGCTAATACGTTTGAGTTCTCTGTGGGTTCTGGTTATCAGACCTTTATCGGAGGTATAACCTGCAAATATTTTCTCCCTTTCTGAGGGCTGTCTGCTTGCTTTACTTACTATGTTCTTGGCTGTGCAGAAGCTTTTAGTTTGATCAGGTCCCTGTAGTGTATTTTTGATACTGCTTCAATTGCCTGGGGAGTCCTCCTCATAAAATATTCACCCAGGCCAATTCCTTCAAGAGTTTTCCCTGGACTTTCTTCAAGTATTTTTATAGTTTCATGTCTTAAGTTTAAATCTTCTATCCAGTGAGAGTCTATCTTAGTTAATGGTGAAAGGTGTGGGTCCAGTTTCAATCTTCTACAAGTTGCCAGCCAGTTTACCCAGCACCTTTTGTTAAATAGGGAATCTTTTCCCCACTGAATGTTTTTTTTTTTTTTTTTGTAGAGACAGAGTTTTACTTTATTGCCCTCGGTAGAGTGCTGTGGCGTCACACAGCTCACAGCAACCTCCAACTCCTGGGCTTAGGCGATTCTCCTGCCTCAGCCTCCTGAGTAGCTGGGACTACAGGCGCCTGCCACAACGCCCGGCTATTTTTTTGTTGCAGTTTGGCCGGGGCTGGGTTTGAACCCACCACCCTTGGTATTTGGGGCCGGCGCCCTGCTCACTGAGCCACAGGCGCTGCCCCCACTGAATGTTTTTAGTTGGCTTGTCAAAGATCAAATAACGGTAAGTAACTGGATTCATCTCTTGGTTCTCTATTCTGTTCCAGACATCTACTTCTCTGCTTTTGTGCCAGTATCATGCTGTTTTGATCACTATGGATTTATAGTACAGTCTCAGGTCTGGTAGCGTGATTCCTCCTGATTTGTTTTTATTGCTGAGTAATGTTTTGGCTATTCGAGGTTTTTTCTGATTCCATATAAAACAAAGTATTAGTTTTTCAAGATCTTTAAAATATGACAATGGAGCTTTAATAGGAATTGCATTAAAATTATGTATTGCTTTGGGTAGTATAGACATTTTAACAATGTTGATTCTTTCCAGCCATGAGCATGGTATGTTTTTCCATTTGTTAACATCTTCAGCTATTTCTTTTCTTAAAGTTTCATAGTTCTCTTTGTAGATATCTTTCACGTCCTTTGTTAGGTATACTCCCAAATATTTCATCTTCTTTGGCACTACTGTGAAAGGAATAGAGTCCTTAACTGTTTTTTCAGCTTGGTTATTGTTGGTATATATAAAGGCTATAGACTTATGGGTGTTGATTTTGTAGCCTGAGACATTGCTGTATTCCTTGATCACTTCTAAAAGTTTTGTAGTAGAATCCCTAGTGTTTTCCAGATATACGATCATATCATCTGCAAAAAGTGAAAGTTTGATCTCTTCTGACCCTATGTGGATACCCTTGATCACCTTTTCTTCCCTAATTGCAATGGCTAAAACTTCCATTACAATGTTAAAGAGCAATGGAGATAATGGGCAACCTTGCCTGGTTCCTGATCTAAGTAGAAATGATTTCAATTTAACTCCATTCAATACGATATTGGCTGTGGGTTTGCTGTAGATGGACTCTATTAGTTTAAGAAATGTTCCTTCCATACCAATTTTCTTAAGTGTTCTGATCATGAAGAGATGCTGGATATTATCAAAAGCTCTTTCTGCATCAATTGAAAGAATCATGTAGTCCTTATTTTTTAGTTTGTTTATGTGCTGAATTACATTTGTAGATTTACGTATATTGAACCAGCCTTGAGACCCTGGGATAAATCCACTTAGTCATGGTGTATAATTTTTTTGATGTGTTGTTGGATTCTGCTTGTTAGGATCTCATTGAGTATTTTAGCATCAAGATTAATTAGTGATATTGGTCTATAATTTTCTTGTTGGGTCTTTCCCTGGTTTAGGGATCAAGGTGATGTTTGCTTTGTAGAATGTGTTGGGTAATATTCCTTCTTTTCTATAGTTTGGAAGAGGTTTAGTAGTATAGGTGCTAGTTCTTCTTTAATGGTTTGGTAGAATTCTGACATAAATCCATCTGGTGCTGGACTTTTCTTTTTAGGGAGATTTTGTATAGTTGATGCTATTTAAGGACTTGATATAGGCCTGTTCAACATTTCCACTTCATTCTGGCTAAGTCTTGGTAGGTGGCATACTTCCAGGTATTGGTCAATTTCTTTCATATTTTCGTATTTCTGAGAGTAGAGTTTCTTGTAGTATTCGTTAAAGATTTTTTTTTTTTTTTTTTGTGGTTTTTGGCCGGGGCTGGGTTTGAACCCAGCATATGGGACCCGTGCCCTACTCCTTGAGCCACAGGTGCCACCCTCGTTAAGGATTTTTTGAATTTCTGAGGGGTCTGTTGTTATTTCATCGTTACCATTTCTGATTGATGAAATTAGAGATTTTACTTTTTTTTTCCAGGTTAGGTTGGCCAAAGGTTTATCTATTTTTTTTTGTTGTTGTTGCAGTTTGGCCGGGGCTGGGTTTGAACCCGCCACCCTCGGCATATGGGGCCGGCGCCCTACTCACTGAGCCACAGGCACCACCCCAAGGTTTATCTATTTTATTGATGTTTTCAAAAAACCAACTTTTGGATTTATTGATCTGTTGTATAATTCTTTTGTTTTCAATTTCATTTAGTTCTGCTCTGATTTTGGTTATTTCTTTTCTTCTGCTGGGTTTGGGGTTGGAGTGCTCTTCCTTCTCCAGTTGCTTGAGATGTCCCATTAAGTTACTAACTTCCTCTCTTTCCGTTTTCCTGAGGAAGGCTTGCAGTGCTATAAATTTTCCTCTTAGAACTGCCTTTGCAGTATCCCAGAGGTTCTGGTAATTTGCGTCTTGATTGTCGTTTTGATCCAAAAATTTGGTGATTTCTATCTTAATCTCATCTATAACCCATCTATCCTTCAGCATAAGGTTGTTTAGCTTCCATGTTTTTGTATGGGTATGCAGGTTCCTGTTGTTATAGAGTTCAACTTTTATTCCATGATGGTCTGAGAAGATGCAAGGAATAATTTCTATTTTTTAAAATTTGCTGAGGTAAGATTTGTGGCCTAGGATGTGGTCGATTTTGGAGTATGTTCCGTGGGCTGATGAGAAGAATGTGTATTCAGTTTTGTTGGGATGAAATGTTCTGTAGATGTCTGTTGAGTCCAGATGTTGAATGGTTGAGTTTAAATCTAAAATTTCTTTGCTTAGCTTCTTTTTGGAGGATCTATCCAACATTGCTAAAGGGGTGTTAAAATCTCCAACTACTATGGAACTGGAGGAAATTGAGTTGCTCATGTCTGTTAGAATTTCTCTTATAAATTGAGGTGCGTTCTGGTTGGGTGCATAAATATTAATAATTGAGATCTCATCATATTGAATATTATCTTTAACAAATATGAAGTGTCCATCCTTATCCTTCCTTATTCTGGTTGGTTTAAAGCCTATTGCGTCTGCGAACAGGATTGCAACACCTGCTTTTTTCTGCTTTCCATTTGCCTGGAATATAGATGACCATCCCTTCACCTTGAGTCTATTTGTCTTTTAATGTAAGATGCAATTCTTGTATGCAGCAGATATCTGGCTTGAGTTTTTGTATCCAGTCAGCCAACCTGTGCCTCTTTAGAGGACAGTTTAAACCATTCACATTAATTGAGAGTATTGATAAGCCTTTCGAGAGTCTGGTGGACATTTTTAATCCTTTTGCAACTGTGGAAGTTGGAATTTGATCAAAATTTTCTGGGTGGGTTTACTTTTGTGGTGGAGTATTATGCTGGTCTTTATGGAGGATAGGTCTGAGAATATCCTGGAGAGTTGGTTTAGTTATGGCACATTTCTTCAACATGTGAATGTCATTGAAGTATTTAATTTCTCCATCATAAATGAAACTCAGTTTGGCTGGGCACAGGATCCTGGGTTGAAAGTTGGCGCCTGTGGCTCAGTGAGTAGGGCACCGGCCCCATATGCTGAGGGTGGCCAGTTCAAACCCAGCCCCAGCCAAACTGCAACAACAAAACAAAACAAAAGAAAAAAAAAAAGAAAGTTATTTTGTTTTAGGAGATTAAAAGTTGATGACCATCCTCTTCTAGCTTGAAAGGTTTCAGTAGAGAGATCTGCAGTTATTCTAATATTCTTCCCCTTGTAGGTAATGGTTTTCTTTCGTCTGGCAGCTTTCAGAATTTTCTCCTTCACATTAACTTTAGTGAAATTGATTATGATGTGTCTGGGGGATGTCTTATTTGGGTTGAGTCGTGCTGGAGTTCTGAAACTGTCTGCTATCTGAATTTCAGAATCTCTTGGCATGTCTGGAAAGTTCTCCTTCATAATCTCATGGTGAAGAGACTCTGTGCCTTGTGAAGCCATTTCGTTGCTTTTGGGGATCCCTATAAGATGAGTATTGGTTTTCTTCGAATTATCCCAGAGCTCTCTGAGAGGGTGATCCATTTTTGCCCTCCATTTCTCTCCCTCTTTGAGAATTTGGGAGCGTTTGAAAGCTTTGTCTTCAATGTCAGAAATCCTTTCTTCTGCTTGCTCCATTCTGTTACTGAGGGACTGTACTGTGTTTCTCAGATCTTTGAGGGCTGCAACTTCTTGTCTCAATGTGTCAAAATCTTTGGTCATTTGGTCTTCGAATTTGTTGAATTCTTGAGATATCTTTTGGGTTACTGTTTGGAATTCTAATTTGATTTTATTTGCTCTCCAGATTCTGAATTCGATTTCTGACATTTCAGCTATTTGTTTGTGCATGGGATTTTGTGTGCTGTGTCTGCCCCATTGATCCTTGGGGGAGTTGATCTACTCTGATTATTCATATTGCCAGAGTTTTTCTGTTGATTTCACCTCATGATTGTTTTTCACTGTTGCCTCTGGCCGTCCTCAGAGTTGGGGAGGTGTCTCTCCAAGATTAGACCCCAGTGGGATCACTCTATTGCTGCTGGGTCTTTGTAGGGAGTGAACCTGTGTAGTTCCTCTGGGGCTGCTCCAGCTAGGGAGTTCTGGTTATGGAAGCAGCTCTGGTTTGTGACACACCCGGATCCAGCAACAGGGCAGGTGGTGGTGTGCACGGTTCTGGAGTGCCTGGCACCCAGTGACTTTGGCACAGAGAGCCCAAGGCTCCAGCCGTCTCTGGCCAGGAGAAGGGCTCTGCGCAGAGGCAGGGAGGGCTCCAGAGGGCACACGGCTACCAGTATCCCTGGCCAGATGAGCGGGCCAGTGTGGAGGCAGGGAGGATCCAGGAGGGAGGACGCGGGGTTGCGCAGCTCCCACAGTTTTTGGTCAGGGCATGCGGAAGCCCAGCAGGGGCAGGTTGCAGGTTGGGGTTCATGGCACAGCTCTTATGGAGGTCTGGGCAGCGCCAAGCCTAGGAGTTTGAGGTTTCTATGAGCTGTGACACCATGGCACTCTACCCAGGGCAACAGCCTGAGGCTCCAGTTTGCCAAAACCGGTCTCACTCTGCCCCTAAGGGTTAAAGCTGTAAGGCAGCTCAGCCCCCACCTTTAGGCTACTCAGTCACTAGGTTACTAGCTCCCACCCGATCCTTGCTCTGGGTCCCTGATGGCGGAGCTTGCCGGGGCAGTTCTCTCACAATGGCTCCCTGCAGCCTAGCTCAGCAGCTCAGTCTGGGGCCCTAAACAATGCCTAAAGTTTTCTGCACTCCTGCTCAAGCTCTCCCCAAGGCAGTTCAACTGAGTGCCAAGTCCAAAAACACCGAAACAGTTCATAGGTAAGGCCTTTCCGGTTTGCAGTCTCCCTGCTGCTTGTACTTACGGTTGCCGGCGGGATTAGGTCAATCAAACACATGTAACCACTTGCCAGTTTTCCACTGTTTTTGTCCTCCTCTTTGGGTCCAGAAGTCCCTTGCTGACTCCCTGTATCTTCAAAGGGATGATTATAGGCAGATCCCACCAGCTAGAGATGCCTGGAGTCTTATCTCCCCAGACTCACTGTGCCCAGTTGCAGGGAAGCTGTTACTTGCTCCACCCCCTCCTAGAGCCGCCATCTTGCTCCACCCCCTCCTAGATTGTATTTCTAATAAAATTAAATGGCTAGTGTGAAAAATATATTAAGTACTTAAAAATTGATCAACAAGGGCAGGTGTGATGGCTCACATCTGTAAGTTTTTGCTCTATAGTTGCATATAATCTTAATCTTTTCTGAAACAAAAAGATTGACAACATCACTCAGACATATAAAGAGATTTCCAAGGCCTGGCGCAGTAGCTCATGCCTGTAATCCCAGTGCTTGGGAGGCCGAGGCAGGTGGATTGCCTGAGCTCACAAATTTGAAACCAGCCTGAGCAAGAGCGAGACCTTGCTTCTAAAAACGTAGCGGGGGTGTTGTGGCAGGCACCTGTAACCCCAGCTGCTTGGGAGGCTGAAACAAGAGGATTCCTTGAACCTGAGAGTTTGAGGTTGCTGTGAGCTAAGATGCCACGGCACTCTACCAAGGTAGACAAAGTGAGACTTTGTCTCAAAAAAAAAAAAAAAAAGATTCCTGACCTTTAAGATTGATACTGCTTCTGCCAGTTGTGATAAAGAGCTTGAATACAGTTGAATTGGGTGTATTGGTGAGGTAAGTCTTGAGGTCATAACTGAGCATTAATCTTGATGATGCATTGACCACTACCTGTCAGCAAAACAAAAGAAAATGTATACTTCTGTTCTTAGAGAATCTAGTTCCCTTCCTCTCCACCCCTCATAACTTACTATATTTAATCAAAAGCATCTGTTCCATACAAGTACCAATTGCCCTTGTTTTTTTTTTTGAGACTGAGTTTCACTATGTTGCCCTTAGTAGAGTGCTGTGGCATCACAGCTCACATCAACCTCAAACTCTTGGGCTTAAGTGATTCTCTTGCTTCAGCCTCCCAAGTAGCTGGGATTACAGGCACCTGCCACAACGCTCGGCTATTTTGTCATTGTAGTTGGCCTGGGCTGCATTTGAACTGGCTAACTCTGGTGTATGTGGCTGGCATCCTAGCTGCTGAGCTATAGGCACAGAGTCTATATTGTAGGTATTCTTATACCTGTTAAAATTCCTCTTATGAGGCTCAGCGCCTGTGGCTCAAGCCGCTAAGGCGCCAGCCACATACATCTGAGCTGGCGGGTTTGAATCCAGCCCAGGCCTGCCAAACAACAATGAGGCTGCAACCAAAAAAAAAAAAAAAAAAAAAAATAGCCGGAGTTGTGGCGGGCCCCTGTGGTCCCAGCTACTTGGGAGGTGGAAGCAGGAGACTCGCTTGAACCCAGGAGTTGGAGGTTGCTGTGAGCTGTGATGCCATAGCTCTCTACCCAGGGTGACAGCTGGAGGCTCTGTCTCAAAAAAAAAAAAAATTCCTCTTAGGCCTGATGTGGTGTCTCATGCCTGTAATCCTAGCACTCTGACCTTAATTTATCTGTTTGTCTTTGTATATCCACATTTTCTCTCTACTTTATAACTTTATGTTGAAGCACCTTGATTTATTCTTTGCTCTTTAAAAAACGTATACTTCTGCTTGCCTTTGCACTTCTATACCTTTAGTGTAAAATGCCCTCTCCCTTTTTTCTGCCAGGCAGATTCCTAATTTTCAAGAATTAATTAAGTGTCATCTCTGGAGTGGATAAAGAAAATGAGGTTATGGTTCGGCACAGTGATTATGGCACCAGCCACATGCACTAAGGCTGATGGGTTTGAGCCTGGCGAGGCCAGCTGAACAACAATGACAACTGCAGCAGAGGAATGGCTGGGTGTTGTGGCAGGTGCCTGTGGTCCCAGCTGCTTGGGAGGCTGAAGCAGGAGAATTGCTTGGGTCCAGGAGTTTGAGATTGCTGTGAGCTGTGACACCATAGCACTCTACCAAGGGTGAAAAAATGAAACTTTGTCTCAAAAAAAAAAAAGGTAGGGAGAGGAGGAAATAGAAAAGGCTTCATAGAGTCAACTCCTTCACTTGCTCACCTACTCAAGGGTATCACTGCAGAAATTCTCCCTACTCCTCCTACTCCTCTCTACTCCTACATCAAATTTCTTTTTCTACTGAATCACTCCCAATACATTATTTCTCTCATCTTAAAAAAAAAACAAACCCAAACACTTAACCCCAGCTCCTTGAGGAGCTATATATATTCACTTCCTCCAAGTCTTCTCCAGTTTTCCAATCATTTACTCCAGTCTCTCCACTGAAGTTACTATCAATCCAGTCTCTGTATTGCAAAAACCATTAATCATTTCTCAGTTTTCAGCTTACTTAACCTAAATGATTGATCACTCCCTGCCTCCTTAAAATACTTCCTTATGGTGGCACCTGTAGCTCAAGTGGCTAAAGGGCCAGCCATATACACTAGAGCTGGCAGGTTCAAATCCAGCCTGGGCCTGCCAAACAATGACAACTACCCCCAAAAAATAGCCGGGCATTGTGGCAGGCGCCTGTGGTCCCAGCTACTTGGGAGGCTGAGGCAAAAGAATTGCTTAAGCCCAGGAGTTGGAGGTTGCTGTGAGTTGTGATGCCACTGCACTCTACCTAGGGTGACAGCTTGAGGCTTTGTCTCAAAAACAAAAAAAACAAAAAAACAAAAAAAAAACACCAACTTTTTTTGGACGGTGTCTGTGGCTCAAAGGAGTAGGGCATTGGGTTCATATGCCGGAGGTGGCAGTTTCAAACCCAGCCCTGGCCAAAAACTGCAAAAAAAAAAAAAATTAAATTAGCTTCTAGGCCACCAGCATCTCTCAGTTTTCCTCCTACCTAACCAGTTTCTTTTTTTTTTTTTTTTGGAGTCAGAGTTTCACTTTATTGCCCTCAGTAGAGTACTGGGGCCTCACACAGCTCACAGCAACCTCCAACTCCTGGGCTTAGGCGATTCTCTTGCCTCAGCCTCCTGAGTAGCTGGGACCACAGGTGCCCGACACAATGCCCGGCTGTTTTTTTATTGTTGTTGCAGTTTGGCCGGGGCCAGGTTTAAACCCGCTACCCTTGGTATATGGGGCTGACGCCCTACTCACTGAGCCACAGGCGCCGCCCCACCAGTTGTTTCTTATAAGTCTTTTTTTCTTTTTTATTTTTTTCGAGACAGAGCCTCAAGCTGTCACCCTGGGTAGAGTGCCATGGCGTCCTAGCTCACAGCAACCTCCAAATCCTGGGCTCAAAGTGATTCTCCTGCCTCTGCCTCCCAGGTAGCTGGGACAGACACCTGGCTCTTTTTTTGTTGTAGCTGTCATTGTTCTTTGGTGGGCCCGGACTGGATTCAAACCTGCCACTTAGGTGTGTGTGGCTGGCGCCTTAGCTGCTTGAGCCATAGGCGCCGAGCCTCTTATAAATCTTTCTTATTGGTTCTTCTCTCAGAGCTGTTAATGTTGGAGTGCTCCCAAAGCTTAGTACTTTTTTTTTTTTTTTTGGTAGAGACAGAGTCTCACTTTACTGCCCTTGGTAGAGTGCCGTGGCAACGCAGCTCACAGCAACCTCCAACTCCCGGGCTTAGGCAATTCTCTTGCCTCAGCCTCCTGAGTAGCTGGGACTACCAGGTGCCCGCCACAATGCCCAGTTATTTTTTTGTTGCAGTTTGGCCAGGGCCAGGTTTAAACCTGCTTACCCTCCGTATATGGGGCCGGCGCCCTACCCACTGAGCCACAGGTGCCGCCCTACATTCTTCTTTTTTTAGACATACTTTTACTCTGTTGCCCTGGGTAGAGTGTGGTGTTGTCATCATCGCTCACAGCAACCTCAAACTCTGGTACACATATGTTTACCTCTCGATATGTTTTCACTACTCCTGGGATGTCATAAAAAATTGTTGCAGTTCCTGGACTCCTAGCCACTCCTACTCCAGTGATAGTATCTGTCTGTAGAACATGGTTAGCGGAAATCATCCACATCCCAGGTTCACCTAGGAAGAGACAAGAGACAGCAGTTGGCTACAACATTTGATATAAATCACCATAACCTTATTTAGACCTCACATTAGACTTTTCATGCAGATATGTCTTTCCAGGGACACCCAGTTTTATGACTGTCAGGTTCCCCTCTACATATCATGCCAGCAAAATAAAACGAGATCTCCTGCGCGGCACCTGTAGCTCAGTGAGTAGAGTACCAGCCCCATATACCAAGGGTGGCGGGTTCGAACCTGGCCCCAGCCGAACTGCAGCAAAAAAATAGCCGGGTGTTGTGGGTGGGCACCTGTAGTCCCAGCTACTTGGGAGGCTGAGGCAAGAGAATCTCCTAAGCCCAAGAGCTGGAGTTTGCTGTGAGCTGTGATGCCACAACACTCTACTGAGGGCAAGAAAGTGAGACTCTGTCTCTAAAAAATAAATACATACATAAATAAATAAAAAATACAACAAGATCTCCTGATCTTCAGAATTGTAAGAAGAGCTACTTAGTAGTGAAACCATCCTTTACGAAATTAATAAAGGAGTGCAAGGCGAGAACTGTGGTACAGGCCTAAACTTTGTAAAGGCATAGACACAGCTAAAAATGATAATAACCAGTCTCTATCCTCTAATTTTCTTTCCTATAATTGTTCCTCGGGAGTCACATAACTGATGAATCATAAGGATTCATAAGAATCATAAGGATTCTTAACTTTCTCCATAGA
Organism: Nycticebus coucang; assembly: GCF_027406575.1. Taxonomy (NCBI): domain Eukaryota; kingdom Metazoa; phylum Chordata; class Mammalia; order Primates; family Lorisidae; genus Nycticebus; species Nycticebus coucang. The sequence goes on from NC_069784.1 coordinate 58,836,803, forward strand.
TAACATCACCTTTTCAAATCCTAAGGGTAGTTTTTCAGATATATTCCAGGCTTTGCATTCCTGTGGATTGGTTGACCCACATAGAGCAGCGGCCAATACCAAAAAACTGGCTCAATTGGTATCATGACCCCACCCAGAAACTGACTCAACATGAGGGGATGATTTCTTTTTTTTTTTTTTTTTTTTGGCCGGGGCTGGGTTTGAACCCGCCACCTCCGGGATATGGGACCGGCTCCCTACCCCTTGAGCCACAGGCACCGCCCAAAACTGGTTGACTTTTTTTTTTTTTTTTGTAGAGACCGAGTCTCACTTTACTGCCCTCGGTAGAGTGCTGTGGCGTCACAAGGCTCACAGCAACCTCCAGCTCTTGGGCTTATGTGATTCTCTTGCCTCAGCCTCCCGAGCAGCTGGGACTACAGGCGCCCTCCACAACGCCCGGCTATTTTTTTTTTGTTGCAGTTCGGCCGGGGCTGGGTTTGAACCCACCACCCTCGGTATATGGGGCCGGCACCCTACTCACGAGGGGATGATTTCTACACTCATAATTTTTCCCTGAACCCAGCCAAATGGCAGACCCAGTTGCCTAATCCTTTACCTACCAAACTATCTTTTTTTTTTTTTAGAGACAGAGTCTCACTTTGGTAGAGTGCTGTGTCGCCACAGCTCACAGCAACTTCCAGCTCTTGGGCTTAGATGATTCTCTTGCCTCAGCCTCCCAGGTCGCTGGGACTACAGGTGCCTGCTACAACACCTGGCTATTTTTGTTGTTGTTGCAGTTTGGCCACGGCTGGGTCCGAACCTGCCACCCTTGGTACATGGGCTGGTGCCCTACTCTCTGAGCCACAGGTTCACCCCCACCCCCATTTTTTAGAGGCAGAGTCTCATTCTGTCAGCCTCAGTAGAGTGCTGTGGCGTCACAGTTCATAGCAACCTCCAGCTCTTGGGCTTAGGCGATTCTCTTGCCTCAGCCTTCTGAGTAGCTGGGACTATAGGCACCCGCCACAATGCCCAGCTATTTTTTGTTTGCAGTTTGGCTGGGGCCGGATTCGAACCCATCACCCTTGGTATATGGGGCCAGCACCCTACTCACTGAGCCACAGGTGCCGCCTCTACCAAACTATCCTTAAAAACTTTTTCTCTGGCTCGGCACCCGTTAGTTCAGTGCTTACGGTGCCAGCCACATACACCAAGGCTGGCAGGTTGAACCCACAACAACAATAACAACTGAAACAAAAAATAGCCAGGCATTGTGGTGGGCTTCTGTAGTCTCAGCTACGTGGAAGGTTGAGGCAAGAGAATCGCTTAAGCCCAAGGGTTGGAGGTTGCTGTAAGCTGTGATGACACCACACTCTACCAAGGGCAACATAAAGAGACTCTGTCTCAAAAAAAAAAATAATAATAATAAAATAAAATAAAATAAAACCTTTCTCCCAAATTCTTGGGGAGATGGATTTGAGAAATTCCTCCTATCTCTTTGCATGGCATCTGTGATATTAAACTCTCTGTTCAAACCCTGCTGTCTCAGTTATTGGCTTCCTCTTGAACAGTGGGAACCTGGTTGAGCTTTGACAGTAGACAAATGTAACTTCTGTTTTTTTTTTTTGTAGAGACAAAGTCTCACTGTACTGCCCTTGGGTAGAGTGCCGTGGCGTCACACGGCTCACAGCAACCTCTAACTCTTGGGCTTACACGATTCTCTTGCCTCAGCCTCCCGAGCAGCTGGGACTACAGGCGCCCGCCACAACGCCCGGCTATTTTTTTGTTGCAGTTTGGCCGGGGCCGGACTTGAACCCGCCACCCTCGGCATATGGGGCCGGCGCCGTACTCACTGAGCCACAGGCGCCGCCTGTAACTTCTGTTTTTACATGCAAGGATACCTGTCTGAATAAACTCTGTTTAGACCCTGCTAAGGACAAATCTGCATTGAGGTACTGATTGATGCCAGTAGTAAGACTGCAAGACAGTGGGGCGGCGCCTGTGGCTCAGTAAGTAGGGCGCCGGCCCCATATGCCGAGGGTGGCGGGTTCAAACCCAGGCCAAACTGCAACAAAAAAATAGCCAGGCGTTGTGCGGGCGCCTGTAGTCCCAGCTGCTCTGGAGGCTGAGACAAGAGAATCGCGTAAGCCCAAGAGTTAGAGGTTGCTGTGAGCCGTGTGACACCACAGCACTCTACCGAGGGTGGTACAGTGAGACTCTGTCTCTACAAAAAAAAAAAAAAAAAGGGCAGCGCCTTTGGCTCAGTGAGTAGGGCGCCGGCCCCATATGCCGAGGGTGGCGGGTTCAAACCCAGCCCCGGCCAAACTGCAACAAAAAAAATAGGGTGGCGCCTGTGGCTCAGTCGGTAAGGCGCCAGCCCCATATACCGAGGGTGGCGGGTTCAAACCCTGCCCCAGCCAAACTGCAACCAAAAAATAGCCGGGCGTTGTGGCGGGTGCCTGTAGTCCCAGCTACTCGGGAGGCTGAGGCAAGAGAATCGCTTAAGCCCAGGAGTTGGAGGTTGCTGTGAGCTGTGTGAGGCCACGGCACTCTACCGAGGGCCATAAAGTGAGACTCTGTCTCTACAAAAAAAAAAAAAAAAAATAGCCGGGTGTTGTGGCGGGCGCCTGTAGTCCCAGTTGCTTGGGAGGCTGAGGCAAGAGAATCGCGTAAGCCCAGGAGTTAGAGGTTGCTGTGAGCCATGTGACGCCACGGCACTCTACCGAGGGCGGTACAGTGAGACTCTGTCTCTACAAAAAAAAAAAAAAAAAAAAAGACTGCAAGACAGTGACAAGTGGCAGAAGAGTATTTGTTCTTTTTGGCTTAAATTTTTTTCTTCTGGCTCTGTGCCTGTAGCTCAAGCGGCTAAGGCACGAGCCATATACACCTGAGGTGGTGGGTTCGAATCCAGCCCGGGCCGCCAAACGACAGTGATGGCTGCAACTAAAAAATAGCCGGGCCTGGTGGCAGGTGCCTGTAGTCCCAGCTACTTGGGAGGTGGAGGCAGGAGAATCACTTGAGCCCAGGAGTTGGAGGTTGCTGTGAGCTGTGACGTCACGGTACTCTACCCAGGGTGACTGCTTGAGGCTCTATCTCAAAAAAAAAAAAAAAAATTCTTTCTTCTTCTTCTTTTTTTTTTTTTTTTTTTAATAATTTAACTATATTGGGCGGCGCCTGTGGCTCAGTCGGTAAGGCGCCGGCCCCATATACCGAGGGTGGCGGGTTCAAACCCGGCCCGGGCCAAACTGCAACCAAAAAATAGCTGGGCGTTGTGGCCGGCGCCTGTAGTCCCAGCTACTCGGGAGGCTGAGGCAAGAGAATCGCTTCAGCCCAAGAGTTGGAGGTTGCTGTGAGCTATGTGAGGCCACGGCACTCTACTGAGGGCCATGAAGTAAGACTCTGTCTCTACAAAAAAAAAAAAAAAAAAATTTAACTATATTAAATATTCCACCTAAAGGTGTCAGCATTCAACAGTCTCATGTCTCCTGGGAAAATCAATCATTCAGGAGGGTCTTTTTTTTTTTTTGAGACAGAGTCTCACTCTGTCACCCTGGGTAGAGTACCATGGTGTCTATCATAGCTCACAGCATCCTCAAACTCTTGGGCTGAAGCAATTCTCTTGTTTCAACCTCCCAAGTAGCTTGGACTATAAGCACTCACCCTAACACCCACCTAATTTTTCCATTTTTAATAGAGATGGGACTTGCTCTTGCTCAGGCTGGTCTCAAACTCGTGAGCTCAGACGATTCACCTGTATTGGTGAATCCAGAATGTTAGGATTACAGGCATGAGCCCCCACACCCAATCCGGTTTAAGTTTCAAAATAGCAGAGGAATGCCAAAGATTACGTTAGATTACTAACCTACAGGATTACTTATCCTGGCATATGGCCCTTTGCTTCCTCATACAAAGTAATATGAATGGGCCAGGTGCTGTGGCTCATGCCTGTAATCCTAGCACTCTGGGAGGCTGAAGCGAGTGGATTGCCTGAGATCACAGGTTCGAGACCAGCTTGAGCCAGAGTGAGACCTCATCTCTAAAAATAGCTGGGTGTTGTGGTGGGCACCTGTAGTCACAGCTACTTGGGAGGCTGAGGCATGAGAATCACTTGAACCCAAGAGTTTGAGGTTGCTGTGGTGCTGTGATCCCACAGCACTCTACCAAGGGTGACAAAGTGAGACTCTGTCTCAAAAACAACAACAAAAACAAATTAGTATGAATGGACCCCAAAATTCTAGAATGGGAGACAATCCTGGCAAAACTTGGCTCCTAAAGAGAGGGAAAAAGCCTCTGCTTCATGGACAAGAGATTTACAATGATGGGATTGTAACTCTCATCATCAACCTTAAAGCAGATTTAGATCACTGGTCTTGGATGACATGTTAGTTGTGGTGGCTTTCAAGTCAGCTGAGGGTTGGGCAGAATAGTGCTCCCTTTGTATCAAGTCTAAAATGTGTAGTTAATGTTAAAGTCAGGTCCAATAAGACATCACTCCACCCAGACATTTGTCTCCATAGTTCCCAGGAGAGGCTGCAAAGCCAGGCTTCTTTGGATGTGTGTACCCAGGGAGTGTACTGGGATATGCTACCTATAAGCCCACACAGACTAACCAAAGCTTGATTTTCTATGATTTTATTTAACTCATTAACACTTCTTAGATCAGAAATGCTTTGCTGATCAGAGTGTAGTGTTTCTTCATTTGTATAGTGGTTAGTAAAAAAAGAAAAAAAAAGTATATAGTGTAGGCCCTACAAGACCAAACCTTATTACAGTAACAGTATGTTAGGAGGTAGGCCTTCACATGTGTCTCACAAAATAATATACACACAATTGGTTTGTAGAACTAAAACCTTATTGCCTTTTCCTTCCTTTTATTTCTCATGCTTTACTATTCTTTTTCTTTAAAGACAGAGTCTCACTTTGTTGCTCTCAGTAGAGTGCTGTGGCGTCACAGGTCATAACAACCTCCAGCTCTTGGGCTTTGGTGATTCTCTTGCCTCGGCCTCCCGAGTAGCTGGGACTACAGGCACCCACCACAACACCTGGCTATGTTTTTGTTGCAGTTTGGCCGGGGCCAGGTTCAAACCTGCCACCCTCGGTCTATGGGGCTGACGCCCTACTCACTGAGCCACAGGTGCCACTTGCTTCACTTCAATTGAATTTAGCAATTACTTTCCTTTAAAAGCTGGGAATGGAGGAGAAGGTGCAGTACCTAGCCTGTCTACATACTATAAATAGAGCTCATAGGCACTTGACAAGTATTACTGGCTGTCCTCTATCTGGCTAGCTATTGAACAAAATGGGCATTAAATTGAGGAATTACCAGTTAACATGACAAATAATAAAACACTCAAAAGTATTTTCTTCTTCAGAGAGGCCCTCAGATTTTAGATAATCTAGGAAAAATTTCTCTAAGACATTAGTTGCTTTCTAGTCCTCACAACTGCTAGTAGTGAAGTTGAAAGGGGAAGAGATGCAGACCATGCTGGCTGACGAGGTGAGTGCTGAAGCAGATGACATCTCCAACGAAGGTTAGCTTGGTGTCTGGCTCAATGGCATGCTCTACAGCAACAGGGATATAATCTGCCATGCCTGGATGCCTCCGGTCCCATAGCCCCACAAGTGTTACCCCTCTGTTCACAGCCTGGGCCATGTAAGTATAGTTCCTATTCCCTGGTCCAATAAGCAGCAAGTCATCCCTGAAAGTAGACATGAAAGGCAGAAATCTCTAAATAGAGACAATAGTTAGGAAACAGTTCTTGAGTCAGAGCCTATCACAACATTTTACATTCAATAGCTCAAAAGTTCAGAAGGAATTCCACAACAGAGAGTTAAGTATGGGCCAAGGGTCTATCTACTACCTCCATATGTACAGTGCCAGGTATGGCTTTTTTTGTTTTTAATTCCCTGTGAAACTTTGATAATAATGCTCCAATTAGTTCCGTATAGGTCTTTCTGTGAACTACTAGGACTTGAGAGATTTAAAATATACTGAAATTTTTCTTCCTTGAAAACTATTTGGTATTTGTTTATTTATTTGAGACAGAGTTTCACTTTGTTGCCTCAGTAGAGTGCGGAGGCGTCATAGCTCACAGCAACCTCAAACTCTTTGGGCTCAAGCGATTCTCTTGCCTCAGCTTCCCAAATAGTTGGGACTACAGGCACCCGCCACAATGCCCAGCTATTTTTTGTTGCAGTTGTCTTTGTTGTTTAGCTGGCCTGGGCTGGGTTTGAACCTGCAAGCCTGGGTGTATGTGGTTGATGCTGTAAGCACTGTGCTATGGGTGCTGAGCCTGAGTCTGGTCTTTTTAAAAATCTTACTAAAAGAAATAAAGATTATATTCAAGTTCAGAACATCAGAGGAATTTACTGGAGCTTTTAAATAGCCTAATCTGCAATACTTCTACCACAATGCTAACACAATTCCTTGACTTCCATACCTGTTCAGAGCCAGATAAAGCTGGGTATTATGTGTATGGAATTTCTCTCCGATGCTATTATAAAACTGGACAATGAAGGTGAGAGACATGCCCAAGGGAAAGGCTGACAAGGTCCTTCCTTGGGCTGTGTATAGCTTGGGCTGGCTGCTCAATCGCAGGTATGTCACTGGTGCTACCTGGGGAGACAAAACCCACTGGTACAGAGAGAGACACACTGTAGAAGCACTGCGACCATATTCTGAAAATTAGAGTCGATGATAGAGTGGTGTTCCTCTTCTGAAAGAAACAGTTAGCTTTTCATTTGAGATGACTTAAATCAGAGTAAAAAGGAATATGACGAAGTCTTACTATGTCACCCTTAGTAGAGTGTCGTAGTGTCACAACTCACAGCAACCTCAAACTCTTGGGCTGAAGCGATTCTCTTGCCTCAGCATCCCAAGTAGCTGGGACTACAGGTGCTGGCCACAAGGAAATGGGTTTTTAACTATAAAATCTGTGGGGTGGGGGGCGATGCCTGGGGCTCAAGGAGTAGGGCAACGACCCCATATAACCGGAGGTGGTGGGTTCAAATCCGGCCCTGGCTGAAAACTGCAAAAAAAAAAAAAAAAGAAAGAAAAGAAAAGAAAGAAAAAAATGCTATGGGAATATGAAGAGAAGCTAGAGCTCTTTTTTTGTTTTTTTGAGACAGACTCCTACTTGTCGCCCTCAGTAGAGTGCTGTGGCATCATAGCTCACAGCAACCTCAAACTTTTGGTCTCAAGCGATTGATTCCCTTGCACCAGCCTTCCAAGTAGCTCGGACTATAGGTGCCCACTACAACACCCAGCTATTTTTTTTCTTTTTTTTTGAGATAGAACCTCCAGTTGTTGCCCTGGGTAGAGTGCAGGGGCATCACAGCTCACAGCAACCTCCAACTCCTGGGCTTAAGTGATTCTCTTGCCTCAGCCTCCCAAGTAGCTGGGACCAAAGGCACCCGCCACAATGCCCAGCTATTTTTTGGTTGTAGTTGTCAATGTTTGGCAGGCCGAGGCTGGATTTGAATCCACCAGCTCAGGTGTATGTGGCTGCTTGAGCTACAAGCGCCAAGCCCACCCAGCTATTTTTTATATTTATTTATTTATTTATTTATTTTTGAGATGGAATCTTGAGCTGTCGCCCTGGGTAGAGTGCCGTAGCATCACAGCTCACAGCAACCTCAAACTCTTGGGCTTAAGCGATCTTCTTGCCTCAATCTCCCAAATAGCTGGGACCACAGGCCCCTGCCACAATGCCCGGCTATTTTTGGGTTATAGTTGTTATTGTTGTTTGGTGGGCCCGCGCTGGATTTGAACCTGCCAGCTCTGGTGTATGTGGCTGGTGCCTTAGCCGCTTGAGTGACAGGCCCTGAGCCTTATTATTTTTTTGTTGTTGTTGCAGTTTGGCTAGGGCTAGGTTCAAACCTGCCACTCTCGGTATATGTGTCTGGCACCCTACTCATTGAGCCACAGGCGCGGCCCCGGTTATTTTTTAGAGACCAGGTCTTGCTTTGGCTCAGGCTGGTCTTGAATCTATGAGCTCAGGCAATCTACCTGCCATGGCCTGCCAGAGTGCTAGGATTATAGGTATGAGCCCCATGCCTAGCTCTAGAAGCTAGAGCTTTTTGAGGAAAGGACTGTAATTTATCTATTTTATGCTAACTACTCAATATTTATCATTAAATTTATCATTAAATTACTGATTATTTATCAGGAACGCTATAAATTGCCTTTTTACACTGAAAGATAGCTCTGATAGTACAATAAGTCCAGCTTTGAATCACAGTTTCATCATTTCATAGCCTCACATAACCATTCTGGGTCTCAGATTTCTTCTTCTTCTTTTTTTTTTTTTTTGCAGTTTTTGGCCGGAGCCAGGTATACGCGCCACCCCCGGTATATGGGGTCGGTGCCCTACTCCTTTGAGCCATAGGCGCTGCCCAGTCGCAGATTTCTTATATGTTAAATGCGGATAATAAATGCCTACTCATGGTTGGATGTGGTGGCTCACATCTGTAATCCTAGCACTCTGGGAGGCTCAGCTGAGTGGATAGCTTAAGCTTAGGAGTTTGAGATCAGCTTGAGCAAGAGCAAGATGTCATCTCTACTAAAAATAGAAAAACTAGCTGGGTGTTGTGGCAGGTGCCTGTAGACCCAGCTGCTAGGGAGGCTGAAGAAAAGGACTGCTTGAGCCCAGAGTTGGAGGTTGCTGTGATCTGTGATGCACTGGCACTCTACTCAGAGTGACAGAGTGAGACTCTGTCTCAAAAAAAAATTTTTTAGGGATGGGGTTTTGCCCAGGTGGGACCTGAGTTCCTGGGTTCAAATGATCCTCTTGCTTCAGCCTCCAGAGTAGTTCAGGGTAGTTGGGACTATGGTCATGTACAACTGCAGCTGGCCAAAAGCACAATTTTGATAGTTCCACACTCCTTCCACATCAGTGCTTTTGCCAAAGATGCTCAGAAAACAGTCATATCAATATGAAGCTAATCCCCTTTATAACAAAGGGCATTTAAATTTGATGGCCTATAATCAATCACAATTTGTCTCATATCTTTTTTTTCCCCGTGTCCTAAGGAGGATCAGGATGGCCTCTTATCGTACAGGTTCATTTCTGACTTACAGAATGGTTCCTATTTCTTAAAAAAGGAGACCTGCTTCCAAGGTATTCCTCTTTTCATTTTTATTTTTCAATAGGTTCCAGAACTCACCTGAATCCCAGTTATTGTTGTTTGGTTGATACCAAAAGGTTCAATAGAAGTGACTTCCAACACGGCAGTACCTGCAATGGAACCAGCTTTTAGGAGCCCTTCACCATCCTCCTCAATGACTGACGAATTAGGGAAACACTTGAGAACACGAGAACTCACAAAGGCAGCTCCGTCCCTAGGGAATAAGTGGAGCAATTAGCATCTCTTGGGAGCCCTGTCTGACCAGAGAGAAAGGAGTACAAATTGTTAGAAGCTATATTTGAGGAAACTGCTTGCCATTCTCCATGATGTATAAAAGTCTGCCTCAGCAATGCCTGTGGCTCAGTGAAGGGCGCCGGCCCCATATACCAAGGATGGTGGGTTCAAACCCGGCCCTGGCCTGCTCTTGCTAACGCTGGTCTGCAACAAAAAATAGCGGGGCATTGTGGTGGGTGCCTGTAGTCTCAGCTACTTGGGAAGCTGAGGCAAGAGAATCTCCTAAGCCCAAGAGCTGGAGGTTGCTGTGAGCTGTGATGACACAGCATTCTACTGAGGGCAACAAAGTGAGACTCTGTCTCTAAAAAAAAAAAACTGCCCTTGTATTATTCTTATCTTTTATTATTTATTTATTTATTTAGTTTATTATTATTATTTTTTAAGTTTTTTTATTGGCCAGGGCTGGGTTTGAACCCACAACCTCCGGTATATGGGGCTGGCACCTTACTCCTTTGAGCCACAGGCACCACCCTATTTATTTATTTATTTATTATTATTATTATTTTTTTTGTAGAGACAGAGTCTCATTTTACCGCCTTCGGTAGAGTGCCATGATGTCACAGGACTCACAGCAACCTCTAGCTCTTGGGCTTCCACGATTCTCCTGCCTCAGCCTCCCAAGCAGCTGGGATTACAGGCACCTGCCACAATGCCCTGCTATTTTTTGGTTGCAGTTCAGCCGGGGCTGGGTTTGAACCCGCCACCCTCGGTACATGGGGCCGGCACCCTACTCACTGAGCCACAGTCGCCACCCTATTTATTTATTTTTGAGACAGAGTCTCACTTTGTCGCCCTTGATAGAGTGTCGACAGCAACCTCAAACTCTTGGGCTCAAGCAATTCTCTTGCCTCAGCCTCCTGAGTAGCTGGAACTACAGGTGCCTGCCTCAACACCCAGCTACTTTTAGAGACGGGATCTTGCTCTTGTTCATACTGGTCTCAAACCTGTGCCTGTGAAATCAGGCAATCCACCCACCTTAGCCTCCCTGAGTGCTAGGATTACAGGACTGAGCCACCGTGCCGGCCTGTATAGGGTCTCTTTTGATGGTGCTCAAAAGGGTTTAGAGCTTGACAGAGGTGATGGTTGCAAAATATTGTGAATGTACTAAATGCCACAGAATTTTACTTTATTTATTTATTAAAAATTTTTTTTTCTGGCTCAGCGCCTGTGGCTCAAGCCACTAAGGCACCAGCCACATACACCTGAGCTGGCGAGTTTGAATTCAGCCGGGGCCTGCCAAACCATGACAGATGCCACCAAAAAATTGCTGGGCGTTGTGGCGGGCGCCTGTAGTCCCAGCTACTTGGGAGGTGGAGGCAGGAGAATCGCTTGAGCTCAGGAGTTGGAGGTTGCTGTGAGCTGTGATGTTACAGCACTCTACTCAGGGCAACAGCTTGAGGCTCTGTCTCAAAACAAAAAAAAAAGAAAAGAAAAAGAAAAAAAACTTTTTTGGGCTCGGTGCCTGTAGCTCAAGCAGCTAAGGCGCCAGCCACATACACCAGAGCTGGCGGGTTCGAATCCAGCCCAGGCCTGCCAAACAACAATGACAACTACAACCAAAAAATAGCCGGGTGTTGTGGAGGGCGCCTGTAGTCCCAGCTCCTTGGGAGACTGAGGCAAGAGAATTGCCTAAGCCCAGGAATTGGAGGTTTCTGTGAGCTGTGTCGCCACGGCATTCTACTGAGGGTTATAAAGTGAGACTCTGTCTCAAAATAAATAAATAAATAAATAAATACATAAGGGAAATGCTTTAGGAAGAGATTTTATGAATAATACCTTAAAGCACAACCAACAAAAGTAAAAGAAACAAATAGGATTATACCAAACTAAAAAGCTTATATAGGCCAGGCACTGTGGCCACACGTATATATAATCCCAGCACTTTGGGAGGCCCGGCCCAGGTGTGAGGATCTCTTGAGCTTAGGAGTTTGAGACCAGGCTGATAAAGAGTGAGACCCTGTCTCTACTAAAAATAGAAAATATTAGCTGGGGAGGGTGATTGGTGCTTTTAGTCCCAGCTACTTTTTTTTTTTTTTTGTAGAGACAGAGTCTCACTGTATGGCCCCCGGTAGAGTGCCGTGGCCTCACACAGCTCACAGCAACCTCCAACTCCTGGGCTTAAGTGATTCTCTTGCCTCAGCCTCCCGAGTAGCTGGGACCACAGGCGCCCGCCACAACGCCCAGCTATAGTCCTAGCTACTTTGGAGACTGATGCAGGGAGGATCATTTGAACCCAAATTACAGCTAGGTAAGAGAAGTAAGTTCTAGTGTTTTCTACCACTGTATGATGACTATAGTTGACAACAGTATACTATATAGTTTCAAATAGCTATAAAGAAGGATAGTGAACATTCTCAACATAAAAAAATGATAGAAAAATGATAGATGTTTGAGATGATATATACTAATTACACTGATCTGATCACTATACATTATATATATTGAAACATCACTATATGCCCATGAATATGTATACTTATTATTTGTCAGTAAAAAAATAAAATTAGACCAGGCATGGTGGTTTATGTCTGTAATCCGTTTGGGAGGGTAAGGCAAGAGTATTGCAGGAGGCTAGGAGTTTAAGACAGCCTTTGGAAGTGCCTGTGGCTCAAGGAGTAGGGTGCTGGCCCCATACACTGCGGGTGGAGGGTTCAAGCCTGGCCCCAGCCAAAACTGCAAAAAAAAAAAAAAGAAGATAGCCTGGACAATAAAGCAAGATCCCATCTCTAGGAAAAAAAAAAACTGAAGAAAAAGAACAAAAATAAAATAGAGTTTGAGGTTGCTGTGAGCTATGATGCCATGGTACTATACTGAGGGCAAAAAAATAAAACTCTGTCTCCAAAAAATAGTTTTTTGTTTGTTTGTTTGTTTGTTTTTTGAGACAGAGCCTCAAGCTGTCACCCTGGGTAGAGTGCTGTGGCATCACAGCTCACAGCAACCTCCAACTCTTGGGCTTAGGCAATTCTCTTGCTTCAGCCTCCCAAGTAGCTGGGACTATAGGCGCCCACCACAACGCCTGGCTATTTTGTTTTGGTTGTAGTTGTCATTGTTGTTTGGCAGGCCCAGGCTGGATTTGACCCTGCCAGCTCTGGCGTATGTGGCTGGTGCCCTTGCTGCTTGAGCTATAGGTGCTGAGCCTCAAAAAAATAGTTTTATGTTATGTGAATTTCACCTCAGCTAAAAAAAATTATTTAGAAGTTAGAAAAATCACCTACAAAGCAAAGGTAGTTCTTTCCATGTGCAAAGTTTTACTGAAGATACTTAAAATTAGAATCTGGATTTTCCTTCTCCCCTTTTTTTTTTAGAGACAGAATCTCACTTTATGGCCCTTGGTAGAGTGCCGTGGCATCACACAGCTCACAGCAACCTCCAGCTCCTGGGCTTAAGCGATTCTCTTGCCTCAGCCTCCAGAGTAACTGGGACTACAGGTGCCCGCCATAGCACCCGGCTATTTTTTTGTTGCAGTTTGGCCGGGGCTGGGTTTGAATCCGCCACCCTCGGCATATGGGGCTGGCACCCTACTCACTGAGCCACAGGAGCCGCCCATTCCTTCTCCCTTCTATTTACCTATTGGTATGGAGTTTGAGCTGAGAGTTCATAGGCATCAGAATCTGCTCAGGCTGGCACTCTGGATAGAAAAGTTGGAGTTTTTCAAACACCTACAATGAAAAAATAAGATTTTCTTCATTTCTGGAAAAGATAAATTATGACCTTTACTTACATATGGACTTCAGTGTAATCTCAAGATTACATGCTATAAAATGACAACTATAAATCAACAGTCTGCCTAACTTCTAAATAGTCTAAAATCTTCCACAATGCTCCTTGAATAAACCAGGCATTCAAAACATACATGGGTATTCTAGAAATAAAACCTAATATGAGCTTTGTGTCTAATTGGTAGTATAAGGGTCTGGGCATTTGGCAAAATTTACACTTAAACACATCCTTCGTATTACTTAAATATTAAGTATAAATAACTTTGAAATTTCTTATTTACCCTTGGTAACCTGAAATAAGATTTGGAAACAGGCTTGGTGCGTGTGGCTCAAGCAGCTAAGGCGCTAGCCACATACACCTGAGCTGGTAGGTTTGAATCCAACCCGGGCCCGCCAAACAACGATAGCTGCAACCAAAAAAAAAAAAGCGGGGCATTGTGGGAGGTGCCTGTAGTCCCGGCTACTTGGGAAGCGGAGGCAGGAGCATGCTTGAGCCCAGGAGTTTGAGGTTGCTGTGAGCTGTGATGCCACAGAACTCTACCCAGGGCGACAGCTTGAGGCTCTGTCTCAAAAAAACAAAAAGATTTGGAAACAAAGAATGTATAATATAAAATTAGTAAGAGACACCACCCAGGTTTTTCTACCTTCTAGTAAGCACTTTTTTTTTTTTTGACATAGTCTCATTATATTGCCCTTGGTGGAGTGCAGTGGCATTACAGCTCACAGCAACCTCAAACTCCTGGGCTTAAGCGATTCCCTTGCCTCAGCCTTCCAAGTAGCTGGGACTACAGGCGCCCACCACAATGCCTGGCTATTTTTTGGTTGTAGTTGTCATTGTTGTTTGGCGGGCCCGGGCTGGATTTGAACCCGCCAGCTCCAGTGTATGTGGCTGGCGCCCTAGCCGCTGAGCTATAGGCACCAAGCCAAAGCACTTTTTTTCTATGTCACTCTGAGTCAGAGAACGAAAGCTAAAATAAAGAGGAAAAAAAGAAAAAATATATATCAGTCTCAAATTCAGGGACAGAGAAACTTACTTGTCCCTCATAAATGGTAACTTGTCCTTTTTTTCTATAAACTTTTTTTGAGACAGTCTCACTATGTCACCCTCGATAGAGTGCATGGTGTCTGTCATAGCTTACAACAACCTCTAACTCTTGGGCTTAAGTGATTCTTTTGCCTCAGCCTCCCAAGTAGCTGTGACTACAGGTGCCTGCCACAGTGCCTAGTTATTTTTTCTGTTGCAACTGTCATTGTTGTTTAGCAGGCCCAGGTGTGGTTTGAACCACCTGCCTCAGTGTATGTGGCCAGTGCCCTAACCACTGAGATACAGGCACTGAGCCTTTTATAAACATCGTAGTTTATTATTTATTTATTTTTGAGACAGAGCCTTAAGCTGTTGCCCTGGGTAGAGTGCCAACTCTTGGGCTCAAGCTATTCTCCTGCCTCCGCCTCCCAAGTAGCCAGGACCACAGGTGCCTGCCACAATACCCGGCTATTTGTTTGGTTGCAGCTGTCATTGTTGTTTGGCGGGCCTGGGCTGGATTCGAACCCCCCAGAGGAGGTGTATGTTGCTGGCGCCTTAGCTGCTTGAGCCACAGGCACCGAGCCCACTGTAGTTTTTTTTTTTTGGAGACAGAGCCTCAAGCTGTTGCCCTGGGCAGAGTGCTGTGGCATCACAGCTCACAACAACCTCAAACTCCTGGGCTTAAGTGATTTTCCTGCCTCCACCTCTCAAGTAGCTGGGACTACAGGCACCATCCACAACGCCCGGCTATTTTTTGGTTGCAGCCGTCGTTGTTTGGCGGGCCCGGGCTGGATTCAAACCTGCCAGCTAAGGTATATGTGGCTGGCGCCTTAGCTGCTTGAGCCACAAGCACCAAGCCCGTAGTTTATTTTTTAAGACATAATTTCTTTTTCTTTTTGAGACAGACTCTCATTTTGTCACCTTTGGTAGAGTGCCATGTTGTCATAGCTTATAGCAACCTCAAACTCTTGGGTTCAAACAATCCTCTTGCCTCAGCTTCTGAAGTAGCTAGGACTACAGGCACCCGGCACAACACCCGGCTATATTTATTTATTTTATTTTTATTTATTTATTTTTTAAAGAGACAAAGTCTCACTTTGTCACCCTCGGTGGAGTGCTGTGACATCACAGCTCACAGCAACCTCCAGCTCTTGGGCTTAGGTGATTCTCTTGCCTCATTCTCCCAAGTCCCGAGTCTCCCAACTCCTGGGCTCAAGCAATTCTTCTGCCTTGACCTCCCAAGTAGCTGGGACTACAGGCACCTGCCACAATGCCCAGCTATTTTTTGGTTGCACCCGTCATTGTTGTTTGGCTGGCCTGGGCTGGATTTGAATCTGCCAGCTCAGGTGTATGTGGCTGGTGCCTTAGCAGCTTGAGCCACAGGCGCCGAGCCAATTTTTAATTTGTTTTTTTTTGTTTTTTTTTTTGAGACAGAGTCTCATTCTGTTGCTCCAGGATAGAGTGCCATGATGTCAGCCTAGCTCACAGCAACCTCAAACTTTGGGGTTCAAGCAATCTTTCTGTTATAGCCTCCTGAATGGGACTACAGGTGTCCCACACAACACCTAGCTATTTTTTTTTTTTTAGAGATAGAGTCTCACTTTATCGCTCTCAGTAGAGTGCTGTAGTGTCACAGCTCATAGCAACCTCCAACTCCTGGCTTAGGCGATTCTCTTGCCTCAACCTCCCAAGTAGCTGGGTCTATAGTGCTCACCACAACGCCCAGCTATTTTTTGTTGCAGTTTGGCCGGGCTGGGTTAAAACCTGCCATCCTCAGTATATTGGGCTGGTGCCCCACCCACTGAGCCACAGGCACTGCTCAACACCTGGCTATTTTAGAGACGAGATCTCTCTCTGGCTCACGCTGGTCTTGAACCTGTGAATGCAGGCAATTTACCCGTCTCTGCTTCCCAAGTTCTGGGATTACAGGTGTAAGCCAAGGGCTGGTCTTGAACTCCTGAGCTCAAGAAATCCTTCCACCTAAGCCTCCTGGAGTTCTAGGATTATGTGAGCCACCGTGTCCAGCCTGTTTTTGAGACAGAGTCGCACTATGTTGCTCTCAGTAGAGGGCTGTGTTCACAGCTCACAGCAACCTCAAACTCTTGGGCTTAAGCGATTCTCTTGCCTCTGCCTCCCAAGTAGCTGGGACTACAGGCATCTGCCACAATGCCCAGCTATTTTTTTATTGCAGTTGTTTAGCTGGCCCAGGCCGGGTTCGAACCCACCACCCTTGGTGCATGTGGCTGGCACCGTAACCACTGTGCTATGGGCGCTGAGCCAGCACGGGTTTTATAATTGTGAGATATGTTCCATCTATGCCTAGTTTGTTGTGGATTTTTATCATGAAAAGGCACTGGAGTTTATTGAATGTTTTTCTTGAATCTAGTGAGATCATCATATGGTCTTTGTTTTTACTTTTGTTTATGTGGCGAATCATAATTATTGATTTTTGTTAAGTTGAACTACCCTTGCACCCCAGGATGAAACTCAACTTGATCATGGTGAATTATGTTTTTGGTGGGCTGTTGAATTCAGATTACTATTTTTTTTTTTTGTAGAGACAGAGTCTCACTTTATGGCCCTCGGTAGAGTGCCGTGGCCTCACACAGCTCACAGCAACCTCCAACTCCTGGGCTTAGGCGATTCTCCTGCCTCAGCCTCCCGAGTAGCTGGGACTACAGGCGCCCAACACAACGCCCGGCTATTTTTTGGTTGCAGTTTGGCTGGGGCCGGGTTTGAACCCGCCACCCTCAGTATATGGGGCCAGCGCCTTACCGACTGAGCCACAGGTGCCGCCCTCAGATTACTATTTTTATAATAAATAGTAAATAATATTTTTATGGGAATTTTTACATTTGTTTTTACTTTATTTTTTTGAGACAGAGCCTCAAGCTGTCACCCTGGGTAGAGTGCTGTAGCGTCACAGCTCACAGCAACCTCCAACTCCTGGGCTCAAGTGATTCTCCTGCCTCTGCCTCCCAAGTACTTGGTTGGGACTACAGGCGCCCGCCACAATGCCCAGCTATTTTTTTTTTTTTTTTTTTTGGTTGCAGCCATCATTGTTGTTTGGCGGCCCAGGCTCGATTTGAACCCGCTAGCTCAGGTGTATGTGGCTGGCACCTTAGCCGCTTGAGCCACAGGCACCAAGCCTACATCTGTTTTTGTAAGGGATACTGACCTATATGCTTTTTGTGCCCTTTCCTGGCTTTGGTATCAAACTGATACTGGTGTTTGGAATGAGTTAGGGAAGATTTCCTCCTCGATGTTATAGAATAATTCTATAGGATGTACTAGTTCTTCTTTGTAGGTTTGATAGAATTTGGCTGTGAATCCATTTGGTCTGGGGCTTTTTTAAAATTATTTTTTTTAATTTAAGATTAATATGAAGATACAAGCATTAGGTTATATAATTTATACATGACAGATAAAATTCAGAGTTGTATTGGGCGGCACTTGTGGCTCAGTGGGTAGGGCACCAGCCCCATATACCGAGGGTGGTGGGTTCAACCCTGGACCCAGCCAAACTGCAACAAAAAATAGTTGGACATTATGGCTGGCACCTGTAGTCCCATCTACTCAGGAGGCTGAGGCAAGAGAATCGCCTAAGCCCAAAAGCTGGAGGTTGCTGTGAGCTGTGACATCATAACACTCTATCGAGGGTGACAAAGTGAGACTCTGTGTCAAAAAAAAAAAAATTCAGAGTTGTATCCTACACCCAGGGAGTGTGCCATATATCCGTGCATTGTACCCATTTGTTGGGAAGCTACTGAACCTCTTTTCTTGATTTTTTAATTTTTTTGCAGTTTTTGATCGGGGCTGGGTTTGAACCCACCACCTCCGGCATATGGGGCTGGCGCCCTACCCCCCTTTTCTTAATCTTAATTGAGATTTTCTCTTATGTGGGTCTGTGATTGTTAGTCCCTAGTTTCAAATTGGTATTGAGTACGTGTGATGCTTGTTTTTCTAATCTTGCCCTACTTTATTTAGGAGAATGTTCTCCAAATCCACTCAGGTTTTTACAAATGACACCAATTTTCCATCTTTTTTTAGGGATGAATAGCATTCCATGGCATACATATACACTACAATTTATTAATCCATTCATATGTTGATGGGCAGTTGGGTTGTTTCCACATCTTTGTGATTGTGAACTGAGCAGCTATGAGCATTCTAGTGAAAATGTCCCTGTGGTATAATGTCTTTTTTTTTGTTTTGTTTGGGTAAAAACCTAGTCATGGAATTGCAGGGTCAAATGGAAGGCCTACTTTTAATTCTTTTAGGAATTGCCATCCTTCTTTCCATAGAGGCTGTACTAGTTGGCGGTCCCACCAACACTGCATGAGTTCTCCATTCCTTCTGCTCCCATGGCAGCAACTGTTGCGTTGGGACCTTGTGATGTGGCCATTCTGACTGGCAGGTATCTTAAAGTGGTTTTGGTCTACATTCTCTGATAATTAAGGATGATGAGCAATTTTTCATGTGCTATTCTTTTGTCCTCAGTGAGAAAAATTTCTATTCATGTCTCTTGCCCAGTTTTTAATGGGGTTGTTTGTTCTTTTGTTGTTGATATGCTTGAGTTCATTGTAAATTCTGGTGATTAGCCCTTTTTTCATAGCAAGCAAATGTCTCCTCCCATTCTGAATGTTGTCTTTTTGCTTTGTGGATTGTATCCTTAGCTGTGCCAAAACTTTTTAACTTGATCAGGTCCCATTTATTTTTGTGCTGCTGCAATTGCCAATGGGATCTTCTTCATAAATTCTTTCCCTAGACTGAGAAGATTAAGAGTTTTCCTCACACTGTCTTCTAGGGGTTTTTTTTTTTTTTTGAGACAGAGCCTCAAGCTGTCGCCCTGGGTAGAGTGCTGTGGCATCACAGCTCACAGCAACCTCCAACTCTTGGACTTAGGCGATTCTCTTGCCTCAGCCTCCCAAGTAGCTGGGACTACAGGTGCCTGCCACCATGCTCAGCTATTTTTTGGTTGCAGTTGTCATTGTTATTTGGCGGGCCCAGGCTGGATTCAAACCTGCCAGCTCAGGTCTATGTGGTTGGGGCCTTAGCCACTTGAGGCACAGGTGCCGAGCCTCTTCTAGGGTTTTTATTATTTTTGTTTCTTAGATTTAGATCTTTTATCCATTGGAGTTAATTGTAAGTGGTAAGAAGTGCCAGTCTGGTTTTATTCTCCTACATGTGGCTAATCAGTTATCCTAGTATTAAAAGCTCCTAGGCCTGGGAGCTTTTTTTTTAGATAGAGTCTTACTCTGTTAGAGTGCCATGGCATCAGCTTAGCTCATAGCAACCTCAAATTCCTGGGTTCAGGGCGGCACCTGTAGCTCATTGAGTAGGGTGCTGGCCCCACATACTGAGGGTGGTGGGTTTGAACCTGAGCCTGGCCAAACTGCAACAAGAATTAGTTGCGTGTCAAATTAGGAGGCTAAGACAAGAGAATCCTCTAACCCCAAGAGCTGGAGGTTGCTGTGAGTTGTGACACTACAGCACTCTACTAAGGAGGAGGGTGACAGAGTGAGACCCTGTCTCAAAAAAAAAAAAAATTCCTGGGTTCAGGCAATCCTCCTGCCTCAGGCCCTCCAGGTAGCTGGAACTATAGGTGCCTGTCACAATGCTTGGCTAATTTTTTCTATTTTTAGTAGAGACAGGGTCTGGGTCTTGCTCAGGCTGGTCTTAAACTCCTGAACTCAAGGGATCCTCCTGACTTGGCTTCCCAGAGTGCTGGGGTTACAAGTGTGGGCCACTTTGCCCGGCCTAGGAATTTTTTTGTTAGATTTTTATTACTGCTTCAATTTTGATGCTTGTTATTGGTCTGCTCAGATTTCTATTTCTTTCTTTTTTTTCTTTTTTTTGAGACAGAGCCTCAAGCTGTCACCCTGGGTATAGTGCCGTGGCATCAAGGCTCACAGCAACCTCAAACTCCTGGGCTCAAGCAATTCTCCTGCTTCCACCTCCCAAGTAGCTGGGACTACAGGTGGCCGCCACAACACCCGGCTATTTTTTGGTTGCAGCTGTCATTGTTGTTTGGTGGGCTGGTCTGGATTTGAATCTGCCAGCTCAGGGTATGTGGCTGACGCCTTAGCCGCTTGAGCCACAGGTGCTGAGCCCAGATTTCTATTTCTTCCAAAGTCTTTGGAGTTTGTGTGTTTCCAGGAATTTATCCATTTCTTCTACACTTTCTAGTTTATGCACGTAGAGATTTTCATAGTATTCGTGGATGATATTTTGTATTTCTGTGGTATCAGTTATATCACTCTTTTACATTTCTGATTGAGTTTATTTGGGTCCTTTTTCTTCTGTTTCTAGTAAATCTAGATAGAGATGTATGGTTTTTTTTGAAACAAAGTCTCAGTCTGTCACCTTGGGTACAGTGCCGTGGCATCAAACCTCACAGCAACCTCAAACTCTTGGGCTTAGGCTATTCTCTTGCCTCAGCCTCCCAAGTAGCTGGGACCACAGGTGCCTGCCACAACACCCTGCTATTTTTTGGTTGTAGTTGTCATTGTTGTTTAGCTGGCCCGGGCTGGTCTTTCTTTCTTTCTTTTCTTTCCTCCCCTTCCTTCCCTTCCTTCCTCTTTCTTTCTCTCTCTCTCTTTCTCTCTTTGCTTCTCTCCCTCCTTCTCTTTCTTTCCTTCCTTCCTTCTTCCTTTCCTTTCTTCTTTCACTTCCTTTCCTTCCTTTCTTCTTTTCTTTCTTTCCTTTTCTTTTGTAGAGACAGAGTCTCATTTTGTCATCCTCGGTAGAGTGCCATGGCGTCACAGCTCACAGCAACCTCCAACTCCTGGGCTTAGGCGATTGTCTTGCCTCAGCCTCCTGAGTAGCTGGGACCACAGGTGTCCCCCACAACGCTTGGCTATTTTTTTGTTGCAGTTTGGCTGGGGCCGGGTTTGAACTCGCCATTCTCAGTATATGGGGCCAGCACCCTATTTACTGAGCCACAGGCACCACCCCAGATTTTGTTCATCTTTCAAAGGATCAACTTTTTGTGTTGTTAATCCATTATATTTTTTCTGTCTCACTTGGTCACCCTTGGTAGGGTGCTCTGGCATCTTAGCTCACAGCAACCTCAAATGATTCTCTTGCCTCAGCCTCCCAAGCAGCTGGGACTACAGGTGCCTGCTGCAATTCCCAGCTATTTTTTAGAGACAGGGTCTCGCTCTTGCTCAGGCTGGTCTCGAACCTGTGAGCTCAGGCAATCCACTTGCCTCAGCCTCTCAAGTGCTGGGATTACAGGGGTGAGCCACTGCTCCCGGCCATTTCATTTAGTTCTGATTTGAGTTTTGTTATTTCTTTTCTCCTACTTGTTTTGGGTTTGGTTCGCTCTTCCTTTTCTGGTTCCTTGAGATGTGACATTAGATTGTTAATTTGTGATCTTCCCGTCTGTCTGATATAGGAATTTAAGGCTATGAATCTTTCCCTTAGGACCGCTTTTACTGTATCTCATAGATTTTGACAACTTGCGTCACCTTTGTTGTTCAGTTCAAGGAATCTTTTGATTGTCATCTTAATTTCATCATTGACCCAAGGATTGTTCAATAGCAGGTTGTTTAATTTCCATGACTTTTTGTAGATTTCAGTGTTTCTCTTGGAGTTGATTTCTAGTTTTATTCCACTATGGTCTGAGAAGATACATAGTATTATTTCAATTTTTTTGAATTTGCTGAGACCTAAGATATTAGGTGGAATGTATATTTAGTAATTTTGTCTAGAATGTTCTATAACTATCCATCAGGTCCATTTGTTCTAGAGCACTGTCTAAGTCCAGTATTTGTTTCCTGATTTTCTGCTTTGATGACCTTGCAGGGGAGAGTAGGTGCACTGGGAGCCTGTGATGCAGCTGTTCTGCTTTATCCTATTTCCCTGTGACTGTCACAGTTCAAGCTGGTGCTCAATGATCTTCCTATGCAGTGCTGGGTTGTTCCCCAGGCTGCTGTTGGCATCTCAAGTTGGGGTCTGGGCGAGAGCCTCTCCAGAGAGTCCCGTGATTTAGAGGATTGCTCTACCTGGCTCTTCCCACGGGGGTGACAGTGGCATCTGGGTGAGGCTATTCTAGGCAAGGGTCATGGGTGTCCAGGCTGTGGGCATTTGCTAACACTAGGTCCAGGTGTGATGGAGGCTGGAGACTGGCAGTCCCTGGCAGGGTGCTGAACCACCAGGTGGGTTCTACCAGGCTACAAGTGAGCGCCTTAGAGGTATGGCTGTGGAACTTAATAGTAGTGGGGAGCCTTGGAGCTGGGTACAGGGGTGGCAGTGGTAGAGCTTAGGGGACAGAGCAGCAACAGAAGAGCTTCAGGCCCAGGGACACAGTTGAGCCTTGGGAGCGGAGCCTTGGGCCAGGCCTGTGGGCAATGCTGGGGCCTCAGGAGGTGGGGTCATGGGCTCAGCAACAGGGCTGATTGACAGTGGAGCTACAGACTCAGTACCCGTTGTAGTGGAGCCTCAGAGGCAGAGCTGTGGGCCCAACAGCAGCAATGGAGCCTCAGGGGCAGAGTCTTGGGGCCCTGTAACTTATATTTTTTATTTTATTTCAGATGGGTACCAGCAGCCTTGTCACCCCCATAAGATGGATACCGCTGGCCACCGACTTGCACGGGGGGGGGTTGGGGGGGCTGTGTAGGATAAAAGATGAAAGGACAAAATATGAGCACACCATAACTCTGAAATGATGACAGCACCACTCTTAGGTCAGTCCGGATGGGGCCGGAACAGAACAAGATAAGAACTAATGGGCCAAGTACTGTCACAATGAGAGTTAACAAGCTAAGTGCTGTGACAAACTGCTTTACTTATTCACTAATTGCCAGATCTGCTTGATGTGTTGCCAGATCTGCTTTATGTGACCTTTATGTTACCTGTCTGCTAATCTGCTAAATTGCAAGGTTCACTTCTGTAAAAGGGGTCATTGTGACCCTGCACTTGCTTTTTGCTTCTTTTGCCAACTTTTAATCCACCTGTTTGTCCCTTAGCCAACTTTCAGACTATAATAACCCCAGCTTCAGACCCCTCAATGCTCTCTCACTTAGTCTGCTTTAGACTTTGCTGAGACAGCCCTGTGGTTAATAAGACTCCTTTTTGAACTTCTAATTTGAGTCGGTGGTCCTTATCTCACCCCATTACAATTTTATTTTATTTTTTTTAAACAGTTTCTCACTATGTCACCGTTGGTAGAGTGCTGTGGCGTCACAGCTCACAGCAACCTCAAATTCTTGGGTTTAAGTGATTCTCTTGCCTCAGCCTCCCAAGTAGCTGGGACTACAGGTCCCACCACAATGCCTAGCTATTTTTTTTGTAATTGTTGTTTAGCAGGCCCGGGGGTGGGTTTGAACCTGCCAGCCTAGTGTATGTGGCAGGCACCCTAGCCACTGAACTATGGGCACTGAGCCCAACTTGTACTTTCAATCTAAAAACGATATGACTACTTAGCTTTTAGCCTACAATCATCTGGAGAAACTATTCATACTCTTAGACCTTATCAGAAGTTAGAATTATATTTCATTCTATCTATGAATATAATTTATTTTTTTTTGTAGAGAAAGAGTTTCACTTTATCGCCCTAGGTAGAATGCTGTAGCATCACACAGCTCACAGCAACCTCCGACTCCTGGACCTAGGCAATTCTCTTGCCTCAGCCTCCCGAGTAGCTGGAACTACTGGTGCCCACCACAGTGCCTGGCTATTTTTTTGTTGCAGTTTGGCCAGGGCCGGGTTTAAACTTGCCACCCTCCATATATGGGGCCAGTGCCCTACCCACTGAGCCACAGGTGCTGCCTAATTTTTTTTTTTTAGAGACAGAGTCTAACTTTATTGCCCTTGGTAGAGCGCTGTAGCATCACAGCTCACAGCAACCTCCAACTCCTGGGCTTAGGCAATTCTCTTGTCTCAGCCTGATGAGTAGCTGGGACTACAGGCATCTGCCACAACACCTGGCTATTTTTTTGTTGCAGTTTGGCCGGGGTAGGTGGTGAACCCGCCACCCTCAGTATATGGGGCCGGCACCCTACCCACTGAACCACAGGTGCTGCCCCTGTGAATATATTTAAATGTACTATATCATAACACATTTAATAAGGTATGTTCAAATCTTCTGCTCCATGTGTGGGAAAACAAAGGGAGTATGTGTGCTAAAGTTTCTAATGTCAGTACTATACGCAAGCAATTAGCAGGCATGACAAAGATCTAGGACCCGCAAACCTGTTTCAGGAATCCCTCTAGCAATTTTTTATCTATATACAGACTAAGCCCTTCATGGATGATAAGGGAATACAATTTTCTTCTCCTTAACATACAAAAATAAGATTTAGGTTTGGGAGCTTACCAGGATCTGAACTTCATCAGACAGTTCCAAGAAATTCCCCTCAAACTGCTCAGAGGAACTGTTCGTACAGCGAACAGTGACTTTAATACTGGTCCGTCCAGCTGCTTTTGTGTGGACAACCATGGCAAAGTTATTCTCTAGTGGGAGCTGTAAGAAAACCTAAAACAGTAAGGGGATGAAGTAAGAAATATTCATGAATAAACGCTGCCCTCTGTCTTTGTTGTTAACAATAAGGAAAATGTATGTTGGAAATAGCTAACTAAAAGAAGTACAGAGCTTCTTTTCATAGCTTTTGTTTTTGTTTTATTTATTTATTTATTATTATTATTAATATTTTGCAGTTTTTGGCCAGGGCTGGGTTTGCACCTGCCACCTCTGGCATATGGGGCTGCCATCCTACTCCTTTGAGCCACAGGTGCCGTCTTATTTTGTTGTTTTTTAGAGATAGTATCTGGCTCTGTCACATGGACTGGGGTGCAGTGGGAATGATTATACCTCACTGCAGCCTCAAACTCCTGGGTTCCAGTGATCTGCCCACCTTAGCTTCCCAAGTATCTGGGATTACAGGTGTGTACCTGGCTAATTTTTGTTTTTTGTGAAGACAGGTTCTTTCTATGTTGCTGAGGGTAGTCTCCAGCTCCTACAAACAATTCTCCCATGTCAGCCTCCCAACGTGCTGGATTACAGGCAGATGCCAGACCTGGCCTTCATAGTTAAATATTTTTTCATATTCCCAACAGCATAATCACCTTTAAAGTAAGCCTTTGTTTGCCATGCTCAACTAATTCTGGCAAGCCTCCCCAAGATTCTTTCTTATATTGTCTCAACGTCAATTCACTGATAGAAGAAAGGAAATGCTGAAAGTAGTTTCTTTTCTTTCTTTTCTTTTTTTTTTCTTAGAGACAGAGTCTCACTTTGTCGCCCGTGGTAAAGTGCCATGGTGTCACACAGTTCACAGCAACCTCAAACTCTTGGGCTCAAGTGATTCTCTTGCCTTAGCCTTCCGAGTAGTTGGGACTACAGGCACCTGCCACAACGCCTGGCTATTTGTTGGTTGTAGTTGTTATTGTTGTTTAGCAGGCCCAGGCTGGGCTCGAACCTGCCAGCTTTGGTGTGTGTGGCTGGTGCACTTACTCACTACAGACACTGAGCTGGGAAGCTTGCATTTTAAGAGTGTGCTAAAACTGGTTGACCTTCTCCCTACGTGCTTCACTTATCATTCCAGCCTAGACTGGATAGGGAGGACAAGAACTTGACAGACTTCTGGTAATAGGAATGGTAGGGCCAATACCAAGGCAAATATTGAGTAGCACCTACCTCCTTTTCAGCATTCATTTCATGTCCTATCTCCTTTGCCTTCTTGATGTCCAAAACCCTGAAGACCTTATAGCTCTTTTTTTTTTAATTAATTAATTTATTTTTATTGTTAAATCATACCTGTGTACATTAGTGCAATCAAGGGGTACAATGTGCTGGTTTCTGAAATATTCTCATCAAACTGTTCAACGTAGCCTTCGTGGCATTTTCTTAGTCACTGTATGTAGGCATTTGTATTCTGCATTTAGTAGGTTTTGCTGTACCCATTCTAAGATGCACTGTAGGGTGGCCCCACCTATTACTCTCCCTCCACTATGACCTCCCCCCTCCCTTACCCTTCCTTGGCCCTTTCCCCATAGTCTTGTGCTATAGTTGGGTTATAGCCTTCATTTGAAAGCTATAATTTAGCTTCATAGTAGAGCTGAGTACATTGGATACTTTTTCTTCCATTCCTGAGATACTTAGCTAAGAAGAATATGTTCCAGCTCCATCTATGTAAACATGAAAGAGGTAAAGTCTCCATCTTTCTTTAAGGCTGCATAATATTCCATGGTATACATGTACACAATTTGCTAGTCCATTCATGGATTGATGAGCACTTGGACTTCTTCCAGGACTTAGCAATTATGAATTGGGCTGCAATAAACATTCTGGTACAGATGTCCTCATTATATTGTGATTTTTGGTCTTCTGGGTATAAACCTAGTAAAGGAATTATAGGATCGAATGGCAGGTCTATTTTTAGGTCTCTAAGTATTCTCCAAACATCCTTCCAGAAGGAACGTATTAGTGTGCAATCCCACCAGCAATGTAGAAGTGTGCCCTTTTCTCCACATCCACACCAACATCTCTGGTTTTGGGATTTTGTTATGTGGGCTACTCTTACTGGGGTTAGGTGATATCTCAAAGTAGTTTTGATTTGCATTTCTCTGATGAATAAGGATGATGAGCTTTTTTTCATGTGTTTGAAATTGTGCATCTGGGGTGGCGCCTGTGGCTCAGTCGGTAAGGCGCCGGCCCCATATACCGAGGGTGACGGGTTCAAACCCAGCCCCGGCCAAACTGCAACCGAAAAATAGCCGGGTGTTGTGGCGGGCACCTGTAGTCCCAGCTACTTGGGAGGCTGAGGCAAGAGAATCGCTTAAGCCTGGGAGTTGGAGGTTGCTGTGAGCTGTGTGAGGCCACAGCACTCTACCGAGGGCCATAAAGTGAGACTCTGTCTCTACAAAAAAAAAAAAAAAAAAGAAAAGAAATTGTGCATCTGTCTTCTTTAGAGAAGTTTCTCTTCAAGTACCTTGCCCACCCTGAGATGGGGTCACGTGTTCTTTTCTTGCTAATAGGTTTGAGTTCTCTGTGGATTCTGGTTATTAGACCTTTATTGGAGGTATAACGTGCAAATATTTTCTCCCTTTCTGAGGGCTGTCTGCTTGCTTTACTTACTATGTTCTTGGCTGTGCAGAAGCTTTTTAGTTTGATCAGGTCCCAGTAGTGTATTTTTGATACTGCTTCAATTGCCTGGGGAGTCCTCCTCATAAAATATTGACCCAGGCCAATTCCTTCAAGAGTTTTCCCTGGACTTTCTTCAAGTATTTTTATAGTTTCATGTCTTAAGTTTAAATCTTTTATCCAGTGAGAGTCTATCTTAGTTAATGGTGAAAGGTGTGGGTCCAGTTTCAATCTTCTACAGGTTGCCAGCCAGTTTACCCAGCACCTTTTGTTAAATAGGGAATCTTTTCCCCACTGAATGTTTTTAATTGGCTTGTCAAAGATCAAATAACGGTAAGTAACTGGATTCATCTCTTGGTTCTCTATTCTGTTCCAGACATCTACTTCTCTGCTTTTGTGCCAGTACCATGCTGTTTTGATCACTATGGATTTATAGTACAGTCTCAGGTCTGGTAGCGTGATTCCTCCTGATTTGTTTTTATTGCTGAGTAATGTTTTGGCTATTCGAGGTTTTTTCTGATTCCATATAAAACAAAGTATTAGTTTTTCAAGATCTTTAAAATATGACAATGGAGCTTTAATAGGAATTGCATTAAAATTATGTATTGCTTTGGGTAGTATAGACATTTTAACAATGTTGATTCTTCCCAGCCATGAGCATGGTATGTTTTTCCATTTGTTAACATCTTCAGCTATTTCTTTTCTTAAAGTTTCATAGTTCTCTTTGTAGATATCTTTCACGTCCTTTGTTAGGTATACTCCCAAATATTTCATCTTCTTTGGCACTACTGTGAAAGGAATAGAGTCCTTAACTGTTTTTTCAGCTTGGTTATTGTTGGTATATATAAAGGCTATAGACTTATGGGTGTTGATTTTGTAGCCTGAGACATTGCTGTATTCCTTGATCACTTCTAAAAGTTTTGTAGTAGAATCCCTAGTGTTTTCCAGATATACAATCATATCATCTGCAAAAAGTGAAAGTTTGATCTCTTCTGACCCTATGTGGATACCCTTGATCACCTTTTCTTCCCTAATTGCAATGGCTAAAACTTCCATTACAATGTTAAAGAGCAATGGAGATAATGGGCAACCTTGCCTGGTTCCTGATCTAAGTAGAAATGATTTCAATTTAACTCCATTCAATACGATATTGGCTGTGGGTTTGCTGTAGATGGACTCTATTAGTTTAAGAAATGTTCCTTCCATACCAATTTTCTTAAGTGTTCTGATCATGAAGAGATGCTGGATATTATCAAAAGCTCTTTCTGCATCAATTGAAAGAATCATGTAGTCCTTATTTTTTAGTTTGTTTATGTGCTGAATTACATTTGTAGATTTACGTATATTGAACCAGCCTTGAGACCCTGGGATAAATCCACTTAGTCATGGTGTATAATTTTTTTGATGTGTTGTTGGATTCTGCTTGTTAGGATCTCATTGAGTATTTTAGCATCAATATTAATTAGTGATATTGGTCTATAATTTTCTTGTTGGGTCTTTCCCTGGTTTAGGGATCAAGGTGATGTTTGCTTTGTAGAATGTGTTGGATAATATTCCTTCTTTTCTATATTTTGGAAGAGGTTTAGTAGTATAGGTGCTAGTTCTTTAATGGTTTGGTAGAATTCTGACATAAATCCATCTGGTGCTGGACTTTTCTTTTTAGGGAGATTTTGTATAGTTGATGCTATTTAAGGACTTGATATAGGCCTGTTCAACATTTCCACTTCATTCTGGCTAAGTCTTGGTAGGTGGCATACTTCCAGGTATTGGTCAATTTCTTTCATATTTTCGTATTTCTGAGAGTAGAGTTTCTTGTAGTATTCGTTAAAGATTTTTTTTTTTTTTTTGTGGTTTTTGGCCGGGGCTGGGTTTGAACCCAGCATATGGGACCCGTGCCCTACTCCTTGAGCCACAGGTGCCACCCTCGTTAAGGATTTTTTGAATTTCTGAGGGGTCTGTTGTTATTTCATCGTTACCATTTCTGATTGATGAAATTAGAGATTTTACTCTTTTTTTCCTGGTTAGGTTGGCCAAAGGTTTATCTATTTTATTGATCTTTTAAAAAAAAACCAACTTTTGGATTTATTGATTGGTTGTATAATTCTGTTGTTTTCAATTTCATTTAGTTCTGCTCTGATTTTGGTTATTTCTTTTCTTCTGCTGGGTTTGGGGTTGGAGTGTTCTTCCTTCTCCAGTTGCTTGAGATGTCCCATTATGTTATAAACTTCCTCTCTTTCCGTTTTCTTGAGGAAGGGTTGCAGTGCTATAAATTTCCCTCTTAGGACTGTCTTTGCAATATCCCAGAGGTTCTGGTAATTTGCATCTTGATTGTTGTTTTGATCCAAAAATTTGGTGATTTCTTTCTTAATCTCATCTATAACCCATCTATCCTTCAACATAAGGTTGTTTAGCTTCCATGTTTTTGTATGGGTATGCAGGTTCCTGTTGTTATAGAGTTCAACTTTTATTCCATGATGGTCTGAGAAGATGAAAGGAATAATTTCTATTTTTTAAAATTTGCTGAGGTAAGATTTGTGGCCTAGGATGTGGTCGATTTTGGAGTATGTTCCGTGGGCTGATGAGAAGAATGTGTATTCAGTTTTGTTGGGATGAAATGTTCTGTAGATGTCTGTTGAGTCCAGATGTTGAATGGTTGAGTTTAAATCTAAAATTTCTTTGCTTAGCTTCTTTTTGGAGGATCTATCCAGCACTGCTAAAGGGGTGTTAAAATCTCCAACTACTATGGAACTGGAGGAAATCGAGTTGCTCATGTCTGTTAGAGTTTCTCTTATAAATTGAGGTGCGTTCTGGTTGGGTGCATAAATATTAATAATTGAGATCTCATCATATTGAATATTATCTTTAACAAATATGAAGCGTCCATCCTTATCCTTCCTTATTCTGGTTGGTTTAAAGCCTATTGCGTCTGTGAACAGGATTGCAACACCTGCTTTTTTCTGCTTTCCATTTGCCTGGAATATAGATGACCATCCCTTCACCTTGAGTCTATTTGTCTTTTAATGTAAGATGCGATTCTCGTATGCAGCAGATATCTGGCTTGAGTTTTTGTATCCAGTCAGCCTGTTTAGAGGACAGTTTAAACCATTCACATTAATTGAGAGTATTGATAAGCCTTTCGAGAGTCTGGTGGACATTTTTAATCCTTTTGCGACTGTGGAAGTTGGAATTTGATCAAAATTTTCTGGGTGGGTTTACTTTTGTGGTGGAGGATTATGCTGGTCTTTATGGAGGATAGGTCTGAGAATATCCTGGAGAGTTGGTTTAGTTATGGCACATTTCTTCAACATGTGAATGTCATTGAAGTATTTAATTTCTCCATCATAAATGAAACTCAGTTTAGCTGGGCACAGGATCCTAGGTTGAAAGTTGGCACCTGTGGCTCAGTGAGTGGGGCACTGGCCCCATATGCCGAGGGTGGTCAGTTCAAACCCAGCCCCGGCCAAACTGCAACAACAAAACAAAAGAAAAAAAAAAAAAAGAAAGTCATTTTGTTTTAGGAGATTAAACGTTGATGACCATCCTCTTCTAGTTTGAAAGGTTTCAGCAGAGAGATCTGCAGTTATTCTAATATTCTTCCCCTTGTAGGTAATGGTTTTCTTTCGTCTGGCAGCTTTCAGAATTTTCTCCTTCATATTAACTTTAGTGAAATTGATTATGATGTGTCTGGGGGATGTCTTATTTGGGTTGAGTCGTGCTGGAGTTCTGAAACTGTCTGCTATCTGAATTTCAGAATCTCTTGGCATGTCTGGAAAGTTCTCCTTCATAATCTCATGGAGAAGAGACTCTGTGCCTTGTGAAGCCATTTCGTTGCTTTTGGGGATCCCTATAAGATGAATATTGGTTTTCTTCAAATTATCCCAGAGTTCTCTGAGAGAGTAATCCATTTTTGCCCTCCATTTCTCTTCCTCTTTGAGAGTTTGGGAGCGTTTGAAAGCTTTGTCTTCAATGTCAGAAATCCTTTCTTCTGCTTGCTCCATTCTGTTACTGAGGGATTGTACTGTGTTTCTCAGATCTTTAAGGGCTGCAACTTCTTGTCTCAATGTGTCAAAATCTTTGGTCATTTGGTCTTTGAATTTGTTGAATTCTTGAGATATCTTTTGGGTTACTGCTTGGAATTCTAATTTGATCTTATTTGCTATCCAGATTCTGAATTCGATTTCTGACATCTCAGCTATTTGTTTGTGCATAGGATCTTGTGCTGTGTCTGCCCCATTGATCCTTGGGGGAGTTA
The DNA here is from genome assembly GCF_027406575.1 of Nycticebus coucang. Lineage (NCBI taxonomy): Eukaryota > Metazoa > Chordata > Mammalia > Primates > Lorisidae > Nycticebus > Nycticebus coucang. Next base: position 58,868,278 of record NC_069784.1, read on the forward strand.
ATCTACTCTGATTAATCATATTGCCAGAGTTTTTCTGTTGATTTCACCTCATGATTGTTTTTCACTGTTGCCTCTGGCCGTCCTCAGAGTTGGGGAGGTGTGTCTCCAAGATTAGACCCCAGTGGGATCACTCTGTTGTTGCTGGATCTTTGTAGGGAGTGACCTTGTGTAGTTCCTCTGGGGTGCTCCAGCTAGGGAGTTCTGGTTGTGGAAGCAGCTCTGGCATGTGACATACCCGGATCCTGCAATAGGGTGGGCAGTAGTGCGCACGGTTCTGGGAGTGCCTGGCACCCAGTGACTTTGGCACAGAGGGCTCAAGGCTCCAGCTGTCTCTGGCCAGGAGAAGGATTCTGCGCAGAGGCAGGGAGGGCTCCAGAGGGCATGTGGCTACCAGTATCCCTGGCCAGACGAGCGGGCCAGTGTGGAGGGAGGGAGGATACAGGAGGGAGGACGCAGGGTTAGCGTGGCTCCCGCAGTTTTTGGTCAGGACATGCGGAAGCCCAGCGGGGGCGGGTCGCAGGTCAGGGGTCGTGGCACAGCTTTTATGGAGGTCTGGGTGGCGCCAAGCAGAGGAGTTTGAGGTTGCTATGATTTGTGACACCACGGCACTCTACCCAGGGCAACAGCCTGAGGCTCCAGTTTGCCAAAACCCGTCTCATTCTGCCCCTAAGGCTGCTCAGTCACTAGGTTACTAGCTCCCCCCATCCTTGCTCTGGGACCCTGAGGGCGGAGCTTGCCGGAGCAGTTCTCTCACCATGGCTCCCTGTAGCCCAGCTCAGCAGCTCGGTCTGGGACCCTAGACAATGCCCAAAGTTCTCTGCACTCCTGCTCAAGCTCTCCCCAAGGCAGTTCAACTAAGTGCCAAGTCCAAAAACACCAAAACAGTTCATAGGTAAGGCCTTTCCGGTTTGCAGTCTCCCTGCTGCTTGTACTTACGGTTGCCGGTGGGTTTAGGTCAATCAAACACATGCAACCACTTGCCAGTTTTCCACTGTTTTTGTCCTCTTCTTGGGGTCCAGAAGTCCCTTGCTGACTCCCTGTATCCTCAAAGGGATGATTATAGGCAGATCCTACCAGTCAGAGATGCCTGGAGTCTTATCTCCCCAGACTCACCGTGCCTAGTTCTTATAGCTCTTTTAACTCACAACAGAGTCCCAAGTTTTAAAATCAGCTCTCCTTCCTCCTCTATATAAAAACTTCCATTTCCTTTGTGATTTCAATTGGTTCTCTGAAAGAAAGTCTCATGTTAAAGAATGAGTGGTTTGGGTGGTGCCTGTGGCTCAAAGGGGTAGGGCGGCAGCCCCATATGCCGGAGGTGGCGTGTTCAAACCCAGCCCCGGTCAAAAACTGCAAAAAAAAAAAAAAAAGAGTGGTTTATAACTGTTTAATCCAAGTGACTGTATAAGCTGTAGCATGTCTATAGTGTAGGAAATCTACCTTGGAGCATGAAGACCTTTCTGTTGCCCTTGTCATTATCCAGTTTGTCTATGCTGGGTCTGAGGCAGGAAAAGAAAACATTTGTGGGGCTCCCAATAGTTTCTTCTACTAGACAAAGGAATGATACCTAGGCCGCCACAGGGGCTCTTAGCTAATCCCAGCACTCTGGGAAGCTGTGGTGGAGGATCCCTTGAGCTCAGGAGTATGAGACCAGCCTGAGCAAGAGCAAGACCCTGTCTCTACTAAAAATAGAAAAACCATGGCTCAGTGTCTCTAGCTCAGCGGCTAGGGCGCCAGCCATATACACGGAGGCTGGTGGGTTCAAACCCAGCCCAGGGCTACCAAGCAGGGACAACTGCAACTACAAAAAAACAGGTGGGCCTTGTGGCAGGCAACTCTACTTGGGAGGGTGAGGCAAGAGAATCACTTAATTCCAAGAGTCTGAGGTTGCTGTGAGCTGTGACACCATAGCACTCTACCGAGGGCAACATAGTGAAACTCTGTCTCAAAAAAAAAAAAGAAAGAAAGAAAAGAAAAATCAGCCAGGTGTTTGTGGGTAGGCACCTGTATTCCTGACTACACTGGAGGCTGAGGCAAAAAGACTGCTTGAGCCCAAGAGTTTGAGGTTGCTGTGGGCTATGATGCCACGGCACTCTCGCTTGGGCTACAGAATAACACACTATCTCAAAAAAAAAAAAAGAAGAAGAAGAAGAAGAATGGTACTTTAGATAAGAAAACTGAAGGATGCCCGTAATCCTAGCACTCTGGGATGCCAAGGCCAGTGGATTGCCTAAGCTCACAGGTTTGAGACCAGCCTGAGCCAGAGCGAGACCTCATGTCTAAAAATAACCAAGTGTTGTGGCGGGCACCTGTAGTCCCAGCTTCTCTGGAGGCTGAGGCAGGAGAATCGCTTGAGCCCAGAAGTTTGAAGTTGCTGTGAGCTATGATGCTACAGCACTCTACCAAGGGCGACAAAGTGAGACTCTGTCTCAAAAAATAAATAAATTAATTAATTAATTAAATTAAATTAAAATTAAAAAACAAAACAACAAAAAAATTCAGAATAAAGGATGAAATAAAATACATTTAATATCAAGATCCCAAAGATAATACAATAAACATGTGAATCCATACCTCTGAATGTCGGGGCACTAAATCTAAAACGTCCCTTTTGCTCATGGACCAGTGGAATGTGAGCCCAGGGTCAGCATTGCTAAAGGAGAAAGGGGTCTGGGTACTGGTCACTCCCATGACATAAACTGGCATCTGAAAAAGAAAAGTGCTACTGTGCTATATGCATGTATATCCTGCTCAGTTGGCATCAATAGAATAATGAAGCCACAACAGAGCCATCATACTGACCTCAGTAGCTGTGATAAGTCTAGTCGTAGCTGCAAGGATCCGAATAGCTCTTAGCTGGACAACCTCAATATGTACTTCATCCTGCTCAATAGGGTACAGAGAAAGCTTAGGCTAAGGTTCCTCTTTATAACTAGCTTGCTGTTTTTCCACATTCAGTACAAACTGTTACAACATAGACATTTTATTTATTTATATTTATTTATTTATTTATTTGAGACAGAATCTCAAGTTGTTGCCCTGGGTAGAGTGCCGTGGCGTGGCATGGTAGCTCACAGCAACCTGCAACCTCCAACCTCCAACTCAGGCTCAAGTGATTCTCTTGCCTCAGTTTTTCTATTTTTCTTTCTTTTTTTTTTTGAGACAGAATCTCAGTATGTGGCCCTTGGTAGAGTACAGTGGCATCACAGCTCACAGCAATATCAAACTCTTGGACTTAAGCGATTCTCTTGCCTCAGCCTCCCAAGTAGCTGGGAGTACAGGCACCCGTCACAATGCCCGGCTATACATATATATATATATATATGTTTTTTGGGTTTTTTTTGTAGATATCATTGTTGTTTAGCAGGCTGGGGCCGGGTTCAAATGCGCCAGCTCCGATGTATGTGGCCCTAGCCATTGAACTATGGGTACCCAGTGTTTCTATTTTTAGTAAAATGGGGGTCTTGCGGCTCAGTGCCCATAGCACAAGTGGTTACAATGTCAGCCATATACACTGAGGCTGGGCCCCCTAAACAACAATGACAACTGCAACAAAAAAATAGCTGGGCTGGGCGGCGCCTGTGGCTCAGTGAGTAGGGCGCCAGCAGCATATACCAAGGGTGGTGGGTTCAAACCCGGCCCTGGCCAAATTGCAACAAAAAAATAGCTGGGCATTGTGGCGCGCGCCTGTGGTCCCAGCTACTCAGGAGGCTGAGGCAAGAGAATCACCTAAGCCCAGGAGCTTGAGGTTGCTGTGAGTTGTGACGCCACGGCACTCTACCAAGGGCTATAAAGTGAGGCTCTGTCTCCACACACACACACAAAAATAGCTGGGCATTGGGGTGGGCACCTGTAGTCTCAGCTACTTGGGAAGCTGAAGCAAGAGAATCTCTTAAGCCCAAGAGGTTTTTTTTTCTTTGTTTTGTTTTTCCTGTACATAAAAGGACCCTGATATCAAGGTAGGTAGGGGGATAAGAAGGGATATACCCCTTAGTGTAGAGAGAAAAGGGGATAAGGACAAACCTCAAAAGCAGGGGTAGGAGGGGAACGTCATTAAGGCAGCACAATACTCTGTAAAAAGCTGGAAGAGGAGTCTCCACAGCCTCAGAGATGAAGGCTAAGCCCAAGTGTTTGAGGTTGCTGTGAGCTGTGATGCCACCGGCACTCTACCCAGTGCGACATAAATAAGACTCTGTCTCAAAAAAAAAAAAGATGGGATCTTGCTTTTGTTGAGGCTGATCTGGAACTGGTGAGCTCAAGCAATTCATCCTCCCCTGCCTCCCAGAGTGCTAGGGTTACAGGTGTGAGCCACTGCCCCCAGCTGTTTTCATTTGTTAAAGAATTCTTTAAGGATAAAGGCCATGTCTTACAACAAAGCCAAGCACTCTGTGGGTTTTTCACTAGAGATTATATATTTTTCATGCCTGGTTTAGAGAATACCAGGTGAGGGGGAATAAAAGAGTTTTCCTGGGCTGCTGACACCCACTCTTCCCACCTCCTCCCCAGCCCTTCATACCTCCAATATGGCTACCAGATAGAAGAGTAGGAGCTGAGAGGAGCAGAGAACCCATACCTGGGAAAAGACAATGACCTTGCCAGTGTCTTCATTTACTGTCTGGATGGTGCCATGGACCACAGCTGTGCCAACCACCTTCCCTGTAATTTGTCCCCTCCTATCAACAACAGCCACGGTCTGATTACTGATGGAGAAGTGAATGACAGACTGGGGCTGTGGGCCACCTTCAGACGTTACCTGGAATTTAAACATACTATTGAATGCCTGGGGAAGAAGCCACAGCTCTTTTCCCAACATTTTGTCCAAGCAATTTGACTTCTTCCCCAACTTGGCTTCATCTTCTCCCACTTCCCAAATAGCATATCCCATATAAACTCAAATTCAGAAGATGTGGAAGTGCTGCAAAAGACCTATGGAATTCCAACAATTAGTTTATGTGAGATATATAATGGGTCAAGGAAAATACTAATTTTCTTTTTTTTTCTTTTTTTACGTCAGACAGGTAATGTATCAACATCCTAACAAGGTTTGCTCATGCCTGTGAAAACACAGTTGATAGCTTGTGAAATACAAAAGGATCTATCAATAATTTTCTTTATCAGATACAGTTGCACTTGGCTAAGAGTAGCAAAAGGAAGCGTGGGGGGAAAAGGGAGAGAGAGAGAAAGAGGTAAGGAGAAGAGGTAAATCTTATTATTCTGCCTTTAAGATCACCTGCATCATGTTAGTTGGAATTAGCGTCATTTTGTCTGGAACAAGTCTGAATGGAGGAAACACCTTAAGGAGAAAATCAAAAGGACAATAGTGACTAACTAGAGTCAATTTCATAATAAATGATCATGATCTTATTCTAAATAAAACAGTCTGATTATGATGTACAAAGAAGTTAAACATAAGGATATGTATTTTAATTTTATTTATGTATAAAACTTTTGTTAATAGCAAAAAAGGCTCAGTGTCTGTAGCACAGTGGTTATGGCGCCAGCCACATTGACCAAGGGTGGCGGGTTCGAACCCAGCTGGGCCAGTTAAACAACAATTACAACTGCAACAAAAAATAGCTGGGCGTTGTGGCTGGTGCCTATAGTCCCAGCTACTTGGGAGGCTGAGGCAAGAGAATCACTTAAGCACAAGAGTTTGAGATTGCTGTGAGCTGTGATGTCCGAGTGACATAGTGAGACTCTGTCTCAAACAAAAACAAAAGAAAAGAAATAATATATTAAATAAAAGTAGAGAGAAGACTTTGTTTTTCTTTCTCTCCTCCCTTCCTTCCTCCCTCCCTCCTTTCCTTCTTTGTAGAGACAAAGTCTCACTTTATTGCCCTTGGTAGAGTACCATGGTGTCACAGCTCACAGCAACTTCCAACTCCTGGGCGTAGGCGATTTTCTTGCTTCAGCCTCCCGAGTAGCTGGGACTACAGGCCACAATGGCCAGCTATTTTTTTTGTTGCAGCTTGGCTGGGGCCGGGTTTGAACCCGCCACCCTCTGTTTATGGGACTGACGCCCTACCCACTGAGCCACAGGTACCACCTTTTTTTTTTTTTAGAGATGGAATCTCACTTTATCACCCTTAGTAGAATGCTGTGGTGTCACAGCTCACAGCAACCTCCAATTCCTGGGGCAGTTCTCTTACCTTAGCGGCACCTGTGGCTCAGTGGATAGGGTGCCAGCACCATATACCAAGAGTGGTGGGTTTGAACCTGGCCCTGGGCAAACACCTTTCTTTCTTCGAGACAGAGTCTCATTTTGTTGCCTTTGGTAGAATGCCATGGCCTCATAGTTTATAGCAACCTTAAACTCTTGGGATCAAGCCATCTTCTTGCCTCCCCAGTAGCTGGGACTACAGGCAATTTTTCAAGATGGAGTCTCATTCTGGTTCAGGCTGGCCTTGAACTCCCAAGCTCAGGGAATCCACTGCCTTGGCCTCCCAGAGTGTCAGGGTTACAGGCATGAACTACCACGCCCAAACTGCAAATTAGCTGTTAGTGATATAAGGAAATACTTTTGATATAAGATGAAGATTAAAAAGGCATGTTTGTTGGGAGGCACCTGTGCCTCAAAGGAGTAGGGCGCCGGCCCCATATGCCAAAGGTGGCGGGTTCAAACCCAGGCCCGGCCAGAAACTGCAAAAAAAAAAAAAAAAAAAGAAAAAGAAAAGAAAAAAAGGCATGTTTATTGAAACATGAATTTAATTCATGTTAAATAAGCATGGGGGTGGGGAAGAATGTGAAGGAAATATATTGAAATCCTTTTTTTGTGCTGTCCAAGTCAAATTTTTGTCTCTTTCCCCCCACCCCCAGAGGTAAGGTCTGGCTTTGTTCCTTGCGCTTGGGCTAGAATGTTGTTGCCTGAGCTACAGTGACACAGCATCATCATAGTTCACTGCAACCTCAAACTTCTAGCCTCAAGTCATCCTCTCACCTTGGCCTCCCAAATGCCAGGATTACAGGTGTGAGCCACTGCACCTGGCCCTTTTTGTTTTGTTTTAGAGATGGGATCTATGTTGCCCAGGCTGGTTCAAACTCATGGCCTCAAGCAATCTTCCTGCCTTAGCCTCCTGAGTAGCTGCAATTATAGATGTGAGTCACTGAGCCTGGCTTAGTCAAGTGATTTTAACTTGTGCAAATTAAACAGAAAAAGACAAATGATGATAAGTAAGATGAATGACAAATTTTAGATGAGATAATTTCCTTACTTCAATTTGTCGAGGAACTGATGTGTATCTTCTCCCCATCTTGTCCCTGGCAATAGCTACAAGTGTGGTTTGCCCAATAGTGACAGCTCGAAGGATGTAGTTTTCAGAATATTTGTCCTGTTCCTCTATTAGCCTGCAAAAACCCATATGTTTTTAGGTGAGAAAGATTTGGTTTTGAGAGTGGCCAGTGCTTAACATTTTCTGCTTATTCTAACTCTGATTATACGGAACTGCCAGAAAATACATTTCCAGAGTCAAGACAAATTTCATGGCAATGGTAGAATGCTCCTGAAGGGCAAAAATTTATTCTTAGGTTTCAAAGGAATAAAGGCAATATAAAAATGGACTGGAAAAATTGCAAATAGTAAATTATCTTGAAATGCCTGAATTTCTCCTTTCTTAGAGGGAAATACCACCAGTACCTCTTCTTTCTAAACATATTTTTCAAGGTCCTCTTGCCTGAAAAACCCAAAGGATATAATTCAAGAAGAAGTTTCAGAAAATGGATTTTTTTTTTTTTTTTTTTTTTTGGGACAGAGCCTCAAGCTGTCGCCCTGGGTAGAGTGCCATGGCATCACAACTCACAGCAACCTCCAACTTCTGGACCCAGGCGATTCTCCTGCCTCCGCCTCCCAAGTAGCTGGGCGCCCGCCACAATACCTGGCTATGTTTTGGTTGCAGCCATCATTGTTGTTTGGTGGGCCCAGGCTGGATTCAAACCCGCCAGCTCAGGTGTATGGGGTTGGCGCCTTAGCTGTTTGAGCCACAGGTGCCCAGCCAGAAAATGGAAAAGTTAATGATGCACATGACATCTGAGCACCTCAAATGTGTATTTTTTTTTGAAGAGGTGCTCACATAACCCAGGCTAGAGTGCAGTGGTTATATACAAGCATGATGACAGCACACTATAGCCTCCTACTTCTTATTTTTCTTCTTCTTCTTCTTTTTTTTTAAAGATCGAAGTGAATTGCAAATTCAATTGAATTGAATGCAAATTCACTTCAATCTTTTTTTTTTTTTTTTTTTGTAGAGACAGAGTCTCACTTTATGGCCCCCGGTAGAGTGCTATGGCCTCACACAGCTCACAGCAACCTCCAACTCCTGGGCTGAAGCGATTCTCTTGCCTCAGCCTCCCGAGTAGCTGGGACTTTTTGGTTGCAGTTCAGCCGGGGCTGGGTTTGAACCCGCCACCCTCGGTATATGGGGCTGGCGCCTTACCGACTGAGCCACAGGCGCAGCCCTTCTTCTTTTTTTTTAAGAGACATGATCTCTCTGTCACAATCTGGAGTGCAGTGGCATGATCATAGCTCACTGCAGACTTGAATCCTGGGCACAAGTGATCTTTTTGCCTCAGCCTTCTGAGTAGCTAGGACTACAGGCATGTACCACTGTGCATCTGGTATTTTGTAGAGAGCTGACTATGGAAAGAGAGTACAGGCTGAAGAGCACCTTAACAAAAAAGGAAAGGAGATGATCTAAAATAACCTAAGGGAAAGCTGACCAGGCTGTCAAGGAGGAAGAGCCTCATGGTGTTAAATATAGAGAAAAAGAAGTCTTGGAAGAATCACTCACGTTAGGGTGACAATGGCAGAAGCCAGCTGTAGCTTGAGCCCCATGTTTCTGAAGTATTTATTTTGGAATGGACGTTTGGAAGAGCCAAGAACCCGCACAGTCACTAATACAGTTTTGCTGATCTCAACCTAGTAGTTAAAAAAAAGAATAAAAAGATAGATTTCTTTTTTTTTTTTGTAGAGACAGAGTCTCACTTTATGGCCCTCGGTAGAGTGCCGTGGCCTCACACAGCTCACAGCAACCTCCAACTCCTGGGTTTAAGCGATTCTCTTGCCTCAGCCTCCCGAGTAGCTGGGACTACAGGCGCCCACCACAATGCCCGGCTATAAAAAGATAGATTTTAGTAGAGGTGTCTCATTCACCAAAGACAGACTAACTCTTAGAGGGGAGCAAACATTTTTGTTCAAGCTAAATGCTCCTGGTTAGAATTTAATCACATAAACTTAATCTGTGTACATTATTTTAAGTTGTTTTTTTCATCAAAATACTTTTATTTTAGACTACCAAATTTTAAAAATTATACAAAAGTATATTCATACATTGAAATTAATCTGCACATCTAAGTCGTTCTTTAGTTCTATTTATCTTCATCTGTTTAATGTTGGAATGTAGTTGTTCAAGGGCAAGTATTTCCACTTACATTTCCAAGGTCCTTATATACACACACAGTAGCTGAGCAGAGACTGTATTAAGTGGTGCAGGGGAAGGAGAATGAGGGTTGCTTCATTTCTGAGATAAAGCAAACATCTCTTACCTTATCAATAAGATCAAGCTCCAGCTCTTGTATGTCTGACACGCTGAGATGGGCCGTTGCTGGACCCAAGAAAGCCAAACAAAGATCATATACTTCCAAAGTGAGAAATCCAGGATGTACTGGAACTAACTAGAAAAAGAGGCAGCTAAGTAAAGAGGCAAATGTACTCCAAGTATAATCATACCAACCATTTCACTAAAGCAGAAAATATATCTTACTTTCTTTGAGATGGATTCTCTCCGAGGTCAGGTTTACATGGTCACATATTTCAGGATAGCACAATAGGTGCCATTAATGTGATTTTTTTTTTTTTTTAAGACAGTCTCATTTTATCACCCTCGGTAGAGTGCGGTGCAGTCACAGCTCACAGCAACATCCAACTCCTGGGCTTAAGTGATTCTCTTGCATCAGCCTCCCACGTAGCTGGGACTACAGGTGCCTGCCACAATGCCTGGCTGTTTTTTGTTGCAGTTTGGCTGGGGTCAGTTCGAACCCGCCACTCTCAGTATATGGGGCCGTTGCCCTACCCACTGAGCACAGGCACGCCCACCCTTAATGTGATTTTCAGATCATGGCGAAATATGTACTTTAACAGAATTTAAGTTACTGATAAAGAGTAGAATTTAATATGATTGCATTCAAGCAGAATCCAACATATGTATCTCCTTGGTTAATTATGAATAGGGAAAAGATTTCATGAAGAAAACCACATCCATATATGCTGCAACTGCTGAAGGGGAGAAAGCACTGGGCCAGCTAATGGTTCTCCCTGAGCCATGGCTCTCACCCAGCAGCACACTTCTCATTTGTGCTGTCTGCACCTAGTACTTCAGTTTCCCTTTTTTTCCCCCTTCCCCTCTATCCCTTCCTTCTTTCTCTCTCTCTTTCTTTCTTCAGAGACAGGATTTCACTCTGCCACGTGGGCTGTAGTTCAGTGGCATGATCATAGCACAGTGTATCCTCCAATTCCTGGGCTTGAGTGATCCTCTTACCTCAACTTCCTGAGGAGCTAGAGGCCAGTATTCTTGGCTAATTTTGTAAAAAAATTTGTGTAGTAAGATGGGGCCTCACTATGTTGCCTAGGCTGTTCTCAAACTCCTGGCCTCAAGCAATCTTCCTGCATCAGTCTCCCAAAGTGCTGGGATTACAAGCATGACCCACTGCACCTGGCTCAATCTTCCTTTTCTTTGAGACAGAATCTCACTCTGTTGCCGAGGATAGAGTGCTGTGATATCATAGCTCACAGCAAGCTCAAATTCTTGGGCTCAAGTCATCCTCCTGCCTCATCCTTCTGAGTAGCCGGAACTATAGGTGCCCACCCCAACACCTGGCTAATTGTTCTATTTTTAGTAGAGATGGGTTCTCACTCTTCTTGCTCAGGGTGGTCTTAAACTCCTGAGCTCAAGCAATCCACCTGCCTCGGCCTTCCAGAGTGCTAGGATTATAGGCATGAGCCACCTCGACCAGCTTCAGTCTTCCTTTTCTAAAAAGAAATATTATGACTAAAGTAAGTTAAATTCTTTTGAGGTCTGAGAAGGAAAGGAAATATATATATGAATTAATATATTATATTTGGCTCAGCACCCACAGTATAGTGGTTACGGTGCCAGCCACATGCACCAAGGCTGGTGGGTTCGAACACAGCCTGGGCCAGCTAAACAACAATGACAACTGCAACAAAAAATAGCCAGGCGTTGTGCAGGTGTCTGTAGTCCCAGCTACTTGGGAGGCTGAGGCAAGAGAATCGCTTAAGCCTAAGAGTTTGAGGTTGGTGTGAGCTGTGATGTGACAGCACTCTATGGTGGGTGACATAGTGAGACTCTGTCTCAAAAAAAAAAAGATACATTTATTACTATAAGTTAACTAAGAAGAAATCCTTTGTCATACTGAGTAAAGAGTCATCTTAATATTTTTACTTAGCTAAAAATACCACATTGTCAGGTTATAAAATCAATGGTACAATTAAATATCTACACAGTTAATAGTTGTTTTTTTTTTTTTTTTTTTTTTTGAGACAGAGCCTCAAACTGTCGCCCTGGGTAGAGTGCTGTGGCATCACAACTCATAGCAACCTCCAACTCCTGGGCTTAAGCGATTCTCTTGCCTCAGCCTCCCAAGTAGCTGGGACTACAGGCCCCCGACACAACACCCAGCTTTTTTTTGGTTGCAGCCATCATTGTTGTTTGGTGGCCTGGACTGGATTCGAACCTGCCAGCTCAGGTGTATGTGGCTGGCGCCTTAGCCACTTGAGCCACAGGCGCCAAGCCATAGCTAATGTTTTGAAATGTATAAAAATGAACTCCTTTTAATGGAAATCTTGTATTTACATATCTCCAATGCTCTCTCAGTACAACTAGAAGAAAGAAACTACCCACTATTGTAACTCCTCACTTTTGGTTGAAAAATCTATATAGGTTAAAGAAAGAAAGAGAAGCAAATGTTACTTTTGTAACAAATTTTAGATGCTCAATGGAATTTTCCAAAACATTCTCCTAAGAATGAGCTTTGCTCCTAGACCATCAATCAATATTTCTGCAACTCACCTGGATAGCACTTTCTGCTTCCATGTAAATGATGGTAACAATATCCTGCTCACTGCTATTGACTAAAAAATAACCAGATCCTTCCACAAGGCTAAATGTTTCCTAGAAAAATCATACAGATAATATTCTGTTTCCTTCAATTTATAAATAACTTAAAGGAAAGAATAATATGAGATAAAAATTAAGGTCAATGGACAAAAGACAAAATATCATGATCAAAGTACAACACTGAAGGGTAATACAGCTAATTCTTATTATATTAGTATTATATACATGCATAAGTGATTTTCTTTTTTCTTTATTCTTTTTTTTTTGAGACAGATGCTCACTTTGTCGCCCCTGGTAGAGTGCCATGGCACATAGCTAATAGCAACCTCTGACTCCTAGGTTCAAGTGATCCTCTTGACTTGGCCTCCCAAGTAGCTGGGACTACAGTGCCCACAACACTGGGCTATTTTTAGAGCTGGGGGGCTCTTGCTCTAGCTCAGGTTGGTCTCAAACTTGTTAGCTCAGGTGATTCACCTGCCTTGGTTTCCCAGAGTGCTAGGATTATAAGCATGAGTCACTGTGCCCTGCCCATGTATCAGTGTTTTTCAATACACAAGTGAGGTTTGTTTTTTTTTGCCATTTTGGCTGGGGTAACGTTTGAACTCACCACCTCCTGTATATGGGGCTGGCGCCCTACTCCTTTGAGCCACAGGTGCCGCCCGTGTTTTTTTTTTTATTATTGTACTATTAATTTTTTATCTTATTACTTATTTATTTTTAAAGACAAGTCTCACTTTATCACCCTCAGTAGAGTGCCATGGTGTCACAGCTCACAGCAACCTCCAACTCCTGGGCTTATGTGATTCTCTTGCCTCAGCCTCCTGAGCAATTGGGACTACAGGCGCCAAGCACAATGCCAGGCCATTTTTTTGTTGCAGTTTGGCTGAGGCTGGGTTTGAACCCACCACCTTTGGTATACGGGGCTAGTGCCTTACCCACTGAGCCACAGGCGCTGCTCTATTTATTTTTTTGATACTGAGTTTCACTTTGCCACCGTGGGTAGAGTGCCCTGGCGTCGCAGCTCATAGCAACCTCAAACTCTTGGGCCGAAGTGATCCTCTTGCTTCAACTTCCCGAGTAGCTTGGACTACAGGTGGCCACCACAACACACAGCTATTGTGTGTTTTTTTCTTTTTCTTTTTTTTTTTTTTGAGACAGAGTTTCACTGTATCGCCCTCGGTAGAGTGCTGTGCTGTCATAGCTTACAGCAACCTCATACGCTTGGGCTCAATTCTCTTGCCTCAGCCTCCCTAATAGCTGGGACAACAGGCACCTGCCACAACACCTGGCTATTTGTTTCAGAAACAGGGTCTTGCTTTGGCTCAGGCTGGTCTCGACCTCCTGATCTCAAGCAATCCACCTGCCTTGGCCTCCCAAATGCTGGGATTACGAGTGTGAGCCACCTCGCCTGGCCTAACACACAGCTATTTTTAGAGATGGGTCTCACTCTGGTTCAGGCTGGTCTCAAATTCCTGAGCTCAAGCAATCTACCTGCCATGGTGTCCCAGAGTGCTAGGATTACAGGCACGAGCCACCTTGCCCAGCCTCCTATTACTTTTTTAAAATTTCAGTTAATGTGGGGTATTTGTAAGGTTAAAGTCTAATTTGTAGGTGTGTCCCACACTCAGGTAGTTTGTTATATGCCCCACAATGAACCCACTAGTGGGAATTTACCCAACCCTTCCCCTCTCCCTTGTACTGTTTTATTTATTTATTTGAGACAGAGTCACACTTTGTTGCCCATGGTAGAGTGCTATGGCATCATAGCTCACAGCAACTTCAAACTCCCGGGCTCATGTGATCTTCTTGCCTCAGTCTCCCAAGTAGCTGAGACTACAGGTGTCCACCACAACGCCCAGCTATTTTTAGAGATGAGGTCTTGCTCTGGGTCAGGCTGGTCTCCAACCTCTGAGCTCAGGTGATCCACCTGCTTCGACCTCCCAAAGTGCTGGGATTACAGGCTTGACCCACCATGCCCGGCCCATACTGTCAGTGTTAATAGCCTCCTCTCCGATATGCTTCCATATAACTGGAATTGTACAGCTTCTACCTTAACATCAGGGTGGTTATAGATGGTGGCATTCTCAGGAAGTACAGTCACATCATCCACCAGGAGCAGCTCCACAGCTGCAGATCTGGGCAAGTTGGAAATTTCCTAGAAATGTAATAAAAACTATAAAGGTAAATATAAATTTCTAATTCCTCAGGTCCTGAGAGAAGAGTTCAATACTCTCTCAGGTGCCAGAAATGAGAGTCACAGACATGGGGGCCGGGCATGGTGGCTCACGCCTATAATCCTAGCACTCTGGGAGGCTGAGGCAGGTGGATTACTTGAGCTCATAGGTTCGAGACCAGCCTGAGCCAGAGTGAGACCTTGTCTCTAAAAATAGCCCAGCATTGTACATAGCTGGCACCTGTAGTCCCAGCTTCTCAGGAGGTTGAGGCAAGAGAATCACTGAAGCCCAAGATTTTGAGGTTGCTGAAACTCATGACACTCTACTGAGGGTGACAAAGTGAGGCTCTGTCTCAAAACAAAAACAAAAAGAAAAATAAAACAAAACAAACAAACAAAAAGAGTCACAGAGATGCACAGTTCTGAGATATATATCAGCTGTAAACAGCTTCTTGTCTTTTTCTTTTTTTTTTTGGAGACAGAGTCTCACTTTATCGCCCACGGTAGAGTGCGGTGGCATCACACAGCTCACAGCAACCTCCAGCTTTTGGGCTTAGGGGATTCTCTTGCCTCAGCCTCCCGAGTAGCTGGGACTACTAGCACCAGCCACAACACCAGGCTATTTTTTTGTTGCAGTTTGGCTGGGGCCGGGTTTGAACCTACCACCCTTTGTATATGGATGGGGCCAGCACCCTACTCACTGAGCCACAGGCACTACCCAGCTTCTTGTCTTTTTTTTTTTTTTTTTGAGACAAGAGTCTCACTTAGCTGTTCTCGGTAGAGTGCCGTGGTGTCATCATACACAGCTCACAGCAACATCAAACTCCTGGGCTCAGGTGATTCTCCTGCCTCAGCCTCCCAAGTACCTGATGCCCTCCACAACACCCTGCTAATTTTTGTATTTTTAGTAGAAACAGGGTCTTGCTCTTGCTCAGGCTGGTCTTGAACTCCTGAGCTCAAGTAATCCATCTGCCTCAGCTCCCAGAGTGCTAGGATTATAGGCATGAGCCACCGCACTGGGTCCAGTTATAAATAACTTTCAAAGGAAGTCTTAAATTCTTTTTTTTGTAGAGACAGAGTCTCACTTTACTGCCCTTGGTAGAGTGCTGTGGCGTCACACAGCTCACAGCAACCTCCAGCTCTTGGGCTTATGTGATTCTCTTGCCTCAGCCTCCCGAGCAGCTGGGACTACAGGTGCTCACCACAACGCCCAGCTATTTTTTTGTTGTTGCAGTTTGGCCAGGGCTGGGTTTGAACTCACCACCCTCGGCATATGGGGCCAGTGCCCTACTCACTGAGCCATAGGTGCTGCCTTAAATTCTTAATTATTTAATTTGTTTCTTATATCACAATTTCCACTCACCTTGGGGCTTTTCTTCTCTAAATAGCCCACAAAATTGACTCCAATTAGTACGGTCCCTTTTATTTGATGTACTTTAAGGACCTGATGACCTGGAAACATGCAGAAAAATACTCTATGAGAAACAATATCATGTAGTATATAAAAGTGTCTTGAGAAAGCCAAATTATGCCCCAATTTTTCCAAACAGTGTTATATCACAGAGAAGAAAAACACTTGTCTGGGCGTGGTGGCTCATGCCTGTAGTCCCAGCACTGTGGGAGGCCGAGGCGGGTGGATTGCCTGAGCTTGGAGGTTCGAGACCAGTATAAGCAGGAGTGAGCCAGAGTGAAACCCCGTCTCTAGCAAGACCAAAAAAAGCTGGGTGTTGTGGCGGGCATCTGTAATCCCAGCTACTTGGGAGGCAAAGGGAAAGAGAATCGCCAAAGGAAGAACAGAAAAAAAAGAAAAGAAAAAAACCCCTTCAATCGAAGAAGAATGAACAAGCAAGCTGAAATTAAAAGCAAAAAAAAAAACAAACAACAACAACAACAAAAAAAAAACACTAACTGGGGAGGTACACAAGAAATAGAAAACTGAGTTTTTATACTGATCCTGTCATGATATTCCTATATGACTCTGAGCTACTGCTTTTATCTCTCAGTTCCTTCCTTAAATAAAAGATCAGGCCAGGAAAAATCTAAAATTCTTTTCAGCTTTGAAGGTCTATGAGTCCAAAAATAGCCTGACAATAGTATACAGGGAAATTTTTCCTGGATTTTCAAATGGAAATGAGGGCCAGGTGCAGCGGCTCACACCTCTAGTCCTAGCACTCTGGGAGGCTGAGGCAGGTGGATTGTCTGAGCTCACAGGTTCAAGACTAGCCTAAGCAAAAGTGAGACCCTCCCTGTCTCTACTAAAAATAGAAAAACTGAGGCAAGAGAATCGCTTGAGCCCAAGAATTGGAGGTTGCTGTGAGCTATGATGCCATAGCACTCTACCCAGGACGACAGAGTGAGACTCTGTCTCAAAAAAAAAAAAAAAAAAAAAAAAACCCAAAAAACAAAAACAAAAAAGAAGGTGAAGAGCATCAAATGGAAATGAGAAATAAAAGGGATAATCCTTTGAGCCCTTTTACTCTTCTAAACTATTCTGTAATCCTAGCACTCAGGGAGGTTGAGGCAGGTGGATTGCTTGAGCTCAGGAGTTTGAGACTAGCTCGAGAAAGATTAAGACCCTGTTCCTACTAAAATAGCTGGGCATTGTGGCAGCCTGTAGTCCCAGCTACTCAGGAGGCTGAGGTAAGAGGATTGCCTGAGCTCAAAAGTTTGAGGCTGCTGTAAGCTATGATAATGCCACAGCACTCTACCCAGAGCAACAGAGTGAGAGTGTGTCTCAAAATAAATAAATAAATAAATAAATAAATAAATAAATAAATAAACTGTTCCGTATTTATAAATGTCCTATCAGTCATTTGCTCAAAAATTTACATGGTGAACTCTTCTTCCTTAGATCAATTCAAATTCCTTAAACTAGCATTTGAACTCTTCCATGATCTAATATTACTTTTAGTTATATGTCTTTCTTTCTGTCCATTCTTCTTCCCCTTTTCTTCTCTCCTCTCCTCTTTTTTTTTAGAGACAGGATCTAACTCTGTCTCCTAGGATGGAGTGCAGTGGCACTTAATCACAGCTCACTGCAGCCATGAACTCCTGGGCTTAAGTGATGCTGCCACCTCAGTCTCCTGAACAGCTGAGACTACAGGCGAGCAGCACCATGTCCAGCTAATATTTGTTATTTTTTGTAGAGACAGGATCTTGCTATGTTGCTCAGGCTGGTCATGAACTCTTGGCCTCAAGTGATCCTCCCTATTCAGCCTCTCAAATTGTTGGATCACAGGCATGAGCCATCATACCACCAGCAAATGGATTTTAAGAAAGATAATCAGATTTGAATTCTAGTAAGATTACTATAGCAGTGTAGAAGATAGAGTGTAGCAGAAATATAAGAAATGTTAGGGGCATTGGTATTCATAACTTACGAAGCTTATAGGAATTTACACTGGAGAGAAATCCTACAACTGTGAGGGGTGTGGTGATGCACTTAAGCGGAGCTTAAATTTACTACACATAAGAAAATTCATATTGGAGAGAAATCTTTTTTTTTTGGCCGAGGCTGGGTTTGAACCCGCCACCTTCGGCATATGGGACCGGCGCCCTACTCACTGAGCCACAGGCGCCACCCTTGGAGAGAAATCTTAAAATGAGAATAATATGACAGGGGCGGCGCCAGCGGCTCAGTGAGTAGGGTGCCGGTCCCATATGCTGGAGGTGGCGGGTTCAAACGCAGCCCCGGCCAAAAACCACAAAAAAAAAAAAAAGAGAGAGAATAATATGACAAACGTATTATTTGTTTTTTTTTTTTTTGTTGTTGTTGTTGTAGAGACAGAGTCTCACTTTATGGCCCTCAATAGAGTGCCATGGCTTCACACAGCTCATAGCAACCTCCAACTTCTGGGCTTAAGCAATTCTCTTGCCTCAGCCTCCCGAGTAGCTGGCACTACAGGCGCCCGCCACAACGCCCGGCTATTTTTTGGTTGCAGTTTGGCCGGGGCCGGGTTTGAACCCGCCATCCTTGGTATATGGGGCCGGCACCCTACCGACTGAGCCACAGGCGCCACCCGATATGACAAACGTTTTAAATGATTCTTGGCCCTTAGTAAACATAAGAGAAATTATGTCAGAGAAAAATCACAATATGAAGGTGTGTGGAAGCTTTATGCCAGAAATCACAGTTTTCTGTACACAGTAGAATTCATGCTGAACAGAAAGAGTATAAATGTGAAGAAGGTGACAAGTGTTTAACTTCTGCTCAAACCTTTCTCTATGAAATTTATGACAGAGAAAACCCCTACAACTGTGAAGACAGTGTTAAATCCTCTAACCAGGATTCACACATTCCAGTACAGAACAGAATTCATAGAGATATTCTACAATTGCGAAGAATATGACAATGTCTTTAAATATTTCTCATACTTTTGTAATCGTAATTCATATGGAAGAAATTCTCTACAAATGTCAATGATGTCTTAAAGTTGTGTTTATCCTGTTTGGTAGGGCTAGAGAGAGACAGGGGCAGATGATTCTAGGGCATCCCTTGTCCATAATAAGAAGGAACAAAGTTACCAGAGTAGGCTGTCAAGAAAGAAAAGTATTTCAGGAAGGCGTTCAAAAACTGAACTGATGTTTGCTCTACAAAAATGACTCTCAGAGGTAGAGAGGCCCCAGTGTGGAGATATGACCAAGGCCACAAAAGTGGGTCTTTGCAGTATGCAAACAAGTAAGATGACAGTAGCCTCAAGGGACCCATTTTCATAAACACAGTAAAATTTTCACTTTTATCACAGTTTACAAATAGAAATTGCTTTACAGGGGTAAAAATGGGAAGACTCTCCATTTGGGAATTTTCCCCCGTTTCCAGTAAATATAGTAAATATATTACCCCCACCACCACTTAACATAGATTTGGAAAATTATCATGAAGGGGAGAAATCACACTAACCCAGAGTGTTCTCCACTTGATAAGGTAGATGTCTTCCTTGTCTGGAGTGTACTGTGCTTTAATAAACTTTGACCTTTTGCTCACTTGTAAAAAAAAGAAATGTTAGGGGTGGTGCCTGTGGCTCAGGGGGTAGGGCGCTGACCCCACATACTTAGGGTGGCGGGTTCGAAACTGGCCCCAGCCAAACTGCAACAAAAAATAGCCAGGCGTTGTGGTGGGCACCTGTAGTACCAGCTACTCGGGAGGAATTGGGGTTGCTGTCAACTGTGACGCCACAGCACTCTACTGAGGGCCACATTGTGATACTCTGTCTTAAAAAAAAAGTGTAATCCTCTAGACTTAGGACCCCTAGATAAAAGAGCCCATGTGGAGACTCCCGAGAGAGTTCTTTAGTTCTTTTCCCCTTCCAGAAGCTCTGGTGCTTTTTACTTCTTCTGTATTCCTTTCTGACTTTTAATAAAAGTCCTATCTTACTAAAGGACTAAAAAAAAAAAGGGTGTGGGGCGGCGCCTGTGGCTCAGTGAGTAGGGCGCCGGCCCCATATGCCGAGGGTGGCGGGTTCAAACCCAGCCCCGGCCAAACTGCAACAAAAAAATAGCCAGGCGTTGTGGCGGGCGCCTGTCGTCCCAGCTGCTCGGGAGGCTGAGGCAAGAGAATCACGTAAGCCCAAGAGTTGGAGGTTGCTGTGAGCCGTGTGACGCCACGGCACTCTACCCGAGGGCGGTACAGTGAGACTCTGTCTCTACAAAAAAAAAAAAAAATAGAAAAACTAGTCAGGTGTTTTTCTGGGTGGTACTTGTAGGCCCAGCTATTCGGGAGGCTGAGGCTAAGGGCTTGAGCTCAGAAGTTTGAGGTTGCTGTGAGCTGTGACACCTCATCACTCCACCCAGAGTAACAGAGAGAGACTTTGTCTCAAAAAAAAAAAAAAAAAAGGGTGGCTCCTGTAGCTCAAGCAGGCCTGCCAAACAACAATGACAACAACAACAACAAAAAATAGCTGGGCGTTGTGCCTGTAGTCTCAGCTACTTGGGAGGCTGAGGCGAAAGAATCGCTTGAGTCCAGGAGTTGGAGGTTGCTGTGAACTGTGATGCCACAGTACTCTACCGAGGGGGACAGCTTGAGGCTCTGCCTCAACAACCACCACAACAACAACAAAAGGAATTGAAGACCAGCCTTAGCAAAGAGAAACTTGGTCTCTATTAAAAATAGAAAAACTAGCCAGGTGTTTCGGTGGGCATCTGTAGTCCTAGCTACTCAGGAGGCTGATGCAGGAGGATTGCCTGAGCCCAACAGTTTAAAGTTGCTGTGAGCTATAATGCCATGAAACTGAATCCCAGGTGACTGAAGGAGACTATGTCTCAAAAAAAAAGGTCACTTTTCCAACCAGACTGTTGTGTATGAGAGCAGAAGCCACACCTATTGCATTCACCATTATATCTCTAGCTCCTGCAGAGGGCCTTATATTTAGTAGCCATTCAATAAATATTTGCTAATGAGTGAATAATATTTCCATAATATTAGGCAATTAGCTGGGCAGGAGGATCACGTGAGACTAGGAGTTTGAGGTTGCAGTGAGCTATGATGACACCCTGGCATTCTATATGGGGTGATAAAGCAAGAATCTGTCTTAAAAAAAAAACAACACAAAGTCTGGGTGGTGGCTCCTGGCTATAATCCCAGCACTCTGGGAGACCAAGGCAGAAGGATCCCTTGAGCTCAGGAGTTCTGGACCAGTCTGAACAAGCATAAGATCCTCTGAACCAGGGCGGCGCCTGTGGCTCAGTGAGTAGGGCGCCGGCCCCATATGCCGAGGGTGGCGGGTTCAAACCCAGCCCCGGCCAAACTGCAACAACAACAACAAAAATAGCCGGGTGCTGTGGCGGGCGCCTGTAGTCCCAGCTACTCGGGAGGCTGAGGCAAGAGAATCGCTTAAGCCCAGGAGCTGCAAGTTGCTGTGAGCTGTGTGATACCACGGCACTCTACCGAGGGCTATAAAGTGAGACTCTGTCTCTACAAAAAAAAAAAAAAAAAGATCCTCTGAACAAGCATAAGACCCTCTACTAGAAACAGAAAAAATAGCCAGATGTTGGGCAGGTGCCTGTTGTCCCAGCTACTCAGGAGGCTGAGGCAGGAGGATGGCTGGAGCTGTGAATTAGGTGGATGCCATAACACTCTGGTCTGGGGGAACAGAGTGAGATTCTGAATCAAAAAAAAAGATGAAAAGTGACATATGATAAAATCCAAAGTAAAACCCTCACCTGTAAGAAAATATGTAGTGTGTAACAAGAAGGCAGTTATGGAAAAGAACTCATAAATTTTCACATTACCATGTAACCGAGTTTGTCCATTGCCATCATCTTTTGCTACCATCTCTGCTGTCTTATAATCTTCAAAATGGGCTAGTGTTTCATTAGAGGATTTCCATTCTAGCATTAGTGAACTGAAATTATCAAACTTTCTTCTGTGTTGATCAAACACTGCCAGTTCCAGTACTGTGTCCCTCAGGCTTGATATAGGAATCTGCATTAAAATAAAAAATACTGAAATAAAATTTAATTAAATTATTATTATTTGAGACAGACTTTCAAGCTGTTGCCTTGAGTAAAGTGCTGTGGCTTCACAGCTCACAGCAACCTCCAACTCCTGGGCTCAAGTGATTCTTTTGCCTCAGCCTCCCAAGTAGCTGGGACTACAGGTGCCCACCAAAACGACTGGCTATTTTTGTTGTTGTTGTTTTAGCTGGCTCCAGGCTGGGTTTGAACCCTCCAGCCTCAGTGTATGTGGCTGGCGCCCTATCCACTGAGCTACGGGCACCGCCTATTTTATTCATTTATTTATTTATTTATTTTCTATTTATTTTTTTGTCATCTTCAGTAGAGTGCGGTGGCATCACAGCTCACAGCAACCTTCAGCTCTTGGCCTAGGGTGATTCTCTTGCCTCAGTCTCCCGAGTACCTGGGACTATAGGCACCCGCCACAACGCCCGGCTATTTTTTGTTGCAGTTGCCAGTGCTGTTTTAGCTGGCTGGGTCCAGGTTTGAACCCATCACCCTCAGTATATGGGGCCGTTGCCCTACCCACTGAACCACAGGCACCGCCCAAAGGTGAAATTTGTTACAGGTTGCTGCTATTTTACACTTTTTGGCCAGGACTGGGTTTGAACCCGCCACCTCTGGCATATGGGGCCAGCACCCTACTCCTTTGAGCCACAGGTGCCGCCCATTTATTTTATTTTATTTTATTTTATTTTTTGAGACAGAGTCTCCCTTTGTCACCCTTGGTTGAGTGCAATGGCATCATAGCTCACAGCAACCTCAAACACCTGAGCTTAAACAATTCTCTTGCCTCAGCCTCCCAAGTAGCTGAGACTACAAGTGCTGGCCACAACTGCCTATTTTTTTGTTGCAGTTGTTATTGTTATTTTGTTGCAGTTGGAATCCAGGCTGGGTTCCAAACCGCCAGCCTTGGTGCATGTGGCTGGCTTGCTAACCAGTCCGCTACAGGTGCTAAGCCAGGAGATAAAGACTTGTAATTAGGGCGGCGCCTGTGGCTCAGTGAGTAGGGCGCCGGCCCCATATGCCAAGGGTGGCGGGTTCGGACCCAGCCTGGGCCAAAACTGCAACAGAAAAATAGCCAGGTGTTGTGGCAGGCACCTGTAGTCCCAGCTGCTCAGGAGGCTGAGGCAAGAGAATCGCGTAAGCCCAAGAGTTAGAGGTTGCTGTGAGCCGTGTGACGCCACGGCACTCTATCTGAGGGCGGTACAGTGAGACTCTGTCTCTACAAAAAAAAAAAAAAAGACTTGTAATTAACTATTTTGTACGAAGAACTAAAGGGATCTATGTTTAAATAACTAAAGGATAATATGAGCATAATGTCCTATCATGTAGCTAATATGAATAAAGAGAATAATAAAAAATAACCAAAATGAAATTCTGAAGTTGAAAAGCACAACAAATGAAATAAAAAAATAACTAGAGGAACTCAATAACAGATTTGACCAGGTAGAAGAAAGAATCAGAGAACTTGAAGACAAATCAACTGAGATTATGCAGTCTGATGAACAGAAGGAAAAAAGAATAAAGAAAAATGAGCAACACTTTACAAGGCTGAGGTGAGTAGATGGCCTGAGTTCAGGAGTTCAAGTCCAACATGAGCCAGAGTGAGAACCCATCTCTAAAAATTAGGTGGGTGTTGTGGTGGGTGCCTGTAGTCCTAGCTACTTGAGACGCTGAGCTGGAGCCCAAGAGTTTGAGGTTGCTGTGAGCTATGATACCACATACTCTACTTGGGGTGACAAAGTGAAACTCTGTCTCAAAAAAAAAAAGAACAAGCATCAGAGCCCTGTGGGACAGAAAATAGAAGTGGTAGGAGAGGAGACAGAGAAAAAAGGAACAGAGGATAATTGAAGAAATAATGGCCAACAATTTGCCAAACTGATAAAAACATTAAACATTTAAGAAGCTCAAAGAACCCTAGGCAAGATAAATTCAACAAGAGCTACAACTAGACATATCATAATCCATCCATTTAAAGTCAAAGACAAGTCCGGGCATGGTGTCTCATGCCTGTAATACCAGCACTCTGGGAGGCTGAGGTGGGTGGATCGCTTGAGCTGAGGAGTTCCAGACCAGCCTGAGCAAGAGTGAGACCCCGTCTCTACTAAAAAATAGGAAAACTAGGCAGGCCTCATGACAGGCACTGGTAGTCCCAGGTACTGGAGAGGCTGAGGCCAGAGGATCACTTCAGGCCAGAGAATGCTGTGAGCTATGACGCTACAGTACTCTAAAGGCAACAAAGTGAGACTGTCTCAAAAAAAACAAAAAAAGTTAAGGACAAAAAATCATAAAAATGGAAATAAGGGATTAATCCCTATAAAGGATCCTCCATGGGATTAACAGTTGATCTCTCATCAGAAACCACAAAGGCCATAAGGCAGTGGGATGACATATTCAAAGTGATGAAATAAAAAGACTGCTAACAAAATTTCTACAGTGAGCAGAACAATCATTCAAAAATGGAGAAATGAAGGCATTGTAAGACTCAACAAAAAGAAAGAGAATTTGTTGCTATCAGACCTGTCCTAGAAGAAAGGCTAAAGGGAGTCCTTCAGTCTGGAATGAAAGATCATTAGACAATAACTTGAATTCTCATGAAAAAAATGAAGAGCCTGGGAATGATAATCACATAGGTAAATACATAAAAAACAGTATAAATGTATTTTTGTTTGTAATTTTTTTGCTATCTGATTTAACAATAAATAATGAAATAATAATTATAGAATTATTTGATGGACATAATATATAGCACAAATGAATAGAAAGGAAATGGAGCTATATAGGAGCAAAGGTTTTGTACATTACTGAAATTAGATGGTATTTTTCTAAAGTACATTGTTAAAGATTAAGAAGTTAATTGTCAGTGGTTCCTGTGGCTCAGTGGGTAGGGTGCCAGCCCCATGTACCAAGGGTGGCGGGTTTGAACCCGGTCCCGGCCAAACTGCAACAAAAAAATAGCCAGGCATTGTGGCGGGCACCTGTAGTCCCAGCTACTCAGGAGGCTGAGGCAAGAGAATCACCTAAGCCCAACAGCTGGAGTTTGCTGTGAGCTGTGATGCAACAGCTCTACCAAGGGCGGGTGACTAAGTGAGACTCTGTCTCTAAAAAAAAAAAAGAAGTTAATTATACTCCCTGGGGCCCACAACTAACAAACTAATACAGCTTTCTAAGCCAGCACTCAAGAAAAAGGCCAGGTACAGTTTGAATAGGAAAGCTGTAAAGCTCAATGGTGAGAAGATGGACAAGTTTGAATCTTGCATCCCTCATGCATTTTTTTTTTTTTTATAAGAAAAGGATTTTGGAATACTTCCTTTCCTTCCTTTTTTTTTAAATTCACATTTAAAAAAGAATTTTTTTTTTTTTTTTTTTTTGAGACAGAGCCTCAAGCTGTCATCCTGGGTAGAGTGTTGTGGCATCACAGCTCACAGCAACCTCCAACTCCTGGGCTCAAGCGATTCTCCTGCCTCTGCCTCCCAAGTAGCTGGGACTACAGGTGCCCGCCTACAAAGCCTGGCTATTTTTTGGTTGCAGCCATCATTGTTGTTTGGCGTGCCCGGGGCTGGATTCAAACCCTCCAGGTCAGGTGTACATGGCTGGCGTCTTAGTTGCTTGAGCCACAGGCGCCGAGCCACATTTAAAATATTTTTACAGACAATAGTCTTCCTATATTTCCCAAGCTGGACTTAAACACTGGGTTTCCCACCTCAGCCTCCCAAGTAGCTGGGACTACAGATATGCACCATTGTACCTGGCTTCTCAGGTTCTTCTTTAAACTGGAAATAAACTCTCAGCTAAGGGATATAAGAGCAGCCAAGGAAATTGAACTTCATGGTGGTTAGAAAGCTTTCATAATCTTTGTTTCTGTTCCTCAACTGAAATCTTACCAGAAAATCTAAGTATAGGCAGTACATGAATTGGAAAAACCTTCAGTGGAAAGCATACTGTCTTTATTTATGAGAGAAGCATAATCCCCTGCTAACTAAAAAAAATCTATGTAAAAAATAAGCAAAAACATCCTAGGAGCCACATTCTGATACTTATGCATGATGAGATATTTGAGAACTTGGTCTTCCCAAGTGAAATTGTGAGCAGCAGCAAAACCTGAGTGAGACTGAATGGCAGCTGGCTCACTAAGGTCCATCCAGAAAAAGCACAGCAGAACAATGTGGACCAAAGGTGTTTACAAGAAGCTCATAGACAAGGATATTAATTTGTTTGTTGCTGGGTTTTTTTTTTTGAGACACAGTCCCACTATGTTGCTTTCGGAATAGTGCTGTTGGCATCACAGCTCACAGCAACCTCAAACCCTTGGGCTTAAGTGATTCTCTTGCCTCATCCTCCCATGTAGCTGGGACTACAGGTGCCTGCCACAACGCCCGGCAATTTTTTTTTTTTTTTAGAGTCTCACTTTGTTGCCCTCAGTAGAGTACCTTGGTGTCACAGCTCACAGCAACCTCCAGCTCTTGGTCTTAGGCGATTCTCTTGCCTCAGCCTCCTGAGTAGCTGGGACTACAGATGCCCACCACAATGCCCGGCTATTTTGTTTTTTTTTTTTTTAGAGACAGAGTCTCACATTGTTGCCCTGGGTAGAGTGCTATGGCATCACAGCTCACAGTCACCTCCAGCTCTTGGGCTTAGGTGATTCTTTTGCTTCAGCCTCCTGAGTAGCTGGGACTATAGATGCCTGCCACAATGCCTGGCTATTTTTTTGTTGCAATTTGGCTGGGGCTGGGTTCGAACCCGCCACCCTTGGTATATGGGGCTAGCGCCTTACTCATTGAGTCACAGGTGCTGCCCCAATGCTCAGCTATTTTTTGTTGAGGTTGTCATCATTATTGTTTAGCTGGCCTGGGCCAGGTTTGAACCTGCCAACTTTGGTGTATGTGGCCGGCCCCGTAACCACAGTGCTATTGGGCACTGAGCATTCTTTTTTTTTTGTTTTTGAGACAGAGTCTCATTCTGTGCCCTAGAGTGCTATGGCATCATAGCTCACAGCAACCTCAAAATATTGGGCTCAAGTGATTCTTTTGCCTCAGCCTCCTGAGTAGCTGAACTTTTAGTTTTTTCTACTTTTAGTAGAGATGGGGTCTCCTTCTTACTCAGGCTGGTTGCAAACTCTTGAGTTCAAGGGATCCAACCACCTTGGCCTTTCAGAGTGCTGGGATTACAGGAATGAGCCACTGTACCCTGCCTCTTTTTTTTAAAGAAGGGGTCTTGGCTTGGCACCCGAAGCATAGTGGTTACAGTGCCAACAGCGCCAGCCACATACACCAAAGGTGATGGGTTCTAACCGGCCTGGCTCAACTAAACAACTGAAACAAAAAAATAGCCAGGCGCTGTGGAGGGCGCCTGTAGTCCCAGCTACTTGCGAGGCTGAGGCAAGAGAATCCCTTAAGCCCAAGAATTTGAGGTTGCTGTGAGCTATGATGCCACAGCACTCTACCAAGGGTGACATAGTGAGAATCTGCCTCTCTCTCTCTCTCTATATATATATATAAATAAAAAATAAAGGCAGGGTCTTGCTCTGTTCTCCAGAATGAAGTGCAGTAGTGCAATCACAGCTCACTGCATTCTCTGACTCCCAGGCTCCAGTGATCCTCCTGGCTCAAGCTCCTAAGTAGCTGACTACAGGCACATGCCCCCAATACTCAGCTAATTTTTCTACTTTTTGTACAGATGGGTTCTTTTTTTTTTTTATTTTCCCTAAAACTTTACTGAACAATTCCAAGCAGTACAACAAAACATTAAAAGCTCCCACGGTCATCCTAAGAACTACAGTCTTCTTTGATTTTTTCTTCTCTGTGTCTTCCTTTTCCCTCTCTATTTCAGTTACTTGTAATTCAATTTCCTTAGCACTAAACATACAGATGGGTTCTTGCTATGTTGCCCATGCTGGTCTTGAACTGTTGGCTTAAATGATCCACCTGCTTGGCCTTCTAAAGTGTTGGGATTATAGATATGAGCCATTGAGTCTGACCCAAGATGTTATTACAATTTTGAATTCCCGAAGTTTCAGTGGTAAACAGAAATGACTAAATAGGGCGGGGCCTGTGGCTCAGTGAGTAGGGCGCCGGCCCCATATGCTGAGGGTGGCGGGTTCAAACCCAGCCCCGGCCAAAATGCAACAGAAAAATAGCTGGGCGTTGTGGCGCGCGCCTGTAGTCCCAGCTGCTCGGGAGGCTGAGGCAAGAGAATCACGTAAGCCCAAGAGTTAGAGGTTGCTGTGAGCTGTGTGACGCCACGGCACTCTACCCGAGGGCGGTACAGTGAGACTCTGTCTCTACAAAAAAAAAAAAAAAAAAAAAGAAATGACTAAATAAATATCTCTTATATACACGAGAATAATATAGTAAAATGAAGAACAAGAGGATTAAAACAGTATACTAGGAAATATCTAACACAATAGAAGGAAGAAATGCAGGAATAGAAAAAAGAAAGGCATATGATAGATATAAGACAAACAGCACAATGGCAACATAACTCAAATCTTACCAGTAACTACAATAAAGACAGACATATAGATTAATGGAATAGATTTCAGAGTCCAGAAATAAATTCTCATGTTTATAGTTGATAGATGTCAAAGAGTATCAAGACAACTCAAAGGAGTAAAAATAATCTTTTTAACAAATGGTGCTGGGTCAATTGGATATCCATATACAGAAGAATTAACCTGGACCCCCTACCTCAGACCATAAACAAATATGGACTCATAATGGATCAGGGGGCTAAATATAGGAGCAAAAATTATAAAATTCTAAGAAAAAATCAAAGGCCCTTGTTAATACAAGCCCTTGTTAATACAAGCAACAGTTTCTTGGCTAGCATACCAAAAGTAAAAGCAACAATAACAAAATTGATAAATTGCACCTCATTAAAATTAAGAACTTTCGTGCTTTAAAATATGTCATCAAGAAAGTGAAAGATGGGCGGCACCTGTGGCTCAGTGGGTAGGGTGCTGGCCCCATATACTGAGGGTGGCAGGTTCAGACCTGGGCGTTGTGGCAGGGACCTGTAGTCCCAGCTACTCGGGAGGCTGAGGCAAAAGAGTTGCCTAAGTCCAGGAGTTGGAGCTTGCTGCAAGCTGTGTGATGCCACAGCACTCTACCAAGGGCGATAAAGTAAGACTCTGTCTCTACAAAAAAAAAAAAGAAAGAAAAGAAAGTGAAAGACAACTCATAAGAGAATATTTTTGCAAATCATGTATCTGAAAAGAGACTTGTATCTAAAATATATGAAATAAAAAACTCTTATAAGGTGGTGCCTGTGGCTTGGTGGGTAGGGCACCGGCCCCATATACCAAGGGTGGTGGCTTTAAATTCAGCCCCTGCCAAACTGTAACAAAAAAATAGCCGAGCACCTGTAGTCCCAGCTACTCAGGAGGCTGAGGCAAGAGAATTGCCTAAGCCCAGGAGTTGGAGGTTACTGTGAGCTGTGACACCACCACACTCTACCGAGAGTGATAAAGTGAGCTTTAAAGTGTAAAGTGTCTCTACAAAAAAAAAAGAAAAACTCTTATAGGCTCAGTGCCCATAGCACAGTGGTTATGATTCCGGCCACATGCACCAAGGCTGGTGGATTTTAGCTGGGCCCATGCTAGCTAAACAACAGTGACAACTGCAACAAAAAAATAGCTGGGCGTTGTGGCGGGCGCCTGTAGTCCCAGCTACTTGGGAAGCTGAGGCAAGAGAATCGTTTAAGCCCAAGAGTTTGAGGTTGCTGTGAGCTGTAACGCCACAGCACTCTACCTGGGGTAATATAGTGAGACTCTGTCTCAAAAAAAAAAAAAAATGATGAGAAGGTGCCCTAATCTTGACACCCACACAGGGATGCTGAGGCCATGGGTGGGGTGAGGACCAGCCCATGAAATCAGTAATAAACTGTCTCAGGTTGAGTATGTGAAGAAATAACCACTGAGCTATGGGTGCTAAGCCAAAAAAAAAAATTTTTTTTTAGAGACAGTCTCACTTTGTTGCCTTCAGTAGAGTACCGTGGCGTCACAGCTCACAGCAACCTCCAGCTCTTGGGCTTAGGTGATTCTTTTGCCTCAGCCTCCCGAGTAGCTGGGACTACAGGTGCCCACCACAATGCCTAGCCATTTTTTGTTGTAATTTGACCAGGGCTGGGTTTGAACCCACCACCCTTGGTATATGTGGCGCCCTACTCACTGAGCCACAGGTGCTGCCAAAAAAATTTTTTTTTGGCCGGGGCTGAGTTTGAACCCCCACCTCCGGAATATGGGGCTGGCGCCCAACCCCTTTGAGCCACAGGTGCTGCCCCTCAAAAAAAAATTTAATATGAAGTTTGATTCTGAGAAACATGAGTTCCCAACCTGTAACATCTCATTCTGCTGTTCCTTTATAAGGTAGTATGGCATAAAATTAATAATACATATTTCGGAGTCAGACAGAATGTGCTATTTTTTCTAGCTTTATGACTCAACTCTAAATTATGGAAAATTTACTCAACTCCTGGAGCCTCAATGTTCTCATGTGTAAAATGGGAACAATTAATTTTTTTTTCTGCACAGGCTAAGTAATGACAGAATTCTATTCTCCCATGCTTGAAATCATAGTCAACTGCATTTATCATGTAGTCTGATGTTCTGGTTCCTAGGTTAGATAACTCATTAATTCCTCACTCCCTGTTATCTACTTAGTCGGTATGTTACTTTATATTATTCATCATGGTAGGTCTGGAGAAGAGGTAGATTTTATTACTTATTGGCAATGCTAATAAAAGTTTTGGTCAGGAAGGATTTTAGGAAAACCATTTGGAAGTTATGTAGAGAGATTTCAATTATCTATTCATAATCATAGGCCATGTACCTGAGTATAGTAAACAAAGTCACGTTACTCGGTGTAGCCAATTCTATTCTTTTTTTTTTTTTTAGCCAATTCTATTCTAGTTTAATTACTTCTTCTTAGACACTATCAGAGAATGAATAACAAATAAACTAGCTCCCTTAACTTTAATAAAACAAAAGCTATTGGTGGCACCTGTAGCTCAGTGGGTAGGGAACCGCCCACATACACGGAGGCTGGCAGGTTCTAGCCTGGGCTAGCTAAAACAACAATGACAACTGCAACAATGACAACAACAACAACAACAACAAATTAGCTGGGCATTGTAGTGGGTGTGTGTAGTCCCAGCTACTTGGGAGGCTGATGCAAGAGAATTGCTTAAGCCCAAGAGTTGGAGGTTGCTGTGAGCTATGACGCCACAGCACTCTATCCAGGGTGACAGCTTGAGACTCTGTCTCAAAACTACCCTCCACAACAAAAAAAAAGCTACATTTCAGACTTTTTATCTCTAAAGCATAGAAGACAAAAGTGCCAAGTTAGTTTGAAACATATTCCGAACTTACCAGTTGTTTGTTGTGCTGTGGCAGAGGACATGGCTGGGCACCAGCTGGCACCTTGTATACCGGGGTTACTGACATACTGGCAGGGTGGGCACATAAGAAGCGCACCTGCACAACCTCTATAGCTGGACAAGGATTCAGGACACCTGGGTGATTTCCAATTCGGAACGTGAGAACCTTAAGGAAATATCAGAGCAGGAGATAATTGTGGGTAGACACTTGCTGTCAGTCATGCCAATGTAAATGTGTTAGAATTATTCATACTCTAATATAGAGAGTCCCTTCAGACATTATAATCAGGCAAATCCCTTACTGTTACAGTTCTTAGTTAACTGGATGAAAATTTGAAAACAAATGGAACATTTAAAAGAAATCTAACTTTATCAATTACTTGATAATTGATATCTTTTCCCTCACCAAATCTTTTCTTACCAGTTGGTAAAAAGTGGAAAAACTAATGTGTGTTTTAATCTGTGTCTAGTGGAAGTACTAATGAATAACAGAAAGTGCAAATGAAAAGAAGTTAGGGGACTTCAAGTGGGGGTTAATTAGGCCTGAAATTACTAATAGCTTACTCAATAATCTAGGAAAAGAAGGCAATATAATAAAAGCCTTATATGAAAAATCCACAGCTGGCCAGGTGTGGTGGCTTACACCTGTAATACTAGCACTCTGGAAGCCAAGGTGGGTGAATAGCTTGAGCTTACGAGTTGGAGACCAGCCTCAGCAAGAAGCAAGACCCTGTCCCTACTAAAAATAGAAAAACTGAGGCAAGAGGATTACTTAAACCCAAGAATTAGAGGTTGCTGTGAGCTATGATGCCACAGCACTCTACCCAGGACGACAGCTTGAGACTCTGTCTCAAAAAAAAAAAAAAAAAGTGGGCAAAGGATTTGAACAGGCATATTTTCTTCTCTAATGAAGATATACAAATGGCCAGTAAGCACGTGAAAAAATATTCAGTGTCACTAATCATTAGGGAACTGCAAATCAAAACCATTAAGAGATACTACCTCATATCCATTAGGATGGCTACTACAAAAAAAAGCAGAAAATAGTGTTGGCAAGGATGTGGAAAAATGGGATCACTTTCATCTGCTTGGTAGGAATGTAAAATGGCATATTTTTTTTTTTTTTAGAGACAGAGTCTCACTTTGTCGCCCTTGGTAGAGTGCCGTAGCATCACAGCTCACAGCAACCGCCAACTCATGGGCTTAGGCGATTCTCTTGTCTCAGCCTCCCAAGTAGCTGGGACTACAGGTGCCTGCCACAACACCCAGCTATTTTTTTTGTTGCAGTTTGGCTGGGGACGGGTCTGAACCTGTACCCTTGGTATGTGGGGCCGGCACCCTACGCACAGAGCCACAGGTGCTGCCCAAAATGGCATAGTTGCTGTGGAAAAGAGAATGATTTTTCCTCAAAAAATTAAAAAAGGAATTATATGGTCCAGCAATTCTACTTTTGGCTATATATTCCAAACAATTAAAAAGAAGGGTTTGAGGATATAGTTCTATAACCATGTTTACAGCAGCATTATTCACGATTGCTAAAACTTACTATAAGCAACCAAATGTCCAGCCTTTCAAAGAAAGGAGATTCTGGCCCGGCGCCTGTGGTTCAAGTGGCTAAGGCGCCAGCCACATACACCTGAGTTGGCAGGTTCGAATCCAGCCTGGGCCCGCCAAATAACAATGACGGCTGCAACCAAAAAAATAGCTGGGCGTTATGGTGGGCGCCTGTAGTCGCAGCTACTTGGGAGGCAGAGGCAGGAGAATCGCTTGAGCCCAGGAGTTTGAGGTTGTTGTGACCTGGGATGCTACAGCACTCTACCCAGGGCGACAGCTTGAGGCTCTATCTCAAAAAATAAAAAAAAAGAAAGGAGATTCTGATATATGCTACCCTTGAGAAAATTATGCTAAGTGAAATAAGCCAGTAAAGAAAAATATGATATCATTCCATTTATATGAGATGCTTTGAGTAGTCAAAATTATATGGAGAGGAAGTAGAATGGCAATTGCCAGAGGCTGGGCATAAAATGGGGAGTTTTTTTTTTTTTTGTAGAGACAGAGTCTCACTTCATGGCCCTCGGTAGAGTGCCGTGGCCTCACACAGCTCACAGCAACCTCCAACTCCTGGGCTTAAGCGATTCTCTTGCCTCAGCCTCTCGAGTAGCTGGGACCACAGGCGCCCGCCACAACACCCAGCTATTTTTTGGTTGCAGTTTGGCGGGGGCCGAGCTTGAACCCGCCACCCTCGGTATATGGGGCCGGCGCCCTACCGACTGAGCCACAGGCGCCGCCCTGGGGAGTTGTTTTTTAATGGGTGAGCTTCAGTGTTATCAAATAAAAAGAGTTATGGAGTAAATGGTGGTGATGCCTGAATAGCACACTTAAAAACAGTTATGATGGGCTCGGCACCTGTAGCTCAGTGGCTGGGATGCCAGCCACATACACCAGAGATGGCACGTTCAAACCCAGCCTGGGCCTGCCAAACAACAATGACAACTACAACCAAAAAATAGCTGAGCATTGTGGCGGGCACCTGTAGTCCCAGCTACTTGGGAGGCTGAGGCAAGAGAATCGCCTAAGCCTAAGAGTTTGAGGTTGCTGTGAGCTGTGATGCTACAGCAGTCTACTGAGGGTGACATAGTGAGACTCTGTCTCTAAAAAAAAAAAAAAAATAATAATAATAATAAAAATTATGATGGTAAGTTTTACATGTATTTGTAAAAAATTAGGAGGAAAAGGTATGGTGCCCCATGATCACATTAATGTACATAGCTATGATTTAATAAAAAAAAATTTAAAAAAATTAGGAGGAAAAGGAAGTAATTAGGGCTGAAATTACTAATAGCTAGTCATATATAAAGTTAAGTTCACTACAAATATTAGAAAGAAGCTTAACTGATTATAGTACATTGTTAATAAGTTAAAGTCTTGCACTGATTCCCTCTGAGTGCTACCTCGAATCCTCAACCCTGCTCAAACTATAAGGATTTGTTATTGGTTTTGATAAAAGCAGGGCAGCTGTGAAGGAGAAATATGCAAATCTATAACTACCTCTAAAAATAATCAAAACTCATTCAGCTGATAGAGAGCAACATATTTATTACTCTGACCAGCATAAGTCTAATTGGTTCTTCAAAATTGCTATCCATAGATGACATTTCAAAGTTTCACTTCCTTGAATTCTTTGAAAGTGGAAAACCAAATATAACGATAAACTGAAAATAATGTGAAGTAAGCTTATTACTACAAGAATATCTTGAATTGTTTAGTTAGTGAACTATTAGAATTCTCATGAGCAAATTGAAATCTTTGGGTACATTTAAAGGATAGTAAGGTTTAAAAAAAAAGAAAGATCCTTTGATCAATAATTAAAATTTTCCTATGTAGTCCATAAACTAAATACATTGACATCTAAAAAGAATTGGCTAGAAATACAAAAGATTTGGAGTACTGTATCAAGAAAATGCTAGAAAAACACCATCTTCCTACTTGTTCCCCTAAGTCCAGGCACAGGACCCGGTAGATGTACTGGTTCTGTTTTTTCTTAGCTGGCAGCCGGACTTGTGTTATTTCGATCTTCTCCATCTTCTCCACGCTCAGTTCCAAAAAAAATAGGGAGGGCTCCAAGATCCAGGGATGAGGGCCCCCTTCAAATACCATTTCCTTCACAGACTGCCATGTCACCAATGCCACTTCCACGGGGTTTAGAGCCTAATGACATTTAAAGAAATGAATCTCTGATAGGTTAGGGAATTCAATCATATTTATTTATCTAAGTTTTAAAATACTTTCTCTTTCTCATCTTCCTCAGCAGATATAGTACAATGTTGTACATATAATAGACATTGTACAAATAACTGTATAAAAATTTTTAAGACAGGTTTCACTCTGTCACCCGGGTAGAATGCAGTGGTGTCATCATGGTTCACTGCAACCTCAAACTTCCAGGGTTCAAGTGATCTCCCTAGCTGAGCCTCATGACTAGCTGGGACTATGGGCATGTGTCACACTGCCAGACTAACTTTAATTTATTTGTAGAGATGGGGTCTCACTATATTCCCCAGGCTGGTCTCAAAATCCTGGCCTCAGGCAATCCTCCCACTTCAGCCTATAAATGCTAGGTTTATACATGTAAACCACTGTGCTGAGCCTCATAAGCATTTTAAACTAACATTTGCTAAAGTCTCAAAGAAATTCTGCCTTAAAAACATAAACTACTCTTCAGGAGGCCAAATTGGGGGATCACTTAAGGCTAGGAGTTTGAGAACAGCCTGGGAAAATGTAGAGGGACTCTGGTCTCTACCAAAAATTAAAAAATTAGCCATTGTGGTAGTATGTGCTTATAGTTGCAGCTACTCAGGAGGCTGTGGCAGGAAGACTGGTTGAGTCTCGGAGTTCAAGGCTGCAGTGAGCTCTGATCATACCACTGCGCTCTAGCCTGAGCCTTTTGACACAGAGTGAAAACCTGTGTAAAAACAAACTAACAAAAATACATGTATATATATGAACACATACATAAAATACATCTATAATATATTTTATCGTATTTTTCAGAGAACTTTACAACCCAAGAGATAGACAAGTATTAGCCAATGCAGTACACAGAGGAGTTGTATCCTATTTATATGTGAGAAAGCCAAAATCAGGGGAATAAAGTTTTCTCAGAGTGTAGGTTATTTTCATATGGCACAGTGTCTACAACGGTGACTAAGTCATAAAGCGAAGTGGAGAGTAGAGGCAATTATTCTAAAAATGTAAGCAAACTATGCTTTAGTATTTTTTTCCTGAACTAGTCAATCATATTTATTTATTTATTTTTTGAGACAGAGTCTCATTTTGTTGCCCTTGGTAGAATGCTGTGACATCATAGCTCACAGCAACCTCAAACTCCTGGGCCCAAGCAATTCTCTTGCCTCAGCCTCCCAAGTAGTTGGGATTACAGGAGTCCACCACCACGTCTGGCTACTTTTAGAGATGGGGTCTCCCCCTGGCTCAGGCTGGTCTCAAACCTGTGAGCTCAGGCAATCAATCATATTTATTACTGAATGCAATTGAAATTAATTATTCCTATCTCTAATGGCAGCATTAAATAATTTATATATAATTCAATAAGTATTCACTGATGGTCCAATGAGGATATAGTAATAGAAATCCAAAGAAGTCTTTTTTTTTTTTTTTAGAGACAGAGTCTCACTTTATCACCCTGGGTAGAGTGCCGTGGCATCACAGCTTACAGCAACCTCCAACTCCTGGGCTTAAGAGAGTCTCTTGCCTCAGCCTCTTGAGTAGCTGGGACTACAGGTGCCCGCCACA
Source organism: Nycticebus coucang (assembly GCF_027406575.1). Taxonomy (NCBI): domain Eukaryota; kingdom Metazoa; phylum Chordata; class Mammalia; order Primates; family Lorisidae; genus Nycticebus; species Nycticebus coucang. The sequence continues at coordinate 58,904,716 of NC_069784.1, forward strand.
ATGCCCAGGTATTTTTTTTGTTGTTGTTGCAGTTTGGCTGGGGTCGGGGCTGTCCCCCTACCCACTGAGCCACAGGTGCTGCCCTTTGTTTTTGTTTTTTTTTGTTTTGTTTTTTGCAGTTTTTGGCTAGGGCCAGGTTTGAACCTGCCACATCTGGTATATGGGGCCAACGCCCTACTCACTGAGCCATAGGTGCCGCCCTGGGGTTCTTTTTTTTTTTCTGAGACAGAGTCTCATTATGTCGCCCTCAGTAGAGTGCTGTGGCATTACAGCTCACAGCAACCTCAAACCCTTGGGCTTAAGAGATTCGCTTGTAAGAGATTCTCTTGCCTCAGCCTCCCAAGTAGCTGGGACTATAGATGCCTGCCACAATGCCCAGTTTTTTTTTTTTTTTTTTAAGATTTTGCCCTTTCTTTATTATTCTTTTTTTTTTCCTGCAGTTTTTGGCCCACCACCTCCAGCATATGGGGCCTGCACCCTACTCCTTTGAGCCACAGGCGTTGCCCAATGCCTGGCTATATTTTTGTTGCAGTTGTCATTGTTGTTTAGCTGACCTGGGCCGGGTTTGAACCCTCCAGCCTCGGTGCATATGGCTGGCGCTGTAACCACTGTTCTAGGGGTGCTGAGCCCTCTTTCAGGGTTCTTAAAGGGAGCATACTAATATTCCTTATCTAGGTGTTTACAGAGGTATATGAGGGCTGTCCAGAAAGTATCCAGCTGTGTACAATGAAAATCAAGACATGGGCTCCGCACTTGTAGTACAGTGGTTAGGGCGCCAGCCACATACACTGGGGCTGGTGGGTTCGAACCCGGCCCAAGCCTGCTAAACAACAATGAGAACAACAACAAAATAGCCGGGCATTGTGGCAGGTGCCTGTAGTTCCAGCTACTTGGGAGGCAGAGGCAGGAGAATCGCTTGAGCCCAGGAGTTGGAGGTTGTTGTGAGCTGTGATGCCACGGCACTCTACCCAGGGCAACAGCTTGAGGCTCTGTCTCAAAAAAACCCAAAAACCAAAAAACATAAATATCACTAATCCTTAGCAGAGACCGTAGATAGATAGTAAGCCCGTAAGTGGACATAGCTGGGTCCATGAAAATAAATTCCTATTTCTTACCATAAAATATCTCACCTTTAGGGGTTCATAAGCAGCAAATGTGGCACTGCTCTCCAAGTCCTCTTCATATTCAGTCACACTCACTGTCACCAGAGTATGGCCCAGAGATTTGGCTGCTATATGTGTACTGGAGCAGTGCTTTGGTCCAGGTCTTTGAATACCTGTTTATCAAAACATGCTTTCAGTAGAATAATTCACAGTCAGTTCTCAAGGAAATTAGTTACAGAAATATAAGAATTTTAATACATTAAAAATGTTATCTTGGGGCGGCGCCTGTGGCTCAGTTGGTAAGGCGCTGGCCCCATATACCGAGGGTGGCGGGTTCAAACCCGGCCCGGCCAAACTGCAACCAAAAAATAGCCGGGCGTTGTGGTGGGCGCCTGTAGTCCCAGCTACTCGGGAGGCTGAGGCAAGAGAATCGCTGAAGCCCAGGAGTTGGAGGTTGCTGTGAGCTGTGTGAGGCCATGGCACTCTACAGAAGGGCCATAAAGTGAGACTCTGTCTCTACAAAAAAAAAAAAAAAAAAATGTTATCTTGGCTCAGCGCCTATGGCTCAAGCGGCTAGGGTGCCAGCCACATACACTGCAGCTGGCGGGTTCGAATCCAGCCCGTGCCTGCCAAATAATAACGACAACTAAAACTTAAAAAAATAGCTCAGCATTGTGGCAGGTGCCTGTAGTCCCAGCTACTTGGGAGGCTGAGGCAAGAGAATAGCTTAAGCCCAAGAGTTAGAGGTTGCTGTGAGTTGTGATGCCACAGCACTCTACCCAGGGCAACAGCTTGAGACTCTGTCTCAAAAATCAATCAATCAATCAATCAATCAATCAATAAAAATGTTATCTTGACCTCAAAGTAACCATTAGTCTGCCATTTTTATATCAAGTTGATATAAAAATCTGTTCTTTTGGGCGGCACCTGTGGCTCAGTGGATAGGGTGCTGGTCCCTATATCGAGGGTGGCAGGTTCAAACCCAGCCCCAGCCAAACTGCAACCAAAAAATAGCCGGGTGTTGTGGCGGGTGCCTGTAGTTCCAGCTACTCAGGAGGCTGAGGCAAGAGAATCGCCCAAGCCCAGGAGTTGGAGGTTGCTGTGAGCTGTGTGACACCACGGCCCTCTACCAAGGGCAATAAAGTGAGACTCTGTCTCTACAAAAAACAAAAAACAAAAAATCTGCTCTTTCATGCTCAGTTTAGTGGCTCACACCTAGAATTCCAGTGTTCTGGGAGGCTGAGGCAGGAGGATTGCTTGAGTTCAGGAATTTGAGACCAGCCTGAGGGACAGTGAGACCCCATCTCTACAAAAATGGAAAAATTCGCTGGGCATGGTGGCAGGAACCAGTAGACTTAGGTACTTGAGATGCTAAGAAGGGAGGATTGTTTAAGTTCAGGAATTCGAGGTTGCATTGGGTTAAGACACTATTATACAAGGGTACAGTCTGTCTCAAGAAGAAAATCTGTCCTTTCAATTAAAAGATATATATTGGTGGGCACCTGTAGTTCCAGCTACTTGGGAGGCTGAGGCAAGAGAATCACTTAAGCCTGAGAGATTGAGATTGCTATGAGCTGTGATGTCACGGCACTCTACTCAGGGCGAAATAGTGAGAGTCTGTCTCAAAAAAACAAAAAACAAAACAAAAGCAAAAGCCAAACCAAAAAATAAAGTAACGAATTTAGAAAATAGAAAGATTATTTCTAGCTGGAGAGATCAGGAAGTTTTAATGTCCATAAACATTGCTTTGTCCAAAAACAAAAAGTTTAAAGCATCCTATGCTGACCAGGTGCAGTTGCTTACACCTATAATCCTAGCACTCTGGGAAGCTGAGATAGGAGGATTGCTTGAGCTGAGAAGTTTAAGAACAGTCTAAGCAAGAATGAGAACCCACTAAAAATGGAAAAATTAGCCAGGCATTGTGGCGATTGCCTATAGTCCCAGCTACTGGGGAGGCTGAGGCAGAAAGATCACATGAACCCAGGAGTTTGACGCTTCCATAAGCTATGATGATGCCAAGTGTCAGTCTATCCAGGATGACAGAGTGATACTCTGTCTCAAAACAAAAAAAAAAAGTATTTCAAGCTGAGAAAACAGAATGAACAAAGAAATAGAAATGAAATGTAAATGAGAATATAAGGAAGATATACTATAAAATTTAATTAAGTAGTTGCTGTAGCTAGAAGCATACCTGAACCCAAAGTCTGAAGTCATGAGAAGTAGACTAGGTTACAGTATAGAGGGCCTTCCACCCTAAATAACAGACTTCAGCCCATTCCACTGGCAATGAGAGTTCTCTCAAAAATTTTGAGCAGAAAGTTAATACTGAAGTTGAGCTCTTAAAGAGCCAATTGGTAGCCATGACGATCAGAGATAAAAATAGTTAAGAGGACCTGTAGTCCCAGCTACTCGGGAGGCTGAGGCAAGAGAATCGCTTAAGCCCAGGAGTTGGAGGTTGCTGTGAGCTGTGTGAGGCCACGGCATTCTACCGAGGGCCATAAAGTGAAACTCTGTCTCTACAAAAAAAATAAATAAATAAATAAGAGGAGAGTGTTAACCCTACAGGAGAGATAACCAAGTCCTAAAACTTAGAGGAGACACACTGAGAACAAAGGAAGGAGAACGTATTCTTACCTTCTTTGAAAACAGTAAAGACTCCTTGTTTATCCATGTTCAAATCCAAAGATAAATGAGAACAGTCTGTGAATGCAATGGCCTCTTTGGTCTCCTTATTTATGTGATACATTGCAATGGGGATTTCTATAATCCGTCCAATCTCCACGTCAGCATGAAATGGTAACAGTTCCATTTTTTTCAGTTTCAGGACATATATCTAGAGGGGAAAAAATTCATCTTTCAAGAAAGTTTTGTTAGGAAAGCCTTAGAAGACAAGAAATCAGGAGGGAGGGAGCTCTGTAAATTCTGACCCAGGTTCAATGCACAGCTGTATGGCACACTTTGTGGGTGAAGGATATAAAACTCAACTTTACCTTACAAACGCAAACAACATAACTTAATTGTATGTACCCTCATATTAATGTGAAATTAAAAAAAAAGAAATCATTCCTTATTTAAACACATGCATATGTATGTATCATATAAAAACACACTATCATACATGCTATTTATATTATATACTATTTTATTCACACACACACATACACACACGAGGTACTAAACATGTCACCCTTTTTATTCCTTGATTGATGGATGTCTTTAAATCATCTAACACCATACAGCAGGGATCTGGCAAAATAAGGTGAGTACATGACTTGTTTTTGTATTGTGGGGTAAGAATAAGTTTTATATTTTTTCGAGACAGAGTCTCATTATGTTGCCCTCGGTAGAGTGTCGCAGTGTCATAGCTCACAGCAACCTCAAACTCTTGGGCTCTTGCCTCAGCCTCCCAAGTGGCTGGGATTATAGGCATCCGCCATAACACCCGGCTATTTTTAGAGACAGGCTCTTACTGTAGCTCAGGCTGGTCTCAAACTCCTTAGCTCAAGCAATCCACCTCTCCTTGGTCTCCTAGAGTGCTGGGATTACAGGAGTGAGCCACCCCACCCAGCTGTATTTATTATCCAGACCTTTACAGAAAGATTGCAGACCTTTGACTCAGAACTCCTTCCTTCCTTCCTTCCTTCCTTCCTTCCTTCCTTCCTTCCTTCCTTCCTTCCTTCCTTCCTTCCTTCCTTCCTTCCTTCCTTCCTTCCTTCCTTCCTTCCTTCCTTCCTTCCCTCCTTCCTTCCCTCCCTCCCTCCCTCCCTCCCTCCTTCCTTCCTTCTTTCCTTCCCCCCTTTCCCCCTTCCTCCCTCCCTCTCTCCTTCCTTTCTCTCTCTCTTTTTTCCTCACTCTCTCTCTGTCTTTGTTTCTTTGTTTTTCTTTCTCTCTCTCTCTTTCTCTCTTTCTTTCTTATTTATTTTTGAGACAGATGTCGCCCTTGGTAGAGTGCTGTAGCGTCACAGCTCACAGCAACCTCCAACTCTTGGGTTTAGCAATTCTCTTGCTTCAGCCTCCCAAGTAGCTGGGACTACAGGCCACCACAATGCTCGGCTATTTTGTTGTTGTTATTGTTGCAGTTGTCATTGTTGTTTTAGTTAGCCTGGACTGGGTTTGAACTCTCCAGCCCCGGTGTATGTGGCTGGCGCCCTAACCACTGAGCTATGGGTGCTGAGCCAACTTCCTCTTTCTTTTTTTTTTTTTTTTTTTTTTTTTTGTGGTTTTTGGCCGGGGCTGGGTTTGAACCAGCCACCTCTGGCATATGGGACCGGCGCCCTACTCCTTGAGCCACAGGGGCCGCCCAGACTTTTTTTTTTTTTTTTTTTTTTTTTTGGCCGGGGCTGGGTTTGAACCCACCACCTCCGGCATATGGGACCGGCACCCTACTCCTTGAGCCACAGGTGCCGCCCACAACTTCCTCTTTCTTGATATCTTTAAAAAATATCTTTTATGGGGCGGCGCCTGTGGCTCAGTCGGTGAGGCGCCGGCCCCATATACCGAGGGTGGTGGGTTCAGGCCCGGCCCCTGCCAAACTGCAACCAAAAAAAAAAAATGGCCGGGCGTTGTGGCGGGCGCCTGTGGTCCCAGATACTCGGGAGGCTGAGGCAGGAGAATCACTTAAGCCCAGGAGTTGGAGGTTGCTGTGAGCTGTGTGAGGCCACGGCACTCTACCGAGGGCCATAGAGTGAGACACTGTCTCTTCAAAAAAAAAAAAAAAAATCTTTTATGGGTGGCACACATAAAACCACTCAGTGGTTAGGGCACCAGCCACATACACTGGGGCTGGTGGGTTAGAACCCAGCCAGGACCTGCCAAACAACAATGACAACTACAACCAAAAAATAGCCGGGCATTGTGGTGGGTGCCTATAGTCCCAGCTATTTAGGAGGCTGAGGCAAGAGAATTGCTTAAGCACAAGAGTTTGAGATTGCTGTGAGCTGTGACGCCACAGCACTCTACCAAGGGTGACATGGTGAGACTCTGTCTCAAAAAAAAAAAAAAAAAAAAAGGCAGTAGTCTGGATTTGATCCATAGGCCTTTGTTTCCTTTCTTCAAACTCTTCCATAAGTTCCTACCTCTTTCATGACAGTCTTCTTTTTTTTTTTTTTTTTGCAGTTTTTGGCCAGGGCTGGGTTTGAACCCACCCTACTCCTTTGAGCCACAGGTGCTGCCCTCATGACAGTCTTTAACTAGTCCCATCCACAGGATTTTTCTTGGGTCATTATGAAAGTTTTGAGATACACAAAAATTAGGCAACATAAAATCTTTGACTGAGAGGGCATTAAAAAAAAATCCATGCAGTTGCAAATAAATGAAGCCTTCCCAGCAACATCAATAAGCTGAGCAAGTTGAAACTTGCACCGGTGAATCTGAAAGGACTCTGTTGACTGTCTCCCTTCCCCCTTCCCCTTAACCTACCCCTTCCTTCCTTCCTTTTTTTTTTTTTTTTCCACAGAGTCTCACCCTTAGTAGAATGCTGTGGAGTAACAGCTCACAGCAACCTCAAACTCTTGGGCTTAAGTGACTCTCTTGCCTCAGCCTCCCAAATAGCTGGGACTACAGGTGCTCACCACAATGCCCAGCTATTTTTTCTTTTTGGGGGGACAGAGTCTCACTATGTTGCCCTCGGTAGAGTGCTATGGTGTCATAGCTCACAGCAACCTCCAACTCTTGGGCTTAAGTGATTCTCTTGCTTCAGTCTCCCAAGTAGCTGGGACTATAGGCGCCTGCCATAACACCCAGCTATTTTTTTGGTTGCAGTTGTCATTGTTGTTTAGCAGGACCAGGCCAGGCTCGAACCCACAAGCCTCTGTGTATGTAGCCGGCATCCTACCCACTGGCCTATGGGCGCCACCCTGGCTATTTTTGTTGTTGTTGTAGTTTTCATTGTTTGGCAGGCCTAGGCTGGGTTTGAACCTGCCAACCCTGGTATATGTGGCTGGTGCCCTAGCCACTGAGCTACAGGCACCGAGCCTGACTGTGTTTCTTGCAAGTGAAATTATGGACCTTAGGGTGGCGCCTATGGCTCAGTGGGTAGGGCGCCAGCCTCATACACTGAGGGTGGTGGGTTTGAACCCAGCCACGGCCAAACTGCAACAAAAAAATAGCCAGGCATTGTGATGGGTGCCTATAGTCCCAGCTACTTGGGAGGCTGAGGCAAGAGAATCTCCTAAGCCCAGGAATTGGAGGTTATTGTGAGCTGTAATGCCATAGCACTCTACTGAGGGTGACATGGTGAGACTCTGTCTCAAAAAAAAAAAAAGAAAAGAAATTATGGACTGTAACAGTCTGTCTTCTACATAAACTAATAGTACTTACTGTACAATTCAAGTAGTTGTCAATCATACATTGGGTTTTTTTGTTGTTTTTTTTTTGAGATCTGATCTCAGTTTGTCACCCTGGTCAGAATGCAGTGCCATAACATGGCTTACAGCAACCTTAAACTCCTGAGTTCAAGGGATCCTCTTTCCTCAGCCTCCTAAGTAGCTGGGACTACAGGTGACCATCAACACACTCAGCTATTTTTTCTATTTATTGTAAAGATGGGAGTCTTGCTTTTGCTCAGGGTGTTCTCAAACTTTGACCTCAAGGCAGCCCCCCATCATAGCCTCCCAAAGAGATTGGATTATGGGCGTTAGCCACCATGCCTGGCCCATACATTGCTTTAAAATACCTCACATATCATTTCCTTAAAATGTTAATCAGCTTCTCATTGAATATATCTCCTTGGTTAGACTTTAAATTCTTTAAGGTAGGTATAATACATTTTGTATTTCTAAATACCACAGGAACCTAATATGCCTTTAAGTTCCTAGAGGATATTCAAAATATTAACTGAGGCAAAATGTTAACTCTGGCAGAAAACAGCAACATATATGTTTTAAAAATGGAAGAAAAAACTGGGTGCAGTGGCTCATACCTATATTTCTAACTACTCAGGAGGCTGAGATGGGAGAATTTCTTTTCTTTTTTTTTTTTGTAGAGACAGAGTCTCACTGTACCGCCCTCGGGTAGAGTGCCGTGGCGTCACATGGCTCACAGCAACTTCCAACTCTTGGGCTTACGCGATTCTCTTGCCTCAGCCTTCTGAGCAGCTGGGACTACTGGCGCCTGCCACAACGCCCGGCTATTTTTTTGTTTTTGTTGCAGTTTGGCCGGGGCTGGGTTTGAACCGCCACCTTCGGCATATGGGGCCGGCGCCCTACTCACTGAGCCACAGGCGCCGCCCCCGGGAAAATTTCTTAAGGTCATGAATTCATGACCAGGCTGAGCAACATAATGAGACTCTGTCTAACAACAAGAAAAAAAAAATTTTTGAGACAAGAGTCTCACTTTGTCACCCTGGGTAGAGTGCCGTAGTGTCATAGCTCACAGCAACCTCAAACTCTTGGGTTCAAGTGATTCTCATGCCTCAGCCTCCTGAGTACCCAGGACTATAGGAGTCCACCACTGATACAGGACAGGTGGCACCCCAGCCAACTCAGCCAAGCTGAGGGGACCACCTGCTGCCTCCACCCTGGTGTTGTGTTGGTGCCACCACAGCAGGCAGAGGAACCAGCAGGCTGGTGGGTGGGTGGGTCTGCAGGCGCTGGAGGCTCCAGTAGGTGGAGGGGCCAGACAACTGCTGGGGAGACACCAGCACCTTAGTGTTCCCCTCCCCTTGCACTTGCAGCTGAACAGGGAACTCCCATTTCCTGGGCCTGGTCAATTTCATGTAGGTTTCCTAGGCCTGGGAACCAAAGGGATTGTATTCATTCATTTGGTACCGATTCCTCCCTAAATGTAACTACAGTGGACCCGTGGGGGGGGAAAAAAAAAAACACACACACACACATATATATATATATATATACATACATATATATAACCAAAGAGCCAAGAAAGAGAGAGATATCCTCCCCCCACACACACACACTTGTGTCTTCCCCCTGAGCTCTCTGCCAGGAGCTTTAGTGTTTTTCTATTCTTTTCTGTAAAATAAATCCTGTTTTGGCTCGGGGCCCGTAGCACGGTGGTTACGGCTCCAGCCACATACACTGAGTGAGTGGGTTCGAACACAGCTCAGGCCAGCTAAACAACTGCAACAAAAAAATAGTCGTTGTGGTGGGCGCCTGTAGTCCCAGCTACTTGGAAGGCTGAGGCAAGAGAATTGCTTAAGTCCGAGAGTTTGAGGTTGCTGTGAGCTATGATGCCACAGTACTCTACCAAGGACGACATAGTGAGACTCTGTCTCAACAACAACAACAAAATAAATAAATAAATCCTGTCTTACCACTGATCTGTGGTCCATGGATTCATTCTTTGAATTACTGAGACCGAGATCCTACTGAAGACGAAATTCCAGTGTCATATTTTGGGGGCCTGTCTGGGATAGATCTGTGGTTAGCAAAACCACTTACCTCTTTGCTGCTTTTCTCTATAGTTATAATAATGGAGACTAATAATTTTGATGCCCATCAGCTGGTAAATGTGCATAGTGCAACTGCTGACCTCCAGGTCACAAGCAAGAGGTTGTTGGGGAACAAACTTTCTAATTCCCCTTAGCTCCAGAAAGGAACCTAAGGGAATGTTAGAACGCTTTTGAAACTGTTCTGTATTCACTCCTTTTCTCTGGCTGAGAGCTAAGCAAAGAAGTAGCACCCTAGACATTTGTTCCATGGTCCCAAACCTTTTCTATTTATCTCTAGAGGAAAAAGACAAAGCAATCTCTCTCTCTCTCTGTAGTTTACATGCTTTGTTTGAATGCTGGTAAAGGACTGCTTTATGTATTTGTTTAATTTTGTACTGGCTTATTCTCGTATTTTTCAGATGTTCTAAGTGTGCTTCCTATGTTGTAGGTGTGCTGTAAGGTCCTTCTTATTGTTTTTCATTGCAAAATTAAATTCAATTGGTGTTTTTATGTGTCTGAGAAAAAAAGCTGAACGATGTTGACTAGAAGTCAGCTCCAAACAAAGGGCAAAATGACTCCCCTACACAACTTCTCTGGGCAACCAGAGGCCTGTGAAGGGACACCCAGGGCAACTCCCCAGGAAAGAATGGCCCTAAACCCTAGACTACAGTTCTGGTCCTTTTTTCTCTTAAAAATGAAGAAAGGCAATGAAAATGACTCTGGGCATTTTATTTTTTTCTGGTTCATTGGTGTAAATGGGAAAGTTTAAAATAATTCCAGGTTTCTCTAAGACTTTGGCTAATTGTAACTAATTGTGATACAAAAGTTCCAAAGTGTCTCTCAACTTTGATTTGTTACTGAGTTTAATTATTGTTGCCTTTCTAATTTCTGGGAAAGAAAAGGGAAGTTGGAAAGCATAGCATTTAAGACCTGCTTATAGTAAAAAGCCTATTTTCCTTTATTAGTGGGAATTTAGAAAAAAAAGCTTGTAGAAATTTTAAAAGGTTAAATGTGCAAGTACCACACAGCCATTTTTCTCCAGGGCAGGACTCATCCCCACTTTAATTGATACTCCGGGGCAGGCACAGAAAGGGGCAGAACTTGCATCAGGTGGGACCAGGCTCTCGAATACCTGATTTCTCAGGCTGTGCTGTGGGCAAGTAATACTCAAGGTGAGCCAGTGGATACAAAGCGCTACACTGGTAAGAGTGTCTAAATCCAGACAAGTGCAGGGGCTGAGGAGACCACTCACCTCAGGGATTCTTCCCCAATCATTGAAGGATGCTTCCTTTTGTTTGGCTGGAAGGCTTCTTGGGTTGGTCAGAGCCTCACTTTGACAACCCAGGAATACAGGGTGGGATTGATTAAGAGGCTGAACTTTTGTTCTTTTCCACAGATGGGTAATGTTCTCTCTCTAAGAGAATACCTGGGTAACATGTTCTCTTACCAAGAGAACTATCATCAGATGGGACCATTATGGCTCCTGGATGGCTGATTTTTCGCCTGTGCTGCTGGAACATTCCAGTGGGCTATGTTGTGATATGTTTGATCTCCTATCACTGAAAAAAGAATGTATGGTTTTCTTCTGCACCCAGGCCTGGCCTTAGTAGCGACTCTCCAGTGAACAATAAGTATTAGAAGGTACTCCAAATTATTGCAAACAAGAAGGAAAGTGGTCTGAAGTGCCCTATGTGTAAGCTTTCTTTTTCTTCAGGGACAACCCCTAACTGTGTAAAACCTGTCAGATACATTCAGCTCCCCTGGCTGCTGTAACTTCCCCAAATGGTCAGGGATTCCCAAGAGAGATGCTGTCACCACCTAGTTCAAACCCACCATCTATTTCTCCCGCACCTTCCCTCATGCGTTTAGAAAACCCCAGGAGGGAGACTGTTCCAAGAGTTTCTTCTGGTCCTATTGGGGCCCCCAGAAGGCAACCATACCCTTCTTCCTTTTTTTTTTTTTTAAGAGACAGAGTCTCACTTTATTGCCCTCAGTAGAGTGCTGTGGCATCACAGCTCACAGCAACCTCCAACTCCTAGGCTTAAGCGATTCTCTTGTCTCAGCCTCCCAAGTAGCTGGGACTACAGGAGCCCACCACAACGCCCAACTATTTTTTGTTGCAATTTGGCAGGTGCTGGGTTCAAACCCACCATCCTCGGTATATGGGGCCGGCGCCCTACCCACTGAGCCACAGGCGCTGCCTGCAACCATACCCTTCTTTATGTCCCTTGGTTAAGACTGCAGGTGATGAGAGGGGAAGTCTGCGAGTATTCACTCCATTTTCTCTGGCAGATTTAAAACAAATTAAAGTAGTATTTAGGGAAAATTTCTGATGACCCTGATAGATACACAGATGTTCTCTAAGGGTTGGGACAAAGCTTTGACCTCTCTTGGAGAGATGTAAGGCTACTACTAGATCAAACTTTAACTTTGAATGAGAAAAATGAAGTCTTAGATGAAGCTAGAGAGTGGGGTGATTTGTAGTTCATGTCCAATACTGAGGGCAGTATGTCTCCTGAGGAAAGGGACAGATACCCCATGGGAAGACAGGCAGTTCCCTTTGAGGATCCTGAACGGGACCCGGAGAGACAAGGTGATTGGTGGCATAAACATTTTCTAACATGTATCCTGGAAGGTTTATGTCAATCCAAGAAAAGCCTATGAACTATTCTAAATTGTCTACCATTTATCAGGAGCAAAATGACAGTCCCTGAGCCTTTCTTGAGTGGCTTAGGGAGGCAATGAGAAAACACACTCAGTTAACACCCGACTACCTGAAATAATAGCTTTAACCTGTGCTTTAGAAACTGGGAGAAAAAAACGTCAATCAATGTATACACTGACTCAAAATACGCCTTCCTTGGCTCTGCGCCTGTAGCACAGTGGGTAAGGCGCCGGGATTTTTTTTGGGGGGGGGCCACTGGGATTCTTTTGCCTCAGTCTCTCAAGTAGCTGGGATTACAGGCACTCACCACAATGCCCAGCTATTTTTTTTGTAGTTGTTGTTGTTTAGCACAGGCACTGACCACAATGCCCAGCTATTTTTTTGTAGTTGTTTCTGAGCTGGGTTCGAACCCTCCAGCCCTGGTGTATGTGGCTGGTGCCCTAACCACTGAGCTACAGGAGCCAAGGGACAATTTCTATCATTCATTACTAGAGAAGTTTCTCTGAACATAAAGAGCACTGTATCAAATGCTCTAAATGTTACTTTACTGTTTCAATTTTGCATTTGCTTTTATAATTAGTAAATGTAGAATACATTTCATCATTTTATTTCTAAAATTCATTCAGGAAAAACTGAATGAAAACTTGGCTTGTTTAGGAAATAATAAACAAGAGAAATACTAAACAGTTAACATTTTTCAGTAATTCTCCCAATTGACCAGATGCATTGGCTAATGTCTGTAATCCCAGCATTCTGGGAGGCCAAGGCGGGCGGAGCTCAGGAGTTCTATACCAGTCTGAGTAAGAGCTGGGTGTGTGGGGGGCACCTGTAGTCCCAGCTACTTGGAAAGCTGAGGCAAGAGGATTGCTTGAGCCCAAAAGTTTCAGGTTGCTGTGAGCTACGATGCCATGGCACTCTACTAAGGGTGACAAAGTGAGAATCTGTCTCAAAAAAAGAAAAAATAATTCTCATAATAACCCTTTGAGTTAGATATGAACATTATACCCATTTTAGAGATGAGGAAACAATTATTGATGTTAAATAAGTAATTAAGTGAAGCAGGATTTAACCCAGCAATATTTTTATTGCAGTTTGGCAGAGGCTGGGTTTGAACCCGCCACCCTTGGTATATGGGGCCGGCGCCCTACTCACTGAGCCCCAGGCACTGCCCAACCCAGCAATATTTTTTTTTTTGTGGTTTTTGGCCGGGGCCAGGTTTGAACCCGCCACCTCGGGCATATGGGACCGGCGCCCTACTCCTTGAGCCACAGGCGCCGCCCAACCCAGCAATATTTTTAAATAGTCAAGTTGAACTACAAATTTTTAAAAAATGTGTTAATTTACTTAAATTTAGACATTAGTATTTCAGTGTTAATAAGAAGAATCTTTGGAAAGTCATTTACCTTAATTTCTCCATATCGAAAGGGATTTTGTACATCTCGGGCCAAAATAGTGCTGTTCCCCCTGACCTGACCTGCTGTCACCACGCCTTTGGTGGTTACCATGACCACTGTTTCATTAGAAGAAGTCCAGGTGAAGTTGCCACTACCACCCTCTACCTGTAAGAAAGGACATTATGTTTAATTACTAAGGGAGGAAAAACTGAATGAAAACTTGGCTTGTCTAGGAAATAATAAATAAGAGAAATACTAAACAGAAATTAATTAATGGTTGTACCACAAAATGTCAAAGAAAGGGTATAAGAAAACTGGAGAAACCTTTATAAAACTCACAAGGAAAGGATATATGGAAAAGTTGAGACAGAAAGTCTTGATGTAAATGATAGTATTCAAGAACATAATTTGGGTGTTGTCAAAAACTAAGTTATACTATTAGGGTCAGGAGGAAATAAGATTTAACATTAATAACATTTCAATAATTAAACTATCAGAGACTCTGACTTATCTCTTTGTGAAGTCTTAATACCTGTACTTTATAACGATATACCATTCCCATAGGATGATGAGGAAATGCCAGAAAATTGGGTGTAAGCTTGATGGGAAAATAAATCTTCACTTCTTGCTGGTGTTTGATTAGACATTTCATAGGCTGAATATTTGTATTCTATAAGAGCAGGGGAAAAGGAGCAAAATATATTTTATAAGGACTATTCTTTTAAGACACATTCATATACTCAAAACATCAGGAAAATGGTGTGTTAATAAACTACTCAACTGTTTGTTTTTTTTTTCTTTTTTGAGACAGAGTCTTACTTTGTCGCCCTTGGTAGAGTGGGCCGTGGTGTCATAGCTCACAGCAACCTCAAACTCTTGGGCTCAAGCGGTTCTGTTGTCTCAGCCTCCTAAGTAGCTGGGATTACAGGTGCCTGCCACAACGGCCGGATATATATATATATATACACATTTTTTTTTTTTTCTTTTTAGAGTCAGAGTCTCACTTTGTTGCCCTCGGTAGAGAGCTGTGGTGTCACAGCTCACAGCAACCTCCAGCTCTTGGGCTTAGACGATTCTCTTGCCTTAGCCTCCCAAGTAGCTGAGACTACAGGCACCCACCACAATGCCTGGCTATTCTTTGTTGCAGTTTGGCCAGGGCCAGGTTTGAACCTGTCACCCTCAGTATATGGGGCTGGCGCCATACTCACTGAGCCACAGGCGCTGCCCAATGCCCAGCTATTTTTTTATTTATGTTAGTATTATTATTATTTTTTAGACAGTCTCACTATGTCGCCCTTGGTAGAGGGCTGTGGCATCACAGCTCACAGCAACCTCAAACTCTTGGGCTTTAAGAGATTCTCTTGTCTCAGCCTCCCAAGTAGCTGGGACTACAGGCGCCTGCCACAATACCCAGCTATTTTTTTGTTGCAGTTGTTGTTGTTTAGCTGGCCCGGCTGGGTTTGAACCCACCAGCCTTGGTGTATGTGGCTGGTGCTGCAATGGGCGCTAACCCCAACTATTTTTTTAGAGACGGGGATCTCACTCTTGCTCAGGCTAGTCTGGAACCTGTGAGCTCGGGCAATCCACCTGCCTCGGCCTCCCAGAGTGCTGGGATTAAAAGTTGTGAGTCACAGCGCTCAGCCTACTAAACTGGTTTCTATCTATAAAAGAAATAAATATTTCTCTTCATTAATGAAGCATAGTATTAACATTATAGGTCAAAAACAATGAAAAAGATTTTGCTGGACCTAAACTATATATTAAATCCAAGAAAAAAGAGTTTAAAATTTTCTTCTTTTTTAAAAATTTTAGATTAATATCAGGGTACAAATGTTTAGGTTACATTGTTTTCAATTCTAAGATAAAGTTCAAGTCGTAGTTGAGACCTTCACCCAGGGTGTGTGCTGAAGATCTTTGAAGCCTCTGGGAACCTTTCTTTTTTATTGTTTCAGGTTAATTGACAATACAAAAAATTACTTTACAGGGCTGCCTGTGGCTCAGTGAATAGGGCACCGGCCCCATAAACCGAAGATACCAGGTTCAAACCCGGCCCCAGCCAAACTGCAGCAAAAAAATAGCCGGGCATTGTGGCTGACGCCAGTAGTCCCAGCTACTTGGGAGGCTGAGGCAAGAGAATCACCTAAACTCAAGAGCTGGAGGTTGCTGTGAACTGTGACACCACCACACTCAACCGAGAAGGACAAAGTAAGACTCTGTCTCTAAAAAAAAAAAGAATTGGCTCAGCACCTGTGGCTCAAGCTGCTAAGGCGCCAGCCACATACACCTGAGCTGGTGGTTCGAATCCAGTCCCAGCCCGCCAAACAACAATGACGGCTACAACTAATAAATAGCCAGGAGTTGTGGCTGGCGCCTATAGTCCCAGCTACTTGGGAGGTGGAGGCTGGAGAACCGCTTGAGCCCAGGAGTTGGAGATTGCTGTGAGCTGTGATGTCACAGCCCTCGACCTAGGGCGACAGCTTGAGACTCTGTCTCAAAAAAAAAAAAAAAGAATCACTTTACAATGTTTGCATTTGTTAGATAAAGTCCCTCTTATAATTGTGTTCTGCTCCCAAGAGATGTGCCATACATAATATTGTGCCAATTAAGTGGGAGCACACCCATCCCCCTTCCTCATCTCCTCTCCCTGCTCCCTTGTACTTCTATCCCCCACTTTGAATTGATTTGAGTTTTTCTTTTATGTGAATATTAGATCATCTACTGGCTTCATATCAGAATTGAGTACATTAGATTCTTGCTTCTTCCTTTCTGTGATGCTTTACTAAGAAGAATGTCTTCCACTTTCATCCAGGTTAATACAAAAAATGTAAAGTCTCCATCTTTTTTTAATGGCTGAACAGTGTTCCATGGTGTACATATACCATAGCTTGTTAATCCATTCCTGGGTTGGTGGGCATTTAGTATGTTTCCACATTTTGGCTATTGTAAATTGTACTGTGATAAACAGTCTAGGGCAAATGTCCTTATGATAAAAGGATTTTTTTTCTTCTGGGTAAATGCCCAGTAATGGGATTGGAAGATCAAATGGGAGGTCTAATTTCAGTTCTTTGAGGAGTCTCCATATTTCCTTCCAAAAAAGTTGTATTAGTTTGCAATCCCACTAGCAGTGTGAAAGTGTTCCCTTCTCTCCATATCCATGCCAGCATCTGCAGATTTAAGACTTTGTGATGTGGGCTATTCTCACTGGGTTTAGGTGATATCTCAGGGTGGTTTTGATTTGCATTTCTCTGACAATCAGGGATGATGAACATTTTTTCAAATGTTTGTTAGTCATTTGTCTCTCTTCATCAGGGAAGGTTCTGTTAATTTCTCTTGCCCATGTTAGATGTGATTGGTTGCTCTTTTTGATTAGTTTTAGCTCCCTGTAGATTCTAGTTATTAACCCTTTGTCAGATCCATACCCTCCTGCAAATATCTTTTCCCATTTTGAAGGTTGTCTTTTTGCTTCACTTTTTTTGGTGTGCTTAGCTGTGCAGAAGCTTTTCAGCTTAATTAAGTCCCATTTGTTTATTTTTGTTGTTGTGATGGCCACTGAAACCTTTCCCCAGTCCAACATCATCAAGAGTTTTCCCCATGCTTTCTTCTAAAATTTTTACCATTTCATGTCTTAGATTTAAATCTCTTATCCATCTTTTTATTTTTATTAAATTATATGACTAATTAATTTATGACTAATTAATTATATGACTAATTAATTTAATGAGACATTGTCTCACCTTGTGGCCCTTGGTAGAGTGCTGTGTCATCATAGCTCACAGCAACCTCCAACTCTTGGGTTCAAGGGATTCTCTTGCCTCAGCCTCCCTAGTAGCTGTGACTACAGGTGCCTGCCACAATGCCCGGGTTTTGTTTTTGATTTTTGTGGGGACGGGGTCTCACTCTGGCTCAAACTGTTCTCAAACTCCTGAGCTCAGGGCAATCCACCCACCTCGGCCTCCCAGAGGATTATAGGCATGAGCCAGCATGTCTGGCTGCTTATCCATCTTTTTTTTTTTTTTGTAGAGACAGAGTCTCACTTTATGGCCCTCGGTAGAGTGCCATGGCCTCACACAGCTCACAGCAACCTCCAACTCCCGGGCCCAAGTGATTCTCTTGCCTCAGCCTCCCGAGCAGCTGGGACCACAGGCACCTGCCACAACGCCCGGCCATTTTTTGGTTGCAGTTTGGCCGGGGCTGGGCTTGAACCCGTCACCCTCGGTATATGGGGCCGGCGCCCCACCGACTGAGCCACAGGCGCCGCCCTGCTTATCCATCTTGACTCAATTTTTATAAGTGGTGAAAGGTATGGGTCCAGTTTCAGTCTTTTACATATAGTTATCCAGTTCTCTCAGTACCATTTGTTGAATAGAGATTTTTTTCCCCCCACTGTATGCTTTTGTTTGGTTTATCAAAGAGCAGATGGAAATTAGAGCTTGGTTTCATCTCTTGGTTTCCTACTCTGCTCCATATATCTACATCTCTATTTTTGTGCCAATACCATGCTGTTTTGATTATTGTAGACTTATAATATAGCCTGAAGCTCTGATAGGGTGATGCCTCTGGCATTGTTTTTACTACTTTTTTTTTTTTGTTTGTTTTTATTTTTTTTCAGAGACAGAGTCTCACTCTGTCGCCCTTGGTAGAGTGCTGTAGCATCACAGCTTACAGCAACCTCCAGCTCTTGGGCTTAGGTGATTCTCTTGCCTCAGCTTCCCGAGTAGTTGGGACTACAGGTTCCCAAGACAACACCCGGCTACTTTTTTTTATTGCAGTTTGGCTGGGGCCAGGTTTGAACCTGCCACCCTCAGTATATGGGGCTGGCGCCCTACTCACTGAGCCACAGGCGCCACCCTAACAATAACATTGTTTTTACTACTAGACTTGGCTATATGAGGTTTTTTATGGTTCTATCTCTGGGAACTTTTTGATGAACTCTCCACAACTTCTACTGGAACTTCGCTGAATTATTCACCACACAGGATGTTCTGGTTGATGCTTGTGTAGCAGTTTTAAATTTCTGGAACCAATCACCTAAAGCTTGGAAATCTGCGAGGGAAATCCCTGAATTCCTATGCAAATTTTTTAGCAACTTCTTGGATCACCATCCCAGGGATCTGGATGTTAAATGTCCTCATCTGTTTGAACCAGTTTATTGTAACTTCATTGACTTCATCGAGGGAAGTGCTCCCCTTTTTCCACTGTAGGTCTCTACTTTTCTTACCCTATCTCTACAAATACTCATGTTTACATTTTTGGATGCTGCTAACTGTGGTCTTGCTAACACCAAAATGTTCCAGCATTTTCCTTTGGCTGCTGCTTTCCAGAAACTGTACAGGATCAGCCTTGTCTTTCAATGTCAGCTCTTCAAATTCTTTCCTTTGGGCCATCATTCTCAGTTAACTGTAAACTTTTTCATTAATTGTAGGATATAGCTACAATTCAGACCAGTCCTTCATGTTGAATAAAATCTTCCCCAACATGTGTTAAACAACAGGAAGGGTTTGGTGGCTGTAGCTCAGTGGTTAGGGCACCAGCCACATACACTGAGGCTGGCGTGTTCGAACCCAGCCTGGGCTTGCTAAACGACAATGACAACTACAACAAAAAAATAGCCAGGCATTGTGGTGGGTGCCTATAGTCCCAGCTACTTGGGAGGCTGAGGAAAGAGAACCACTTAAGCCCAAGAGTTTGAGGTTGCTGTGAGCTGTGACGCCACAGCACTCTACCGAGGGTAACAAAATGAGACTGTCTGAAAAAACAAACAAACAAAAAGAAATTGGATGTTATGCCTAATCTCATACATGGTAATAATAAAATATGAAAAAAGAATTTATATTATAGAAAAAGCTATATGACTAACTGGCAAAGCCCCTACCTTCTACCCGTTGGTGTAGAGTGGACTCAACTGGTCAAGTTATAGAGGTAAATTAAGATTATAAGTCACAGTCCAAGTCGTCAAGATACAACTTAAGTGGTCAATATACAGAGGTCAGAGGAGCTGAGCATGGTGGCTCACACCTGTAGTCCTAGCACTCTGGGAGGCCAAGGCCAGTGGATTCCTTGAACTCAGGAGTTCCAGACCACCCTGAGCCAAGAATGAGATCCCATCTCTACTAAAAATAGAAAAACTAGCCAGGTATTGTGGTGGGTGCCTGTAGTCCCAGCTACTTGTGAGGCTGAGGCAAGAGAATCGCTTGAGCCCAAGAGTTTGGTGTTGCTGTGGGCTGTGATGCCATAGCATTCTACCAAAGGTGACAAAGTGAGACTGTCTCAAAAATCAATCAATCAATCAATAAACTGGTTTATTAAGCCTTTATAAGATAAAAGAGAATGGGCTCGGCACCTACAGCTCAAGTAGCTAGAGCACCAGCCACATACCCTGGAGCTGGCAGGTTCGAACCCAGCCTGGGCCTGCCAAACAACAACAACAACAACGACAACAACAACAGCATAGCTGGGCATTGTAGTGGGCGCCTGTAGTCCCAGGAGGCTGAGACAAGAGAATCTCTTAAGCCCAAGAGTTTGAGGTTAGTGTGAGCTGTGATGTCAAAACACTCTACTAAGGGCAACATAGTGAGACTGTCTCAAAAAAAATAATAATAAAATAAAATAAAAAAGAGAACAGTAGGAACTACAACAGACTAAAAAGTACAGTCTATTTATTGGTTTTTGAGACAGTGCTGGGATTACAGTTGTAAAAAGTACTGTCTAAATGGTACAGCTACTATCTGTTCCAGCTGATTTTTGTCAAATCTTCATACTTTTATAAAAGATGAGAGATCTTGGGTTCTATTTGAAATTTCCCCATTAAAAATAAATTTACTTGGCTCAGCGCCTATGGCTCAAGCGGCTAAGGCCCCAGCCACATACACCGGAGCTGGCAGGTTAGAATCCAGCTTGGGCCCACTAAACAACGATATTGGCTGCAACCAAAAAATAGCCAGGCGTTGTGGCGGGCGCCTGTAGTCCCAGCTACTTGGGAGGCAGAGGCAGGAGAATTGCTTGAGCCCAGGAGCTGGAGGTTGCTGTGAGCTGTGATGCCACAACACTCTACCCAGGTGTATAGGTTGAGGCTTTGTCTCAAAAAAAAAAAAAAAAAAAATTTACTTTCCTAAATTAAAAAACAAGACTACAAATTGAGATAGTTTGCAGGCCATTAGTTTATGATTTCTCTCATAGAAGGTGCTATAAAGGGTGGTGCCTGTGGCTCAGTGGGCAGGGCGCCTGCCCCATATGCCGAGAGTGATGGGTTCAAACCCAGCCCTGGTCAAATTGCAACAAAAATATAGCTGGGCGTTGGGGTGGGCGCCTGTAGTTCCAGCTACTTGGGAGGCTGAGGCAAGAGAATTGCCTAAGCCCAAGAGCTGGAGGTTGCTGTGAGCGGTATGATGCTACAGCACTCTACCGAAGGTGATACAGTGAGATTCTGTCTCAAAAAAAAAGAAGGGGCTATAAAACCATTTATAAGAAAAAGAAGGTGCTATAAAACTGTTTATAAGAAGTTTAAACTTGAGTGGCGCCTGTGTGTGGCTCAGTGGGTAGGGCAATGGCTCCATATACTAAGGGTGGCAGGTTCAAACCCAGCCCCAGCCAAACTGCAACAAAAAAATAGCCAGGCGTTGTGGTGGGCGCCTGTAGTCCCAGCTACTTGGGAGGCTGAGGCAAGAGAATCACCTAAGCCCAGGAGCTGGAGGTTGCTGTGAGCTGTGATGCCACAGCACTCTACCAAGAGCAATAAAGTGAGACTCTGTCTCTAAAAAAAAATTATTGAATAGCCACTAAAGAAGCCACATCATCATTTTTGTAGTTTTGGAATATCATTCTAACTAGGGAGAAGACTGGAGGTGGGAATACCAGTTAGAAAGGTACTATGGCAGTCCAAGTGAAGAAACAGTAAGAAATGAGTATATTTGAGAGACAGAGAAGAATTAAAAATGTATTGAATATAGAAAATGAACAAGAAGGCAGAGTCAAGTGTGACTTAGACTATTGTCTTAAACAACTGGCTGAAAAATAAGAGAAAAAGTAGATTTGGAGGAGGGAAGCAGGTTTGGCAGAGCATTAAATATCAGGACACTTAACATATTTTGGAGGCATTAGAAACCAATTTATTCTTCATCCATTTTTAAAGAATTAAAAGGATATTTGATCCTTTTCCCCATATTACAGAATATGGAAATTAACCAAAGGAAAAAAATATACAATATGTCATTTACAATAGCAAAAAACTGGAAATAATGAAAAAAAGTTCAATTTTGGGGACATGGGTTAAAAAATAGCATATTAACTTTTTGGATCTTTAGAATAAAAAGCACCCTATCTACGGCCATACCACCCTGAACGCACCCAATCTCGTCTGATCTTGGAAGCTAACCAGGGTCAGGCCTGGTTAGTACTTGGATGGGAGAATAAAAAGCACCCTATTTGGACCTGATGACATATGGAAATACGCATATGAAATAACTTTTTAAAGGTACCCCAAGTGATATATACACAATGCCTACAAATGCAGATACTGTGTGTACGGTAGTAAAGACTGGGGCAGAAAATGTGTAGAGGTAGATACTGCTCAGTGTGTTGTTTATCAGTTTCCCCATTTTATTTTTATAAAAGACAAAGGTGGTGGGCTGGGAGCGGTGGCTCATGCCCGTAATCCCAGCACTTTGGAGGATGAGGCAGGTGGATTGCTTGAACTCATGAGTTTGAGACCAGCCTGAGCAAGAGCAAGACCTGGTCTCTAAAAAATAGCTAGGTGTTGGGACAGGTGCCTGTAATCCCAGATACTTGGGAGACTAAGGCAAGAGGATCGCTTGAACCCAAGAGTTTGAGGTTGCTGTGAGATAAGATGTCACAGCATCTACTGAGGGTGACCAAGTGAGACTCTGTCTCAAAAAATAAAAAGAAGACAAAGGTGGTATACACCATATCTGCTTGCAAATCAGTTCAGCCAAATCTTTTCAGTGTTCTTAGGATGCAAAGATTGTTCTTTTAATTCCTACCTGGGACGTGATGGAAGTGAGGGATGCATTTATCACCACAACACCATCTCTTAGGGCTTTTACTACATGGTAAGATCCATTCACAGTAGTTATTTGCTCTTCAAAGTAATCTTTTAGAAAGTCGTATGTAATCCTGAGATTCTGAAAATCAGCACAACAGCAATACAGCCTGGAAGATATGTCTTTCCCTAAAGCCATTTTAATCCCAAAGCATACATAAAACCGTGGCTATGTATTCAAGGGACAAAAAAAGTAAAAAATAAAAATAATACAAAGCTTTGTTGTCCTTTGTGGAAATAAGTTGGGAAGATGTAAATTATTATTATTATTATTTCTGAGACCAAATCTCACTCAGTTGCCCTGGGGTTAAATGCTGTGGCATCATACATAGCTTACAGCAACCTCAAACTCCTGGGCTCCTCTTACTTCAGCTTCCCAAGTAGCTGGGACTACAGTTGCCCACCACAAAACTCAGCTATTTTTAGAGACAAGGTCTCACTCTGGCTCAGGCTGGTCTCAAACCTGTGTGCTCAGGCAATCCACCCCCCTTGGCCTTCAAGAGTGCTAGGATTATAGGCGTGAGCCAAGGTGCCCAGCCTCAGAAGATGTAATTTTTAAATGGTACTAGTTTTTAATTTTTTTTTTTTTTTTTTTTGTAGAGACAGAGTCTCACTTTATGGCCCTCAGTAGAGTGCCGTGGCCTCACACAGCTCACAGCAACCTCCAACTCCTGGGCTTACGCGATTCTCCTGCCTCAGCCTCCCGAGTAGCTGGGACTAAAGGCGCCCGCCACAACACCCGGCTATTTTTTGGTTGCAGTTTGGCCGGGGCTGGGTTTGAACCCGCCACCCTTGGTATATGGGGCCGGCGCCTTACCGACTGAGCCACAGGCGCCGCCCAAATGGTACTAGTTTTTGAAAGATCCATTAATGGGATGCATCAGGAACAGATAGTTGTACCTTACATAAATTTTAGTGCAATTTGTACCATTCCATAAATTGATTCTGGAAGAAAAGGATCCTAGAGAGTGAGTATAACACTTCACATTGATGCTCATACTACTACTCTCATCACTACAAAACTGTGGTGACCATCTCTAGAGTGAAGTTGTAGAATCAGGATTCCTGCCAAGTGTTATCACTAGTACTCTCTTCAACTCCTTTGTATAATTCTGGGCAAATTACATCTTTTACTTCTGTTTTAGCATTCCTCAAGAATGAAACTATTTAATAATAATAGAAAACTGGTAATTTGCATTTCCAAAGGTAACAATTTGGAAGCAAAAAAAGAAAGGGGGCTTTTTAGCTATAAAGATGGCACACTCAAGGAGTTATCTATACAAGGAGCTTAGAAAAATATAAGAGAAACTCACATCCGAAATATAGACCTTTGTGCTGCTTTTATCAAATATTTCCACTGTAATGACATACACTTGTCCCACCTCTAGACTCCATCGGTCTCCAGGTTGAACAGTAAAGCCTACGTACAAATCAAGAAACAAAAATATTCAAAGGGGCCAACGTTTTTCTATAATGAATTTAAAAATACAAACTTTATAAAGCTATTCAAATAGCAAAACTTGCTAATAGATAAAGATGGTTTCCAAAACAGATGATTTTGTTTCTTCTCTCAAATTGTATAATAATTTAAGGTTTGAAAAATCTTGGTTTAACTTGGCTCATCTCAGGTATGAAGAAACATACCCATTTATTTCTGTAGACAAGAGCAAACCACAATGTGGGCTCATTGCTCATGTGTCAGACAATATTTCCACTTCTTTCAGTTAGAGTCATTGTCTCTTATGGTCTAAGGAAATTAAGATTCCTTTTTCCTTGTGTAAAGTCCCTTTTCCTAACTCTAAAGATTATATTACATTAATTTTCATACTTTTTTCACAATCTGCCTCAAGATACTTCACTCTAGCAGATAGCATTTATCCAGAACAAACAATGTAAGAAAACATATTAAAGTAAGGTTGAATTTGAAATTAAGAAACACTCTACTTTTTAATATACTAATTTTAGCAAAATTGTTTAAACTTAACAACTTTCTGAAAACTATTATCTAAAAATACCTAAAAATCCAGGCTGTACAACATATATTGTGCAATTTGGGAGTCCAGATACAGATCGCATATGAACATCTTAATTTTTGCTTAAGGAAAACATGTGAAACATAGTTGGGTGAAAAGACAAAGGTGAGATACCAAAGGAAAAAACAACAAACCCTCAAACAAAAATCTTGTCTTTTATTATCTTTGGAGAGCCAAACCTTAAATGTGTATGCTTCTACACAAAGTCTGAGGGACTCTTAGTCATCAAAAAAGTCAGGTATTCTTGAATTTCAAATTTGAGAAAGAAGGAATGAGAGAAGAAAGATCATGCTGTGTGCTTCTAACATTCATTTAGCTTCAGATTCCTTTCTCCAAATAAATTCTTTTTTTTAGACAGAGTCTCATTATATTGCCCTCGGTAGAGTGCTGTGCCATCACCACTCATGGCAACCTCAAACTCTTGGGCTTAAGCAATTCTCTTGCCTCAGCCTCCCAACCAGCTGGAACTACAGGCGCCCACCACAATGCCCAGCTATTTTTTGGTTGTAGTTATCATTGTTGTTTAGAAGGCCCAGGCTGGATTCGAACCCACCAGATCCAGTGTATGTACCTGGCTCCCTAGCTGCTGAACTACAGTCGCCAAGCCTCCAGATAAATTCATACATAGGGGCTGGGCGTGGTGGCTCACGCCTGTAGTCCCAGCGCTGTGGGAGGCCAAGCCCGGTGGATTGCCTGAGCTCAGAGATTTGAGACCAGCATGAGCAGCAGAGAGCCAGAGTAAGACCCCATCTCTACTAACATCAAAAACAGCCAGACGTTGTGGAGGGCGTCTGTAATCCCAGCTACTGGGGAGGCAAGGGGACAGAGCATTGCCAGAGGAAGAACATTTAAAAAAAAAAAGAAGACGGGCGGCGCCTGTCGCTCAGTGAGTGGGACGCCGGCCCCATATGCCGAGGGTGGCGGGTTCAAACCCAGCCCCAGCCAAACTGCAACAAAAAAATAGCCAGGCGTTGTGGCGGCGCCTGTAGTCCCAGCTGCTCGGGAGGCTGAGGCAAGACAATCGCGTAAGCCCAGGAGTTAGAGGTTGCTGTGAGCCGTGTGACGCCATGGCACTCTACCAGAGGGCAGTACAGGGAGACTCTGTCTCTACAAAAAAAAAAAAAAAAAGAAGAAGAAGAAGAAAGAAAATGAAGGAAAAAAAAGAGTACTTCAAACAAAGAAGAATGAACAAGCAAGCTGAAATTAAAAAAAAAAAAAAAAATTCTTACATAGGAGCCCAGTATAGAAAGCAGACAAAGTGGTGCCTGCAATTCTGGAAGAGGAGACTTTCTGGCTGAAAGGATGAAGAGTAGTGATGGAGGGGAAGGGAACTGTCACCTCCCAACCTGCCTACTACCTTACAGACAGTTTCAAAATCGCTAGTCTGATTTTCTATTATCTGTAGCAAATCTTTGATACCAAAATGTTTTCTGTTTGCCACCAAAGATACTTCTGGGTCACTTATATTATCAACTACCGCCTACCTGTCAAAAATATACCACATCCAAAAGCTAAGAATAAATTACTTCTGCTCCTAGAAATATGTAACTGAAATGACTATAGAGAAAACACTCATTATTTCAAAATACAGGCTCAGCACCTGTAGCTTAATGGTTAGGGCACTGGCCCTATACACTGAGGCAGGCTTATTCGAACCCAGCCCAAGCCTGCTAAACAACAATGACAACAATAACAACAATAACAACAACAACAAAAAAAATAGTTGGGTGTTGTGGCAGGCGCCTGTAGTCCCAGTTACTTGGGAAGCTGAGGCAAGAGAATCACTTGAGCCCAAGAGTTTGAGGTTGCTGTGAGCTATGACCCCACAGCACTCTACCAGGGGGCGATATAGTGAGACTCTGTCTCAAAACAAAACAAAATAAAACAAAACAAAACAAAATATAAGGTGTCCCAAAAGCCGCCCCCAAAGTTACCACACATAAGGAAAATGGGAACTAGACTATAATTTATCACTACATTATCTATAGAAATAATGGAAGTAAAATAATATTTAATCTGCTTGGGGGATCAAACTTTTAAAGCTGCCTCATGTACTCCAAATGAATATACTAATTAAAGACTACTTTTATCTATTCATTCGAGCAAATCTTTTTTTTTTTTTTTTTTTGTAGAGACAGAGTCTCACTTTATTGCCCTCAGTAGAGTGCCGTGGCGTCACACAGCTCACAGCAACGTCCCTGGGCTTAGGTGATTCTCTTGCCTCAGCCTCCCAAGTAGCTGGGACTACAGGCGCCTGCCACAACGCCCGGCTATTTTTTTGTTGCAGTTTGGCCAGGGCTGGCTTTGAATCCACCACCCTCAGTATATGGGGCCGGCACCCTACCCACTGAGCCACAGGTGCCGCCCAATAAAGTAGTCTTTTTTTTTTTTTTGGCCAGGGCTGGGTTTGAACCCGCCACCTCCAGCATATGGGACCAGCGCCCTACTCCTTGAGCCACAGGCACCACCCCCAATAAAGTAGTTTTAAGTTTTAAATACATAAATAATTTTTTGTAGAGACAAGGTCTCACTTTCTTTTTCTGTTTGTTTTTTGAGACAGAATCTCACTTTCTTGCCCTCTGGTAAAGTGCCGTGGCATCGAAGCTCACAATAACCTCAAACTCTTGGGCTCAAGTGATTCTCTTGCCTCAGCTTCCCAAGTAACTGGGACTGCAGGTGCACGCCACAATGCCCAGCTATTTTTAGAGATGGGATCTCACTCTGGCACAGGCTGGTCTCAAAATTGTGAGCTCAGGCAATCTACCTGCCTCCACCCCCCAGAGTGTTGGGATTACAGACCTGAGCCACTGTGCCTGACCAGGGTCTCACTTTGTTTACCCTCGTCTTACCTCAGTCCTCCTACCTCTGCCTCCTAAAGTGTTGGCATTACAGGCATGAACCATCATATCCTACCTCGTTTAGCCCTTATATTTTATAAATATTATATTAAAAGTACATATCAGAACCAAACTACTTTGGTGCAGGGTTGCCTATATATAGTGTTTAGAAGATTTGCTAGTCCCAACTACTTGGAAGGCTGAGGCAAGAGAATTGCCTAAACCCAGGAGTTGGAGGTTGCTGTGAGCTGTGTGACACCACAGCACTTAAGGGCAATTAAGTGAGACTCTGTCTCTAATAAAATAAAACAAAACAAAACAAACTATTTTATTACTAAAAAAATTCTAATGTTCATCTGAGCCTTCAGTAAATTGTAATCATTTTGCTGGTGGAGGGCCTTTTTTTTGAGACAGTCTCACTCTTTCACCTTGGGTAGAGTACTGTGGCATTATAGTTTACAGCAACCTCAAACTCTTAGGCTCAAGCTATTCTCTTGCCTTAGCCTCCCGAGTAGCTGGGACTACAGGTGCAATGCCCAGCTAGTTTTTTCTATTTTTCATAGAGATGGGGTCTCACTTTTGCTCAGGCTTGTCTCAAACCCCTGAGCTCAAGCAATCCACCTGCCTCAGCCTCCCAGAGTGCTAGGATTATAGGTATGAGCCACCATGCTCAGCCTTGCTGGTGGAGGGTCTTGCCTTGATGTTAATGGCTATTGTACTAATCAGAGTGGTACTTGTGAAGGTTAAGGCAGGTATAGCAGTTTTATTTTATTTTATTTTTTTTGAGACAGAGCCTCAAGCTGTTGACCTGGGTAAAACTCCTGGGCTCAAGTGATTTCTCTTGCCTCAGGCTCTCAAGTAGCTGGGACTACAGGCACTTGCCACAATGCCTGGCCATTTTTTGGTTGTAGCTGTCATTATTGTTTGGCAGGCCCAGGCTGGATTCGAACCTGCCAGCTCTGGTGTTTCTGGCTGCTTGAGCTACAGGCGCTGAGCCTATAATCACTCTTTTTTTTTTTTTTTTGCAGTTTTTGGCAGAGGCTGGGTTTGAACCCACTACCTCTGGTATATATGTGCCCTACTCCTTGAGCCACAGGCACCGCCCTATAATCACTCTTAATAAACTATTTTACCAAGGAACATGCCTAGCATGCTCAGGGAGATGTAGATTGGCAGCTAAAACATGAAGAAAAGGATACTTTTATGGACAAAGACAAGATTAGTTTGGCCCAGTTGGAAGGCAGTCACAATGGCTGTTTTCTCATCCAGTAAAGCCACTTTCCCAGAAGGCATCCCATTAAGTGCAACTCTATGATCTTGCAATTCCAGTGTATAATGTTCCAGGGGAAATTTCACTTCTGTAAACATGAAAGATACATAAATGTAATGACAGCTATCATTCTAGTGGATAATAGTATGTTGTTAGATTGTGTCAGGAAGCAGGCCTAAAATAAAAGTAGGTAGGTTCTGCTCCTAATTTCTTTCCCATGATGATGAAGACATTTGTGAGATAATACTATATGAGTTTATTGCTGGTATTACTTGTATTCTTAAAAACTAGTGAACTGAGTAGCAGGAGAAATCACTAATCGGTAAGTAAGGAAAGGACTAATGTCAATGGAACCAAAGCACACTTCATGAAAGTAAAGGGACTTTTAGAGTCAGTAGAGTATATATATTTTTTTTCAGAGACAGAGTCTCACCATGTCGCCCTGGGTAGAGTGTCGTGGCCTCACTCCTCACAGCAACCTGCAGCTCTTGGGCTTAGGCGATTCTCTTGCCTCAGCCTCCCGAGTAGCTGGGACTACAGGTGCCCACCACAACGCCAGGCTATTTTTTGGTTGTAGTTGTCATTGTTTGGCAGACCCAGGCGGGATTTGAACCTGTCAGCTGTAGTGTACGTGGCTGACGCCCTCACTGCTTGAGCTACAGGCGCCACCCTCAAGAAACAACGTTTGAAGTTGATTATTCAAATTCCTTCTGGTAAAGTGTCTTCAATTGCCTCATCACCCTCAAGAAACAACTTTTGAAGTTGATTATTCAAATTCCTTCTGGTAAAGTGTCTTCAATTGGGTCACAAAAGTTAGTCAATTTTGGTTGTTTTTTTGTTTTTTTTTCCAGAGGAAAATTCATTGCTTTAAATAGTTACATTAATAATATGAATCAAAATAAAGCATCTAACTTAAGAAGTTAGTATTAAAGTCACTACGAAAGTTTTGAGATAGATTGTGTCATGGTCCATTTTTTCACTTCCAAGAAAGATAGTTGACAGTGGCGTCCTTTCTGATTTACCTGTACAAGTTCAACTTGCTCAGGTTATTGGTGTTGCTGGGAGGACCAAGTTTGTTTCCATCTGCATGGCTCTTTGGTTGTTGTTTTAGTAGAGAATTCAGATGCCTGCCTGTAGGCACTGAAGCTAAGTAGCCTAACTAGGCCATTAACATGTTTAAGATATGGGGACTCAATGTCCAGTATTTGTTAATTATAGCAATTACTGCAATTAACTGTAATTACTGTAATAATCTAAAAACACAAAAAATATGTAATGTGGAGTTGCTTGTCTTGTCAGCAGAAAAGATTTGGGAAATGTGTCATAGGAAAAGAAAAATTACCTTACCTGTCATTCTTCCTTGAACCATTTTTGCAACTTGGTATTTAATGTATGTTCCTACTAAGAGATAAATATCATGAGATGGTATAAGAAATATATTCTCCAAAACAAGTAGACGTATCAATGCTGCAGCCACTTTCTAAAAGAGAAAGGAAAAAAAGCAAAATTTCCATAGGCAAAATCCTCAAAGCCATCTTCTCTGTTATGTTAAACACTTACTTCTTACAAGTTACTTTTATTTATTTATTTTTTTGAGACAGAGTCTCACTTGGACTTCGTGGGTAGAGTGCCGTGGTGTCACAGTTGACAGCAACTTCCAACTCCTGGGCTCAAGCGATTCTCTTGCCTTGGCTCTCCAGTAGCTGGGACTACAGGCGCTGGCCACAATGCCTGGCTATTACAGACGGGGTCTCGCTCTGGCTCAGGCTGGTCTAGAATTTCTGAGCTCAGACAATCCACCCACATTGGCCTCCCAGAGGGCTAGAATTACAGGCTAGGATTAGAGGTGTGAGCCACTGCACTTGTTCCTTTACAAGTTACTTTAAAAAATTTTTACAAAAATTTTTGGTGGTGCCTATGGCTCAAGGAGTAGGGTGCTAGCCCCATATACTGGAGGTGGCAGGTTCAAACCCAGCCCTGGCCCAAAACCGCAACAACAACAAAATAAATAAATAAATAAATAAATAAAAGGTAAAAAAAATTTTTTTTATGAAGTTTTTTTTTTTTTTTTTGTAGAGACAGAGTCTCACTTTATGGCCCTCGGTAGAGTGCCGTGGCCTCACACAGCTCACAGCAACCTCCAACTCCTGGGCTTAAGTGATTCTCTTGCCTCAGCCTCCTGAGCAGCTGGGACTATAGGCACCCGCCACAACGCCCGGCTATTTTTTGGTTGCAGTTTGGCCAGGGCCGGGCTTGAACCTACCACCCTCGGTATATGGGGCCGGCACCTTACCGACTGAGCCACAGGCACGGCCCTTTTATGAAGATTTTTAAAAAATGTTTCCCTAATCACAAATCATAATTTCAGTTAGCCGTAAAAAATGATCATGAGGGGGGCAGTGCCTGTGGCTCAGTGGGTAGGGCACGGGCCCCATATACTGAGGGTGGCAGGTTCGAACCTGGCCCCGGCCAACTGCAACAAAGAATAGCCGGGCATTGTGGTGGGCACTTGTAGTACCAGCTACTTAGGAGGCTGAGGCAAGACAATCGTCTAAGCCCAGGAGTTGGAGGTTGCTGTGAGCTGTGACACCACAGCACTCTACTGAGGGCGATAAAGTGAGACTCTGTCTCTAAAAAAAAAAAATGATCAGAAGGCTGGGCATAGTGGCTCACGCCTGTAACCCTAGCATTCTGGGAGGTCAAGGCAGGAGGATCCTTTGAGCTCAGGAGTTCAAGACCAGCCTGAGCAAGAATGAGACTCCATCTCTACTACTCTACTAAAAACAGAAAAACTAGCCGTGGTAGCGGGTACCTGTAGCTGCTAGGAAGGCTGAGGTAGGAGGATTGCTTGAACCCAGGAGTTTGAGGTTGTCGTTATAAACTGAACTAATGCCATGGCACTCTAGCCTGGACAACAGAGTGAGAGTCTGTCTCAAATAAAAAAAGTGATCATAAATCTTAATCCCATATTAACTTTCTAAGTCACTTAGAATAAGAATAGAAAATGAAAGTTGTCTAAAGTAGTAGGCAAATAAAAAGGCAAGTGCTCTGAAATAATAAGACTTGACTATATGCCACAGAAATTCTTTTAACCAACCTACAACTAAATGACTTGCCAGATTAAGTTACTTTCCACTCCGTTGAACACAGATTGATCACTGTGAAGACTTACTCAACACAAGGTTGGCAGGCTGCTCTCTGTGACAGTCACACTCTTGTGTTTCTGCTACTTGAATTAAATGCTTACCAAAAGACATCTGTTTTCCCCAAACCTATTTATGCCAGTTGTACTTATAATTATAATGACCTTAAAACAAAAACTATAAAGATGAAAAGAGAGATGTTGTTTCCATGAAAAATTTAAATGCTTTGAAAAGCAATTAAAGGTAAACCGCTGGGAGGAGCCTGTGGCTCAGTGAGTAGGGCGCCGGCCCCATATGCTGAGGGTGGCGGGTTCAAACCCAGCCCCGGCCAAACTGCAACAAAAAAATAGCTGGGCGTTGTGGAGGGCGCCTGTAGTCCCAGCTGCTTGGGAGGCTGAGGCAAGAGAATCGTGTAAGCCCAAGAGTTAGAGGTTTCTGTGAGCCGTGTGACGTCATGGCCCTCTACCCGAGGGCGGTACAGTGAGACTCTGTCTCTACAAAAAAAAAAAAAAAAAAGGTAAACTGCTAATGTGAGCTATCAAATTAGGTGTGAGAAATGTTAAAAGATTGGGGAAAAAATCCTTGAAAATATAGAATTCTGTATTCAAATTGCTTCACACATGTCTAAATTTTCAATTGACTATAAGAGAAAATGAAATTAGAAACTATTTTATGCAAGAAAATGAATATAGATTCCTAATCTGTGAACTCAGAGAAAGGTCAAAGAAAGGCCTTAGACCTACATCAAAAGATTGGTAAATAAAATGTAGTTATATAATACCTTCAGGCTGGACGCCTATAAGCTCAGTGGTTAGGGCACTGGCCACATACACTGGGGCTGGCAGGTTTGAACCAGGCCCAGGCCTGCTAAACAACAATGACAATTACAACAAAAGAATACCCAGGCATTGTGGTGGGCACCTGTAGTCCCAGCTACTTGGGGGGCTGAGGCAAGAGAATCGCTTAAGCCTGAGAGTTTGAGGTTGCTGTGAGTTGTGTGCCATGGCACTCTACTCAGGGCAACATAGTAAGACTGTCTCAAAACAACAAAAAAGACCTACAGTAAAAAAATGCAGTTGTATGTTTTTTGGGTTTTTTTTAATTAAATCATAGCTGTGTACATTAATGCAATCATGGGGTACAATGTGCTGGTTTTATATACAATTTGAAATATTTTCATCAAACTGGTTAACATAGCCTTCACAGCATTTTCTTAGTTATTGTGTTAACATTTATATTCTACATTTAGTAAATTTCACATGTACCTGCAGTTGTATATTTTAAAAGAAAATGTCGGTCATATTTGTTCCTGTAATTTGTTAATAAAATGTTTAAGGAAGACAAGTTTTTGTTTAGTACTTACCTACTTCAAATGACTTTTTCAATTAAATGGCCAACTATTGGTCCAAATGACTTTTTCAATTAAATGGCCAACTATTGGTCCAAATCACATTGGGTTGGAGGACTTCTACTATTGATAAGCATAAGAAACTATATTTTTCATAGGTAGACAATTAGATGAAAGTGCAAAAATTTTACCTTATAGAATGGTTCATGAATTCTAACTTTTATAACAGCAGCACCAGTTCTAATCCCAGACACCAAAATCGTATCTCCTTGTTTCTCTTCTTTTTCCATTTCAGCTATATAGACTGGGGAAGAATATTCTGCTTCAGAGTATTTCAGAATCCTAAAGATAAAAAAATGAGATTTATGGGCGGCACCTGTGGCCTAGTGGGTAGGGCACTGGCCCCATCTACCAAGGGTGGCAGGTTCAAATCCAGCCCCAGCCAAATTGCAACAAAAAATAGCCAGTTGTTGTGGTGGGTGACTGTAGTCCCAGCTACTCGGGAGGCTGAGGCAAGAGAATCACCTAAGCCCAGGAACTGGAGGTTGCTGTGAGCTGTGACGCCACAGCACTCTACCAAGGGTGACAAAGTAAGACTCTGTGTCAAAAAAAAAAAAAGAGATTTCTTTCTTTCTTTTTTTTTTGACACAGAGTCTCACTATGTCACCTTCGGTAGAGTGCTGTGGTGTCACAGCTCACAGCAAACTCAAACTCTTGGGCTTAAGTGATTCTTTTGCCTCAGCCTCCCAAATAGCTGGGACTACAGACACCCGCCACAATGCCCAGCTGTTTTGTTGTTGTTGTTGTGGTTGTCATTGTTTTTTGGCAGGCCCAGGCTGGGTTCAAACCCATCAGCCCTGGTGTATGTGGCCAGTGCCCTAGCCACTGAGCTACAGGCACTGAGCTGAGATTTGTTTCTAGTGAAATCAAACAATGTCTTCTTTCAAAAGTCTTTAAGAGACATTAAACAATATCTATCGAGTATAAAAAGTTTTTAAATATCAGTTTTCCACAAGGACTATAGTTTTAGTTGTGGAACTAAAACTTGGATAGTCTGAGATCTCCTTGGTAGATTACTTCAGCATGTGCAAACAGCTTGAGCAATAAAACTGCCAGAAAATACACCATGCTCAAATAATTGTACAGTACTGAGCTCATGAACGCCTCTGTAATGCCTCAAATTAAGCTATCATAAAGGTAGCTATATTTGTATTACATGTCATTCTATCAAAGACATTTCCCCAGTGAATTTATCTGTTTCAAAAAAGTCTAGACAGGGCGGCGCCTGTGGCTCAGTGAACAGGGCGCCAGCCCCATATACCGAGGATGGCGGGTTCAAATCCAGCCCTGGCCAAACTGCAACAAAAAAATAGCCGGGCGTTGTGGCGGGCGCCTGTAGTCCCAGCTACTCGGGAGGCTGAGGCAGGAGAATCGCCTAAGCCCAGGAGTTGGAGGTTGCTATGAGCTGTGTGACACCACGGCACTCTACTGAGGGCAATAAAGTGAAACTCTGTCTCTACAAAAAAAAAAAAAAGTCTAGACAGGCAAAGCATGGTAGTTTATTCCTGTAATCCTAGACTTTGGAGGCCAACACAGGAGGATCACTTGAGCCCAGGAGTTTGAGGTTACAGTGAGCAATGAAGTCACCATACTCTAGCCTGGGCAACAGAGCAAGACTCTCAAGACAAACAAACAAACAAACAAACAAACAAACAAACACAAACACATGAATAAAAAGTCTAGACAGAAATTATCAAAGTTCATACAAATGGCTGCTGTTCAGCATGCCACTTAATGGCAAATGTCTCCTCCAAAGTCAGATGATTTATGTTTGTTTTAAGTTTACCTGATTTTGCTAGATAGTTCTTCTCTCGCTGACTCCTTATCCTGGGCAATGCTCCATTCAAACATCATCCCTGCCAAACTACTAAAAGTATTTCCTGTAGAGCAAGCCGAAAACAGGACAAAATCACATATTCAAAAATATTCAAGTATCTGCAACAAGAAAGGAAATCTAACTAGAAAATTATTTTGGGGCGGCGCCTGTGGCTCAAGGAGTAGGGCGCTGGCCCCATATGTCAGAGGCAGCAGGTTCAAACCTTGCCTTGGCTAAAAAAAAAAAAAAAAAAAAAAGAAAATTATTTTGAGGTCTCTTTCATTAACAATTAGAAGCACTATCATAAATGAATTAAAACACATTTGTGAAGAAGATCCTTACAAGGTATAAGAGCTGTTGCTCTATAAGCTTTCTGAAAGTAAAAGGACTCAAGCTGATACTCAAGGACTCTGGTTGACGAAAATTATACCAGATTCTTTCTATTCCTTTCACATAAAGGCCACCTTACAGTTGAAAGGCATCCTTAATCCTGGTCTCTTCAACAGAAACTTTTATAGAAGGTAGGTTGTAGAATAGTTCATTTGTCAGATTTAAAAAGTTACTCTTTACTAGTTTGCAAAGGCCATAAATTTAAGTGTAGTATAGTATATAGTATTAAAAGCAATATAAAACAGGCGCGGTGCCTGTAGCTCAAGCAGCTAGGGCACCAGCCACATACACCTGAGCTGGAAAGTTCGAATCCAGCCCTGGCCCACCAAACAATGATGGCTGCAACCAAAAAACAGCCAGGTGTTGTGGCAGGTGCCTGTAGTCACAGCTACTTGGGAGGCGGAAGGCAGGAGAATCTCTTGAGCCCAGGAGTTGGAGGTTGCTGTGAGCTATGATGCCACAGCACTCTACTCAGGGCAACAGCTTGAGGCTCTGTCTCAAAAAAAAAAAAAAAAAGGCAATATAAAAGTGTCAAGAAAGATTAACTTAAAATTATAACTTTTTCACAGTTTTACATTTAGTTCTCCTATAAAAAGTGAACTGATCAGGTGGCGCCTGTAGCTCAGTCAGCAGGGCACCAGCCACGTACACCTAGGGTGGCATTTTCGAACCCAGCCCAGGCCTGCTAAGCAACTATGACAACTGCAACCAAAAAAATAGCTGGATATTGTAGCAGGTGTCTGTAGTCCCAGCTACTTGGGAGGTTGAGGCAAGAGAATCACTTAAGCCCAAGAGTTTGAGGTTACTGTGAGCTGTGATGTTGCAGCACTCTACCCAGGGTGACAGCTTGAGACTTTGTCTCAAAAAAAAAAAAAGAAAGAAAGAAAGACAGAAAGAAAGAAAGAAAAGTGAACCAATCAAAACAAAGCTAGCGATAAATTCCAAAAATTTTTCTTAATCGTTGGTCTAGGGACCATTAACAAAAGCTCACTGACAGAATTTGGATATTTAAGAAAGGTTCTGAGATAACTAACAATAATAGCAGACAAATTTTATAAACGTGTATAGCTAATAGGTTAAATTGTACTCAGAATTATTCATTAGTCATCTACATTAACTCCAGATGAGAAAATAAGTATTATTTCTAATATTCTTTTGTCACTCAAGCTTCTGTTTCCAAGTGCTAAACATAAAGTGCTATTTTAGGTAATGTTGTTGAATCCTCTGGAAGTTCTTTACCTTCAGCATCCAATGCCCTCACCATCAGTTCCAGTGGAGAATCATCTACGTAGAGTTCCCGGCTTCGAGATACAATTTCAATGCTGTCTATCACATCAACCTTAACATCACAGCGTAGTTCATGGTCAGTCACTATGATGGAACCAAAAACTAAGTATTTAATTCAACAGGTCATGAATCTATTAAATGTTTCAAATACTCAAAGCTTATTCAGACCGGATGCTGTGGCTCATGCCTGTAATCCTAGCACTCTGGGAGGCCGAGGCAGATGGACTTTCTGAGCTCACAAGTTCAAGACCAGCCTGAGCCAGAGAGGGACCCCCTTCTCTAAAAACACTCGGGCATTGTGGTGGGTGCCTATAGACCCAGCTACTGGGGAGGCTGAAGCAAGAGAATTGCTTAAGCTCAAGGTTTTGAGATTGCTGTGAGCTGTGATACCATGGCACTCTACCGAGGACAACAAAGTGAAACTGTCACATAAAAAAAAAAAATTAATTAATTAAGTAATTTATTTATTTATTTGTTTGAGACAGAGTCTTACTCTGTTGCCATGGAACAACCTCAAACTCTGGGGCTAAAGCAATTCCCTTGACTTAGCCTCCTAGTAGCTGGACTACAGGTGCCTACCATAACGCCCGGCTAGTTTTTTAATTTTCAGTAGAGACAGGGTCTTGCTCTTGCTCAGGCTAGTCTTGAACTCCTGAGCTTAGGTGATCCACACTCCTTGGCCTCCCAGAGTGCTTGGATTACAGGCTTGAGCCACTGCACCTAGCCAAGAATAGGAATTTTAAAAGTGAAAAAAAAAAAAGTGAGTAGTAAAATTAAATTGTATTCATTTTAAAGGAAAATACTCTATTCTTATGTTTTGCTTTTGAAGTGGTCAAATTTTTTCTTTCATGAAATAATGGTTAGTAAATTTTATTTTATTTATTTTTTTTGTAGAGACAGAGTCTCACTTTATCGCCCTCAGTAGAGTGCCGTAGCATCACAGCTCACAGCCACCTCCAACTCCTGTACTTAAGCAATTCTCCTGCCTCAGCCTCCTAAGTAGCTGGGATCACAGGCAGCCGCCACAACGCTCGGCTATTTTTTGTTGCAGTTTGGCTGGGGCCAGGTTTGAACCTGCCAACTCAGTGTATGGGGCCCGCGCCCTACCCACTGAGCCACAGGCACCACCTGCTAGTAGTTTTAAAAAAATAGGAAAGAGGGCGGTGCCTGTGGCTCAGTAGGTGGGGCACCGGCCCCATAAACAGAGGGTGGCGGGTTCAGGCCCGGCCCCGGCCAAACTGCAACCAAAAAAAAAAATAGCCGGGCGTTGTGGCGGGCGCCTGTAGTCCCAGCTACTCGGGAGGCTGAGGCAAGAGAATCGCTTAAGCCCAGGAGTTGGAGGTTGCTGTGAGCTGTGTGAGGTCACGGCACTCTACTGAGGGCCATAAAGTGAGACTCTGACTCTACAAAAAAAAAAAAACAGGAAAGTAAAATGGTGGCAACCCTATGTCAGTCTTATCAATAAACGTTCTCTCTCTCTCTCTTATTTTCAATTTTTTTTTTTTCTGGATTGTGAGACCAAAATGCCTAGGAACAATTGTATTAGATCCAACTACACTTCCAGTCAATATACCCATAATGAAATTTAGAAACACTAATTGAAACAATATAGAATAAGAAGAGAAAGCTGGGCACAGCGGCTCACGCCTGTAATCCTAGCACCTTGGGAGGCCAATGCAGGTGGATTGCTTGAGCTCATGAATTTGAGACCAGCCTTAGCAAATGCAAGACCCTGTCTTTACTAATAGAAAAAAAAAAAAGAAGAGAAGAAAATAAAAATTGTTTTATACTATTATTGTTATTTCTTATTATTTTTGTATTACTATCATTTAAAAACATGTTCTCCAACCCTATTTGCCATGTATTCTAGAACTGTCTACATAGTTGCCCCATTCTCCTATTGTAACTATACACTTTTAGTTTTAGTTTCATTCATAAAAAACTAAAAGCAATGTAACTACCACTTCTCAACCACCTAAAATTGCCAGTGGCCATCCTGTTCCTAGCTATGGATTTGCTTTTATTAAAATTTTAAAATCAAAGGCGATAATAAAGGTAAATGTTCCTTAACAAAAAGGGAGGACAGGGCGGAAGCACATGTCTCTAATCCCAGCACTTTGGGAGGCTGGAGTGGGAGGATAGCTTGAGGCCAGGAATTCAAGACCAATCTACTTAACATAGTGAGACCACATATCTACAAAAAAATTTTTTTAATTAGCTTGGCAGTGCACACCCTGTTGTCCCAGGTACTCAGGAGGCTGAGGCAGGACGATCACCTGAGCCCAGGAGTTGGAGGTGAGCAATGATTATATCACTCACTGTGCTCCAGCTTGGGTGATGGTGCAAGACTCGTCAAAAAAAAAAAAAATGCTCTGGTACATCAAAATATACTTATTTCAGGCTGGGCATGGTGGCTTATGCCTGTAATCCTAGCACTTTGGGAGGCCTAGGTGGGTGTATTGCTTGAGTTCATGAGTTTGAGACCAGATGAACAAAGCAAGATGTGTCTCTAAAAATAGCCAGGTGTTCTGGTGGGCGCCTATAGTCTCAGCTACAGGGGAGACTGAGGCAAGAGAATTGCCTGAGCCCAAGAGTTTGAGGTTGCTGTGAGCTGTGACACCACAACACTCTGGGTAGAGTGCTGTAGCATCACAGCTCACAGCAACCTCAAACCCTTGGGCTTAAGTGATTCTCTTGCCTCAGCCTCCCAAGTAGCTAGGACTACAGGAACCAATCACAACGTCCAGCTATTTTTTTTTTTCTTTTTTTGTGGCAGTTGTCATCGTTGTTTAGCTGACCTGGGCCAGATTCGAACCTGCCAGCCCTGGTGTATGGGGCCCGTGCCCTATCCACTGAGCTATAGGCACCGAGCCTTAAATATAATTCTTTAATAAGAAGAACCAGAACTCCCTGAAGAAATGGCTGGGCAAGATGAGCCTGGCTCATCTTATAGAGCTAAAAACTAAGTACATACAAAAAAATAAACAACAAAAATTAAAAAGATAGCCTCGGTGCCCCTAGCTCAGTGTGTAGGACACCAGCCACATACACCAAGGCTGGCAGGTTCGAGCCTGGCCCAGGCCTGCTAAATAACCATGCAACCAAAAGATGGCCAGGCATCATGGTGGGTGCCTGTGGTCCCAGCTAGTTGGGAGGCTGAGGCAAAAGAATTGCTTAAGCCCAAGAGTTTGAGGTTGCTGTGAGCTGTGAATGGCACAGCACTCTCCTAAGGGTGACATAGTGAGACTCTGTCTGAAAAAAAAAAACAAAGAAAAACCCACCTGCACTTGAATGTTTATTGCAGCAAAATTCACAATTGCAAAAATGTGGAACTAACCCAAGTGCTCATTAATTCATCAGGGAATTAACAAAATACCATGGA
Organism: Nycticebus coucang; assembly: GCF_027406575.1. Lineage (NCBI taxonomy): Eukaryota > Metazoa > Chordata > Mammalia > Primates > Lorisidae > Nycticebus > Nycticebus coucang. The sequence continues at coordinate 58,944,888 of NC_069784.1, forward strand.
GTACTACTAGACTATAAAAAAGGATGAATTAACATTTTTTGCAGCAATTTGGATTGGAACTAGAGACCATTATCCTAAGTATCTCAAGTATGAAAAAACAAATGCTACATGGAACTAACTTGGAACTAATTGGGGGCACACATGGGCACATAAAGAAGTAAAAATCTTAGGTAATCAGGAAGTGGGATAAGGTGGAGGGGAGGGGTAAAAAACCTACTTAACGGGTACAATAAACACTATTCAGATGATGGGCACACTTATAGCCCTGACTAAAGCATTAAAAACATTTGTACTCCTTTAGTATTTTGAAATAAAAAAATAAAGAAATCTAACACTCTTACCATATGGAACTTGTCTATCTCAAGTCCCTCATCTCTGTCATAGCCACTCATTTTTTTTTTTTTTCAAGAAGGCGTCTCATTATGTCACCCTCGGGAGAGTGCCATGCCATCACAGCTCACAGCAACCTCAAACTCTTGGGCTTAAGCGATTGCCTCAGCCTCCCAAGTAGCTGGGACTACAGGTGGCTGCCAAAATGTCCGGCAATTTTTTTTTTTTTTTTTGTAGAGACAGAGTCTCACTTTATGGCCCTAGGTAGAGTGCCGTGGCCTCACACAGCTCACAGCAACCTCCAACTCCTGGGCTTAAGCGATTCTCTTGCCTCAGCCTCCAGAGTAGCTGGGACTACAGGCCCCGCCACAACGCCCGGCTATTTTTTGGTTTGCAGTTCAGCCAGGGCCGGGTTTAAAGCCGCCACCCTCGGTATATGGGGCCGGCGCCTTACCGACTGAGCCACAGGCGCCGCCCCTGGCAATTTTTTTGTTGTAGTTGTCATTGTTGTTTAGCAGGCCTGGACTGGGTTTGAACCCGCCAGCCCTGTGCATGTTGCTGGTGCTAACAACTGTGATATAGGTGCCGAGCCGCCACTCATTTTCTTTACTACACTATAACCACAACATCTAAACAAAATGCTAAGCATTTAAATGTTAAAGTAAATCTTTTTACTCTTATAGATGCATTATAATTAGTAGGCAACCCAGTAAGTATAGTAGAACCTCCATAGGTGACCACTTCCCTGCATTGACCACCTCCTTAAGTTCACCTAATTTTTATAGGCCAAACTTAGTTCCTTATGTTGACCACCTCTATGTTGACCAGTTTGTTACAGTCCCTTGGGTGGCCAACCTGCAGAGGTTCTACTGGATTTGTCAAACAAATGAAAGAACAATTTCTCTTAGGCATTGGCTTCCTTTTCAAAATGCCCTACCCCACCCCTTTCAGACTACCCTTTCCCATTTAGATGTGAATGCATCTACTGGGATACCACGACCGGCATTTATTATTAAGAATCTCACCTTTGTGCACAATTACATTACTAGTAAAGTTGAGAAAGTTGTTTTAACTTTGGAGTAGTTACCACAAGTCAGATGAAATTAAACTGAGGGCTTTATTTGACATTTTTCCTAGTACTTGTGTGAATAAATCTTTTGATAACAGAATAAATTCACACAGTTAAAAATAACTTCAGGAGACCTGATATGGTGGCTCACACCTACAATCCTAGCACTTTGGGAAACTGAAGCAGGAGGATTGTATGAGGCCAGGATTTTGAGATCAGCCTGTGCAAAAGCGAGACTCCATTCCTACAAAAAATAGAAAAATTAGCCAAACATGTGCCTGTAGTCCCACCTACTCTGGAGGCTGAAGCAGGAAGATCACTTGAGCCCACAAGTTTGAGGTTGCAGTGAGCTATGATGACGCCTCTGCACTCTAGCCTGGGTGAACAGCAAGACCCTGTCACCCCCTCAAAAATAATAATGAGAAGAGGCTGAGGCCAGGCGTGGTTTTATTATCCTCCTCACAAGACATGAGGATACCTTGAGCTCAGGCATTCGAGACCAGCCTGAACAAGAACAAGCTGCTGTCTCTAGTTTAAAAAAAATAGAAAAATTGGTAGCGCCTGTGGCTCAAAGGAGTAGGGCGCCAGCCCCATATACTGGAGGTGGTGGGTTCAAACCCGGTCCCTGCCAAAAACAGCAAAAAAAAAAAAAAAAAAAAAAGACAAGAAAAGAAAAGAAAAATTATGGCTCTCTCTCTCCCCCCTCCTCTCTCCTCCTCCTCTGTGTTACTCCGGGTCTCTCCTTTCTCCCCCTCTCCCTTTCCTCTCTCTCTCTTTTCTCCCCCCTCTCTGTCTCCTTCTTGGTGCTGCTCTGCAACATCCCTCCCTCACCAATAAAAACCTTTCATACAAAAAGAAAAAAAAAAAAGAAAAGAAAAATTGTGGCTCAAGTGGCTAAGGCACCAGCCACATACACCTGAGCTGGCGGGTTCGAATCCAGCCCTGGCCGGCCAAACAACAATGATGGCTGCAACCAAAAAATAGCTGGGCGTTGTGGCAGATGCCTGTAGTCCAAGCTACTTGGAAGGTAGAGGCAGGAGAATGGCTTGAGGTTGCTGTGAGCTATGAAGCCACAGCACTCTACCCAAGGCGACAGCTTGAGGCTCTGTCTGAAAAAAAAAAAAGAAATATATATATATGAAATACAATAAAATAAATAGAAAAATTATCTGTGCATTGTGGTAGGCATTTGTAGTCCGAGATACTTGGGAAGCTGAGGCAGGAGGATTGCTTGAACGCAGGAGTTTGGCGGCGCTGTAGCTCAACAGCTACGAAGCCGGCCACATACACCCAGGCTGGCAGGTTTGAACCTGGCCCTGGCCCCTAAAACAACGACAACTGCAACAACAACAACAACAACAACAAAATAGCCGGGCATTGTGATGGGTGCCTGTAGTCCCAGCTACTTGGGAGGCTGAGGCAAAAGAATTGCTTAAGCTCAAGAGTTTGATGTTTCTGTGAGCTGTGACACCACAGCACTCTACTGAGGGTAACAGCTTGAGGCTCTGTCTCAAAAAAGAAAAAGAACTCAAGAGTTTGAGGTTGCTGTGAGCTAGGTTGATGCTGAAGCACTGTAGCCTGGGGAACAGAGTGAAACTCTGTCTCAAATAATAATTATTATTATTAATTACAAGATAAAATAAAAACAAAACAAAAATAAAAATGATTACAGTATAAAAATAGCATGTGTGACTAAATCAATGCTTCTTTTCTGATTTCTATCCTCCTCTGTCCTTTGTAGCTGCCCTTCAAGATACAGTCTTCAATGATTTTTGTTTCTGAGAATTTCATATTGTATTTCATTAATTCTTAGACATTCAGTTTTTGATATTTTAAACATTTCTGAAATTGAGATTTATCTTATAATTAATGACATCTCCTAGCTAAGCACCAGTCAGGAGATAGTTGTCATTGACTGCACATATGAAAACATTAAAAAGACCACAGGCAGTGCCTGTGGCTCAGCGAGTAGGGTGCCGGCCCCATGTACCAAGGGTGGCCGGTTCGAACCCAGCCCCAGTCAAACTGCAATAGAAAAATAGCTAGGCGCTGTGGCGGGTGCCTGTAGTCCCAGCTACTTGGGAGGCTGAGGCAAGAGAATTGCCTAAGCCCAAGAGCTGGAGGTTGCTGTGTGCTGTGATGCCACAGCACTCGACCCAGGATGATAAACTGAAACTCTGTCTTAAAAAAATAAAATAAAATAAAAAGGCCACCAATAAAATTTGTACAACAGGGTGAGTGCAGTGGTTCATGCCTATAATCCTACCACGCTGGGAGGCTAAGGCAGAAGGATCTCTTGAGCTCGGGAGTTTGAGATTAGCCTGACCAAGATCAAGACTCATCCTCTACTAAAAACAGAAAAACTAGGGTGGCGCCTGTGGCTCAAAGGAGTAGGGCGCGGGCCCCATATGCCAGAGGTGGCGGGTTCAAGCCCAGCGCTGGTCAAAAACTGCAAAAAATAAATAAATAAAAATAAAAATAGAAAAACTAGCTGGGCTTGTTGGTGGGCGCCTGTAGTCTCAGCTACTAGGGAGGCTGAGGCAGGAGGATCGCTTGAGCCCAAGAGTTTGAGGTTGCTGTGAGTTATGATGCCAGAGCACTCTATGGGGGGCGGGGGGGCGGGGCACGACAAAATGAGACTGTTTCAAAAAAAAAAAGTACCTTTCTTTGCAAAATATTCATTACAAAATTTTATGAAGAGGTAGCCAACATGAAAAGAATATTTTGTAATGCCTTATTTTGTAATGTAAAGGTAAAGGTACATTTAGCTACAATTTCTCATTTTCCCTATGTATGGTGATTTTAGGGGTGACTTTTGGGACGTCACCAAATGTTGTAACCTTCTATTTAAGAAAATATGACAGTTGGCTTGGCACCTGTTGCACAGTGGTTACAGCGCCAGTCACATACACCGAGGCTGGAGGGTTCGAGCCCAGCCTGAGCCTGCTAAACAATAATGACAACTGCAACAGAAAATAGCTGGGCGTTGTGGGGGAGGGTGTGCCTGTAGTCTCAGCTACTAGGAGGCTGAGGCAAGAGAATCGCTTAAGCCCAAGAGTTTGAGGTTGTTGTGAGCTGTGACACCATGGCACTCTACCAAGGGTGACATAGTGAGACTCTGTCGCAAAAGAAAAAGAAAGAGAAAATATGACAGGGCTTAAGCCTATAATCCTAGCACTCTGGAGAGGCCAAGGTAGATGGATGAGTCTCCCTAGTAGCTGAGACTACAGGATCTTTTTTTTTTTTTTTGTAGAGACAGAGTTTCACTTTATTGCCCTCAGTAGAGTGCCGTGGCATCACACAGCTCACAGCAACCTCCAACTCCTGGGCTTAAGCGATTCTCCTGCCTCAGCTTCCCGAGCAGCTGGGACTACAGGCGCCCACCACAGCGCCCAGCTATTTTTTTGTTGCAGTTTGGCCGGGGCTGGGTTTGAACCCGCCACCCTCGGTATATGAGGCTGGCGCCCTGCTCACTGAGCCAGAGGCGCCGCCCCGACTACAGGATCTTGAGCCAGAGCAAGATCCTGTCTCTAAAAATAGCCAGGTGTTGTGGCGGGCACCTATAATCCCAGCTACTCAGGAGGCTGAGGCAAGAGGATTGCTGGAGCTCAGGAGTTTGAGGTTGCTTTGAGCTATGACGCCACAGCACTCTACTGAGGGTTACACAGTGAGACTCTGTCAAAAAGAAAGAAAGAAGGAAGGAAGGAAGGAAGGAAGGAAAATATGACAGATAAATAAATTATCAAAATATTTTTAAGCAGAATGTGCAAGTATTTATTTTAATTACTCCTAGTTTAAGGTCTTTATTTATTTATTTTGAGACAAGAGCCTCAAGCTGTCACCTTGGGTAGAGTGCCATGGCATCACAGCTCACAGCAACCTCCAACTCGGACTTAAGTGATTCTCTTGCCTCAGCCTCCCAAGTAGCTGGGACTATAGGTGCCCAGCATAATACCCAGCCATTTTTTGGTTGTAGTTGTCAGTATTGTTTGGCAGGCCAGGGCTGGATTCGAACCCACCAGCTCTGGTGTATATGGCTGGTGCCTTAGCCACTTGAGCTACAGGCGCCGAGCTAAGGAATTTATTTTTGGAGAACAGCAAGGCACTTTTTTTTTCTTGAGACAGAATCTCACTGTGTCGCTCTCAGTAGAGTGCTGTGGCATCATAGCTCACAGCAACCTCAAACTCTTGGGCTTAAGTGATTCTCTTGCCTCAGCCTCCCGAGTAGCTGAGACTACAGGTGCCTGCCACAGTGCCTGGCTATTTTTAGAGAGAGGGGTCTCACTCTGGCTCCTGCTGGTCTTGAACCTGTGAGCTCAGTCAATGCACCCACCTTGGCCTCCCAGAGTGCTAGGATTACAGGTGTGAGCCACTGCGCTCAGCCAGCAAGGCACTTCTTTATCCATGCTTCCCATTCCTTAAAGGCTTCAACAAGTTTTGATAAATTCCCACCATCTTCACAACCATGTTTTAGAGTTACTGCAGGTTTGTCAACAGATTCATCATCAATCCATCTTACTAGAGCTTTATGTATTTCTACAATGCTGAAGCCAATAGCATACTGCAACTTTCGTAAGCAGATAGGGCAAAGGTTTAGAGGGCACCGGTCAGCTTCTTCTGAGTGGTTGGAACCTTGCATTAGGCAGGAAGCCACTGGCAGTGTCACAGTCCAAATATGTGTTCAGTCTCATGGTCAAGGTCTTACAAGATTGAAGCAGAAAAACACTAGTTACTTCAGGAATATAATAGCTATAAAAAATGGAATAATCACTTGAAGATGTTTTCTGCAGCTTCTTCATTTTGCCTTCATGGAGCAAACTTTAAAAATCACCACCATACCTGGCAAAACTGAATATCCCCACACCATCTGTCAAAAAGGCCTGTCCAAAGTCAAAATTCCAGGAGTCTTGGGCGGCACCTGTGGCTCAGTGGGTAGGGAGCTGGCCCCATATACTGAGGGTGGCAGGTTCAAACCTAGCCCTGCCCAAACTGCAACAAAAAATAGCCAGGCATTGTGGCGGGAGCCTATAGTCCCAGCTACTTGCAGCTACTTGGGAGGCTGCCCAGGAGTTGGAGGTTGCTGTGAGCTGTGACGCCAGGACACTACTGAGGGCAATAAAGTGAGATTCTGTCTCAAAAAAAAAAAAAAAAAAAAGTTCCAGGAGTCTCTTGGGTAAAGATCAATCATTGTTATCCCCATAACACAGAATGCATCTTCAGGTTTCTTCGTTTCTATGAACTTCAGAATGTGCCCTGCATGAATTTGTAGGTTTTGTGTGTTATCACTGACTCTAAAAAACACCTCATTGGGGTGGGCACCCATAGCTCAGTGGTTAGGGCACTGGCCACATGGTCCAGGGCTAGTGGGCTCGATCCCAGCCTAGGACTGCTAAACAAACAAACAAACAAACAAACAAACAAAAACAGCTAGATGTTGTGGCAGGCGCCTGTAGTCATACCTACTAGGAAGGCTGAGGCAAGAGAATCGCTTGAGCCCAAGAGTTTGAGGTTGCTGTGAGCTGTGACACCACAGCACTCTACCCAGGGTGACATAGTAAGACTCTGTCTCAAAACAATAACAAATAAATAAAATAAAATAAAATAAACACTGTTTCCCAGCATCGAATTTTTCTTTTTTTTTTTTGAGACAGAGTCTCACTATGTTGCCCTCGGTAGAGTGCTGTGGTGTCACAGCTTACAGCAACCTCAAACTCTTGGGCTCAAGCGATTCTCTTGCCTCAACCTCCCAAGTTGGGACTACAGGTGCCCACCACTGGCTATTTTTTGGTTGCAGTTATCATTGCTGTTTATTTGGCCTGGGCTGGATTCAAACCCATCAGCCTCAGTGCACATGGCCAGGGCCATAACCACTGTGCTTTAGGCGCCAAGCCCCAGCATCTAATTTTTCATACTATGACACAAGTGCTGGGTTTGTTGAGATGAGAGCTGTTTTTAGTCTCTGTTCAGAGTGTTGTATTGTTTGCATAAGGACAGATCTCTTCTGTTAACATTAGGTAGAGCTTTCATCCTTCCATTCAAATGGGTTCGAAAGATGTTCCACTATGAGCCTTACAATGTTGGGCATGTCCAGACCTGGCTAGAAAAGTGTTATGGAGGGTGTCTTCACCCCCACCAGGCTTTGCCACCATTGAGCAGGACCCCCAACCCCTGCTGCCACCCCTCATCAAAATATTTAAAAGCAGCAGAGTATAGTGGCTCATGCCTATGATCTTAGCAATTTTGGAGGCTGAAGCAGAAGGATCATGAAGCCAGGAGGAGTTAGAGATCAGCTTGGACAACACAAAGAGACCCCATCTCTACAAAAAATAAAAAAATTAGGCTTGCTGCCTATAGCTCAAGTGGGTAGGGCACCAGCCACATACACCAGAGCTGGCAGGTTTGAATCCAGCCTGGCCCGCCAAACAAGGGGAACTATAACCAAAAAGTAGCTGGGTGGGCACCTGTAGTCCCAGCTACTTTGGAGGCTGAGGCAAGAGGATTGCTTAAGCCCAAGAGTTTGAGGTTGCTGTGAGCTGTGATGCCACGGCACTCTACCCAGGGCGACAGCTTGAGACTCTGTCTCAAAAAAAAAAAAAAAATTAGTCATGCACAGTGGTGTATTTCTGCAGGCCCAGCTACTCAGTAGGCTGAGGTGGAGGATCACTTGAGCACAGGAGTTCAAGTAAACTATGATCATGCCACTGCACTCTAGCCTACACAAAAGAGCAAGACTCTTGCCTCCCCACACCCAATATATATATTTAAAAGCCATATAGATATTAATATTTCTGGCTCATAGGCAATATGGCAAGGAAGTGACAAAAACTCAGGAATATAAAGCCTCCTGCTCTGCTTTGAATATAAAAAGCATTTTCTTGAGCTGTTTTAAACTAAAACAGATAAGTGTTAACACTTCTCAAACTTTAGTATAATTATACATGGTGTCCATAAAGTTTGCATGCAATTTGCTATGTTAAACTATTTTGAATTGCACACAAATTTTATGTCCACACTGTATTAAAATCTGGAGAGCTTGTTAAAATGCAGGGCCCTGGGCCCATTCCAGAGATCCTAATGTAGAAGGTGAAGGACAGAGTCAAAGAAGTTACCTTTCTTACAAGCTCCCATGTGATGCAGCTAATACATGTTCACGGCCCTCACTCTGAGTAGTAGTCTTTGTACTGATGCTTGTTTCATTCAGACCAATCTCAGACCTTAACACTTGAGTTAGTTCCAAATGAATAATTCCTTCCTTCCTTCCTTCATTGATTCAAACAACTAGTGTTTCCATGGTATCAAATACCACACCAGCTTCTGGATATACCAAAAAAAAAAAAAAGTCACGGAATGAGATGAAGCAATTAGGGTTTATATTGAAGGAGTCCTTTCCACCTTAACATTTGGAGCCAACACTTCAAATGTGTTAATAATCTATCAGTTTATTCTACCACAGACAAAATGATATATAATGTCTTTGCTCTACAACATACCTACCTATTTCTCGAGCAAGAATAATACTGCTGAGGCGTATTGGTTGGGTAGATTCAGCAATGAGTACAGCTCTTTGGGAACACAAGGTACCATTTTCATATAAAGGCTCAACAGTAACTGCATCATGATGAGTGGAATGCCTGCCAGAACAAAACACTTCAGAGTATTAAATACATGGGTTAAAGAACTTTTGGTAGGACACAGATTCCTATATTTCTTCCATGTTACATATTCACAGATATACTTAAAAGACACTCTTAAAAGTAGGAACTTTGCTTAAGAATGCAAGAATTAAAGTGGGAGAGATTGATTAGAACTTTCTCCAATGGGCCTGGCGCTTGTAGCTCAGTGGGTAGGACACCGGCCACATACACCAGAGTTGGTGGGTTCAAATCCAGCCTGGGCCCACCAAACAATGACAATTATAACCAAAAAATAGCCGAGTGTTGTGGTGAGCGCCTGTAGTCCCAGCTACTTGGGAGGCTGAGGCAAGAAAATTGCTTAAGCCCAGGAGTTGGAGGTTGCTGTGAGCTGTGATGCCACAGCACTCTACCCAGGGTGATAGCATGAGACTGTCTAAAAAAACAAACAAACAAAAAAAACTTTCTCCAATGATTTCATATGTAGTCTCAGAAGTGTTATGTTTCTCTCTCAATATTTAAAATAAGATTGATGTTACATTGTCCCTCAGTATATAAAAATAGGACTGACGTTTTCCTTTTAATAGTGAGAGACAGGACTTGCTCAGACTCTGAGGAATGAGTTTCCTCCAATCAGGACTGTTGACATCTAGGATGGAAAAATTGCCTAAATTATGAGGTATGAATTCAATTCAAAATACGAAAAAATTGGGATGGGTGTGGTGGCTCATGCCTGTAATCCTAGCACTCTTGGGGGGCCAAGGAAGGTAGAATGCCTCAACTCAGGAGTTCGAGAGCAGCCCAATCAAGAGCGAGATTCTGTCTCTACTAAAACTATTGAAACTAGCTGGGTGTTAAAACAAACATCTGTAGGGCGGCGCCTGTGGCTCAGTCGGTAAGGCGCTGGCCCCATATACCGAGGGTGGCGGGTTCAAACCTGGCCCCGGTCAAACTGCAACCAAAAAATAGCCGGGCGTTGTGGCGGGCGCCTGTAGTCCCAGCTACTCGGGAGGCTGAGGCAAGAGAATCGCTTAAGCCCAGGAGTTGGAGGTTGCTGTGAGCTGTGTGAGGCCACGGCACTCTACCGAGGGCCATAAAGTGAGACTCTGTCTCTACAAAAAAAAAAAAAAAAACATCTGTAGTCCCAGCTATTCGAGAGGCAGAGGCAAGAGGCAGGAGGATCATTGGAACCCAGGAGTTTGAGGTTGCTGTTGAGTGATGACGCTACTAGGGCACTCTACCTAAAAATTTCCTATTGGGATTAAGGAAAAAAATAGAGAAAAAAATTACCAAAAAATTCATTAATATTTTTGGATTAATGGTAAGAATGTCTTTCGATGCTAGAGACTCCTTAAATCATCCTTTCAGTCAGGAAATCCATAGAGCACACTGGGTCATCTTACAAGCCCAATTCTTTCTGGGAGGCTAAATTCTCACACTGTATAAACAAACCTCACGGCAGTGCCTGTGGCTCAAAGGAGTAGGGCGCCAGCCCCATATGCCAAAGGTGGCAGGTTCAAACCCAGCCCCACCCAAAAAACCGCAAACAAACAAACAAACAAAAAAAACCCTCATGACTTCTCTCTGATGTGGTAGAGGGAAATCTACTCTATTTAGGATGAACTCTCTGGCATCCTGAAGTTCACTTCAGTTAGGTCCCCTCACACCTTAAGTAACCACATATCCTATGGTTGGGTCTCACACCAGAAAATCATGTATTTCCATCTTCAGTCAGGAAGTGTCATTATCACAGAGTGGAGTGTACCCCTTGTCCCCACACTTCAAGTGGGTATCCTTATACAAGTGGGGCAACTTTTATATTGTATCTCTACCCAAGACAAATCTTATATTCCCAGAAGTTTGTACTTCCTGGTTGCTAGTCTTTAGTTTTTTTGTGTGTAAGATGGGAGTAATAGCACTTATTTCAAAAGACTAAAATGTTAAGAATTAATACTTGGAAAGGCTTAGTTAAGTACTTAGTAATTCGCGGTTGTGTTTTAAAATCTCCTTCTCTCGTGGCGCCTGTGGTTCGGTGGGTAGGGCACTGGCTCCATATACCAAAGGTGGAGGGTTCTAACCCAGCCCCAGCCAAATTGCAATAGCCAGGCATTGTGGCGAGCACCTATAGTCCTAGGTACTCCAGAGGCTGAGGCAAGAGAATCGCCTAAGTCCAGGAGTTGAAAGTTGCTGTGAGTTGTGGCACCCATCGCACTTTACCAAGGGCGATTAAAAAAAAAAAATCTCCTTCTGTTGAACAGCTCACCTTATTTAGTTAGCAGAAACCCTCACAACCTAAGTCTTTTTGCTCCTAAGAAATTTCCTGGTTCAGCGCCCATAGCTCAGTGAGTAGGGCACCAGCCACATACACGCAGGTTGGCAGGGCCTGCTAAACAATGACAACTGCAACCAAAAATAGCCAGGCGTTGTGACAGGCACCTGTAGTCCCAGCTACTTGGGAGGCTGAGGCAAGAGAATCGCTTAAGCCCAAGAGTTTGAGGTTACTGTGAGCTGTGACACCAAGGTACTCTACTGAGGGCAGTGACATGGTGAGACTCTGTCTCAAAATAAATAAATAAATAAATAAATTTCCTAAGATTTTGAGAACTTCCTGTCAAGCTGATAACTTTGTAAGTCCTTCACATTACCTGCGGCCTTCCAACACAGGGCTTCCCTGTGCCCTGATAGCTGCATAGTGATGACCCTTTCTCAATATGTACAGTGAAAAAGAGGAGTGGCTCACTCCTGTAATCCCAGCACTCTGGGAGGCCGAGGCAGGTTGATAGCCTGAGCTCAGGAGTTCGAGACCAGCCTGAGCCAGAGTGAGATCTTGTCTCTAAAAATAGCTGGGCGTTGTGGCAGGTGCCTGTAGACCCAGCTACTGGGAGGCTGAGGCAAGAGAATCGCTTGAGCCCAAGAGTTTGAGGTTGCTGTGAGCTGTGACACCATGGCACTCTGCTCAGGGTGACAAAGTGAGACTAGGTCTCAAAAGAAAAAAAATGAAAAAGTCAGTCTCATCCTAGAATTTCTCCCACCACGTAGTCCCTCACACTCCCTGATGACACCCTACAGAGGCAGGGCACGCCATGCAGGAAGGATTCGGCCCCTGTACCTCCCTTGACTCCAATGCCCTCCGCCTTACAGGATAGGCCCCCACCTTTTTTTTTGTTTGTTTGAGGCAGTCTCACTATGTCACCCTCGGTAGAGTGTGGTGGCATCACAGCTCACAGCAACCTCAAACTCTTTGGGCTTAAGCGATTCTCTTGACTCAGCCTCCCAAGTAGCTCTACAGGCACCTGCCACAACACCCGGCTATTTTGTTGTTGTTGCAGTTGTCATTGTTGTTTAGCAGGCCCAGGGCGAGCTCGAACCCGCCAACTTGGGTGTATATGGCCAGCGCCCTACCCACTGAGCCACGGGCGCCCCAGGATAGCCGACAGGATTCCTGTGGGCTCTTACAGGGAGAACCTCTCTCTTTCTTACTGAGTGGTGTTGGGTTTGATATCTTCGTGACCCCCTGCCCCTCACCAAGTGTAGCAGCCCCGCTGCGCCTCCAGGAGGAAGGGCACCCGGCCTGGCTCTCGGCCGAAGGGTAGCAACACATGTGGCACGTTAAGTTTGTTGGCCAAAAGCTCAAGCAAGAATAGAAGCAGCAACAGGAGGCGGTGTAGAGGCACAAATGAAAGCAGCCCGAAGTCTCCGGACCCCGGGCCCCAGGAGCCAGACATGGCAACTGCCGGGTCGTAGGCTGCGGCTCAGCTACGGCCGCGCCCGCCCAACACCAGCCAATCCATAGGCGTGACGTCATCGAGAGGCGGGCGCTGCGGCTTACTCGGAATTGTGGGAAATTTTTGAGAACCTTCTTTAACCTCCTTATGGAAACTTTAGGCACAAACCCTGCTATCCTATTAAAAAGCTTTCCAGGCTTGGCGCCTGGCCACATACACCGAGGCTGGAGGGTTTGAACCCGCCCGGGCCAGCTAAATAACAATGACAAGGGCAACATAAAATAGCCGAGCGTTGTGGCAGGTGCCTGTAGTCCCACCTACTTGGGAAGCTAAGGCTAGAGAATAGCTTAAGCCCAAGAATTTGAGGTTGCTGTGAACTGTGACACCACAGCAGTGTACCGAGGGCGACATAGTGATCCTGTCTCAAGCAAAAATAAAAAGCTTTCCAAAATAATGTATGGCAGATCTCCTTTAAGTTTAAAGGAAAAAGAAAAGCTTAAAAAAATCTTTCCCAGTTTCCTACCACGTTTAGCTCCTAGACCAAAACAAGTAATTTTTTTTTTTTTGGCAGTAATTTCCAGCCACTATTGGTTCTTGCCCATGAATGGAAAAACTTCGTCTCTAGCAAAAACAGCTGGACTTTTGACAAGGAAGCCATGTATTTTTTACATGAAGTTAGTCATGTCTCACTTCTAGGCCAGAGTGCAGAAAATGCCAGACCCCGGCCTGGCAAGGGCAGCTTTGAAAGCCATCCACTCATACACACCACCTGTAAGCAAAGACCTTGAGAACACTTCTTGTTAAATTTACTTGTCTTCTTCAAATATCCAATGGAACATTAATTCAAAGGCTGTTTCATGACAGTTTATTAAAACTACACGTTTATAGGAATGTGATCAATATCACATCCGGTTTAAAGATCATAATAGAATAAATCTATGGTTTATACAAATATGATTGCAAAGGAAAAAGTATAGTTTAGCCTAAAGATGCCAGTGTTAAGTAACCTATAAAAGGCCTGTCATTGTATTTTTTTTTAAGACAGAGTCTCACTATGTCACCCTTGCAGTGTTGTGGTGTCACAGCTCACAGCAACCTCAAACTCTTGGGCTTGAGCTATTCTTTTGCCTCAGCCTTCCAATTAGCTGGGACTATGGTCACCTGCCACAATGCCGCACTATTTTTTATTGCAGTTGTCGTTGTTTAGCTGGCCCAGGCCGGGTTCGAACCCGCCAGCTGGCGCTATAACTACTGTGCTACAGGCACCGAGCCTTAAGTATTATTTCTTCACATTTACCCCGACAATATATAATATATATAATCTCCAGTTCAGATGATGAAACAAAATGTTTTATATCAGACACACAACTAGGAATTTTAGAACTGAGTTTTGAACTCACTTTTGGTCTGCTTCTAAATTATTTGCTCTATACGGAATCCTACTGTAACAAACCAAGACCTGATTTTTAACGCAAATCTCATTCTTCTGAGGAGAAAACACATTTGGTTTAATAAATAAAAGGCAAATAGGTCTGAGAGTTGGAGGGACTGGTTCTTTATTTCAAAAAGACATATCAATATTCAGTATCAAAACAGTTGCACTACTGGTTTTCTCTTTGTCCCCATTGGCCCCAAAAAGACCATACCAAAGGAGAGTACATTGTAAGCCAATAAGCTGCAGGATGCACACCTAACAGGCCTCACTCAGAGGAACCTCACCAAAAAGCGGGGACTGGGCAGGGAAAGAAACTTTAAAAGATTTTCAGTACACTGCCAGCTCAAAGACTGTAGAGAGCTCTCACAACCAGATGGGGTGGCCAGGGTGCCCCAAACCAAACGAAGCAAGGTTTCAAATAATATAAAATTTTCAGAGTCTTGTACACAAGCTATTCAAGATTTCTCCAGCACAAACTGTTGCAAAGTACGAGGAGATGGCACTTTTAGACATAGCAGCTTCGGACCCAGAAAGGGTAATGAGATGAGTTTCTTATTGCTAAATTAGTGGCAAAAACATAATTTTCTTTAAGGCAGGAGAGCAATTATGTGGTCCACTCAACATAAGGAGCACATGATCCATTCTCTGAGTCGTTGGCAAGGGGGTAGAGACAGGATAAAAATCTGGTCTCAGAGGTCTTACCATCTTAATTTGGTCATTTCTAAGGAAAAAAATAAAAAATAAAAGTTGTCCAAAGATACCTTAAAGCTGAAAAACTCAACAGCATGGTTTTGTTGTTGTTTCCTTTTTTTTTTTTTTTTTGGCTAACTCCTCCTGGGATCACCTTTCTGGTTTGGCTGGTACTTTGAGGAGTGAGGTTGTCCATAGAGGAATCTCTCCCTGGGCTGTTTGGTTCTCAGTAAGGCAGGCCCATACCTTTTCCCCCTCTTCTAAGAAGAGGGCAATATGAATTAAACTGAAAAGTCATCTTCCAAAAGTGAGAAAGGGATTAGATTGCTGCTTCAAGAGCTGGGGAAGTATCTGGAATGTTTTACAAATGGTTGCCACAACAACAAAAAAGGTAGTTACAAAATGTGTACATCACAACATGCTTTTAAAGACATTTTGCATTGTGCTGACATTCCCTTAAATGTTGTTCCCAAAGATGCTCAGCCTCTAGCCCAGCTAGAATTTCTGGGAAGAGACAAGAGATAGTTTGGCTAAAAAGACATGGTGGTGGGGTGGGTAGGGAATGGAGGGAGTGAAGAAAGGAGAAAGCAGCCTTCCAGTTAAAGATCAGCCCTCAGTTTAAAGGTCAGCTTCAGGCAGGCTGGCCTCAGGTGGAGTCAGGGTCAGAGGGAGAAGCGTCAGCAGGGCGGGACTGGGGTGCTCTACATCTCATTCAGGTCAAGCAGAGTCTGGTCCAGCATCCTTTGTGTACAGAGGTGCTCCTCTTTGGTACATTTCAGTTTATCTAATGGGGGTAAAGGAGAGAAGTTACAAAAACTAGAAGTTTTAAGGTCTGCTCACTTTGAGACGTGCTCCTGTTGCAGGGAAGCTACAGACTAATAAAGCAGGTGCCTTCTCAGCCACCAAAAGCAGCAATTAAATCAATCAGTGTTATAAAGCCTCTCTACCTTTCCTACTTAAGTTGCAGGTGTTGCTGTATTTCTGGGGGAAGAAGTGAGGGACCTTATCAACCATTTCCTTTCCCTCCTACACCTAACCAAGGCTTTCAGCTTTCTGTCACTGAAACAGGGAGCAAGCCTTAAACATTAGCCAGCCACTTTTCTAGGCTTTACCTACAGGACAATACCTTCTTGAAATGACTCACTGGAGTATAACCTTTGCAAACAAGGACAGGCAGAGCAGAAAAAAACAGAATATCAACTTGAAAAGAGCACAAGAAGATCCTCATACGCTACATACTTTCTCCAAAAGGCAAAGGGGAAAGGGATAATTGGTGGTGTAAATAAAAGAGCCCTCACAGTAAAGTCAAAGAACCTCTAAAGAAAATAAAGCCAAAAACATGATTGAAACATATAAGCAAAGCCTTAACTGTGATTTTTGCAGATCTACTATCCAGAACTAGCCTGTGACGGAGTTACTTGCAATTAAACACAAAACCAAGAAAAGGAAGCAAAAGGGAAAATATGACGAGGAAAACCAGAGGCCGAACACCAAGGACAATCTAACCTGCCTAACAGGCCAACCACTCTGACTGCTCTAGGGAGGTGAGGAAAATACTCAAATCTTCAACTCAGAGAAGGTGATGGCAGACTCATTTATACCCCATACTCTTCTCTTCTTTTCTTTCTCTTCCTTTTGTGTCACTCAGAAGGGCCCATCCCTGGGGCTGCAAACGAAGCAGTTACAACATCTTGTCAAGTCCATCCTTTTATTGGTAGAAGATGTCCATGCAAGGGGACAAATCCTACAATGAGTGTACAAGTGAAAGAGCAGCAAATAAGGGTGTAAAAGAGAAAATTCTCCCGAGTTTTCTCACTATCATTTCAGGCCCCTCCCTTCATCACTCATAATCTCTTCTAATGGTATAGAAATGTAGTATTAACTATTCCAATTTTACAGTTGAAAAATTGTAATTTACTTTTAGGAAATCAATATTCTAACTGTCTCAGTTAGAAAACAATTTGCTTAGGGCAAAATAATAACTTTAAAAAAGACAATCAGCTTTGTGTTGGGGTCCAGGTCAGAGATGTGGGCAGTAAGCTCAGTGTAATAGGCCTCAGAGAGCCCTGCCCATCAGTCACACAGATCATGCAGCGTTAGCTTCAGCTCATTAGAAAGCAGGCGGTTTCGCTCAAGTTGGCTGTAGAGACGCTCTGCAGCAGCAGTGGAGAGGAGAGAAAACAAGAGAAGGAGAGGAAAAAGAGGAGGAGAAAGAGAGAAAGGTAAAGTTAGTGTAGAACTAGAAGTAAATTTTGAGTCTTTCAACTAGCTGGTGTATATAACATGCATCTGTAAGGCAGGATGGGTACAAGGAGGATTCAGACAGAGGGCAGCAAGAGTCAGTCGGTTGGTGGAAAGACCAACAGAGGAATAAAAAAAGAAATTCAGACTGACAAGTTGGTAGGAAATTTTAAAGGAGGAAAAAAAAAACCATTCCACAGTATTTATTCCCTGGATTGAGAAACTAAGACAAATGAAATGGGCAAAGGAAGGAATATAGTTGGCTTAGAAGAAATGCCAATAATCAGGGCTTGAAAGGAACCAAAGTGAACAGCTGAACATTTTTCCATTAGAGCATTTAACACTGCATTATGACTGGGAGACTGTGATAAACATTCACTCAGCTCTCCACTTCCTAATGCTTCTTGTTATAGGTACTGTGTGCCAGGACCTCTCTTAGTTGCCTATCCAACAAATATCCAATGTCCCCATTTTCTCTAAAAGAATCTCAAATCTGTTAGGCTCTAGAGCAGCGGTTCTCAACCTGGGGTCGCAACCCCTTTGGGGGTCTAATAACCCTTTCACAGGGGTCACCAAAGTCCATCCTGCATATGAGATATTTACATTACAATTCATAACAGTAGCAAAATTAGTTATGAAGTAGCAATGAAAATAATTTTATGGTAGAGTGTCACAACATGAGGAACTGTATTAAAGGGCTGTGGTGTTAGGAAGGTTGAGAATCACTGCTCTGGAGTGTGCCTAAACCTAGAGAAGGGGAATGACTAACATAAGCCAATCAAGACATCCTGTTCTGATTTTCAGCCTCCCTCACAACTAAGGGTGACCATGTGGTCTAGTGATACAGCTAGACTTATGTGATAAAAAACAAATCTGGTATTTGAGCTACTTAAGTTATTTCTTCTCCTTTTTGTTTTTACAAAGTGAAACTGTTGCTTATGAGAAAATGCACTCCTGATGCCACTTCCCATCAGAGCACCTGGGACAGAGGGAGTGGGGTGTGGAGAGCGCAAACCCAGCTGAATGGCACGGAGTAACAGAAATTCAGGGACAGGAAAGCCAAGCTCCTTCCTGGCCTACTCCTAATATCAGCCCCTGAAGTTCACAAATAAGTTTCTTCCAGTTTTATGGCCTGTTTCAAAATGGTCTCAGGACCTCAATATGAGAGAGGTACTTTTCTGTCCTAAAATCAACTGCATCTGTGGGTATTGCTCAGGCACTCTGTCTTCTGGGCTGAAAATTTCCCCAGCTTCAGCAGGAAGTTAGGGGCCAGTAGGGTCATAATAATACTTGCCACTATACGTATATTATCAAAACACAAAGCATGTATGTATAAAAAGAACCTAGAGGGAATGGCCAAAAATAATAGTTGTAATAAAGAGGAAAATTAGGGTAAACTTTTAAAATTGCACCTTCCATTAAATGGCTCTCAGTAGGGGGGGTATTGCCTGTCTCCAAACCCCAGGAGAGAATCTGAAAATGTATGGTAAGTTTTTATTATTACAATGACTAGAAGGCCCTATAGGTATTTACAGCAAAGGGGGCAGCAAGATCACTCTGTACATCAATAGAATTATTCTACCCTGAATGATAAAAGTTCATCATTGAAAAACCCTACATAGGTTGACCATGTGAAATCTGAAATGCTCCAAAATCTAAAACTCTTTGAATGCTGACATGATGCTCAAGTACTCTAATAGGCATTGTTTTTTGTTTTTTGGAGACAGTCTCATTCTGTTACCCAGGCTAGAGTGCTGTGGCATTAGTCTAGCTTAAGACAACCTCAAACTCCTGGGTCCTAACTATCCTCCTGCCTCAGCTTCCCCAGTAACTGGGACTACAGGCATGTGTCATCACGCCTGGCTAATTTGTTCTATTTTTAGTAGAGATAGGGTCTAGCTTTGCTCAGACTGTG
Source organism: Nycticebus coucang (assembly GCF_027406575.1). NCBI lineage: Eukaryota > Metazoa > Chordata > Mammalia > Primates > Lorisidae > Nycticebus > Nycticebus coucang. The sequence continues at coordinate 58,963,924 of NC_069784.1, forward strand.
TTTTTTTTTTTTTTTTTTTTTTGAGACAGAGTCTCAAGCTGTTGCCCTGGGTTGAGTTCCATGGTGCCACAGCTCACAGCAACCTCAAACTCCTGGGCCCAAGCGATTCTCTTGCCTCAGCCTCCCAAGTAGTTGGGCCTGTAGGTGCCCACCACAACACCCAGCTATTTTTTGGCAGTGCTGGATTCAAACCTGCTGGCTCCGGTGTATGTGGAGCTGCCTGAGCGACAGGTAGTGAGTCGCTCAGACTGGTTTTGAACTTCTGAGCTCAAGGGCTCTTCCCACCTTGGTCTCCCAGAGTGCTACGGTTACAGCAGTGAGCCACTATGCCTGGTTCCAGTAAGAATTTTGGATTTTATTTTTTGGATTTGTGGTGCTCAACTGGTAAGCATAGTACAAATATTCCAAAATGTGAAACATTTATGGTTCTAAGCATTTCTGATAAAGGATACTCAACTGTACTAGTCTGTAAGTTCCACGAGGCCTGGGATGGGACCTGTCTTAGTAACTGAGACATATTTGATAAATAAATAGTAGGAAAATCAAATCTGTGGACTCATCTCTTAGATTTTCTGTAATGTTGTATCACACACAGACTTCAAGAACAGCCTAAACTTGGATATACCCAAGTCAGTTTGTTTGATTCCCACTTGGAAAGAAGGGTTTATCATGATCTTAAGCTTTAGCACAGCCTGTGGTCAATGAGGGTCTTTTAGAGAAGAAATAGAGACAGAGAAAGAGTAGGAACATTTTATTGCCTGAGCAAATCCCAGAAAGCAGAGATCCCTAGGAACTGCATGAGATTAAAAAGACAAATTCAGCTGTTCTCTCACCTTGAATCTAAGCTTCTAACTCTGCTATTTCTAGTTTTAAAAACTTAGGATCAGATACTACATTAGTTAAAGTTCTTGATTCTCTGATAACAGCAAAACAATACAAGAAAAGGCAAGGCAGGCAACCTTTTTGGTCTGGTGTTTCTTTAGCCATGCCCAATTAATTAGGGAACAATCCCCTGGAGATAGATTGCTTGAAAAATACTACATGAAAGGAAGAGACAGGGGCGGGGCTGAAGTAAGACTGCCCATCAGGTAACATGAGGCCCTGCCCCATTTTGTTCTTCCTCCCAACAATAATAACAATAGGCCTGTGGTTCTTAGAAATTAAGAGGGGCGGGCGGCGCCTGTGGCTCAGTCAGTAGGGTGCCGGCCCCATATACCGAGGGTGGCGGGTTCAAACCCAGCCCCGGCCAAACTGCAACCAAAAAATAGCCGGGCGTTGTGGTGGGCGCCTGTAGTCCCAGCTGCTCGGGAGGCTGAGGCAAGAGAATCGCTTAAGCCCAGGAGTTGGGGGTTGCTGTGAGCTGTGTGAGGCCATGGCACTCTACCGAGGGCCATAAAGTGAGACTCTGTCTCTACAAAGAAAAAAAAAATAATAATAATAATAAAAAAAAAAAAAGAAATTAAGAGGGGGGGGAAAAATAAGGGGCGGCTAAGTGCTTTGCTCTGATGCTTAATCTCGTCTCCATTGCTGATCCAGGCTAAAATAACACAAGGGCAGCTTCTGCAAGAATGTGGAACATTAAACCAAAGAGTGAATTTAGCACTACACAGTATTTCAATTCTCACTCTACTACCCTGTTATTGATCTCTGTTCTTGCTCACACTAGTCATGCCCACTGGGAAAAATAGGTAACTACCAGAGATATAACATCTTACTTTTCTTTTCTTTCTTTTTTTTTTTTTTGAGGCAGAGTCTCACTTTCTTGCGCCTGTAGAATACAGGCGTCATAGCTCACAGCAACCTCAAACTACTGGGTTCAAGCGATTCTCTTGCCTCAGCCTCCCCAGTATCTGGGACTACAGGCACCCGCCACTACACCCAGCTATTTTTAGAGATGGGGTATCACTCTAGCTCATCCTGGTCTCAAAGTTGTGAGCTCAAGCATTCCACCCACCTCAGCCTCTGAGTGGTAGGATTACAGGAATGAGCCACCAGGCCCAGCCCAACGCCTTACTTTTCTACCAGTCTTGCTCTCTATTCTTACTTCTTTCCTTAGAAGCCTTTCTCTATACCAAAGCCAACTCCTTCTGCCCAAAATACTAAATGTCTAGGCTGGGCATGGTGGTACATGTCTGTAATCCTAGCAATGTGGGAGATTGAGGCGGGAGGATCATTAGAACCCATGAGTTTAAGGTTGCTACGAGCTAGGCTGACACCACCGTACTCCAGGCTGGGCTACAGAGTGAAACCATCCCAAAAATAAATTAATCAATTAATTAATATTAACAAAATACTAAATGTCTAGAATTCTGCTGTCCAATATAAAAGCTACTAGCCGTAAGTGGCTAATTAAATTTAAATGAGCTAAAATAAAATTAAAATTTTAGCTCCTCAATCTCACGAGCCACATTAGAGTGATCAACAGGTATTGGTGTCTAATGGCTACTGTGCTGGAAAGTCAAAGTCTTGATAGCATTACCTGAATTTTCTTTCAATCAATACACTCTTCCTCCCCTTGTCCTTAATGCTCAAAATCCAACCTCAAATTATTAAAATAGCAATGAATGTCTCATTTTTCAGTTATCTTTCTTTTCAAACTATCTCTTGAAGTTAAGAACCACTGGAATTCATCCAGACCTGAATATTTTAAAAAACTACTCAATTATCTCTCCAACCAGTTCTTTTTTTGGCCAGGGCTGGGTATGAACCTACCACCTCCAGCATATGGGACCGGCACCCTACTCCTTGAGCCACAGGCGCCGCCCCAGTTCTTTTTTTTTATTATTATTACATTTATTTTTTATCGTTGGCGATTTGTTGAGGGTAGAGAGAGAACCAGATTGCACTGATTGTATTTGTTAGATGAAGTCCCTCTTATATTTTTAAGCATATCTTCTTTCCCTTCTGATTTCCCAAACCATGACTATGCCATGTCACTACTTTTTTTTTTTTTTTTGAGACAGAGTCTCACTATGTCACCCTTAGTAGAGTACTGTGGTATCACAGCTCACAGCAAACTCTTGGGCTTAAGCAATTCTCTTGTCTCGGCCTCCCAAGCAGCTAGGACTACAGGCACCTGCCACAAAGCCCAGATACTTTTTTTTGTTGTTGTTATTGTAGTTGTCATTGTTGTTTGGCAGACCCAGGCTGGGTTCAAACGTGCCAGCTCCAGATGTGGCTGGCGCCCTAGCCACTGAGCCACAGGCGCTGAGCCATGTCACTACATCTTTAACACCATCATTTCCTACTCTCAAAACCAGTCATCTTTGCCTGTTCCTCCTCACATTGAGTGATCAAGGCCATTCAGAATGTTTATCTTTAATGTGGTCTCTCTACCACAGCCACTCTAGCTCAGACCCTGATTATTCCTAGAAAACTGCAATAACCTAACCCACAATTTCCCAAAGTGTGGCATAGTCACTTCTGGTGGTTTGTATACAGTCATACACACACGTGTGTGTGTACATGAGTGTGTGTATAATACACAGTAATGGTATGTATTTATATATTTATGCAGTATGTCTTGGTTATTTTAATGTGCATTAGTAAAAAACACTTGGCATGTCAAACCTTTGATTTCAAAACAGAATTGTGAGACTGAGGGTGGTGGCTTATGTCTATCATCCTAGCACTTTGGGAGGGCAGAAAGACTCCTTGAGGCCAAGAATTCAAGACCAAACTGAATTAAGAGGGAGGCCCCCATCTCTACAAAAATTAGGAAAATTAGATGGGTGTGGTGGTGTGCATCTGTAATCCCAGCCACTTGAGAGTCTGAGGCAGAATTACTAAAGCCCAGGAGCCTGAGGTTGCAGTGAGCTATGACAATGTCTGCACTCTAGCCCAGGTGACAGAGTAAGACATTATCCAAAAATAAAACAAAAGGGTGGTGCCTGTGGCTCAGTGAGTAGGGCGTTGGCCCCATATACCGAGAGTGGTGGGTTCAAACCTTGCCCTGGCCAAACTGCAGCAAAAAAAATAGCCAGGCGTTGTGGCGGGTGCCTATAGTCCCAGCTACTCGGGAGGCTGAGGCAAGAGAATCGCCTAAGCTCAAGAGCTGGAGGTTGCTGTGAGTTGTGACGCCACAGCACTCTACTGAGGGCGACAAAGTGAGACCCTGTCTCTAAAAATAAAAAAAAACGCAAAAAAACTCAAAAAAACTACGAGAGAATTGCACAAAGAGATGAGATTAAAAACATATTTAGAAATGAGTAGATGTAAAGAAAACAATGTAAGCAGCTTACAAACATGACAAAAGCCATCAAAATGATAAGCAAATGTCTGGGATTTGGGAATCAGCACTTTAGTAAATCACTTTGCTAATCTGCTCACCTTTTTTTTTTTTAAGAGGCAGAGTCTCACTTTATCGCCCTCAGCAGAGTGCCGTGGTGTCACAGCTCACAGCAACCTCCAACGCCTGGGCTTAAGTGATTCTCTTGCCTCAGCCTCCCAAGTAGCTGGGCCTTCAGGCGCCTGCCACAATGCCCGGCTATTTTTTTATTGCAGTTTGGCCAGGACGGGTTCCAACCCGCCATCCTCAGTATGTGGGGCAGGTGCCCTACCCACTGAGCCACAGGCACCACCTTCACTTTCTAATACTTTCTTAATTTAGCTACAAAAGTAAATTTTTTTTTTTTTTTTTTTTGCAGTTTTTGGCTGGGGTTGGTTTTAACTCGCCACCTCTGGCAAATGGGGCTGGTGTATTCCTTTGAGGCACAGGCACTGCCCCTACAAAAGTAAATTTTTTTTAGACAGTCTCACTGTCTCCATGGGTAGATTGCAGTGGCATTACCATAGTACACTGTAACCTCAAACTCCTGGCCTCCAGTGATTGTCCTCTCCCAGCCTTCCAAGTAGGTAGGACTAGCTCAAGCCACCATGTCCAGCTAATTTTTTCTATTTTTTTTTGTTTTATTGAGACAGAGCCTCAAGCTGTCACCCTGGGTAGAGTGCTGTGGCATCACAGCTCACAGCAACCTCCAACTCCTGGGCTCAAGTGATTCTCTTGCCTCCGCCTCCCAAGTAGCTAGGATTACAGCCGCCCGCCACAACGCCCGGCTATTATTTTGGTTGCAGCTGTGGTTGTTTGGCAGACCAGGGCTGGTTTCAAACCCCCCCAGCTCAGGTGTATGTGGCTGGTGCCTTAACTCTTGAGCCACAGGCGCTGAGCCAATTTTTTCTATTTTTGGTAGCAATAGGGTCTCACTCTTGCTCAGATGATTCTCAGTTTCCTGACCTCAGGTGATCCTCCTGCCTCTGCCTCCCAGAGTGAAACAGGTGTGAGCTACCTCACCTAGCCCCAAATTAACTCTTATATGCTGCTCGTATCATAACATATGCCTGCTCAACATCTCCATTCCCATCGCTTACCAAATAAAATTAAAACTCCCTAGCCTGATTCTAGCAAACAACCTTGTCTTCTATATTTAAATCTACCTGTATAGCTATCACATTCTTTTCATCTCTATTCCTTTATTTCTCTTTTCTTTTATGGAGACAAGTTCTTACTCTGTTGCTCAGAGTGGAATGCAGGGCTATGATCATAGCTTACTGTAACCATGGGCTCAAGTGATCCCCCTGCCTCAGCTTGCTGAATAGCTGGGACAACAGGCATGCACCACCATGTCTGGCTAGTCATGAATTCCTGACCTCAAGTGATACTCCCACCTTAGCCTCCCACAGCATTGGGATCACAGGCATGAGCCACCATGGCCATCCTACTTTGTATCTCTTTAACCAGAATGCACAATATTCACCATCCTTCAACTCAACTCTGCTTGTGAAAAATTCAATTGTTTGGAATCCAAAGGAAATGAAGAAGCTTTAGCATGTAAGATACTTTATTAAGTATCTGTTACTCGCCTTCTTCCATGACTCTTTCCTAATCATTCCCACTGCAATCTCTCCCACCCCCTGAAACTCTCATGACAATTGATATTTGTGGCATTCAACATGAAGTATCTTCAGCTTTTTGAGTGGTGTCTCTCCTCTAGATTCTGAGCAACTTGAGGTAGGAATGGTGGTTCTATCTTTATTTCTGTCCCCATCTTAATACCCTATACCTAGAAGACACCAATTAAGTGTCAATCGGATAAATAAATATGTACCTTGATCTCAAAGCCTATCTGGCAGAGAAAAGTGGTACAGACAGAAAGAAACTTGAATTTGATATGAGACTTAAAGTTTTAGATTATAGGGAAAACCTTTCTACTTGGCTATATCTGTTTAAAAGAAAAGCAAGCTTTAAATATATACTTGATTGAGAAACAAAGTACTAAGTGATCGATGAGTAGGTACTTCGGTTGTGTTATACATATACAGCTATACCATCTAGATATCTCTGCTGTGTAAACTGGACAGGAGTTTCTGAAATGCTGATATTTAATTCCACCATATGAATCAAGAACAATTTCACTAGCAGAAATCTGTATGCGTAATAAACATTATTTGAAATAGTATGATTGGTTGTTTTAAGTTTTCCAATAATAATTTATCACTTGTCTTATATCCTACTAGCACATGCTAGGCAAGCCTCGAATATGTAGGAAAGGTTTAAAGAAGAAAATAGAAAATGGTTGAAAATTCTATCCATTATGTATTTTCTATAACTTGAGATGATATAATTAGTCAATCATAGCTATATGTGGATTTACTGGGTGTTCTGAGGATGCATCATTTGAATCACTGGTAAAGTGCAGAGAATGTATATCCAGAGTCACTACAGTGGTCTCAACCTTAACTACATTGGAGGAAGATCTGAAGAGAGAATGGAAACACTACAGGTAGGATGATTTAAGAACGCGGAAGTAATAATTTAGATAAACTTGTTCAGCTTGAGGAGTGAGACTAGAATTCCTACCTAAAGGAACTTCTTCTTCTTTTTTTTTTTTTTGTAGAGACAGAGTATCACTTTATAGCCCTCGGTAGAGTGCCATGGCATCATACAACTCACAGCAACCTCCAACTCCTGGGCTTAAGCGATTCTCTTGCCTCAGCCTCCCGAGTAGCTGGGACTACAGGCGCCCGCCACAACGCCCGGCTATTTTTTGGTTGCAGTTTGGCCGGGGCCGGGTTTGAACCCGCTACCCTCGGTATATGGGGCCGGCGCCTTACCGAATGAGCCACAGGCACCGCCCCCTAAAGGAACTTCTACTAGTCTACCACTCTGGTAGACTCAGATTAGCCATGTTTAAATGTCAAGAAAAAAAAAAAAAAAAACAGACACACACAAAAGTGGCTTTGATTATGTAAGTCAGAGGAGGAGGAATCTACACACCCAAGGCTCCTTCTTAGGGATAGCAGCTTTGTCAAGGACACAAATGCAGGGTGGCATGAGATTTAACAGTTTAACCTTTTAATTTGTGGTATGGGTGGAAGAGAATACATGAGTTGCTTTGTGACCCCCCATCGTAATGTTTTGGGGTCCAGACAGGCTGACCCAAATGGAATCCATAGCAAGTGGGGAGTTGGGCTCCCCGAGGAAAGGGGGGCAGATCCAGAACAGAGCAGAAACGTTGACAGTTATCTGTATGAAAAAGTAAGGATACTCTAGGTCAGAAGGACAAGCATCAACCTAGACAGCAATTGAGGAGAAAGGAAGAGGGAAAAAAGTGGTGGGAGGAGGAATGATAAAAGAGAGCCAGACACTTCAGCTGGAGACATCTGGCTTCTTTCCAGGGTTAGTATGAAAAAATACTAAGAGGCAGATTAGCATCAAGGATCAGGGATCCACAGCACACAGACGAAGTCCCCAATAACTCTTTTTGGTGCTGCTTACTACTTGGCTTGCTTCTAGAATTCAGCACAATTCTTAGGTGAATTTGGTCTTTCCCATCTTAGGTGCTACCCCTGAACATCAGTGGTATAAATCAAATACACCCAGGAGATCTGAATTTTGTTATGATATGTTATAAAGCCCACATCACTGGCTCTCTGAGCCCCATTTCCTTAGTTACATAGATATACACTCTTTTAGCAGTGTTCTTTTTGTGTTGCTGTTGAGGCAGAGTCTCACTCTGTCACCCTGGGTAGAGTGCTGTAGCATCATTATAGCCTACAGCAATTTCAGTTTCCTGGGTTCAAGCAACTCTCTTGCCTCAGCCTCCCAAGTAGCTGGAACTACAGCCACCCAACATGATGCCCAGCTAGTTTTTCTATTTTTAGTAGAGACAGGGTCTTGCTCTTGCTTGGGCTGATCCTGAACACCTAATCTCAAGCAATCCGCCTGCCTTGGCCTCCTGGAGTGCTAGGATTAGGGCATGAGCTATCATACCCAGCCAGCAGTATTCCTATTGAGAAGACTAAATAAAAATTACAGTGTAATGAAGAAACTCAGAATACAAGTAAAAAAATTACATGTCAATCAAGGTTCTACAAGTGATCCAAGATTAAATACCATCCCAGCTTTTACCAAACAAGTAACCAGCACCAATGTTTTAAAGATAAGAGTAGAGATTCTAGTTTCCAAAAGATAAACCCAAAGCACACTACACATAGCCTGTATTCCCACCCACTCACAAGCCAAGACCCCAGCCCCAGTGTGCTGTCAGATAGTTACATAGAGGTCATGTCATTGAGGGCGTGGTCCAGTTCCTCGCTAATGGCCTTGTACTTCAGTTTCTGGGCATAGAGCTCATCTGCACAGGCACAGGAACGGTGGGAAGAATGAAGGGACAGAGTGAAAGGTTTCAGAAGCAGATGAAGAGAGGGAACAATTAGAAATTAGGAAAAGTGCCAGGCACGGTGGCTCATGCCTGTAATCCCAACACTTGGGAGGCTGAGGTGAGTGGATTGCCTGAGCTCACAGGTTTGAGACCAGTCTGAGCCACAGCAAGACCTCATCTCTAAAATAGCAGAGGGTTGTGGCAGGCTCCTGTCATCCCAGCTACTTGGGAGGCTGAGGCAAGGGAATCGCTTAAGCCCAAGAGTTTGAGGTTGCTGTGAGCTGTGACGCCATGATCCTCTACCGAGGGCTACAAAGTGGGACTCTGTCTCAAAAAAAAATAAAAAAAAAGAAAAAGAAAGAAAAAAGAAAAAGAAATTAGTAAAAGTGTGTCTGTGGGTCTAATACCACAGTTAGGAAAACATCCATGCTGGCAGCCATGACTGGACATTTTCAGATTCACTGTCCCCGAGGACCAAATGCCCTTCTTGATGCCCCTCATCAGCTGCAGCAAAGGTTCAGAACCTAGACAGAGTCGTGACTAGAAATTCCCTTTGCCAAAGGCACTTGAGAAACAACCCCCACCCAGCCATCCAATTCCTCACAATGATAACAGTTAAATTTAACATTAGAAAAGTTAGAAAGTAGGGCGGCGCCTGTGGCTCAGTTGGTAGGGCACCGGTCCCATATACTGAGGGTGGCGGGTTCAAACCCAGCCCCGGCCAAACTGCAACCAAAAAATAGCCGGGCGTTGTGGCGGGCGCCTGTAGTCCCAGCTACTCGGGAGGCTGAGGCAAGAGAATCGCTTAAGCCCAGGAGTTGGAGGTTGCTGTGAGCTGTGTGAGGCCACGGCACTCTAGTGAGGGCCATAAAGTGAGACTCTGTCTCTACAAAAAAAAAAAAAAAAAAGAAAAGAAAAAAAAAAAGAAAAGTTAGAAAGTACACATGCATATTCAGATACTTCTCTACTTATCGACTGTGACCCTTAATGTGCTGAATGGCCTAAGAATAAGGCCTATTTGCGGCCCTTTGCTCCACAGTTGCCTCCCCACACTCTTCCCAAGAACCTCCTGCTACGGGAGAGCATACCAAAGGAGGATATCACAGAGTTCTCAAAGCAGAGGATTCTTTCCCTTGTCAGGATGCACCCAGCTGCCAAACTGCAGGGACAGAACAATTTAGAAAGCCCCTGGCATTGGTCAGTGCTGAGATATGGCTATTCCACAACTTCATTTCTTGCAGAGGCACCCTACAACTTTCGTGGAGTGAAATCAATGGCTTCCATTTAAACCTATACACTAAAGATTCAAGATCACTAAATTTAAATGTAGCCATTAGTAGTTTCCTCAAATAGAAGGAGGCAAATTCCAGAATATTAAAGTGTTATTAAAGAAAAAGATCAAGAGGCCAGGTGCAGTAGCTCATGCCTGTAATCCCAGCACTTGGGAGGCCGAGGCAGGTAGATTGCCTGAGCTCACGGGTTCGAGACCAGCCTGAGCCAGAGCAAGACCCCCGTCTCTAAAAATTAGCTGGGTGTTGTGGAGGGCGCCTGTACTCCCAGGTACTTGGGAGGCTAAGGCAAGAGAATCACTTAAGACCAAGAGTTTGAGGTTGCTGTGAGCTGTGATGCAATGCACTCTACAGAGGGGGACAAAGACTCCATCTCAACAAAAAAAGATCAAATGCAAAAATCCACTGCGATGGATTAACCTATTTTGTCCAGCTGAGGCATACGATGGGCAGAGATATATGCCAAGTCACTACCGGCTCTCTTTAGTGTACAGGAAGAGACTAATAGTTAATGAGCAAAGTGGTCTCTTCTGTATTTCAACCCCTCTCCCAGGTTCCATACCTTCCAAATCATCAATTGTCTTTTCCAGCTTGGCTACCGATCTCTCAGCAAACTCAGCACGGGTCTCTGCCTGGGGGGCATGAAATCAGTCAGAATTAGAGATAAAGACTGAAGAGGGGGCGGCGCCTGTGGCTCAAGGAGTAGGTCACTGGTCCCATATGCCGGAGGTGGTGGGTTCAAATTTAGCCCAGGCCAAAAACCAAAAAAAAGACTGAAGAGGAAAATCTCTATTTCTTCCACCGTCTACTTCTAGACTTTTTCAGAACCAAAGACAGCCAAAGTTCACATGCCTTATGTATTTCCAAATGTTTTGGTACCTCCCTGTAAATCCCCTTAGCTCACCTCCTTGAGTTTATCAGTAAGAATCTTTATCTCTTCCTCATATTTGTCTTCTTTTTGAGAATACTGCAAGAAAAATAGAATACAAATTTGAGAATAGAAATTAGTCACACAGACAATCCCCTCCTCCCATGTTTACTCTTACATTGAATATGCTCTTAGATTTATGCTAAATGGTCAAAGAGTATGAGTAATGACCTATTCTGAATAGGTCCTTAAAATCCAAAAATTTATGGCTTTAGAGCTTAGATAAAGCTCAGATTAAAATTCTCTGACTTTATTTTTAAAATGAACCTAGGCTTGATCTCATTCAGATTAACCCAAGGAAGTATTGTTCCTTTCTCCTGTTTAATGAGTAGTGACATCCCATGGATATATGGCTGAAACAGTCCCACATCATGTAGAGAAGTCATCTGTCGGGATTGCTCATTAGGTTTCAGAATTGATTCTGTTATTCCCATCTGTCTGCTAGAAAGTCTATTACAGCCCCTGATTATCGCCCTTCAGCACAGCAGTATTAGCCTGAGGAGTATAACTCCATGCACCTGAGACCACGAAGTCGTTTTTAACTAAAGCAATCAAACTGAACAGAAATTATCATTAAACCCTGAATCTGAATAGACAGTATGTATATAGGAAGAGGACACATCTCACTGGATTATACAAGGAATGGGTGCCTGCAGTCTTCCATCAAGGGCAGGGCTGGGTCCAGGCCCCAAAGCCTGTCACTTTTACAAACTAGCCCCTACCTTCTCCGCCTGAGCCTCAAGAGACTTGAGGTTGTTGGTGACATTCTTCAGCTCCTCCTCCAGCTCAGAACACTTACTGTGAATATTTTAAATACCACAGGAGAGGAAAAGGGAAAAGGAAAAGAATAAAAAAAAGGGAGAGACACATAGATGTGAATTGAACCTATATGTAGATAGAGTTGGAAGGCATGGGGGGGAAGGGGGGGAGAAATTCCTAGGTAACCTGAGCAGCATCAACCCTCCTCCCTCTGCCACAGAACATGTCAGGAGTTGGACCCTCCTGAGCTTGGAATTTTTGGATACTAATGAAGAAAGCACACCTGAGAGAAATCACTACCAGGAACAAGTCGTAACTTCTGCTACCTGGGTAGAGGTGGGAACTGATGTCCAACCTAAACAGTCCCCCAAATCACCCAAGGGAAGGAGAGACCCTGTGGAGAGGCAGTGAAGCAACTAGGAAATAACAGATGAAAGATGCTAAGTAAGTGGAAAGGAATGGAGCATTCCATGAAGAGATGAGAAAGCACTCAACAAATCAACCAGTGGAGGGGAGGCAGCTGCAAAACAAAAACAAAACAAAACAAAACTACACCGTACATATAACCTTGCTGTGGTTTTAATGGTTAGTACCTTTTCTTCAGCAGCGCTCAGACACTTCAGGTTCTGGTCCATCAGTCTGATCTGCTCATCCATCTCTCGGCAACGGCTGTTAGTGATAGTCATAGGGATTGCACAAGCCAGGGTGTAGGCAAGGAGAAAGGACAAAGAGGGACACAGCAAGAAAATAAACAGCAAAATGGGGGGAAGAAAAAACATTCAAAAAATGGAAAGAAAACACAATAGGCATGATATGTCAGGGAGAAGGGAGTGCACAGGAAGCACAAACGCACACAGCAGCATAAACTTTGTCATACAAGGCCCAGGAGGGTGATGATAGTTAACATCTGCCCTTGCCCTAAGGTTCCCCAGGAAACTGCCACAGTGGTAAAAACTGTATCTTAGGTCGATATAACCACTTTCATACCTCCAATAGAAACAGGCACCATGTAGAAAAGACCCAAAAGGGTCTTCCAGTGAACTATTCACCCTGTATTAATCTTTATTATCCCTCAATCTGTAAACCCTACCAACAAGACATAAGAAAGCTTCATTTGTCACCTGTCACTAGTCAAGAGTGTAAGGGAGCCAAAAGCCATTCTTAGGATCTAAAAAAGCACTACAGATTAATCCCACTCTCTAGGCCCTGTTTAACAAGGTTGATGGAATGCTAGTTTATTCATATTCGTGCCCAAGCCAAAGGAGAAGGGACAGAATGGTATGACAAGATTTGGGGAGAAAGACACTCACGACTCTGCCAGCTCAGCTCGTTCCTCTGTGCGTTCTAAGTCTCCTTCAATAATCACCAACTTACGAGCCACCTGCAGGAAAAGATCTCAGTATAGCTCAGTGAAGCAAACAAGGAGCCATTTCCCTCATGATTCTTTGCAGAAGCCTGACATCACTGAAGAGAGAGGAACGGACAGAGGATGACTTACCTCTTCATATTTCCTATCTGCCTCTTCTGCAATATGTTTCGCTTCTTTGAGCTGGATTTCCTGCAGTTCCATCTTTTCTTCATCTTTTAAGGCCCGGTTTTCAATAACCTTCATACCTCTGCCAGAAACAGGACAAATGAGATACTGACATCCTGAGGAGTTTGTCATCAGCTCTACTGCAGGAGACTCACAAACCCACCAGCTGCACTCAGGGGCTCATGGCTGTAATCCTAGCACTCTGGGAGGCCGAGGCGTATGCATAGCTTTAGCTCAGGAGTTTGAAACCAGCCTGTGCAAAAAAAAAAAAAAAAAAGCAAGACCTCTACTCCACTAAAATAGAAAAACTGAGGCAAGAGGATTGCTTGAGCCCAAGAGTTTGAGGTTGCTGTGAGCTATGACACCATGGCACTCTACCCAGGGCAACAGCTTAAGACTTTGTCTTGGCGGCGCCTGTGGCTCAGTGAGCAGGGCGCCGGCTGGCGGGTTCAAACCCAGCCCCGGCCAAACTGTGACAACAACAAAAAAAAATAGCTGGGCGTTGTGGTGGGTGCCTGTAGTCCCAGCTACGCGGGAGGCTGAGGCAGAAGAATTGCCTAAGCCCAGGAGATGGAGGTTGCTGTGAGCTGTGTGACGCCATGGCACTCTACCAAGGGCAATAGAGTGAAATTATGTCTCTACAAAAAAAAAAAAAAAGCCCATTCTTTTCTTTCTTATTTGGAGACATAGCCTCAATCTGTTGCCAAGGCTAGGGTACCATGGCATCAGCCTAGCTCACAGCAACCTCACACCCCTGGGCTCAAGTGATCCTCCTGCCTCAGCCTCCTGAGTAGCTGAGACTACAGGAATTACCACCACATGTGGCTAACTTTTCTATTTTTAGCAGATATGGGGTCTTGCTCTTGCTCTGGCTGATCTTGAACTCCTGAGCTCAAGCAATTCACCTGCCTTGGCCTCACAAAGCTTTAGAATAACAGGCATCCAGCCTAAAGTTCATTCCTTTCTGAAAATACTATAGCACTACTCCCATAACTTTTTTTTTTTTTTTTTTTAATTTAGGAGTCTTTCTGCATGAAGTTTCCCACTTCAATACCTTTTTTTATTTTTATTTTTTATTTTTATTTTTTTTTTGGCCAGGGCTGGGTTTGAACCCACCACCTCCGGCATATGGGACCGGCGCCCTACCCCTTTGAGCCACAGGCGCCGCCCTACTCCCATAACTTTTAAGTTATTTAAATTATTTAAATTTTTTTTCTTGGCTCAGCCGCCTGTGGCTCAAGCAGCTAAGGCGCCAGCCACATACACTTGAGCTGGTGGGTTCGAATCCAGCCCAGGCCCGCCAAACAACAATGACGGCTGCAACCAAAAAATAGCCAGGCTTTGTGGCAGGCACCTGTAGTCCTGGCTACTTGGGAGGCTGAGGCAGGAGAATCACTTGAACCCAGGAGTTGGTTGCTGTGAGCTGTGAAGCCACAGCGCTCTACCCAGGGCGACAGCTTGAGGCTCTCTCTCAAAAAAAATTTTTTTTCGGGCGGTGCCTGTGGCTCAGTCCGTAAGGCACCGGCCCCATATACCGAAGGTGGCGGGTTCGAACCCGGCCCCGGCCAAACTGCAACCAAAAAATAGCCGGGTGTTGTGGCGGGCGCCTGTAGTCCCAGCTACCCGGGAGGCTGAGGCAAGAGAATCGCTTGAGCCCAGGAGTTGGAGGTTGCTGTGAGCTGTGTGAGGCCACGGCACTCTACCGAGGGCCATAAAGTGAGACTCTGTCTCTACAAAAAAAAAAAAAAAAAAAAATTTTTTTTTCTTGCTTGGCGCCCATAGCATAGTGGTTGTGGCACCAGCTACATGCACTGAAGTTGACATTTGCAACAAAAAAATATCCGGACGTTGTGGTGGGTGCCTTTAGTCCCAGCTACTTGGGAGGCTGAGGCAAGAGAATTGCTTAAGGCCAAGAGTTTGAGGTTGCTATGAGCTGTGATGCCACAGCACTCTACTGAGGGCAACAAAGTGAGACTAAGTCTTAAAAAAAAAAAAAAAAAAAACTTAAATGGATAGTCTAAAGATAAAAAGTAACTCTCTTTCCCCACTTCTAATCTTGTTTACCAGAGGCAATCTCTTCTTTTATAATTCTTCCGGAAATGTTTTATATAAATATACGTAGGCTGGATGCAGTGGCTCAGGCCTATAATCCTAGCAGTCTGGGAGGGCAAGGCGCATGAATTGCATGGCTCAGGAGTTCAAGACCAGCCTGAACAAGAGCAATACCCTGTCTCTACTAAAAATAGAAAAACTAGCCAAGCAATGTGGTGAGTGCCTGTAGTCCCAGTTACTTGGGAGGCTGAGGAAGGAGGATTGCTTATGTCCAGGAGTTTGAGGTTACTGTGAGCTAAGATGCCATGGCACTTTATCCAGAGAGACAGAGTGAGACTCTGTCTCAAAAAAAAAAAAAGTATGGAAAAAACCCATCCAACTTACCCAAAGGAACCATTTGCTATACCACGTATAGCTTGTTTTTCTTTTCTCACTTTCTGCAATGGTACACATAGCTGCTGCATTCACTTCTACAGCTACACAGCATCAACGTACCCCTAGTATGGGATTTTTAACTTTGTAAAGACTTAAAGGTCAAACACCCCTAATCTAGTTTTAAATCACATGTGGCAAGGAGCCAACTGGTTATTTCCATGTAGATGAATTGCAATATGATTCAAGGGCCATCATTCTCAACCCTACCACATATTAAAATTAGCTGAAAAACTTGTAAAACATCAACACCCAGGCCCATCTTACAATTGATTCTAATTGAACTAGGGTGGATCTCATTCAGCATTTGCATATTTTATTACTATTTTTTTAACCAATAAAGTTCAGTCTCTAATAGATTGTCAAAAATTGCCAATGCTGACTATATTTCAAGTTGTCATGGCAGACACCAGGAGGTTTTTAATTAGCAATAACTGTGCCTCAGATAAACCTTGTTGGCTAGAATACTGCCACTGTGCAAAGTTCATATTTTTTGGGGGGGTGGGGGGTTTCTTCCTAACCATCTTTTGCACATATAAAATCTCACATTTTTTAACCTGCCCTCTTCACCACCACCACCACCCCGGCCACGATTTTAATAGTGTAGCCAGAGCTGAGAAGGCTTATTATTCCAAAATAGAGATTGCTGGACACTACTTTTAGATTTTCTGATTCAGTAGGATGAAAGTAGAAGCTAAGAATCTGAATTTCTACCAAGTTCCCAAGTGATGTGGATGCTGCTGGTCTGGGACCTCCCTTTGGGAAGGAATCTCTGCTTTAGGAGGAATGATCTCATAAATGGAAGTATATGATCCACAAAGCGGAAGCCATATTGGTGATCCCATTGTAAGGTTCATTAGGTCAATTTGTAAAGAAATACCAATTAGAAAAGGGCCATAGTGGGTCATGCCTATAAGCATTCTGGGAGGCTATGGTGAGTGATTGCTTGGGCTCAGGAGTTCAAGATCACCAGCCTAAGCAAGAGCAAGACCCTATCTCTACTAAAAATAGAAAAACTAGCTGGGTGTTTTGGCAGGTCCCTGTGGTCCCAGCTACTGGGGAGGCTGAGACAAGAGGCTTGACCCCCATAGCTCAGTGGTTAGGGAGCGTTGGCCACATGCACCAGGGCTGATGGGTTCGAACACAGCCAGAATCTGCTGAACAATAACAATAACAAAAAAACAGCCGGGCATTGGGGTAGGTGCCTGTAGTCCTGACTACTAGGAGGCTGAGGCAAGGGAATTGCTTAAGCCCAAGATGCTAGAGGTTGCTGTGAGCCATGGCACTCTACCAGCGGTGACAGAGTGAGACTGTCTCAAAAAAAAAAAAAAAAAAGAATACACAGAACTGAAGGAAAGAAGATCCTGTAAGACAGAAGTAATACTTTAAAAAGTAGGTCTAGGGCGGCGCCTGTGGCTCAAAGGGGTAGGGCGCCGGTCCCATATGCCAGAGGTGGTGGGTTCAAAACCCAGCCCTGGCCAAAGGAAAAAAAAAAAAAAGTAGGTCTATAAGAAATCTTGATCAGGGCGGTGCCTGTGGCTCAAGGCACCAGCCACATACACCTGAGCTGGCAGGTTCGAATCCAGCCTGGGCCTACCAAACAACAATGATGGCTGCAACCAAAAAAAAAAATAAAAAATAGCCGGGCATTGTGGTGGGAACCTGTAGTCCCAGAACCAAAAAAAAAATAAAAAATAGCCGGGCATTGTGGCGGGCACCTGTAGTCCCAGGTACTTGGGAGGCGGAGGCAGGAGAATTGCTTGAGCCCAGGAGTTGGAGGTTGCTGTGAGCTGTGACACCACAGTACTCTACCTACCGACCTACTGAGGGCAACATAATGAGACTCTTGTCTCAAAAAAAAATAAAGAAGGATTTTTTTAAAAAGTGCTGATCAAGGTTTCTTTTTTTTTTATTGAGAAATTTTTATTTTAATAGTTTTAATAGTTTAATAGTTTTAATCACTTACCCAAGTGATTCTCTTGCCTCAGCCTCCCAAATAGATGGGACTACAGGTGAACGTCATAACGTCCGGCTATTTTTTGTTTTAGCAGGCCTAGGCAGGGTTCGAACCCACCAGCCCCAGTGCATGTGACCAGCACCCTAACCACTGGGCTATGGGCGCCGAGACAATCAGAGCTTTTAAAATCTGTACTCTAAGGGCAGCATCTGTGGCTCAAGGAGTAGGGTGCCGGCCCCATAAGCCAAGGGTGGTGGGTTTGAGCCCAGCCCTGGCCAAAAACCGCAACAACAACAAAATAATAAAATTGAAATTCACTTCTCACTCCTCTTAAAAAAATAAAATCTGTACTCTATCAGGGCCTCCCACACACCTCTCACTCTCATCAGCAGCTTTTTCCGCTTCCTCCAACTTTTGCAGGGCAGTGGCTAGGCGCTCTTGGGCACGATCCAGCTCCTCTTCAACCAGCTGGATCCTGCGGTTCAAGGAGGCCACCTCAGCCTCAGCCTGTGTTTGAAGGAAAGAACGGGAAAAGGAAGCAGAGGCATGGTGAAAAGAGCTAATCCCAACAGCAAGATGAGGGGACCCCCATGAAGAAGCCAGACAGAGTCTAACAAGGTAGAATCTATCTTTGCTCAGATGCTTAAAAGACCAGCAAACATAATTTTATTAATATACGTATTTCCTCCTTTTCCCATTAACGAACTCCCATAAAGTTCCATAGGAAGGAGGTTTTATTTTATTTTATTTTTTGTGGTTTTTTGGCCAGGGCTGGATTTGAACCCGCCACCTCCAGCATGTGGGACTGGCGCCCTACTCCTTGAGCCACAGGCGCCACCCAGAAGGTTTTGTTTATTTTTGTTTTTTTATTATTTTTTTTATTGTTGGGGATTCATTGAGGGTACAATAAGCCGGGTTACACTGATTGCAATTGTTAGGTAAAGTCCCTCTTGCAATCATGTCTTGCCCCCATAAAGTGTGACACACACCAACGCCCCACCCACCTCCCTCCTTCCCTCTTTCTGTTTTCCCCCCAATAACCATAATTGTCATTAATTGTCCTCATATCAAAATTGAGTACATAGGATTCATGCTTCTCCATTCTTGTGATGCTTTACTAAGAATAATGTCTTCCACTTCCATCCAGGTTAATACGAAGGATGTAAAGTCTCCATTTTTTTTAATGGCTGAATAGTATTCCATGGTATACATATACCACAGCTTGTTAATCCATTCATGGGTTGGTGGGCATTTAGGCTGTTTCCACATTTTGGCGATTGTAAATTGAGCTACAATAAACAGTCTAGTACAAGTGTCCTTATGATAAAAGGATTTCTTTCCTTCTGGGTAGATGCCCAGTAATGGCACCCAGAAGGTTTTAAAACTCAATTCCTTGTCCAACCTAGTGATAGACAGTCAGTCCCACACTCCCTCTTCTGTACTCAGTTCAAATTCCTAAACACACTGGAATTAGACAAGGCAGCCCAGCCAGTGAAGGGTTCCTTTTGCCCAAGCTCTAGCTTGGAGGTATGCTTCATCCTCTGTGACTTTCTTTTAAGTGTCTTGTAAAGTGGAAAAATAAACAAGGTTTCTTAAAGAGGAAGTCTTGGATTACCTATTAATTTGCTGTTTAACTCAACTCAAGTTGTTAACTCTCTAATCACCTTACCCTAATAGATCAGGAAGATAACTAGCCTAGGGTGTATCTTCTAAATAGATTCTAGACTGCAAAGCAAAAGAATGGAACTTTGGGATGCTTACCTCACCTCCCTTCAACTTGTTTCCCCAACCCTTTTCCTCTCCCTGGCCTCTATCCCACAATGAAGTACAGATCTAGAGTCCAAGTAAACTCATGCTGCGTCCCTGGCAACGTAACGAAAAACAGGATGCACATGGATAATGGTAGAAGACCCTCCTCCCTATGATGGCCTTTCTGCCACCCCAACACCTTTACTGGTGACAGGTATACTGACTGCCACAATCATACAAGAATTTAATCTGCCCTGCACACCACCCAGTCCAGATGCTTATCCAAGTGCCTGGTCAACACGATCTCTCCTCTGCAGCCCAGATTGTACCTGAATTCTATTACCCTGCTTTCCTCCTGGCAGGCAGGCATGGGGGCAGCTATAGAAATAATCTGGGCCACCAGCCCCTGTGAGGGGGAAGACAGCCTCCAAAACAATCAGGACTGGCACAAAAATTTCTATAAACTGGTACATTCAGGGAACTGGGAAGGGGGGCAGAGGGCTGGGACTACAAACTAACCACTAGACTACAGGAAAAGAAAATCAATAAGTTAACATCAGCTGAAATTACTAAGAAACTATTTGTGTCTCTATTATTCAAAACACCACAAAGACAAGTATTCTCTGGTTCTGTCTCTTCCAGGAAAGCAGATGCCTAGAAGAGACAACTCACATCTCCTCACAAACTTAAGGCCAACCCATCAAGAGCACATCAGGCCATCAGGCTACTGATAAAATGACTTGCTCCACTTCAGATGAAAAATGGAACTAGATTTAGAGGAAGCTCATGAAATTTAAGTCTCCATCCAGCTCACCAGCAGTTACCCAAACTGGAGAAGATAACTGGCTATGGGGGCAGGGTGTTCAGTTTCCATGACAGCAAGCTGGCTCAGGCAGTTTCTCCAACAAATCAGCATTTACAATAGAATTCTTTGCAAGGTTGAAAAGGGAGGAGGAGAAAATACACCCTGGTGCCCACACAGGAGCATGCCCACGTGAACAAGCCTGTGTCAAAAGCAGAACCCAAGGTGGGAGTTCTAGCAAAAGCTTCAGAGACCCCAAGGGTGGGAATGACCAGGACTTCACTGTCCTCTTTTTTTTCTCCTCCCAGAGGATTAGTTCTCTTTCCAATGAAACAAAAGCCTGTAGAATCGAAATGACTCTTTCTAAAGAAATAAGGAAGACAACCTGACTTTCCCTCAAGCCAGAGCCTATACACAATGCCTGTCCTTTTCAGGTCAAATAACAGAACCAAAGATTGAACAGACCTACTTTTTGCAGACCAGACTACCCATGGCGCTAAAAAACTTTAAGCTTTGTGTTTTCTTGATTTCAAGTTCTGGCATGCCTGCCCACAATGTGGTTTTCAGTCTTTCAATCTGTCCATCGCTGCCCAGCTCGGATGATATATACTACATTGAGGTCCTTCCGTTCAGGTAATAGGAATATCCACTGCCCATGAAGCAAAGATCCCAGGGCTGGGAGTGAAACACAGCAGCAATGTGGTCACATTAGAAGATGGCTGACAAAAGCTTCAGCTATGAATTGAATTTGGTTTAAATGCTACCATTCTCCACTCCATACCCCTCAAGACAAGAAACTAACAGTACACAGGTGTTCAGAGGCAAAAGAGGGCCAAAGACATAAGGGAATTGGTCTAAAATCTGGCATTCTGCCACAGTGAGATTGCTCTTTCTAGATAAAAGCCACAGACGAGATAAAAAAGACTACTAGAAAAGTTAGGCTTGAGTCCTGTGAGTAAAGAATTGCTGGAGTTCACTTTGTTCACAAATGCCAAACACCATGCCCTGGGGGACTTTAAATTTCACAAAGGGGAAGCAAGTTGGAAGGGAGGGATTAGAGCTATCTACCCCAAAGTAAACAAAGGTGGAGCCTACAAGGAGGTACTCAGAGCAAAGGGCTATTTGCCTCTCCCTGGTTGAGTGTGCTCTACTGTGGAGAGGAGAGAAGGCAAGCAGCAGGAAAGCAAATCCAACCCAAAGAAAGGTGATAAAGCCTGTTGTTCAGTCCACCAAACCGCCCAAAATAGGAAAGAACTGCAAAACAGTCAAACATTCTAACCTCCTTCAGAGACTAGAAATTTAGGATTAAGGCCAGAATCAAAATGGCTATTCAAAGCCCACTCCCTCCCTCAAGAGTACTCCTATAAATTTTTTTTAAACCAGAGGGGGACAAAAAAAAAAAAAAAAATCTGGGGGGAAGTGAGGAGAGAGGTATTAAAAACAGATGATGCAAATTCTACATTTAAAAATGGTTACAGTGGGCGGTGCCTGTGGCTCAAAGGAGTAGGGCACCGGCCCCATATGCTGGAGGTGGCGTGTTCAAACCCAGCCCCAGCCAAAAACTGCAAAAAAAAAAAAAAAGGTTAAAAGGTTACAGTGGGCTCGGCGCCTGTAGCTCAGTAGATAGGACACCAGCCACATACACTTGAGCTATCGGGTTTGAATCCAGCTGGGGCCTGCCAAACAACAATGACAACTACAACCAAAAAATAGCCGGGCATTGTGGCAGGTCCCTGTAGTCCCAGCTAGTTGGGAGACTAAGGCAAGAGAATCGCTTAAGCCCAAGAGTTTGAGGTTGCTGTGAGCTGTGACATCACAGCACTCTACCCAGAGAGACACAGTGAGACTCTGTCTCCAAAAAAAAAAAAAAAAAGAGAGAAAGAAATGGTTAAACGGTAAGTTTTCTGTTATGTGTATTTTTCACCTCCACTACCATAAAAAAAGGGGAAAAGACTACATATAAATACTGTTGCCATTTTGCCATTTGTTTACATTTAAACAGAAGTACAAAGGAAACACAAAACTGAAAGTAGATTTGACAAGATGTTATATTATCAAAGGTCAATTTCCAGTCCTTAGCAGAAAAGGACAGATCTAGAACAACTCCAGTGCCTCAGTGAAGGACTCATCCAGCTTCCCAACACAGAGGGCCTGGAGGTTTGCACAAAGCAACCAGGAAAATAATGAAGTGACAGTCTCCCTAACAGCATGTAATACCACCAGCTAAATTCCCAGCTGTAGAGGAGACAGGAGCCTGCAAAACCCACATTCCAGAATGCCGTAAGAGGATAACAGGTAGCCCAATTGTCGGTTCCCTTCCCACTGGTTCCTCCTCAGTAGGGATTCAAAGTTCACTAGAGCAGAAAGTGGAGAGAAGACAGTGGTTTCATCAACATTTAACTATCACCCTACTTCCCCATTCTGAGGACTTGCTCACTAGATCTCAGCTCAATGAACAACTCTGGCAGGCTCAGAATTAGGGAGTAGTTTAAGAAACATCTGAGGATGGCGGTGCCCATAGCTCAGCAAGCACCAGGGCTCATAGGTTTGAACCCGGCCTGGGCCTGCTAAAACAAAAAAATAGCCAGGCGTTGTGGTGGGCACCTGTAGTCCCAGCTATTTGGGAGGCTGAGGCAAGAGAATCACTTAAGCCCAAGAGTTTGAGGTTGCTGTTAACTGTGATGCCATGGCACCCTACTGAGGGTGACAAATTGAGACTCTCTCAAAAAAAAAAGGTGGGCCTGTGGCTCAAAGAGTAGGGTGCCAGCCCCATATACCAGAGGTGGTGGGTTCAAACCCGGCCTCGGTCAAAAACTGTAAAAAAAAAAAAAGTATTTAAGCAATCTTAAGTATTAACCTAGAGACCTGGAGGGCAACTGCTTCCCCCACTTTCCATCCTTTTCCGAACTTTACCCCAAAACATTTTCAGTCACTCCTCAGAGGACCAACCAAAACAAACAAACAAACAACAACAAAGAACACCAATGAACCACAAGACTTCTTTAACTGGTTCTTCAAATTTTAGCAACAGTTACTTAACTTTCTAGTCTCAAGATACTCCATACCCAAAGCCTCATCACAGGGGTTCAGTGTACCCTAGACTGCACTCTAGTCTAAACCCTGGGAAGTCTTACAGCTTACTAAAACAAGTCAACCACTTCTAAACAGAAAGCGGTTTCAAGAAATCACAATAATCACCATTTGTTTCACCAACATCATCTTATGTTCCAACTTTCAGATGGAACAGATACTTATTGAACTTGAAAAAAAGAGACACCGGGATAACTGGGAAAGTAGAAGAGGAATATCATTGAAGTCACCTGGAACTCATTATTCTGTCCCCATCCACTATCACTGGCCAAGTCAATCAGAAATCTTGAGATTGGCACGCCATCTGATTCTCTGCCACGCATTCGCTTATCAGGTCTGTTGTGGAAGAAATGTTCGTTCTTAACCAGTTCAGCTTGCACTATCACACTTCAGCAATAAAGGTCTAATCTGGCACAAGTTCCTGCTTCCAGGTCATCATGGGTAGGGCCAGGCAAGTTTAGTTGGCTCCTACACTTGCACTAACGTAGGACAGAAGTACCGAAGTACCATCTCCTCCCCTCTCGCTTCACATCGATTTATAGAGTAAGTAGGTGGAGCAGTTGCGAGAGCACCCCTTAAGACGAAAGAGCCCTAGGCCAGAGGATAGGAGGCAGCCCTGTGGCCTCAAGCTTCTCTAGGGAGGGAGGGCACTGCACTTCCTCTCAGCCGACTGCTGCCTCATTTCCTGAGCAGGAGGAGGGAGCGGAAAAGCTGCCAGCAGGCCAGGCTGGGGGCTTTCCGGCGGTCCCCCCACCCAGACCTCACCCTTTCACAGAGGATTCGGTCCTGCCCCTCACAAACCAGAGCAGTACCCACCCGCTCTCACCCCTTGGGCCGGAAACCTCAAACGAGAGCATAGTCTCCCACTCTTCGCGGGGAAAAAGGGCAGTGAGAAGCCACTGAGCCCCTCCCCGGCCGCGCCGGGATCCAAGTGACTGAATGAATGACTTGGGAGAAAAGAGGAGGGAAGGCACCCCCCCCCCAGGTTCGCGTGAGGCTCAATTCCTTCAAAGGTCAAGCCTGTGCTCCCGCGCACTCCGTTCCCCTCTCGCCTGCTTGCTGTCCACCCATCCTGCGGGCTCCAACTTCATCTTCGAGCCTGCTGGCCCCCAAAGGACCGTGCTCCACAGCAAAAGGGACCCGCTTCGGGGTCCCGCTGCATCAGCGCCTGCCCCTCCCTCAAGCTCTGCGCCTTCTACGTACCTGCTCCCGGGCCCGCCTTTCTCCCTCCACTTCCCGCTGGAGGCGCTCGGCTCTCTCCTCTGCATCATCGGCCTGCTGCTGCAGAACTTGGATCTTGCGCTTCACCGCCTCGATGGTGGTGATCCCAGCCATGGTGCCTACACTGATCCCGCTCGCGCCTGGGCTCCTGCCTCCTCAACTCGGCGTTCTAGCCGCTCCTCACCCCACTTCCGCCTGCTCCGCCCTGAAATACCGGAACTCACCCACCGCCGGATGTGACGCCAACACGGCCGCGCCCTCTTGCCGCCGAGCAGGCGGGAAGACTGTCACCTAAGAGAGCGGCGGGGAGGAGCGGGGGCGAGAGGGGGTCCCAGTCACCCTAGGCAACCGCTCCCGGCCTGACCCAGGGCCAGTAAAGGAGGGCGGGGTCAGGAAGGAGGGCTACCATGGTGACTGGGAGGGCGTCTGGGTCTAGACCCTTTAGCCAGCCGGGCGGCCGGTCTACAATGCTGGGTCCATTTACAAGCGTGCTGACTTTACGCTCCAGCAGTTGACCCCTTTCTCCCCCAATGCCATCCTGCCACCACTTAACCATTAAGGCACTCTGTATCTTCCCCATGATATAAACATCCTCCTACACACCCCACCACAGACTCCAAAAACAATCCTAAAGAGAGCCTAAAGGACTTTCTGAGTCTCATCTTCAAAAGAGCCCCACTTCAGCCTCCTTTCAAAGTCTGCTCTGGTAGGTTCTCTACAGTCTCCTCCAAGTCAATGAAGAGAACTATAGGGGTGGAAGATACGGACAAATTGGCAAAGCTCTTATTCTGTTATATTTGGCATCAGTTATGAACTTACGTGTTCTGTTTGGAATACCAGTCTTTTCTATTATTTTTGAGTCAACGTGCACCAGCCCACCTGCCAGCCCCTCCACTTACAATTCCTATTGTAGATATGGATCTTATGCTCACTTTTATCAGGAAGCAATCCTCTGTTACAGACCACTGTTATCAGATCCTTTGTGCAACAGAAAAATAAGAGTGTCTGAAAAACTGCTTCCGTCGAACCTCTTTCTATGATACAGCTTTCACCAATTTCAGTGCCACTGCTGCTTCCAAGTACCCCCAAGGAACTATTTATGAGTTGGAAACTGCCCCTACAGTCCTGCGGTGCAAGATTTCTGGAGCACAGTGGTAAAGAGACTTGATAAATTTTATCTTCTCTTTTCTTTCTTTTTTTTTTTTTTGTTGAGACGGGGTCCCACCCTATGCCCCTGAGCAGAGTGCAGTGGGCGTGGTAGCTCACCACAACCTCAGACTCGGGCTGCGGGCACCCCGCTGCCTCAGCCTCCGGAAGCCGCTGGGATTACAGGCGCTCGCCGCGGCGCCCGGCTGGGTTTTTCCATTTTTTTCACGAGTCGGGGTCTCACTGTCGCTCAGGCGAGTCTCTAACTCCTGAGCTCAAACGATTCTCCCTCCTCAGCCTCCCACAGTGCTGGGATTACAGGCATGAGCCACCGCGCCCGGCATCTTCCCTTTTCTTACTTCTTTGTATTCTGTCCCACCTTCCAAGTAAGTAATAATGATAAATCTCTCCTCTTGGTACAGTTCTGTATTCCCCAAAAAGTTTGGAGGTAGATGGGAGGCTGAGTCAAGAGAATCGCCTAAGCCCAAGGATTTGGAGGTTGCTGTGAGCTGTGTGACGCCACGGCACTCTACCGAGGGCGATAAGGTGAGACTCTGTCTCTACAAAAAAAAAAAAAAAAAAAAGTTTGGAGGTGGAACAGGACTTAGAATTAAGAATCCTAAAGCTTGAAAGAAAGAGTAGATAAGACACGGTGGCACCCATAGCTCACGTGGCTGAGGCGCCAGCCACATACACTAGAGCTGTTGGGTTCAAATCCAGCCTGAGCCTGCCAAACAATGACAACTACAACCAAAAAATAGCTGGGCGTTGTGGCGGGCGCCTGTAGTCCCAGCTACTTGGGAGGCTGAGGCAAAAGAATTGCTTAAGCCCAGGAGTTGGAGGTTGCTGTGAGCTGTGATGCCATGGCACTCTACCCAGGGTGACAGCTTGAGGCTCTGTCTCAAAAAAAAAAAAAGAGAGTAGACAAGACAGTTGCTGCCCTTGATGTCTGGTTCTAAGGACACTCCCTCCAGAGGCTTCGTCTTCCTATCTCTTTTTGGATATACTGAGCAATTAAACTATGCAGAAGAAAAGAACTTGAGCAGAAAATAATTTTCTCAGTAGAATGATTTGTATACTTTGATTTTTCCCCCAGGAATTGAGAAGGAAGAGAAGGGTTCTCATTCTCAATAAACTCTAACCTAATGGCTTAAGAATTTTTCCAGCTTGCTTTGGAGAAGCCTACCAGAGGGACTGTGGGAAGCAGAAGTGAGTTTGTCATCTGAGTGCCGATCCACAAGGGGCTTTGTTGCATCTGTTTGTGCTCTAGTAAAGAAGCAGAAGACCTGGTGGACAAACCAAAAGAGTGTCCAGAGCACCACTGCATTTCTGATGCTGGTAAATTTGAACAGATAATCTCCTCTTGATCTGGGAAACAGATGGGACTGACTCACAATAGTCTTTATTTTATTTATTTAGAGACAGAGTCTCACTTTATCCCTCTTGGTAGAGTGCTATGGCGTCACAGCTCACAGCAACCTCCAACTCCTGGGCTTCTGCGATTCTCTTGCCTCAGCCTCCCGAGTAGCTGGGACTACAGGTGCCCACCAGAAGCCCGGCTATTTTTTTTATTTTATTTTATTTTATTTTTTGTAGAGACAGAGTCTCACTTTATGGCCCTTGGTAGAGTGCTGTGGCCTCACACAGCTCACAGCAACCTCCAACTCCTGGGCTTAAGTGATTCTCTTGCCTCAGCCTCCCGAGTAGCTGGGACTACAGGCGCCCGCCACAACGCCCGGCTATTTTTTGGTTGCAGTTTGGCCGGGGCCGCATTTGAACCCGTCACCCTCGGTATATGGGGCCAGCACCTTACCGACTGAGCCACAGGTGCCGTTTGTTGCAGTTTGGCCAGGGCCGGGTTCAAACCTGCCACCCTTGTTATATGGGGCCAACGCCCTATGCAGTGCCGCCCAGCCTTTTTCTTTAATGTTTTTTCTTTGTTGCCTTTGTTACTTTGTTGCCCTCAGCAGAGTGTCTTGGTGTCACTGCTCACAGCAACCTCAAATTCTTGGGCTTAAGCGATTCTCTTGCCTCAGCCTCCTGAGTAGCTGAGACTACAGGCGCCTGCCACAACACCTGGCTTTTTTTAGAGATGAGGTCTCTGGCTTAGGCTGGTCTAGAACTTGTGAGCTCAGGCAATCCACCTGCTTTGGTCTCCCAGAGTGCTGGAATTACAGAGTGAGCCACCACACTTAGCCTTATGATAGCCTTTAGAAACATAATAGATTGGCAGCAAGGGGCCCAGGGCTGTTGTTTCCTGGTGACCAATAGTACAACTTATCAACAGGTCACTTTCCCCAACCCCCTCCACCACCACAAGTCACAAAAAAAGGGTGTTGTGACTCTGTGTCCTAAACACTGCACTCCTCTTTCCCCTCATATCTCCCAAACAGCTTCTTTATTATTATTTTTTTTCCTAACCACTAGACCATGTGGGATCTCTAAACAGCTTCTGATTTCATCTTGAGTTAAAATAATCTTAGACTTGATAGCCGGGTGTTGTGGTGGGCGCCTGTAGTCCCAGCTACTCGGGAGGCTGAGGCAAGAGAATCGCTTAAGCCCAGGAGTTGGAGGTTGCTGTGAGCTGTGTGAGGCCACGGCACTCTACTGAGGGCCATAAAGTGAGACTCTTTGTCTCTACCAAAAAAAAAAAAAAAAAACAATCTTAGACTTGGTTGCACAACAATGTGAATACACTTACTGCCACTGAAATGTACACCTAAAAATGGTAAAAATGGTAAAGAACATTAGACAAACTCAGAAAAGAAAGTTTGAACTGGCTTCGCCACACCCTTACCCTTTCTTTGTTCAAGCAGTCCTAGCAATTCCTACTTTTTCCAGAAAGGCTTCTCAAATCACCACACTGCCTATGTAAACATGTGTTTATTGACTCTCTTTTGTCCCTCTCTTCTACATCAAGGTTATACACTCTATTTACTTATTTATTAAACTTGAGGACAGAATTGAGCTGTT
Source organism: Nycticebus coucang (assembly GCF_027406575.1). Lineage (NCBI taxonomy): Eukaryota > Metazoa > Chordata > Mammalia > Primates > Lorisidae > Nycticebus > Nycticebus coucang. The sequence goes on from NC_069784.1 coordinate 58,992,516, forward strand.
AACTTCCTTTGTATTGAACAGAATACTTTCCCTCGAAAGATGCATAGATTATGCTGCTGATGACTCTGGCCCTTGCTCTCTACTTTAAACCTTGTTCCTCCTCCTTATTCAGCATTTTTCCCAATTCCTATAAACACTTTGCTTTCCTTCTTTGATCCATTAAGGCAGGGGTCAGTAAACTTTTGCTGAACAGGGCCCAATGGTAATTACAGTAGAACTATGGTAAGTAATTACAGTAGAACCTTGATAGTTGACCACCTCCTTAAGTTGACCTAATTTTCCTAGCGTGGACATGGCGCCATATGTATGTGTATGTATCAGTAGGCCTAGTTAATATGTTGAGAAGTTTGTTACAGTTCCTTGGGCATCAACTTACACGGAGGTTCTACCGTATTTCTGGCTTTGCAGATCATAGGTTCTCTGTGGCCATTACTCAGTTGTAAAGAGAAAACCTGTAGATAATATATAAATGATGAGCATGACTATGTTCCAATAAAACTTTATTTTTAAAACCAGTGTGTTGCAGGATTTAACCTTCAGGTGGTAGTTTGCTGACCTTGGCTTTGAGGAAAGAAAGCTTTCATCCTGCTTCCGTCTAAATCAGCCTCCTGGACACAACTTTCCTCGTCTATTTCTTATTCTTATACACTGTGAGGGAACTTACTAACTTGCTGGGAAAGCAAGCAAGGGGGAAAGGGATTAAATGAGAATTTTTGTTTTTTTTTTGCAGTTTTTGGCCGGGGCTGAGTTTGAACCCATCATCTCCGGCATATGGGGCCGGTGCCCTACTCCGTTGAGCCACAGATGCCACCCTTAAATAAGATTTTTTTTTAACCTACACTTTACATATTTAAATGGTTTTTTCAGTATTTTCCTTTAAAAATATGAGGAAGTTTCTTTCAAATGAATATACTGAGTAGACCATGTCTAGGAGAATGACGTGTGTGTGTGAGTGAGAGAGAGAGAGAGACAGCCTTGGAAATCTCTTTATCTTCCCGATCGTATTGATGTATTATTTAGATTCTCCATGTCACTGTCACTCCCTCAAGCTCTCAGGTTAGACTTGTTCCATTTCTTGCTCCTAGAAACACCTCCTCAAGCCTATATACTAGCTGTTTCAGCCCAAGGATTTTCCCAGAAAGTTGTTACCCAACAACTGACAAAACTGTTATTGTGACACTGTGCTCGTTTGTGAAAACATCTATTGTCCTGCCCATGTGTATATATATGTGTATATATATATATATATTTTTTTTTTTGAGACAGAGTCTTATTATGTCGCCCTTGGTAGAGTGCTGTGGCCATCACAGCTCACAGCAATCTCAAACTCTTGGGCTTAGGTGATTCTCTTGCCTCAGCCTCCCAAGGAGCTGGGACTACAGGCGCTCACCACAACACCTGGCTATTTTTTGTTGCAGTTGTCATTGTTTCAGCTGGCCTGGGCTGGGTTCAAACTCGCCAGTCTTGGTGTATGTGTCTCGTGCCATAACCATTGTGCTACGAGCACTGAGCGATCGTGCCCATATATTAAAACCAGAGAGATCGGGGCGGCGCCTGTGGCTCAATGGAGTAGGGCGCCAGCCCCATATGCCGGAGGTGATGGGTTCAAACCCAACCCCAGCCAAAAACTGTAAAAACAAACAAAAAACAGAGAGATCCATCTAACTATATCAGGAACCTAGATTAGGCCACTCCAGCAGGCCATTAAGCACTTGCCCCCATATCTGGGGTAACCTTTGTTTATCTTGCAGTTTTTCAAGAAGGGGGAATTAACAATTTACAATGGCCTAAATTTTTGGAAACAATGAATTTTATATGATGTTATTTCTTTCCTTTTTTTTTTCAGTTTTTTTGGGGCCGGGGCTGGGTTTGAACCTGCCACCTCCCGTATATGGGGCCAGCTCCCTACTCTTACATGATATTATTTCATCCAATATATATTTCTAACCTCTAGAATCATATATTTAATATTCATAATTTTCCTTGGCCATTGAAAGTGATAGAAAGCCAAAGACCAGATTAGAAAACTAATGGTAGGGCGGCGCCTGTGGCTCAGTCGGTAAGGCGCCGGCCCCATATACCGAGGGTGACGGGTTCAAACCCAGCCCCGGCCAAACTGCAACCAAAAAAAAAAAAAAGTAGCCGGGCGTTGTGGCGGGCGCTTGTAGTCCCAGCTACTTGGGAGGCTGAGGCAAGAGAATCGCTTAAGCCCAGGAGTTGGAGGTTGCTGTGAGCTGTGTGAGGCCACGGCACTCTACCGAGGGCCATAAAGTGAGACTCTGTCTCTACAAAAAAAAAAAAAGAAAACTAATGGTAGGCCAAATGTGAGGATGCAGAAGCATTTATGAATGGTCCACTCTGTTCTTCTATCTACTTTCCAAAACCAAATGTAATTTTTTTATTTTTTATACTTTTTTTCTTTTTTTAAAAAAGATACAGGATCTTGCTCTGTTACTTAGGCTGGAGTGAAGTAGCATGTGGCACAATTATAGTTCACTGCAGCCTTGACTCCTGGGCTCAAGCAATGTCCTGCCTTAGCCTATTGAGTAGCTGGGACAGTATAGGTGTGTGCCACCATAACAACTATTTATTTGTTTGTTCGTTTATTTATTTATTGAGACAGAATCTCATTCTGTGCACCCTAAGTAGAACGTGTGGTATCATAGCTCACAGCAACCTCCAACTCTTGGGTTCAAGCAATCCTCTTGCCTCAGCCTCCCAAGTAGCTGGGACTACAGGCACTCACCACAATGTACAGCTAGTTTTTTTTTTCTATTTTTAGTAGAGACAGGTTGTTTAGGTTGGTCTCAAACTCCTGAGCTCAAGCAATCCACCTGCCTCAGCCCCTCAGAGTGCTAGGATTACAGGTGTGAGCTGCCATGCCGGCCTTGTTCTTTTTTCTTTTAGAAATGGGAGGTCTCACTACATTTCCCAGTCTGGTCTCAAGCTCCTGGCCTCAAGCAATCCTCCCACTCTGGCTTCCCAAAGTGCTGGGATTACAGGCATGAGCCACAAATGTGATTTTAAATAATTCATGCTCCTATATTCCTGTTAACTCAATTTGCTAATAATTGACTATATTTCTATAAATAGTGGGACATTCTTCTGTTCCTGCCAAGACTCTTATGGTACTTTTTCTTCCAAAAAACTTTTTTATCTAATCTCTAATTTATCTTTGTAGCAAACATCAAGGCTGAAGATGAAGAGAAGTAGGTGATTATGAGATAATATGATGTAGAAAAAGAGATTTGATTTAATTTACCAATGGGAAATTCAGCCCCAGAGAGGCTGAATACTTTACTCAAGGTCATAGAGTAAGGACTTGTAGTGAAACTTTTATCCTGTAATATCCCTTCTTAGTTTCTTCTGTAGTCCATTTCTTTGGGGCCTCCCTGTAGCAACATGAGCAGTGCTTCCTGGGGCGTCTCTGTGGATAAGGGTACGTGCCCACAGTGGCCAAAATAAATAAACCCATATAGGGCCAGGGTCAATGTGACCTCTGTTTCCCATTGTGAAATCTGAGCTAGCTTTGTTGAGCAATTGAGGGATGAGAGGTTCTCTATTAATACACATATCTACATGCCAGGTTTTGGACACAAAAGCTAAGACTGTGGCACAGGAGAGGAGGAGGTAGGGTAAGTGATTGCAGTCTGGACTTAGAATCCCTTCCCCTTGTCCTGATCCTGGGAAAGATAATTAAATTCCTGGGCTGGGGGTAGGACAAAAATGAGACATGTCTTTAAGAAAGAAAATATATGGCTCATGCCTGTAATCCTGGCACTCTGGGAGGCCAAGGCGGATGGATTGCTTGAGCTCACGAGTTCAAGACCAGCCTGAGTAAAGAGCAAGACCCTGTTTCTACTAAAAATAGAGAAACTGAGGCAAGAGGATTGCTTGAGTCTGAGTTGGAGGTCACTGTGAGCTATGACACCACAGCACTCTATCCCGGGCGACAGCTTGAGTCTCTGTCAAAAAAAAGAAAATATATGCCATTATGAGGATAATACCAGAAAATGTTTATATGCAAAGATGTATGTGGCGTGTATATGTCTATCTTCTGTGAACCCATGAGTGTGTTAAAAGTGAATTTAGTCATATAAAGATCTATATGTGTAGAATAAACCCATCCCCCATATCTCTAATACTCACATCAGCTGCCTTCTTCTCTGCCAGCTCCAGCTTCTCCTGGGCATCCTTCAAAGCTTCAGAATACTTGTCCAGCTCATCCTCTGTGCCTTTCAGCTTCTTCTGCATGGCTGCCAGTTCATCCTCCAGCTTTAGAGGTCCAAAGAGTCATAAAGACATTCATACACAATAGCAGGCTTGGACCCTAGGCTTTTGGGCCCTGCAATCAGCCTCCATGTTACCATCCCCAGAGAGACACACTTTCTCCCCAGCCACTGCTAGCCCACTGCCCAAGGAGTTTTTGCTATAGTTTGGCTTATGACCTTAAGATGACCAAGCCACCCTGGGTTTTCATTCAAGACCTTTGGACAGTAACTATTTAAGGGTGTAGATGTCTATGATGCTATTTAAGAGAAAAGAGATGCTACATGCTAAATTTTTTTTTTTTTTTTGCAGTTTTTGGCCGGGGCTGGTTTTGAACCCACCACCTCCGGCATATGGGGCTGGTGCCCTACCCCTTTGAGCCACAGGCGCTGCCTGCTACATGCTAAACTCTTACCTTTTCTCTAGAAGTCAGAGGTTCTTCCAAAGAAGAACCAGTGAACCATGGTTCACTTCTAAAATTCAGCAGACACACTGTGGCTCAGAGATACCACTGACTTTCCCAAGGTCACATAGACAGTCTGAGGCAGATACCCTAGATGTCCTCTGCCCTCTGGGCTGGGGTATCCCTCATACCCAAGAAGGAGTTAGCACCAGTGGTCACTGCCTTTCCCATAAAAACTCACTTTCCTCTCATAGTTTTGTTCACCAGCTGGTGAGAGAGTCCTTACCAGTCCTTACCTGTTTGCTTCTTTCTTCTGCTTGCTTCTGCTCAGCTTCAGCTTGCTCTGCCCGATCCAGGGCATTCTCCTTATCCAACTTCAGCATTTGCATCTTTTTCTTAATGGCTTCCATCATGAGCAGTGGCTGTTAGGCTTACCTGTAGACACTGGAGAACTGGAGACCAGGGCAAGAAAGGAGGTGCTGCTTCTGGAATGAACAGAAATTCCCCAGACTTGAGCCTTTATCTGTGCTCACAGCTCCACCTCTTGTTCCTAATATGGTCTTTCCAGCTCCTTCAACTCCATCATTGTTCTCCTGGGGTAACACAGGGTGAGACACTTTGATGGACTGACATCACTAGCAAAAAAATATTTAGGAACAGCTGAAGCTGATTTTAGACAATGGAAAGTGGAGGAGGGGAGAGGTTCTCCCTGACCCTGAAAGTTTCCCCTCTTACTGGGCAGCTCCATGGGTGTTTTAAAAGAGCAAGAAGAGTCTGGCCAAAGGTTAGCTTATTGATACTATATATAAAAATTAAAGTAAAGAGCAGGAAGAGGGGAGAGGAGGACATTGAAGTAGAGAAGGGTATTCTGGTAATTCTAGAATGTAATTCTAGATGGCAGTTTTCATCCAGAGGGTTCTGGTTGCCCTTCAGTTTCCCTCTTACTCTCCCCCAGATTGTGTTGGATGCTGATTAGTCTCCACTGGTTGAGTTTCATCTTTTGATTCCTGGTATTCAGGGAGTTTAGGCAATGGTGAAGAGAGGTCACTTACTATCCTTGACAATTCTCCCAGATCCCTAGATCAAATTGCTGTGCTATTTTGGGAGTCTCTAATTGGCAAGAAGATATTGTTTCTCCTTCCCCCACCCCAGGAACCACAGGAAAAGAGTAAAAGGGTAGGGTTGGGATCTGGAAGGCAACCTCAGCAGACACACTGTGGGGTGGGGTGAGAAACGGGAGGGTGAGAATGATCCCGCAGGAGCATGCCTCTGTTTTCCTGTAGTGATCTTGAAATATTAATAGAACTTTTGTACCTGTTGCTCTCTACTTGTCTTCTTTTTGTCTTCTCCCTTCTTAACTACTCCCCCCCACCAACCCATCACATCGTCATAATAATCATTACTAGCTTTATTCTTCCCAGTTTAGTTCCAGGCCACATTTTTCTCACCTTTTTTTTTTTTTTTGCATTTTTTGGCCAGGGCTGGGTTTGAACCCACCACCTCCGGCATACGGGGCCAGCGCCCTACCCCTTTGAGCCACAGGCACCACCCCCAGGCCACATTTTTCTTATAGTTGGAGCCTGGTTACTGACAGGTGGCAATTGATCCCAGTACATTGGCACCATATACCTGAGAATATGCCAGGGGAGAGGTGGGCACTGTTCAAGGTGGTCAGAGCCATCAGGGAAGAATATAAATGGCTCTACTTAGTCATATGTCAGGGATAGTTATGTTAATGCTAAACCACAGCAAGGGGGGAACTGAGACACCCAGTGGGACAGAGGGCAAAGCAGAGCTGGAGTCTATTCTTGAGAGCTTCCATTCACGAGAGGAAGACAGGTAGATAGGTAGATAAACTGTCGGTTGACTCTTGAAAGAAAGAAGAGAAACCAAGTCTCCTTTCTTTGGAGACTAGCCAGAGAAAGGGACTAGGAAACAAGACAGTCCCAGGGAGAGGAAGCAGTGGATAGTGGGGCAGGGGTGGTGAATAGGAGAGAAAAATACAAGGTAAAGAAAAAATAAAGGTAAAGAAAAGAGATAAATCCTTTCAGCATAAGGGTGAGGGGAGGTAAGAAATGACTTGATTTCCAAATTTCAGCTCTCTCCCACTCCCACACCAGCACTGTAGTATCTTTCAAGGGAAAGTCCTGGTGACAAGAGGTTCAGTAAAAATGACAGGAATCCCACAGCCCTGGGAGTTGA